>NC_091283.1:390287073-391494073 GCF_032444005.1 Ranitomeya imitator | reverse complement strand
ATGCTATCCTCAAATTTTGGATTACAAGAGGAGAAAGACCAGCAGGACACCCACGGAACTAGTAAGAGAAGGACTAGCATGTGTAGGAACTGCAATCTAAAGGATGCTGTTATGAACTGGTGTGAATTGAACACTGAAGTTATATGCACTTGTGAGGATTGGATCGCTTTCTGTGTGAAGATAACACATTAAAAATACTTTTTTTGTTTGAACTTTGTAGGTCACTGCTTCCTCACTGGCTACTGGTGCACTACACAAGGGACAACCAAACGCTGCACTGGGACAATGAACTGGAGAACTGGACGTGGTTGCTGACTTTTGTGTCTGTGCAATTGCAGGTTGTGGACAGGAGGCCTCAGCGCCTCCTTCCTGGACAGCAGAGTGGGAATGATATAACACAGAGGAAGGGCCAGTAGTTTCACTGTCAGACACAGATACTGTACGCAGGCGTTCCGCCCACCTACTGGGGTGCTGTGTATATGAGCAGTACATGGCATATGCCAGAGGTACTATGTCAAATTTCATCTTATGAAGGGACGTGTGGGTAAGAAATTTCAAACTATTTACGTTGCCTGGGCATAGTAAATATCTGTGGTTAGTTATAGCACCTCACTTCTCTTATTTTCCCATCAGGCCTCTCATTTTCCCCCTCACATCTCTCATTTTCTCCCTTACACCTCATTTTCCCCCTCACTCATTTCATTCCCCTTAACACTTGTCATTTCGACCTCACATCTGTCATTTTCCGATTACTCCATTATTTTCCCTCACTCCACTCATTTTGCACTCACACCTTTTCATTTTCACCTCACACCCCTCATTTTCCCCTCAGTATAGACATGTTTGTCATCTCCCTTATATATAGTATACACCTGTATGTCATCTCCTGTATATAGTATATACCAGTTTGTTATCTCCCCTGTAAATAGTATATACCTGCTGTATGTCATCTCCTCCTGTATATTGTATATACCTATGTGTCATCTCCTCCTGTATATAGTATATACCTGTATGTCATCTCCCCTGTATATAATATATACCTGTGTGTCATCTCCCCTGTATATAGTATATACCTGTGTGTCATCTCCCCTGTATATAGTATATACCTGTGTGTCATCTCCCCTGTATATAGTATATACCTGTGTGTCATCTCCCCTGTATATAGTATATACCTGTGTGTCATCTCCCCTGTATATAGTATATACCTGTGTGTCATCTCCCCTCTATATAGTATATACCTGTGTGTCATCTCCCCTCTATATAGTATATACCTGTGTGTCATCTCCCCTGTATATAGTATATACCTGTGTGTCATCTCCCCTGTATATAGTATATACCTGTGTGTCATCTCCCCTCTATATAGTATATACCTGTGTGTCATCTCCCCTGTATATAGTATGTACCTGTATGTCATCTCCCTGTATATAGTATATACCAGTGTCATCTCCTCCTGTACATAGTATATACCTGTGTGTCACCTCCCCTGTATATAGTATATACCTGTGTGTCATCTCCTCCTGTATATGGTATATACCTGTATGTCATCTCCTCCTATATATTGTATATACCTGTGTCATCTCCCCTGTATATAGTATATATGTGTGTGTCATCTCCCCTGTATATAGTATATATCTGTGTGTCATCTCCTCCTGTATTAGACCTCGTTCACATGTTATTTGCTCAATATACTTACCTCAGTATTTCTAAGCTAAATTGGCAGCCTGATAAATCCCCAGCCAACAGGAAGCCCTCCACCCAGTATATATTAGCTCACACATGCACATAATAGACAGGTCATGTGACTGACAGCTGCTGTATTTCAAATATGGTACAGTGGTTGCTCTTGTAGTTTGTCTGCTTATTAATCAGATTTTTATTTTTGAAGGATAATACCAGACTTGTGTTTCTTAGGGTGAGTTTCATGAGTCAAGTTGTGTGTGTTGAGTTGCATGTGGCGACATGCGTGTAGCAACTTTTTGTGTCGAGTTGCATGTGACAGGTTAGTGTAGCAAGTTGTGTGCAGCAAGTTTTGCACATGGCGAGTTTTGCGCGTTGCAAGTTTTATGTGTGGTGCGTTTTGAGTATGTGCAAGTTTTGTGTGAGGCAACTTTTGCATGTGTTGCAACTTTTGTACATGTGGCAATTTTTCCGCGTGTGGCGAGTTTTCCATGAGGTGAGTTTTGCACGTGGCGTGTTTTGAGTGGCGACTTTTGTGTTTCGACTTTTATGTGGCGAGGTTGGTGTATGTGTGGTGAAATGTATGCTGAGGGTGGTATATGTGTTCAAGCACGTGGTAGTGTGTGGCGCATTTTGTGTGTGTTTTCATATCCCTGTGTGGTCTGTATATATTTATACCGTATATACTCGAGTATAAGCCGAGATTTTCAGCCCTTATACTCGAGTCATACCCAGGGGTCGGCAGGGGAGGGGGAGCGGGGTCTGTGTAATTATACTCACCTGCTCCTGGTGCGGTCCCTGCATGTCTTTTCCCCGGCGCTGACAGCTTCTTCCTGTACGGAGCGGTCACATGGTACCGCTTATTACAGAAATGAATATGCGGCTCCACTTCCCATAGAGGTGGAGCCGCATATTCATTACTGTGATGAGCGGTAACGGTGACCGCTCAGTACAGGAAGAAGCTGCCAGCGCCAGGGAACAGACATGCAGGGACCGCACCAGGAGCAGGTGAGCATAACGGGGAGGGGAGCGCTGCGCGATATTCACCTGCTCCTCGTTCCGGCGCCGCTCCGTCTTCAGCAGTGACGCTCAGGTCAGAGGGCGCTGTGGCGTGGTTAGTGCGTACCCTCTGCCTAAACGTCAGTGGCAGTGCAGGAGATGCTGAAGATGGAGCGGCGCCGGAAAGAGGAGGTGAATATTGAAAGTGCCGGGGGCCTGAGCGACGGAGAGGTGAGTATGTGATTTTTTTATCGCAGCAACAGCAAATGGGGCAAGTGTCTGTATGGAGCATCTATGGGGCCATAATGTTTGTGCAGCATTATATGGGGCCATAACGTTTGTGCAGCTCTGTATGGGGCCACAACGTTTGTGCAGCACTGTATGGGGCCATAACGTTTGTGCAGCACTGTATGGGGCCATAACGTTTGTGCAGCATTGTAGGGGCCATAACGTTTGTGCAGCACTGTATGGGGCCATAACGTTTGTGCAGCACTGTATGGGGCCATAACGTTTGTGCAGCATTGTAGCCAGTCACCAGCTGGTGGTGACTGGCTTCCGCACTTCCGATTTATGGTTGGCCTCATAGGCAACGGCAATCTGCGCTGCTTTCGTCACGTCTTTGGGTTCTCTGTCCATCACGAACTGTCGTACCTCAGCTGGGCAAAGATGTAAGAACTGGTCTTTGATCATCAGGTCTCCCAGCTGCTCAAAAGAGGTCACTGACAGTCCTTGGATCCACTGGTTAAAGTGGGTCCTGAGTCCATGCACCACATCGCCGTAGCTGTCGTGTGGGTCACTTTGGAGGTTCCGGAACTTTCTACGGTAAACCTCAGGTGTAAGCTGGTATTTGGCTATCAGGGCCTGCTTGATGGCTTCATAGTCACCATCTTGTTCTTGAGGGAGGGCAGCAAACGCCTCCAGAGCTTTGCCTCTCAGCCCTGGTGTCAGGTATTGTGCCCATTCATCTGTAGGCAGCCGGTACTGTCTGCAGGCTTTCTCAAAGGCCCGCAGAAACGTGTCCAAGTCTCCGTCCTTCTCCATAACAGGGAAGTGATCGGGCCGGGGCTTCGGTATCTGAGCGCTGCTGGGCTCACGGCTCCGGGCGGTGGAGGGCATCCCCCCTGCCGGAGCATCTTCCGTTCATGTTCTCGCTGGGCCTCTCGCTCGGCTCGCTCAGCCTCTTCGAATTGCAGGACCAGCTGCAGACGTCTCTCTGTGTCATCTGCTGAGCATTGTTGCAGAGCCAGCTGCAGGCGGAGATCTGCGCTCCCCTGGTTGCAAGTAGGGCCGGCATTCAGTGGTTGAACCTCTGCGGCAGCATCACCTCTGCTCGTACTGGCTTCTGCGGCCTCTGGGCTCTGTGGCCTGGCTTGGTCTGCTTCAAATTGCACCAGTTCAGCGACCATTTGAGCCTTGGACTTGTTATGGGAGTTCAGGTCATGGTACGTGCATATCCCAGCAAGTGTCCTCCTTCTGCTGGGCGTACCAGGCTTCTCCTTTCGCAGCCATGGTTGCCAAATAAAAGATAGGATAGAAAAACGAAGAGAAAGGGATAATTACCAGTACACACAATTGTCTCAGAACTAATAAACACTGAGTTCGTTCTCCAAACTTATTTGCGCAGAGTCCTCGCAAGAACTTTGCAAGTCTTTAGTGAGAGGAATGATTGCTCAAACCAAATCACTAATGCTCTAAGATCCCACCGCCTTGCCACTAATATGTCACGATTCACACCGTGACCGTCACACCCACGTCACAGAACGGGGTGACTTTAGGCCAACAGACGGCTATCACATGGGCAGGGGGTTTATCTTAGTTATCCCTCCACTGCTACAATGTGATGAAAAAAAAACCACACACACACAAGTCTATTGACCTCTTAGTTTACAGCAGGGGCTTATATTAGGTAACCCACTGCTCTTCAATATACCATGAACTGCTGGGATTTATGTATATCCCACTACAGTTCCGCTTGAACTTGCAGCTCTGGCGCCCTCCTTACCCTCAGGTCGGATTAGGTACTGCACCTAGGGTAATTAGTCGCCAGAAAGGCTGCCTGCTATGTACTGGCTATTGGGCACGCTGCAGCGAGGCGATTTAACTACTCCCACTCAGACAGGAACAATAATTATCAACGCCACAGTCGCTACAACGACTCCCAAAGGCACAGCACAAGGTATGCTGCCACCAGCTTCGATTAAACGGGTCTGGAGCTAACCCAAAACAGTAGCGTAATTCCCTTCAGAAGACTTGGGGTACGTCTTAGAGCAGGAAGAACGAAAACTAGTAATTTATATATTTTACTCCGAAAGAAGGCAGTGTTTATGAAAACATGTTACAATATGAGACAATTGAAAATATGTACAAGGTAATTATAAAAATGACATGGATTAAAGAAGAAAGGTAAAACTCACATGTTCTCAGTTCATTTCAGGCAAAACCATGCTGATAGGCAGTGCTCCCAAATATCCCAATGCCTAGTACAGCTCCTCAGGCAAAAACTCAGACCAAACTCGGACTGAAGGCTGGGTTAAGGGTAGAGACTTTTAAACCCCAGCCTTGTGACCTCACAAAAGGGCTGGTTAATGAAATTCAATGAGGTCAGAGATCTTTACGTTCTCAGACCCTGGAGACAAAGAAATTCCTGACTGAGAAGGGAGGGACCACAGGTGGCTTTGCAGGATTGGTCACCTGCAGTATAAAGCCACACCCTGCTCACACACAAGCTTCAGGTTACCCAGTGTCCGCCATAGGGCTGGTTTGTTGTATTCAGGGGGTGAAGAGAGGATGGTTTTACAGCTGCCATGTGTTTTTCAGGACCATGGTTAGAAGTGCAAAAATCCCTCAGCACGCCCACCCTATATGTGCTGGCAGAGAACTAAAACTTATATTATACATTTTCCTCACAGGGGCATCTATGGGGCCCTAAAGAACTGAATGGAGCATTATATGGGGCATCTTATGGGGCCATAAAGAACTGCATGGAGCATTATATGGGGCATATTTGTATATGGAGCATCTTATGGGGCCATAATGAACTGTATGGAGCATCTTATGGGGCCATTATTAACCTTTATGCAGGATTATATGGGGCATATTTTAATATGGAGCATCTTATGGGGCCATCATAAACTTTATGGAGCATTATATGGGGCTCCTGATTAAATATGGATATTCAAAAACACTTAACCTACTGATGTCTCAATTAATTTTACTTTTATTGGTGTCTATTTTTATTTTTGACATTTACCGGTAGCTGCTGCATTTTCCACCCTAGGCTTTTACTCGAGTCAATAAGCTTTCCCAGTTTTTGTGTGCAAAATTAGGGGGGGTGGGGGGAGGGTCGGCTTATACTCGAGTATATACGGTAGTACGTGAGAAAACCTCTTTAAATGGGAAACAGACTGAATATTTTATATCCCATTGAAAACCCTTAAATGGACCTATTAATCAATAACTTGTACTTCACTCTAAGAAACCCACTGTAAAATATTGGCCAGATTCTACTTCACACCAGTAAAACTACATAAAACATCACCCAACTATTCGAAAAAGTGTTGGAGGAATTGTGACCAAACATGTGATACCCTACACATTTTCTGGAATTGTCCAAAAAAAATAAATAAATAAATAAATTATGGAAAGAAGTACATGATCTCATTCAGAAAAGAACAGAACATAAATTTACCCTATCCCCCAAACTTGCTCTTCTATCTTTGGGCATTGATGAACTACCCCAAAAAATTAGACCCATTACCCTACATATCTTATTAGGTACAAAAATTCTTATCGCATCCAAATGGAAACAAATGAGGACCCCCTCTTAAGGCGGAAGTTATAGAAAAAGTCTCTATTTATAACATACATGAATACAACTACTGTATTAGGATTAATATATTCCCTCAGTAGGATCGCTACTTCCAACAGGTGGCGCTATAGAGTTTAAGTCCTCTTTTTCTCAGAAGAGGCAATTTGCATATTATATTTCCCAGAGGAGCATTGCACGGCAAATAAGCCTCCTTACCTTGACAAGCCAGAGATGGTAACGATACCCCTGGTAGCCACATTAGGGCATCTCTCTTATACCAGGTCCTAAACTTGCCTTTCCTCGCTGAGAATAAACGTCTCCATCTGAATGGGTACATGTGAGACCTCTTCTTAGACTAAAATTCTCTCTCTCTGTTCACACTTAGTCTATGTTTGGATGTGACGGTCAGGTTTTTGAAATGTATTCTCTAGCATTCTGATTGAGCACTCCGCCTCCTAGCCACATATGTTTTAATTACAGCAGGTCCAATACCCCTCCACAGAGAGAGAGAATTTTAGTCTAAGGCCATGTTCACACGATCCTTTTTTTCATGCGGAATTGCCGCGATTTTCCCGCTGCGGGTCCGCAGCTGTTTTCCATGCTGGGTACATTACATTGTACCCTATGGAAAACAGGAACTGCTGTGCCCACAATGCGGAAAAAAAAAAAAAAAGCCGCGCTGAATAGCTGCGGGAAAAAAGAAGTACCATGTCACTTCTTTTTTCGGAGCCGCAGCGGTTCTGCACCCATTGACCTCCATTGTGAGGTCAAACCCGCAGTAAAACTGTTTTACTGCGGTTTGTGGTGCAGAACCGCTGCAGCAGGAAGTGCGGGGAAGCGGGCAGAAGTGCGTGGGCGGAGTGTGGCTGCCCCCCCGTGCTCCGATCCCGCCCCCCCGTGCTCCAATCCCACCGCCCCGTGCTCCGATGCCCCCCCAGTGCTCCGATGCCCCCCCCCCGTGCCCTAATCTCCCCCCCTTATACTTACCCGGCGTCCCGGTGTCCGTCCGGCCGTCTTCTCCCTGGGCGCCGCCATCTTGCAAAATGGCGGGCGCATGCGCAGTGCGCCCGCCGAATCTGCCGGCCGGCAGATTCGTTCCAAAGTGCATTTTGATCACTGAGATATAATCTATCTCAGTGATCAAAATAAAAAAAAATAGTAAATGACACCCCCCCCCCTTTGTCACCCCCATAGGTAGGGACAATAAAAAAAAATTAAGAATTTTTTTTTTTCCACTAAGGTTAGAATAGGGTTAGGGGTAGGGTTAGGGGTAGGGTTAGGGGTAGGGTTAGGGGTAGGGGTAGGGTAGGGGGTAGGGTTAGGGGTAGGGTTAGGGGTAGGGTTAGGGGTAGGGTATTTTCAGCCATTTTAACCCTAAAAAACTTCCTAGAAAACACACAGACTCTGCATAGAAAACTGCATAAAAAAAGGATCAAAAAAAGGATCAAAAAACGCATCAAAAAACGCATCAAAAAAGGACAAAAAAAGGACCAAAAAAAGGACCTGCGTTTTATGCCAAGAGCTGCAGTTTTTTAAAAAACAGTCCTGGAAAAAAAAAGGATGGAAATCAGGAACGTGTGAACATACCCTAAGAAGAGGTCTCACATGTACCCATTCAGATGGAGACGTTTATTCTCAGCGAGGAAAGGCAAGTTTAGGACCTGGTATAAGAGAGATGCCCTAATGTGGCTACCAGGTACACATAAAATTGGCCATTTTTATGCGCTAAACGCTCTCATTTTTCATATTTTTAGTGCAGTAATGCAGTTCAGTTTTCGTGTTTCGGGTTTGCGTGTTTCAGCGCTGCAGTGTGCTGCCTTATTTACTTAACAATAATTAAAAATACAAACACCATCAATCACTCAAATGATGAAGACCATAACTAGTCTAATATAGTAACCCAAGTTAAACCTAATGGCTCATGAGGCAGTGTGCAGTATCCCTAATTGGACAATATCATTAATAACCCATGTGTGAACACAGAAGACATCCATATGCAAAGAAAGTCATAAGCAATTCGTCCAAAATAATATGATGCTAACTAGCCAGTTTACAGGTTCAAGGGTAACAATAATACTACTAGGTCCCATGAGTGTCAGAAGAGGAAAACGCGTATCACCTGGCGAACCAGGCTTCGTCAGGGAAGGTTCTGTATGGAGCGCTATGTGGTGCCCATAATACTATATGGAGGACTATGTGGTGCCCATAATACTGTATGTAAAACTATACTGTCTGGTTTCTGACCTAATGTACAATAGATATCACTCATGTAATGTAAGAAGTGAAATCTTTGGCAGTGTACTATGCCTATATTTCTCTGCTGTATCTGTACATTATGAATTGTGGTATGTGTTAAAAGGAGCCCACTGAGACTCTTTGACCTGGGGCCCACAAAAACCCAGAGCTGGCCCTGTATGCGCTGCACAGTACCACTTCTCCTGTCTTGTTCTCGAAGAGGCAACATTGGACCTTGGGAGGGTCAATATTAGTTTAGTATTTTCAATAATACTATGGCTAAATAAAAATATTGGAAAACCTGTTTAAATCGTTTCCCAAGTAATCCCCTCTCCTCTGGATAGGGGATAAATTTCCAATTGCTGGAGATCAGATTGCTGCGACCTCCATGATCCTGAAAATCGGAGCCCTGTAGAGCACCATGAAAATGCAGCTGTGGTCAATCCTCCGCACTGTGGCGGCATTCACATGTGGTTCTTCAAATAACTGCTTTTAGGAGAGAGAGGGGCACGACAAAATAAAGCAAAATTCACTGATCGGGGTGAGGAGTGTTATAGTTTGTGGGCTGGTGGGGTTGGTGTGGCAGGGCTGCTTTTTTGTCCCAGTCCAGCCCTAGCCCAGTTAATCTATGGGTGCATGTCTCCAGAAGCACGAGATGGGCATAATGTACTGGACACTACAATGTATGGGGACCTACAATAGCAGATTTGCAATTTTCACTCAACAACATCCACTGCTGCCTGTTTCTGGAAAACACCCATGGAGTCAAATCTTCATTACAACTGTAGATAAATTCCCAAAGGGGTAATTATTTTATCTTCACTGACCAATAGTAGAAAATTCTGTGACACACCTGTGGTGTCAATATGACCACTGCGTCCCTAGATGAATTAATTGAGAGGTGTAGTTTGTAAAATGAGGTCACTCATGGGGCACTGGGGTGTTCTGTTGTTCTGGCACCTCAAGGGCTCTCTCATTGGGTCATGGCATCTGCAAACCAGAGCAGTAAAATCTGCACTATATTATGATGCGACTTCCCTTCTAAGCTTTGCATTATGCCTCAAAAGTAGTTCCCGATTACATATAGGGTATTAGGGCACTCAGGAGAAATTGCACAACATTTTTTTAAATATGGACCTAAGCACAGGCAGGTGTTTGCTAACAGAGGCAATTACCTGCCTGCTGTACTTGGTGCTGGGTCAGGGTGGTCACCACCAGCTCCTGCCGGTGATTCAGATGCTCCATGTCAGCGAGCAGCTCTTCTTCTTCCCAGCTGCTCTCTGGACAACTCATGACTTCACATATCATGGTGATTGAGAGCCGGTTTCTCACAGTTAAACTATCAATCACATGATATGGGTGGTCATACCCTATTAACACAGTAAAGTGGCAGAGAAGCTGCATCACCAGTAAGAGCAGTCTGTGAGATTGGCAGAAGGCACAAAAGACAAGTAGGAAGCAACTACATGTGTGATAGTTCTTAGTACATTGTAAAAACAAAAAAAAAAAGTACAGTCCCTGGTAACCCCATAATGAATCAGCCCCTTTATCCACATCAAAACTTTCATGTGAAAAAACCCTGAACATCTAAAATTACAAGCCAGTGACTGATTAGAGCCTGTGACTTCTCGGCATTTAGTGGTCACTACTCACCTGTGCGATTTTCTGTAGGAATCTCCTCTTTACACCTCTCATCACCCCTCACATATGTCTCTGTAGTATTAATATGGGGCAGATCTTTACCCTGAAAAAAATAGTGTAAAAGTCACTGACTAACATTTGAGAAGATTTAGACAACATCTAATCTCTATAATCAGCTTTACCCTGTCATCTCCACCAAGTATAAAACATACACTGAATGGCCACATTACTAGAGACACCCATCTAGTAACACATAGATCTTCTTTGTCCCTTCAGAATCTCAGCAATTAGCCCCTTACAGACATCAGGCGTAATCACCCGATCCAGGGCCGGATCCAGGTTTTTGAGGGCCCCAGGCGAAAGAGTCTCAGTGGGCCCCCCCTTTAACACATACCACGATTCATGATCGCATATAAACACAGCCACGTAGTTTATAGAACAGCCATCTAGTATATAGCACAGCCACGTAGCATATAACAGCCCACGTAGTATATAGAACAGCCATGTAGTATATAGAGACACTTGCACCATATAGTGCTGCACAAACATTATGGCCCCATACAGACACTTGCCCCATATAGTGCTGCACAAAAGTTATGGCCCGATAAGATGCTCCATACAGACACTTATCTCATTTGCTGTTGCTGCGATAAAAAAAAAAAAAAAAAAAAATCACATACTCACCTCTCCGTCGCTCAGGCCCCCGGCGCTTTCAAAATTCATCTGTCCTCATTCCAGCCGCCGCTCCATCTTCTTCAGCGTCTTCTACACTGACGCCAGGCAGAGGGCGCGCACTAACCACGTCACCGCGCCCTCTGACCTTAGCGTCACTGCAGAGGATGCTGAAGACGGAGGCGGAGCAGCGGCTGGAATGAGGAGCAGGTGACTATCGTGCAGCGCTCCCCTCCCGTTATACTCACCTGCTCCTGGCGTGGTGCAGTCCCTGCTTCCCGGTGCGGCAGCTTCTTCCTGTATCGAGCGGTCACCGTTACCGCTCATTACAGTAATGAATATGCGGCCCCACCCTTATGGGAGGTGGAGCCGCATATTCATTACTGTAATGAGCGGTACCATGTGACCGCGCAGTACAGGAAGAACAACCGAAAAGATAATGGACACCAGAGCTAAAATATAACAACTTTATTGAGAAATTATTCTAAAATGATACACAGATATTAAAAACACTAAAAAAGATGCAATAGACAAAAGGGAGGTAAACCTAGTGCCACACACGGTTACAACTATCAATAGGGGAGCAAATTTAAATACTAGTATCGAGTAGTGTCTCACCCTATATTGGCACATCCAAAGAGATACACTGAGAAAGTTATACTGGGAAATCCCATATATAAAAAGAAGACAGAGGACTGTGCCACAAGAGCAAATATCTGCCAAATAGCTAAAGGGGAGACAAGATTACAGGAGCGCGCCCCCCGAAGAAGCCATATTTGCGAAACGCGCGTCGGGGCCTCCTATCCACGCACGGCAGCAGCAGCAGCAGCAGGGGCGCCCCCTGACGAAGGTGTTCCGAAACGCGCGTTAGGGCGGATACTGTGACACTGCATCTGTGCTGCACCGATTCTGGGGTGATGTATTAACTACCTGTCTTATTGTGATATAGCCTGCCAGCACTTTATAATGTTGTATGACATGTTCACATTGCGCCATGTTTATATGAGATAGGGTGTCTCTGTACACCAGTTGATGGTAATATAGGCTGTGTCCCCTTGCGGTGTTATAATTTTGTCCCTAAATGGTAACTACTGCTATTTTTCTAGTATGGGTCAGTAGGCAAGGTTTTTTAATGTATCCAGTGTCCCTTTCGTACTAATTGTTTTTAGACAATTTTGGATGACTCTGTTGTCATCACTGTCTCCTTTTTGCCCTGCACTTTAAAATAAAGCAATTTTACTATTAAAGACAAAAGGTTATCTTTGTTGGATTTATTTCCTCCTCCTTTCTTTCATATACATTTGTATGCACGGTTTCTGACATATTACTGCTGATTTGCTCCCCTATTGATAGTTGCAACCGTGTGTGGCACTAGGTTTACCTCCCTTTTGTCTATTGCATCTTTTTTAGTGTTTTTAATATCTGTGTATCATTTTAGAATAATTTCTCAATAAAGTTGTTATATTTTAGCTCTGGTGTCCATTATCTTTTCGGTTGTTCACTATATTTAATATGGCGGAGCACTTACGCTTATTGCCCTTTGTATAGGTTTACTGCAGTACAGGAAGAAGCTGGGGAGCCGGGGACCTGCAGGGACCGCGCCAGCCGCCAGGAGTAGGTAGGTGAGTATAATTAGACAGCCCCCGGCCGCTCCCCCTCCCGGTGGTCCTAGGCACTGGCAACTGCCTGCCCCTAACGCCGGCCCTGAATGGGCACCCCCTGTCTCGCCAGGGCCCCGACACTTGCCCGGGTACGCCGGGTGCTGACGCCGGCCCTGACCCGATCTATCAATTAAAAAAAGGTTTAACCTGATTGCTAAAATTATAGTGGCAGGTCAGTTTTAGCATTTAGTGGACCTAGTAAAAAAGCCAAACAAAAAACACGTGTGGGATTGCACTTTTTATGCAATATCACTGCATTTGGGAACTTTTTCTCCTGTTTTCTAGTACACGACATGGTAAAGCCAATGGCGTCGTTCAAAAGTATAACTCGTCCCGCAAAAAACAAGCCCTCACATGGCCATATTGACAGAAAAATAATAATAAAGAAAAATAAAGTTATGGCTCTGGGAAGAAGGGGAGCAAAAAACAAAAACGCAAAACCGAAAAAAGCTCCAGGGGTTAATCACGTCATAAACTAAACAAGGTGCTGAGATTGTTCCCCAGGAATACTAGCCCATGCCAACAGGAAAGGTTCTTGTAGTTGCTGCAAATTAGATGGAGGTGCTGAGATGCTCTGAATAACCAATTCTACCTCATCCCATAGATGCTTTATAGGGTTAAGATCTGAGGACTGTGAAGGCAGAAAGCAAGGAAATCTCACTGTCATATTCCTGGTGTAAAGGAATGGAAGATCCTGGCGCCTCCTGAAGATAATTGATGTATGACATAAATGTATATTTGTGATACTGCAGAATATACTGCAAATTGTCTCTTCAGAGAGGAAGAGGACTAGAACTCTAGTGCCACCTATTGGAAGTAGCAATCCTAACAGTCAATGTCGACTCTTTAACGAGCCTTGTCACATGACCTAGGATAATAGCCAAACCAGAATCTCAATCTGCAGACACTGTGTTTCGGGGTACTGCCCCTCGTCAGTGCAAAGTGGAGATCTGGTTTGGCTGATTGAGAGGCGTCTGACCGGGATCCAAAAAGTATCGTTTCTCCATTTAGTCTCCTCACCTCGACATGCTTATCATGTCACTCTCCACAAGGAGAAACGATGCAGAATATACTGAAATTACAGGACACTGATGAATAGTACTGTAACTATATGGTTAATAACATGGTTCATTGAAATCACGTATGAGATAGTTATGAACTGTAGGCAGCAGGGCAGGGGAGAGTTACAGAGGGTCAGCCCTGCAGCTAGGCAGGGGAGAGACTGTAATCATAGTAAACATTTCCTATGTGGGGCTCTGTAGAAAGAGATTGTGCTATTGTTCATTGTTGGCACTTAAGGGATAATATTAGGTGTGTGGTCCAAGCATGACAGTTGCATAGAAATATATGCGGTCATGGTCGGGTGAGCAACCAGCCAGTTCGAACATTGTGATACAAGCCCCATCAGGGTTACACGGCCATCTGACTCTTCCTTTATACTGGTGAATAAAACAAGACTGAACACAAGAAATTCACAGACTTCTACACATCATAGGGTAGATCTCATGACACCTTCTCTCCATCTACCTGATGATCCTGAGGAACATCGAGATCTTCTTGTTTACAGTCCTGTGGAAGAAGAGGATGGGGACATCTCTCTGGTGTTGTCCTCTCATTAGATAGATCTGTAGGAAACACATACAGGGACTGAATTCATTCTTTACATGCAGATAATTATAGGCCTGTGCATGTAGTCCCGTCTATTACCTGGTGATGTGAGGGGCTGGGGAACCTCCATCATGACGTCCTTGTACAGATCTTTGTGTCCTTCTAAATATTCCCACTCCTCCATGGAGAAATAGACAGCGACATCCTGACACCTTATAGGAACCTGACACATAGAATGATACCGTCATCCGCCGATCCCTCCATAGCGTTACTGTATAATGTCCCAGCATTCCCAGCAGCGTCACCTCTCCAGTCAGCAGCTCAATCATCTTGTAGGCGAGTTCTAGGATCTTCTGGTTATTGATGTCCTCATGTATCAGGGGGTGAGGTGGAGGCCCTGTGATTGGGCTCAAGGGTCTTCCCCATCCCTCAGACAAAGGGGCCTGATAGCACTCACTAGAGGTCTTCTTCACTACTGTGTAATCCTGGTTATGGAGAGACACATTAATAAATCTCACTACAGACATTTCCAGAGTCCTCACCTCTCCAGTTCTGTCCATCTGTTATTCCCATAGATAAGAATGATGTAATGTGACGTCATCAAAATCTCTCACCTCTCCAGTAAGCCGGAAGAGGATCTCTAGGGTGAGGTGTAATATCCTCTCCGCCATCTTGTCCCTGTCCCTCTCCGTCCTTGTAGGGTCACTGAGGAGAATTCTCTTATATAGAAGATCTCCACTGAGACAATCCGATATTGTAGGGACCTGAATCGGGAGAAGATGACGATGTAACATCATAAAGACCCCATGTAAGAAATCTCCGGAGCTGTTACTGGCTTCACATGATCACTAGTGATGAGCGAGTGTACCCATTGCTCAGGTTTTCCGGAGCACGCTCAGGTGACCTCCGAGTATTTGTTATTGCTCGGAGATATAGTTTTCATCGCCTCAGTTGCATGATTTACGGCTTCCAGATACGCTGAATACATGTGAGGAATGCCTGTTTGTTAGGCTGAATACATGTGGGAATTCCCTATCTGGAAGCTGTAAATCATGCAACTGAGGTGATGAAAACTGTCTCCAAGCAATAACAAATACTCGGAGGTCACCCGAGCATGCTCTGGAAAACCAGAGCAACGAGTATACTTGCTCATCACTAATGATCACTACATCATAAATTGAGAAAACGAAAAAGGGAATTAGTGTCAGGGCAGAAATAATTATACTAATTACTAAAAACTGGAAACTTTGTTAGATACAATTCATAACTACAATGGGTATGGATATTCCCAGTAAAACAGACAAAAGTTAAGATTGGTGGATGGGCAACTGTGGGAGCCTCAGTAGTATAAGGCACCGTTCACACAGTGTATGTAAATTTAACAATAGAAAAATGAAAAAAAAAAGTGTTTATGAATCTGTACTCATTAACATATAGATATACAGTGTATCCGTAAAGTCATGGTGCACTTTTGACGAGTCACAGGATCTATTTATGGTTTACATTTTGGCGCCCTTTCTCTGGCCCAATCACATCAGACCTGTTCATGAGGAGAGATAACAAGAACCAATCAAACAACATAAACTCATTTAAGCGGTTGCTGAGCCCCCAGTCAAATTAACCCCTGATAAACTAAACTCTGTTTACTACATTGGCAGGTCTATGACATCATGCAACCACAAGCTTATGACAGCCGTGTGGTTTTCCATGCCAGTCAAGACGTGGATGGTACAGAGGAAAGTTCAGCGAGTTCTGTGGTTAGCTAAATTCGAATCGTGACCAAACTGCTATGTGAATATCGGCGCATTTATAATGAAGCGCCACCACATAGTAATAACATTACTCAATGGGATAAGCAGTTGAAGGAAACCAGCAGTTTGGTGGAGAAACCCCGTTCTTGTAGGCCATCCGTTAGTGACGAGTCTGTAGAGGCTATACGAGATACCTAAGGAGCCCTACAAAATCTGTGCGTGCATGTGCTCGACAATTACACCTAAGCAAGACTACAGTTCATAAGGTGTTAAACAAATGTGTCTGTTTTAAGGGGTACAAATTGCAGCTGTTGCACGCTATCAAACTGGCAGATAGACCCAAACGATGCCCATTTGCTACAGATATTCTTCATGAGATCAATGATGCAAGAATTTTGCAGAAGAATGTGTTTAGCGATGAGGCGACCTTCCATATCTGTGGACATGTTAATCACCATAACGTTCAAATATGGGCTGCTGAACATCCTCATGCCTATGTTGAGTACGAACGTAACATCTCTAAAGTGAACATGTGGTGTGGCCTGATGCATGATAAGGTGATAAGCCCATTTTTTTCGCGGAGCAGTCTGTGACGGCAAACACGTACTTCAACATGTTGGAATTGTATGCAGTGCCACAATTTCCAGAAGGTGTCATCTTTCAACAGGACAGCGCTCCTCCACACTACACCCCCATTGTTCATGAGTTTCTGGATAGAACATTCCCTCGGCGGTGGATAGGCAGGGGTTCTGTCAAGTTCTGCCACCATGATCCCCGAATCTGATGCCCTTAGACTTTTAATTTTGGGGTTATGTGAAGCAACATGTGTACATTGAACGTATCAACGACATTAATCACTCAAAACAGGGACTCACAGACATTATTCACTCTGTTACACTAGACGTCCTTACCGTATGTGGCAAGAACTTCACTATCATTTGGATGTGTGTAGGGCCACAAACAACAAAACCACATCAAACTGCACTGAATAGACATGAAACTGGGAGAGTTTTTCTTTTATTTGGAGCAGATTTCACATTTCTGTTTTTTGTTGCTTCCCAGTGACTGCTCAAAAGTGCACCATGACTTTACGAACACACTGTATATCCAAACATAAAGTAACTAGTGCAAATATGAAAATGAATGCATATCCCACAAAGGGGCCACAAACAAATATAAATAATTGGTAACAATAAGGTCACCCACCAAAACACAAAAGCTTCATCAGGGTTGGGAGAGAGGATAAGGGTGTGGAGCTTACCCAAACATTTAAAGTGTGAGAAGACAATAGAAAAGGTGAATATAGTGACAGCAGGTGATTTCAATGCACATATCAAAATTTGCAGTATATTTATGTCATGTCAATCATGGATCATTGACCAAGTGCACAGTGATCGCATGATTCTCCCTGCCGTTTCTTACAACAGGGAACATGGCGCCTTCGTCCTGGGGACTGTCCACGCCCCACCCACAACTACAATCACTGTGATTGGCTATTTAGAATTGAACAGACAATCAGATTTCCTGAAAAACTGATGTCCGATCACAGGCTGAATCTAGCAATGCTGGCATCCCCAAGGCCATCTCTGATTGGGTGCGATGCAGTTGACAATGACATCCATTGCATCAATCAGAGTGCACAGATCAGATGTGACATGGCAGTTACCACCCTGTACTTTCTCATTCTACCTGAGGATTTGTACAGCGTGGTCACTGTCACTCTGTGCACTATGCTGGGCCTTGAGGTACCACAGAAGTCTGTGCATCACTGCTCCTTCTGATCCTGCTAAAGAAGAAAGAAGAGTTCTTGATCCCTCCGTGATTCTTGCCTGATCTTTTCCTTTTCTACCCTAATCCCCCTCCCCTTCTACTCTCCTTTCCCAACCACTACTTCTGCTGCCGAACGCTAATCAGTACTCGATCGCACGATTTTTGGCAGTTTTTTTTTTTGTACGTCTTGCGCTTGCAGAGCATTGATCAGTGATGCAAATCACTGATCTACACTTGTTATCAGTTTTCCAGTACTTATTTTTATCCCTATCCATTCCCTCCCTTTGCACCACCTATGTACGTGCATTCTGCAGCTGCCAAGTGTTCATCAGTGACGCAAATCATTGATCCGCACTCGTACTCACTGTTTTTCACAATTTTTTTTTCCATTCAGTGTGTGCATCCTACAGCCGCCGATTAGATGTAAATCACTGATTAGCACCCTGTAATGTTGCAGTAGCACCGTACGCAGTCAAGAGGCAGTGACAAACAAAGGTCAAACACAAAAGTCTCTTTAATGTGTTACTTCACACGTAAAGGTGCATAGCATTTTATAGTACACGTTATCAGAGTTCAATACACACAGTTGCATCTTGTCTCAGTGCAGTTTCATAGCACTACACATAATATGGCTTTTAGATTGCAGTCCCTAAACATGACGGACCTCTCCTTGTCCAGTATTCGTGGGGCGACCGCACGCCATATTACAGTCTCCAAACACAGCTTCACATGTTGCAGACACTACACACGCCAGTCCTCCTCTTACTAGTTCTCGTGGGTGTCCTGCACCACTGTATCACAGTCTCTTTACTCACACAGCCCAGGATATCATCCGGAAAGCAGCCGGGCACCATATCCCTCTGTTTGCAATCATTAAATATGCCAGCCCTCTTTCGGGCACAAGACATCCACCTCCGGTACACATCTGGGTATAGGACTGTCCACATCCGAGACAGTTACCATGGATGACTTGCTTCGCTGTGTACACTGCTGGTGCCAGGCTATTCAGTTGCCATAGCTGCTGGCTCCGCTGGCCTGTGCTGCTTTACACTCACAGTTCACGCTCTGCAGGCCTCTGCTCTGCACAACAGCACACACCAGACTCACACTGACCTTGCACCTGACACACCCATACCCCTTACTGCAGGGTTTTTAACAAACAAACCTGTGGCTTTCAGCCACATGGAAAACTCGGTCCGGAAATCTAGGACTGCCATGCACACCTATGGACTTCATCCGTCACCATGCACAACCTGGGGAGAACACACAGCGACCCCCACCTGTGACACAAGTCACTGCCTAACAACCCGTAGTCGTTTGTAACAAGGACTTTTTTTTATCACCTTTTGTCCCACATCCGTGCATTGGTCCTACAGCCATCGAGTGCTGGTCATTTTATTTTTTTTTTTGGTGAAAAAAAAAAAGAATCGGGTAAAAAAAAATCATCCAGATTAGTAGATAAAATTAGATTAGGGACAGCAAAATATGCCGTAAAATTCATCCTCTACTACGATATTTACTAATGAATGGATTTATTGCCAGTGCTGAAAAAAAGAATCATCCATGCGTCCTACAGCCGTTGATTGCTGATCCCTAACTCACATCAGTGAACGGCCTCCGGTTGTAGCTTTTTTTTTTTTAGTTAAAAAAAGAATTGAAAAAATTTTTAGATTAGGGACAGTAAAACTATACCATAGTAATCGTCGACTACTACATTATTTTTTAATCAGTCTAGTTACGGTTAGTGTCAGCGCGGAAGCAAATCACATCAGTGAGTGCTTCCTCCAGCCGTTGAGTGCTGATCATTGACGCACATGAGTAAATGGCCTCCGGTTGCTTTTCTTTTTATTGTGAAAAAAAAAAAATTAGATTAGGGACAGTAACAATATACTGTAGTATTCTGCAACTACCACATTATTTTTTACTGCACTGGTTAGGTTTAATGTCTGTTGCGGGAGCTCAGTAATTTGTTTTTACTGATGTCGTCATAGTAAGCTTGTTGCTTATTTTACCAAATTTTTATATTTTTCTTTGTATATTCTTTTCTCTTCTAAGTAAGAGAAATTTACAACAAACACGCACACATATCTGAATAAAATTTTGTACACACACACAAACACCACATACGTGAAAAAATGACATCCCACTCATCTCAAACCCGGTATTCAGCAGAGGAGACATATGCTTTACTTGCCTCCGACACTGAAAGTGAGAGGATCCTACCTTCCTTTATTTTTCCTCCTTCTCTTCCTCTAGGGATACCAAACAGACATGTAGACTCCCCAGGACAGAAACTGAACCAGCGCCCACTATTACTGACCCTGTATAGACCTCAAATCCAAAAAATTTTTCCCTGAGGATTTTGTAAATGTCGTGTCGACACAAAAAAAAAATGAATTACTGAAGCGTATACCCATAATTGGGTGGGACAATGTGCATAGGAAAAGAACAGGAAAAAAATACTGGCTTTGAGTTTATGTTCTGCAGCCCTTATTCATTTTGATAAGAATCAGCCTGTCAGCATTTTCAGTTGACAGGTGGATGCGCTTATTGGTTATACTTATCCCAGCGGCACTGCAAACCTGCGCCGTACACCCCCGCAGCAGTGTCGGACACCCCCTCATCCTAGCCTGCGGCCTGTAGCAACTGTATCGCTAAAGTATATTCGCATTATAGGACGCACCCCCAATTTCTCAAAATAATTTTGGAAAAAAAAGTGCGTCTTCTAATCTGAAAAATACGGCAAGTGCAGGCCTTCCTGTCTGGTAGACCTACTTACAAAGGCAAATGGAGAGTGAACTTAGAGTCTCCACATTTCAAAAAAAATAATTGTTACACAGCACTAAAGTGGCATCAATTTCCACAGAGTAGAAACAGTATAAGCCTCTGACACATCTTCTACTACAGGCAACCCCCCAGATGGGGACAACTTGGAGTCTCCACATTTCAAAAGATTGTTTGCAACATCAGCAGCAGTAGCAACAGTAGGCACAGAAGACACCACAAAGATGGCACAGACTGCAATAACGCGAGATCAATGCATGACACTCAAGGGTCACCATCGCCTAGTCTGCCCAGTCTGTGACAGGGGTGCACTATGGATCCATCACTTGCTCATTTTGATGAAAGTTAGGCAGTCAACACTTTCAGGGGACAGCCGGGGGCGCTTATCCATCAGGACACCACCAGCAGCACTGAACACAGGTTCTGAGAGAATGCTGGCTGCTGGGCATGACAAAATCTCCAAGGTGTGACAGGCAAGCTCAGGCCACTTTTCCAGTTCTGAAGACCAAAATGTAAAAGGATCTAAACCCCCCCCAGATGGCATTGATCTTGAGCTCCAGATACTCCTGCACCATCCTCTCTAATCGTTCACAACGTGTCTGACTTGTAATCTGTTCTGCTGGTGCACAGGGTGGTCTAAAAAATGTGCTAAACCACTCACAGAATTTGCTTAAGCCAAATACACTGCTGCTGCTTTGACAATGACGCCTTAACATTTCCGGCGTTGGAAATCTACAACTGGGATGCACACTGTGTGCCTCACTGATGTCTTGGGGAAAACCACTCATAAGATGATCTACAAGCGTTTTTCGATAGACCAGCATGTGTGCATCAATTTCCAGGGGGAGAAGCATCTGGCAAAATTTACTCTTGTATCGTGGATCTAACAGAGTAGCAACCCAGTAGTCAGCACTATTTAAAACCCTAAGAATATGGGCATGATTTTGAAGATAGTGCAGCAAGAAGGCGCTCATGTGTCAGGGACTTCCATGAGGTCCAAGTCCCTGCTGTGTTGATGATGGGGTAACTCAAGGTTGCTTCCTCCATTCCCTCCCGCCAACCAGGGACAACAGAAAGCGGGTCATTATCTTCTTCACCTCAAAGATGGTGACTGCATGTCCGAACACACCCCCATGAAGAAGTAGTTGCGAAACGTGCGTTGGGGTGAGGGGAGACAGCTTGCAGTCACTATCTTTGTCACCGTCAGCTGTGATTTTTAAACCTTTAGGTAATATGTATTGCTCTTTTCCTATGCAACATTGACAACTTCTGTATCATGTTTTACTACATATGTAATGTATTTCACAAAACTACAATGCATGGTTAATAATATTATACTTATTTCAGGCAATATTTAATATTTATCTTGCTAGGCTTATTAGCAGTGTTTGGGTAAGTTCAGCAAGCTAAGTAATCTGGTGAATATTATTATTGTTTAAATAACCCGGCATATCAGTGCTTATCTACTATATAAAGCTGAATGTGTGTGTGTGTATGTGTGTGTGTATGTCCGGGATTGGCATCTGCACCGTCGCAGCTACAGCCACAAAATTTTGCACAGTCACACGTCTGGACCCCGAGAGCGTCATAGGCTATGTTGTGAGGCAAAATTTTAACCCCGCGCGTTCCAATTCACCAAACAATTTTGCCCCTATCTACATAATGGGAAAAAATGAAAGGAAAAGTGTAGGAGGCAAATTGACAGCTGCCAGATGTGAACAAGGGGGACGTAAAGAGTGAGAGTGATGGCGCCAAAGAGTATATACCGTACAGTTGCTAAGGTGGGGCCCCGACATGGGATACTCACCACACACGGGGATATGAACACACACACAAAATGCGCCACACACTACCACGTGCTTGAACACATATCACCCTAAGCACACATTTCACCACACATTCTCCAACCTCGCCACATAAAAGTCGAAACACAAAAGTCGCCGCTCAAAACTCGCCACGCGCAGAACTCGCCACAAGTGCAAAACTCACCTCATGGAAAACTCGCCACACGCAAAACTTGCACACGCGGAAAAATTGCCACATGCACAAAAGTTGCAACACATGCAAAATTTGCCTCACACAAAACTTGCACATACTCAAAAGGCACCACACAAAACTCGCCACGCGCAAAACTCGCCATGCGCAAAACTTGCTGCACACAAGTTGCTACACTAACCTGTCACATGCAACTCGACACACAAAAAGTTGCTACACGCATGTTGCCACACAAAACTCATCTCACAAAAGTCGCTACATGCATGTCGCCACACGCAACTCAACACACACAACTTGACAAACGAAACTCGCCCTAAAACACACACAAGTCTGGTATTATCCTTCAAAAATAAAAATCTGATTAATAAGCAGACAAACTACAAGAGCAACAAATGTACCATATAGGAAATACAGCAGCTGTCAGTCACATGACCTGTCTATTATGTGTATGTGTGAGCTAATATATACTGCCAGGGGGAGGGCTTCCTGTTGGCTGGGGATTTATCAGGCTGCCAATTTAGCTTACAAATACTGAGGTAAAAATACTGAGCAAATAACATGTGAACGAGGTCTAATACAGGAGGAGATGACACAGGTATATACTATATACAGGGGAGATGACACACAGGTATATACTATATAGAGGAGGAGATGACATACAGGTACATATATATATACAGGAGGAGATGACATACAGGTATATACTATATCAGTGTTCCCCATATCCAGTCCTCAAGGCCCACCAACAGATCATGTTTTCAGGTTTTCCTTTGTTTTGCACAGGTAATGCAATTATCACCTGGGCAATACTAAGGAAATCCTGAAAACATGACCTGTCGGGCCTTGAGGACTGGAGTTGGGGACCCCTGTACTATATACAGGAGGAGATGACATACAGGTATATACTATACAGGAGGAGATGACATACAGGTATATGCTATATATAGAAGATGACATGCAGGTATATACTATATACAGGAGGAGATGACACAGATATATACTATATACAGGGGAGATGACACACAGGTATATACTATATACAGGAGGAGATGACACAGGTATATACTATATATAGAAGGAGATGACATTCAGGTATATACTATATATAAGGGAGATGACACACAGCAGGTATATACTATATACAGGGGAGATGACATACAGGTATATACTATATACAGGAGATGACATACAGATGTATACTATATATAAGGGAGATGACAAACATGTATATACTGAGGTGATGAGGTGAAAATGAGAGGTGTGAGGTGAAAATGAAAAGGTGTGAGTGCAAAATGAGAGGAGTGAGGAAAAATAATGGAGTGATCAGAAAATGACAGATGTGAGGTTGAAATGACAAGTGTTAGGGGGGAATGAGAGGAGTGAGGGAGAAAATGAGAGGTGTGAGGGAGAAAATGAGAGATGTGAGGGGGAAAATGAGAGGCGTGATGGGAAAATAAGAGAAGTGAGGTGCTATAACTAACCACAGATATTTACTATGCCCAAGCAACGTTGGGCTCTTCAGCTAGTTATTAATAATTGTCCTGGTTTTGCTGATCTTCTTACACTGTAAAAGTGACTTTCTAAATTATAGGCAACACGCCCTGCCTTTTATGTGATGCTGACAATATTTCAATTGTACCTCATTATGTAATTTATTACATTAGCTCATATCACTATAGCACATGGCTAGTATTGATATTGATACTAGGGAGAATTTTACTCCTGGTGTCACTATGCATGTGCTATTTGAATTTTGATCTCTATGAGGTAACTTATACTAGCTGCAGTTGTCTTCCCTCGGCTTGGTACGAGGCACTTTTTTTTTAACTTATGTTTGGTTTTATATGATTACAATAAAGTGAGAAGTTTTAAGTTAATTTTTTGTTTTTAAAGGGAACCTGTCACCAGGTTTGTCCAATATAAGATAAAGTCACCAGCTTTCAGGGCTTAGCTACAGAATTCTATAATGTAAAAATGCTCGTGAAAGTGAACACGCATTCGAATGTGCTACATTCATGCCGAATTTGAGATTTGAGAACGTTTTCCGAATACATTCACTCATCTCTACTCTCAAAGCCTTGCCAACACATGTAATGCTGAGTTCCAAAGAGTGGTGACATCGCACACCTGTCAGTGAGCTGGAAGTTGCAAACGCTGCAGCAGCACTGCTAGAGCGGTGGCAGCTGTAGCAGACTTGTGGAAATAGGCACACACGTGGCATACTTTCAAAAGTAGTTCAGGCAAATCTGGGTAGGTTTTGAGAAACCGCTGAACCACCAAGTGGAGCATGTGGGCAAGGTATGGTACGTATGCAAGGTTGCCAAGCTTCAGAGCCACCACCATGTTATAGCCATTGTCACACACGACCATGCCTTGTTGTAGGTTCGGGCTCAACAGCCACAGATCAGACTGCGGCGGTATGTGGTTTGTCATGTAAGAAGATTAGCTTCAGCAGAGCCTGTTGCCACTTGGCTGAGGCTAGGCTTCAAGCTTGTGACTTATGTTGACATTTCTGAGATGGAGGGTAAGGAAGAAGAGGTGCAGGAACGGCTGTAGAAGATGGAGAAACTCTTATTGAACCAGGCCAAGCAATCCTCGGTGTCAGTAGCACGGGTTCTGTCCCAGGGTCCGACTGGGTCCCAAATTCCATAATGTTCACCCAGTGTGCAGTCAGAGAAATATAGCAACCCTGGCCACTAGCAATTGTCCATGTGTTTATGGTTAAAGAGAACCTGTCACCCCGTTTTTTCAATATGAGCTAAAAGTAGCGTTCAATAGGGCCTGAGCTGTGCTTTACAATAGTGCCTTTATTATCCCCCGATTCCCCACCTTTGCTGCCAAAATACCTTAGTAACTCGCCGTTTTCGTCTGTCAATCACCCCAGTCCGGTCCGATGGGCGTTGCCAAATCGCTGTCTCTCCCCCAGCTCCTTGGCATGTCAGACGTAACTCGATCTGTGAATAGCACAGATCGAGCTCATTTTTTGCAGTTTAGGCTCTAGAGCATGTGCAGTATGTATTGCCCAACTGATGGCAAAGTATACAATACATCATTGCGCATGCACGGGTTTTCACTGTAATCTCTGTGCCCCGGAAGTCTGGATATGCAAATTGTGTTGTCCTGGACGCCGGTAAACTTTTCCGGGGCACACAGGTTACAGTGAAAATCTGCGCATGCGCAATGATGCGCTGTATGCTATGCCCACAGTTGGGCAAAGTGAAAGTGAAAAGCCGGAGGTGGGGAGAATCGGAGATTAGCCCACGCCCATCGGACCGGACCAGGATGATTGACAGCCGAAAACTGAGTTTACTTAGGTATTTTGGCAGCAAAGGTGGGGAATCAGGGGATAATAAAGGCACTATTGTAAAGCACAGCTCAGGCCCTATAGAACACTATTTTTAGCTCATATTGAAAAAAGGGGGGACAGGTTCCCTTTAAGTGGACCTTTCTAGTAACAGCATTGGTCAGGGCATGGCTAATGTTATGGGACACGTGCTTCTGTATGGAAGGGAAGGAACACTGGGAGAAATTGTGGTGGTTGGGGATAGAGTACTGAGGGATGGCCGCTATGAGGTTGCAGAAAGCTTCCATCTCCATAACCCTAAACGGCAACATTTCTAGGCCAAACAGTTTGGAAATGTAGCCGTTTAGTATTGTGGCCTGTGATTTGGTGGATGCATATTTATACTTGCGTTCCAAGGACTGGAATAGGGACAACTAAACATTGCGCTGGGACAAGGACGTGGTTGCTGACGGTGTTTGAAAGTGTGCAATGACAAGTGCAGGGTGGGAGGCATTTTAGCCTGCATCATAGACAGGAAATTTGTGTGCACGAAGAACAGGGGGAAGAGGAAGTTGTATCACCTGCAGACACAGTTTCTGAACCCTGGCGTGTGGCCCAACTAGTCGGGTGCTTTGCTGTTATGTGCCTGAGTATGCTGGTGGTGGTCAGGCTGGTAGTTGAGCTGTCCCTGCTGACATGGAGGATGTTGCAAATGGACTCTTTTGGTTAACTGGACTATCTTTAAAAAGCGCCAGACTCGGGAAAACCTTACCCTTGGCCTGGCAACTTCACCCATGTTGATACCCTGGGAAACAGTTGTCTGCCTTGTGTCTCTAGCCACCCCATTCACTCTTCATGCCTGTTGTGGTGCTACGGATACATCCCCCTTTACGCTGCTTTCCTCAATCTGCCTCTCACCTTCCCAGGTTTGGTCAGTGACTTCACTATCCACCACCTTAGCTTCCACTTCCGCACCCTGGACCTCCTCCTAACTTGCTGACTGAGCATCACATGTTGGCAATTCTATATCATCATCCACCTCTTGCGACAGTAATTGCATTTTCCCACCATCGCATTCTTGCAATGGTATGTTTCCACGTTCAGGAAACGCTGTGTGTTTGATGCTGCGTAGAGCCGCAACGTCAAACACGCAGCGTCCAGATGTTACAGCATAGTGGAGGGGATTTCATGAAATCCCGTCTCCACTATGCATTAAAAGATGCGGCAGACCCACAGAAACGGACATGCGGTGCGACTTTTCAGAACACAGCATGTCCTTACAATGCTCAAACAATGCATGAACAACGCAGGTGACCTGCCAGTGACCTCAGGTGCAGATTTGGTGCAGATTTTACCTGCGTAAAATCCTGATGCAATCCTGAACGTGGACACATACCCTAAGTGTAACACCCCAGGAAGCCGGTTGTTACAGAGGTATTGCCTTCCTCATGGGGAGGGTGATGCCATGCCTGGAAGAGACAAGGATCCTTTTAACGGATATGGCTATGTGCACACGTTTCGGATTTGGCTGCGGATCCGCAGCGGATTGACCGCTGAGGATTCGTAGCTGTTTTCCATGCGGTTTACAGTACCATGTAAACCTATGGAAAACCAAATCCGCTGTGCCCATGGTGTGGAAAGTAAAGCGCGGAAACACTGCATTGTATTTTCCGCAGCATGTCAATTCTTTGTGCGGATTCCGCAGCGTTTTACACCTGCTCCTCAATAGGAATCCACAGGTATAAAACTGCAGGTGAAATCCGCAAAAAACAGCAGGAATTCTGTGTTAAATCCGCAGGTATAACGTAGTGCGTTTTACCTGCGGATTTTTCAAAAACGGTGCGGAAAAATCCACACACCAATCCGCAACGTGGGCACATAGCCTAACACGTACATACAACACTGTTCTGACTCAAGGCCAGAAGGGGGAGCTCTAGAGTCAGTTTGAGGGTAGCTTCCCTATATATTCTGGCTGGAGGAGGAGTTAACAGTCAGTCAAGAGGAGAGCTGGAGCTGGGCAGACGTCTGGTTCTGAAGCTCCTGACAGAGCAGTCTGTAGAAGAATGTGAGAGGAGAAGGAACAAAGGAGGAGAGAAACTGGAGTAGAGCTGCAATTGGGCTCACTCCAGGATCAAGCGCAGAAACCGGAGGCCGGAATTCCTAGTTTGTGGGGTTAACTGCATGTCCCACAGCAGAAACCGGCGGGCAGGAGATTCCAAGTTTCCTGGCTACCTTTACACCCGAAGGCAGATAGAGCCCGGAGTCACTACAAGGGACACCTGTAAAAAGGCTCGAGTTACCTGATATACGGGTAGTGTCCACCTAAGAGGACAGCGAGAGAGGACCTTGTGTGAAGCCTCAGGCATCAAGGGATGCACACTTCAGCACAGTAAGGAAGGCTTCCAACCCACCTGGCTAGGGGGATTCCGAATCGCTTCCAGGCTGCCCGGATTCCAAAGACCACCTGTAATCTGTGTACCTGAACTGCATCAGGCACACTTCACCATCTATCATCCTTATCAACTGCCCTTCGGACTAAGTTCTACCTGTGGGGAGCTATACCTCCTCTGCTGCAATACCATCATCCCCAGTGGACCACTTTAAGCAGCATCGGCCATCACTGGCCAAGTACCACAGGTGGCGTCACGAATATAACTCTTTAGACTTTATTTTCCCACTTTAAATCCCATTAACTGGATGCGAGGGGCCACGGACCGGGTCACTGCCACCATGTCCACCCTTTTAAGAACTGTGCCAGCCCGGTACAGAGTAACCCATGGTTCTAGCGGGCTCTCCATAAGCATGGCTGCTCAATTATTTGGGCATCACTACATGCGATCTACTCAGGTGTGTCAACCTGACGTACACAACACTACTCACGTGTGCCAACCTGACGTACACTACACAACTCACTTGTGCCAACCTGACATACTCTACACAACTCATGTATGCCACCACCTGGTCATGAAGGTGAAAACAGGCTCAGGGTTAAGAAGTCCTCACATACAATGGAAACAATGTTTGTGCTGTGTACACACTGACGCATCTGCAAAAAGAGCATATCGATCTGTCATAGTCTACTGAAGGGAAATCATAGCGCAGATGTGCGCCCACATGAAGGAGCCAATAGGAGGACTTGGCAACTAAAACAATGGTCAGCTGACTGAATCATATAAAAAGGCAGTCAGGTGGCACCATGGTCAGGTGAACATCGTGTTAAAGTGAACAGGACATCAGGCAAACAGTATTGGATATTACTACCATTAGCGTGTGCACAGGCATAAATACAGGCGTATATGACTAGCTGCCAAATAATACCTGTGTCTCTAAAGTGCAGAGTCCCAGTGCTCCCCAGGACTGCCTCCTGTCCCCTCTATCACACAGTCCCTGCTCCCCCATTACCGCTCACCAGTGCAGACTTCTCCCCTCAGCTCTTACATGTGGAGCCGGCTGTACCCTAATGTGCAGAGTCCCGGTGCCCCCCAGGACTGAGTCCTGTCCCCTCTATCACACAGTCCCTGCTCCCCCATTACCGCTCACCAGTGCAGACTTCTCCCCTCAGCTCTTACATGTGGAGCCGGCTGTACCCTAATGTGCAGAGTCCCGGTGCCCCCCAGGACTGAGTCCTGTCCCCTCTATCACACAGTCCCTGCTCCCCCATTACCGCTCACCAGTGCAGACTTCTCCCTTCAGCTCTTACATGTGGAGCCGGCTGTACCCTAATGGGCAGTGTCCCGGTGCCCCCCAGGACTGAGTCCTGTCCCCTCTATCACACAGTCCCTGCTCCCCCATTACCGCTCACCAGTGCAGACTTCTCCCTTCAGCTCTTACATGTGGAGCCGGCTGTACCCTAATGTGCAGAGTCCCGGTGCCCCCCAGGACTGAGTCCTGTCCCCTCTATCACACAGTCCCTGCCCCCCATTACCGCTCACCAGTGCAGACTTCTCCCTTCAGCTCTTACATGTGGAGCCGGCTGTACCCTAATGTGAAGAGTCCCGATGCCCCCCAGGACTGAGTCCTGTCCCCTCTATCACACAGTCCCTGCTCCCCCATTACCGCTCACCTGTGCAGACTTCTCCCCTCAGCTCTTACATGTGGAGCCGGCTGTACCCTAATGGGCAGTGTCCTGGTGCCCCCCAGGACTGAGTCCTGTCCCCTCTATCACACAGTCCCTGCTCCCCCATTACCGCTCACCAGTGCAGACTTCTCCCTTCAGCTCTTACATGTGGAGCCGGCTGTACCCTAATGTGCAGAGTCCCGGTGCCCCCAGGACTGAGTCCTGTCCCCTCTATCACACAGTCCCTGCTCCCCCATTACCGCTCACCAGTGCAGACTTCTCCCTTCAGCTCTTACATGTGGAGCCGGCTGTACCCTAATGTGCAGAGTCCCGATGCCCCCCAGGACTGAGTCCTGTCCCCTCTATCACACAGTCCCTGCTCCCCCATTACCGCTCACCAGTGCAGACTTCTCCCCTCAGCTCTTACATGTGGAGCCGGCTGTACCCTAATGGGCAGTGTCCCGGTGCCCCCCAGGACTGAGTCCTGTCCCCTCTATCACACAGTCCCTGCTCCCCCATTACCGCTCACCAGTGCAGACTTCTCCCTTCAGCTCTTACATGTGGAGCCGGCTGTACCCTAATGTGCAGAGTCCCGGTGCCCCCCAGGACTGAGTCCTGTCCCCTCTATCACACAGTCCCTGCTCCCCCATTACCGCTCACCAGTGCAGACTACTCCCTTCAGCTCTTACATGTGGAGCCGGCTGTACCCTAATGTGCAGAGTCCCGGTGCCCCCCAGGACTGAGTCCTGTCCCCTCTATCACACAGTCCCTGCCCCCCATTACCGCTCACCAGTGCAGACTTCTCCCTTCAGCTCTTACATGTGGAGCCGGCTGTACCCTAATGTGCAGAGTCCCGATGCCCCCCAGGACTGAGTCCTGTCCCCTCTATCACACAGTCCCTGCTCCCCCATTACCGCTCACCAGTGCAGACTACTCCCCTCAGCTCTTACATGTGGAGCCGGCTGTACCCTAATGGGCAGTGTCCCGGTGCCCCCCAGGACTGAGTCCTGTCCCCTCTATCACACAGTCCCTGCTCCCCCATTACCGCTCACCAGTGCAGACTTCTCCCTTCAGCTCTTACATGTGGAGCCGGCTGTACCCTAATGTGCAGAGTCCCGGTGCCCCCCAGGACTGAGTCCTGTCCCCTCTATCACACAGTCCCTGCTCCCCCATTACCGATCACCAGTGCAGACTTCTCCCTTCAGCTCTTACATGTGGAGCTGGCTGTACCCTAATGTGCAGAGTCCCGATGCCCCCCAGGACTGAGTCCTGTCCCCTCTATCACACAGTCCCTGCTCCCCCATTACCGCTCACCAGTGCAGACTTCTCCCTTCAGCTCTTACATGTGGAGCCGGCTGTACCCTAATGTGCAGAGTCCCGGTGCCCCCCAGGACTGAGTCCTGTCCCCTCTATCACACAGTCCCTGCTCCCCCATTACCGCTCACCAGTGCAGACTTCTCCCTTCAGCTCTTACATGTGGAGCCGGCTGTACCCTAATGTGCAGAGTCCCGGTGCCCCCCAGGACTGAGTCCTGTCCCCTCTATCACACAGTCCTGCTCCCCCATTACCGCTCACCAGTGCAGACTTCTCCCTTCAGCTCTTACATGTGGAGCCGGCTGTACCCTAATGTGCAGAGTCCCGGTGCCCCCAGGACTGAGTCCTGTCCCCTCTATCACACAGTCCCTGCTCCCTCATTACCGCTCACCAGTGCAGACTTCTCCCTTCAGCTCTTTCATGTTGCTGCTTCCTACACAGAAAACCCTCCCCTTCCCACCTATCCTGCTCCTCCCCACCCATCCTGCTCCTCCCCTTCCCACCCATCCTGCTCCTCCCCACCCATCCTGCTCCTCCCCACCCATCCTGCTCCTCCCCTTCCCACCCTGCTCCTCCCCTTCCCACCCATCCTGCTCCTCCCCTTCCCACCCATCCTGCTCCTCCCCACCCATCCTGCTCCTCCCCTTCCCACCCTGCTCCTCCCCTTCCCACCCTGCCCCTTCCCACCCATCCTGCTCCTCCCCACCCATCCTGCTCCTCCCCACCCATCCTGCTCCTCCCCTTCCCACCCTGCCCCTTCCCACCCATCCTGCTCCTCCCCACCCATCCTGCTCCTCCCCACCCATCCTGCTCCTCCCCTTCCCACCCTGCTCCTCCCCACCCATCCTGCTCCTCCCCTTCCCACCCACCCTGCTCCTCCCCCCATGTGACTGATCACATGACTGTGACATCACCACAGGTCCTGGAAGCAGAGCTCCAAAGGGTTACATAATGGTAGTGACTAGATTGGAGGTGATTTTTTGAGGATATCATTTTACCATCTCCGCTGTAGACGGTTCAAAAAATCCTCTCCGATGTAGTCAGCTCAGCACTGAAGCGACTAGAATTTAGTCATTATGGAGAGTAGAGATGAGTGAATATTTCAATGATCAAACCGATCATTGAAATATTACGTTTAATATTAGGCGAACGGATTACGTTGGCCAAATTTGCAATATTTGCCTATTAATATTTACCGAACATAACCGAATGCCATTCAGGTCAATAGGAGGCAAAATCAAACACATGCACAACACCTTATAATGGCCCCAAATGCTCCCAAAACACATCAAATGAGGGACAGACACCAGGAAAGTGGCCTCAATTCACCACAGTACAAATTGTAGCATGGCACTGCAGCAATCAGACAAGGCATGAGGCATCGGGGTCTGGGACAGCATTTACAGCTTTCAATTGAGCGTCACAGTAAGATGAGGTGGGTGAGGGATCGGTGTAGGGCCCCGTTGCTGGGAGCCCTGACACTACATGTAACACCTCTACCCATAGCTCCCAACCGTCCCTCATTGTGCGGGATTGTCCCGAATTTGAGCCTTTGTCCTGCTATCCTGCGCCGGACGCTCTGATCCCACACCCGCAGACAGCAGGACCGACACGCCCCCTTGTTAAGCCATGCCCCGGGCCTTACCCTTCCGTATGGCTGCCTGCTTTCTGTGCACAGGACCTGTGATGAGGTCACAGGAGGGGAGGAGTCAGGGGGTCACATGATCGGGACCTCCGTGGATTGCAGGACTCGTTGCCAACTTGCTGCCACATGGTGCCGCTGCCGCAGGATGAGGTAAGTAAGCTGCCTTGTGTGGGGTCAGGAGGTGTACAGTGTGGATGTAGCAGAGCCTTGTGTGCGCGAGGTGTACGGAGCGGAGCCGTGTGTGCGCGAGGTGTACGGAGCGGAGCCGTGTGTGCGCCCGAGGTGTACGGAGCGGAGCCGTGTGTGCGCCCGAGGTGTACGGAGCGGAGCCGTGTGTGCGCGCGAGGTGTATGGAGCGGAGCCGTGTGTGCGCGCGAGGTGTACGGAGCGGAGCCGTGTGTGCGCGCGAGGTGTACGGAGCGGAGCCGTGTGTGCGCGCGAGGTGTACGGAGCGGAGCCGTGTGTGCGCGAGGTGTACGGAGCGGAGCCGTGTGTGCGCGAGGTGTACGGAGCGGAGCCGTGTGTGCGCGAGGTGTACGGAGCGGAGCCGTGTGTGCGCGAGGTGTACGGAGCGGAGCCGTGTGTGCGCGAGGTGTACGGAGCGGAGCCGTGTGTGCGCGAGGTGTACGGAGCGAAGCCGTGTGTGCGCGAGGTGTACGGAGCGGAGCCGTGTGTGCGCGAGGTGTACGGAGCGGAGCCGTGTGTGCGCGAGGTGTACGGAGCGGAGCCGTGTGTGCGCGAGGTGTACGGAACGAAGCCATTATATGGTACGAGGTGCTACAGTATGGAGCATCATGTGCGGTCATTATACAGTATGGACTATCATGTGGAGCCATTATACAGTATGAAGAATTATGTGGGGCCATTATACAGTATGGAGCATCATGTGCGGTCATTATACAGTATTGAGCATCATGTGCGGCCAATATACAGTATGGAGCATCATGTGCGGCCAATATACAGTATGGAGCATCATGTGCGGTCATTATACAGTATGGAGCATCATGTGCGGTCATTATACAGTATGGAGCATCATGTGGGGCCATTATACAGTATTGAGCATCATGTGGGGCCATTATACAGTATGGAGCATCATGTGCGGCCAATATACAGTATGGAGCATCATGTGCGGCCAATATACATTATGGAGCATCATGTGCGGCCATTATACAGTATGGAGCATCATGTGCGGTCATTATACAGTATGGAGCATCATGTGCGGCCATTATACAGTATGGAGCATCTTGTGTGGCCATTATACAGTATGGAGAATTATGTGGTTCATCATACAGTATGGAGCATCATGTGCGGTCATTATACAGTATGGAGCATCATGTGCGGTTTTTTTACAGTATGGAGCTTCATGTGGGGCCATTATACAGTATTGAGCATCATGTGCGGTCATTATACAGTATTGAGCATCATGTGCGGCCAATATACAGTATGGAGCATCATGTGCAGCCAATATACAGTATGGAGCATCATATGCGGTCATTATACAGTATGGAGCATCATGTGCGGTCATTATACAATATGGAGCATCATGTGGGGTCATTATACAGTATGGAGCATCATGTGGAGCCATTACACAGTATGGAATCATATGCGGTCATTATATAGTATGGAGAATTATGTGGGGCCATTATACAGTATGGAGCATCATGTGGGGCCATTATATAGTATGGAGCATCATGTGCGGCCAATATACAGTATGGAGCATCATGTGCGGCCAATATACAGTATGGGGCATCATGTGTGGCCATTATACAGTATGGAGCATCATGTGCGGTCATTATACAGTATGGAGCATCATGTGCGGCCATTATACAGTATGGAGCATCTTGTGCGGCCATTATACAGTATGGAGAATTATGTGGTTCATCATACAGTATGGAGCATCATGTGCGGTCATTATACAGTATGGAGCATCATGTGCGGTTTTTTTACAGTATGGAGCTTCATGTGCGGCCATTACACAGTATGGAGCATCACGTGCGGCCATTATACAGTATGGAGCATCACGTGTGGCCATTATACAGTATGGAGCATCATGTGGAGCCATTATACAGTATGGAATCATATGCGGTCATTATACAGTATGGAATCATATGCGGTCATTATACAGTATGGAGAATTATGTGGGGCCATTACACAGTATGGAGCATCATGTGTGGCCATTATACAGTATGGAGCATCACGTCTGGCCATTATACAGTATGGAGCATCACGTGCGGCCATTATACAGTATGGAGCATCACGTGCGGCCATTATACAGTATGGAGCATCGTGTGCGGCCATTATACAGTATGAAGCATCGTGTGCAGCCAATATACAGTATGGAGCATCGTGTGCGGCCATCATACAGTATGGAGCATCGTGTGCGGCCATCATACAGTATGGAGCATCGTGTGCGGCCATCATACAGTATGGAGCATCGTGTGCGGCCATTATACAGTATGGAGCATCGTGTGCGGCCATTATACAGTATGGAGCATCGTGTGCGGCCATTATACAGCGTTGAGCATCATGTGCGGCCAATATACAGTATGGAGCATCATATGTGGCCATTATACAGTATGGAGCACTGTGTGGCCATTTTTTTTGTTTATAATTATTGTATATGAAACCGTGTGATCAGCAGTGCTAAATGGGTGTGGTTGGGACGTGGATATGGGTGTGACTAATTATGAATGGGTGTTATCAGGGGTGTGGCCTAAAATTTGCCGCGGCGCTCGTTTTGTGCCGCAAACTTTGTCCCTCTTTCCCATCTTCCAAAGTTGGGAGGTATGCCTCTACCTGTTTTCATGCTGAGCCACACTCAGGCAGCACAAATATCAGTTTTCTAGACTACCACTGTCAGAAAAATTTAAGGATAGTAACACAGGTAGTTGAGTGCAAGGAAGTGGAGGCCTGACAGTCTCGGAGGCCTACTGCTACAGGCAACATGCATGAAGGAAAGCCAACCAGGAGTCTACACATTTACAAAAATTAGTGCAGACACCAACAAAGTGGCATCATTTGCAACAATGTAGAATTAGTATAGCGGGGACTGACATCTCTTCTAGTACAGCCAACCCAACAGATGGAGACTGTAAAGGGCAAGATAGTGGAATCACTGTTCTGTATCCCTCTGAAAGCCTGGAAGAGACGTAACTAGGTGGCCTACCAAATCCCTAATCGGAAAAGTGACAGCAGCCAAAAACTGCGACCCAATGAGGTACAAAGAGGTGGCACCAGGTGCTACTTTATGGCTGACCTACAAAAGGTGGCAGCTGACCCCCTACAGTGAGTAAGCTGCTATGGCCCAAAGGAGTTATGAAAAATGCAGGCAGGCACTTTAGGGACTCCAGAACCATGGGTGCAGATGGGACCAGTTGAAGAACAGAAAAAAACTGGAAGGTGCTTGCTCGACGGGTGTTAGACAGATGGACACTGGCAGGTGCGATCTGGACCGGCTGAGGGCAGAAGCACGCAGACAAGTAAAAGCAGACGGGTACAGGGTAGACAACGAGACAAGTGGATTCGGGGAACCTGACAACTAAAAAACATGCAAGCCAAACTAACAACATAGCTCAGGCACCTCTATATTGGAGGAGAAGTCTTAAATAGAAGATGTTGCCCAGCTATAGGTTGGGAATACCTTAGGTTGATGCGGGCGGTCTCTTTAAGAGGGAGGGAGTGGATGCATGCAACCTCTAAGCATAGTTCCCAGTCCTACAACTGAACTTTGGTGGACATTGACACATAGGGGGTGAGATGAGGAGGTTGTGCGTGAGTGGGAAACACTGAATGTCCTGTCTGTTACGTACGAGGAAATCCAACAAAGGGCCAAGTCTGTAATGTCAAAAGATCAGAAAGTCTGTAAGAAGAGGGAATGGTCCACTGTGTCAAAGACAAATGTCAGTTCCAGGAGGAGGAGGACAAACTCAAGTCGCTTTCATTCGGCGGTTAGTAGGTCGTTGGTGACTTTACTCAGGGCATTTTCAGTGGAATGGTGCGGTATGAAGTCAGATTGTAAGCAGTAAAAGAGGGAGCAAGAGGAGAAGTCCGAGGACAGTTCAAAATGGACGTGTTGTTCCAGTAGTTTGGAGGCTTAGGGAAGAAATGATATGGTGTGATAGATAGACACAGAGGGTAGGTCAAGTTTTTTTTTATTAGAATGGGTGTCAACGAGGTATGTTTCAATCAGGATGGAAGACACTGATTGTTAGTGACAGGCTGAAGAGGTGGGATAGGCTTGTGATGAAGACTGCTGAAGTTTGGAGCAAGGTGGGACGTTATTGTGTCAAGTTCACAGGTGGTGAGTCAAAATATTCAGCTGAGATGATAGGGAGGGGGAACTGGTGGATGCAGGAAAGAATTGAAAGTACCAAATAGCTGTTTAGGATTGTGAGACAAGTATGAGTTGAGGGATGAGAAGTGGGTTTGTTTTGCTGCAGTCAGAATTTTCACAGCATGTTTAGAACTTCTGTTACTGCACAGGCAACTCTGCTCTCTTTCTTTGGCAGCCATGCAATGGTACACTTTGTAAATGAGGGCCAGAAAGAACATGTGCTCCAGTAGATGGCAAGCGCAGCATCAAGTGGCCTCAGCTCCTCTGCCTCCACCTTAACATCACACACGGTACAGTCCTCAGTGGTAGCACCCCAATTACCATTTTTTCCCCCACATCACTAGTCTCCAAGCACCCAACTGACTGTTGGGAACCACAGATGGCTGAGTCTGCAGATCCCATGGGCATAGGAAGTGTACTCTAAAGATTCTCAGAGTCAGGCTGCCGTCACACTAGCAGTATTTGGTCAGTATTTTACATCAGTATTTGTAAGCCAAAACCAGGAGTGGGTGATAAATGCAGAAGTGGTGCATATATTTCTATTATACTTTTCCTCTAATTGTTCCACTCCTGGTTTTGGCTTACAAATACTGATGTAAAATACTGACCAAATACTGATAGTGTGACGGCAGCCTCAAGAGGAGGAAATCATCTGCATCGGTGGCCAAATTTTTTCTCACTTTGATCCATGGCCGGATAAAGTTTGGTCGGAGCATAAACCAAACCCTCATCAACAGACGTTAACCCCGTTGGGTGAAGGTGATCCATTTGTGATGAGACTCAGATATTTGAGGCACCGGCAGTGTGTACTGTCCTGTCAAGGCACTAAGAGGAGGACGGTGACTCTCAGGGCGAGGAGTGGGAGAACGGAGGATGACGATGAGGTAGTAGATCACACTTGGTGTAAACCCAGAGGCATGCAGCTGAATAGCTTAGCAGAGGAGGAGGAGGAAGACAAGGTTACGTAGACAAAGAGTTATGCAACACGACAACCAATATATCCTGAGGCCCAACTCTGGCAGTGGACAGCAGCATTCGCAATTCTGCAGTTGTCTAGCTTGTGTCTTTTTTCAGAGCAGCAGAAATCTAAAACATCATGTTATCTGTCAGCTTTTTTAAAATCAACCTAGTAGAGTAAAAAAAATGAAATAATTTCAGTACTACATGCATCACCTTGCACATGCGTGATCAACATGCGTTAATCTGTTAATGTCACTGTGCTAAAATGCAGCCTAGTGGGCCTCGCCAACCACCGTCCACCCCATCTCCTGATTCTTCCTCCTCCCTCACTGTGGCAAGTGTTGTCACAGATCTCTGGCCGAAGAACCTTCAATCTACTAATAATAATAACCATTATTTATATATCGCAAACACATTTCGCATAGCTTTACAAGTCAGCAGTTCATGTAAACAGTCAAAAGTTACCAAGATTAACCCCTTAACAACCGCCAATACGCCTTTTAAAGTCGGTAGGTAAGGGTACTTAAACCACAATGGCAATGTGGAAAAAGTGAATAGCGCCCCCCAGAGTCGGATTTTCTCCAGGTTCTCGGCTGCCGGGTGTAGCCAAGACCCCAGAGAAAATGATTTGGGTCGAATGTTACCGATTTCATAAAATTTTGCTCGGGTTTCTGATCACGAATCCAAATGTCCAGTCACAATTCGTCTGCAGAGATTACAACAAAAAACACATCTGACTTCTCCCATTTCCAACCCCGTTGCTATCTATACACAACCTGCACAAACTGCTCATCCCAGTGATACCCCAATAATGAGCCGCTGCTTTTGTATGTGTCCCTATTACTGCACCTGCTCTTTGGGGCAAAAACAGAGCTGCTCTTACTGTCCCACATAATAATGCCCACCACTGTGCCCCTTACATAGTAATAATGCCATCATTGTGCCCCTTACATAGTAATAATGCCACCACTGTACCCCTTACATAGTAATAATGCCTGTCACTTTGCCCTTTACATAGTAATAATGTCCACCACTGTGCCCCTTATATAGTAGTAATGCTACCACTCTGCCGCTTATATAGGCGATAATAGGAGGACAGAGGAGCAAACTGATTATATCTGATAAAAATAGTCATTTCATTTTATTGTTACATAGAAAAGGTAAAATGTCACAATACATAAAGAACCATAAACAATGCAGATTGCTATATACCCCCACACACACACCTATCCCCACCCCACATATACACATAAATCCCTAAAGTAATAAATAAAGGTCCAAAGACCGTAACCCAAAGGGAAGTAGTGCATCAAAAAAGGGGCATCTGGAGATCAGCATGCATCAGCCAAGTGACTGGAAATGCAGTAACACCAGTCCATCTTCCATTAAAAGTGCAATAGTGACTAACAGAAGGTGCAATGCTTACCATAGTAGTAATGCCACCACTGTGCCCCTTACAAAGTAATAATGACTCATTTGTACCCTCTATGTGGTAAATTTGCTCCTTGAAAAGATTAATGCACTGTGCAAATGCCCTTGAAAAGTGTCCGCATTTTGCCCTTTTATGGCTACAATACTCTGTGCTCCTATAGCAAGAATGCTTCTTCAATACTCACTTCACATTTACTAGTGTCCATTGGGTCCCCCAATATACAGCTCCTTTATATACAATATGATGGAGTCACAGCTTCCTTATACAGAGTATGATGTCCTCACAGCTCCCCACTAAACAGTATAATGGGCCATAGCTCCCCTATACACAATATAATGCCCATCATCTCCCATATAGACAGTGTGGTGGGCACTGACGCTGCTATTATGAGGCGAGTTGAATACTTTGCCTCAAGCGGCAGAGTATTCCTAAAGACAGGGGGCGGCAGAGCGACAGTCAAAAGTTAGAACACATGGTGCCGACTCTCCCTGCAATCCCTGCTCTGACACTTGCTGACAGTGTCTGCACTGTCACAAACAAGGTAACGTGCGTGCTGCCTGCCCAGCGGCAGGTGTGGTGACTCACTGTTAACACCCGGCCGGGCTGAGGTGCAGTCAGAAGCGGTGCCCTGTTTCCTGACCTGCTGGCTGCTGTGCTGGGAGTCGGACACACACATTGCTGGCTGACTTGGAGCAGTAACCGGCAGCAGTAACTATAAAAAACATAATTCGCCACCCCTCCCCCCACATGCTGGTGAGTGTCGTTCGTGAACGAGCCGATACAAAGAGCCGGCTCCCTGCTGCTATGAATCAAAGGAGTCGGCTCTGCAGCATGAGTGAGCTGAGTTTTTTTTTTCCTTTCTGGTGCCTGCAGCTTGTCAGACTGTGACTCATGTGGGAGGAGAGAAGTAGCTGTGGACTGTTTGTGAGCATTGCAGAAATGGTGCACACAAGCACATGCACAGCCTGGACAGGGTGAATGGGAAAATAAAGTAAATGCTTCCTATTGTTAACCCTTAAGTGCCCACAGACTGCAAGCAATAGGGTATGTTTCCACGTTCAGGAAACGTTGCGTGTTTAACGCTGCGTAGAGCCACAGTGTAAAACACGCAACGTTCACATGTTACAGTATAGTGGAGGGGATTTCACGAAATCCCATCTCCACTATGCGGTAAAACACACAGGCGGCAGACCCACGTAAACGGACATGCGGCGCGTCTTTTCAGAAGGCAGCATGTCTGTTTACAATGCGGCGATGCATCTAATGCTTAGTCACATGCGTAGAAACTGCGTAAATGCAGCTTACTACGCATGTCTGCCGGCTCACCTGTCCCACCGCCGGAAGTCCCTCGTCCACTGCAGTCCTCACGATAACTTATTGGCCCCTCTCTAGGCTATGAATATCAGCCCGCAGCTGTCTGCGTAGCCTTTACTGGCTAGAAAGAGAGGGGGACCCCCCCAAAAAAGACGTGGGGTCCCCCTATATTTTACAGCCAGAAAGGCTACGCAGACAGCTGCGGGTTGATATTCATAGCCTAGAAAGGGGCCATGGATATTGCCCCCCCCCAGCTACAAATACCAGCCCCCAGCTGCCCCAGAAATGGCGCCTCTGTAAGAGGCGCCAATTCCGGCACTTAGCCCCTCTCTTCCCACTCCCGTGTAGCGGTGGGATATGGGGTAGTAAGGGGTTAATGTCACCTTGCTATTGTGTCAATAAGACGCCTATCCATTATTAATCCTAGAGTAGTGAAAGAGTTAAAAAACAAAATAAAGACACAGCCAGAAAAAAGTATTTTATTATTCTTAATTTAACCATACTTACCATACTCGATCACCTGCAAAAAATTAAAAATAATAACCGTATACTACCTGTCCGCCGTAGCCCAATTAATAACGAGTGTCCCACGACGATCTCCCCTATAGAATAGTGACATCTGGTGATGTCCCTGCTCTATAGGCCCTCCAGTGACACACTGACAGGAGATAATGGCTCCTGCAGTGTATCACCGAGGTTACCTCAGTTCAGGGTCTCACTTTATGACATTGCTGCGTGGGAGCTTTCTCACACAACAGTGCCACAAGTGAGACTAGGGACTATTTTTTTACAGTGGCGGAGGAATACAGTGTGGAAGGATACCTTCCTTCATTGTATTCCTGGAGCCCCTGGAGAGCGGTCACATCAGCTGATGCTGCTGCTCTCCATGGGAGATCGTCGTGGGACACTCGTTTTAATTGGATTTCTGCGGATCAGGGAGTATAGTGTTTGTTTATTATTTTAATATTTTTTACAGGTGACACTGGCTTCAGGGAACAAAGTGATAAGTGATGATAAGTATGTAATATATGTTTAATGTACTGTATGTCTATATGTATGTACTGTATGTATGTGTTGTATGGTGTATGTTGCATGTTGTATGTTGTACAGTTAGGGCCAGAAATATTTGGACAGTGACACAATTTTCGCGAGTTGGGCTCTGCATGCCACCACATTGGATTTGAAATGAAACCTCTACAACAGAATTCAAGTGCAGATTGTAACGTTTAATTTGAAGGGTTGAACAAAAATATCTGATAGAAAATGTAGGAATTGTACACATTTCTTTACAAACACTCCACATTTTAGGAGGTCAAAAGTAATTGGACAAATAAACATAACGCAAACAATATATATTTTTTTTCAATATTTTGTTGCAAATCCTTTGGAGGCAATCACTGCCTTAAGTCTGGAACCCATGGACATCACCAAACGCTGGGTTTCCTCCTTCTTAATGCTTTGCCAGGCCTTTACAGCCGCAGCCTTCAGGTCTTGCTTGTTTGTGGGTCTTTCCGTCTTAAGTCTGGATTTGAGCAAGTGAAATGCATGCTCAATTGGGTTTAGATCTGGAGATTGACTTGGCCATTGCAGAATTTTCCACTTTTTGGCACTCATGAACTCCTGGGTAGCTTTGGCTGTATGCTTGGGGTCATTGTCCATCTGTACTATGAAGCGCCGTCCAATCAACTTTGCAGCATTTGGCTGAATCTGGGCTGAAAGTATATCCCGGTACACTTCAGAATTCATCCGGCTACTCTTGTCTGCTCTTATGTCATCAATAAACACAAGTGACCCAGTGCCATTGAAAGCCATGCATGCCCATGCCATCACGTTGCCTCCACCATGTTTTACAGAGGATGTGGTGTGCCTTGGATCATGTGCCGTTCCCTTTCTTCTCCAAACTTTTTTCTTCCCATCATTCTGGTACAGGTTGATCTTTGTCTCATCTGTCCATAGAATACTTTTCCAGAACTGAGCTGGCTTCTTGAGGTGTTTTTCTGCAAATTTAACTCTGGCCTGTCTATTTTTGGTATTGATGAATGGTTTGCATCTAGATGTGAATCCTTTGTATTTACTGTCATGGAGTCTTCTCTTTACTGTTGACTTAGGGTATGTTCACACGTTCAGGATTTCCATCCTTTTTTTTTCAGGACAGTTTTTTTAAAAAACTACAGCTCTTGGCAGAAAACGCAGGTCCTTTTTTTGGTCCTTTTTTTGTCCTTTTTTGATGCGTTTTTTGATGCGTTTTTTTATCCTTTTTTTATGCAGTTTTCTATGCAGAGACTGTGTGTTTCCTAGGAAGCTTTTTAGGGCTAAAATGGCTGAAAATACCCTAACCCTACCCCTAACCCTACCCCTAACCCTACCCCTAACCCTAACCCTACCCCTAACCCTACCCCTATTCTAACCTTAGTGAAAAAAAAAAAAAAAAATTCTTAATTTTTTTATTGTCCCTACCAATGGGGGTGACAAAGTGGGGGGGGTGTCATTTACTATTTTTTTATTTTGATCACTGAGATAGGTTATATCTCAGTGATCAAAATGCACTTTGGAGCGAATCTGCCGGCCGGCAGATTCGGCGGGCGCACTGCGCATGCGCCCGCCATTTTGCAAGATGGCGGCGCCCAGGGAGAAGACGGCCGGACGGACACCGGGACCCGGGTAAGTATAAGGGGGGGAGATTAGGGCACGGGGGGGGCATCGGAGCACTGGGAGGGGGCATCGGAGCACGGGGGGGGGGCATCGGAGCATGGGGGGGCGGGATCGGAGCACGGGGGGGCAGCCACACTCCGCCCACGCACTTCCGCCCGCTCCCCCGCACTTCCTGCTGCAGCGGTTCTGCACATCAAATCGCAGTAAAACCCGCAGATATATTTTTGATCTGCGGGTTTTACTGCGATTTTGACCTCACAATGGAGGTCTATGGGTGCAGAACCGCTGCGGTTCAGGAAAAAGAAGTGACATGCTCCTTCTTTTTTGCCGCAGCTATTCTGCGCGGCTTTTTAAACGAAATTACGGACCATGTGCACAGCAGTGACTGTTTTCCATAGGGTTACATTGTTATGTACCCTGCATGGAAAACTGCTGCGGAACCGCAGCGGCAATACCGCTGCGGTTCCGCAGTAAAAAACGCACTGTGTGAACATGGCCTTAGAGACAGATACACCTACTTCACTGAGAGTGTTCTGGACTTCAGTTGATGTTGTGAACGGGTTCTTCTTCACCAAATTAAGTATGCGGCGATCATCCACCACTGTTGTCATCCGTGGACGCCCAGGCCTTTTTGAGTTCCCAAGCTCACCAGTCAATTCCTTTTTTCTCAGAATGTACCCAACTGTTGATTTTGCTACTCCAAGCATGTCTGCTATCTCTCTGATGGATTTTTTCTTTTTTTTCAGCCTCAGGATGTTCTGCTTCATCTCAATTGAGAGTTCCTTTGACCGCATGTTGTCTGCTCACAGCAACAGCTTCCAAATGCAAAACCACACACCTGGAATCCACCCCTGACCTTTTAACTACTTCATTGATTACAGGTTAACGAGGGAGACGCCTTCAGAGTTAATTGCAGCCCTTAGAGTCCATTGTCCAATTACTTTTGGTCCCTTGAAAAAGAGGACGCTATGCATTACAGAGCTATGATTCCTAAACCCTTTCTCCGATTTGGATGTGGAAACTATCATATTGCAGCTGGGAGTGTGCACTTTCAGCCCATATTATATATATAATTGTATTTCTGAACATGTTTTTGTAAACAGCTAAAATAACAAAACTTGTGTCACTGTCCAAATATTTCTGGCCCTAACTGTATGTTGCATGTCGCATGTTGCATTGTTGTCGCATGCTGTCGCATGTTGTTGCATGTTGCATGTTGTCGCATGTCGCTGCACCAAACTGACTGGTCTATAGCCAAGATCCCAAAGTCACCATGCTCGTAATCAGGTGCAGCCCAAAAGCAGCAAGAAAAAGCCCCAGAAAATACTGAGGTCAATGTTACCCAAAGTGAAGTGGTGGTCGAGACAGGGTCCGTAGGCAGGCAGGCAGACAGGACAAGGGCCAGTGCAGCCCCACACGTATCGCCCTCACTGATAGGGCTTCATCAGGGGATTTTCTGGGGCTTTTTCTTGCTGCTTTTGGGCTGCACCTGATTACCAGCATGGTGACTTTGGGATCTTGGCTATAGACCAGTCAGTTTGGGTCTTGTATTTATAAGTGTGCCATGAGCCATACAGGTTTCCGCATTACATTGCATCATTTTGCACTCCTTTGCATCTAGGCACCTTTTTGGTGTTTTGCGCCCATTGTTATGTACTTGGTGGTATAAGGCTTATCTTTTTGGCCGGCCTGTTTCTTTCAAGCTGGCTATATATAGCCCCTATTTAGTCTGTGTTTATAGGCAGGCATGTAGCATTTCAGGTCATATCATTCACTATATGTTGTACATATATCTGTATTGAATATTGATTGACTGTTATGGACAGGGCTTTTTGGTTGTTGTTGTTTTTAATTATGTTTTAATGTGTTGTGTCAATAAAATCTTGTGTTTTCATATTATTTAGTATTACGTTTCCATTTATATATGTGGTGTGCATAACTGGAGTGATACTTTTCTCTTTCTTGGATTGATATTAACACCTCTCGTATACAATAAACGTCCCTACAACCTTTGGCTCTATAGAGTGCTTACCTTTTCCACTTCTGGCAGAAAGGTGACTGCCTCAGCCGGGTGACGACCTCTGATCAGTTAAGGATTGGTACATTTGTACATGATCAGAACCACAGTCAGTACATGAATCCATTATTTGTTATGCATTGCTTATATAGCGCTATCATATTCTACCACACTTTACATACATTAACATCGCTGTCCCCAATGGGGCTCACAAACTAGATTCCCTATCAGTATGTCTTTGAAATGTGGGAGGAAACAGGAAAACTCGGAGGAAACCCACACAAACACGGGGAGAACAAACTCCTTGCAGATATTGTCCTTGGTGGGATTTGAACCCAGGACACCAGCACTGCAAGTCTGCAGTGCTAAACACTGAACTATCAGGCCTCCCCTTACCATATCCACTGTCAGTACATCAATCCAAGTACTCCATACTGTACCTACACTTCTTCATATTGTCCCCAAAGCTCTCATCTCTCCATACTGTCCTCTACACTGTCAGCTCTCCATACTGTTCCCCAACACTTCCATCTCTACATACTGTGCCCCTACTTCTCAATATTGTGGCCCTCGCTCTCACCTGTCCATTCTGTCCCCCCTACATCTCTATACAATCCCTTCATACTCCCACTTGTCCATAAGGTTCCCACACGCTCCCAATTCTCCATCCTGTACCTTCATTTCTCCATATTGTCCCCCATGCTCCATCATGTTCACTACATCCCACCTCTCCATACTGTCCCCCTTCATTATTTTGTACACCCAATTCTCCAGTACAGTTCACACATGTTCCCACCTCTCCATCATTTTCCCCACTTCTCAATATGGTCCCTTCACTCCTCCATATTGTTTCCCAAGTTCCCATGTCTTCACACTGTGCCCCCATTTCTCCATACAAGCCCCCTTCTCCATTTTGTAACCAATATTGTCCCCCTACTTCTTCATATTGAACACCCACTTCTCTATATGGTCCCTCATCTTCTCCATAATGTCCTCAGATTCTTCATATTGTTCTATATGCTCCCTCCTCTCCCGGAGTGATAAGGTCAGCAGTGAGCGACCTCATCACTCCACTGCAGGATATGAATACATCTGAGCACAGGGAAGGGGGAGCCGCATGTTGTGAATGGCAATATAGTTAAGGGTAGAGTAGCTCCAGGTGGGTGCATGTGGCCCGGGGCTACCGCATCCACTGCCCCCCCGGCAGCTACACAACTTGCTCCCTCCATATAATATTCTTAGCTCGCACAAATAGAATAGGGCTGGAGCACCTTATAAAATTAGCACCTGTGATATCAGCTCTCAGGGTGAAGAATTTCTACTTTATTTTTGCTGCTAAAATGATTAAGATAAATTACATTTACATTCTGAATTCCCATCTCTCAACCATACTATGGAATATTTAATTAATATTTTATTCACTATATATACAAATATCCGCTCTCCTTCAATTCCACAGTTAAATAATAAATGAATATAGTTAAAAACAAAGTTTTATAAGTACATTTCTAGTAATGATTGGTAACAAGTTTGAAATGGGTTATCCTGCACCTCTCTGATCCACATGATCTGATATCAGGCGGTGTGAGACTCTACTGTAAATGATCAGGGCAACTATCCGGATAACTGTTTCTTATCTGGTCTCATCCAGTGACAAACTGCTAATGTCAGCAAATCATGTGGCCAATATGGAGCCTGTGAGCCTACTCTATATACCAATTATGGAAAGTCTCTTGGCAGCAATATGCGCCATCCCTAATACACAGGAAATAAAGATTGCAGAGAGAGAATACAAATCTGCATCATTTGCTGATGATAATAATCTTAATAATAATAATAATAATATAATAATAATAATAATAATTTTATTTATATAGCGCCAACATATTCCGCAGCGCTTTACAAATTATAGAGGGGACTTGTACAGACAATAAACATTACAGCATAACAGAAATACAGTTCAAAACAGATACCAGGAGGAGTGAGGGCCCTGCTCGCAAGCTTACAAACTATGGGGAAAAGGGGAGACACGAGAGGTGGATGGTAACAATTGCTTTAGTTATTCGGGCCAGCTATAGTGTAAGGCTCAGGTGTTCATGTAAAGCTGCATGAACCAGTTACCTGCCTAAGTATGTAGCAGTACAGACACAGAGGGCTAATACTGCATAAAGTGTATGAGAACATGATGCGAGGAACCTTTTTTTTTTTTTTTTTTTTTTTTATTATAAATAGGCCACACAGGGATCGTTAGGTTAATGCATTGAGGCGGTAGGCCAGTCTGAACAAATGAGTTTTTAGGGCACGCTTAAAACTGTGGGGATTGGGGATTAATCGTATTAACCTAGGTAGTGCATTCCAAAGAATCGGCGCAGCACGTGTAAAGTCTTGGAGACGGGAGTGGGAGGTTCTGATTATTGAGGATGCTAACCTGAGGTCATAATCTAATGCTTGTCACGCTTAAAATGTTTCAGATCACCCCAAAAATTTAAATATTAAACAAACATAACACAAGTAAACACAAAATGCAGTTTTTAATTGAAGATCTTTATTAACCCCTTAGTGACAGCGCCAATTTGGTACTTAATGACCAGGCCAATTTTTGCAATTCTGACCACTGTCACTTTATGAGGTTATAACTCTGGAACGCTTCAACGGATCCCGCTGATTCTGAGATTGTTTTTTCGTGACATATTGTACTTCATGTTAGTGGTAACATTTCTTCGATATTACTTGCGATTATTTATGAAAAAAACGAAAATATGGCGAAAATTTTTAAACTTTTGCAATTTTCAAACTTTGTATTTTTATGCCCTTAAATCAGAGAGATATCTCACGAAAAATAGTTAATAAATAACATTTCCCACATGTCTACTTTACATCAGCACAATTTTGGAAACAAAATTTTTTTTTGTTAGGGAGTTATAAGGGTTAAAAGTTGACCAGCAATTTCTCATTTTTACAACACCATTTTGTTTAGGGACCACATCACATTTGAAGTCATTTTGAGGGGTCTATATGATAGAAAATAATGAAGTGTGACACCATTCTAAAAACTACACCCCTCAAGGTTCTCAAAACCACATTCAAGAAGTTTATTAACCCTTTACGTGCTTCACAGGAACTGAAACAATGTGGAAGGAAAAAATGAACATTTAACTTTTTTTTGCAAACATCTTAATTCAGAACCATTTTTTTTATTTTCACAAGTGTAAAAACAGAAATGTAACCATAAATTTTGTTATGCAATTTCTCCTGAATACGCAAATACCCCATATGTGGGGGTAAACCACTGTTAGGGCGCACCGCAGAACTTAGAAGTGAAGGAGCGCCGTTTTACTTTTTCAATGTAGAATTGGCTGGAATTGAGATTGGACGCCATGTCGCGTTTGGAGAGCCCCTGATGTGCCTAAACAGTGGAAACCCCCCACAAGTGACACCATTTTGGAAACTAGACCCCTTAAGGAACTTATCTAGATGTGTGGCGAGCACTTTGAACCCCCATGTGCTTCACAGAAGTTTATAACGTAGAGCCGTGAAAAAAAAAATTGTATTTTTTCTACAAAAATGATCTTTTTGCCCACAATTTTTTATTTTTACAAGGGTAACAGGAGAAATTAGACCACTAAAGTTGTTGTGCAATTTCTCCTGAGTACGTCGATACCCAATATGTGGGGGTAAACCACTGTTTGGGCGCACCGCAGAGCTTGGAAGAGAAAGAGTGCCGTTTTACTTTTTTAATGTAGAGTTGGCTGGAATTGAGATCGGACACCATGTCGCGTTTGGAGAGCCCCTGATGTGCCTAAACAGTAGAAATCCCCCACAAGTGACCCCATTTTGGAAACTAGACCCCCCATGGAACTTATCTAGATGTGTGGTGAGAACCTTGAATGCCCAAGTGCTTCACAGAAATTTATAATGCAGAGCCGTGAAAATAAAAAAAAATTTTTTTCCACAAAAAAGATTTTTTAGCCCCCAAGTTTTTATTTTCACAAGGGTAACAAGAGAAATTGGACTGCAATAGTTGTTGTCCAATTTATCCCGAGTACGCTGATGCGCCATATGTGGGGGTAAACCACTGTTTGGGCGCACGGCAGAGCTCGGAAGGGAAGGAGCGCCTTTTTGGAATGCAGACTTTGATAGAATGGTCTGTGGGCATTATGTTGCGATTGCAGAGCCCCTCATGTACCTAAACTGTAGTAACCCCCCACAAGTGACCCCATTTTGGAAACTAGACCCCCCAAGGAACTTATCTAGATGTGTGGTGAGAACCTTGAATGCCCAAGTGCTTCACAGAAGTTTATAATGCAGAGCCGTGAAAATAAAAAAAAAATTTTTTTACACAAAAAAGATTTTTTAGAACCCAAGTTTTTATTTTCACAAGGGTAACAAGAGAAATTGGACCCCAAAAGTTGTTGTCCAATTTGTCCTGAGTATGCTGGTACCCCATATGTGGGGGTAAACCACTGTTTGGGCGCACGGCAGAGCTCGGAAGGGAAGGAGCGCCTTTTTGGAATGCAGACTTTGATAGAATGGTCTGTGGGCATTATGTTGCGATTGCAGAGCCCCTGATATACCTAAACTGTAGTAACCCCCCACAAGTGACCCCATTTTGGAAACTAGACCCCCCAAGGAACTTATATAGATGTGTGGTGAGAACTTTGAATGCCCAAGTGCTTCACAGAAGTTTAGAATGCAGAGTCGTGAAAATAAAAAATATTTTTTTTTTCACAAAAAAGATTTTGTAGCCCCCAAGTTTTTATTTTCACAAGGGTAACAAGAGAAATTGGACCCCAGAAGTTGTTGTCCAATTTATCCCGAGTACGCTGATGCCCCATATGTGGGGGTAACCCACTGTTTGGGCGCACGGCAGAGCTCAGAAGGGAGGGAGCACCATTTGACTTTTTGAGCGCAAAATTGGCTGTCGTGTTTGGAGACCCCTTGATGTACCTAAACAGTGGAAACCCCCCAATTCTAGCTCCAACCCTAACCCCAACACACCCCTAACCCTAATCCCAACCTGATCCATAATCCTTATCACTAACCCTAACCATAATCACAACCCTTACCCCAAAACAACCCTAATGTCAACCCTAACCATAACCCTAATCAAAACCCTAAATCCAACACACCCCTAATCCTAATCTCAACCCTAACCTCAAACCTAACCCTAATCCCAATACACCCCTAATCACAACCCTAACCTTAACCCCAAACCTAACCCTAATCCCAAGCGTAACCCTAATGCCAACCCTAACCCTAATACCAACCCTAATCCCAGCTCTAACCCTAACTTTAGCCCCAACCCTAGCCCTAACTTTAGCCCCAACCCTAACCCTAGCCCTAAGGCTACCTTCACACTTGCGTCATTTGGCATTCCGTCGCAATCCGTCGTTTTGGACAAGAAACGGATCCTGCAAATGTGCCCGCAGGATGCGTTTTTTGCCCATAGACTTGTATTGCCGACGGATCGTGACGGATGGCCACATGTCGCGTCCGTCGTGCACTGGATCAGTTGTGTTTTGGCGGAGCATCGGCACAAAAAAAGGTTCAATGAAACGTTTTTTTGTACGTCGCATCCGCCATTTCTGAAGGCGCATGCGTGGCCGTAACTCCGCCCCCTCCTCCCCAGGACATAGATTGGGCAGCGGATGCGTTGAAAAACTACAGCTGCTGCCCACGTTGTGCACAATTTTCACAACGTGCGTCGGTATGTCGGGCCGACGCATTGCGACGGCCCCGTACCGTCGTAAGTGTGAAAGAAGCCTAACCCTAAATTTAGCCCCAACCCTAACCCTAAATTTAGCCCCAACCCTAACCCTAAATTTAGCCCCAACCCTAGCCCTAACCCTAGCCCTAACCCTACCCCTAACCCTACCCCTAATTTTAGCCCCAACTGCTGTTCTCCTGCCGGCCGGCAGATGGAGACAGATGGCGGGCGCACTGGGCATGCGTCCGCCATGTTCTTCTGCCGGCGGCCAGGAGGAGCAGCAAGAGGATCCAGGGACCTAGGTGAGTATGCTAGGGTCCCCGAATCCCCCTATTTCTCTGTCCTCTGATGTGCGATCACATCAGAGGACAGAGAATTACACTTTACTTTTTTTTTTTTTTTTTGCGGTCGCCAGTAAACAGTTAATTACCGGCGATCGCAAAACAGGGGTCGGTAATACCGACCCCGATCATGCTCTTTGGGGTCTCGGCTACCCCCGGCAGCCGAGACCCCAAAGATTCTCCCGGTGCCGGCCGGCGGGCGCACTGCGCATGCGCCCGCCATTTTGAAGATGGCGGCGCCCACCGGGAGACACGAGGAGCATCGGGGGAGCTAGGTGAGTATTGGGGGGCCACCTGGGACCCCTTTTCTCTGTCCTCCGATGTGCGATCACATCGGAGGACAGAGAAATTAAAAAGAGATCGCTTTTTTTTTTTTTTTTGCGATCGCCGGTAAACGGTTAATTTCCGGCGATCGCAAATGCGGGGTGGGTTAAAAACCCCCCGAATCATGTTCTCTGGGGCCTCGGCTACCCTCGGCAGCCGAGACCCCGGAGAAAATCGGCCTCTGGGGGGCGCTATGGACTTTTTCCACAGCGCCGTTAATTAACGGCGCTGTGGTTTAAGTACCCTTAGCGGCCGCCATTAAAAGGCGTATTGGCGGTCGCTAAGGGGTTAAGGGAAAAAGAAATCCAAATCTACAGGGCCCTGTGTGGAAAAGTGATTGCCCCCCTACCCTTAAAACATAAATTAAAGGGAACCTGTCGCCTGAATTTGGCGGGGCTGGTTTTAGGTCATATGGGCGGAGTTTTCGGGTGTTTGATTCACCCTTTCCTTACCAGCTGGCTGCATGCTAGCCGCAATATTGGATTGAAGTTCATTCTCTGTCCTCCGTAGTACACGCCTGCGCAAGGCAATCTCGCCTGCGCAATCTTGCCTTGCGCAGACGTGTACTACGGAGGACAGAGAATGAACTTCAATCCAATATTTCGGCCAGCATGCAGCCAGCGGGTAAGGAAAGGGTGAATCAAACACCCGAAAACTCCGCCCATATGACCCAAAACCGGTTCCGCCAAATTCAGGTGACAGGTTCCCTTTAACTGTGGTTTATCACATCTCTGGGAAGCGGAGTTCAAATTCCCTAGTCACACCCAGGCCTGATTACTGCCACACCTGTTTTTAATCAAGAAAGCACTAAAAGAGTACCTTTAACCCCTTTCTGACTTCAGATGTACTATCCCATCGAGGTGGTCTGGGCCCCTATTACCACCGACGGGATAGTACTTCATAGGAAATTTGCCGCGCTCACGGGGAAAGCGCGGCCGGGTGTCAGCTGACATTCGGCACTATGTGCCAGGAGTGGTCTCGGACCTCTCCCGGCACATTAACCCCCGGAACACTGCAATCAAACATGATCGCAGCGTTATAGCGGCATAGGAAAGCATTGCACAGGGAGGGGGCTCCATGCGTGCTTCCCTGAGACCCTCGGAACAACGTGATGTGATTGCGTTGTTCCGAGCATCTCCTCCGTCCTCCTCCCTGCAGGCCCCAGATCCAAGATGGCCTCGGGGGGCCTGCAAGCCTGCAGCACAGACTGTCAGATCGCTGATCTGACACAGTGCTGTGCAAAGTGTCAGATCAGCTATCTGACAATATAGTGTGATAACCCCACCCTGTGACAAAGTAAAAAAGGTAAAAAAATATATATATATTTAAATGTGTAAAAAAAAAACCTAAATAAATTAAAAGCCAAAAAAAAAAATATTGTTCCAATAAATACATTTCTTTATCTATGTAAAAACAAACAATAAAAGTACACATATTTAGTATCGCCGCGTCCGTAACGACCCGACCTATAAAACTGTCCCACTAGTTAACCCCTTCAGTGAACAATGTAAAATAAAAAAAGGGGCAAAAAACAATTCTTTATCATCATACCGCCGAACAAAAAGTGGAATAACATGTGATCAAAAAGACGGATATAAATAAACATAGTACCGCCGAAAACGTCATCTTGTCCCGCAAAAAATGAGCTGCCATATAGCGTCATAGCAAAAAGGTAAACAAGTTATAGCCCTCACAATAAAGCGATGGAAAAATAATTTTTTCTATAAAATAGTTTTTACTGTATAAAAGCGCCAAAACATAAAAAAATGATATAAATGAGCTATCGCTGTAATCGTACTGACCCGAAGAATAAAAAGGCTTTATCAATTTTACCAAACGCGAAATGGTATAAACGCCCCCCTAAAAGAAATTCACGAATTGTTGGTTTTTGTTCATTCTGCCTAACAAAAATTGGAATAAAATGCGATCAAAAAATGTCATATGCCTGAAAATGTTACCAATAAAAACATCAACTCGTCCTGCAAAAAAACAAGACATCACATGACTCTGTGGACCAAAATATTGAATAATTATAGCTCTCAGAATGTGGTAACGCAAAAAATATTTTTTTCAATAAAAAGTGTTTTTTAGTGGGTGACAGCTGTCAAACATAAAAACTCGCTTTAAATAGTAAATCAAACGCCCCTTTATCATCGTCTTACTTAGGGAAAAATAATAAAATAAAAAAATGTATTTATTTCCATTTTCCCATTAGGGTTAGGGTTGGGGCTTAAGTTAGGGTTGGGGCTAGAGTTGGGGTTAGGGTTTGAATTACATTTATGGTTGGGTTCGGGGTGTGTCAGTGTTAGGGGTATGTTAGGGTTGGGATTAGGGTTATGTTGGGGTTAGGGGTGTATTGGGGTTGGGATTAGGGCTAGCGTGTGTTCAGGTAAGGGGTGTGATTAGGGTTGGGATTAGGGGTGTGTTGGAATTGGGAGGTTTCCACTGTTTAGGCACACCAGGGGCTCTGCAAACGCAACATGATATCCGATCTCAATCCATACAATTCTCCGTTGAAAAAGTAAAACTGTGCTCCTTCCCTTCCGACCTCTCTCGTGCACCTAAACAGTTGTTTACCCCCACATATGGGGTATCAGCGTATTCAGGACAAATTGGACAACTTTTGGGGTCCAATTTATCCTGTTACCCTTGGAAAAATACAAAACTGGGGGCTAAAAAATCATTTTTGCGGAAAAAAAAGTGATTTTTTAATTTTCATGGCTCTTCATTATAAACTTGTGAAGCACTTGGGGGTTCAAAGTGCTCACCACACATCTAGATAAGTTCCTTAGGGGATCTACTTTCCAAAATAATGTCACTTTTGGGGGGTTTCCACCGTTTAGGCACATCAGCGGCTCTCCAAACGAGACATGGCGTCCTATCTCAATTCCAGCCAATTTTGCATTGAAAAGTCAAATGGCGCTCCTTCCCTTCTGAGCTCTGCCATGCGCCCAAACAGTGGTTTACCCCCCCCCCCCATATGGGGTATCAGCGTACTCAGGACAAATTGCACAACAATTTTTTGGGTCCAATTTCTCCTATTACCCTTGGGAAAATAAAAAATTGGGTGCGAAAATTCATTTTTCTGAAAAAAATAAGATTTTTTATTTTATGACTCTACATTATAAACTTCTGTGAAGCACTTAGGGGTTCAGAGTGCTGACCACACATCTAGATAAGTTCCTTAGGAGGTCTACTTTCCAAAATGGTGTCACTTTTGTGGGGTTTCCACTGTTTAGGCACATCAGGGGCTCTCCAAACACGACATGGAGTCCTATCTCAATTCCAGCCAATTTTGCATTGAAAAGTCAAATGGCGCTCCTTCCCTTCCGAGCTCTGCCATGCGCCCGAACAGTGGTTTACCTCACATATGAGGTGTCAACGAACTCAGGACAAAATGTACAACAACTTTTGGGGTCCAATTTCTCCTATCACCCTTGGTAAAATAAAACAAATTGGATCTGAAGTCAATTTTTTGAGAAAAAGTTAATTTTTTTTTAATATTCCAAAATTCCTGTGAAACACCTGAAGGGTTAATAAACTTCTTGAATGTGGTTTTGAGCACCGTGAGGGGTGCAGTTTTTAGAATGGTGTCACACTTGGGTATTTTCTATCATATGGACCCCTCAAAGTGACTTCAAATGTGAGGTGGTCCCTGAAAAAAAAATGGTGTTGTAAAAATGAGAAATTGCTGGTCAACTTTTAACCCCTATACATCCCTAACAAAAGTAAATTTGGGTTCCAAAATTGTGCTCATGTAAAGTAGACATGTGGGAAATGTTACTTATTAAGTATTTTGTGTGACATATCTCTGTGATTTAAGGGCATGAAAATTCAGTTGGAAAGTGAAATTGGAAAATTGCGAAATTTTCAAAATTTTTGACAAATTTACATTTTTTTTCACAATTAAACTCAAGTAATGTCAAGGAAATTTTACAACTAACATGAAGTCATGAGATGTACAATATGTTATGAGAAAACAGTGTGAGAATCACCGGAATCCATGGAAGCGTTCCAGAGTTATAACCTCATAAAGGGACAGTGGTCAGAATTGTAAAAATTGTCCCGGTCATTAACGTGCAAACCACCTCTGGGGGTAAAGGGGTTAATAAGACCTCCCTGACAAAGTGAAGTAGACTAAAATATCCTCAAAAGCTAGACATCATCCCAAGGAAATATTGGAACAAATGATAAAAAAAGTAATTGAGATCTGCCTCACTTAAGGTCAGTGTTCATGACTCCACCAAAAGAAAGAGACTGACAAAAATGGTCTTCATGGCAATGGTCCAAGGTAAAAACAACTGCTGAGAAATAATAACAAAGAGTTGTCGCCAGAAAACATCTTGATGATCCTCAAGACTTGTGGGAGATGACTGGACTGACAAGACAATAGTTGAAATTTTTGGAAGATGTATGTCCCATTACATCTGACATAAAAGTAACACAGCATATCAGAAAAGGAACATCATACCAACAGTAAAATATGATCGTGGTATTTGATGCTCTGGGGCTGTTTTGCTGCTTCAGGACCTGAAACACTTGCTGCGGTGAATAGAACCATGAATTCTGCTATCTACCAAAGAATCCTGAAGGAGAATGTCCGACCATCAGTTCATGACCTCAAGCTGAAGCGCACTTGGGTTATGCAGCAGGACAATGCTCCAAAACATACTAGCAAGTCCATCTCTGAATGGCTTAAAACAAAACAAAATTAAGACTTTGTAGTGGCTAGTCAAATTACGGACCTAAATCTGATTGAGATGCTGTGGCATGACCTTAAAAATGCGGTTCATGCTCTGAAACCCTTTAATATGGCTGAATTACAACAATTCTGCAAAGATGAATGGAGTAAAATTTCTTCAGAGCTTTGTACAAGACTCATTGCCAGTTATCGCAAACACTTGATTGCAGTTGTTGCTGCTAAGGGTGGCCCAACCAGTTATTGGGTTTAGGGGGCAATCACTTTTTTACACATGACTCTGTAGGTTTGGATTTCTTCTTCCCTTAAAAATAAAGACCTTCATTTAAAAACTGCATTTTGTGACAAACATAAAATAAGAAATCGGGAAGGGGCAAACACTTTTTCAGACAACTATATATTACCAATCCACATATTTACTTTTATTATTATACATTTTTATAGCGCCATTTATTCCATGGCGCTTTACATGTGAAAAAGGGGGCAAATATAGACAAATACATTAAACATGAGCAAAAAACAATGCACACAGGTACATAAGGAGGGAAGACCCTGCCCGCAAGGTCTCACATTCTGCAGGGGATGGGTGAGGATACACTAGGAGAGGGTAGAGCTGGTTGTGCAGCGGTTCAGTAGGTTGAGGATCACTGCAGGCTGTAGGCTTGTCGGAAGAGGTGAGTCTTCAGGTTTTTTTTTAAGGTTTCTCTGGTTGGCGAGAGTCTGATGTGTTGGGGTAGAGAGTTTCAGAGTATGGGGGAAGCACGGGAGAATTCTTGGATGCGGTTGTGGGAAGAAGAGATGAGAGGGGAGTAGAGAAGGAGATCTTAAGAGGATTGGAGGTTGCGTGTAGGTAAGTACCGGGAGAATATGTCACAGATGAATGGAGGAGACAGGTTGTGGATGACTTTGTATGTCATTGTAAGGGTTTTGAACTGGAGTCTCTGGGCGATAGGAAGCCAGTGAAGGGCTTGGCATAGGGGAGAGGCTGGGGAATAGCGGGGAGACAAGTAGATTAGTCGGGCAGCAGAATGTAGGATGGATTGGAGTGGTGCAAGAGTGCTAGAGGGGAGGCCAGAGAGTAGGAGGTTGCAGTAGTCAAGGCGGGAGATAAGGGCATGCACTAGTGTTTTTCTGGTGTCTCGGTCAAGGAATGCGTGGATCCGTGAAATATTTTTGAGTTTGAGATGGCAGGAGGATGCAAGGGCTTGGATATGTGGCTTGAAGGAGAGGGCAGAGTCGAGGATCAGCCCGAGCGTGTTGGACTGGGGAGACTGAGCAGCCGTTGACATTGATGGATAGGTCCAGTGGAGAGGAAGAGTGAGATGGGGGAAAGATTATGAATTCTGTTTTGTCCATGTTCAGTTTTAGAAAGCGAGCAGAAAAGAAGGTCGAGATAGCAGACAGACAGTGTGGGATTTTGGTAAGTAAGGAGGAGGTAAGGTCAGGTCCGGATAGGTAGATCTGTGTGTCATCCGCGTAGAGATGGTACTGCATGCCGTGCAATTCTATGAGCTGTCCTAGGCCAAAGGTGTAGATGGAGAAGAGTTGGGGTCCTAGAACAGAGCCTTGAGGAACACCGACAGACAGGGGGCGAAGAGAGGAGGTGGTGTGGGGGAGGGAGACACTGAATATTTGGTCTGGAAGATATGATGAGATCCAGGATAGGGCCAAGTCTGTGATGCTAAGAGATGAGAGGATCTGTAGCAGAAGAGAGTGGTCCACAGTGTCAAAGGCAGAAGACAGGTCCAGGAGGAGGACAGAGTAGTGTCGCTTGCTCTTGGCAGTTAGTAGGTCATTGGTGACTTTAGTTAGGGCAGTTTCAGTTGAGTGATGGGGTCGGAAGACAGATTGTAACCGGTCAAAGAGGGAGCAGGAGGAGAGGTGGGAGGATAGTTCAAGATGGACGTGTTGTTACAGTAATTTTGAGGCATAAGGGTGAAGAGATATTGGGCGACAGCTAGACACAGAGGATAGGTCGAGGGAGGGCTTTTTGAGGATGGGTGTGATCTTGGCATGTTTGAAGGATGAGGGGAAGACACCTGTTGTGAGTGAGAGGTTGAAGAGGTGTGTTAGGGTTCGGATGAAGACCGTGACAAGGTTAGGGATTAGGTGGGACGGGAGCGGGTCAAGCATGCAATTGGTGAGATGTGATCTTGACAGGATTGTGGAGAGCTGATCTTCTGCCATGGTGGAGAAGCTGGTTTTGGAGGAACGGGGTTGAGCAGCTAAGAGGGGCATTGGGCGCTGTGGGCCAAAGCTTTCTCTGATCTGGCCCCTCTCTGATTGAATTGATGCATTTCGAGAAATGGTCACAATGCAAGATAAATATTGACGAATCTGAAACCTTAAATGTCTTTCTAAATCAACAGTAAGTGAACACTCTGATGTCCAACATCCATTTTCAATGGCCCCCAAGGAGCAATATCAACTACCTGTGCATTGATGTCCCCCACCCCTCCCCCCCCCGATCTAAAGGCTACTCTCTCTTAACTCCTGTTTGGCAGAATCAATGTTCTTAAGATAACAATCAACCTAGCCTGCTAATGTATACCTGTTGCAATCCATCCCGGTGTATAAGCATTCCTCTTTTTTGGGTTAAAATTGAAAGATGTTTTAGTTGTTTTGTTTGGCAATCAAATATCTTGTTCCAAAAATACTGCAGGTGTCGGTTTTCCTGTCTTGCCCCTTTCTACTATCCTAGGTGACTGTCCTCAGAGGCTACGTCATAATTTTGAATACATACAACCTCAACATATTTACTCTTCACTGGACAGTCGTTCGGAATCTGTCAATTATTTAATCCCTTTGGAAATGTTGTTTGGCCACTCTATGCCCTCCACATGCCATCTCTCGTATATATAAATTGTTGACAGACCCAGATCTGGAAAAACTGCCTCCATTTTGCAAGGCTTGAGAAGCTTTTTCCTCTCCTACAAATCGGTATGGCAAGTAAATTACAAGATGCAAGCTATACAATTGTTTCAAGGTCATACCGGGTCCCAACACTTTGACTAGATGCCTCAGGGAACCATTTATGCAATGTTGGCGTTGCAGGGTGCATAGGGAGACAATGTCACATTTATAGTGGTCTTGCCAGCCTCTAAAAATATTATGGGATGAGGTCATCAAAGTTATTAACCTCTTCATGACTGGAGCTTTTTTGTTTTTATTTTTCGCTCCCCTCCTTCCCAGAGCCATAACTTTTTTACTTTTCCATCAATATGGCCATATGAGGGCTTATTTTTTGTGGGAAGAGTTGCACTTTTGACCGACATCATTGGTTTTAGCATGTCATGTACTCGAAAACGGTAACAAAATTCTAAGTGCTTTGAAACTGCAAAAAAAGTGCAATCCCACACTTCTTTTTTGCTTGGCTTTTTGCTATGTTCACTAAATGCTAAAACTGACCTGCCATTATGATTCTCCAGGTCATTACGAGTTCATAGACACCAAAAATTTCTAGGTTCTTTTTTTATCTAAGTGGTGAAAAAAAATTCCAAACTTTGCTAAAAAAAACTAAATTGTGCCATTTTCCGAGACCCATATCATCTCTATTTTTCGTGATTTCGGGATGGGTGAGGGCATATTTTTTGCGTGCTGAGCACGGCGAGCTGATGTTTTTAATTATACCACTTTTGAGCAGATATGTTCTTTTGATCGCCCATTATTGCATTTTAATGCAATGCCGAGGCAACAATAAAAACATAATTCTGGCGTTTTGATTTTTTTTCTCGCTACGCCGTTTAGTGATCAGGTTAATCCTTTTTTTATTGATAGATCGGATTCTGAATGCGGCAATATATTGTTTTAGTTTGAATGGGGCGAAACGGGGGTGATTTAAACTTTTACATTTTTTTATTTTTTCATATTTTCAAACTTTTTTTTTTATTTTGGCATGGTTCAATAGCCTCCATGGGAGACATGAAGCTGCCACAACTTGATTGGCTCTGCTACATAGAGGCGATGCTCAGATCGCCCCAATGTAGCAGAATTACAGCATTTCTATGAGTGCCGACCACAGGGTTTTAATTTTCTGTTTATTGTTATAATATGCTGTTACAAAAAAAATAGTTTAATAAAAAGGAAATGGCTACTTTCCTGTGTGAGTTTTTAGATGTGCAACAAGATTTGTTTTCTGATTAAAACATTTTCCACATTCTGAACATGAAAATGGCTTCTCCCCTGTGTGTATTTTTTGATGTCTAACAAGACCATATTTCGTTGTAAAAATTTTCCCACATTCTGAACATGAAAATGGCTTCTCCCCTGTGTGTATTTTTTGATGTCCAACAAGACCATATTTCGTTGTAAAAATTTTCCCACATTCTGAACATGAAAATGGCTTCTCCCCTGTGTGTATTTTTTGATGTCCAACAAGACCATATTTCGTTGTAAAAATTTTCCCACATTCTGAACATGAAAATGGCTTCTCCCCTGTGTGAATTCTCTGATGTTTAGCAAGTTTTGATTTAATACTGAAATATTGCCCACATTCTGAACATGAAAATGGTTTCACCTCAGTGTGAATTATCTGATGTACAACCAGACTTGATTTCGCTTTAAAACATTTCTCACATTCTGAACAAGCAAATAGTTTCTCCCCTGTGTGAGTTCTCTGATGCATCATAAAATTTGATTTTTGTGTAAAACGTTTCCCGCATTCTGTACAAGAAAATGGCTTCTCCCCTGTGTGAATTCTCTGATGATTTGAAAGTGTGGATTTCTCACTATATCGTTTGCCACATTCTGAACATGAAAATGGCTTCTCCCCTGTGTGAGTTTTCAGATGTGCAACAAGACTAGCTTTCACAGGAAAACATTTCTCACATTCTGAACATGAAAATAGCTCCGACCCTGTGTGAATTCTCTGATGTTTTGAAAGTGTGGATTTCTCACTATATCGTTTGCCACATTCTGAACATGAAAATGGCTTCTCCCCTGTGTGAATTCTCTGATGTCTAACAAAACATGTTTTCTCTGTAAAACATTTCCCACATTCTGAACATGAAAAGGGCTTCTGCCCTGTGTGTACCATCTGATGTCTAACAAGACTTGATTTCTCTGTAAAACATTTTCCACATTCTGAACATGAAAATGGCTTCTCCCCAGTGTGTATTAGCAGATGTCTATCAAGATGCCATTTCTTTGTAAAACCTTTCCCACATTCTGAACATGGAAGTGGTTTCTCCCCTGTGTGTACCATCTGATGTTGTACAAGACATGATCTGTGTGTAAAACATTTTCCACATTCTGAACATAAAAATGGCTTCTTCCTTGGGTGTATTAACAGATGTCTATCGAGATGTGATTTCTTTGTAAAACATTTCCCACATTCTGAACATGAAAATGGTTTTTCCCCTGTGCGAGCTGTTTCATGATCAAGAGCCCTTCTGTGACTTATGTTTTGCATATTTGTCTTTGATGAAGCAGAAACAAGGACCTGTTGAAAAGAAACAGGTGACAGATTTTTTCTGATAACATCTTGAGGTGTATCTGGTATGACAGGTTCTTCATAAGTATGGGGTGTCATATGAAAATTATCTGCTGAAAAATCTGAGAATATCAGACGTCCCTCAGTGCTCCTGGTAAAGTCACCTGCCAAGAATAAAAACTATTTTATTATTTTTTAGAAACATGGCATCGGAATTATAATACTATTTATTCTATTATATTCTTTATAATATGACTGTGCAAACTGGACAATAGATCACAAAGCGGGACTGAGATCACAGTGTTAGGCCACCAGGTTATTTCCATACAAATCTTCTCTATTATAGCCACTTTTCAGGTCATGATTCCCTGTGTCTGTCATGAATCTGCTCCAGTTTCACATTCAGAAGAGACTCGTAAAAGGGATCTGTAATCAGTTTTATTAAGTCTTTAGGAAGTGTTGTGATGGCAAGGCCGATGTCATACTTGCAAGTGCAATGTGAGAAACTTGTCTCTCGCATCTATACCCGGCACTGCCGCCAGCACTCGGGACCGGAGAGTTCAGCAGTATAGAAATACATGCAGCCACACACGCCGGTCCCAAGTGTCGGCAGCAGTGCCGGGTATTGATGCGAGTTTCTTGCATTGCACTCGCAAGTGTGACACCGGCCTAAGTAGGCCTCCTGTGTGATGTCACCAGACTAAGGTGATATACTGGATGCGATCCAGCCTGAGTGCCCATTATTTGGATTGTTTACTTTGTTTTGCCTTTACTGAAAGGTCTTTTATTTCCTTTGCTTGTGTTATGGTTTATAGAGTCTTAATTAGAGATGAGCGAACCTTCCAACTTCCTGATGTTGGCAGAGCATGTTCGCCAACCAGTTCAACGACTATACCCGAACCCCATTAAATTCAATGGGATGCAAAACCAAAACATATACACATATACCTCATGCAACAGCTCAATCTTTTTTCTTCCCTGCCATAGTCAGGTGGCACAAACATCAGTTTCATAGAAAAATGTAAGGAAAGTAACACAGGTAGTTGCAAAAGACATTGGATATCCATGACTTGTTCATTTTGATGAAAGTTAGGCAGCCTACACTTTAAGGGAGCAGCCAGATGCGCTCATCCATCAGGACACCACCAGCAGCATTGAACACACGTTCTGAGAGAACACTGTTTGCTGGATGTGACAAGACCTCCAAAGCGTGATGGGCAAGCTCAGGCCACTCTTCCATTTTGGAAGGCCAAAATACAATTGGGTCCAAATTCACCCTGATGGTATTATTGAGCTTGAGATACTCTTGCACCATCCTCTCTAGTCGGTCAGTCACACCGTATCAAACTTGGACTCTGTTCTACTGGTGCCTGGGGTGGTCTAAAAAAAAAGTGTGAAATGACTCACAGAAACTGTTTATGCCACTTAAACTGCTGCTGCTAATGTTTTTGTGGTTATGCCATGACGTTCCCTGTGTTGGAAGTCCATAACTGCGATGCACACTGTGCCTCACTACTGTCTTGGGAAAAAACATTCTTAATATTTTCTACAAGCATGTTTCGATACTACAGCATGCCTGCTTTCCTTTCCAGGGGGGTTAAGTATCTGGCAAAATTTACTCTTGAATGTGGATTTAACAGAGTGGAAAACCAGTAGTCAGCACCATTTCTAACCCTAAGAATACGGGCATCATGTTGAAGATAGTGCAGCAAGAAGTTGCTTATGTGTCAGATGCTTCCATGTAGTCCAATTCCATGGTGTGGTGGTGGCGAGGTAACACTCAAGCTTGCTTCCTTCGTCCCTTCCTACCAACCACGGAAAACAGGGATAATTTTTCTCTTCATCTCCTAACTGTTGCGCGTCCATCACCTCTTCCTCCTTGTCCTCTTCAATTTGTTCCTGGACTCCAGCAACTTCACTAACAGTTTGGTACCATGAGCACCCCTCGATTGAGGTAATCCACCCTCCCATGGAACCCACCTGTATGATGAGAGTCTGGAACTTAGAGAAATTGTTATCCCTTCAGTATACTCCTCTGCTTCCACCTCTTCCTCTGGGATCACCACCTCCTTTCGTAGAGTATTCATAAAGTGCTACAGCATGTAGGTGACCGGAATAGTGATGCTGATGATGGCATCGTTAGCGCTAACCATAGTCATTTTGAAACTGTGCAGAAGAATGCAGAGGTCCTTCATCTGTGCCCACTTCGCCAGTGTGATTTGCACAACATTCGTCCTGTGTTGGCCCAGGCTATGCAAAAGGACATACAGCACCAAGGCTCGTCGCTGATGCCACAGTCACTGCAACATGTGCAGAGTGGAATTCCACCATGTCTGAACATCAAAGATCAAATGAATAACCGGAAGGCCGAAAGACCTCGATTAGCGATGCAAGTAGATGACCTGTGGGGTGCGATCGTCAGAAGTGAGCAGGCAGTGACCGTGCTTTCAGCAGGAGTGCATGCAGGCCGGGATAGTGGTAGAGAAATTGCTGTACCACCCGGTTGAGGATGTGAGCCATGCAAGTCACGTGTGTGAAGTTGCCCTGGCGTAGGGCTGCCACCAGGTTTGCACCATTATCACACAGGGCCTTCCCTGGCTCCAGGTTCAGTGAAGACAGCCATTGCCAACAGATTGGAGATGGTAGAGGTCAAGCGTTTAGCTTGAGCGTGTGTAGGAGGAAGCATTCTTTTATGTGACCACAACTGCAGGACCAAGGGCTGGCTGCTGTGCTGAGAGAGGGTGGAATAGGGTGAACATGACAAACTGCTGGACTGTGAGTGAGGTGCAGGCGGAGATGTTATGGTAAATTGAGAAAGATGTGTTGTGCTAGGTGACACAAAAACAGCACGTCCACTTCCATAATAGCTGATGCGCTCTCACTCACCCCGACTGTAGGGGGTAAAAATGGAGTTTCTGCAGCCAGAGACCTGTGTGAGAACATTTGGCATGGTGACGGAGAAGGAAAAAGCAGCAGATGTGGTTGACGGGACGGCCAGTGGTTGGCGAGGTCCGCTAGTCTGCATTTGAGCGCAATTAAATACCAAAAGACATGTTGATTGTGCATGTGTCGGTTCATGCATGTAGTAGTCAAACTATTGCAATTTTTGCCTCTACAGAGTCTTTTTTGGCTAAATTTTCAGTTAACGTGAGTTGGGTCACAGCCAGAATTGTAGATGAGAATGCAGTGATTGTCGTGGTTGCATCACAACGTGTCTGTGCGGGATTCCCCAACACCCCCTCTGCTGAGCTACTCAGCGACATACCTCTGGCTTCACACCAAGAGGGATCTACAACTTCATTGCCATCCTCTCTGTTCTCCCACTCCTTGCCCTGAGTCACCCCCTTCTCCTCTTCTTGCCCTGACACCACAGCACAGTCAGCATGCACCTCTGGTATCTGAGTCTCATTAAGATCTCCTCCTCCCCCGGTGTATAAGAACTGGTGACGAGGGTCTGGATTCTGCTTGGACTCTACTTCATCCAGCCCCAGATCCAACATCGGTGCAGATGCTTTTCTCCTCTGGATTCTGTGAATCTTTGGAGGAGACCTCTGATGCCCATGGAAAAGAATGTGAGAACAGCTTTGTCCATTTGTGGTTCCCCTCAGTAAGTTGTGGATTTGGAAATTTGTGATGTTGGGGGAAACCATGGTGATTTGGGTGCCACCTCTGAGGATTGTACTGTGTGTGTGATGTTTAAGGTTGAGGAAGAAGAATAGAGGCCACTTGATGCAGCGCTCGCCCCCCACTGGAGCACATGGTCTTTCTGACCATCAAGTAGCTTATCCAGTAACAGATGTTGTCAGAGGCATAACGATTTTAAAAGCAAATGGGGCCTCCTGATTCGTCACTGCAACACAGTTTTAACACAAATTATTTGGATTAGCAAATAGGGTCTCTTGGTTGAATCCCAATATTAGGCCTAACAATTTTTAGCCCCTTTACCCCCGAGGGTTGTTTGCACATTAATGACCAGGCCAATTTTTACACTGTCCCTTTATGAGGTAATAACTCCGGAACGCTTCAATGGATCTTGGCAATTCTGAAAATGTTTTCTCGTGACATATTGTACTTCACGTTAGTGGTAAAATTTCTTCGATATTACTTGTGTTTATTTGGAAATTATTTTGAAATTTTCAAACTTTGAATTTTTATGCCCTTAAAACAGAGAAATATGTCACACAAAATGGCTAATAAATAACATTTCCCACATGTCTACTTTACATCAGCACAATTTTAGAACCAAAACATCTTTTCATTAGGAAGTTATAAGGGTTAAAAGTTGACCAGTGATTTCTCATTTTTACAATAAAATTTACAAAACCATTTATTTAGGGACCACCTCACATTTGAAGTCACTTTGAGGGGTCTATATGGCAGAAAATACCCAAAAGTTACACCATTCTAAAAACTGCACCCCTCAAGGTACTCAAAACCACATTCAAGAAGTTTGTTAACCCTTCATGTGTTTCATAGGAGCAGAAGCAACGTGGAAGGAAAAAAAATTAACATTTATCTTTTTAGTCACAAAAAATGATCTTACAGCAACATTTTTTTTTATTTTCCCAAAGGTAAAAGGAGAAAAAGGACTGCAAAATTTGTTGTCCAATTTGTCCTGAGTATGCCGATACCCCACATGTGGGGGAGAACCACTGTTGGGACACACGGCAGGGCTCAGAAGGGAAGGAGTGCCGTTTGACTTTTTGAACGTAAAGTTGGCTGGAATTGAGATCGGACGCCATGTTGGGTTTGGCAAGCCCCAGATGTTCCTAAACAGTGGAATCCCCCAAGTGACCCCATTTTGGAAACTGGACCCCCTATGGAACTTATCTTGATGTGTGGTGAGAACTTTGAACCCCCAAGTGCTTCACAGAAGTTTATAACGCCTTGGCGTAAAAATAAAAAAATCATTTTTTCCACAAACATGATGGTTTAGTCCCCAAGTTTTTATTTTCCCAAGGGTAATAGGAGAAAATGGACCCCAAAAGTTGTCTAATTTGTCCTGAGTACACTGATACCTCATATGTGGGAGAAAACTACTGTTTGGGCGCACGGCAGAGCTCGGAAGGGAAGTAGTGACATTTTGGAATGCAGACTTTGATGGAATGGTGTCATGGTTCCGTTTGCAGAGCCCCTGATGTGCCTAAACAGTAGAATCCCCCCCAAAGTGACCCCATTTTGGAAAGTAGACCCCCTAAGGAACTTATCTACAGTAGATGTGTGGTGAGCACTTTGAACCCCCAAGTGCTTCACAGAAGTTTATAACGCCTGGGCATCGAAATAAAAAATCATACACATGCATAACCATACATAATGGTTTAGTCCCAAATTTTTTATTTTCCCAAGGATAGCAGGAGAAATTGGACCCCAAAAGTTGTTGGCCATTTTGTCCTGAGTACGCTGGTACCCCATATGTGGGAAAAAATACCCTTTGGGCACACATCGGGACTCAGAAGGGAAGTAGTGATGTTTTGGAAAGCAGACTTTGATGGAATGGTCTGCGGGTGTCATGTTCCGTTTGCAGAGCCCCTGATGTGCCTAAACAGTAAAAAAAACAAAAAAAAAAAACACACAAGTGACATCATTTTGTAAACTAGACCCCCAAGGAACTTATCTAGATGTGCCCCCTTTTTTGGAACTAATCTACTGTTTCCTGTAAAGTAAAGTAGTAGTGCATGGAGGTGTGGTACAATTTGAAGCAATCCTTCATACACAGGCCAGGTTTTTCGGGGCAGGTGTCGCACTGCTAAATGGTTTCCTTGCGTATTTCCCTTTTGTAACACACTCAGCACCTTTTTTCGACTTGCCTCTTTTTCCAGTTTGCAGGACCTCCCCCGGGGAAATGCTGACCTGGTACGATACAAGCACCTTCAGTTCCGGAAGTACTGGGGACTCTTTCCTGAGTGCCAGATATAGGGCTTTAATCACTACCTCCTGGCCTTTCTCAAAGCACTGTACAGTTGGAAGAGTTGATCAGAGAGATCAACGCCCCAGTGTTTTTGTTGTACCCCAATACACAGTCCGGTTTGCAGAGCTGTGTAGTGGTACCTCGTACAGTGCTGAGTGTGCTGCCATCACCGTGTATGGTGGTCAAGAGAAGGACATCCCTCTTGTCTTTGTACTTGACCACCAGTGGGTGGTCGCTACATTGGGCTCTGCTGTCACCCCTTCTGAGCATCTGCCCAAGTAGCATTTAGGGAGGCCTCTCTGATTTTTGCGGACAGTACCGCAGGCTGCGGTACCTAATGCAGAGAGGGATTTGAAGAGCAGGATGCTGGAATAATAGTTATCGGTGTAGAGGTGATAATCTTTATCCAGCAGTGGGTGAATATGCCTCCTCCACTGAATAGAGCTGTTGGGACGAACGTGACGGGCAGGACATTTTTTGTGTGAATATGGTGCTTTGTGTGTACTTTATTTATAACTGTATGTGTATGTGTGGGGGGATAGTGATTGGTGCAAACTTCTCTGAAAATAAAAAGCTAAAATGAAAAAAGCTAATAGAGAGAAAAAATGCCTGTGAAAAAAGTCTAAAACAGCAGGCACAAGCTCAGATAAGTGAACTGCGTCACTTATCAAAGATCGGCGGTTGCTGGATATACGCACGGGGGTGTGGTGCAAGGGGGGGTGAAAAATAAAACACGGAAAACAGCAGGCCCTAGCTCTGAAAAGTGAACTGCATCACTTATCAAATATCAGAGGCTGCTGGATGTGTGCATAGGGATGTGGTGCAAAGGGGGTGAAAAAAACCCCCCAGAAAACAGCAGGCATGAGCTCTGATAAGTGAACTGCATCACTTATCAAAGATCGGCGACCTAGGGATGTGCGTATGGAGTTGGCGCAAGGGGGTGATAAAGAAAAGCGAGCACGAGTGTTGATTGGTGAACTGCGTCACCAATCAACCCTCGGCGGCTGCTAACTGTGCGCATGGAGGTGGCGCAAAGGAGGGTGACAGGGTAAACAAAGGGGGAAAGGGAAGGGGGGATGGGGGGATTGGGGTGGATGAAGAGAGGTCGGGCAGGGATCGGGGATCAACACTTACAGTTGAAGTCTCTCTTCTTTTTTTTCTCTTCTTTCTTTAGCAGGAATTGTGGTGTCACAGGCTACTGTGGCACCACAAGTCACAGCACAGCAGGAGATTCAGCAGTGTGACCGCTCTGCAGGAATCCTCATCTAGTGTGAGAATTCCTGCAGAGTGGTCATAGACAGGTCAGAGATAAATCACAGAATGGTCACATTGCTGCTGTGACCTGTCATTGGTGCAGTGATCACATTGATCCCACCAATCAGAGGTGGCCCTGATGACGCCGGAGTTGCTGGGCACCGGCCTATGATTGGAGCTCACAGCTTCGATCCTAGGCAGGTCACCAGCAGGGTACGGCTTGGTCACACCGCTGCTGTGCCCTGTGATTGGCGCCATCGATGATCAAATTGATAGCGCCAATCAGCAGCTGCAGGCCATACCTGGCCTGTCCTAAGCACCAGCTCTTACAGCACCAATCCTAGGCCGATACCGACAGGGCACAGCGCAGTAAGACCGCCGCTGTGCCCTGCAATTGGCGCGATCTATGTGATCGTCGATCGCGCCAATCCGAGGGGTTTTGAGCGATGCCTGGCATTGCCAGACACCGTCATAGGATCAAGTATATCGATACTCGATCCTAGCCTGGGACCTCACTATTTCAGCCAATCTTATTGGCTGAAACAATGAGAAAGGCTGCGATTGGCTGTTCAGAATTGAACAGCCAATCACAGCGATTGGGAGGCCGGATGGGGGAGGACACAGCCCGGGAAGCCTCCAGGTAAGATGGCATCAGAATTTTAATGCGGTCACCGCGACTTAAGTCGCAGTGTCGCATTAAAGTGTATGATGTACTATTCCGTCCATGGGAAGTAGGGCCCAGGTCACATGGACGGAATAGTATGTCCAATGGTAGAAAGGGGTTAAGCTCAAATGGGGCCTCTTGACTCCTCACTGCAACACAGTTTTATCCCAAATGAACAGTGGAAACGCGATTATTTACTAATCTTTAAACCGAATTTTCACGACTTTGAGGAAAAATGCTCGGGAAACAGAACACAAATCCGAATGTTGCTATATTCATGCCGAATTTGACATAGGTGAATGTTTTCTGAACAAGTTCGCTGATCAATATTCTTAATAAACCAGCCTGAACATTTTACTTAAAGCAATACCTGTGCCAACTCAAGCGCAGCCAAGTGAGCAGAAACGTAACACTTCTCATATCAACTACTCAGTGAAGAACAAACAGCATTGAGATAACAGACAGATCTTAGTTGAAAATACAAAAGGAATATTGGGGCCCTTCTGGATTTGTATATGTATACGGTTTTGGAAAACAAAGTTGTACAATGATGTTCTCATTTTATAGTTATCCAAACTGACATGAATGAAAAATTTCAATCATTATTAGCCACAACATTTAGCGATCACCATAAAAATGTGTTTGCTTAATTGTACCGTTTGCTATGATTATACAAATTATGTCATGTTTATTATAATTGTTTTTTGTCTTTATCTTATAATGTACTGGCATTATAAGACCAGTATATAATTACCAGTACATGTAAAAAAGAATGTTATTGAGGTTTTTAGGCTGAGAAAATTCTCTTGTACATAGCAGTGAAGCCTGTGGCTAATAATGTTTCTGTCTTACACATCTGAGGTCACCGACACTAAGATGTTTCATAATATGCTTCGAGACATCCATTGTGCACAGTGACCTGTGATAGCTCTTTACTCACAGTCCGGTCTACCTCCTCTGCAGCAGCTCAGAAACGTGTTCTGGATGCAGGAGAGAATCAGTTGTACAAAATACTGTTAAAAAAAAAAAAAACTGAAAAGTCGCAAACTTTTTGTCTGACTTTTTGGCATTTTCATGCCAGTCTAAGCGAGGTCCGCCAAAGCGGGTGAAGTATGAATGGGGCTTGCTGGTGCCCGCCAAATTCATTACTAGGGGCATAACTTACACCCTTCAGAAATGTTGCTCCAATCCGTTCTTGACTTTTTCTAGCAAGGCACACAGAGGCGCACACCACTGAGAAGAAGCATTGTGTGCATGTCTGAATAAATTCAGTATTACTTACCCCACTACCCTCCTTCATCAAAGACTGGAGTGCACGGTGTCAATCTTGAGGAGATTGTCTTGTACTTTTTCTTTTCTTTTTTACTATGGGCCTAGAAACTTAATAAGCAAGTACTTGCTAACAGAAACAATTACCTGACTGTTGTACTTGACGCTGGGTCAGAGTGGTCACCGACTGCTCTTGCCGGTGATTCAGCTGCTCCACATCAGCGAGCAGCTCTTCTTCTTGCGGGCTGCTCTGTTAATAATGGATGACTTCCGATATCATGATGATTGACAGTCAGCTTCCCGCAGTTAAACTATCAATCAGCATAACATCAGCAATCATCCCCCATCAACAGAACAGAGTGGAAGAGAATCTGAATCACCAGTAAGAGCGGTCTGTGACCAGTCTGTTTCAGTAGAAATCAGCAGCAGGCACAAAAGGCAGGTAGGAAGCAACTACCTGAGTGATAGTTCTTAGCACATTGTAAAAAAAAGAAAGAAAAAAGAAAAGTCCCTGGTAACCACATAATGAATCAGCCCCAATATCCACATCAAAAGTTTTATGTGAACGCATCTGAAAAAACTCCAAACATCTAAAGTTACTCTACATGCCAGTGACTGATTAGAACCTGTGACTTCTCTGCATTTAGTGGTCACTACTCACCTGTGCGGTTATCTGTAGTAATCTCCTCTTTACACCGCTCATTGCCCCTCACATATGTCTCTATAGTATTATAATGAGTCAGATTTTCACCCTGAAACAAAGATTGTAAAAGTCACTGACAGATGAAGACGTTTGAGAAGATCCAGACAACATCTAATGTCTATGATCAGCTTTATCCTGTCATCTCCACCAGGTATAAAACATACACTGAGTGGCCACATTGCTAGAGACACCCATCTAGTAATATGTAGGATCTTCTTTGCTATTCAGAACCTCAGATATTAATGGCGTCATAGATTGCACAAGGTGCTGAGATTGTTCCCCAAGAATACTGTCCCATGCTAACAGGATAGATTCTGGTAGTTTCTGCAAATTAGAAGGTGCTGAGATGCTCTGAATAACCAATTGTACCTCGTCCCAGAGATGCTTTATAGGGTTAAGAACTGACGACTGTGAAGGCGGAAAACAAGGAAAACTCACTATCCTATTCCTGGTGTAAAGGCATGGAACCTTCTGAAGATAATTGATGTATGACATAATATATCCTGCAGCATCACAAATATACCTTTCTTACTGGACATTGATGAATAGTACTGTAACTATATAGTAATGCTATGGTTTATTGTAGTCATTTTTATGTGATAGTTATGAACTGGAGGCAACTGGGCAGGGGAGAGTTACAGAAGGTCAGTCCTGCAGCTGGGCAGAGGAGAGTTGCAGGGGGGGTAGTCTTGGGAGATGTTTCTAGGTGGTTCGCTGTATACACAACAGACTGTAGTTGTAGTGCATGCCTCCTATCTGGAGCACAGTAGAGTGAGGTTACGCTATTGCTCATTGTTGGCACTTGGGACATGATATTACGTGTGCGGTCCAAGCGTAACAGTTGCATAAAAATACATGCTGTCATGCTCGGAACGGGAGACCTGCCGGCCAGTTAGTGTATTGTATATCCCCATCCGAGTTATACATCTGACTCTTCCCTTATACTCGTGGATAAAACAAGACTGAACACAAGACCTTCACAGCCTTCCACATCTCATAGGGAAGATCTCGTGACACCTTCTCTCCATCTACCTGATGATCCTGAGGAAAACTGGGATCTTCTTGTTTACAGTCCTGTGGAAGAAGAGGACGGGGACATCTCTCTGGTGTTGTCCTCTCACTGGATAGAACTGGAGGAAACACATACAGGGACTGAATTCATTCTTTACATGCAGATAATTATAAGCCGTGTGTATTTAGTCCTGTCTATTACCTGGTAATGTGAGGGGCTGGGGAACCTCCATCATGACGTCCTTGTACTGATCTTTGTGTCCTTCTAAATACTCCCACTCCTCCATGGAGAAATAGACGGTGACATCCTGATACCTTATAGGAACCTGACACATAAAATGATACAGTCATCCCCTGATCCCTCCATAGCGTTACTGTATAATGTCCCAGCATTCCCAGCAGTGTCACCTCTCCAGTCAGCAGCTCAATCATCTTGTAGGTGAGTTCTAGGATCTTCTGGTCATTGATGTCCTCATGTATCAGGGGGTGAGGTGGAGGCCCCGTGATTGGGCTCAGGGGTCTTCCCCATCCCTCAGACACAGGGGCCTGACAGCGCTCACTAGAGGTCTTCTTCACTACTGTGTAATCCTGGTTATGGAGAGACACATTAATAAACCTCACTACAGACATTCCCAGAGTCCTCACCTCTCCAGTTCTGTCCATCTGTTATTCCCATAGATAAGAATGATGTAATGTGACGTCATCAGAATCTCCCACCTCTCCAGTAAGCCGGAAGAGGATCTCTAGGGTGAGGTGTAATATCCTCTCCGCCATCTTGTCCCTGTCCCTATCCATCCTTGTAGGGTCACTCAGGAGAATTTTCTTATATAGAAGATCTCCGCAGAGAATATCCGATATTGTAGGGACCTGAATGGGGAGAAGATAATGATGTAATATCATAAAGATCCCATGTAAGAAATCACCGGAGCGGTTGCCGGCGTCACATGATCACTACATCCAGTCATGGCCCCGTCCTGCCCCCGGTATCACACACAATCCAATTATAGGCACATACAGATATTTATCACATAATATCTCTAACCCGGCACCAAAAACTCAGAAATAACCTAAAAAGAAAACCTAAATTAACTGACTCTTTGTTAAATAAATGTTCCATGAAAAAAAGATATAAAATTATAAAGTGCAGGGAACATCCACAGAGATCGGGACGGCAGAACTGGGGACGTCAGTAACAGATTATGATAGAAGCTACAGAAAATTGTAATCACAGTAAATGTGATTGTCCCAGAAAGGCCCTGCATAAATCGAGAAAACCAAGAAGGGGATATGTGTCAGGGCAGAAATAACGATACTAAAGACTAAAAAATTATAAAGATAAACAGTCGCACTCAAAAAATCATATCTTTAGTAAAGAAAAAGATTTATTTCAATCACAAAAAAGTGCAATAAATTCACCACTGTCAGGTCAAATGAGGAAGGCAAAGGTATTGTTTCGACTCTATCTTGGGTCTTTTTCAAACCTTGCTTGAAAATGAATATATAACAGTGGTGAGTATACACGGAGTGAACATGCAATTCTACAAACACAAGATACATATAAAAATAAAATAAAGTCCCATGTGTGCTGTATAATTACATAAACATGTCAAAAGATTAAAGCATATAACGAGTCCCATGTTGGTGGAGTACAGGTAGTGGGCTTGTTATCAATATAGTCAAGCGATAAGCGCTGAATATGATGCTTAAGTATCCAGTGAAAAATACCAGGGAGATGGAGAGAATTTGGCTATGGCAGGTCCCAGATGAAAAATAGAAATAAAAGGACAATACAATCCCAATGTCGGGCCCAAATACCAATTATAAGATGTAAGATATACTGTATGCTATACCTTTTAATTGGTATTTGGGCCCGACATTGGGATTATTTTTATATGTATCTTATTTTTGTAGAATTGCATGTTCACTCCGTGTATACTCACCACTGTTATATATTAATTTTCCAGCAAGATCTACCTCTTTGGCCCAAATGTCACCTCCCTGCTGTCCAGAATCCCAGAGTGTCTATCAGCCATATCCTCCTTCTTCACCTCTCGCTTCCTAAAACTCAATGTAGACAAAACCGAACTCATCATTTTTCCCCCATCTCGAGTATCCCCCCACCTGATCTGTCTATTATGGTAAATGTCATCACACTCTCCTGCACCTGAAATCCACTGCCTTGGGGTAACTAGAGACTCTGCCCTGTCCTTCAAACCGCACGTCCAGACTCTTGCCACCTCCAAGTAAAAAATATTGCCAGAATCCATCCCTTCCTCAGCCCACAATCTACTAAAACTCTTGTGCATGTCCTCATCATCTCCCGCCTCGATTACTGCAACGCCCTCCGCTGTGTCCTCCCAGCTAAATCCCTTGCACCACTCCAGTCTGTCCTCAACTCTGCTGCCCGGCTAATCCACCTTTCTCCTCGCTACTCCCCTGTTTCTCCCCTCTGCAAATCCATCCACTGGCTCCCAGTTCCCCATCAAATCCAGTTCAAACTACTAAAACTGATCTACAAAGCCATTCACAGCCTGTCCCCTGCCTATACTGTATCTCTGAACTAATCTCCCAATATCTTCCTTCACGTAATCTTCGATCCTCCCAAGACCTCCCACTCTCCTCCACACTTATTCGTTCCTCACACAACCACCTCCAATATTTCTCCCGAATATCCCGCATCTTCTGGAATTCCACACCTCAACACGCCTGATTATCCACCACCCTCGGATCCTTCAGACGGAACCTGAAAACCAATCTCTTTAGGAAAGCCTACAGCCTGCAATAACCATTCTGCTGCCTCACCAACCACCCGAACTGCCGCCTCACCACCACCAGAGCAACCGCCTCACCACAACTGGAGATTCCGCACCCTCGACCTTCTGTCTCTTCCCCATTATCCCGTAGAATGTAAGTCCGAAAGGACAGGGTCCTCTCCCCTCTGTACCAGTCTGTCATTGTAAATTTGTTTACTGTAAACGATATCTATAACTCTGTACGCAACCCCCTTCTCATGTACAGCACCATGGAATTAATGGTGCTATATAAATAATAATAATAATTGAAAAAACATGTGAATGTCCCGGGAATATTATAGTCCTGGTGTGTGTTGGGGATCTGTATCCTCTCTGTGGTCATTACATCAGTGCAGGTTTTACAGATATTCACAGTAATACATACGTGATCATCAGAGCAAATGTGCAGAGTTCCAATGCTCCACCATTTAGCACACAATCCCTGCTCCCCCATTACTGCTCACCAGTGCAGACTTCTCCCTTCACCTCTTACATTTGGAGCCGGCTGTACCCAATGTGCAAAGTCCTGGTGCCCCCCCAGGACTGAGTCCTGTCCCCTCTATCACACAGTCCCTGCTCCCCCATTACCGCTCACCAGTGCAGACTTCTCCCTTCAGCTCTTACATGTGGAGCCGGCTGTATCCTAATGTGCAGAGTCCCGATGCCCCCCAGGACTGAGTCCTGTCCCCTCTATCACACAGTCCCTGCTCCCCCATTACCGATCACCAGTGCAGACTTCTCCCTTCACCTCTTACATGTGGAGCCGGCTGTACCCTAATGTGCAGAGTCCCGGTGCCCCCCAGGACTGAGTCCTGTCCCCTCTATCACACAGTACCTGCTCCCCCATTACCGCTCACCAGTGCAGACTTCTCCCCTCAGCTCTTACATGTGGAGCTGGCTGTACCCTAATGTGCAGAGTCCCGGTGCCCCCCAGGACTGAGTCCTGTCCCCACTCTCACACAGACCCTGCTCCCCCATTACCGCTCACCAGTGCAGACTTCTCCCTTCAGCTCTTACATGTGGAGCCGGCTGTACCCTAATGTGCAGAGTCCCAGTGCCCCCCAGGACTGAGTCCTGTTCCCTCTATCACACAGTCCCTGCCCCCCCATTACCGCTCACCAGTGCAGACTTCTCCCTTCAGCTCTTACATGTGGAGCCGGCTGTACCCTAATGTGCAGAGTCCCAGTGCCCCCCAGGACTGAGTCCTGTTCCCTCTATCACACAGTCCCTGCCCCCCCATTACCGCTCACCAGTGCAGACTTCTCCCTTCAGCTCTTACATGTGGAGCTGGCTGTACCCTAATGTGCAGAGTCCCGGTGCCCCCCAGGACTGAGTCCTGTCCCCACTATCACACAGCCCCTGCTCCCCCATTACAGCTCACCAGTGCAGACTTCTCCCTTCAGCTCTTACATGTGGAGCCGGCTGTACCCTAATGTGCAGAGTCCCGATGCCCCCCAGGACTGAGTCCTGTCCCCTCTATCACACAGTCCCTGCTCCCCCATTACCACTCACCAGTGCAGACTTCTCCCTTCAGTTCTTACATGTGGAGCCGGCTGTACCCGAATGTGCAGAGTCCCGATGCCCCCAGGACTGAGTCCTGTCGCATCTATCACACAGTCCCTGCCCCCCCATTACCGCTTACCAGTGCAGACTTCTCCGTTCAGCTCTTACATGTGGAGCCGGCTGTACCCTAATGTGCAGAGTCCCGGTGCCCCCCAGGACTGAGTCCTGTCCCCACTATCACACAGCCCCTGCTCCCCCATTACCGCTCACCAGTGCAGACTTCTCCCTTCAGCTCTTACATGTGGAGCCGGCTGTTCCCTAATGTGCAGAGTCCCGGTGCCCCCCGGGACTGAGTCCTGTCCCCTCTATCACACAGTCCCTGCTCCCCCATTACCACTCACCAGTGCAGACTTCTCCCTTCAGCTCTTACATGTGGAGCCGGCTGTACCCTAATGTGCAGAGTCCCGGTGCCCCCCAGGACTGAGTCCTGTCCCCACTATCACACAGCCCCTGCTCCCCCATTACCGCTCACCAGTGCAGACTTCTCCCTTCAGCTCTTACATGTGGAGCCGGCTGTACCCTAATATGCAGAGTCCCGGTGCCCCCCAGGACTGAGTCCTGTCCTCTCTATCACATAGTCCCTGCTCCGCCATTACCGCTCACCAGTGCCGACTTCTCCCTTCAGCTCTTACATGTGGAGCCGGCTGTACCCTAATGTGCAGAGTCCCGGTGCCCCCCAGGACTGAGTCCTGTCCCCTCTATCACACAGTCCCTGCCCCCCCATTACCGCTCACCAGTGCAGACTTCTCCCTTCAGCTCTTACATGTGGAGCCGGCTGTACCCTAATGTGCAGAGTCCCGGTGCCCCCCAGGACTGAGTCCTGTCCCCTCTATCACACAGTCCCTGCTCCCCCATTACCGCTCACCAGTGCAGACTTCTCCCTTCAGCTCTTACATGTGGAGCCGGCTGTACCCTAATGTGCAGAGTCCGGTGCCCCCCAGGGCTGAGTCCTGTCCCCTCTATCACACAGTCCCTGCCCCCCCATTACCGCTCACCAGTGCAGACTTCTCCCTTCAGCTCTTACATGTGGAGCCGGCTGTACCCTAATGTGCAGAGTCCCGGTGCCCCCCAGGACTGAGTCCTGTCCCCTCTATCACACAGTCCCTGCTCCCCCATTACCGCTCACCAGTGCAGGCTTCTCCCCTCAGCTCTTACATGTGGAGCCAGCTGTACCCTAATGTGCAGAGTCCCGATGCCCCCCAGGACTGAGTCCTGTCCCCTCTATCACACAGTCCCTGCTCCCCCATTACTGCTCACCAGTGCAGACTTCTCCTCCAGCTCTTACATGTGGAGCCGGCTGTACCCTAATGTGCAGAGTCCCGGTGCCCCCCAGGACTGAGTCCTGTCCCCTCTATCACACAGTCCTGCTCCCCCATTACCTCTCACCAGTGCAGACTTCTCCCTTCAGCTCTTACATGTGGAGCCGGCTGTACCCTAATGTGCAGAGTCCTGGTGCCCCCCCCCAGGACTGAGTCCTGTCCCCTCTATCACACAGTCCTGCTCCCCCATTACCGCTCACCAGTGCAGACTTCTCCCTTCAGCTCTTACATGTGGAGCTGGCTGTACCCTAATGTGCAGAGTCCCGGTGCCCCCCAGGACTGAGTCCTGTCCCCACTATCACACAGTCCCTGCCCCCCATTACCGCTCACCAGTGCAGACTTCTTCCTTCAGCTCTTACATGTGGGGCCGGCTGTACCCTAATGTGCAGAGTCCCGGTGCCCCCCAGGACTGAGTCCTGTCCCCTCTATCACACAGTCCCTGCCCCCCCATTACCGCTCACCAGTGCAGACTTCTCCCTTCAGCTCTTACATGTGGAGCCGGCTGTACCCTAATGTGCAGAGTCCCGGTGCCCCCCAGGACTGAGTCCTGTCCCCACTATCACACAGCCCCTGCTCCCCCATTACCGCTCACCAGTGCAGACTTCTCCCTTCAGCGCTTACATGTGGAGCCGGCTGTACCCTAATGTGGAGAGTCCCGATGCCCCCCAGGACTGAGTCCTGTCCCCTCTATCACACAGTCCCTGCTCCCCCATTACCGCTCACCAGTGCAGACTTCTCCCTTCAGCTCTTACATGTGGAGCCGGCTGTACCCTAATGTGCAGAGTCCCGGTGCCCCCCAGGACTGAATCCTGTCCCCTCTATCACACAGTCCCTGTTCCCCCATTACCGCTCACCAGTGCAGACTTCTCCCCTCAGCTCTTACATGTGGAGCCGGCTGTACCCTAATGTGCAGAGTCCCGGTGCCCCCCAGGACTGAGTCCTGTCCCCTCTATCACACAGTCCCTGCTCCCCCATTACCGCTCACCAGTGCAGACTTCTCCCTTCAGCTCTTACATGTGGAGCCGGCTGTACCCTAATGTGCAGAGTCCCGGTGCCCCCCAGGACTGAGTCCTGTCCCCTCTATCACACAGTCCCTGCTCCCCCATTACCGCTCACCAGTGCAGACTTCTCCCTTCAGCTCTTACATGTGGAGCCGGCTGTACCCTAATGTGCAGAGTCCCGGTGCCCCCCAGGACTGAGTCCTGTCCCCTCTATCACACAGTCCCTGCTCCCCCATTACCGCTCACCAGTGCAGACTTCTCCCTTCTGCTCTTACATGTGGAGCCGGCTGTACCCTAATGTGCAGAGTCCCGGTGCCCCCCAGGACTGAGTCCTGTCCCCTCTATCACACAGTCCCTGCTCCCCCATTACCGCTCACCAGTGCAGACTTCTCCCTTCAGCTCTTACATGTGGAGCCGGCTGTACCCTAATGTGCAGAGTCCCGGTGCCCCCCAGGACTGAGTCCTGTCCCCTCTATCACAGTCCGTGCTCCCCCATTACCGCTCACCAGTGCAGACTTCTCCCTTCTGCTCTTACATGTGGAGCCGGCTGTACCCTAATGTGCAGAGTCCCGGTGCCCCCCAGGACTGAGTCCTGTCCCCTCTATCACACAGTCCCTGCTCCCCCATTACCGCTCACCAGTGCAGACTTCTCCCTTCAGCTCTTACATGTGGAGCCGGCTGTACCCTAATGTGCAGAGTCCTGGTGCCCCCCAGGACTGAGTCCTGTCCCCTCTATCACACAGTCCCTGCTCCCCCATTACCGCTCACCAGTGCAGACTTCTCCCCTCAGCTCTTACATGTGGAGCCGGCTGTACCCTAATGTGCAGAGTCCCGGTGCCCCCCAGGACTGAGTCCTGTCCCCTCTATCATACAGTCCCTGCTCCCCCATTACCGCTCACCAGTGCAGACTTCTCCCTTCAGCTCTTACATGTGGAGCCGGCTGTACCCTAATGTGCAGAGTCCCGGTGCCCCCCCAGGACTGAGTCCTGTCCCCTCTATCACACAGTCCCTGCTCCCCCATTACCGCTCACCAGTGCAGACTTCTCCCTTCAGCTCTTACATGTGGAGCCGGCTGTACCCTAATGTGCAGAGTCCCGGTGCCCCCCAGGACTGAGTCCTGTCCCCTCTATCACACAGTCCCTGCTCCCCCATTACCACTCACCAGTGCAGACTTCTCCCTTCAGCTCTTACATGTGGAGCCGGCTGTACCCTAATGTGCAGAGTCCCGGTGCCCCCCAGGACTGAGTCCTGTCCCCTCTATCACACAGTCCCTGCTCCCCAATTACCACTCACCAGTGCAGACTTCTCCCTTCAGCTCTTACATGTGGAGCCGGCTGTACCCTAATGTGCAGAGTCCCGGTGCCCCCCAGGACTGAGTCCTGTCCCCTCTATCACACAGTCCCTGCTCCCCCATTACCGCTCACCAGTGCAGACTTCTCCCTCCAGCTCTTACATGTGGAGCCGGCTGTACCCTAATGTGCAGAGTCCCGGTGCCCCCCAGGACTGAGTCCTGTCCCCTCTATCACACAGTCACTGCTCCCCCATTACCGCTCACCAGTGCAGACTTCTCCCTCCAGCTCTTACATGTGGAGCCGGCTGTACCCTAATGTGCAGAGTCCCGGTGCCCCCCAGGACTGAGTCCTGTCCCCTCTATCACACAGTCTCTGCTCCCCCATTACCGCTCACCAGTGCAGACTTCTCCCCTCAGCTCTTACATGTGGAGCCGGCTGTACCCTAATGTGCAGAGTCCCGGTGCCCCCCAGGACTGAGTCCTGTCCCCTCTATCATACAGTCCCTGCTCCCCCCATTACCGCTCACCAGTGCAGACTTCTCCCTTCAGCTCTTACATGTGGAGCCGGCTGTACCCTAATGTGCAGAGTCCCGGTGCCCCCCCAGGACTGAGTCCTGTCCCCTCTATCACACAGTCCCTGCTCCCCCATTACCGCTCACCAGTGCAGACTTCTCCCTTCACCTCTTACATGTGGAGCCGGCTGTACCCTAATGTGCAGAGTCCCGGTGCCCCCCAGGACTGAGTCCTGTCCCCTCTATCACACAGTCTCTGCTCCCCCATTACCGCTCACCAGTGCAGACTTCTCCCCTCAGCTCTTACATGTGGAGCCGGCTGTACCCTAATGTGCAGAGTCCCGGTGCCCCCCAGGACTGAGTCCTGTCCCCTCTATCATACAGTCCCTGCTCCCCCCATTACCGCTCACCAGTGCAGACTTCTCCCTTCAGCTCTTACATGTGGAGCTGGCTGTACCCTAATGTGCAGAGTCCCGGTGCCCCCCCAGGACTGAGTCCTGTCCCCTCTATCACACAGTCCCTGCTCCCCCATTACCGCTCACCAGTGCAGACTTCTCCCTTCACCTCTTACATGTGGAGCCGGCTGTACCCTAATGTGCAGAGTCCCGGTGCCCCCCAGGACTGAGTCCTGTCCCCTCTATCACACAGTCCCTGCCCCCCCATTACCGCTCACCAGTGCAGACTTCTCCCTTCAGCTCTTACATGTGGAGCCGGCTGTACCCTAATGTGCAGAGTCCCGGTGCCCCCCAGGACTGAGTCCTGTCCCATCTATCACACAGTCCCTGCTCCCCCATTACCGCTCACCAGTGCAGACTTCTCCCTTCAGCTTTTACATGTCGCTGCTTCCTGCACAGAAAACCCTTCACTTCCAAGCCCTCATCCTGCTCCTCCCCCATGTGACTGATCACATGACTGTGACATCATCACAGGTCCTGGAAGCAGGACTCCAAAGGGTCATAGAATATTAATAATAATAATAATGATTTTTATTTATATAGCGCCAACATATTCCGCAGCACTTAACAATTAAGCGGGGACATGTACAGACAATAAATTCAGTAGAAGTTAAGACAATTTAAACAGTGACATTAGGGGTGAGGTCCCTGCTCGCAAGCTTACAATCTACAAGGAAATGGGGGGACACAATAGGTGAAAAGTGCTTGTTATTTCAGGTCTGGATATTATAATAAATAGGGATTTTCATATAAAGCTGCATGATCTGGTCATCAGCCCGTGTGTTTAAGTGCAATAGTCAAGTATCAAGTGCAGTTATCGTGTGCATGGAGGGTGTGGAGACAGATGAATAGTAGGGAGCAGATTCAGAATAATATTTGGAAGGAGGGATCAGGGCAAAGTTAGTTTACTGAGTAGTTGATGTGGTAGGCTTGTTTGAAGAGATGGGTTTTCAAAGCGCGCTTGAATAGGTCGGGGCTAGGTATCAGTCTGATCGTCTGGGGAAGTGCATTCCAGAGAGCTGGCGCAGCACGAGAGAAGTCTTGGAGACGGAGATGCGAGGTTCAGAATACGGGGGATGTTAGTCTTAGGTCATTTGTAGAATGGAGGGCACGTGTAGGGCGATATACAGAGATGAGAGAGGAGATATAAGGCGGTGCAGAACTGTGGAGAGCTTTGTGGGTGAGAGAGATGAGTTTATACTGGACCCTGTAGCGAATGTAATGACTGGCACAAGATGGAGGCATCGGTGAAGCGGCTGGACAGAGGACAGAAATATGACTCTGGCTGCCGCATTCAAGATAGATTGGAGAGGAGAAAGTTTGGCAAGAGGGAGACCGATCAGAAGAGAGTTGCAGTAGTCCAGACGAGAATGAATAAGAGCGACAGTTAGAGTCTTAGGCTGGGTTCACACTGCGTCTGTGGCGTCCGTTAGATAGACTACGTTACACCGCGGCATAACGTGGTGTAAGACAGTCCGTTAACGCCGCCATTATGTTATATGTCGGACGCATCGCTAGCGCAAGCCCACAATGGGCGTGCACTAGCGATGTGCCATCATTGAGTGACGGACCCTGGGACGCGGGCTGCAGCGTTTCTGGGTCTGTCACCACTAGCGCAGATAGAGCATCTGCTAGCTCTATCTGCGCTAGCGTGATGACACATCTGCCCTTGTGTTCACAGCAGCGCGTTAACGTATGTATTGAACGGGCTGCTGTTAACGCAATATGAACCCGGCCATAGCAGTTTCAAAGGTGAGAAAAGGTCAGATTCTGGAGATGTTTTTAAGATGCAGGTGACAAGAGCGAGTGAGTGATCGCATATAGGGAGTAAAGGAAAGTTCGGTTTTGAATATGACCCCAAGACAGCGGGCATGCTGCTTGGGAGTTATGGTTGAACCCTCCAGGGTAATTTCGATGTTGGGTAGAGTGAGGTTAGAAGGGAGAAACACAAGTAGTTCCATTTTGGAGAGATTTAGTTTCAGATAGAGGGAGAACATGATGTTAGAGACAGCAGACAGACAATCCTTGGTATTTTGAATTAAGGAAAGGGTAATGTCAGGGGAAGAAGTGTATAATTGGGTGTCATCAGCATAGAGATTTTACTGGAACCCAAATCTGCTGATTGTTTGTCCAATAGGGGCCGTGTATAAAAAGAAGAGGAGGGGGCCTAGGACTGAGCCCTGCGGAACCCCGATAGTAAGGGGACGAGGAGAGGAAGAGGAGCCGGCAAAAGATATAGTGAAGGAGCGGTCAGAGAGGTAGGAGGAGTACCAGGAGAGGACTGTGTCCTTGAGGTCTATGGAGCTGAGCATAGTGAGAAGGAGCTGGTGATCCACAGTGTCAAATGCGGGAGAGAGATTAAGGAGAATCAGCAGAGAGCAATGACCTTTGGATTTAGCTGTTATTAGATCATTAGAGACTTTAGCGAGGGCAGTTTCAGTGGAGTGTAAAGAGCGGAAAGCAGATTGTAAGGGGTCGAGAAAAGAGTTATCCGAGAGAAAGCGGATTAGATGGGAGTGGACCAAGCATTCCAGGAGTTTAGAGATGAAGTAAAGGTTAGAGACAGGTCTGTAGTTAGTGCAGTTCTGGTCCAGAGATGGCTTTTTAAGTAAAGGGGTTATGATGGCATGTTTAAATGAGGAGGGAAAGATACCTGAAGAAAGAGAGGTTAAATATTTTATTCAGGTGAGTGGTGAACACTGGTGAGAGAGACTGCAGGAGATGTGAAGGAATGGGGTCACTGTTGCAGGTTGTAGGCCGAGCAGACGTGAGGAGCTTGGAAACTTCTTCTAAAACAGGCTCAAAGATGTCTAGTGAGCTTGAGGTGCTTCAGGGAAGGGGATCCAGGCACTGAGGAGATTGGGCTGAGATATCCTGATGGATGTGGTTGATTTTTTCTAGGAAATAAGTGGCCAGATCCTCACCACTGAGATTGGTGATGGGCGCCTGTACTTTAGGTTTCAGGAGGGAGTTTAAGGTTTCAAAAAGTCGTTTTGGGTTGTTGGATAGTGAGGTGATGAGGGTGGTGAAGTAGGATTGTTTGGCCAGATAAAGGGCAGAGATTTAGGTTTTGAGCATGAACTTATAGTGGATGAAGTCTTCTGCAAAGAGAGATTTTCTCCACTGCCGCTCTGCACACCTTGAGCAACGCCGAAGAAAGCATGTTTGCATAGTGTGGCAGGGCTGCCATTGTCTGTGCCGGGTCTTTCTGCATGTACTGTAGAAGGTGCTTCATCTAGGGCATTCTTCAGTGTATTATTTAAGTGTGACAATGCTAAGTCTGGACAGGAGAGGGAGGAGATGGGGGCTAAAGATGTGTGGAGATTGTCCATAAGCTGCTGGGTATTACTGGTACGTGTATTCCGATAAGTGTGGTAAGTGGGGGTGTCCTGGGTGAGGAGACAATTCTTGACAGAGAAGGAAAGGAGGTTGTGGTCCGAGAGTGGGAGAGGGGAGTTAGTAAAGTCGTGCAGTGATCCGGGACGTGAGAAAACCAGGTCCAGACTATTCCCATCCTCATGCGTAGGAGAATTAGTAAACTGTGAGAGGCCGAATGAAGAAGTTAGAGAAAGAAGATCAAAGGCGGATTGGGAGAGGGGATCATTGATGGGGATGTTAAAGTCTCCCATGATGAGGGTGGGGATGTCACAGGATAGAAAGTGAGTAAGCCAAGTGGCAAAGTGGTCTAGAAACAGGCGGGAGGAGCCTGGAGGGGATAAACAGCCGCCACTTGCAAGGAGAAGGGCTTAAAGAGTCTGATGGCGTGGACTTCAAAAGGAAGGAAATGTAAGTGAGGGAATCGGGGGATGACCTGGAAAGCACATTGTGATGAGAGGAGCAAACCAAAACCTCCACCCTGTCTGTTCTCAGGTCTGGTGGTATGTGAAAATTTCAGCCCACCAAACCAGAGAGCGGCAGTGTCTGAGTGCTGGATCCAGGTTTCTGTAATAGCCAGAAGGTTAAGGGAATTAGAGAAGAAAAGATCGTGAATGTAAGTTAGTTACACACAGACCGTGCATTCCAGAGAGCACAGTGGAAAGCAATAGGAGAAGGCATGCACTGAATGTTAATAAGATTAGCAGGGTTTCAATATGCAGCTGGAGGAGAGTAATGTATGCTGGTGGAGGGAGGCCCAGGGTTGGGGTAGATGTCTCCTGCAACTAGTAGAAAGAGAAAAAAACAGAAAAAGCAGGTGGTGGGATGATTTGTATGAACGTTTTGAGTGCTGCATGGAGATAGTGGCTGGTTTGGAGTGGGTCAGAAATGTCAGTAGAGCCACAGAGTTAAACATGGGAGAGGGGAGAAGGGAGGGGTGGATATAGAGAGAGAGTGCCCAGAATGTGTTAAAGGGCGGGCGAGTTGTGAGAAAGCAGAAGTAAAAACAAATAAGAAGCAGATTGATATGATCAAATAAGAAGCATGATTGTTTGAAAAACTTATGGAAGCAGGACTCCAAAGGGTCATAGAATATTAATAATAATAATAATGATTTTTATTTATATAGCGCCAACATATTCCGCAGCACTTAACAATTAAGCGGGGACATGTACAGACAATAAATTCAGTAGAAGTTAAGACAATTTAAACAGTGACTGTGATGAGGGAACAGCCGCCATCTTGGAACAGGCATGCTATCAGATTGGCGTGACTCCATTTTGTCTCCTGGACACAGGAGTGCTCCTGGACCCCCACCTTTGCTAATGAATAGAGTTCCTATTAGTATGCTAACGGGCTGAGCTCAGGGTAAACTGTAGACGGTAGTTCAAAGCCCCATGAGGAAACCACGCCACCAGGGGGCTTGGAAATGCTTGGGGGCTTAATTAAAACACGCATGCCAAGTGGCCACTGGATACACATCTATTATGGCAGCCCAGCCAAACCGTCTCCAACATGGAATTGTGAATTATGGACGCATCGTCCGAGGTACAGGCTCATAAAAAATATTCTCCTTACCCTAAAGAAATGGTGCATCTAATAGTGCGATTCCCGTGGCGGTGGGAGGTCTGAAACCCGAGATATAGGGATCAGCCTCCCACAGGGACCGAATGGGTCCAGGTTTGATCCCAGTACGACCGGCAGAACAAACCACAGGCGCTGGTACTGCCCGTGTGCTGATCCGATCATCCTGAGAGAAGTTATCCCATTTATTAGATATTGGAATAAATCTTGCAGGGAGACAGAGGGGGTGGAGATTGCTAAGCCCACCCAGCTGCAGGCAGGGGGGCTCAGCCAGGTACAAGAAGAAGCTGAGGTCACTGGGAGGCGCTCACTCCACAGAAGAAGATGATGATGATGACATCTTAAGGAACAGGGTATGCCAGCCAGAGGGGGGCAAGCACATGCTTTCTGGGGGCTGCTCGGCAACTAAGTTTTGGACCTGCGGAAGGCTATGCCCCCCGGCTTCCACAAGCGACCTTCAACCTGGTAAATTGACCTCCAGCTTTATACCTTTAAGCCTTGTATTATTGTTGTTATATTGTACTCTGACTGTAACTCTTGATATATTGTGATTGTATATTTCTTGTAATTATCTAGTGCGCCCTTAAGGCAATTAAATCATAAATTAATTTTGGGCTGATCCTTTTACTCTGATTGCGAATCTTAGAATACCCAGGGTGGGTAACAGGGCAGTCTCCCCGGCGGCCATTTGCTCTAGGTGCAGTCCCTTTACTGGCCTGAGAGACAAAGGGGGCGCCGGAGAGCTGTGCCTGTGTAGTGACGTCACGGATTGGTGACGTGGTAGGAAGGGGTAATCCTTCACAGTGGTGGCAGCGTACGTGGGATCAGAGTAATAGTGTGCGTGGGACCCCTACTCCCAGACACTAAAGACTACCAGTGGTAACTTTCACTGCTGGGGTCTTAAGGTCAGCCCAGCACTAGACGGTCAGAGTGTAGATATAATAAGTTGTGTGCAAGGTCAGGGGTACAGCTGTGTCAGTAACCAGAGGTTCCAAAGATGGCGGAGGGCACCAGGAGTGCAGTGAGGGCGCAGGCCAGTGCTATGGCTTATGAGGAGGTGGTGGTGGACGGTACTGTTCCAGGCGAGGGGGAGCTCAGCCCAGACTCCCCAAGGAGCCAGCCACCCGTGCTTAGTCCGGCAAGGGACTACCCACCACCTACCCGCCCCAGCCTGTCCACATCAGCGGCCCTTGTTGCAGCGGCAGTAGCACGTCTCGAGGCGGGTAATGAAGACGCCTATATGAGACTCATGGCAGCTGCAGAGAAAGCAGCGGAGGCCGAGCGTGCAGAACGCCGTGAGGCAGCGGAGCGGGCAGAGAGAGCTGCTGAGCGGGCAGCGGCAGAGAGAGCAGCGGAGCGCCAGCACCGACTGGAGATGGCTCAACGCGGGCTCCCGCTGGACGCCCCAGCACCGCCAGAGTCCAGGGTTTCCAAAGTCCGGGCCGAGGACTTCCCTCTGCTTGAGAAGGATGGAGACCTGGATTCCTTCTTGCTGGCCTTTGAAAGGACCTGCCTTCAACACCATCTGGCCCCGGATCAGTGGGCAAGATACCTGACCCCCCGTTTGAGGGGTAAGTCCCTGGAAGTTTTGGGGGACTTACCTGCCGGGGCGGAGCAGGACTACAGCAGCATCAAGCGGGCCCTGATCCAGCACTACAACCTCACCCCAGAGTCCTACCGCAAGAAGTTCCGGAGCCTGCAGCGGGGCCCAAAGGACACCTGGACCGACCACATGCGGGCGTTGCTGAGAGCTGCAGAGCACTGGACCTCGGGTCTAGCGCTCACCACCCGCCAGGAGGTCCAGGAACTGTTCGTCATGGAGCAGTTCTTGTGGAACTGCCCAGAGGACCTCCAGCAGTTCCTCCGTGACCGGAAACCGAAGGGGGCTTCTGCTACAGCCGCCCTGGCAGATGAGTATGCCAATAACAGGGCGCCTGAGCCGAAGAAGCCTGCCAGCAGCACCTGGAGAGGGGGTAAGCCCAATCCTGCCCCTGTTTCCCCAGCCCCCAGAGTGCAAGGGGTGTACCCCCCTGCTGCCCTCTCCAGGCCAGGCGCAGAACCCAGACGTTGTCATCACTGCAACCAGCTGGGGCACTTCAAGACAGCATGTCCCCAGCGTCTTAAGGCCCCATCCATGTCCCCGAAACCGTCCACTGTTTTATGTGTGGGAGGGGGTGGTGGGAGGTCCCTGGACAATTACCAACCCGTCACTATCGGCCGCTCAGCGGTCATGGGACTGCGGGACACAGGCGCTGAACGAACCCTAGTACGTCCTGAGGTGGTGTCCCCTCAAGACTTGGTACCGGGGAAAACCCTTTCCGTCTCCGGAATTGGAGGCGTGGAACCGGCGCTGCCTGTCGCAAAGGTGTTTTTGGACTGGGGCGCCGGGAGGGGAATGCGGGAGGTGGGAGTAACGTCAAATATTCCTGCTAATGTATTACTTGGGACCGATTTGGGGCGGCTAGTGTCTCAGTATGTGGCCACTGAACCCCCAAGTTCGGCTCCCCAAGAATGTCATGACTCTACTGTGAATGTTGATGTGTTGAATGTGCCTCCAACAGTGGGGGAGGGAGTGAAACCTGAGGGTACTCCATACACTGACACCACACACACGGGGCTCACGGGGAGGACAGGTGAGGAGACTGTAGGGGAGAGCTCAGAGGTGGAGGGAGGGGCTGCTACGGGCAGTGTAGGGCCCCTAAGTGAATCCAGCCTGCTGAGTCTAGGGCCCCTGCAGGAAGAGGAACAGGCCATGGGGGGAGGAGGCGTCCCGGGAGAGGAGCCACCAGGTAAGACCCCAGGGCAGGAGTTCCCCACCCCCGGGATGTCAGGAGGGCAGGAAAGTCTGCCTGACCCGGCGACTTGGTCAGGGGCCGGGGGGAAGCAGGTGCTACCCATGGGCACAGCGGTCGTGGCCGCTGTCACCCGGAGTGGGAGCGCCGGAGCCCAAGGAGCCTTGCAGAGGTCCGACGGCTTCCCCCTCTCTGACCAAGTGGCTGCCGAGTCAGACAGCGGCCAGGAGACAGATCCCGGGGAGCTGACAGCGGATGTGGCGGTGTCGTCCATTCTCGCCACATCGAGTCAGGGATTTCAGGCAGCGTTGGAAGCCGACGCTAGCCTGAAAGCTCTCAAGGAGCAGGCGGCACAGCCTCCTGGGGAGTCAGACCGCGAGCGGGTGGTCTGGGACCAGGGACGGCTGTACCGGGTATCGGTCCAGCAGGGTTCACCGGAGGCGTGGCCCAGGGACCGACAGTTAGTGGTACCCTATCCGTTCAGGGCGGAATTGTTGCGGATAGCCCACGAGATTCCCATGGCCGGACACCTAGGGATCGCTAAGACCAGGGCCAGGCTAGCGCAGCATTTCTACTGGCCTGGAATGAGGACCGAGGTAATTGCCTACTGCCGTTCGTGTGACACCTGCCAGAGGGTGGGGAAGGCGGGGCGGCGCCCCAAAGCCCCACTGGTAACTCTGCCCATCATTGAAGAGCCTTTCTCGAGGGTGGCTGTGGATCTCATTGGACCTCTGTCCACTCCCAGTCGCTCCGGGAAATGCTTCATATTAACGGTAGTGGACTATGCCACTCGGTACCCGGAGGCGGTCGCTTTGTCATCCATTCGGGCTGACAAAGTGGCCACTGCCTTACTGGAGATCTTCTCCAGAGTGGGGTTTCCCCAGGAAATGCTCACCGACCGAGGGACCCAGTTCATGTCCCAGCTGATGGAGTCTCTCTGTAAGCAGATCCAGGTGCAACATCTGGTAGCCAGCCCGTATCACCCACAGACCAATGGCCTGTGTGAGCGGTTCAACGGCACCTTAAAGCAGATGCTTAAGATGTTGGTCGACTCCCACGGGAGAGATTGGGAGCGGTATCTCCCACACCTTCTATTTGCCTACCGGGAGGTTCCACAGGCCTCAACGGGGTTCTCCCCCTTTGAGCTCCTGTATGGGCGACGTGTACGGGGGCCCCTTGCTCTGGTGAAGGAAGCGTGGGAAGGAGATTTGGCCACCCCTGGAGTGTCGGCCATTGAGTATGTTGTGCGCTTCCGGGACAGAATGACGGCCTTGACGCAGCTGGTGCATGACAATATGGCCCAGGCCCAAGCTGACCAGAAGCGGTGGTACGACCAGAATGCTTGTGAGAGGACCTACCAGGTGGGTCAAAAGGTGTGGGTACTGGTCCCCGTCCCACAAAACAAGCTTCAGGCAGCCTGGGAGGGTCCATACCTCGTGCACCAGCCGCTCAACGCCGTCACCTATCTGGTCACCCTGGACCACGCCCGTGGAAGGAGGAAGGCCTTCCACGTGAACATGATGAAAGCACATCATGAGCGGGAGGCTTGTGCCCACCCAGTGTGCAACCTCCCGGAGGAAGGGGAGGTAGAAACCCTCCTGGATCTGCTTACCCAAGTCAAGGCGGGTGGATCCATCGAGGATGTGGAGGTTGGCCACCAGCTTTCGGAGGACCAACGTTCCCAGCTGGGGGTCACCCTACACCCCTTTCGGGAGCTGTTTAGCAGCCTGCCCGGAAGGACTGAGGCAGCCGTCCACGATGTGGACACCGGCAATCACCCCCCGATCCGGCGTTCAGCATATCAGGTCTCTCTCGAGGTGCAGCAGCACATGCGCCAAGAGATAGACGAGATGCTGAAGCTGGGGGTGATCCAAGCATCCAACAGCGCGTGGGCTTCGCCGGTAGTCCTCGTCCCTAAAAAGGACCGGACTACGCGGTTCTGCGTGGACTACCGGGGGCTCAACGCTGTGACGGTCACCGATGCGTACCCAATGCCGCGCATCGATGACCTGCTCGATCAGCTGGCCGGGGCCAAGTACCTGACCATCATGGATCTGAGCAGGGGATATTGGCAGATTCCCCTGACCCCTAAGGCACGGGAACGCTCTGCCTTTATCACCCCATTTGGACTGTACGAGTCCACGGTGATGCCCTTCGGCATGAAGAATGCCCCTGCCACTTTTCAGCGGATGGTCAACACGCTGCTCAAGGGTCTGGAAGGGTATGCGACTGCGTACCTGGCTGACATTGCCATCTTCAGTCCCACCTGGGAAGATCACCTACAGCACCTGGCGCAGGTGTTGGGGAGGATCCAGAGGGCAGGGTTGACCATTAAGCCGGAAAAGTGCCAGCTGGGTATGAGTGAGGTCCAGTACCTGGGACACCGGGTAGGTGGGGGAGCTCTGAAGCCAGAGCCCGGGAAGGTGGATGCCATCACCTCCTGGCCCTCCCCCAGGACCAAGAAGCAGGTGATGTCCTTCTTGGGGACGGCCGGGTACTATAGGAGGTTTGTTCCACACTATAGCACCCTGGCCAAGCCCCTGACGGACCTCACCAAGAAGAAGCTGCCCGTCGCAGTCGACTGGACAGTCGCCTGCGAGACAGCTTTCCAGGCGCTCAAAACCGCCTTGTCTAGCTCTCCTGTACTACAGGCAGCCGACTTCACGCGGCCGTTCGTAGTACAGACCGACGCCAGTGACTTTGGCCTCGGTGCTGTGCTCAGCCAGGTCGACACTACGGGACATGAACACCCCGTTTTGTACCTGAGCCGGAAGCTCCTGCCGAGGGAAGTGGCCTATTCCACGATGGAGAAGGAATGTCTGGCAATTGTATGGGCCCTGCAACGTCTGCAGCCATACTTGTACGGACGCCACTTCACCGTGGAAACAGACCACAACCCCCTCAGCTGGTTACACTCGGTCTCTGGGACGAATGGGAGGTTGCTACGCTGGAGCCTGGCTCTCCAGCAGTATCACTTCAGCATCCGCCACAGAAGTGGCAGAGACCATGGTAATGCTGATGGGTTGTCCCGGCAAGGAGAAGGTGTGGAAGGGCGCATGGGGGAACACAGGAATGTGATGCCCCCTAGCGCCCTCTAAAGCAGGGAGGTGTGATGAGGGAACAGCCGCCATCTTGGAACAGGCATGCTATCAGATTGGCGTGACTCCATTTTGTCTCCTGGACACAGGAGTGCTCCTGGACCCCCACCTTTGCTAATGAATAGAGTTCCTATTAGTATGCTAACGGGCTGAGCTCAGGGTAAACTGTAGACGGTAGTTCAAAGCCCCATGAGGAAACCACGCCACCAGGGGGCTTGGAAATGCTTGGGGGCTTAATTAAAACACGCATGCCAAGTGGCCACTGGATACACATCTATTATGGCAGCCCAGCCAAACCGTCTCCAACATGGAATTGTGAATTATGGACGCATCGTCCGAGGTACAGGCTCATAAAAAATATTCTCCTTACCCTAAAGAAATGGTGCATCTAATAGTGCGATTCCCGTGGCGGTGGGAGGTCTGAAACCCGAGATATAGGGATCAGCCTCCCACAGGGACCGAATGGGTCCAGGTTTGATCCCAGTACGACCGGCAGAACAAACCACAGGCGCTGGTACTGCCCGTGTGCTGATCCGATCATCCTGAGAGAAGTTATCCCATTTATTAGATATTGGAATAAATCTTGCAGGGAGACAGAGGGGGTGGAGATTGCTAAGCCCACCCAGCTGCAGGCAGGGGGGCTCAGCCAGGTACAAGAAGAAGCTGAGGTCACTGGGAGGCGCTCACTCCACAGAAGAAGATGATGATGATGACATCTTAAGGAACAGGGTATGCCAGCCAGAGGGGGGCAAGCACATGCTTTCTGGGGGCTGCTCGGCAACTAAGTTTTGGACCTGCGGAAGGCTATGCCCCCCGGCTTCCACAAGCGACCTTCAACCTGGTAAATTGACCTCCAGCTTTATACCTTTAAGCCTTGTATTATTGTTGTTATATTGTACTCTGACTGTAACTCTTGATATATTGTGATTGTATATTTCTTGTAATTATCTAGTGCGCCCTTAAGGCAATTAAATCATAAATTAATTTTGGGCTGATCCTTTTACTCTGATTGCGAATCTTAGAATACCCAGGGTGGGTAACAGGGCAGTCTCCCCGGCGGCCATTTGCTCTAGGTGCAGTCCCTTTACTGGCCTGAGAGACAAAGGGGGCGCCGGAGAGCTGTGCCTGTGTAGTGACGTCACGGATTGGTGACGTGGTAGGAAGGGGTAATCCTTCACAGTGACATTAGGGGTGAGGTCCCTGCTCGCAAGCTTACAATCTACAAGGAAATGGGGGGACACAATAGGTGAAAAGTGCTTGTTATTTCAGGTCTGGTAATTATAATAAATAGGGATTTTCATATAAAGCTGCATGATCTGGTCATCAGCTCGTGTGTTTAAGTGCAATAGTCAAGTATCAAGTGCAGTTATCGTGTGCATGGAGGGTGTGGAGACAGATGAATAGTAGGGAGCAGATTCAGAATAATATTTGGAAGGAGGGATCAGGGCAAAGTTAGTTTACTGAGTAGTTGATTTGGTAGGCTTGTTTGAAGAGATGGGTTTTCAAAGCGCGCTTGAATAGGTCGGGGCTAGGTATCAGTCTGATCGTCTGGGGAAGTGCATTCCAGAGAGCTGGCGCAGCACGAGAGAAGTCTTGGAGACGGAGATGCGAGGTTCAGAATACGGGGGATGTTAGTCTTAGGTCATTTGTAGAACGGAGGGCACGTGTAGGGCGATATACAGAGATGAGAGAGGAGATATAAGGCGGTGCAGAACTGTGGAGAGCTTTGTGGGTGAGAGAGATGAGTTTATACTGGACCCTGTAGCGAATGTAATGACTGGCACAAGATGGAGGCATCGGTGAAGCGGCTGGACAGAGGACAGAAATATGACTCTGGCTGCCGCATTCAAGATAGATTGGAGAGGAGAAAGTTTGGCAAGAGGGAGACCGATCAGAAGAGAGTTGCAGTAGTCCAGACGAGAATAAGAGCGACAGTTAGAGTCTTAGGCTGGGTTCACACTGCGTCTGTGGCGTCCGTTAGATAGACTACGTTACACCGCGGCATAACGTGGTGTAAGACAGTCCGTTAACGCCGCCATTATGTCATATGTCGGACGCATCGCTAGCGCAAGCCCACAATGGGCGTGCACTAGCGATGTGCCATCATTGAGTGACGGACCCTGGGACGCGGGCTGCAGCGTTTCTGGGTCTGTCACCACTAGCGCAGATAGAGCATCTGCTAGCTCTATCTGCGCTAGCGTGATGACACATCTGCCCTTGTGTTAACAGCAGCGCGTTAACGTATGTATTGAACGGGCTGCTGTTAACGCAATATGAACCCGGCCATAGCAGTTTCAAAGGTGAGAAAAGGTCAGATTCTGGAGATGTTTTTAAGATGCAGGTGACAAGAGCGAGTGAGTGATCGCATATAGGGAGTAAAGGAAAGTTCGGTTTTGAATATGACCCCAAGACAGCGGGCATGCTGCTTGGGAGTTATGGTTGAATCCTCCAGGGTAATTTCGATGTTGGGTAGAGTGAGGTTAGAAGGGAGAAACACAAGTAGTTCCATTTTGGAGAGATTTAGTTTCAGATAGAGGGAGAACATGATGTTAGAGACAGCAGACAGACAATCCTTGGTATTTTGAATTAAGGAAAGGGTAATGTCAGGGGAAGAAGTGTATAATTGGGTGTCATCAGCATAGAGATTTTACTGGAACCCAAATCTGCTGATTGTTTGTCCAATAGGGGCCGTGTATAAAAAGAAGAGGAGGGGGCCTAGGACTGAGCCCTGCGGAACCCCGATAGTAAGGGGACGAGGAGAGGAAGAGGAGCCGGCAAAAGATATAGTGAAGGAGCGGTCAGAGAGGTAGGAGGAGAACCAGGAGAGGACTGTGTCCTTGAGGTCTATGGAGCTGAGCATAGTGAGAAGGAGCTGGTGATCCACAGTGTCAAATGCGGGAGAGAGATTAAGGAGAATCAGCAGAGAGCAATGACCTTTGGATTTAGCTGTTATTAGATCATTAGAGACTTTAGCGAGGGCAGTTTCAGTGGAGTGTAAAGAGCGGAAAGCAGATTGTAAGGGGTCGAGAAAAGAGTTATCCGAGAGAAAGCGGATTAGATGGGAGTGGACCAAGCATTCCAGGAGCTTAGAGATGAAGTAAAGGTTAGACACAGGTCTGTAGTTAGTGCAGTTCTGGTCCAGAGATGGCTTTTTAAGTAAAGGGGTTATGATGGCATGTTTAAATGAGGGAAAGATACCTGAAGAAAGAGAGGTTAAATATTTTATTCAGGTGAGTGGTGAACACTGGTGAGAGAGACTGCAGGAGATGTGAAGGAATGGGGTCACTGTTGCAGGTTGTAGGCCGAGCAGACGTGAGGAGCTTGGAAACTTCTTCTAAAACAGGCTCAAAGATGTCTAGTGAGCTTGAGGTGCTTCAGGGAAGGGGATCCAGGCACTGAGGAGATTGGGCTGAGATATCCTGATGGATGTGGTTGATTTTTTCTAGGAAATAAGTGGCCAGATCCTCACCACTGAGATTGGTGATGGGCGCCTGTACTTTAGGTTTCAGGAGGGAGTTTAAGGTTTCAAAAAGTCGTTTTGGGTTGTTGGATAGTGAGGTGATGAGGGTGGTGAAGTAGGATTGTTTGGCCAGATAAAGGGCAGAGATTTAGGTTTTGAGCATGAACTTATAGTGGATGAAGTCTTCTGCAAAGAGAGATTTTCTCCACTGCCGCTCTGCACACCTTGAGCAACGCCGAAGAAAGCATGTTTGAATAGTGTGGCAGGGCTGCCATTGTCTGTGCCGGGTCTTTCTGCATGTACTGTAGAAGGTGCTTCATCTAGGGCATTCTTCAGTGTATTATTTAAGTGTGACAATGCTAAGTCTGGACAGGAGAGGGAGGAGATGGGGGCTAAAGATGTGTGGAGATTGTCCATAAGCTGCTGGGTATTACTGGTACGTGTATTCCGATAAGTGTGGTAAGTGGGGGTGTCCTGGGTGAGGAGACAATTCTTGACAGAGAAGGAAAGGAGGTTGTGGTCCGAGAGTGGGAGAGGGGAGTTAGTAAAGTCGTGCAGTGATCCGGGACGTGAGAAAACCAGGTCCAGACTATTCCCATCCTCATGCGTAGGAGAATTAGTAAACTGTGAGAGGCCGTATGAAGAAGTTAGAGAAAGAAGATCAAAGGCGGATTGGGAGAGGGGATCATTGATGGGGATGTTAAAGTCTCCCATGATGAGGGTGGGGATGTCACAGGATAGAAAGTGAGTAAGCCAAGTGGCAAAGTGGTCTAGAAACAGGCGGGAGGAGCCTGGAGGGGATAAACAGCCGCCACTTGCAAGGAGAAGGGCTTAAAGAGTCTGATGGCGTGGACTTCAAAAGGAAGGAAATGTAAGTGAGGGAATCGGGGGATGACCTGGAAAGCACATTGTGATGAGAGGAGCAAACCAAAACCTCCACCCTGTCTGTTCTCAGGTCTGGTGGTATGTGAAAATTTCAGCCCACCAAACCAGAGAGCGGCAGTGTCTGAGTGCTGGATCCAGGTTTCTGTAATAGCCAGAAGGTTAAGGGAATTAGAGAAGAAAAGATCGTGAATGTAAGTTAGTTACACACAGACCGTGCATTCCAGAGAGCACAGTGGAAAGCAATAGGAGAAGGCATGCACTGAATGTTAATAAGATTAGCAGGGTTTCAATATGCAGCTGGAGGAGAGTAATGTATGCTGGTGGAGGGAGGCCCAGGGTTGGGGTAGATGTCTCCTGCAACTAGTAGAAAGAGAAAAAAACAGAAAAAGCAGGTGGTGGGATGATTTGTATGAACGTTTTGAGTGCTGCATGGAGATAGTGGCTGGTTTGGAGTGGGTCAGAAATGTCAGTAGAGCCACAGAGTTAAACATGGGAGAGGGGAGAAGGGAGGGGTGGATATAGAGAGAGAGTGCCCAGAATGTGTTAAAGGGCGGGCGAGTTGTGAGAAAGCAGAAGTAAAAACAAATAAGAAGCAGATTGATATGATCAAATAAGAAGCATGATTGTTTGAAAAACTTATGCACCTTACCTGTCTCCTGCCCTGTCCAAATGCCATTGTCTAACTGCCAAGCACTTGATCCTGTTACACTTAATATCTGTTGCCAGGGCCGTATTTAGAGTTTCTGCTGCCCTAGGCACTTTTTGTGCTGCCTCCCCCATTGGTGAGTATGACAGTATCGGCAGTGACTTAAGCTACTTTAACATCAGAGATTTTTGACATTTGCGGCAGTTTTTCCGCATCCGTAACAGATCACTTACGGCAACAGTGCGTTCGGCCTCATTCATTCCCTATGGGACTTGCGGACATGTGCGGCACTTGTGGTTTTGCCTCGATCCTGCAAATGCGGTACTTGCAGCAAGAGGAAAAAAAAATGCTGCTAGCAGTGTTTTTTTGTCTCGCCTCAAGTGCAAACCTCAAGTGCCGCACATGTCCGCAAGTCCCATAGGGAATGAATGAGGCCGAACGCAGAGTTGCCAGCCCGTAACTGATACGTTACGTGGCAGATGCGGAAAAACTGCAGTATCTGCCGCGAACGGAGAAAATCGCTGATGTGAAAGTAGGCCTTAACAAACCTTTCCAGTTGTCATGTGAGAATCTGGTGACTCTCATACACATTACATGGTCATATTTATAGACAGGAGAAAAAGGGAGCATACAATATAGATAGTTTTTATAAACAAGTGTCTTTATTAATACAAAAAGGTACTAAAAATAGTAAAACAATTACATATTAGGTGTAACCCAGTCAAGCACAGGAGGAGGACCACCCCCTGCAACCCCCATGTACATACACAGATAATGACCGAGGGGGAAAAGCCCCACAAACAAATCACATGGAAGACTAAGCTCACATGTACCTAGGTAAATGTCATAGCAAACAATCAAGCTAAACTAATGGTAGTGTGTGGTACATAGTAGGGTGACAGGTACCGTGGCTAAGCTTACCAGCGAGGGGTGCCGGAGGAGAGTCCCACCGGAAAAAGGAACGCCCCGGCGCGCGTTTCGCGGCTCTAAACCGCCGCTTTCTCATCCCCCTCAAGTGCCTAGTGGCAAATACGGCCCTGTCTGTTGCACACGCGACCCCGCGCGCATGCTATCCCAGCCAGACTAAATATATATGAAATTAAATGACTGCTAGCATCAGGAACCAAATGGCCACAATCAGCAATTAACCAATTAGCATAAGGCCAGAGCAGGCATTGCTATGCAGGGTAAACAACCAATGCTGAACAAGGCTATAAAACAGTGGGAAAAAAGGAAAAAAAAAGATAGCTTTGAACACTTTAAATCAGAAAACAAAAAGAGAAAAAAAAGCAACACAGGAGTGATGGATAAATTACCATGAGCAAAGCTTGCTAGATATGGTTCTGTTCACACTTGTAGTCAGCACACAAATGGATGATGGATAAATTACCATGAGCAAAGCTTGCTAGATATGGTTCTGTTCACACTTGCAGTCAGCACACAAATGGATGATGGATAAATTACCATGAGCAAAGCTTGCTAGATATGGTTATGTTCACACTTGCAGTCAGCAAGTCAGTCAGTATAGAGAGAGGGAGAAACTCTGCTCAGCACTGGGCCAGTTCCATGAGATCTGCGCTCACTGTGCGTCTGAAGACACTGCTGATCTGTGCAGTTTTGGTGCTTTTTTCCTATAAGCTTCTATGTGAAGCCTGAAAAAACTAATGTAAAAAAAACACTTTTTAAGAGGAGAAATAAAGCTTTTCAGTGCTAGTACAAAAGCTTTGTAAACACTGTGTCACATCTGCACCAAAAATGCATCAAACACGGGGGAAAAGGCATAAAAAATGCAGAAAGAAATGCAATAATCAGAGAACATTGTGATTACGTCATGTGGACTAATAATAGGATAGGCGTAGTAGTCTGCTCTGCTGATTGTGAAATCAAGAAACCCAGACGACGCTGTTCAGAATTGACCATGTGGTATATTCTCAATGTGTTTATAAATAAAGCTTTTCTGTACTATTAAAAAAGCTTTGAAAACTCTGCTTCAGATCTGCACTAAAAATGCATGTATGGAGATACAGGATTAGTGGGTGCTCTCGTCCACTGACCCAGCTGTCTTTAGAAAGACTGGATGGAGCAGGGCTCATACCACTGAAGGCAGGCAGCACTCCTTTCCCATGGACATAATACTAATCAGACAACACAAGGTGAGGGCAAAAACAATGAGACACTAATTAATTGAACCACCAACAAACAATGGCATATAGAACAACCACAACAGAATACCCAATATGGTGCAAATTATAGCGTCTCAACCTTCTGCTGACTCGCAGGGATTATAGCCACTTCCAGGGATGACTACCCCCACCAGTGTCACCCCGCTTTTGGCAGGCCCCCACAGAGAGGAGGTAATGACAAGCTTTGAAAGCTGACCGAGAGCAGTGAGGTTTGTGGCCAAGTGACCTGATTGTCCCAACCTGGATTCTTCAATATGCCTCTGAGGGTTCAGTGATGGTCAATGAAGCAGGTCTGTGTTCTTCCAGCTGGGCTGTGGTCCCCTAAGCTGACATTTTCTAGAGTAACTTGAAACAGAAGCAAAGTCTCCTTATATAGTTCACAATTGTCCTTCTATCCTTCATTTACAGATTAACTCACATTGTTTGATTATTTGTAGTTTATCCTGCAATGTTTGAAAGTCAATAAACTGAATGGCTTGGAACAATGTGTACTCAACATATTAGTAAGCATTGTTCTGTGACCTTGCATCCCCGTTTTGCAAAGATAATAGTACAATAAACTGTAGGAGCTGATATAAGAGGTAAATAACAACCATTTGTCCATTTTCAAATACCAATTCAACCTACAAGAAGAGTCAATACTTCATACAACAGTTTATGATTCTGGGCCTACTCTATTTGTGTATGGTATAATTACTAAGAAATTCTGTGTCTTCACATAAAAATCTGCAATAATCACAGAAGATTGCACTACTAAAGCAGGATGGCACCATTGAAGCTCTAAAAAACTATAGGGAGAAAAATACTTTATCTAAAAAACTAATTAAAGCTGCCAAAAAGGAAACAGAGAAGCACATTGCTAAGGAGAGTAAAACTAATCCCAAACTGTTCTTCAACTATATCAATAGTAAAAGAATAAAAACTGAAAATGTAGGCCCCTTAAAAAATAGTGAGGAAAGAATGGTTGTAGATGACGAGGAAAAAGCTAACATATTAAACACCTTCTTCTCCACGGTATTCACGGTGGAAAATGAAATGCTAGGTGAAATCCCAAGAAACAATGAAAACCCTATATTAAGGGTCACCAATCTAACCCAAGAAGAGGTGCAAAACCAGACCAGGAGACCAGGACCTCTTCGGACTGCAGATATCACATGAATGTGGTTGGTGCTGATAGCAGCCATACACTAGAACATCACACGGACTGATCCCGAGGCCACACAATGTTTCATCAGGTCCCTATTATATTCTGTGATGTTGCGGCCTCGTTTACGGAGGAGCAGTGGTTACGTCTGGAGCACTGGCAGAGAGACGTCTACAAAAACGTCATGCGGGAGATACACGAAGCCTTAGTTACGTTAGGTGAGGCTCTGACGCAGGGACCAGACGAGGTAAAGCCCCTGGACCTCCTGCGATTAGGGGCCGTTACCCCCCCCAATTAAGATCCTTCACAGCAGGCACTAACTACGAGCCCCAGTTGCACCAGTATGCACAGTGTTTGTGCACTATATGGTGGTATTACTTGTGCTCTATAGGAAGACATACTGATAGGAATTCTAGATTGTGAGCCCAATCGGGGACAGTGATGATAATGTGTGCAAACTGTAAAGCGCTGCGGAATATGTTAGCGCTATATAAAAATAAAGATTATTATTATTATTATTAAAACCGGCTAAATAAGATTAAAATAGATAAATCTCCGGGGCCGGATGGCATACACCCACGAGTACTAAGAGAACTAAGTAATGTAATAGATAAACCATTATTTCTTATTTTTAGTGACTCTATAGCGACAGGGTCTGTTCCGCAGGACTGGCGCATAGCAAATGTGGTGCCAATATTAAAAAAGGGCTCTAAAAGTGAACCTGGAAATTATAGGCCAGTAAGTCTAACCTCTATTGTTGGTAAAATATTTGAAGGGTTTCTGAGGGATGTTATTCTGGATTATCTCAATGAGAATAACTGTTTAACTCCATATCAGCATGGGTTTATGAGAAATCGCTCCTGTCAAACCAATCTAATCAGTTTTTATGAAGAGGTAAGCTATAGGCTGGACCATGGTGAGTCATTGGACGTGGTATATCTCGATTTTTCCAAAGCGTTTGATACCGTGCCGCACAAGAGGTTGGTACACAAAATGAGAATGCTTGGTCTGGGGGAACATGTGTGTAAATGGGTTAGTAACTGGCTTAGTGATAGAAAGCAGAGGGTGGTTATAAATGGTATAGTCTCTAACTGGGTCGCTGTGACCAGTGGGGTACCGCAGGGGTCAGTATTGGGACCTGTTCTCTTCAACATATTCATTAATGATCTGGTAAAAGGTTTACACAGTAAAATATCGATATTTGCAGATGATACAAAACTATGTAAAGCAGTTAATACAAGAGAAGATAGTATTCTGCTACAGATGGATCTGGATAAGTTGGAAACTTGGGCTGAAAGGTGGCAGATGAGGTTTAACAATGATAAATGTAAGGTTATACACATGGGAAGAGGGAATCAATATCACCATTACACACTGAACGGGAAACCACTGGGTAAATCTGACAGGGAGAAGGACTTGGGGATCCTAGTTAATGATAAACTTACCTGGAGCAGCCAGTGCCAGGCAGCAGCTGCCAAGGCAAACAGGATCATGGGGTGCATTAAAAGAGGTCTGGATACACATGATGAGAGCATTATACTGCCTCTGTACAAATCCCTAGTTAGACCGCACATGGAGTACTGTGTCCAGTTTTGGGCACCGGTGCTCAGGAAGGATATAATGGAACTAGAGAGAGTACAAAGGAGGGCAACAAAATTAATAAAGGGGATGGGAGAACTACAATACCCAGATAGATTAGCGAAATTAGGATTATTTAGTCTAGAAAAAAGACGACTGAGGGGCGATCTAATAACCATGTATAAGTATATAAGGGGACAATACAAATATCTCGCTGAGGATCTGTTTATACCAAGGAAGGTGACGGGCACAAGGGGGCATTCTTTGCGTCTGGAGGAGAGAAGGTTTTTCCACCAACATAGAAGAGGATTCTTTACTGTTAGGGCAGTGAGAATCTGGAATTGCTTGCCTGAGGAGGTGGTGATGGCGAACTCAGTCGAGGGGTTCAAGAGAGGCCTGGATGTCTTCCTGGAGCAGAACAATATTGTATCATACAATTATTAGGTTCTGTAGAAGGACGTAGATCTGGGTATTTATTATGATGGAATATAGGCTGAACTGGATGGACAAATGTCTTTTTTCGGCCTTACTAACTATGTTACTATGTTACTATGTTATTGTTATTATATTGTGTGGTGTGGAAAAATAATAAGAGGATAGAAGTTGTAGTCTGCACTGCTGATGTTGACATCAAGAAACCCAGAAGACGTTGTACAGCATTGACCATGTGCATGACAGTGCGGCAAACACCGTTTCTGATTGACAAAGAAAACATCCCCGCCGGTTAGAGAGTCGCGTTTCCCATGCTGTCCAAAGACAGCAGGAGCGCTCAGCTGTGATCGGAGGTATAAACTTTACCTCCGGTCACTCTCTGGTGTCAGCTGATGGAACTACAGCTCCCTTAAGCTGACACTTGCTGCCGCTAATAATTGAGAACTCAGGAGCAGCGAATTGGAGTATCCATCTGCGTTCCTGTGCTGTAAATAGATAATTTTTTTTTTAAACGCTGTGGGTTCCCCTATATTTTTACTAACCAGCCAGACAAAACTCACAGCTGGGGGCTGCAACCCTCAGCTGTCAGCTTCAGCAAGGCTAGTTACCAAGAATAGAGGGGTCCCCACGCTGTTCTTTTAATTATTTAAATAAATAATTTAAAAAAAGTGGCATGGGGTCCCCCCCATTTTTGACAACCAACCTTGCTAAAGCTGACAGCTGGGGGCTGGTATTCTCAGGCTGGCAAGAGGCCATGGACATTGGCCTAAAAATAGCAGCCCGCAGCTGCACAGAAAAGGCACATCTATTAGATGCACAAATTCTGGCACTTTCCCTGGCTCTTCCCACTTGCCCTGTAGTGGTGGCAAGTCGGGTTCATATTTGTGGGGTTTATGTCACCTTGTGCGGTGACATCAGCCCGCGGCTTAGTAATGGAGAGGCGTCTATAAGACACCTATCCATTACTAATCCTATAGTTGTATGCTAAATAAAGACACAGCTAGAATAAAATCCTTCATTTGAAATAAGACTAAATACATTTTTCCATTTATATTTAAACGCCTAATTCCAGCAAAGACCTTGATCTCCTGTAATAAAAGTAAAATAAAAAAACACCAATATACCATACCTGTCCGTTGTTCTTTCCCACGCTGTAATTCATGTCTGGGGGATAAACAGTTTTCAGCCTGGACGGTGCCAAGATGCGACCATCCAGGCTGAAAACCACTGGTGAATGAGCTGCTGGGAACACAGTCCAGAGACCGGTGGTGACGTCATTGAGGTTACGTCCGGTCACTGAGGCTTCGTTCCCAGCCGAGCTGAACTGTTATGACCTCGGTGACATGCCCGCTTGCACAGTGAGTAGTGGTCTGCTATTTTTAGGCTGGGGGGCGAATATCTATGGCCCCTTACCAACTTGATAATATCAGCCCCCAGCTGTCAGCTTTAGCAAGGTTGTTTGTCAAAAATGGGGGGACCCCACGCCGTTTTTTAAATTATTTATTTAAATAAAAAAACAGCATGGGGACCCCTCTATTCTCGATAACTAGCCTTGCTAGAGCTGACAGCTGAAGGTTGCGGCCCCCAGCTCTGAGTTTTGTCTGGCTGCTTAGCAAAAATACAGGGGAACCCACTTTTTAAAATTATTTATTTACAGCGCAGGAGCGGCTATTGAATACTCCCATCCGCTGCTCCTGCACTTACTGTAATTAGCGGTAGCAAGTGTCAGATGGTAAGATAAGTAGTCTAATCAGCTTACACCAGTGACCGAAGGTAAAGTTTATACCCCCGATCACAGCTGAGCGCTCCCGATGTCTTTTGACAGCATCGGAACTGCAGCTTTCTGACCGGCGGGGATGATTTCTCTGCCGATCAGAAGCGGTGTTTGCCGTGCTGTGATGCACATGACAGTGCAGCAAACACTGGATGTTCGGGCCCCCCATTCAAGTGGATAGGATCTGGATACGGGTATGGGTTCGGGTCCGGCTACTGTTCTGGTACCTGAACTCGAACTTTTTGTAACTGTAACCCGAACATCCAGGTGTCTGCCCATCTCTAAAGGTGATCTAAAAAATCCCCCAAAATTTCTATCGGTTAAATAATTGGCATACTTTTAGCTACCAGTTCTGTGGCTTGCGCAATCCGTGCAGAGATGTGCAAACGTCACAATTTACCAGTGGCAATTTTTTCATTAGTCCCCTGTTGCATTGTGTCATCAAGGCAATTTAAAAAAAAGATACAAATTTTCTAATGGTGTAATAAATAGCATATTTTTATCTAGCAGTTGTGTGACTAACGTAATCCATGTAGAGATAATAATAATCTTTATTTTTATATAGCGCTAACATATTCCGCAGCGCTTTACAGGTTGCACACATTATCATCACTGTCCCCGTTGGGGCTCACAATCTAGGTTCCCTATCAGTATATCTTTGGAATGTGGGAGGAAACCGGAGTACCTGGAGGAAACCCACGCAAACACGGAGAGAACATACAAACTCTTTGCAGATGTTGTCCTTGGTGGGGTTTGAACCCAGGACTCCAGCACTGCAAGGCTGGAGTCTGCGCCACCATGCTGCCCCTCTGCCCCCCCCAGAGATACACAAACATCACAATTGACCAGTGACAATAAGTTTCATTAGCACACTGTTGCAGTGTGTCAGCACGGCGATATAAATAAAATAATCTTTATCTAGCAGTTGTGCGACTAGCGCAAAGCCTGCTGAGATACACAAACGTGACTATTTACATGTATTTTTCGTGAGACTGCATTTGACGTGTGTAATAAAGCTGATATCTGAATAAAATAGCCACACATTGCGAGATACAGTGAATTTGTACATAATAAGTCTGTGAGGGTACTTGTGAAAAATAAAGCCAGAAATTTTTTTTTCATAAGCATAACGCATCCAATATGAGAAAGGGTGACATTAAGGGATGTGGTGGTGTCTGCCAGGGCAGTGTGATAGATCTGAAGGTGACTATCTCGTTCTAGGTTCCTGTCCAAATTTGGCACGGTGGCACGCCTAGCGAGCATAGCAGGGCAGAGAGGGATGGATCTGTAGCACAAAAACAGGCAAGAAGAGGTAGTAATTTGACCAGAGGTAGAACTCGGCCAACTGTTTCACAGAGCATCCCCACTCGGCTAGATAACAGGCCAAGTGTGCATTGTTCCCCTGTATGGCCACTATTTTTCTCGATGTGCTGTCCCCGTGTTACATAAACACGTGTTACACAATATCAGCCGTGCTCTGGCCAACGCAATCACAGGGAAGGTCCACCTAACCACAGACATGTGGATAAGTTGAATGTAGAATGTAAGCCCGCAAGGGAAGGGTCCTCGCCCCTCTGTATCAGTCTGTCATTGTTAGTTTTGTTTACTGTAAGTGATATTTATATTTTGATGTAACCCCTTCTCATGTACAGCACCATGGAATTAATGGTGCTATATAAATAAATAATAAGTTCTTGTGGACAGGGATGCTACATTTCCCAGACAGCACACTGGGTTAATCTGATGGAGTCTGGGACAGAGTCAGACGCTGGGACATCACACAGTTTACCCACACCAAGAATAGCGAGCCCAACTTCCATCAGGGTTTCAGTCTCCACATATTCCAGTTCTTGTCTCTCCTTCTCATCCTCAGTGGAATTAGCCTCCTTATCACTTTCGAGATGGGAAGTCTGCAGAACTGCATTGGCAAAGCTGCAGAACGCTCTGCTAAAGCTCATCTGTTTAGGTGGTAAAGCTCATAACACAGCCGAGCTGTTGAAAAGGATAAAGGAACAGACCTATCTGGCTTTCACCGCCGAACCTCCAACCTGGTCTAGTTGTGTGGTTCATAACCTGGTTGCGGCTTTAAGGCTCTTGCTCTATATCACTCACCAACAGTCAGACTAAAAACTAATGGTTCATTATCAGACCCTTTTTCCATAAATAAATGCATCCGACAAGTTTGTCCTTTATCCCTCCTACTCTACATACCAAATTATGGAAAATGTTTTGCCAGCCATATGCATCAACCCTGATCTATATGAAATCAAGATTGCAGAAAAAAAATACAAATGTTCATCATTTTCTGATGAGCATCTGATCTATATTACCAATCCACTTACATATGTCCCCTCTCTGATGGAACTGGATTGATGAGTTTGAGAAATGGTTTAACTTCAAGTTAAACATTGACAAATCTGAAGCATTGAATGTCTTTCTAACCAAACAATTAGCGAACACACTAAAGTCCAACTTTCCCATTAAAAGTCCCTCCTGGTAACAATATCAACTATCTGTGTATCAATGTTCCCTCCAATCTCAAGGCTATTCTCTCTCAACTTTTAATTGTTTTTCCACATTGTTTGGCAGAGTCAATGTTCTTAAGATGACAGTCTACCTAGGCTGCTAAAATATACCTGAAGCAATCCATCTTCATCTTTTTGGGTTAAAATTCAACGTTGTATTAGTTGTTTTGTTTGGCCGTCAAGCCGTCCAAGAATCCAGTAAGTGTAATATTATATCCTGCCCAAAATATGCTGGTGCTATCGATTTACTCGATTGCTGTTGATATTATCTAGCATCAGCCTATGTGAAGATCCTGGATTTGCTGCATTGCAATAAGTCAATACTTTGCGTCCGCATTGAACATGATATTTGCTCGGTGTCAGCATCTTCTACTCCATGGACTTGGCCCCTTGTGGCACATAATATTTCAGTATCATACAGTGTCATACAGTGTATCATACAGTGTCAGGCAGCCCCTTGTGGCACATAATATTTCAGTATCATACAGTGTCAGGCAGACACTGAAGACTATACACACAAGGTCAAAATTGTTGGTACCCCTCATTTAATGACAGAAAAACCCACAATGGTCACAGAAATAACTTGAATCTGACAAAAGTAATAATAAATTAAAAATCTATGAACATGAACAAATGAAAGTCAGGCATTGCTTTTCAACCATGCTTCAACAGATTTAAAAAGATAAATAAAACTCATGAAATAGGCCTGGACAAAAAATGATGGTACCTCTGAAAATAATGTGACAAAAGGGACATGTTAAATCACGGTGTGTCCACTAACTAACATCACAGGGGGCTACAATCTTGGAATCAGTGAGTGGACGTGTATATAAGGCTACAGATACTCACTGTGCTGTTTGGTAACATGGTGTGTGTCACAGTCAACATGGACCAGAGGAAGCGAAGGAAAGAGTTGTCTCAGGAGATTAGAAAGAAAATTATAGACAAACATGTTAAGGTAGAAGTTATAAGACCATCTCCAAGCAGCTTGATGTTCCTTTGACTACAGTTGCACATATTATTCAGAAATTTAAGATCCATGGGACTGTAGTCAAACTCCTTGGACGTGGCCGCAGGAGGAAAATTGATGACAAATCAAAGAGACGGATAATACGAATGGTAACAAAAGAGCCCAGAAAAACTTCTAAACAGATTAAAGGTGAACTTCAAGGAACATCAGTGTCAGATCACACCATCCGTGGTTGTCTGAGCCAAAGTGGACCTCATGGGAAATGACCAAGGAGGACACCATTGTTGAAAAAAGTCACAAAAAAGCCAGACTGTAATTTGCCAAACTTCATGTTGACAAGCCACAAAGCTTCTGGGAGAATGTTCTATGGACAGATTAGACAAAAATATAACTTTTTGGCAAGGTACATCAGCTCTATGTTCACTGATGGAAAAATGAAGCATATCAAGAATAGAACACTGTCCCTACTGTGAAACATGGAGGAGGCTCTGTTCTGTTTTGGGGCTGCTTTGTTGCATCTGGCACAGGGTGTCTAGAATCTGTGCAGATACAATGAAATCTCAATATTATCAAGGGATTCTAGAGAGAAATATGCTGCCCAGTGTCAGAAAGCTTGGTCTCATTCGCAGGTCATGGGTCTTGCAACAGGATAATGACCCAAAACACACAGCTAAAAACACCCAAGAATGGCTAAGAGGAAAACACTGGACTATTCTAAAGTGGCCTTCTATGAGCCCTGACCTAAATCCTATTGAGCATCTTTGAAAAGAGCTGAAATGTGCCGTCTTGAAAAGGCAACTTTCAAAAACGAGACAACTGGAGCAGTTTGCTCTTAAGGAGTAAGCCAAAATACCTGCCGAGAGGTGCAGAAGTCTCATTAACAGTTACAGGAATCGTTTGATTGCAGTGATTGTTTTACGAATCTGCAACTCAGGACTAGGGAAAAGCTGACCCTGTACTAGGACTAGGAAAAGAAGATTTCTCCCTGTACTAGGACTAGGCTGAAACCCTACGATGGAGTGGGAAACCTATTCCTTATGAATAGACCCACTGATGTTTCCTAGGCTAAACTCAAACGAAGACCTACATGTAGGGGGGAAGGGTGTCCCTGAACGATCTATGGACTGGGAACAAAACCAGGTAACCTCCTAGTAGGAAAAGAGGAAGCCGCAGAAATTAATGGAAAAACAAAAACAAAACTGGCAGAACTAGATATCCCAGATTTGCACAACACAGAAAGCTGGTAAGGCACCAAGGCAGAACACTAGCAGATTAACACTGTTGTCCAGCAAGAACTGGGAGGCAGGTGCTGGGTAATAAAGGATGAGGCAATCACCTGACCTAGGACAAACCCAGCACCAGAGGAAAAAGACCAGCAGCCTGAAAAGAACAACAAGATGGCGGATCAAAACAAAATAGATTCTAACAGATTGCCTCAAAAGGTTGTGCTATAAAATATTAAGTTAAGGGTACCATCATTTCTGTCCAGGCCTATTTCATGAGTTTTATTTACTTTTTTTAAATTCTGTGGAAGCATGGTTGAAAAGCAATGTCTGGCTTTCATTTGTTAATTTTCATAGATTTTTCATTTATTATTACTTTTGTAAGATTCAAGTTATTTCTGTGACCATTGTGGGCTTTCTGTCATTAAACGAGAAGTACCAACAATTCTGACCACGTGTGTATTTACACCAAGTGCGAAGGGTGTTTTGGTTCATCAAAGGGGACCATAGTAAAATAGTTAGCAAGGTCGAAAAAAATACATTTGTCCATCCAGTTCAACTTACATTCCATCAGAATAAATCCCCAGAGCTACATCTTTCTAAAGAACCTAATAACTGTAAGATACAATATTATTAGGGCTCCAGGATCCAGCATCCAGGCCTCTCTTGAACCCTTCAACTGAGTTCACCATCAACACCTCAGGCAAGGAATTCCAAATTCTCACTGCCTTAACAGTAAAGAATCCTCTTCTATGTTGGTGCAGAAACCTTCTCTCCTACAGACGCAGAGAATGCCCCCTTGTGACTGTCACCTTCCTTGGTATAAACAGATCCTCGGAGAGATATTTGTATTATCCCCTTATATACTTATACATGGTTATTATATCGCCCCTCAGTCATCTTTTTTCTAGACTAAATAATCCTAATTTTGCTAATCTCTCTGGGTGTTGTAGTTTCCCCTATCCCCTTTATTAATTTTGTTGCCCTCCTTTGTACTGGCTCTAGTTTCATTACATCTTAACTGAGCACCGATGTCCAAAACGGTACACAATATTCCACGTGCAGTCTAACCAGGGATTTGTACACAGGCAGTATAATGCTCTCATCATGTGCATCCAGACCTGTTTTAACCCCTTTACCCCCAAGGGTGGTTTGCACGTGGTTTCTCATGACATATTGTACTTCATGATAGTGGTATAATTTCTCTGATATTATCTGCGTTTATTTGTGAAAAAAGCAGAAATTTGGTGGAAATTTTGAAAATTTCGCAATTTTCCAACTTTGAATTTTTATGCAATTAAATCACAGAGATATGTCCCACAAAATACTTAATAAGTAACATTTTAATTTTTGGAATGTTTAAATAAAAATGAACATTTAATTTTTTTTCACAAAAATTTTAATTCAGCTCCAATTTGTTTTATTTTACCAAGGGTAACAGGAGAAAATGGACCCCAAAAGTTGTTGTACAATTTGTCCTAAGTACAAGATGTGTGGTGAGCACTTTGACCCATAAAGTGATTCACAGAAGTCTATAATGCAGAGCCGTAAAAATAAAAAATCATATTTTTTCACAAAAATGATATTTTCGTCCCCAATTTTTTATTTTCCCAAGGGTAAGAGAAGAAATTGGACCCCAAAAGTTGTTGTACAATTTGTCCTGAGTACGCTGATACCCCATATGTGGGGGTAAACCACTGTTTGGGCGCAAGGGAGAGCTCGGAAGGGAAGGAGCGCCGTTTGACTTTTCAATGCAAAATTAACTGGAATTGAGATGGGACGCCATGTTGGGTTTGGAGAGCCCCTGATGTGCCTAAACATTGAAACCCCCACAAGTGACACCATTTTGGAAAGTAGACCCCCTAAGGAACTCATCTAGATGTGTTGTGAGAGCTTTGCACCCCCCAAGTGTTTCACTAACGTTTATAACGCAGAGCCGTGAAAATAAAAATTATTTTTTTTCCCACAAAAATTAGTTTTTAGCCCCCAGTTTTGTATTTTTCCAAGGGTAGTAGTTGAAATTGATCCCCAAAAGTTGTTGTCCAATTTGTCCTGAGTACGCTGATACCCCATATGTTGGGGCAAACCCCTGTTTGGGCGCACGTGAGAGCTCGGAAGGGATGGAGCACGGTTTTGCTTTTTCAGCACAGAATTGGCTGGAATTGAGATTGGACGCCATGTCGCGTTTGGAGAGCCCCTGATGTGCCTAAACAGTGAAAATCCCCAATTATAAATGAAACCCTAATCCAAACACACCCCTAACCTCAACGGTAACCCTAACCACACCCCTAACCCTGACACACCCCTAACCCTAATCCCAACCCTATTCCCAACCGTAAATGTAATCCAAACCCTAACTTTAGCGCCAACCCTAACCCTAGCTTTAGCCCCAACCCTAACTTTAGCCCCAACCCTAACTGTAGCCCTAACCCTAGCCCCAACCCTAACAGGAAAATAGAAATAAATACATTTTTTAATTTTTCCCTAACTAAGGGGGTGATGAAGGGGGGTTTGATTTACTATTTATAGCGGGTTTTCTTGCGGATTTTTATGATTGGCAGCCGTCACACACTAAATGACGATTTTTATTGCAAAAAATATTTTTTGTGTTACCACATTTTGAGAGCTATATTTTTTCCATATTTTGGTCCACAGAGTCATGTGAGGTCTTGTTTTTTTGTGGGACGAGTTGACATTTTTATTGGTAACATTTCCGTGCACGTGACATTTTTTGATCGCTTTTTATTCCGATTTTTGTGAGGCAGAAAGACCAAAAACCAGCTATTCATGAATTTCTTTTGGGGGGAGGCGCTTATTCCGTTCCACGTTTGGTAAAATTGATAAAGCAGTTTTATTCTTCGGGTCAGTACGATTACAGCGATACCTCATTTATATTTTGTTATGTTTTGGCGCTTTTATACGATAAAAACTATTTTATAGAAGAAATAATTATTTTTGCATCGCTTTATTCTGAGGACTATAACTTTTTTATTTTTTCGCTTATGATGCTGTATCGTGGCTCATTTTTTGCGGGACAAGATGACGTTTTCAGCGGTACCATTGTTATTTATATCCGTCTTTTTGATCGCGTGTTATTCCACTTTTTGTTCAGCAGTATGATAATAAAGTGTTTTTTTGCCTCTTTTTTTTTTTTACCGCGTTTACTGAAGGAGTTAACTAGTGGGACAGTTTTATAGGTGGGGTCGTTATGGACGCGGCGATACTAAATATATGTACTTTTATTGTTTTTTTTATTTATTTAGATTAAAAAAATGTATTTATGGGAACAATATATTTTTTTTCTTTATTTAGGATTTTTTTTTTTACATATGTGAATGTATATTTTTTTACTTTATAACATTGCCCCAGGGGTAAAGGCCTCATGTTATAGGGTCAGGTCCCTGATCTGACACTTTGCAGAGCACTGTGTCAGATCAGCGATCTGACATGCAGGGCTGCAGGCTTACCAGCGCTTGCTCTGAGCAGGCGCTGGTAAGCCACCTCCCTGCAGGACCTGGATGTAGCCCCGTGGCCATTTTGGATCCGGGGCCTGCAGGGAGGAGACGCTCGGTGCAATGTGAGCACATTGCCTTGTACCGAGGGTCTCAGGGAAGCACGCAGGGAGCCCCCTCCCTGCGTGATGCTTCTCTGTACCGCCAGAACGCTGCGATCATATTTGATCGCAGTGTGCCAGGGGTTAATGTGCCAGGAGCGGTCCGTGACTGCTCCTGGCACATAGTGCCGGATGTAAGCTGCGATAGTCAGCTCACACCCAGCCGTGCTTCCCCCGTGAGGGCGGCTGATCGCATATGACGTACTATCCCGTTGGTGGTCATACGGGCCCACCCCACCTCGACGGGATAGTACGTCATATGTTAGAAAAGGGTTAATGACCAGGCCAATTTTTAAAATTCTGACCACTGTCCCTTTATGAGATTAAAACTCTGGAACGCATCAACGGATCCCGTTGATTCTGACACTGTTTGCTCGTGACATATTGTACTTCATGATAGCAGTAAAATTTCTTTGGTATGACTTGCCCTTATTTGTGAAAAAAATGGAAATTTGGTGAAAATTTTGCAATTTTCCAACTTTGAATTTTCATGCCCTTAAATCACACAGATATGTCACATAAAATACTTAAGTAACATTTCCCAAATGTCTACTTTACATCAGCACAATTTCGAAACCTTCAAAAAGAACCTGAAGACCTACCTCTTCCGACAAGCCTACAACCTGCAGTAATCACCGATCAACCAAGCCACTGCACGACCAGCTCTACCCTCACGTACTGTATCCTCACCCATCCCTTGTGGATTGTGAGCCCTCCCGGGCAGGGTCCTCTCTCCACCTGTACCAGTTGTTACTTGTATTGTTCAAGATAATTGTACCTGTTTTTATTATGTATACCCCTCCTCACATGTAAAGCACCATGGAATAAATGGCGCTATAATAATAATTAATAATAATAATAACCCAAATTGTTTTTTTGTTACGGAGTTAAAAGGGTATGTGCACACGCTGCGGATCCGCAGCGGATTGGCCGCTGCAGATTCACAGCAGTTTTCCATGCGTTTACAGTACCATGTAAACCTATGGAAACCAAAATCCGCAGTGCACATGCTGCGGAAAAAAACGTGTGTAAATGTAGCGGTTTATTCCGCAGCATGTCAATTCTTTGTGCGGATTCCGCAGCTGTTTACACCTGCTCCATAATAGGAATCTGCAGGTGTAAAACCACAGGTGTAATCCGCACAAAAACAGCAGTAATTCAGCAGTGTGGATTACCTGCGGATTTACCAAAATCAGTCTGGAAAAATCTGCAGAGTAGTCCGCAGCGTGTGTACATAGCCTAAGGGTTACAAGTTGACCAGCGATTTCTCATTTTTACAACACCATTTTTTTTTAGGGACCACATCACATTTGAAGTCACTTTGAGGAGTCTATATGATTAAAAAATACCCAAAAGGGACACCATTCTAAAAACTGCACCCCTCAAGGTACTCAAAACCATATTCAAAAAGGTTATTAACCCTTTAGTTGCTTCACAGGAATTTTGTAATTATTTTTTTTTTAAATGAACATTTAACTTTTTTTCACAAAAAATTTGTTTTATTTTACCAAGGGTAACAGGAGAAATTGGACACCAAAAGTTGTTGTGCAATTTGTCCTGAGTACGCTGATACCCCAAACTAGAAATCTAGTGTTTGGACGCATGGCAGAGCTCGGAAAAGAAGGAGCGTTGTTTGACTTTTCAATGCAAAATTGGCTGGAATTGAGATCGGACCCCATGTCGCGTTTGGAGAGCCCCTGGTGTGCCTAAACAGTGGAAACCTTCCACAAGTGACACCATTTTGGAAAGTAGACCGGCTAAAGAACTTATCTAGATGTGTGGTGAGCACTTTGAACCCCCAAGTGCTTCACAGAAGTTTATAATGTAGAGCCGTAAAAATAAAAAATATTTTTTCCACAAAAATTACCTTTTAACCCGCAATTTTTTATTTTCCCAAGGGTATCAGGAGAAATTGGACCCCAAAATTTGTTGTCCAATTTGTCCTAAGTGCGCCGATACACCGTATGTGGGAGACAACTACTGTTTGGGCACACGTTGGGGCTTAGAAGGGAAGTAGTGACGTTTCGGAATGCAGACTTTGATGGTATGGTCTGCGTGCATCATGTTGTGTTTGCAGAGCCACTGATGTGCCTAAACAGTAGAAACCCCCCACAAGTGACATCATTTTGGAAACTAGACCCCCCAAGGAACTTATCTCGATGTGTGTTAGGAGTCGAGTTTCCTCTGCTGCACAGGGGGAATCTCGATCCGTCTCCGCTGCGGTCTCCCATTCTTCTCCAGCCGCAGTGGAGTCTGCTCAGCAGGGACGTCGATCCCAGCGTCTCGCTCAGTCTGACTCTGTGCGAAGAGTTACTGCTGCTTTTCCTGCTTCTGCCATTGAAGCCTGTGCTGGGCAGCGGCGAGCGAACGTTTCTGGATCTAAGTCCTGCTTTTCTCTGAGCATGCCCAGGGCAGGATCTCCCGTTGGAGATCGAGGGTCACATGCTCAGGTACTGCAGCACATTCCATTGGTCCTTTTGGCAGGTCCTGAAAGGGCAAAACTTCTGTAGCTGTTTCCTGTGCTGCAGCTATATAAACTGCGCATGACCGCACGGCCATGCGCTAGTATTGTCTTGTAAATATGTGTGTGTTGTGAGTGAAAGTCGCTCTTTAAATAACCCTCCCTATTGAATGATTGTTCGCGGAAGGTGTATGTTTGCTATCTAGCGCCCGACTTATCCAACAGCACGTAACACACATTACAGCTACCAATTGCTGTGTCCGCCTGTACGGCGCCGTGCGCTTGCTCTGCGCTTTCCTGACCCAAGCCTGGGTGGTTAGTGGCGTCCGTCAGTGCGGCACCGCACGCACTCTTGTGCCTTTATATTATTATTTAGTTTCCTTACCCAGTTGCGGTGTTGTGCCAGCAAGTGTCTAATCGGACTTCAATCCTAGTTGGGGTTGAGTTCGCTGACTTCTTGCTCGCGCTCTATGTGCGGTACCGCGGTTCTGTGACGCAACAGGATCGCTTCCTTCACGCAGGGTGAAGTTAACTTGTGCGTGTATACTTATAGTACCGCCATATAGTCCGTCTTACTAGCAGCAGGGTTTTTACGTGCACGGTGGACCTCGGACTGCGAACGCACCTAGTTCCATTTCATCTTGTACTTGGTGCGTTCCGCCAGTCCTTAACATAATACTAGCGCCAAGGTCTGGCAAGTAAATGATGGACGATCAGCGTTCACAGCGGTACATCCAGCAGCTGGAGGGAAGGTTGGCGGCTCTTGAGCATTCAACCTCAGCTGTGGATGTCACTGCCGTCGCTGTTCAGGCTGCTAGTGTTGCTGCAGCCACCTTGTCCACTGCCGCTCCTGTCCCGACTCTAACTCGCCTCCCGCTTCCAGAGAAATTCTCTGGTGACAGTAAGTCTTGTAGGGGTTTCGTGAGTCAGTGCTCTATCCATCTCGAGCTTCTGGCCTCTCGTTTCCCTACAGAGCGGGCTAAGGTGGGATTTATAGTGTCTCTTCTATCGGACAGGGCGTTGCAGTGGGCTACGCCGCTATGGGAGCGTAGCGATCATGTGGTGCAAAGTGCTCCGTTGTTTCTGAGCACTCTGAAACAGGTCTTTTTAGGACCTCGTGTCACCCATGATACGGCGCTCCAATTGTTGGCATTGACTCAGGGCTCGTCCTTGGTCAGTCATTTTGCCGTCCACTTCCGCACCTTAGCATCTGAGCTGGAGTGGTCGGATAAAGCCCTCATTCCAATATTTTGGAGGGGGCTGGCTGACCACGTTAAGGACGCCCTGGCCACTAGGGAGATTCCCGCCACACTGGAGGAATTAATAACTCTATCCACTCGTATTGATCTCCGTTTTCACGAGCGGAGGTTAGAGCGAGCCCAGTGTAGGCAGAGGTTTCGGCTGGCACCCACCTTCGCCAAACCTTTGGAATCTACAGACCAGGCTCCTGAGCCCCATGAGCCTGTGGTAGAGTCACGAGCGGGATCTAAGTCCAGGACCGCTCGTGCACTCCAGATTTGTCATCTTTGCCAATAGTCAGGACATCTTGCCTCCAGATGTCTCCAGCGGTCGAGGAAACGTCAGCGTCTAGTGGTAGTTGGTGGAGGTGCACTAGACACGGCGACGTTTGCCTCCAAATTGTCCTTTAAGGGGACAATAACATTGGGCTCATCCTCTCACTCGGTAGAACTCTGCGTGGATTCTGGGGCGGAGGGCAATTTTATGTCTTTAGCCTTCGCCCAACGTCACGCAATTCCTCTGGTCATGCTATCTCAACCAGTAACGGTACGAGTGGTGAATGGGTCGACACTGCCCGCACAGATTACACATCAAACTATCCCTTTTACTCTGTCCATGTCACCATCTCATCAGGAGATTATATCTCTACTCGTCATTCCTGAGGGAATTGATGAGGTTCTCTTGGGGATACCTTGGTTACGGTACCACTCTCCTCACATCGAGTGGTCCTCAGGCAGAATTCTGGGATGGGGTGAATGTTGTGGGAACAGGTGTCATCGAGAGTGCGTTCAGGTTGCTACTACAGAGGTACCCGCAGATCTTTCCTCTCTCCCCAAGCAATATTGGTCTTATGCAGACGTGTTCTCCAAAAAGGCAGCGGAGACCCTTCCGCCCCATCGCCCCTATGACTGTCCTATTGATCTCTTGCCTGGTGCTGAGCCTCCCCGGGGTCGAGTCTATCCATTATCTCTCCCGGAAACGGAGGCAATGTCTCAGTACATTCAAGAGAATCTGGCAAGAGGGTTCATCAGGAAGTCAGTGTCACCTGCTGGGGCAGGGTTCTTTTTCGTGCAGAAGAAAAAAGGAGAACTACGTCCATGCATAGACTACAGGGGTCTTAATGCTATCACAGTTAAGAACAAGTACCCTTTGCCTTTGATATCTGAGCTTTTCGATAGGCTTCGGGGAGCTAGAGTGTTTACTAAACTAGATCTGCGGGGTGCTTATAACCTGATTCGCATCTGTGAGGGGGACGAATGGAAAACGGCATTTAACACCAGAGATGGGCACTATGAGTATCTGGTGATGCCCTCCGGGCTCTGTAACGCACCTGCCGTTTTCCAAGACTTTGTCAACGACATCTTCCGGGATATGCTTTCCACCTCGGTTGTAGTCTATCTGGATGATATTCTCATCTTTTCTCCAGATATTGACTCCCACCGGAGAGATGTTGGCAGAGTCTTCGACCTCCTACGGGCAAACTCTCTTTATGCGAAGTTGGAGAAGTGTGTGTTTGAGCAGGAGTCCTTACCTTTCCTGGGCTATATCATCTCCGCCCAGGGATTGGCTATGGATCCTGCCAAACTACAGGCAGTGATGGACTGGCAAGAGCCCCATTCTCTTAAAGCGGTGCAGCGCTTTATGGGGTTCATAAACTATTACCGCCAGTTCATTCCCCACTTCTCAACTCTGGTAGCTCCCTTGGTAGCCCTCACCAAGAAGGGAGCGAATCCCAAATTGTGGTCGGAAGAGGTCTCCAAGGCCTTCACTTCTATTAAGTCCCACTTTGCTAGCGCTCCCATCTTACATCGTCCCGATGTGGATAAGCCATTCCTAATGGAGGTGGATGCCTCGTCCGTTGGTGCTGGAGCAGTCCTCTATCAAAAGGATGCTCAAGGTCGGAAGCATCCATGCTTCTTCTTCTCTAAGACCTTCACGCCAGCGGAGAGAAACTACTCCATCGGGGACAGGGAGTTGCTAGAAATGAAGTTGGCCTTTTCGGAGTGGAGACACCTTCTGGAAGGTGCGCGGTTTCCCTTCCAAGTTTACACGGACCACAAAAATTTGGTTTATTTGCAAACAGCCCAGTGGCTAAATTCTCGCCAGGCCAGATGGTCCCTGTTCTTCTCCCGGTTCCACTTTTCCCTTCATTATCTCGCCGGGGAGAAGAATATCCGTGCTGACGCTCTCTCTCGCTCCCTTATGTCAACTGAGGAGGAGGAAGAGGAGCCTCGGCTTATTGTCCCTTCCGAGAGCCTGAGAACCGTAGCGCCGGTTTCGCTAGAGTCTGTGCCTCCGGGCAAGACTTTTGTGCCCATTAATTTGCGACCGGAGGTTCTCTCTTGGGCTCATTCGTCCAGGGTGGGTGGACACTTTGGGACACAGAGGACATCTGAGCTACTGGCGAGGACGTACTGGTGGCCGCATATGGTCCGGGATGTCAGGGATTATATTCTGGCGTGTGTCTCCTGCGCCAAAAATAAATCTCCGCGTCAAAGGCCAGCTGGGTTGCTCTATCCCTTGCCGGTGGCAGATAGGCCCTGGGAGATGGTCGGGATGGACTTTGTTGTGGGTTTACCCAAGTCTCGCGGCTGTACCATCATTTGGGTCATCACCGATCATTTCTCGAAAATGGTGCATTTGGTGCCGCTACCACGGTTACCTTCTGCACGGGCCTTGGCAGCGTTGTTCATTAAACACATCTTCCGCCTACATGGTATGCCTGACAAAATTGTCAGTGACCAGGGTCCCCAGTTTGTGTCTCGGTTCTGGAGAGAGCTTTGTCGTCTTCTCAGTATTGAGTTGAATCTCTCTTCCGCTTATCATCCCGAGACGAATGGGTTGGTAGAGAGGGCCAACCAGACCTTGGTCACATACCTGCGACATTTTGTTTCAGCCAGGCAGGATGACTGGGCATCCTTGCTATCATGGGCAGAGTTTGCACTGAACAACGCCGTAGCCGACTCCACTGGACAAACCCCATTCCTCCTCAACTATGGTCAGCATCCACGGGTACCTGTGCCTATGCCCGTGTCTTCCGCCGACTCCAGGGTGACAGACTGGGCTGTGGAGGCATGGGGTATTTGGGACCGCACTCAGGATGCCATTCGGGCCTCTAAGTAGAGAATGAGGTCCTCTGCCTATGCTCATCGGCGCCCCGCTCCGACCTTTGCTCCTGGCGACTTGGTGTGGCTCTCCGCCCGTAACATCAGGCTGCGAGTTGAGTCCACTAAATTTGCTCCTTGCTACTTGGGTCCATTCAAGGTCATCGAGCAGGTTAATCCTGTGGTCTATCGTTTGGCCCTTCCGCCACGCCTGGGTATCACCAATACCTTTCATGTGTCCCTCTTGAAACCCGTGTATATGTCCCGGTTTTCCGAGTCATCTGCTGGGACATCGGGTTCGTCTACGGACGATTATGAGGTGAACGCTATTTTGGGGTTCAAGGTGGTACGTGGCAAAAAATTTTATTTGGTAGACTGGAAGGGTTATGGCCCCGAGGACAGGTCCTGGGAGCCTGTTGAGCACATTCGGGCCCCGCAGCTCATTGCTGCCTTCGAACGTAGCGAGGCCCAAGGAAGGGGGGGCATGTTAGGAGTCGAGTTTCCTCTGCTGCACAGGGGGAATCTCGATCCGTCTCCGCTGCGGTCTCCCATTCTTCTCCAGCCGCAGTGGAGTCTGCTCAGCAGGGACGTCAATCCCAGCGTCTCGCTCAGTCTGACTCTGTGCGAAGAGTTACTGCTGCTTTTCCTGCTTCTGCCATTGAAGCCAGTGCTGGGCAGCGGCGAGCGGACGTTTCTGGATCTAAGTCCTGCTTTTCTCTGTCTGAGCATGCCCAGGGCAGGATCTCCCGTTGGAGATCGAGGGTCACATGCTCAGGTACTGCAGCACATTCCATTGGTCCTTTTGGCAGGTCCTGAAAGGGCAAAACTTCTGTAGCTGTTTCCTGTGCTGCAGCTATATAAACTGCGCATGACCGCACGGCCATGCGCTAGTTTTGTCTTGTAAATATGTGTGTGTTGTGAGTGAAAGTCGCTCTTTAAATAACCCTCCCTATTGAATGATTGTTCGCGGAAGGTGTATGTTTGCTATCTAGCGCCCGACTTATCCACACATTACAGCTACCAATTGCTGTGTCCGCCTGTACGGCGCCGTGCGCTTGCTCTGCGCTTTCCTGACCCAAGCCTGGGTGGTTAGCGGCGTCCGTCAGTGCGGCACCGCACGCACTCTTGTGCCTTTATATTATTATTTAGTTTCCTTACACACCCAGTTGCGGTGTTGTGCCAGCAAGTGTCTAATCGGACTTCAATCCTAGTTGGGGTTGAGTTCGCTGACTTCTTGCTCGCGCTCTATGTGCGGTACCGCGGTCCTGTGACGCAACAGGATCGCTTCCTTCACGCAGGGTGAAGTTAACTCGTGTGTGTATACTTATAGTACCGCCATATAGTCCGTCTTACTAGCAGCAGGGTTTTTACCTGCACGGTGGACCTCGGACTGCGAACGCACCTAGTTTCATTTCATCTTGTACTTGGTGCGTTCCACCAGTCCTTAACAATGTGTTGTGAGAACTTTAAACCCTCAAGTGTTTCACTAAATTTTATAACGCAGAGCCGTGAAAATAAAAAAATCGGATTTTTTTTCCCACAAAATTTTTTTTAGCCCCCCAATTTTTATTTTATTTATTTATTCACAAGGGTAACAGGAGAAATTGGACTGCAAACGTTGTTGTCCAATTTGTCCTGAGTACGCCGATACCCCATATGTGGAAGTAAACCACTGTTTGGGCGCATGGCAGAGCTCAGAATGGAAGGAGCACCATTTGACTTTTTCAACACAGAATTGGCTGGAAATGAGATCGGATGCCATGTCGCGTTTGGAGAGCCCCTGATGTGCCTAAACAGTGGAAACCCCTCAACTCCAACACACCCCTAACCCTAATCCCAACCCTAACCACAACATTAAGCCCAACACACCCCTAATCCTGACACACCCTTAACCCTAATCCCAACCGTAAATGTAATCCCAACCCTAACTTTAGCCCTAACCCTAATGGGAAAATGAAAATACTTTTTTTTTTAATTATTTTTCCTTAACTAATGAGGTGATAAAGGGGGTTTGATTTACTATTTATAACAGGTTTTTATGTTTGGCAGCTGTCACATGCTAAAAGATGCTTTTTATTGCAAAAAAAAAAAGTTTTTGCAACACCACAGAAAGCTATAATTTTTCCATATTGTGGCCCAGAGTCATGTGAGGTCTTGTTTTTTGTGGGACGAGTTGATGTTTTTATTGGCACCATTTTTGGGCACATGACAATTTTGGATCGCTTTTTATTACAATTTTTGGGAGGTAGAATGAACAAAAACCAGCAATTCATGAGTTTCTTCTGGGGGGTGTTTATACTGTTCCACATGTGGTAAAATTGATGAAGCAGTTTTATTCTTCGGGTTAGTACGATTACAGCGATACCTCATTTATATCTTTTTTTATGTTTTGGCGCTTTTATACAAAAAAAACCATTTTATATAAAAAATTATTATTTTTGTATCGCTTTATTCTGAGAGCTATAATTCTTTTTATTCTTTTGCTGAGGACTCTGTATGGCAGCTCGTTTTTTGCGAGACAAGATGACATCTTCAGCAGTACCATATTTATTTATATCCATCTTTTTGATTGCGTGTTATTCCACTTTTTGTTCGATGGTATGATCATAAAGCATTGTTTTTTATGGGGTTAACCAAAGGGGTTAACTAGTGGGACAGTTTAATAGGTTGGGTCGTTACGGACGCGGCGATACTAAATATGTGTACTTTTATTGTTGTTTTTTTATTTACATAAAGAAATGTATTTATTGGAAAGATATTTATTTTCTTTATTTAGGAATTTTTTCAAAAATATTTTTACACATGCTATTTTTTTTACTTTTTTTCATTGTCCCAGGATGGGACATCACTATATAAATTCAGATGCACTGCACTGTATCAGATCAGCGATTGGACAGGCAGCGAAGGAGGCTTGCCGGCTCCTGCTCTTAGCAGTCACTCACAAGCCACCCCCCTGCAGAACCTGGAAGGACCCCGTGGCCATCTTGGTGCCGGGGGTCTCCATAGAGACTCTCAGGACAAAGCGATCGCATCGCATTGTTCTGAGGGAAGCATGCGCAGGAAGCCCCCTCCCCGCGCGATGCTTCCCTATGCCTCTACTGGCACCGGAACGCTGCAATCTTGTTTGATTGCATTGTTCCGGGGATTAGAGCGCTGGGAGCGATCTATAAAGTGCCCCGATCGGCCGCACACTACCCGTGTGCGCGACCGATTGTCTTCGGCGTACTATCCCGTCAATGGTCAGATGGGCCCAGCCCACATGGACGGGATAGTACGTCAGATGTCAGAAATGGGTTAAGGGTAAACCTATCAGTCTGACGGCTTCCTGACTGCAGAGTCTTAGGCTGGGTTCCCATTGCGTTATGGGACCGCGTTTAACGAACAGCGTTGCACGGCGAAATTAACGCCGTGCAACGCGTCCGTTAACGCGCCCATTGAAGGCAATGGGAACGCGCTTCACTAGCGCGTGCCATGTTCGGCACGTGCTAGCGACGTGCCGGTGATTCCTGGCGCGCCGCGGACGCTGCTTGCAGCGTCCAAGGCACACCCGCGATCCGTTCCCCGCTCTCGCAGATCGGGGATCTGCGAGAGCGGGGACATTACCGCGACCCCGACCGCAGCCCCATAGAAAACATTGCGTTAGCGCAATCCGCTAGCGCTAGCACTAAACGGATTGCACTAACGCAATGTGACCCTAGCCTTAGGTTCTAACGGTTGTGTCAACGTGGTCAGCACGTGATGAATCCAGTGTCATCCTGCAGGCATTGATGATCCGGTTCTTGGCGGTGACGATAAGTCCTCAACATGTAGCACAGGGTCCTGGGTCCAGGAGGTGGGTTGCAGAGTGAAGAGCAGTTTCCAACACTGCCGGGGCTTGACAGAGCTCGGCAGAAATCTTGAGCAGTGGGAGCCAATGGGCAAAATAGTTCTCCAGTCACAGTCTCTGTAAGGGGCAGCAGGAAAAATATAGCGCGGACCTGCGCTTTCACGGTGTTCAAGGGACGGAGCACCAAACTTCCCTTGCCACGCGATCCCACCAAGTCTCTCTGCCTTTTCGCATGCTCTGTCCCTTTTATCCTAGCTATGCCCCCTGCTGTCGAGTGCAAAGGTCTGTCCGGATTTCTATGCTTTCCCCCAGAGAACAAAGGTGATATTCCCGACAGTTCCAGACCCGACCCAAGAAAGGTAACCCCAGTCCAGTCCCTCTTCTTACACACACATTGCAATTTGTTGGGGAAACAATCCTCACTAGTTGATCCGCACTAAATCATTCAGATCTTGCTGACAATTTCATTCCTGTCTTCACCAGAAGGTTTTAATATCACAGCACTGGAGTGATGCTTATAATCTAAGGTCCCTGCACCTACTCTCATACTTACCCACCACTGTCTTCACCATCTATCAGTGCTGCTACCGTCAGCCTCCAGCAGTTTGTGATCTGCTGGAACAATTCAGTGTTTGCTGGGGGAGAAGGAGCAATGCAAATTTATGAGAGCCTGGTTCAGGACTCGATCTGACACTCATAGCCTTGTATTATCACCGTCAGAAAATTCTCATGGTGCTAGCGGTGATCTCATTGAGGTCACCACAGTTCACTGGGCTGCTCAGTGACCTCCCCATGGGAACGCAGCTTCAGTGACCAGCGGTAACCTCTATGACGTCACCGTTCATCACTGAAACTGCATCCTCATGAGTTCAGCGTCTCCTGCTTTTCAGCCTGAACGGTTGCATTTGGCCACCGTTCAGATTGAAAACCAGATGACGGAGATGGATTACTGCACGGGAAACTATGTTTTATCTTCATGTCGGACAGGTGAGGTATATGGTTGTTTATTTTATTTATTTTTTTTACAAAAAATGGGCATGGGCTTTAATGGATTTTAGGCATAAAAGTGAGTATAATTTTTACACATTTATTTAAAAATGAAAAACAAACAGGGTGTTGACATTTTTGTTTTTCAAATAAAGGATTTTATACTTGCTGTGTGTTTAGTTAAATCATACTATGGGGTTAATAATGGGTGCGTGTTATAGATGCCTCTCCATTACTAACCACTTATGGATGTGCCATTTGTAGGGCGGCTAAAGGCTGATATTGGTAGCCCGGGAGGTGGCACAATATCTATGTCCTTTTCCAAGGCTATTAAAGGGACACTGTCACCTGAATTTGGAGGGAACAATCTTCAGCCATGGAGGCGGGGTTTTTGGGTTTTTGATTCACCCTTTCCTTACCCGCTGGCTGCATGCTGGCTGCAATATTGGATTGAAGTTCATTCTCTGTCCTCCATAGTACATGCCTGCACAAGGCAATCTTGCAGCCAGCAGGTAAGGAAAGGGTGAATCAAACACCCAAAAACTCCGCCTCCATGGCTGAAGATTGTTCCCTCCAAATTCAGGTGACAGTGTCCCTTTAATATTAACTCACAGCTGTACGTTTAGCTTTTGATGGTTTCAATTTATTGGGGGATCCCATGTCATTTCTTTTCTGTGGTCCCCAGTATATTCGCCAGTAAAGGCTAAAAAAAACAACTGTGAGCCATTATTAATAGCCTGGGAACCTTTTGAGATATTTCCTGTTATGTTTGCTAATGACAGGTGTTATGAAGGCAATCCAGAAACACAGTGTGCTTAGCGATCAGAGCGCACACAGTGATCTGACAAATACCCAAAAATACAAGAACGAGCTCTGAGACGTGGAAACTCTGTAGACTGCACACCTGATCCTATCCTAAACACAACTAAAAGCGGCTGTGGATTGCGCCTAACAACTACCTAGGCAACTCGGCACAGCCTAAGAAACTAGCTAGCCTGAAGATAGAAAAAATAGGCCTGACTTGCCCCAGAGAAATTCCCCAAAGGAAAAGGCAGCCCCCCACATATAATGACTGTGAGTAAGATGAAAAGACAAAACGTAGGGATGAAATAGACTCAGCAAAGTGGGGCCCGATATTCTAGGACAGAGCGAGGACAGTAAAGCGAACTTTGCAGTCTACAAAAAACCCTAAAGCAAAACCACGCAAAGGGGGCAAAAAAAACCCACCGTGCCGAACTAACGGCATGGCGGTACACCCTTTGCGTCTCAGAGCTTCCAGCAAAACAAAAGACAAGCTGGACAGAAAAAAAGCAACAAAAAAACAAAAAGCACTTAGCTATACAGAGCAGCAGGTCACAGGAACAATCAGGAGAAGCTCAGATCCAACACTGAAACATTGACAAGGAGCAAGGATAGCAGCATCAGGCGGAGTTAAGTAATGAAGCAGTTAACGAGCTCACCAGAACACCTGAGGGAGGAAGCTCAGAAGCTGCAGTACCACTTGTGACCACAGGAGTGAATTCAGCCACAGAATTCACAACAGTACCCCCCCCTTGAGGAGGGGTCACCGAACCCTCACCAGAGCCCCCAGGCCGACCAGGATGAGCCGCATGAAAGGCACGAACAAGATCGGAAGCATGAACATCAGAGGCAAAAACCCAGGAATTATCTTCCTGAGCATAACCCTTCCATTTAACCAGATACTGGAGTTTCCGTCTAGAAACACGAGAATCAAAAATCTTCTCCACAATATACTCCAATTCCCCCTCCACCAAAACCGGGGCAGGAGGCTCAACAGATGGAACCATAGGTGCCACGTATCTCCGCAACAACGACCTATGGAATACATTATGTATGGAAAAGGAGTCTGGGAGGGTCAAACGAAAAGACACAGGATTGAGAACCTCAGAAATCCTATACGGACCAATAAAACGAGGTTTAAATTTAGGAGAGGAAACCTTCATAGGAATATGACGAGAAGATAACCAAACCAGATCCCCAACACGAAGTCGGGGACCCACACGGCGTCTGCGATTAGCGAAAAGTTGAGCTTTCTCCTGGGACAAGATCAAATTGTCCACTACCTGAGTCCAGATCTGCTGCAACCTATCCACCACAGAATCCACACCAGGACAGTCCGAAGACTCAACCTGTCCTGAAGAGAAACGAGGATGGAACCCAGAATTGCAAAAAAATGGAGAAACCAAGGTAGCCGAGCTGGCCCGATTATTAAGGGCGAACTCAGCCAACGGCAAAAAGGACACCCAATCATCCTGGTCTGCAGAAACAAAACATCTCAGATATGTTTCCAAGGTCTGATTGGTTCGTTCGGTCTGGCCATTAGTCTGAGGATGGAAAGCCGAGGAAAAGGATAGGTCAATGCCCATCCTACCACAAAAGGCTCGCCAAAACCTTGAAACAAACTGGGAACCTCTGTCAGAAACAATATTCTCAGGAATGCCATGCAACCGAACCACATGCTGAAAGAACAAAGGTACCAAATCAGAGGAGGAAGGCAATTTAGCCAAGGGCACCAGATGGACCATTTTAGAAAAGCGATCACAGACCACCCAAATGACTGACATCTTTTGAGAAACGGGAAGGTCAGAAATGAAATCCATCGAAATATGTGTCCAAGGCCTCTTTGGGACCGGCAAGGGCAAAAGCAACCCACTGGCACGAGAACAGCAGGGCTTAGCCCTAGCACAAATCCCACAGGACTGCACAAAAGTACGTACATCCCGTGACAGAGATGGCCACCAGAAGGATCTAGCCACTAACTCTCTGGTACCAAAGATTCCAGGATGACCAGCCAACACCGAACAATGAAGTTCAGAGATAAGTTTATTAGTCCACCTATCAGGGACGAACAGTTTCTCTGCTGGACAACGATCAGGTTTATTCGCCTGAAATTTTTGCAGCACCCGCCGCAAATCAGGGGAGATGGCAGACACAATGACTCCTTCCTTGAGGATACCCGCTGGCTCAGATAAACCCGGAGAGTCGGGCACAAAACTCCTAGACAGAGCATCCGCCTTCACATTTTTAGAGCCCGGAAGGTACGAAATCACAAAGTCGAAGCGGGCAAAAAATAACGACCAACGGGCCTGTCTAGGATTCAAGCGCTTGGCAGACTCGAGATAAGTCAAGTTCTTATGATCAGTCAATACCACCACGCGATGCTTAGCTCCTTCAAGCCAATGACGCCACTCCTCGAATGCCCACTTCATGGCCAGCAACTCTCGATTGCCCACATCATAATTACGCTCAGCGGGCGAAAACTTCCTGGAAAAGAAAGCACATGGCTTCATCACTGAGCAATCAGAACCTCTCTGTGACAAAACCGCCCCTGCTCCAATCTCAGAAGCATCAACCTCGACCTGGAACGGAAGAGAAACATCTGGCTGACACAACACAGGGGCAGAACAAAAACGACGCTTCAACTCCTGAAAAGCTTCCACAGCAGCAGAAGACCAATTAACCAAATCAGCACCCTTCTTGGTCAAATCGGTCAATGGTTTGGCAATGCTAGAAAAATTACAGATGAAGCGACGATAAAAATTAGCAAAGCCCAGGAACTTTTGCAGACTTTTCAGAGATGTCGGCTGAATCCAATCCTGGATGGCTTGGACCTTAACTGGATCCATCTCGATAGTAGAAGGGGTAAAGATGAACCCCAAAAATGAAACTTTCTGCACACCGAAGAGACACTTTGATCCCTTCACAAACAAAGAGTTAGCACGCAGGACCTGAAAAACCATTCTGACCTGCTTCACATGAGACTCCCAATCATCTGAGAAGATCAAAATGTCATCCAAGTAAACAATCAGGAATTTATCCAGATACTCACGGAAGATGTCATGCATAAAAGACTGAAACACAGATGGAGCATTGGCAAGTCCGAACGGCATCACTAGATACTCAAAATGACCCTCGGGCGTATTGAATGCAGTTTTCCATTCATCTCCTTGCCTGATTCTCACCAGATTATACGCACCACAAAGATCTATCTTAGTGAACCAACTAGCCCCCTTAATCCGAGCAAACAAGTCAGATAACAATGGCAAGGGATACTGAAATTTAACAGTGATCTTATTAAGAAGGCGGTAATCAATACACGGTCTCAGCGAACCATCCTTCTTGGCTACAAAGAAGAACCCTGCTCCCAGTGGTGATGACGATGGGCGAATATGTCCCTTCTCCAGGGATTCCTTCACATAACTGCGCATAGCGGCGTGTTCGGGCACGGATAAATTAAATAATCGACCTTTAGGGAATTTACTACCAGGAATCAAATTGATAGCACAATCACAATCCCTATGCGGAGGTAGAGCATCGGACTTGGGCTCTTCAAATACATCCTGAAAGTCAGACAAGAACTCTGGGACCTCAGAAGGGGTGGATGATGAAATCGACAAAAATGGAACATCACCATGTACCCCCTGACAACCCCAGCTGGATACCGACATGGAATTCCAATCCAATACTGGATTATGGGTTTGTAGCCATGGCAACCCCAACACGACCACATCATGCAGATTATGCAACACCAGAAAGCGAATAACTTCCTGATGTGCAGGAGCCATGCACATGGTCAGCTGGGCCCAGTATTGAGGTTTATTCTTGGCCAAAGGTGTAGCATCAATTCCTCTCAATGGAATAGGACACCGCAAAGGCTCCAAGAAAAACCCACAACGTTTAGCATAATCCAAATCCATCAGATTCAGGGCAGCGCCTGAATCCACAAACGCCGTGACAGAAAACGACGACAAAGCGCATATCAAGGTAATGGACAGAAGGAATTTGGACTGTACAGTACCAATGACGGCAGACCTAGCGGACCGCTTAGTGCGCTTAGGACAATCAGAAATAGCGTGAGTGGAATCACCACAGTAGAAACACAGACCATTCAGACGTCTGTATTCCTGCCGTTCAACTCTAGTCATAGTCCTATCGCACTGCATAGGCTCAGGTTTAACCTCAGGCAGTACCGCCAAATGGTGCACAGATTTACGCTCGCGCAAGCGTCGACCGATCTGAATGGCCAAAGACAAAGACTCATTCAAACCAGCATGCATAGGAAATCCCACCATGACATCCTTAAGAGCCTCAGAGAGACCCTTTCTGAACCAAGCTGCCAGCGCAGATTCATTCCACTGAGTGAGTACTGACCATTTCCTAAATTTCTGACAATATACTTCTATATCATCCTGACCCTGGCACAAAGCCAGCAAATTTTCCTCAGCCTGATCCACTGAATTAGGCTCATCATACAGCAATCCGAGCGCCAGGAAAAACGCATCGACACTACTCAATGCAGGGTCTCCTGGCGCAAGAGAAAATGCCCAGTCTTGAGGGTCGCCGCGCAAAAAAGAAATAATAATCAAAACCTGTTGAATAGGATTACCAGAAGAATGAGGTTTCAAGGCCAGAAATAGCTTACAATTACTTTTGAAACTTAGAAACTTAGTTCTATCTCCAAAAAACAAATCAGGAATAGGAATTCTTGGTTCTAACATAGATTTCTGATCAATAGTATCTTGAATTTTTTGTACATTTATAACGAGATTATCCACTGAAGAGCACAGACCCTGAATATCCATGTCCACACCTGTGTCCAGAATCACCCAAATGTCTAGGGGAAAAAAAAAGTGAACACAGAGCAGAAAAAAAAAAAAAAAAAATGATGTCAGAACTTTTTCTTTCCCTCTATTGAGAATCATTAGTTAGGCTCCTTGTACTGTTATGTTTGCTAATGACAGGTGTTATGAAGGCAATCCAGAAACACAGTGTGCTTAGCGATCAGAGCGCAGACAGTGATCTGACAAATACCCAAAAATACAAGAACGAGCTCTGAGACGTGGAAACTCTGTAGACTGCACACCTGATCCTATCCTAAACACAACTAAAAGCGGCTGTGGATTGCGCCTAACAACTACCTAGGCAACTCGGCACAGCCTAAGAAACTAGCTAGCCTGAAGATAGAAAAATAGGCCTGACTTGCCCCAGAGAAATTCCCCAAAGGAAAAGGCAGCCCCCCACATATAATGACTGTGAGTAAGATGAAAAGACAAAACGTAGGGATGAAATAGATTCAGCAAAGTGGGGCCCGATATTCTAGGACAGAGCGAGGACAGTAAAGCGAACTTTGCAGTCTACAAAAAACCCTAAAGCAAAACCACGCAAAGGGGGCAAAAAAAACCCACCGTGCCGAACTAACGGCACGGCGGTACACCCTTTGCGTCTCAGAGCTTCCAGCAAAACAAAAGACAAGCTGGACAGAAAAAAAGCAACAAAAAAACAAAAAGCACTTAGCTATACAGAGCAGCAGGTCACAGGAACAATCAGGAGAAGCTCAGATCCAACACTGAAACATTGACAAGGAGCAAGGATAGCAGCATCAGGCGGAGTTAAGTAATGAAGCAGTTAACGAGCTCACCAGAACACCTGAGGGAGGAAGCTCAGAAGCTGCAGTACCACTTGTGACCACAGGAGTGAATTCAGCCACAGAATTCACAACAATTTCCCTTTTCCCAGATTATTAACAACAGCTCCCAGCCGTGGGCTTTCCCTCTGCTGGTTATGAAAAACCTGGCATATGCGCACCACCATTGAATACAATACTGTAAATGTGCTTATGTCTGTATTTGCGGTCCTCAAAAAATGGACCTCATATAGACATACAAAACTGCTCAGTGAAGGGGGCCTAAGAGGTAGCAGATTGAAGATAGAGGGATGAGGGCAGAGAGGGGTTTGTGTGAGGTTTTGAGTGGGTGTGATAGGTGCGGACTTGCAGGTCACTGCAATGAATGATCTTGTAGTAATAGAACACAAGAAGGCAGGAGAGAGGAAATTGGCGATTAACTCCCTTGAGAGCTGAAGCCAGCCACAAGATCGTGCTGCTAGAGCATGATAAAAGGTAATAGTGCTAAAATAACACAACATATGTATTGAGAGGAACATAAGATTTATGAAGAAAAAAAACAGTTACGGTGCAGATCTGCACTAAATCTGCATCGTGTGCACACAGCCTTATGGTACTGGACAACCTCATTAAGCGTCTTGCTTATCAATATAAATAAATATATATATACACACACACTACATTGGTTTCATGGTATTTGTGTATTATCTCTATTTATACAGATGCTATAAGTCTATATATCTCTTTATCCTGTTCTTCCTCTTCCAGACTTTGATTTTCTTATTATATTATGCTTTTACAAAATCAATAAACCTTTGAATTTGAAAAAAATTGGCTACTTTCCTGTGTGAGATTTTAGATGGATAACAAGATTTTTTTTCAGGTTAAAACATTTCCCACATTCTGAACATGCAAATGGTTTCTCTCCTGTGTGAATTCTCTGATGTGTAATGAGATGCAATTTCCTATTAAAACCTTTCCCACATTCTGAACATGTAAATCGTTTCTGCCCTGTGTGACTCATCTGATGTGTAACAAGACTTAATTTATACATAAAACATTTCCCACATTCTGAACATGCAAATGGTTTCTCTCCTGTGTGAATTCTTTGATGTGTAATGAGATGCAATTTCCTATTAAAACATTTCCCGCATTCTAAACATGAAAATGGTTTTTCCCCTGTGTGAATTCTCTGATGTTTAACAAGACTTGATTTCTCTGTAAAACACTTCCCACATTCTGAACATGAAAATGGCGTCTCTCCTGTGTGACTTCTCTGATGTACAACAAGACGTGATTTCTCTCTAAAACATTTCCCACATTCTAAACATAAAAATGGTTTCTCCCCTGTGTGAATTCTCTGATGTATAACAAGACGTGATTTCTCTTTATAACATTTCCCACATTCTGTACACGAAAATGGCTTTTCCCCTGTGTGAATTCTCTGATGTGTAACAAGCTGTGATTTCTCTGTAAAACATTTCCCACATTCTGAACATGAAAATGGCTTCTCTCCTGTGTGAATTCTCTGATGTATAACAAGCTGTGATTTCTCTATAAAACATTTCCCACATTCTGAACATGAAAATGGCTTCTCTCCTGTGTGAACTCTCTGATGTGTTATAAGTTTGTATTTCTCATTATAATGTTTTCCACATTCTGAACAAGAAAATGGTTTCTCCCCTGTGTGAATTCTCTGATGTTTAACAAAATTAGATTTCCATTTAAAACGTTTCCCGCATTCTGAACATGAAAATGGTTTCTCCCCTGTGTGAATTAATTGATGATTAAAAAGTAGGGATTTCTTACTATAATGTTTTCCACATTCTGAACATGAAAATGTCTTATTTCCTGTGTGAGATCTCTGATGAGCAACAAGACATGTTGTTTGTGTAAAACATTTCCCACATTCAGAACAAGAAAGTGACTTCTCCCCTGTGGGATTTTTCAGATGTGCAACAAGACTTGTTTTCCGACTAAAACATTTCCCACATTCTGAACATGAAAATGGCTTCTCCCCTGTGTGTATTACCCGATGTCTAACAACTAGTGTTGAGCATTCCGATACCGCAAGTATCGGGTATCGGCCGATATTTGCGGTATCGGAATTCCGATACTGAATTCCGATACTTCCCGCGTATCGGATACCGGAATTGGAAGTTCCCAGAATTCAAATTGAACGCAGCAGCCAATGAGGAATGAATGAAAGTGTGGGCACATCCTGTTTAGCATGGTGGGCATGTAAGTACTGGCAAGGCTTGGATTGGCTGCTGAAATGATGTCACTGCACTATAAAAAAGCGCTGCCGCCATTTTGCGCTCACTCTGCTGTGATTTCAGTTAGGGACAGGACGCTGTGTTCTAACTGAGGGCCAGTTGAGCTAGCTAATTGCTTTATTTTCCTTTCCAAAGGCTAATTTAGCAAAACGCTGTGTGTTCTTCACTGTTCACCTTGCTCTTGCCTTGCAGCGCTGTTTTAACAGCGTTCTGCAAGGTCTCTGTGTGTGTGTGTGTGCAGCTCACTCTGTAGTCTGTGTGCAGCCATATACCCGGTTGTATTCAGCTCAGGGGGGGTTCACACTGCCTCACACAGTTGTTCTTTTTTGCTCTTAGTGCAGCCTGCTGCACATTTTTTCTCAAATTTCCTATTAGTGTTTTTCCACCAGTCTCCAGCTCTATTGTGGAAAAACACTACATAGGATAACCTAGAGGGGGTTTTTTGGGCCTTGCAGCGCCGTTTACGGCTGTCTGCACGGTCTCCGTGTGAGCCCAGCTCGCCCTGTAGTCTGTGTGCAGCCATAGCCGGTTGGATTCAGCTCAGGGTTCGTTACTGGCTCATACCTTGAGAAAAATTTTCCTTTTTTTCAAATAGTGCAGCCTGTTTAAAATTTGAAAAAAAAAATTCCTATTAGTGTCTTTCCACTCGTATCCAGCTAAATAGTGGAAAAACACTATATAGGATAACCTAGAGGAGGGTTTTTTGGCCTTGCAGCGCCGTTTACGGCTGTCTGCACGGTCTCCGTGTGAGCCCAGCTCGCCCTGTAGTCTGTGTGCAGCCATAGCCGGTTGGATTCAGCTCAGGGTTCGTTACTGGCTCATACCTTGAGAAAAATTTTCCTTTTTTTCAAATAGTGCAGCCTGTTTAAAATTTGAAAAAAAAAATTCCTATTAGTGTCTTTCCACTCGTATCCAGCTAAATAGTGGAAAAACACTATATAGGATAACCTAGAGGAGGGTTTTTTGGCCTTGCAGCGCCGTTTACGGCTGTCTGCACGGTCTCCGTGTGAGCCCAGCTCGCCCTGTAGTCTGTGTGCAGCCAAAGCCGGTTGGATTCAGCTCAGGGTTCGTTACTGGCTCATACCTTGAGAAAAATTTTCCTTTTTTTCAAATAGTGCAGCCTGTTTAAAATTTGAAAAAAAAAATTCCTATTAGTGTCTTTCCACTCGTATCCAGCTAAATAGTGGAAAAACACTATATAGGATAACCTAGAGGAGGGTTTTTTGGCCTTGCAGCGCCGTTTACGGCTGTCTGCACGGTCTCCGTGTGAGCCCAGCTCGCCCTGTAGTCTGTGTGCAGCCATAGCCGGTTGGATTCAGCTCAGGGTTCGTTACTGGCTCATACCTTGAGAAAAATTTTCCTTTTTTTCAAATAGTGCAGCCTGTTTAAAATTTGAAAAAAAAAATTCCTATTAGTGTCTTTCCACTCGTATCCAGCTAAATAGTGGAAAAACACTATATAGGATAACCTAGAGGAGGGTTTTTTGGCCTTGCAGCGCCGTTTACGGCTGTCTGCACGGTCTCCGTGTGAGCCCAGCTCGCCCTGTAGTCTGTGTGCAGCCATAGCCGGTTGGATTCAGCTCAGGGTGCGTTACTGCCTCATACCTTGAAAAACAATTTCCTTTTTTTCAAATAGTGCAGCCAGTTTAAAATTTGAAAAAAAAAATTCCTATTAGTGTCTTTCCACTTGTATCCAGCTAAATAGTGGAAAAACACTATATAGGATAACCTAGAGGAGGGTTTCTTGGCCTTGCAGCGCCGTTTACGGCTGTCTGCACGGTCTCCGTGTGATTTAAACTAGCTCTGTAGCCCGATCTGCACCAAAAAAAAGGTTAAGTTCACCAAACACAACTTACACTTGTGTAGGCCACATTTGAAAAATAATAAAGTTTAGTCCACAATTTACAACATTAGTGTTTCTTACACCTGTTAGGAGGAGCATTACAGGAATAAGCACACTAAGGCCTTAGTACTTTTCTGCTTATCTTTATCTGTCAACCAAGATGAAGAGGGCAGGGAGTAAGGCACGTGGGCGTGGGCGCGGAGCAGGGAGAGGAGCAGGGAGAGGACGTGGTGATTCTGTGCCTGCTGCGGGCGCCGGTGACTCGTCGTCACTCAGTTTCAGCAGGGAACAGTCCTTCATGCGCAGCTTTGTCGGAGAGCGCCGTGCACCGCTGCTGCGTGAAGACCAAATTGAAGCCGTTGTCGGGTGGATGGCAGCTAACGCCTCGGCATCGACTTCAGTTAGTGCCACATCCTCTCAGGCACAGAGCACTGGAGAGCAGCCATCTGTCTCTTCACCACCTGCCAAATTGGCCAGGCAGTCAGAGAGCCCAGGACAGGAGCCGTCTCTACTTCTGTTCTCTGAATCTCTTGGCTTGGAAACAGGGGGCCAGCCAAGCAGCATTGGAGAAATGGAAGAAGAGGCAGTGTGCAGTGATGCCCAACACCTTTTTCTCTCTGACTCTGAAGAGGCAGGTGGGCCAGTGCCTCCGGTGACCACAGCGCAGTACGCATCTGATGATGAAACTCAGGTGCCGCTTTCTCGTGCGTACTGTGCTGCTGAGACTACCCAGGAGGAGCAGTTGGTGGCAGAGGGTAGTGGAGATGATGAGGTCCTTGACCCATCGTGGCGTGAGGAACAGGAAGGTGGTGGGAGCAGCTCAGAGGAAGAGCTTCCTCTTACGGGCCAAAGAGGGAGAGGGAGGGGGAAGACTGCGGAGCCTGTAGCCTCCACTTTGGCACCCGTTAGGAGCCTGTCTCTTTCCAAAGCCAAAAAGGGCGCTCCCAAGACTTGCAGTGCCTGGTCCTTTTTTGACACAGTTGCAGATGACATTTGTTTTGTCAAATGCAAGCTGTGTCATCATAAAGTAAAAAGAGGGAAAAATGTCAGCAACCTCAATACCACAAATATGTGGAAACATGTGCGGACCAGGCACGCGGTGGAGTTACAGAAACACACTGAAGATGTAGGCCAACCAACAGCGGCAGCTACCACCTCTTCAGCTCGTGTTGCCTCTTCCTCCAGCTCACGCACAGCTGGTTTGGCTTCCTCCCAGAGACCTTGTGTAATTCCACCCACAGCACCACCTTCCCAGTCATCCTCACACTCCCAGTCTACTCTACAGCCATCGGTAGTACAGGCATGGGAGAAAAGGCGGGCATTCTCGGCCAACCACCCCCGAGCACAGGCTCTGAATGCAGGCATTGCCAAACTGTTGTCCCTGGAAATGCTCTCGTTCAGGCTGGTGGAGACTGACAGCTTCCGTGACTTGATGGCATTGGCAGTCCCACAGTACAAGGTGCCCAGCCGCTTTTACTTCAGCAGGCAGGCTGTCCCTGCCCTGCACAGGCATGTTGAGGCAAACATAAAACATGCGCTACTGAACGCCGTCAGTAGCAAGGTCCACCTCACCACCGATGCGTGGACCAGTCAGCATGGACAGGGGCGATATGTTTCCCTCACTGCCCATTGGGTTAATGTTGTTGAGCCAGGTACAGATCGTGCGAGTGGCGCAGGACGTGTCCTGCCCACTCCAAGGATTGCAGGAATCCAGTCTGTACGCATCGACTCCTCCTCTTACACCAGTTCCTCTGATTCCTCTCTGCAGGATCCGTCACAGTCCACCCCCACATGGACCCGTGAACGTTTACCTATGACCGACATGAGCACAGCCGTGGCCAAACGTCAGCAGGCCGTCTTGAAACTAGTTTCATTGGGGCATCGAAGCCACACAGCGCAGGAGCTCTGGAATGCCATAAAGCAGGAGAGCGATGTGTGGTTACTGCCAGCGAATCTCCAGCCAGGCATGGTAGTGTGTGACAATGGCCGAAATCTGGTGGCAGCTTTGGCCCTTGGCAACCTCACTCACATCCCATGTCTGGCACATGTGCTCAATTTGGTTGTGCAGAGTTTTCTGAGGGACTATCCGGATCTTGATGCCCTGCTGCACAAGGTCCGCCTAGAGTGTGCTCACTTGCGGCGTTCCAGCTTGGCCAGATCCCGCATTGCTGCTCTGCAGCGCCGATTCCGCCTTCCGGAACACCGCATCATATGTGACCTACCTACCCGGTGGAATTCCACGTTACATATGTTGGAGCGGTTGTGTGAGCAGCAGCAAGCAGTTATGGAGTACCAGCTGCATCAGGCGCAAAGAAGTCGCAGTCAGCGCCGATCAGACTTCACAACCACAGAGTGGGCCACTATGAAGGACGTCTGCCAGGTTTTGCGTCCTTTTGATTATTCCACGCGGATGGCAAGTGCAGATGATGCACTAGTCAGCATGACTGTCCCCCTTATCTGCCTGCTTCAGCAAACTTTGCAAGGGTTAAGGGATGATGTGGTGGAAGAGGTGGAGGATGAGGAGTCACCTTTTCCATCAGCTTCTGGAGAGTCAGCGCCACGTGGTTCCTCACAAAGGGGTACGCAGGGGCCAATTTGTGAGGAGGATGAGGAGGAGTCAATGGAGGAGGAAGAGCTCCGTCCAGAGGAGGGAGCGACACAATTGTCCAGTGGTCAGTGTGTACAGCGAGGGTGGGGTGATGACGAGCGGGCAGAGATCATGTCTCAAGCAGGGGACAGCGTTTCTGGGCCGGTTGGCACTCTGCAGCACATGGTGGATTTCATGCTGCAGTGCCTGAGAAACGACCGCCGCATCGACCACATTCTCAACATGCCTGATTATTGGGTGTTCACCCTCCTCGATCCTCGCTACCGGGACAACGTCCAAAACCTCATCCCTGCGTTGACCCGGGAGCGTAAATTGCGGGAGTACCACGACACACTGGTGAATTCCATCATCTTCTCCTGTCCAACTGAGAGGAGTGCTGCTAGTGCTTTACAAAGCAGCTCAGTGCGTCGAGGCAGTGGGGGAGGCTCTGCCCAAAGAGGGAGCAGAAGCAGTGCCTCTGCCCAAGGCAAGCCCAGTATGGCACAACTCTGGCACACTTTTGTGTGCCCGCCCCAAATGTCTACACCATCACCGGCGGCTCCAGTCAGCAGGAGGCAACGGTTCCGTCAGATGGTGACAGACTACATGGCTTGCCCTCTTACTGTACTCCCAGACGGCTCTTCCCCGTTCAAGTTTTGGGTCTCTAAGCTGGATACATGGCCAGAGCTAAGCCAGTATGCATTGGAGGTGCTGGCTTGCCCTGCGGCTAGTGTCTTATCGGAACGTGTCTTTAGTGCCGCAGGTGGTGTACTAACAGACCGTCGCATGCGACTATCCTCCGATAACGTTGACCGGCTTACTTTCCTGAAAATGAACCAGGCCTGGATCTCGCAGGAATTTGCCACTCCTCTGCCTGATTAAGTAATTGGGTGTCATCCAGGTCTCCTGCTGTGTTCATCTTTCTACCACCTGAACTGCTATTCCTGGGCTCCAACACCGCCAGTTGCGGCTCAGAAGTGCAGGCTGCACAGTAAAAACATACGACCCAGTGTTATTGGGTTTCAGTAACGTCAGCTGATCCCCAGCTGTGTAGCCGGCAATGTGTCCTGCGACCGCCACGCTGGCACAACAACCTAAATGTAAGGGAACCTGTCCCCCCCCCCCCCCGTCGTTTGTTACTGAAAGAGCCATCTTGTGCAGCAGTAATGCTGCACAAGGAAAAGGTAGCTCTTTTTTTTTAGCTCTTTGCACACGCAGAACTTAACACTTATAAAATGTGTTCACTGATACCGTTATACCGTCCCGGAGCTGGGACTTTCCTTCGTAATGTGACGCAGCACAGCCGTCATTCCTACCCCCTTGGTGCCATGCGCTGCCTCCTCAGCGTTGTTTTAAGCTGTCACGGAGCCTGCGCTGTTCTGTTATCCCTTGGGCATGCCCTATTTGCGCTGCCTGTCTTCTGACATAATTTGGTGTCAGGCTGGCTGCGCCTGTGCGGCCGCGGTGCCCGAGATCCCGCCTCGCAGTGTCTTCTGATTGAGTCACACTGCGGGCCTGGGATCCATGGGCATGCGCAGTGCATATCTTCCCCTCGGGCTCTCGCTCATTTCCCTCCGCCTTCTTTAGACTGTGCGCCGTCAGCTGATCCCTAGCATGCCACGGCCGTGACACCGCACAGTCTGAAGAAGAGGGAAGGAGGGGAGTGAGAGTCGAGGTTATGCACTGTGCATGCCCATGGTTCCAAGGCCCGCAGTGGGATTACGTTAGATGAGACTGCGAGGTGGGATCTGGATCAGCGTGGACGCACAGGCACTGACAGCCTGACACCAAATTATGTCAGAAGACAGGCAGCGCTAATTGGGCATGGCCAAGGGCTAACAGAACAGCGCAGGCTCCGTGGCAGCTTAAAACAACGCTGAGGAGGCAGCGCACGGCATCAAGGGGATAGGAATGACAGCTGTGCTGTGTCCCATTACGAAGGAAATTCGCACCTCCGGAACGGTTTAACGGTATAAAGGGACACATTTTTAGTGTTTACTTCGGTGTTTGCAAGGAGCATAATTAAAAGAGCAACCTTTTCCTTTTGCATCCTTAGTGCTGCACAACATGGCTCTTTCAGCTACAAACGTCTTGGGGGGGGGGGGTTAAAGGTTTCCTTTCAACTTGCTCCAATCAGGCTTCGGCCTACACTCTGTTCCTCTGCTCCTCCTGCTGTCCCTGGGCTCTAACACCGCCAGTTGGTGCCTGGAAGTGCTGTGTGCACAGTCAACAGTCGCTCCTCTGTTATTGGGGTTCAGTAACGTCAGCTGATCCCCAGCTGTGTGTGCGGCAATACCTCCAATCTGCTCCTCCTGCTGTCCCTGGGCTCTAACACCGCCAGTTGGTGCCTGGAAGTGCTGTGTGCACAGTCAACAGTCGCTCCTCTGTTATTGGGGTTCAGTAACGTCAGCTGATCCCCAGCTGTGTGTGCGGCAATACCTCCAATCTGCTCCTCCTGCTGTCCCTGGGCTCTAACACCGCCAGTTGGTGCCTGGAAGTGCTGTGTGCACAGTCAACAGTCGCTCCTCTGTTATTGGGGTTCAGTAACGTCAGCTGATCCCCAGCTGTGTATCCGGCAACGTGTCATGCGACCGCCACGCTGGCACAACTAAAATGTAAGGGGACCTGTCCCCCCCCCCCCCTAGGCGTTTGTTACTGAAAGAGCCACCATGTGCAGCACTAATACTGCACAAGGGAAAGGTCGCTCTTGAAATTATGCTCCTTGCAAACGCTGAACTACACACTCATGTAATGTGTCCCCTCACACCGTCCAACCGTCCCGGAGGTGGGACTTTCCTTTGTAATGTGACACAGCACAGCCGTCATTGCTACCCCCTTGGCACCGTGCGCTGCCTCCTTAGCGTTGTTTGATTCCGTCATGGACCCTGCGCTGTTATGTTATCCCTTGGCCATGCACAGTTTGCGCTGCCCGTCCTCTGACATCATTTGTTGTCGTCCTGGCTGCGCCTGTGCGTCCACGCTGCCCGAAATCACACCTCGCAGTGTCGTCTAATGTGATCCCACAGTGGGCCTGGTATCCATGGCCATGCGCAGTGCATATACTAGCCTCTCACTCCCCTTCTTCACGCTTCTTCAGACTAGGCGGCGTCAGCTGATCCCTAATAGCATGCCACGGCCGTGACGCCGCACAGTCTGAAGAAGCAGGAAGGAGGTGAGTGAGAGGCGATGATATGCACTGCGCATGCCCATGGATCCCTGGCCCGCAGTGGGACTACATTAGATGACACTGCAAGGTTGGATCTCGGGCAGCTTGGACGCACAGGCACTGCCAGCCTGACACCTACATGATGTCAGAAGACGGGCACCGCTAACTGTGCATGGCCAAGGGATAACATTACAGTGCGGGCTCCGTGACAGAACCAAACAACGTTGAGGAGGTGGTGCCCGGCACCAAGGGGGTTGGAATGACGGCTGTGCTGTGTCACATTACAAAGGAAAGTCCCACTTCCGGGATGGTTTGACGGTGTGAGGGGACACATTATATGAGTGTGTACTTCAGCGTTTGCAAGGAGCATAATTTTCGGAGCCACCATTTTCCATGTGCAGTATTACTGCTGTACAAGATGGCTCTTTCAGCAACAAATGCCTGGGGGGGGGGGTTAAAGGTTCCCTTTCAACTTGCTCCACTGCAGGCTTCGGCCTACACTCTGCTCCTCTTTGATTCCCTGGGTTTCAACACTGTCAGTTGCCACCTGGAAGTGTTGTCTACACAGAAAAAAACACTAGGTGATGTGTCAGTGGGGTTCAGCACCGCCAGCTGTTCCCCTGCTGTGTAGTCGGCAACGTGTCCAGCACAAGCCACGCTGGCACAACAGAACAAAAGCTGCCACCAGTGCAGGCTTCGGCCTACACTCTGCTCCTCTCCTCCTCCTGCTGACCCTGGGCTCAAACACCGCTAGTTTTTGCCCGGAAGTGCTAGCTGCACAGAGAAAAACACCAGCCAATGTGTTAGTGGGGTTCAGCAACGCCAGCTGTTCCCCTGCTGTGTAGCCGGCAACGTGACCTGCAAACGCCATGCAGGCACAGGAACTGAAATTAAAAGGGAACCTGGCCCCACCCCCCCAGGTGTTTCTATGTATAACAGCCACCTAGTACAGCAGTACTGCTGCATTTGTACAAGGTGGCTGACTTTTTCTCCTTGCCCACGTGGAACTCAACACGTACAAAATGTGTCTCATTGAGACCATTCCACTGTCCCTGAGGTGTGACTTTCCTTTGTAATGATACGCAGCACCCCCCTTGGTAGCGTTTCCCGTCTTTTGTCATCATGGTTAGCTGGCTGCGCCTGTGCATCCGCCCTGCTAGAAACAACGCCCCTCGTTGTCATATTTATTTTGTCAGCGAGGGTGTGGTTTATGGGCACGAGCAGTGCATATGTTCGCCTGTCTTAACTCATCTCCTTCCGCCTTCTTCAGACTGTGCGGCCTCCTGGCCGTGGTAGGCGATAAGGGATCAGCTGAGGCCGCCCAGTCTGGAGCCGGTGTAAGGACATGTGTAAGCGGCAAACCTATTTACTGCACAAGGCCACGAATCCCAGCCACGTAGTGTGATTGTTTGAAAACACACTGTGGGTCTGGGATTCATGTCCATCGCTAACCGCAACGGCCGACATGAAATGAGGTCAGAAGACAGGAAGCGCTCACAGCGCATGGCCAAGGGATCACAATAGCGCAGACTCCTGTACAGCAAATAACAACGCTCAGGAATCTGCGCCCAGTACCTAGGTGCAAATTTTGACACCTGTGCTGCGTCTCGTTAAAAAGACAAGTCACGCCTCCACAACTGTTTGACAGTATAATGGGCTAAATAGTGTACGTGTTTTAGTCAGCGTGTGCAAGGAGCAAAACAAATAGAGCAACCTTTTACTTGTGCAGCATTAATGCTGCACAAGGTGTGGCTCTTGTACCTTGCAACACCTGAGGGGGGGGTTAAAGGTAACCTTTGAAATTGGTTCAACTAGGCTTCGGCCTACACTCTGCTCCTCTCCTCCTCCTGCTGACCCTGGGCTCAAACAACGCCAGTTTCTGCCCGGACATGCTAGCTGCACAGAGAAAAACACCAGCCAATGTGTTAGTGGGGTTCAGCACCGCCTGCTGTTCCCCCGCTGTGTAGCCGGCATCGTGTCCAGCACAAGCCACGCTGGCACAACCGACCAAAAGCTGCCACCAGTGCAGGCTTCGGCCTACACTTTGCTCCTCTCCTCCTCCTCCTGCTGACCCTGGGCTCTAACACCGCTAGTTTTTGCCCGGACATGCAATCTGCACAGAGAAAAACACCAGTCAATGTGTCAGTGGGGTTCAGCAACGCCAGCTGTTCCCCTGCTGTGTAGCTTGCAACGTGACCTGCAAACGCCACGCAGGCACATGAACTGAAATTGAAGGGAGCCTGCCCCCCACCCACAGGTGTTTCTATGTATATCAGCCACCTTGTACAGCAGTACTGCTGCATTTGTACGAGGTGGCTGACTTTTTCTCCTTGCCCACGTGGAACTCAACACGTACAAAATGTGTCTCATTAGAGACCATTACAATGTCCCTGAGGTGTGACTTTCCTTTGTAATGACACGCAGCACCACCCTTGTTAGCGCTGCCCGTCTTTTGACATCATTGGTTAGCTGGCTGCGCCTGTGCATCTCCCCTGCTCGAAACAACGGCCCTCGGTGTCTTATTTTTTTGGACAGCGAGGGTGTGATTGATGGGCATGTGCAGTGCATATGTTTGCCTGTGTTCACTCATCTCCTTCCGCCTTCTTCAGACTGGGTGTCCTCATGGCCGCGGCAGGCGATAAGGGATCAGATGAGGCCGCCCAGTCTGAAGCAGGTGTAAGGACATGTGTGAGCGGCAAACATATTTAGTGCACCAGGGCACGAATCCCAGCACCGCAGTGTGATTTTTTAAAAACACACTGTGGGTCTGGGATTCATGTCCATCGCTAACCGCAACGGCCGACATGAAATGAGGTCAGAAGACAGGAAGCGCTCACAGCGCATGGCCAAGGGATCACAATAGCGCAGACTCCTGTACAGCAAATAACAACGCTCAGGAATCTGCGCCCAGTACCTAGGTGCAAATTTTGACACCTGTGCTGCGTCTCGTTAAAAAGACAAGTCACGCCTCCACAACTGTTTGACAGTATAATGGGCTAAATAGTGTACGTGTTTTAGTCAGCGTGTGCAAGGAGCAAAACAAATAGAGCAACCTTTTACTTGTGCAGCATTAATGCTGCACAAGGTGTGGCTCTTGTACCTTGCAACACCTGAGGGGGGGGTTAAAGGTAACCTTTGAAATTGGTTCAACTAGGCTTCGGCCTACACTCTGCTCCTCTACTCCTCCTGCTGACCCTGGGCTCAAACACCGCTAGTTTTTGCCCGGAAATGCTAGCTGCACAGAGAAAAACACCAGCCAATGTGTTAGTGGGGTTCAGCACCGCCAGCTGTTCCCCTGCTGTGTAGTCGGCAACGTGTCCAGCACAAGCCACGCTGGCACAACCGACCAAAAGCTGCCACCAGTGCAGGCTTCGGCCTACACTTTGCTCCTCTCCTCCTCCTGCTGACCCTGGGCTCAAACAACGCCAGTTTCTGCCCGGACATGCTAGCTGCACAGAGAAAAACACCAGCCAATGTGTTAGTGGGGTTCAGCACCGCCTGCTGTTCCCCCGCTGTGTAGCCGGCATCGTGTCCAGCACAAGCCACGCTGGCACAACCGACCAAAAGCTGCCACCAGTGCAGGCTTCGGCCTACACTTTGCTCCTCTCCTCCTCCTGCTGACCCTGGGCTCAAACAACGCCAGTTTCTGCCCGGACATGCTAGCTGCACAGAGAAAAACACCAGCCAATGTGTTAGTGGGGTTCAGCAACGCCAGCTGTTCCCCTGCTGTGTAGCTTGCAACGTGACCTGCAAACGCCACGCAGGCACATGAACTGAAATTGAAGGGAGCCTGCCCCCCACCCCCCCAGGTGTTTCTATGTATAACAGCCACCTTGTACAGCAGTACTGCTGCATTTGTACAAGGTGGCTGACTTTTTCTCCTTGCACACGTGGAACTCAACAAGTACAAAATGTGTCTCATTACAGACCATTACAATGTCCCTGAGGTGTGACTTTCCTTTTTAATGACACGCAGCACCCCCATTGTTAGCGCTGCCCGTCTCCTGACATCATTGGTTGGCTGGCTGTGCCTGTGCGTCCCCCCTGCCCGACACAACGCCCCCCGTTGTCTCATATATTTTGACTGCGAGGGTGTGATTGATGGGCACGAGCAGTGCATATGTTCCCCTGTTTTCACTCCCCTCCTTCCGCCTTCTTCTGACTGTGCGGCCTCATGGCCGCGGCATGCGATAAGGGATCAGCTGAGGCCGCCCAGTCTGAAGCAGGTGTAAGGACATGTGTGAGCGGCGAACATATTTACTGCACAAGGCCACGAATCCCAGCACCGCAGTGTGACTTTAGGAAAAGCCACTGTGGGTCTGGGATTTATGGCCATCGTTAACCGCACCGGCCAACATGAAATGAGGTCATGAGACGGCCTGCACTAACAGGGTATTGCCAAGGGATAACACAAGAGCGCAGACTCCTGTACAGCAAATAACAACGCTCAGGAATCTGCGCCCAGTACCTAGGTGCAAATTTTGACACCTGTGCTGCGTCTCGTTAAAAAGACAAGTCACGCCTCCACAACTGTTTGACAGTATAATGGGCTAAATAGTGTACGTGTTTAATTCAGCGTGTGCAAGGAGCAAAATTAAATAGAGCAACCTTTGACTTGTGCATCATTAATGCTGTTCAAGGTGTGGCTCTTGTACCTTGCAACACCTGAGGGGGGGGTTAAAGGTAACCTTTGAAATTGGTTCAACTAGGCTTCGGCCTACACTCTGCTCCTCTACTCCTCCTGCTGACCCTGGGCTCAAACACCGCTAGTTTTTGCCCGGAAATGCTAGCTGCACAGAGAAAAACACCAGCCAATGTGTTAGTGGGGTTCAGCACCGCCAGCTGTTCCCCTGCTGTGTAGTCGGCAACGTGTCCAGCACAAGCCACGCTGGCACAACAGAACAAAAGCTGCCACCAGTGCAGGCTTCGGCCTACACTTTGCTCCTCTCCTCCTCCTCCTGCTGACCCTGGGCTCTAACACCGCTAGTTTTTGCCCGGACATGCAATCTGCACAGAGAAAAACACCAGTCAATGTGTCAGTGGGGTTCAGCAACGCCAGCTGTTCCCCTGCTGTGTAGCTTGCAACGTGACCTGCAAACGCCACGCAGGCACATGAACTGAAATTGAAGGGAGCCTGCCCCCCACCCCCCCAGGTGTTTCTATGTATAACAGCCACCTTGTACAGCAGTACTGCTGCATTTGTACAAGGTGGCTGACTTTTTCTCCTTGCACACGTGGAACTCAACAAGTACAAAATGTGTCTCATTACAGACCATTACAATGTCCCTGAGGTGTGACTTTCCTTTTTAATGACACGCAGCACCCCCATTGTTAGCGCTGCCCGTCTCCTGACATCATTGGTTGGCTGGCTGTGCCTGTGCGTCCCCCCTGCCCGACACAACGCCCCCCGTTGTCTCATATATTTTGACTGCGAGGGTGTGATTGATGGGCACGAGCAGTGCATATGTTCCCCTGTTTTCACTCCCCTCCTTCCGCCTTCTTCTGACTGTGCGGCCTCATGGCCGCGGCATGCGATAAGGGATCAGCTGAGGCCGCCCAGTCTGAAGCAGGTGTAAGGACATGTGTGAGCGGCGAACATATTTACTGCACAAGGCCACGAATCCCAGCACCGCAGTGTGACTTTAGGAAAAGCCACTGTGGGTCTGGGATTTATGGCCATCGTTAACCGCACCGGCCAACATGAAATGAGGTCATGAGACGGCCTGCACTAACAGGGTATTGCCAAGGGATAACACAAGAGCGCAGACTCCTGTACAGCAAATAACAACGCTCAGGAATCTGCGCCCAGTACCTAGGTGCAAATTTTGACACCTGTGCTGCGTCTCGTTAAAAAGACAAGTCACGCCTCCACAACTGTTTGACAGTATAATGGGCTAAATAGTGTACGTGTTTAATTCAGCGTGTGCAAGGAGCAAAATTAAATAGAGCAACCTTTGACTTGTGCATCATTAATGCTGTTCAAGGTGTGGCTCTTGTACCTTGCAACACCTGAGGGGGGGGTTAAAGGTAACCTTTGAAATTGGTTCAACTAGGCTTCGGCCTACACTCTGCTCCTCTACTCCTCCTGCTGACCCTGGGCTCAAACACCGCTAGTTTTTGCCCGGAAATGCTAGCTGCACAGAGAAAAACACCAGCCAATGTGTTAGTGGGGTTCAGCACCGCCAGCTGTTCCCCTGCTGTGTAGTCGGCAACGTGTCCAGCACAAGCCACGCTGGCACAACAGAACAAAAGCTGCCACCAGTGCAGGCTTCGGCCTACACTTTGCTCCTCTCCTCCTCCTCCTGCTGACCCTGGGCTCTAACACCGCTAGTTTTTGCCCGGACATGCAATCTGCACAGAGAAAAACACCAGTCAATGTGTCAGTGGGGTTCAGCAACGCCAGCTGTTCCCCTGCTGTGTAGCTTGCAACGTGACCTGCAAACGCCACGCAGGCACATGAACTGAAATTGAAGGGAGCCTGCCCCCCACCCCCCCAGGTGTTTCTATGTATAACAGCCACCTTGTACAGCAGTACTGCTGCATTTGTACAAGGTGGCTGACTTTTTCTCCTTGCACACGTGGAACTCAACAAGTACAAAATGTGTCTCATTACAGACCATTACAATGTCCCTGAGGTGTGACTTTCCTTTTTAATGACACGCAGCACCCCCATTGTTAGCGCTGCCCGTCTCCTGACATCATTGGTTGGCTGGCTGTGCCTGTGCGTCCCCCCTGCCCGACACAACGCCCCCCGTTGTCTCATATATTTTGACTGCGAGGGTGTGATTGATGGGCACGAGCAGTGCATATGTTCCCCTGTTTTCACTCCCCTCCTTCCGCCTTCTTCTGACTGTGCGGCCTCATGGCCGCGGCATGCGATAAGGGATCAGATGAGGCCGTCCAGTCTGAAGCAGGTGTAAGGACATGTGTGAGCGGCAAACATATTTACTGCACCAGGGCACGAATCCCAGCACCGCAGTGTGATTTTTTAAAAACACACTGTGGGTCTGGGATTCATGTCCATCGCTAACCGCAACGGCCAACATGAAATGAGGTCATAAGACAGGAAGCGCTCACAGCGCATGGCCAAAGGATCACAAGAGCGCAGACTCCTGTACAGCAACTAACAACGCTCAGGAAGCTGCGCCCATGCAAAAAGGTGTTTTCGACACCTGTGCTGCTTTTCTTTAAAAAGACAAGTCACGCCTCCACTACTGTTAAACAGTATAATGGGCTAAATAGTCTACGTGTTGCATTCAGCTTGTGCAAGTAGACAAATTAATAGAGCAACCTTTTACTTGTGCAGCATTAATGCTGCAGAAGGAGTGGCTCTTGTTCTTTGTAACACCTGAGGGGGGGTTAAAGGTAACCTTTGAAATTGGTGCAACTAGGCTTCGGCCTACACTCTGCTCCTCTCCTCCTCCTGCTGACCCTGGGCTGTAACAACGCTAGTTTTTGCCCGGAAATGCTAGCTGCACAGAGAAAAACACCAGCCAATGTGTTAGTGGGGTTCAGCAACGCCAGCTGTTCCCCCGCTGTGTAGCCGGCATCGTGTCCAGCACAAGCCACGCTGGCACAACCGACCAAAAGCTGCCACCAGTGCAGGCTTCGGCCTACACTTTGCTCCTCTCCTCCTCCTCCTGCTGACCCTGGGCTCAAACACCGCTAGTTTTTGCCCGGAAATGCTAGCTGCACAGAGAAAAACACCAGCCAATGTGTTAGTGGGGTTCAGCACCGCCAGCTGTTCCCCCGCTGTGTAGCCGGCATCGTGTCCAGCACAAGCCACGCTGGCACAACCGACCAAAAGCTGCCACCAGTGCAGGCTTCGGCCTACACTTTGCTCCTCTCCTCCTCCTCCTGCTGACCCTGGGCTCAAACACCGCTAGTTTTTGCCCGGAAATGCTAGCTGCACAGAGAAAAACACCAGCCAATGTGTTAGTGGGGTTCAGCACCGCCAGCTGTTCCCCTGCTGTGCAGCTTGCAACGTGACCTGCAAACGCCACGCAGGCACATGAACTGAAATTGAAGGGAGCCTGGCCCCCACCCCCAGGTGTTTCTATGTATAACAGCCACCTTGTACAGCAGTACTGCTGCATTTGTACAAGGTGGCTGATGTTTTCTCCTTGCCCACGTGGAACTCAACACGTACAAAATGTGTCTCTTTGAGACCATTCCACTGTCCCTGAGGTGTGACTTTCCTTTCTAATGATACGCAGCACCCCCCTTGGTAGCGCTTCCCGTCTTCTGACATCATTGGTTGGCTACTTGCGCCTGTTCGTCCGCCCTGCCTGAATAAAATGCTCCTCGTTGTCTTAATTATTTTGACTGCGAGGGTGTGATTGATGGGCACGAGCAGTGCATATCTTCGCCTGTCTTAACTCATCTCCTTCAGCCTTCTTCAGACTGTGCAGCCTCATGGCCGCGGCATGCAAGAAGGGATCAGCAGAGGCCGCCCAGTCTGAAGCAGGTGTAAGGACGTGTGTGAGCGGCCAAAATATTTACTGCTCAAGGCCACGAATCCCAGCACCGCAGTGTGGCTTTATGAAAAGACACTGTGGGTCTGGGATTTATGGCCATCGTTAACCGCACCGGCCAACATGAAATGATGTCATAAGATGGGCAGCGCTAACAGGGCATTGCCAAGGGATAACACAAGAGCGCAGACTCCTGTACAGCAAATAACAACGCTCAGGAAGCTGCTCCAAGCACCAAGGCGTTATTTTGGACACCTGTGCTGCGTCTCATCAAAAAACCAAGTCACGCATCCACTACAGTTTGACTGTAGAATGGGGTAAATTGTGTATGTCTTTCATTCAGCGTGTGCAAGTAGACAAATTAATAGAGCAACCTTTCACTTGTGCAGCATTAATACTGCACAAGGTGTGTCTCTTGTACTTTGTAACACCTGAGGGGGGGGTTAAAGGTTTCCTTTGAAATTGGTTCAACTAAGCTTCGGCCTACACTCTGCTCCTCTCCTCCTCCTCCTGCTTCAACACGGGCTCTAACATCGCTAGTTTTTGCCCGCAAGTGCTAGCTGCACAGAGAAAAACACACGCCATTGTGTTAGTGGGGTTCAGCAACGCCAGCTGTTCCCCCAGTGTGTAGCCGGCAAAGTGTCCTGCAAACGCAACGCAGACACAAAGCTGCCTCCAGTGCAGGCTTCGGCCTACACTCATCTCCCCCTGCTTACCCTTTGCTCCAACACCGCTAGTTGGGGCTCTAGGAAGACAATCTTTAATAGGCAAGGCAACGCATCCGGGTTCCAGCACCGCCAGCTGGTTCTCGGCAGTGTTCTTGTCACAGGTACTCCCTCGTGCCAAGCCTGGTTTCAGCACCGTCAGCTGTTTCCGGGTTGTGTCAACTTCACTGAGACGCCTATGCTTGCCCCGTCGTGGTGCGGTCGAGTTAGCCAACTCCAGGGTGCCTCCAGTTTAGGAGCTTCCTATGTGGGCTGCGTGAACTGGTAGTCAAGGCTGGTTCTGTAGTGCCAGTAGGCCCAGCTCCCCCTGTAGGACTGTTGGGGTTCGGTAACTGCGGCTGCCTCGCGGCCTAGCTGTTCTCTCCTCTCCTGTGGGCCTTGGGGTCCACCACCTGGTTCCAGCACCGTCAGCTGGTTCCGGGCCGAGCCTTTGGCTTAGGTGCCTCCTCCTGGGTATCCGAGTTCCGCCAACGCCAGGCGGTCCTTGGTAGTGCTTTTAAGCGCGGGCACCTACAGCTTAGTAACCGGGTTCCAGCACCGTCAGCTGGTCCTCGGTCGTGCCATTGGCTCTTGCACACTGGGGCAACGCATCCGGGTTCCAGCACCGCCAGCTGGTTCTCGGCAGTGTTTTTGTCACAGGTACTCCCTCGTGCCAAGCCTGGTTTCAGCACCGTCAGCTGTTTCCGGGTTGTGTCAAGCTCACTGAGACACCTATGCTTGCCTCGTCGTGGTGCGGTCGGGTTAGCCAACTCCAGGGTGCCTCCAGTTTAGGAGCTTCCTATGTGGGCTGCGTGAACTGGTAGTCAAGGCTGGTTCTGTAGTGCCAGTAGGCCCAGCTCCCCCTGTAGGACTGTTGGGGTTCGGTAACTGCGGCTGCCTCGCGGCCTAGCTGTTCTCTCCTCTCCTGTGGGCCTTCGGGTCCACCACCTGGTTCCAGCACCGTCAGCTGGTTCCGGGCCGAGCCTTTGGCTTAGGTGCCTCCTCCTGGGTATCCGAGTTCCGCCAACGCCAGGCGGTCCTTGGTAGTGCTTTTAAGCGCGGGCACCTACAGCTTAGTAACCGGGTTCCAGCACCGTCAGCTGGTCCTCGGTCGTGCCATTGGCTCTTGCACACTGGGGCAACGCATCCGGGTTCCAGCACCGCCAGCTGGTTCTCGGCAGTGTTTTTGTCACAGGTACTCCCTCGTGCCAAGCCTGGTTTCAGCACCGTCAGCTGTTTCCGGGTTGTGTCAAGCTCACTGAGACACCTATGCTTGCCTCGTCGTGGTGCGGTCGGGTTAGCCAACTCCAGGGTGCCTCCAGTTTAGGAGCTTCCTATGTGGGCTGCGTGAACTGGTAGTCAAGGCTGGTTCTGTAGTGCCAGTAGGCCCAGCTCCCCCTGTAGGACTGTTGGGGTTCGGTAACTGCGGCTGCCTCGCGGCCTAGCTGTTCTCTCCTCTCCTGTGGACCTTCGGGTCCACCACCTGGTTCCAGCACCGTCAGCTGGTTCCGGGCCGAGCCTTTGGCTTAGGTGCCTCCTCCTGGGTATCCGAGTTCCGCCAACGCCAGGCGGTCCTTGGTAGTGCTTTTAAGCGCGGGCACCTACAGCTTAGTAACCGGGTTCCAGCACCGTCAGCTGGTCCTCGGTCGTGCCATTGGCTCTTGCACACTGGGGCAACGCATCCGGGTTCCAGCACCGCCAGCTGGTTCTCGGCAGTGTTTTTGTCACAGGTACTCCCTCGTGCCAAGCCTGGTTTCAGCACCGTCAGCTGTTTCCGGGTTGTGTCAAGCTCACTGAGACACCTATGCTTGCCTCGTCGTGGTGCGGTCGGGTTAGCCAACTCCAGGGTGCCTCCAGTTTAGGAGCTTCCTATGTGGGCTGCGTGAACTGGTAGTCAAGGCTGGTTCTGTAGTGCCAGTAGGCCCAGCTCCCCCTGTAGGACTGTTGGGGTTCGGTAACTGCGGCTGCCTCGCGGCCTAGCTGTTCTCTCCTCTCCTGTGGGCCTTGGGGTCCACCACCTGGTTCCAGCACCGTCAGCTGGTTCCGGGCCGAGCCTTTGGCTTAGGTGCCTCCTCCTGGGTATCCGAGTTCCGCCAACGCCAGGCGGTCCTTGGTAGTGCTTTTAAGCGCGGGCACCTACAGCTTAGTAACCGGGTTCCAGCACCGTCAGCTGGTCCTCGGTCGTGCCATTGGCTCTTGCACACTGGGGCAACGCATCCGGGTTCCAGCACCGCCAGCTGGTTCTCGGCAGTGTTTTTGTCACAGGTACTCCCTCGTGCCAAGCCTGGTTTCAGCACCGTCAGCTGTTTCCGGGTTGTGTCAAGCTCACTGAGACACCTATGCTTGCCTCGTCGTGGTGCGGTCGGGTTAGCCAACTCCAGGGTGCCTCCAGTTTAGGAGCTTCCTATGTGGGCTGCGTGAACTGGTAGTCAAGGCTGGTTCTGTAGTGCCAGTAGGCCCAGCTCCCCCTGTAGGACTGTTGGGGTTCGGTAACTGCGGCTGCCTCGCGGCCTAGCTGTTCTCTCCTCTCCTGTGGACCTTCGGGTCCACCACCTGGTTCCAGCACCGTCAGCTGGTTCCGGGCCGAGCCTTTGGCTTAGGTGCCTCCTCCTGGGTATCCGAGTTCCGCCAACGCCAGGCGGTCCTTGGTAGTGCTTTTAAGCGCGGGCACCTACAGCTTAGTAACCGGGTTCCAGCACCGTCAGCTGGTCCTCGGTCGTGCCATTGGCTCTTGCACACTGGGGCAACGCATCCGGGTTCCAGCACCGCCAGCTGGTTCTCGGCAGTGTTTTTGTCACAGGTACTCCCTCGTGCCAAGCCTGGTTTCAGCACCGTCAGCTGTTTCCGGGTTGTGTCAAGCTCACTGAGACACCTATGCTTGCCTCGTCGTGGTGCGGTCGGGTTAGCCAACTCCAGGGTGCCTCCAGTTTAGGAGCTTCCTATGTGGGCTGCGTGAACTGGTAGTCAAGGCTGGTTCTGTAGTGCCAGTAGGCCCAGCTCCCCCTGTAGGACTGTTGGGGTTCGGTAACTGCGGCTGCCTCGCGGCCTAGCTGTTCTCTCCTCTCCTGTGGACCTTCGGGTCCACCACCTGGTTCCAGCACCGTCAGCTGGTTCCGGGCCGAGCCTTTGGCTTAGGTGCCTCCTCCTGGGTATCCGAGTTCCGCCAACGCCAGGCGGTCCTTGGTAGTGCTTTTAAGCGCGGGCACCTACAGCTTAGTAACCGGGTTCCAGCACCGTCAGCTGGTCCTCGGTCGTGCCATTGGCTCTTGCACACTGGGGCAACGCATCCGGGTTCCAGCACCGCCAGCTGGTTCTCGGCAGTGTTTTTGTCACAGGTACTCCCTCGTGCCAAGCCTGGTTTCAGCACCGTCAGCTGTTTCCGGGTTGTGTCAAGCTCACTGAGACACCTATGCTTGCCTCGTCGTGGTGCGGTCGGGTTAGCCAACTCCAGGGTGCCTCCAGTTTAGGAGCTTCCTATGTGGGCTGCGTGAACTGGTAGTCAAGGCTGGTTCTGTAGTGCCAGTAGGCCCAGCTCCCCCTGTAGGACTGTTGGGGTTCGGTAACTGCGGCTGCCTCGCGGCCTAGCTGTTCTCTCCTCTCCTGTGGGCCTTGGGGTCCACCACCTGGTTCCAGCACCGTCAGCTGGTTCCGGGCCGAGCCTTTGGCTTAGGTGCCTCCTCCTGGGTATCCGAGTTCCGCCAACGCCAGGCGGTCCTTGGTAGTGCTTTTAAGCGCGGGCACCTACAGCTTAGTAACCGGGTTCCAGCACCGTCAGCTGGTCCTCGGTCGTGCCATTGGCTCTTGCACACTGGGGCAACGCATCCGGGTTCCAGCACCGCCAGCTGGTTCTCGGCAGTGTTTTTGTCACAGGTACTCCCTCGTGCCAAGCCTGGTTTCAGCACCGTCAGCTGTTTCCGGGTTGTGTCAAGCTCACTGAGACACCTATGCTTGCCTCGTCGTGGTGCGGTCGGGTTAGCCAACTCCAGGGTGCCTCCAGTTTAGGAGCTTCCTATGTGGGCTGCGTGAACTGGTAGTCAAGGCTGGTTCTGTAGTGCCAGTAGGCCCAGCTCCCCCTGTAGGACTGTTGGGGTTCGGTAACTGCGGCTGCCTCGCGGCCTAGCTGTTCTCTCCTCTCCTGTGGACCTTCGGGTCCACCACCTGGTTCCAGCACCGTCAGCTGGTTCCGGGCCGAGCCTTTGGCTTAGGTGCCTCCTCCTGGGTATCCGAGTTCCGCCAACGCCAGGCGGTCCTTGGTAGTGCTTTTAAGCGCGGGCACCTACAGCTTAGTAACCGGGTTCCAGCACCGTCAGCTGGTCCTCGGTCGTGCCATTGGCTCTTGCACACTGGGGCAACGCATCCGGGTTCCAGCACCGCCAGCTGGTTCTCGGCAGTGTTTTTGTCACAGGTACTCCCTCGTGCCAAGCCTGGTTTCAGCACCGTCAGCTGTTTCCGGGTTGTGTCAAGCTCACTGAGACACCTATGCTTGCCTCGTCGTGGTGCGGTCGGGTTAGCCAACTCCAGGGTGCCTCCAGTTTAGGAGCTTCCTATGTGGGCTGCGTGAACTGGTAGTCAAGGCTGGTTCTGTAGTGCCAGTAGGCCCAGCTCCCCCTGTAGGACTGTTGGGGTTCGGTAACTGCGGCTGCCTCGCGGCCTAGCTGTTCTCTCCTCTCCTGTGGGCCTTGGGGTCCACCACCTGGTTCCAGCACCGTCAGCTGGTTCCGGGCCGAGCCTTTGGCTTAGGTGCCTCCTCCTGGGTATCCGAGTTCCGCCAACGCCAGGCGGTCCTTGGTAGTGCTTTTAAGCGCGGGCACCTACAGCTTAGTAACCGGGTTCCAGCACCGTCAGCTGGTCCTCGGTCGTGCCATTGGCTCTTGCACACTGGGGCAACGCATCCGGGTTCCAGCACCGCCAGCTGGTTCTCAGCAGTGTTCTTGTCACAGGTACTCCCTCGTGCCAAGCCTGGTTTCAGCACCGTCAGCTGTTTCCGGGTTGTGTCAACTTCACTGAGACGCCTATGCTTGCCCCGTCGTGGTGCGGTCGAGTTAGCCAACTCCAGGGTGCCTCCAGTTTAGGAGCTTCCTATGTGGGCTGCGTGAACTGGTAGTCAAGGCTGGTTCTGTAGTGCCAGTAGGCCCAGCTCCCCCTGTAGGACTGTTGGGGTTCGGTAACTGCGGCTGCCTCGCGGCCTAGCTGTTCTCTCCTCTCCTGTGGGCCTTCGGGTCCACCACCTGGTTCCAGCACCGTCAGCTGGTTCTCGGCAGTGTCTTTTGCTCTTGTACCTTCTGCTCCCCATCCTGGTTCCAGTACCGTCAGCTGGTTCCGGGCAGAGCCTTTGGCTTAGGTGCCTCCTTCTGGGTATCCAAGTTCCACCAACGTCAGGTGGTCCTTGGTAGTGCTTTCAGGCACGGGTACCTCCTGCTTAGTAACCGGGTTCCAGTAACGTCAGCTGGTCCTCGGTAGTTCCATTGGCTCTTGGACCTTCGGCTACCCATCCGGGTTCCAGTACCGTCAGCTGGTTCTCGGCAGTGTCTTTTGCTCTTGTACCTTCTGCTCCCCATCCTGGTTCCAGTAACGTCAGCTGGTTCCGGGCAGAGCCTTTGGCTTAGGTGCCTCCTTCTGGGTATCCGAGTTCCGTCAACGTCAGGCGGTCCTTGGTAGTGCTTTTTAGCACGGGTACCTCCTGCTTAGTAACCGGGTTCCAGTAACGTCAGCTGGTCCTCGGTAGTTCCATAGGCTCTTGAACCTTCGGGTAGCCATCCGAGTTCCAGTTCCATCAGCTGGTTCTTGGCATTTTCTCAGCCTTCTTGTACCTTCTGCTACATTTCCAAGTTGAAGACCCTAACGTCGACGACCCGGAAGACCACCACGATGACGACGACACGGAAGACCACCCCGATGACGACGACGACGACGGCGGAGATGACGACACTGGAGACGACGACCCTGGAGACGACAACATGGAAGACCGAGAAGCAGAAGAACAAGAGGCTGCAGAACAAAGAGCAGAAGAACATTAAGCATAAGACTTAATATCAGAGCAAAAGATATTATCTAAATTATATGCAGAAGAAGACTAAGCAGTGTATGGGGGTGAGTCCGTTCCTCCTCGTGGTGCCCCTGGATAAAGCCTGATGCTGCAGGCCAAACTGAACGCGGACAAATGTAACTTTTGTGACTGGCAGAACGGAAGGTGTAATCTTCCAACTTTTATAGATAACAACTACGGGAATGCCTGTCACAAATGAGAATATGATGAAGAAGTAGAATAGGAAGAATAATAACAGTGGAATAAAAAGAATATGTAGAATAAGAAGAATAATAATAGTTGAATAAAATGAATATGAAGAATGTAATAAAAAAAAAAAAATAGGTAGAAGATGAAGAAGAAGATGAATAAGGTGAAGAAGTTGATGTCAAAGATGCTGATGATGATGAAGATGAAAGTGTGGGAAAAGAAAAAAAAAAAGAAAAAAAAGAAGGGGAAGGGCGTGGAATAGTGAAACATCAATATCTGACAAAATAAAAAAAAAATTTACATAGTCAATATCTTTGTCACTCCGAACGTCTTAAAAAAAAACAAAAAACATGCTATTCTATTTGATTGGGATAAACCTCTATGACTTTAATGTCTCCGCCACCTCCCCAAATACATCCGGCATTATTCTTAGTTGTTTTCCTTCATGTAGAATGAACCTACAAGGAAAGAAAGGGTTTATTTTAATTCCGATATTTTGGTCCCATTGACTTGCATTGGGATCGGGTATCGGTATCGGCGATATCCGATATTTTTTGAATATCGGCCGATCCAAACCGATACCGATACTTTCCGATATCGGAAGGTATCGCTCAACACTACTAACAACACATGATTTAGTTGTAAAACATTGCCCACATTCTGAACAAGAAAATGGCTTCTCCCCTGTGTGTGTTAGCTGATGTCTAGCAAGACATGATTTTGATGTAAAGCATTTTCCACATTCTGAACATGAAAATGGCTTCTCCCCTGTGTGTATAGTATGATGTCTATCAAGATGTGTTTTCCGCTTAAAGCATTTCCCACATTCTGAACATGAAAATTGTTTCTCCCCTGTGTAAGCTGTTTCATGTTCCACAACCCTTCTGTGACTTTTGTTTTTCATATTTGTCTTTGATGAAGCAGAAAAAAGGACCCGTTGATCAGGATCAGATGACAGATTTTCTCTGATAATGTCTTGAAGTGTATCTGGTATAATGACATGTTCTTCACAAGTATCGGGTGTGATACCAATATTATCTGAGAATATCAAACGTCCCTTTGAGCTCCTGGTACAGTCATCTAAGAATAAAAATTATATTTGTTAGTAACATTGCAGTGGAATTATATTACTACTTCTATTATGTACTGTATATACTTGCGTATAAGCCGAGATTTTCAGCCCCCAAAAAATGGGTGGTCGGCGGGTGAGCGATGACTGTCACATACTCCCCTGCTCCTGGCACGGTCCCTACTTGTCCCATGGTCTCCGGCGCCGGCAGCTTCTTCCCCTGTTCAGCGGTCATGTGGTACCGCTCATTAAAGTAATTAATATGGACTCCACTCCCATAAGGGTGGAGCCGCATATTCATTACTGTAATGAGCGGTACCAGTGACCACTGAACAGAAGAACAAGCTGCCGGCTCCCAGAGACCATCGGTCCGGGAGAAACTGCCAGGGACCGCGCCGGGAGCAGGTGAGTATTTCATATTTACCTTTCCTCGTTCCACCGCTGCCCCGTCTTCCACGTCCTCTGCACTGACGGTTCAGGTCAGAGGGCGAAATGATATATTAGTGTGCACGCCGCCCTCTGCCTGAACAGTCAGTGCGGAAAGACGGGACGCTGAGGAGCAGCGGGCAGCGACGAGAGGTGATTGTAATTTTTTTATTTTTATTGCAGCAGCATTATATGTGGCACATTGTTATATGGAGCATCTATGGGGCCATAATGAACTGTATGGAGCATTATATGTGGCACATTGTTAAATGGAGCATCTTATGGGGCCATAATCAGGATATGTGCAGCATTATATGGGCCAAATATCCTTATGGAGCATCTTATGGGGCCATAATCAGCATTTGTGCAGCATTATATGGGGCATATTTTAATATGGAGCATATTATGGGGCCCATCAAAAAATTTATGGAGCATTATATAGGGCATATTTTGTATGGAGTATCTTATGGGGCCCACCATGACTGTATGGAGCATTATATGGGGCTCCTGATTCAATATGGCTATTCAAAAACACAACCTACTGCTGTCTCAATTAATTTTACTTTTATTGGTATCTATTTTTATTTTTGACATTTACCGGTAGCTGCTGCATTTTCTGTTGTGAATTCTGTGGTCAAGCTCCCTCCTGTGGTCATGAGTGGTACTTCGGCTGGTTCTGTCTATGAGCTTCCTCTGGTGGATGTGAGTGGGGCTGCGGCTTCTGAGTTTCCTTCCTCAGGTGACGAGGTTAAGTCGTTAGGTGCTGCTCTATTTAACTCCACCTAGTTCTTTGTTCCTGGCCTCCAGTCAATGTTCCAGTATTGGTCTTGCTCTCTCCTGGATCGTTCTTGTGGCCTGTCTGCCCTGCATAAGCTAAGTTTTGCTTGTGTTACTTTTGTTTGCTATATTTTCTGTCCAGCTTGCTATATTGGTTTTCCTTGCTTGCTGGAAGCTCTGAGACGCAGAGGGAGCACCTCCGTACCGTTAGTCGGTACGGAGGGTCTTTTTGCCCCCTCTGCGTGGTTGTTTGTAGGTTTTCGTGCTGACCGCAAAGCTATCTTTCCTATCCTCGGTCTATTCAGTAAGTCGGGCCTCACTTTGCTAAAATCTATTTCATCTCGGTGTTTGTATTTTCATCTTAACTCACAGTCATTATATGTGGGGGGCTGAATAATTAATCCAAAAAATTCTACCAATCCCAAAAAAACTAATAATATACAGCAGGGTAGAAAAGGTACTATATAAAAATTAACTTTTAATATTAGTATTTAAAATCCTAAAAGATAAGAGCAACTAACACACAAAATACACATACCACAAGCCAACCAAACGTAGCCAGAAAAACAACCTTTAGGTGTATCCTAACATAGGCTACTAAGGTGGATAAATAAATATAAATATTAAGTCTCGGTTAATAATCTCTAATAAGATCGAGCGAGAATTACAATATAGCAGTGTCCCTGGGTAATGTCAGCCTACTTAAACATAGAGAGTCAAGCTATACCATATTAACAAAATAAACCATATGGTTACCCTCACAGAAGAAATGACATCTGCCACAAAATAATAATAAATGGAACGGTCTCACCCAGGTAGATCGTAATTCATGTTCCTCCTGGTCTCTCTAGCAGTTCCAAAGGGGATAGTTCAGGTTGATCCCAAGATGTGGGGAAACGGATATACCTCAATCACCGCAATATTAACAAACCCACCATTAGGATCCCCGAGTACCCCAGATTAACCCCGTGGCCTCCCAACGCGTTTCATTGTTCCAAATCATCAGGGGAGGAATGAATGAATAAATGCCAGTTTGGGGAATGAAGGGGTTTTCCGTGCGCGGAATAAACCTCCTCCTTGTTTCAAATCATCCAGCGGTCTGCCGCCGCTCTTATCCCCGCCATTTATAGGGTATCTACCTTTACAACTTCCGGAATCCTCCACGGGTACCCCCTCCACGTGCACTAAAAGAACGCCGAAGGTCCCGGGTAGGAAGTCCGCCTCTGTATCACAGCGTCAAAGCTCCGCCCATCCCGTCCGTCACTCACTCATGATTATCGGGCTGGAGGGAGGCGCAATCCATCTCCTGCCGCTTCAAAGCTCCGCCCATCAGGGCCATCAATCATGACTCCAAACACGGACCCCCTTGTGGGCAGTGGCCTCATAGCTCCACCTATCCAGACCGTGACTCATGTATCATCACTAAGCAAACCGGACGGTGGGCCCGCCTCCATACTGTGGCGTCATAACTCCACCCATCCAGGCCCGCGCCATTCAAACATATCTAAGAACGGGCATTGGCCTTCCAGACAGCCCCCATCGTAACCACGCCCATCCATCCATCTATCGACAGGCGCTACAGCGCTACAGGCGCCCCACAATTCTTAGTATGCGGGCAATAAACCTATGCATTCTAAGCCCGCCACTGGGCGACAGTGTACTTGTCCCATATATTTAATGGGACACTGGTAGGGAGGCTGCCTCTGTGCAGCGGCCGCGCAACCTTTTCAGCTTTACATAACGAACACAGTTGAAACTGCTAAGGAGCCGCTGTGGAAACTCCTGGAATACATACTTTTAAAGGGCAGACTATGTACCTCTATATTAAAAGATGCCTCAACAACACATGGAAATGGCATCATACCTTTAGAAAAACCCATTTCATAGGCGCATGCCCATTCCTAGGGTAAGTTCTTTTTAAATATATCCATGTGTGTACTAGTGAGCATCCAAAATGCCACAAAAAGATTTAGTAGAAAATATATAGAGAAAAAGGTAGATAACCCAAAATAACCAACCAGTTCTATGCTGGTCATAACTAAAAAAAGCAATCTCCTACAACCTCAAATATTAAAGGAGGAGAAAAAAAAAAAGAAAGAAAGGCAAAGTACCATCCTGAGCTCCAACCATAGACACGGATAAACACGAAATAAAGGGAAAGAGGGGAAAAAAGGAAGGGGAACAGGTGCTCTCCCTACCCGAACCCTAATCTTCTCCTAAATATACCCTACCTATCAGCGGGGGTTGGCACCCTAGAACAAACGAGAAGGCGCCCCCACTCCACGACGGCTAGTCCTCCTCTAACCCTACTAGCCCTAATTCTGGGTGAGGGAAAATAGAGGAAAAAGGAAAAGAGAATAATAATATATCTATATTAGAGAGGAATCCAGAAAACTCCAAGGTCTAACCACTGCCATTTGAATATATGTCGCAGTGGCGACTAAATACATGTATGCCTATTATTCCACTGTAAGAATGACCCTACCTAGACAGTGGAGGTTGGCACCCTAAAGGGACAACGATAGTGGCGCCCCCACTCCGCGACGGCTGGCCCTAAATCTCCCTATCTCAGGCCATGTATTTTACAAAAAGCAACTGAAAGTGAGGGTCTCATTGAGGCCTGTTGGTATCTGTGTCTTCAAGCGGTGAATCCACCTAGCCTCACACTGTAGTATCCTCTGGTCCCAATCTCCTCCCCTTTTCGGTTTCTCAACCTTGTCAATACCCATAAATTTTAACTGAGAGTAGTTTCCATCATGCATAGTATTGATATGTCTGGAAAGCGGAGTATCTCTCTTAAGCTCGATGTCTCTCAGATGTTCACCCACTCTCCTACGCCATTCTCTAATCGTCTTTCCTACATATTCTAGACCGCAAATGCAGTCTGCTTTATAAATAACACCCTTTGTTCTACAATTGATGAAGTGTCTTATTTCAAATTTCTTTTTAACAGCATTGCCCTCAAAGAACTTTCCTTTTTTGATTACGGGACAAGCCACGCAACCACTACATGAGAAACATCCTTTTACCTCCCGTGTCAACCAGGTCTCTTTTTTTGGGGGCACGAAATGGCTAGATACTAGTCTGTCTTTTAGAGATCTACCTTTCTGAAAAGTAATTCTTGGATGTGGTCCCACCAATTCTCCTATGTCCTCGTCCATTCTTAGAATTGCCCAATGCCTCTTTAAAATTGATCGTATCTGATCTGCACCATTATTGTAGGTAGTAATAAATCTACACGTTTGAGGCTCCAATTTAGGTGCTGATGGTCCAAGGAGTTGTGCCCTATCGGGCTTAGAATGCATAGGTTTATTGCCCGCATACTAAGAATTGTGGGGCGCCTGTAGCGCTGTAGCGCCTGTCGATAGATGGATGGATGGGCGTGGTTACGATGGGGGCTGTCTGGAAGGCCAATGCCCGTTCTTAGATATGTTTGAATGGCGCGGGCCTGGATGGGTGGAGTTATGACGCCACAGTATGGAGGCGGGCCCACCGTCCGGTTTGCTTAGTGATGATACATGAGTCACGGTCTGGATAGGTGGAGCTATGAGGCCACTGCCCACAAGGGGGTCCGTGTTTGGAGTCATGATTGATGGCCCTGATGGGCGGAGCTTTGAAGCGGCAGGAGATGGATTGCGCCTCCCTCCAGCCCGATAATCATGAGTGAGTGACGGACGGGATGGGCGGAGCTTTGACGCTGTGATACAGAGGCGGACTTCCTACCCGGGACCTTCGGCGTTCTTTTAGTGCACGTGGAGGGGGTACCCGTGGAGGATTCCGGAAGTTGTAAAGGTAGATACCCTATAAATGGCGGGGATAAGAGCGGCGGCAGACCGCTGGATGATTTGAAACAAGGAGGAGGTTTATTCCGCGCACGGAAAACCCCTTCATTCCCCAAACTGGCATTTATTCATTCATTCCTCCCCTGATGATTTGGAACAATGAAACGCATTGGGAGGCCACGGGGTTAATCTGGGGTACTCGGGGATCCTAATGGTGGGTTTGTTAATATTGCGGTGATTGAGGTATATCCGTTTCCCCACATCTTGGGATCAACCTGAACTATCCCCTTTGGAACTGCTAGAGAGACCAGGAGGAACATGAATTACGATCTACCTGGGTGAGACCGTTCCATTTATTATTATTTTGTGGCAGATGTCATTTCTTCTGTGAGGGTAACCATATGGTTTATTTTGTTAATATGGTATAGCTTGACTCTCTATGTTTAAGTAGGCTGACATTACCCAGGGACACTGCTATATTGTAATTCTCGCTCGATCTTATTAGAGATTATTAACCGAGACTTAATATTTATATTTATTTATCCACCTTAGTAGCCTATGTTAGGATACACCTAAAGGTTGTTTTTCTGGCTACGTTTGGTTGGCTTGTGGTATGTGTATTTTGTGTGTTAGTTGCTCTTATCTTTTAGGATTTTAAATACTAATATTAAAAGTTAATTTTTATATAGTACCTTTTCTACCCTGCTGTATATTATATGTGGGGGGCTGCCTTTTCCTTTGGGGAATTTCTCTGAGGCAAGGTAGGCTTATTTTTCTATCTTCAGGGCTAGCTAGTTTCTCAGGCTCTGCCGAGTTGCATAGGGAGCGTTAGGCGCAATCCACGGCTACCTCTAGTGTGGTATGATAGGATTAGGGATTGCGGTCAGCAGAGTTCCCACGTCTCAGAGCTCGTCCTATGTTAGTAACTATCAGGTCACTTTGTGTGCTCTTAACCACTAGGTCCATTGTGGTTCTGAATCACCTGTTCATAACAGTACTGGAGGCCCAAAGTACTAATGCTTCTCAATAGAGGGAAAAGAGAAGTTCTGAGACCATTTTTATTTCTCTGTACTGTGTTTTGTCTTTCTTTTCCCCTAGTCATTTGGGTGGTCCAGGACACAGGTGTAGTGATGGACATTAAAGATCTGTCTTCTTGTGTGGATCATCTCACTGCAAGAGTACAAAATATTCAAGACTCTGTGGTTCAGAATTCTATGTTAGAGCCAAGAATTCCTATTCCTGATTTGTTTTCTGGAGATAGAGCTAAGTTTCTGAGTTTTAAGAATAATTGTAAACTGTTTCTGGCTTTGAAACCCTGCTCCTCTGGTGACCCAGTTCAACAAGTTAAGATCATTATTTCTTTATTACGTGGCGACCCTCAAGACTGGGCATTTTCCCTTGCGCCAGGAGATCCTGCATTATGTAATATTGATGCGTTTTTTCTGGCGCTCGGATTGCTGTATTATGAACCTAATTCAGTGGATCAGGCAGAGAAAAATTTGCTGGCTCTGTCTCAGGGTCAGGATGAGGTAGAGATATATTGTCAGAAGTTTAGGAAGTGGTCTGTGCTCACTCAATGGAATGAATGTGCGCTGGCAGCAATTTTCAGAAAAGGTCTCTCTGAAGCCCTTAAGGATGTCATGGTGGGATTTCCTATGCCTGCTGGTCTGAATGAGTCTATGTCTTTGGCCATTCAGATCGGTCGACGCTTGCGTGAGCGTAAAACTGTGCACCATTTGGCGGTATTATCTGAGCATGGACCTGAGCCTATGCAGTGCGATAGGACTTTGACCAGAGCTGAACGGCAAGAACACAGACGTCAGAATGGGCTGTCTTTTTACTGTGGTGATTCCACTCATGCTATCTCCGATTGTCCTAGGCGCACTAAGCGGTTCGCTAGGTCTGCCACCATTGGTACGGTACAGTCAAAATTTCTTTTGTCCGTTACTTTGATCTGCTCTTTGTCATCCTATTCTGTCATGGCATTTGTGGATTCAGGCGCTGTCCTGAATTTGATGGACTTGGACTTTGCTAGGCGCTGTGGGTTTTCCTTGGAGCCCTTGCAGTATCCTATTCCATTGAGAGGAATTGATGCTATGCCTTTGGCCAAGAATAAGCCTCAGTACTGGACCCAGCTGACCATGTGCATGGCTCCTGCGCATCAGGAGGATATTCGCTTTTTGGTGTTGCATAATCTGCATGATGTGGTCGTGTTGGGGTTGCCATGGCTACAAGTCCATAACCCAGTATTGGATTGGAAATCAATGTCTGTGTCCAGCTGGGGTTGTCAGGGGGTACATGGTGATGTTCCTTTTCTGTCTATTTCATCATCCACCCCTTCTGAGGTCCCAGAGTTCTTGTCGGATTACCGGGATGTATTTGATGAGCCCAAGTCCAGTGCCCTACCTCCGCATAGGGATTGTGATTGTGCTATCGATTTGATTCCTGGTAGTAAGTTTCCTTAAGGTCGACTGTTTAATTTGTCTGTGCCTGAGCACGCCGCTATGCGGAGTTACGTAAAGGAATCTTTGGAGAAGGGTCATATTCCCCCGTCGTCGTCGCCATTGGGAGCAGGGTTCTTTTTTGTGGCCAAGACGGATGGTTCGCTGAGACCTTGTATTGATTACCGCCTTCTAAATAAAATCACGGTCAAATTTCAGTACCCCTTGCCGCTGCTGTCTGATTTGTTTGCTCGGATTAAGGGGGCTAGTTGGTTCACCAAGATAGATCTTCGTGGTGCGTATAATCTTGTGCGTATTAAACAGGGTGATGAATGGAAAACAGCATTTAATACGCCCGAGGGCCATTTTGAGTACCTGGTTATGCCATTCGGGCTTTCTAATGCTCCATCAGTGTTTCAGTCCTTTATGCATGACATCTTCCGAGAGTACGTGGATAAATTCCTGATTGTATACTTGGATGATATTTTGGTCTTCTCGGATGATTGGGAGTCTCAGGTGAAGCAGGTCAGAATGGTGTTCCAGGTTCTGCGTGCGAATTCTTTGTTTGTGAAGGGGTCTAAGTGTCTCTTTGGTGTTCAGAAGGTTTCATTTTTGGGGTTCATTTTTTCCCCTTCTACTATCGAGATGGACCCTGTTAAAGTTCAGGCCATTTATGATTGGACTCAACCCGACATCTCTGAAGAGTCTGCAAAAGTTCCTGGGCTTTGCTAATTTTTATCGTCGCTTCATCAATAATTTTTCTAGTATTCCTAAACCGTTGACTGAGTTAACCAAGAAGGGTGCTGATGTGGTCAATTGGTCTTCTGCTGCTGTGGAAGCTTTTCAAGAGTTGAAGCGTCGTTTTTCTTCTGCCCCTGTGTTGTGCCAACCAGATGTTTCGCTCCCGTTCCAGGTCGAGGTTGATGCTTCTGAGATTGGAGCAGGGGCAGTTTTGTCGCAAAGAAGTTCTGATGGCTCGGTGATGAAACCATGCGCCTTCTCTTCCAGGAAGTTTTCGCCTGCTGAGCGTAATTATGATGTTGGCAATCGAGAGTTGCTGGCCATGAAGTGGGCATTCGAGGAGTGGCGTCATTGGCTCGAAGGAGCTAAGCATCGCGTGGTGGTCTTGACTGATCACAAGAACTTGACTTATCTCGAGTCTGCCAAACGGTTGAATCCTAGACAGGCTCGTTGGTCGCTGTTTTTCTCCCGTTTTGACTTTGTGGTTTCGTACCTTCCGGGCTCTAAAAATGTGAAGGCGGATGCCCTGTCTAGGAGTTTTGTGCCCGACTCTCCGGGTTTGTCTGAGCCGGCGGGTATTCTCAAAGAGGGGGTAATTTTGTCTGCCATCTCCCATGATTTGCGGCGGGTGTTGCAAAAATTTCAGGCTAATAGACCTGACCGTTGCCCAGCGGAGAAACTGTTTGTCCCTGATAAATGGACGAGTAGAGTTATCTCTGAGGTTCATTTTTCGGTGTTGGCTGGTCATCCTGGAATCTTTGGTACCAGAGATTTGGTGGCTAGATCCTTTTGGTGGCCGTCTCTGTCGCGGGATGTGCGTTCGTTTGTGCAGTCCTGTGGGATTTGTGCTCGGGCTAAGCCCTGCTGTTCTCGTGCCAGTGGGTTGCTTTTGCCCTTGCCAGTCCCGAAGAGGCCCTGGACACATATCTCTATGGATTTTATTTCGGATCTCCCCGTCTCAAAAAATGTCGGTCATTTGGGTTGTTTGTGATCGCTTCTCTAAGATGGTCCATTTGGTACCCTTGTCTAAATTGCCTTCCTCCTCTGATTTGGTGCCATTGTTCTTCCAGCATGTGGTTCGTTTACATGGCATTCCGGAGAACATCGTTTCTGACAGAGGTTCCTAGTTTGTTTCGAGGTTTTGGCGAGCCTTTTGTGCTAGGATGGGCATTGATTTGTCTTTTTCCTCGGCTTTCCATCCTCAGACAAATGGCCAGACTGAACGAACCAATCAGACCTTGGAAACATATCTGAGATGTTTTGTTTCTGCTGATCAGGATGATTGGGTGTCCTTTTTGCCTTTGGCTGAGTTCGCCCTTAATAATCGGGCCAGCTCGGCTACTTTGGTTTCGCCGTTTTTCTGCAATTCTGGTTTCCATCCTCGTTTCTCTTCAGGGCAGGTTGAGTCTTCTGACTGTCCTGGTGTGGATACTGTGGTGGATAGGTTGCAGCAGATTTGGACTCATGTGGTGGACAATTTGACATTGTCTCAGGAGAAGGCTCAATGTTTCGCTAACCGCAGGCGCTGTGTGGGTCCCCGACTTCGTGTTGGGGATTTGGTTTGGTTGTCATCTCGTTATATTCCTATGAAAGTTTCCTCTCCCAAGTTTAAGCCTCGTTTCATTGGTCCGTATAGGATTTCTGAGGTTCTTAATCCTGTGTCTTTTCGTTTGACCCTTCCAGCTTCTTTTTCCATCCATAACGTATTCCATAGGTCATTGTTGCGGAGATACGTGGCACCTGTGGTTCCATCCGTTGATCCTCCTGCCCCGGTTTTGGTTGAGGGGGAGTTGGAGTATATAGTGGAGAAGATTTTGGATTCTCGTATTTCGAGACGGAAACTCCAGTACCTGTTTAAGTGGAAGGGTTAAGGTCAGGAAGATAATTCCTGGGTCTTTGCCTCTGATGTTCATGCTGCAGATCTGGTTCATTTGGCTCATCCTGGTCGGCCTGGGGGCTCTGGTGAGGGTTCGGTGACCCCTCCTCAAGGGGGGGGTACTGTTGTGAATTCTGTGGTCAAGCTCCCTCCTGTGGTCATGAGTGGTACTTCGGCTGGTTCTGTCTATGAGCTTCCTCTGGTGGATGTGAGTGGGGCTGCGGCTTCTGAGTTTCCTTCCTCAGGTGACGAGGTTAAGTCGTTAGGTGCTGCTCTATTTAACTCCACCTAGTTCTTTGTTCCTGGCCTCCAGTCAATGTTCCAGTATTGGTCTTGCTCTCTCCTGGATCGTTCTTGTGGCCTGTCTGCCCTGCATAAGCTAAGTTTTGCTTGTGTTACTTTTGTTTGCTATATTTTCTGTCCAGCTTGCTATATTGGTTTTTCTTGCTTGCTGGAAGCTCTGAGACGCAGAGGGAGCACCTCCGTACCGTTAGTCGGTGCGGAGGGTCTTTTTGCCCCCTCTGCGTGGTTGTTTGTAGGTTTTTGTGCTGACCGCAAAGCTATCTTTCCTATCCTCGGTCTATTCAGTAAGTCGGGCCTCACTTTGCTAAAATCTATTTCATCTCTGTGTTTGTATTTTCATCTTAACTCACAGTCATTATATGTGGGGGGCTGCCTTTTCCTTTGGGGAATTTCTCTGAAGCAAGGTAGGCTTATTTTTCTATCTTCAGGGCTAGCTAGTTTCTCAGGCTGTGCCGAGTTGCATAGGGAGCGTTACGCGCAATCCACGGCTACCTCTAGTGTGGTATGATAGGATTAGGGATTGCGGTCAGCAGAGTTCCCACGTCTCAGAGCTCGTCCTATGTTAGTAACTATCAGGTCACTTTGTGTGCTCTTAACCACTAGGTCCATTGTGGTTCTGAATCACCTGTTCATAACAGTACTGGAGGCCCAAAGTACTAATGCTTCTCAATAGAGGGAAAAGAGAAGTTCTGAGACCATTTTTTTTTCTCTGTACTGTGTTTTGTCTTTCTTTTCCCCTAGACATTTGGGTGGTTCAGGACACAGGTGTAGTGATGGACATTAACCCCTTTACCCCCAAGGGTGGTTTGCACGTCAATGACCAGGCCAATTTTTACAATTCTGACCACTGTCCCTTTATGAGGTTATAACTCTGGAACGCTTCAACGGATCCTGGTGATTCTGACAATGTTTTCTCGTGACATATTGTACTTCATGATAGTGGTAAAATTTCTTTGATAGTACCTGCGTTTATTTGTGAAAAAAATGGAAATTTGGCGAAAATTTTGAAAATTTCGCAATTTTCCAACTTTGAATTTTTATGCAATTAAATCACAGAGATATGTCACACAAAATACTTAATAAGTAACATTTCCCACATGTCTCCTTTACATCAGCATAATTTTGGAACCAAATTTTTTTTTTGTTAGGGAGTTATAAGGGTTAAAAGTTGACCAGCAATTTCTCATTTTTACAACACCATTTTTTTTTAGGGACCACGTCTCATTTGAAGTCATTTTGAGGGGTCTATATGATAGAAAATGCCCAAGTGTGACACCATTCTAAAAACTGCACCCCTCAAGGTGCTCAAAACCACATTCAAGAAGTTTATTAACCCTTCAGGTGTTTAATAGGAATTTTTGGAATGTTTAAATAAAAATGAACATTTAACTTTTTTACACAAAAAATTTACTTCAGCTCCAATTTGTTTTATTTTACCAAGGGTAACAGGAGAAAATGGACCTCAAAAGTTGTTGTCCAATTTGTCCTGAGTACGCTGATACCCCATATGTGGCAGTAAACCACTGTTTGGGCGCATGGGAGAGCTCGGAAGGGAAGGAGCGCCGTTTGACTTTTCAATGCAAAATTAACAGAAATTGAGATGGGACGCCATGTTGCGTTTGGAGAGCCACTGATCTGCCTAAACATTGAAACCCCCCACAAGTGACACCATTTTGGAAAGTAGACCCCCTAAGGAACTTATCTATATGTGTGGTGAGCACTTTGACCCACCAAGTGCTTCACAGAAGTTTATAATGCAGAACCGTAAAAATAAAAAATCATATTTTTTCACAAAAATTATATTTTTGCCCCCAATTTTTTAATTTTCCAAGGGTAAGAGAAGAAATTGGACCTCAAAAGTTGTTGTCCAATTTGTCCTGAGTACGCTGATACCCCATATGTGGCAGTAAACCACTGTTTGGGCGCATGGGAGAGCTCGGAAGGGAAGGAGCGCCGTTTGACTTTTCAATGCAAAATTGACAGAAATTGAGATGGGACGCCATGTTGGGTTTGGAGAGCCACTGATGTGCCTAAACATTGAAACCCCCCACAAGTGACACCATTTTGGAAAGTAGACCCCCTAAGGAACTTATATATATGTGTGGTGAGCACTTTGACCCACCAAGTGCTTCACAGAAGTTTATAATGCAGAACCGTAAAAATAAAAAAATCATATTTTTTCACAAAAATTATATTTTTGCCCCCAATTTTTTATTTTTCCAAGGGTAAGAGAAGAAATTGGACCTCAAAAGTTGTTGTCCAATTTGTCCTGAGTATGCTGATACCCCATATGTGGCAGTAAACCACTGTTTGGGCGCATGGGAGAGCTCGGAAGGGAAGGAGCGCCGTTTGACTTTTAAATGCAAAATTGACAGGAATTGAGATGGGACGCCATGTTGCGTTTGGAGAGCCACTGATGTGACTAAACATTGAAACCCCCCACAAGTGACACCATTTTGGAAAGTAGACCCCCTAAGGAACTTATCTGGATGTGTGGTGAGCACTTTGACCCACCAAGGGCTTCACAGAAGTTTATAATGCAGAGCCATAAAAATAAAACAAAATTTTTTTCCCACAAAAATTATTTTTTAGCCCCCAGTTTTGTATTTTCCCTAGGGTAACAGGAGAAATTGGACCCCAAAAGTTGTTGTCTAATTTGTCCTGAGTACGCTGATACCCCATATGTGGGGGGGGAACCACCGTTTGGGCGCATGGGAGGGCTCGGAAGGGAAGGAGCATCATTTGGAATGCAGACTTAGATGGATTGGTCTGCAGGCGTCATATTGCGTTTGCAGAGCCCCTAATGTACCTAAACAGTAGAAACCCCCCACAAGTGACCCCATATTGGAAACTAGACCCCTCAATGAACTTATCTAGATGTGTTGTGAGAACTTTGAACCCCCAATTGTTTCACTACAGTTTATAACGCAGAGCCGTGAAAATAAAAAATCTTTTTGTTTTCCCACAAAAATTATTTTTTAGCCCCCAGTTTTGTATTTTCCCAAGGGTAACAGGAGAAATTGGTCCACAAAAGTTGTTGTCCAATTTGTCCTGAGTACGCTGATACCCCATATGTGAGGGTAAACCCCTGTTTGGGCACACAGGAGAGCTCGGAAGGGAAGGAGCACTGTTTTACTTTTTCAACGCAGAATTGGCTGGAATGGAGATCGGACGCCATGTCGTGTTTGGAGAGCCCCTGATGTGCCGAAACAGTGGAAACCCCCCAATTATAACTGAAACCCTAATCTAAACACACCCCTAACCCTAATTCCAACGGTAACCCTAACCACACCTCTAACCCTGACACACCCCTAATCCTAATCCCAACCCTATTCCCAACTGTAAATGTAATCTAAACCCTAACCTTAACTTTAGCCCCAACCCTAACTGTAGCCCCAACCCTAACCCTAGCCCCAACCCTAACCCTAGCCCTAACCCTAGCCCTAATCCTAGCCCTAATCCTAGCCCTAATCCTAGCCCTAATCCTAGCCCTAACTCTAGCCCTAACCCTGACCCTAGCCCTAACCCTAGCCCTAACCCTAGCCCTAACCCTAACCCTAACCCTAGCCCTAACCCTAGCCCTAACCCTAGCCCTAATGGGAAAATGGAAATAAATACATTTTTTTTTATTTTTCCCTAACTAAGGGGGTGATGAAGGGGGGTTTGATTTACTTTTATAGCGAGTTTTTTAGCGGATTTTTATGATTGGCAGCCGTCACACACTGAAAGACCCTTTTTATTGCAAAAAATATTTTTTGCAATACCACATTTTGAGAGCTATAATTTTTCCATATTTTGGTCCACAGAGTCATGTGAGGTCTTGTTTTTTGCAGGACGAGTTGACGTTTTTATTGAAAACATTTTCGGGCACGTGACTTTTTTTATCGCTTTTTATTCCGATTTTTGTGAGGAAGAATGACCAAAAACCAGCTATTCATGAATTTCTATTGGGGGAGGCGTTTATACCGTTCCGCGTTTGGTAAAATTGATAAAGCAGTTTTATTCTTCGGGTCAGTACGATTACAGCGATACCTCATTTATATCTTTTTTTATGGTTTGGCGCTTTTATACGATAAAAACTATTTTACAGAAAAAATAATTATTTTTGCATCGCTTTATTCTCAGGACTATAACTTTTTTATTTTTTTGCTGATGATGCTGTATGGCGGCTCGTTTTTTGCGGGACAATATGACGTTTTCAGCGGTACCATGGTTATTTATATCTCTCCTTTTGATCGCGTGTTATTCCGCTTTTTGTTCGGCGGTATGATAATAAAGCGTTGTTTTTTGCCTCGTTTTTTTTTTTTTTTTCTTACGGTGTTTACTGAAGGGGTTAACTAGTGGGACAGTTTTATAGGTCGGGTCGTTACGGACGCGGCGATACTAAATATGTGTACTTTTATTGGGTTTTTTTTTTATTTAGATGAAGAAATGTATTTATGGGAATAATATTTTTTTTTTTTTTCATTATTTTGGAATATTTTTTTTTATTTTTTTTTACACATTTGGAAAATTTTTTTTTTACTTTTTTACTTTGTCCCAGGGGGGGACATCACAGATCAGTGATCTGACAGTTTGCACAGCACTCTGTCAGATCACCGATCTGACATGCAGCGCTGCAGCCTTCACAGTGCCTGCTCTGAGCAGGCTCTGTGAGGCCACCTCCCTCCCTGCAGGACCCGGATCCGCGGCCATCTTGGATCCGGGGCTGGATGAAGCAGGGAGGGAGGTGAGACCCTCGCAGCAACGCGATCACATCGTGTTGCTGCGGGGGGCTCAGGGAAGCCCGCAGGGAGCCCCCTCCCTGCGGGAAGCTTCCCTATACCGCCGGCACATCGCGATCATGTTTGATCGCGGTGTGCCAGGGGTTAATGTGTCGGGGGCGGTCCGTGACCGCTCCTGGCACATAGTGCCGGATGTCAGCTGCGATAAGCAGCTGACACCCGGCCGCGATCGGCGGCGCTCCCCCCGTGAGCGCTGCCGATCGCTATGACGTACTATCCCGTCCAGGGTCAGATAAGCCCAGGGCACCTCGACGGGATAGTACGTCTAAGGTCACAGAGGGGTTAAAGATCTGTCTTCTTGTGTGGATCATCTCACTGCAAGAGTACAAAATATTCAAGACTTTGTGGTTCAGAATTCTATGTTAGAGCCAAGAATTCCTATTCCTCATTTGTTTTCTGGAGATAGAGCTAAGTTTCTGAGTTTTAAGAATAATTGTAAACTGTTTCTGGCTTTGAAACCCCGCTCCTCTGGTGACCCAGTTCAACAAGTTAAGATCATTATTTCTTTATTACGTGGCGACCCTCAAGACTGGGCATTTTCCCTTGCGCCATGTGGGGATTCCCTAGCAACCAGGCAACCCCCACATGTACTTATGCTGGGTAACAGATATAAATCATTCAGCTGCGGCGATGAAAACTAAATCTCCAAGCACTAAAAAATACTCAGAGGTCACCCGAGCGTGCTCGGGAAATCTCGAGTAACGAGTATATTCGCTCATCACTACTGCTAATCAATGATGAGTAGTGTTGAGCATTCCGATACCGCAAGTATCGGGTATCGGCCGATACTTGCGGTATCGGAATTCCGATACCGAGATCCGATATTTTTGTGATATCGGGTATCGGTATCGGAAGTGTAAAATAAAGAATTAAAATAAAAAATATTGTTATATTCACCTCTCCGGCGGCCCCTGGACATCAGCGGGAGGATCCGGCGTCCGGCACGGCTTCTTTCTTCAAAATGCGCGCCTTCAGGACCTGTGGAATGACGTCTCGGCTTCTGATTGGTCGCGTGCCGCCCATGTGACCGCCACGCGACCAATCAGAAGCTGCGAGGTCATTCCTCAGCTAAAGTCCTAGAATGAGCGCCTTCTAGGACCTGAGGAATGACGTCGCGGCTTCTGATTGGTCGCGTGGCGGTCACATGGGCGGCACGCGACCAATCAGAAGCCGGGACGTCATTCCACAGGTCCTGAAGGCGCGCATTTTGAAGAAAGAAGCCGTGCCGGACGCCGGATCCTCCCGCTGATGTCCAGGGGCCGCCGGAGAGGTGAATATAACAATATTTTTTATTTTAATTCTTTATTTTACACTTTAATATGGATCCCAGGGCCTGAAGGAGAGTTTCCTCTCCTTCAGACCCTGGGATCCATGAGGATACATTCCGATACTTGATGTCCCATTGACTTGTATTGGTATCGGATATCGGTATCGGCGATATCCGATATTTTTCGGGTATCGGCCGATACTATCCGATACCGATACTTTCAAGTATCGGACGGTATCGCTCAACACTAATGATGAGACGAATATCCGAGATTGTAAAATGAAATAGTAGTTTAGTCCACGAGTTTCAAAGTACAAAAGACTTATTCATCAGGAGAGACAATTCTAGTGAAGGCAGCCAAAGTAACATTTAAATAATATACAGATTTCAAATGTGAGAGCCAAAAAAAAAGTGTGATAGATGTCAAAGTTCAGTTAGGTACCATCTGGGATGGCACATGACATACATGTGGTGTGCCAAGATAAAATGAATAAACAACAATGATTGTTAAAATACAACTTGTATAAATCTGTATTCAAATTATCAGATGATTGTTTAAGAGGACAAAAAGGAAAGAAAGGAGAAAAGAAAAAAGTGGAGCAGAAAAAAAGTGGAAAAAATGTGAAATCAGGAGAGAACTCATTGTGATCTGGGCTTCAAAAGAACTGAAAGTCAGGGTGGTGCATTTATCAAAGAGCCCATCACATCAGATGAATTAAACTGTGTTCCAGTTGGATACTGATTATCATTATAAACACAGGCAGACGCCGAAAAGAGCTTCGGGGTGGACGCATCCACGGGACAGCTGATGACTAATGATGAGCAAATATACTTGTTGCTCGGGTAGTCTCCGAGTATTTGAGAATGCTCTAGTTTTTGTTGATGCAGCTGCATGAATTGCAGCTGCTAGACAACTTGAATACATGTAGGGATTCCCTAGCAACCAGGCAACCCCCACATGTACTCAAGCTGGCTACCAGCCGTAAATCATGCAGCTGCTTCCATAAAAACCAAATCTCCAAGCACTCACAAATACTCGGAGACCACCCGAGCAACGAGTATACTTGTTCATCACTACTGATGAGCCCTCCATCTCCATAGCAGGTTCTATTTAATTTGGTATATATGGCAGCAAGTGGTTTTTCTACATTACTTTTGTGACTACTCTTGTATACATCAGGCTGCCTCATTGCCTCTATATGGTATTATATGGTCATGCACTTTAAACCTTATTTGAATCCTACCTATTGACACCTGTAATTGCCTGCTGCACTTTGTTTCCAATTCTGCAGTAATCTTTTCATTACTATGCTATATTAAGCATGCACATATGCACTTTTCATAATCTATTATTCATGATACTGTAAACCACCCTGCTGCTGCCACTTAATCCCAATATGTGATCTCAGCTTGTCCCTTGTGTATTGCTTCCGTTTCTTCCCTAGCTATATGTTCCCACCTGCACCTTATTCTATATCTTGTAATTGATAAAATTGTGTGGTGAAAAAAAAAATAAAATAAATATATATATATATATTTTTTTTTTTATATATTACATATATATTTTCTCTCTCTGATAAACCGGGTATCACCATCTATAATATAATGGTGGGAGCGTCACTCTGTCCGAAGTCTTTATAGACTGCGCAAGCGTGACGCGCCTGCACAGTCTGAAACTCGCAGAGTTACGCTGCCAGGGATGAGGATTGTGGCCCATGAGATACTGTATTGGTGTGCACAGTGCGCCGATACAGTTACATTCTGCGGCAGAGCAGGGAGAGTCGATCTCCCTACTCTGCTGTCCAGCCGCTATGGGGCCCCTGAGCAGGCGGGGGGGGGGGGGGGGGCTGGTTAAGGGTGGTCTGTCATCTCTGGGTCAGCTGTATCGGCATCTAGTCGGCGTCAGTGATGTCAGATGCTGACCGCATTGATGAGGGAAGGAGCGCTACGCTCCTTCTCCCATCATCCCCCTGTCAGCATCTGACATCACTGACGCCGACACTGACGGGGGAGTGATGACGTCACTGCCTGGCGCCTGCAGTCCGGAGGTGAGCAGGAGCAGCGCAGGAACCAGGAAGAAGAGAGGTGAGTATTTATTGTTTTTTTTTTTTATGGGGGCTGCCTTATACTACAGAGTCTGCCTGTGGGGGGGGTGCTGTCATACTACAGAGTGTGCCTTTGGGGGGTGCTGTCCTATACTACAGTCTGCCTGCGGGGGGGTGCTGACTTATACTACAGGGTCTGCCTATGGGGGGCTGCCTTATACTACAGGGTCTGCCTATGGGGTGCTGTCTTATACTACAGAGTCTGCCTATGGGGTGCTGTCTTACACCACAGGGTCTGCCTATTGGGTGCGCAAGATGGTAGCAGCACATAACAAGATTAGGGAGCAGGATGGAAGCAGCACATACCAGGATGGAGACCATATACCAATATAAATGCTCGCCACCGGGGCGTAGAACGGGTTCAATAGCTAGTCCTTCATAACGAGACATCAAGACTCATACATGTGTACTTTGTCTCAGATTCCTTATTGTATTCAGTACTCCGTACAGTTGGTCGCTTGTGACAAGCACATTTTCTTTGCCTGACAATAAGTTTAGATTTTTATTTCTTTGACAAATATAGTGTTGGCTTGCTGCTTTCTTGTGCATGAAGAATATAGAAATAAATGGTGTAACTCAAATTGTGTAACTCCCAGCCACCTTTACTCCATCAACAGGGAGGAATTAGTTAAGGAAGTAAAGGTGGCAGGGAATTTCTGTGACGTCGCTGTCGCACTCCGCACCCTGTCATACTTACCTGTCCTCGGCATTCCGGCACGTGTCCTCCTCTGCTGCGTCTTCCTCTCAGCGCTCGCTGCCACCCTCTGCTGTCCGTCGGGCGCACGCGCATGTCAGATTCAGCTCTGTGCGCGCGCACTTCTAACTTACCTGCCGACGCCTTCCTTCTTCCTCTCTTTCATCCTGAGGACTGTCACCCGGAAGTGCTGCGCTGTGCAGGTATATTAATCCGTTTCCGTCCACTCTTCCTTGCCTGGTGATCATTTGTTTCTGCGAATGCTCTTGGCCGCACGCTTGTCCTGGTGTTCTCTTTTGCCTAACCCTGCTTTATTTTTGGTTTCTTCCAGCGCCAGATCCTGTGTCTCCTCGTGACCCTGCAGTACCGGTACCTATGCAGCCCTGTGTCTCACTAATCCTGTGTCTCTGCAGTCCCTGTATTCCTGCAGCTTCGTACCGCAGCCCGCTTGTGACTCTGCAGTCCCTTTATCTCTACAGTCCAGTGTCTCAGTCCTTCCGTGTCTCTGCAGTCTCAGTATTTTTTCAGTTCCGTGTCTCAGTCATCTGGTGTCTCCGCAGTCCCTGTATCTCTGCGGTTCTGTGTCTCTGCCTTTCTCGCCAGTCCGGTGTCTTTTCCGTTTCCCCTGATTCCTTGTCTCCATTTTGTCTCTTTGTCTATCTTGGACCTCCAGCTTCCGTGGCAATAAGCCTTCAGGGGCTTGCCTCTAACTCTCCCTGTATAGGGGGCGGTCCACCGGGTCAGCTCGTCCGTGAGGGGATCGTCGTCACGGTCCAGAGGGTCCACTAATTAATTTCTCTTCTAAAATTGTCACAATTTCGGAGGCAGTGATCATGCCATCCTCAAATTTTGGATTACAAGAGGCGAAAGACCAGCAGGACACCCACGGAACTAGTAAGAGAAGGACTAGCATGTGTAGGAACTGCAATCTAAAGGATGCTGTTATAAACTGGTGTGAATTGAACACTGAAGTTATATGCATTTGTGTGGATTGGATCGTTTTCTGTGTGAAGATAACACATTAAAAATACTTTTTTTGTTTGAACTTTGTAGGTCACTGCCTCCTCACTGGCTACTGGTGCACTACACAAGGGACAACCAAACGCTGCACTGGGACAATGAACTGGAGAACTGGACGTGGTTGCTGACTTTTGTGTCTGTGCAATTGCAGGTTGTGGACAGGAGGCCTCAGCGCCTCCTTCCTGGACAGCAGAGTGGGAATGATATAACACAGGGGAAGGGCCAGTAGTTTCACTGTCAGACACAGATACTGTACGCAGGCGTTCCGCCCACCTACTGGGGTGCTGTGTATATGAGCAGTACATGGCATATGCCAGAGGTACTATGTCAAATTTCATCTTATGAAGGGACGTGTGGGTAAGAAATTTCGAACTATTTACGTTGCCTGGGCATAGTAAATATCTGTGGTTAGTTATAGCACCTCACTTCTCTTATTTTCCCATCAGGCCTCTCATTTTCCCCCCTCACATCTCTCATTTTCTCCCTTACACCTCTCATTTTCCCCCTCACTCCTCATTTTCCCCCCTCACTCATCTCATTCCCCCCTAACACTTGTCATTTCGACCTCACATCTGTCATTTTCCGATCACTCCATTATTTTCCCTCACTCCACTCATTTTGCACTCACACCTTTTCATTTTCACCTCACACCTCTCATTTTCCCCTCAGTATATACATGTTTGTCATCTCCCTTATATATAGTATACACCTGTATGTCATCTCCCCTGTAAATAGTATATACCTGGTGTATGTCATCTCCTCCTGTATATTGTATATACCTATGTGTCATCTCCTTCTGTATATAGTATATACCTGTGTGTCATCTCCCCTGTATATAGTATATACCTGTGTGTCATCTCCCGCTATATATAGCATATACCTGTGTGTCATCTCCCGCTATATATAGTATATACCTGTGTGTCATCTCCCTCTATATATAGTATATACCTGTGTGTCATCTCCCCTGTATATAGTATATACCTGTGTCATCTCCCCCTATATATAGTATATACCTGTGTGTCATCTCCCCCTATATATAGTATATACCTGTGTGTCATCTCCCCCTATATATTATAGTATATACCTGTGTCATCTCCCCCTATATATAGTATATACCTGTGTGTCATCTCCCCCTATATATAGTATATACCTGTGTATCATCTCCCCCGTATATAGTATGTACCTGTATGTCATCTCCCTGTATATAGTATATACCTGTGTGTCATCTCCTCCTGTAAATAGTATATACCTGTGTGTCACCTCCCCTGTATCTAGTATATACAGTGGGGCAAAAAAGTATTTAGTCAGTCATCAATAGTGCAAGTTCCACCACTTAAAAAGATGAGAGGCGTCTGTAATTTACATCGTAGGTAGACCTCAACTATGGGAGACAAACTGAGAAAAAAAAAATCCAGAAAATCACATTGTCTGTTTTTTTATCTTTTTTTTTTTTGCATTTTATGGTGGAAAATAAGTATTTGGTCAGAAACAAACAATCAAGATTTCTGGCTCTCACAGACCTGTAACTTCTTCTTTAAGAGTCACCTCTTTCCTCCACTCATTACCTGTAGTAATGGCACCTGTTTAAACTTATCATCAGTATAAAAAGACACCTGTGCACACCCTCAAACAGTCTGACTCCAAACTCCACTATAGTGAAGACCAAAGAGCTGTCAAAGGACACCAGAAACAAAATTGTAGCCCTGCACCAGGCTGGGAAGACTGAATCTGCAATAGCCAACCAGCTTGGAGTGAAGAAATCAACAGTGGGAGCAATAATTAGAAAATGGAAGACATACAAGACCACTGATAATCTCCCTCGATCTGGGGCTCCACGCAAAATCCCACCCCGTGGGGTCAGAATGAACGGTGAGCAAAAATCCCAGAACCACGCGGGGGGACCTAGTGAATGAACTGCAGAGAGCTGGGACCAATGTAACAAGGCCTACCATAAGTAACCCACTACGCCACCATGGACTAAGATCCTGCAGTGCCAGACGTGTCCCACTGCTTAAGCCAGTATATGTCCGGGCCCGTCTGAAGTTTGCTAGAGAGCATTTGGATGATCCAGAGGAGTTTTGGGAGAATGTCCTATGGTCTGATGAAACCAAACTGGAACTGTTTGGTAGAAACACAACTTGTCGTGTTTGGAGGAAAAAGAATACTGAGTTGCATCCATCAAACACCATACCTACTGTAAAGCATGGTGGTGGAAACATCATGCTTTGGGGCTGTTTCTCTGCAAAGGGGCCAGGACGACTGATCCGGGTACATGAAAGAATGAATGGGGCCATGTATCGTGAGATTTTGAGTGCAAACCTCCTTCCATCAGCAAGGGCATTGAAGATGAAACGTGGCTGGGTCTTTCAACATGACAATGATCCAAAGCACACCGCCAGGGCAACGAAGGAGTGGCTTCGTAAGAAGCATTTCAAGGTCCTGGAGTGGCCTAGCCAGTCTCCAGATCTCAACCCTATAGAAAACCTTTGGAGGGAGTTGAAAGTCCGTGTTGCCAAGCGAAAAGCCAAAAACATCACTGCTCTAGAGGAGATCTGCATGGAGGAATGGGCCAACATACCAACAACAGTGTGTGGCAACCTTGTGAAGACTTACAGAAAACGTTTGACCTCTGTCATTGCCAACAAAGGATATATTACAAAGTGTTGAGATGAAATTTTGTTTCTGACCAAATACTTATTTTCCACCATAATATGCAAATAAAATGTTAACCCCTTCCCGACCTTTGACGCATACGCTGCGTCATGAAAGTCGGTGCCATTCCGACCCATGACGCAGCATATGCGTCATGGAAAGATCGCGTCCCTGCAGATCGGGTGAAAGGGTTAACTCCCATTTCACCCGATCTGCAGGGACAGGGGGAGTGGTAGTTTAGCCCAGGGGGGGGTGGCTTCACCCCCTCGTGGCTACGATCGCTCTGATTGGCTGTTGAAAGTGAAACTGCCAATCAGAGCGATTTGTAATATTTCACCTAACAAAATGGTGAAATATTACAATCCAGCCATGGCCGATGCTGCAATATCATCGGCCATGGCTGGACACACTAATGTGCACCCACCCCACCCCTCCGATCGCCCCCCCAGCCCCCCGATCTGTGGTCCGCTCCCCTCGGTCCTGTGCTCCGCTCCCCCGTCCTCCTGCCCGCTCCCCCCGTGCTCCAATCACACCCCCCGTGCTCCAAACAAACCCCCCCGCACAGCGATCCCACCCCCTGCACAGCGATCCCCCCCCGCACAGCGATCCCCCCCCCCCCCCCGTGCTCCGATCCACCCGCCCGCACAGCGATCCCCCACTCCGTGCTCCGATCCACCCCCCCCGTGCTCCGACGCCCCCCCCCCCCGTGCCCTGATCTCCCCCCCCTTATACTTACCTGACCTCCCGGGGACCGTCCGTCTTCTTTCCTGGGCGCCGCCATCTTCCAAAATGGCGGGCGCATGTGCAGTGCGCCCGCCGAATCTGCCGGCCGGCAGATTCGTTCCAGAGTGAATTTTGATCACTAAGGTAGGTTATATCTCAGTGTTCAAAATAAAAAAAAAGTAAATGACCCCCCCCCCTTTGTCACCCCCATAGGTAGGGACAATAAAAAAAATATATTTTTTTTTTTTCCACTAAGGTTGGGGTAAGAACTAGGGTTAGGGTTAGGGGTAGGGTTAGGGGTAGGGTTAGGGGTAGGGGTAGGGTTAGGGGTAGGGTTAGGGGTAGGGTTAGGGTTAGGGGTAGGGTTAGGGGTAGGGTTAGGGGTAGGGGTAGGGTTAGGGGTAGGGGTAGGGTTAGGGGTAGGGTTAGGGGTAGGGTTAGGGGTAGGGTTAGGGGTAGGGGTAGGGGTAGGGGTAGGGGTAGGGTTTCGGTATGTGCACACGTATTCTGGTCCTCTGCGGATTTTTCCGCTGCGGATTTGATAAATCCGCAGTGCTAAATCGCTGTGGATTTATGGCAGATTTACCGTGGTTTTTCTGCGCATTTCAATGCGGTTTTACAACAGCGATTTTCTATTTGAGCAGTTGTAAAACCGCTGCGGAATCCGCACAAAGAAGTGACATGCTGCGGAATGTAAACCGCTGCGTTTCCGTGCAGTTTTTCTGCAGCATGTGTACAGAGATTTTTGTTTCCCATAGGTTTGCATTGAACTGTAAACTCATGGGAAACTGCTGCGGATCCGCAGCATTTTCCGCAGCGTGTGCACATACCTTTAGAATTAGGCTATGTGCACACGGTGCGGATTTGGCTGCGGATCCACAGCAGAGTTCCATCAGGTTTACAGTACCATGTAAACATATGGAAAGCCAAATCCGCTGTGCCCATGGTGCGGATAATACAGCGCGGGAACGCTGCGTTGTATTTTCCGCAGCATGTCAATTCTTTGTGCGGATTCCGCAGCGTTTTACACCTGTTCCTCAATAGGAATCCGCAGGTGAAATCCGGACAAAAAACACTGGAAATCCGCGGTAAATCCGCAGGTAAAACGCAGTGCCTTTTACCCGTGGATTTTTCAAAAATGGTGCTGAAAAATCTCATACGAATCCGCAACGTGGGCATATAACCTTAGGGTTAGGGTTGGGTTGGAATTAGGGTTGTGGTTAGGGTTAGGGGTGTGTTGGGGTTACGGGTGTGTTGGGGTTAGGGTTGTGATTAGGGTTATGGCTACAGTTGGGATTAGAGTTAGGGGTGTGTTGGGGTTAGTGTTGGAGTTAGAATTGAGCGGTTTCCACTGTTTAGGCACATCAGGGGGTCTCCAAACGCAACATGGCGCCACCATTGATTCCAGCCAATATTGTATTCAAAAAGTCAAATGGTGCTCCCTCACTTCCGAGCCCCGACGTGTGCCCAAACAGTGGTTTACCCCCACATATGGGGTACCAGCATACTCAGGACAAACTGCGCAACAATTACTGGGGTCCAATTTCTCCTGTTACCCTTGAGAAAATAAAAAATTGCTTGCTAAAACATCATTTTTGAGGAAAGAAAAATGATTTTTTATTTTCACGGCTCTGCGTTGTAAACGTCTGTGAAGCACTTGGGGGTTCAAAGTGCTCACCACATATCTAGATAAGTTCCTTGGGGGGTCTAGTTTCCAAAATGGGGTCACTTGTGGGGGGTTTCTACTGTTTAGGCACACCAGGGGCTCTGCAAACGCAACATGACGTCCGCAGACCATTCCATCAAAGTCTGCATTTCAAAAGTCACTACTTCCCTTCTGAGCCCCGACGTGTGCCCAAACAGTGGTTTACCCCCACACATGGGGTATCAGTACTCAGGAGAAACTGGACAACAACTTTTGGGGTCCAATTTCTCCTGTAACCCTTGGGAAAATAAAAAATTCTGGGCTAAAAAATTATTTTTGAGGAAAGAAAACGTATTTATTATTTTCACGGCTCTGTGTTATAAACTTCTGTAAAGCACTTGGGGGTTGAAAGTGCTCACCACATATCTAAAAAAGTTCCTTTCGGGGTCTAGTTTCCAAAATGGGGTCACTTGTGTGGGGTTTCAACTGTTTAGGCACACCAGGGGCTCTGCAAACGCAACGTGACGCCCGCAGACCATTCCATCAAAGTCTGCATTTCAAAAGTCACTACTTCCCTTCTGAGCCCCCATGTGTGCCCAAACAGTGGTTTACCCCCACACATGGGGTATCAGCGTACTCAGGAGAAACTGGACAACAACTTTTGGGGTCCAATTTCTCCTGTAACCCTTGGGAAAATAAAAAATTCTGGGCTAAAAAATTATTTTTCAGGAAAGAAAACGTATTTATTATTTTCACTGCTCTGTGTTATGAACTTCTGTGAAGCACTTGGGGGTTCAAAGTGCTCACCTCACATCTAGATAAGTTCCTTTCGGGGTCTAGTTTCCAAAATGGGGTCACTTGTGGGGGGTTTCTACTGTTTAGCCACATCAGGGGCTCTGCAAATGCAACGTGACGCCCGCAGAGCATTCCATCAAAGTCTGCATTTCAAAACGTCACTACTTCACTTCCAAGCCCCAGCATGTGCCTAAACAGTAGTTTACCCCCACATATTGGGTATCAGCGTACTCAGGGGAAACTGGACAACAACTTTTGGGGTCCAATTTCTCCTGTAACCCTTTGGAAAATAAAAAATTCTGGGCTAAAAAATTATTTTTGAGGAAAGAAAACGTATTTATTATTTTCACGGCTCTGTGTTATAAACTTCTGTAAAGCACTTGGGGGTTGAAAGTGCTCACCACATATCTAAAAAAGTTCCTTTCGGGGTCTAGTTTCCAAAATGGGGTCACTTGTGTGGGGTTTCTACTGTTTAGGCACACCAGGGGCTCTGCAAACGCAACGTGACGCCCGCAGACCATTCCATCAAAGTCTGCATTTCAAAAGTCACTACTTCCCTTCTGAGCCCCCACGTGTGCCCAAACAGTGGTTTACCCCCACATATTGGGTATCAGCGTACTCAGGAGAAACTGGACAACAACTTTTGGGGTCAAATTTCTCCTGTTACCCTTGGGAAAATAAAAAATTGCGGGCTAAAAAATCATTTTTGAGAAAATAATTTTTTTTTTATTTTCATGGCTCTGCGTTATAAACTTCTGTGAAGCACTTGAGGGTTCAAAGTGCTCACCACACATCTAGATTAGTTCCTTTGGGGGTCTAGTTTCCAAAATGGGGTCATTTGTGGGGGATCTCTAATGTTTAGGCACACAGGGGCTCTCCAAACGCGACATGGTGTCCGCTAATGATTGGAGCTAATTTTCCATTTAAAAAAGCCAAATGGCGTGCCTTCCCTTCTGAGCCCTGCCGTGCGCCCAAACAGTGGTTTACCCCCACATATGGGGTATCTGCGTACTCAGGACAAACTGGACAACAACATTTGTGGTCCAATTTCTCCTATTACCATTGGCAAAATAGGAAATTCCAGGCTAAAAAATCATTTTTGAGAAAAGAAAAATTATTTTTTATTTTCATGGCCCTGCATTATAAACTTCTGTGAAGCACCTGGGGGTTTAAAGTGCTCAGTATGCATCTAGATAAGTTCCTTGGGGGGTCTAGTTTCCAAAATGGAGTCACTTGTGGGGGAGCTCCATTGCATAGGCACACAGGGGCTCTCCAAATGCGACATGGTGTCCGCTAACAAATGGAGCTAATTTTCCATTCAAAAAGTCAAAAGGCGCGCCTTCCCTTCTGAGCCCTGCCGTGTGCCCAAACAGTGGTTTACCCCCACATATGAGGTATCGTAGTACTCGGGAGAAATTGCTCAACAAATTTTAGGATCCATTTTATCCTATTGCCCATGTGAAAATGAAAAAATTGAGGCGAAAAGAATTTTTTTTGTGAAAAAATAGTACTTTTTCATTTTTACGGATCAATTTGTGAAGCAGGTGGGGGTTTAAAGGGCTCACTATGCATCTAGATAAGTTCCTTGGGGCGTCTAGTTTCCAAAATGGGGTCACTTGTGGGGGAGCTCCAATTTTTAGGCACACGGGGGCTCTCCAAACTTGACATGGTGTCCGCTAAAGAGTGCAGCCAATTTTTCATTCAAAAAGTCAAATGGCGCTCCTTCCCTTCCAAGCCCTGCCGTGCGCCCAAACAGTGGTTTACCCCCACATATGAGGTATCAGCGTACTCAGGACAAATTGCACAACAACTTTCGTGGTTCAGTTTCTCCTTTTACCATTGGGAAAATACAAAAATTGTTGCTGAAAAATCATTTTTGTGACTAAAAAGGTAAATGTTCATTTTTTCCTTCCATGTTGCTTCTGCTGCTGTGAAGCACCTGAAGGGTTAATAAACTTCTGGAATGTGGTTTTGTGCACCTTGAGGAATGCAGTTTTTAGAATGGTGTAACTTTTGGGTATTTTCAGCCATATAGACCCCTCAAACTGACTTCAAATGTGAGGTGGTCCCTAAAAAAAATGGTTTTGTAAATGTCGTCGTAAAAATGAGAAATCGCTGGTCAAATTTTAACCCTTATAACTTCCTAGCAAAAAAAAATTTTGTTTCCAAAATTGTGCTGATGTAAAGTAGACGTGTGGGAAATGTTATTTATTAACTATTTTGTGTCACATACCTCTCTGGTTTAACAGAATAAAAATTCAAAATGTGAAAATTGCGAAATTTTCAAAATTTTTGCCAAATTTCCGTTTTTATCACAAATAAACACAGAATTTATTGACCTAAATTTACCACTAACATGAAGCCCAATATGTCACGAAAAAACAGTCTCAGAACCGCTAGGATCCATTGAAGCGTTCCTGAGTTATTACCTCATAAAGGGACACTGGTCAGAATTGCAAAAAACGGCAAGGTCTTTAAGGTCAAAATAGGCTGGGTCATGAAGGGGTTAAAAAAACAGACAATGTGATTTTCTGGATTTTTTTTTCTCAGTTTGTCTCCCATAGTTGAGGTCTACCTATGATGTAAATTACAGACGCCTCTCATCTTTTTAAGTGGTGGAACTTGCACTATTGATGACTGACTAAATACTTTTTTGCCCCACTGTAAGTGTGTGTCATCTCCTCCTGTATATAGTATATACCTGTATATCATCTCCTCCTATATATTGTATATACCTGTGTCATCTCCCCTGTATATAGTATATATCTGTGTGTCATCTCCTCCTGTATTAGACCTCGTTCACACGTTATTTGCTCAGTATATTTACCTCAGTATTTGTAAGCTAAATTGGGAGCCTGATAAATCCCTAGCCAACAGGAAGCCCTCCCCCCTGGCAGTATATATTAGCTCACACATACACATAATAGACAGGTCATGTGACTGACAGCTGCTGTATTTCCTATATGGTACAGTTGTTGCTCTTGTAGTTTGTCTGCTTATTAATCAGATTTTTATTTTTGAAGATAATACCAGACTTGTGTGTGTTTTAGGGTGAGTTTCATGTGTCAAGTTGTGTGTGTTGAGTTGCATGTGGCGACATGCGTGTAGCAACTTTTTATGTCGAGTTGCATGTGACAGGTTAGTGTAGCAAGTTGTGTGCAGCAAGTTTTGCACATGGCGAGTTTTGCACGTTGCGAGTTTTATGTGTGGTGCGTTTTGAGTATGTGCAAGTTTTGTGTGAGGCAACTTTTGCATGTGTTGCAACTTTTGTGCATGTGGCAATTTTTCCGTGTGTGGCGAGTTTTCCATGAGGTGAGTTTTGCACGTGTGGCGAGTTTTGCGTAAGCCTAGTTTTGCATGTGGCGTGTTTTGCGTGGCGACTTTTGTGTTTCGACTTTTATGTGGCGAGGTTGGTGTATGTGTGGTGAAATGTGTGCTGAGGGTGGTATATGTGTTCAAGCACGTGGTAGTGTGTGGCGAATTTTGTGTGTGTGTTCATATCCCCGTGTGGTCTGTATATATTTATACCGTATATACTCGAGTATAAGCCGAGATTTTCAGCCCTTATACTCGAGTCATACCCAGGGGTCGGCAGGGGAGGGGGAGCGGGGTCTGTCTAATTATACTCACCTGCTCCTGGTGCAGTCCCTGCACGTCTTTTCCCCGGCGCTGACAGCTTCTTCCTGTACTGAGCGGTCACATGGTACCGCTTATTACAGTAATGAATATGCGGCTCCACCTCCCATAGAGGTGGAGCCGCATATTCATTACTGTAATGAGCGGTAATGGTGACCGCTCAGCACAGGAAGAAGCTGTCGGCGCCAGGGAACAGACGTGCAGGGACCGCACCAGGAGCAGGTGAGTGTAACGGGGAGAGGAGCGCTGCGCGATATTCACCTGCTCCTCGTTCCGGCACCGCTCCGTCTTCAGCGGTGATGCTCAGGTCAGAGTGCGCGGTGGCGTGGTTAGTGCGCGCCCTCTGCCTAAACGTCAGTGGCAGTGCAGGAGACGCTGAAGATGGAGCAGCGCCGGAAAGAGGAGCAGGTGAATATTGAAAGTGCCGGGGGCCTGAGCGACGGAGAGGTGAGTATGTGATTTTTTTATCGCAGCAACAGCAAATGGGGCAAGTGTCTGTATGGAGCATCTATGGGGCCATAATGTTTGTGCAGCATTATATGGGGCCATAACGTTTGTGCAGCCCTGAATGGGGCCATAACATTTGTGCAGCACTGTATGGGGCCATAATGTTTGTGCAGCACTATATGGGGCTATAACGTTTGTGCAGCACTATATGGGGCAAGTGTCTGTATGGGGCCATAACGTTTATGCAGCACTATATGGGGCCATAACGTTTGTGCAGCACTATATGGGGTAAGTGAATTCGCCTGAGCACCTCCTCGAGATACTGCAGGTGTTCCTCCCAGGAGGAACTGAAGATGGCAATGTCATCCCAGTACGCCACTGCGTACTTCTCCAGTCCCTGAAGAAGGAGGTTGACCATCCGCTGGAAAGTGGCTGGGGCATTCTTCATGCTGAAGGGCATGACCGTGGACTCATACAGTCTAAAGGGCGTGATAAAGGTGGACTTCTCCTGCGCCTCGGGGCTCAGGGGAATCTGCCAGTGTCCTCGACTCAGATCCATTATTGTTAGGCAATCTGCGCCAGCAGCTCCTCTCCAGCAGCTCCTCGATGTGCGGCATTGGGTGCGCATCAGAGGCTGTGATGGCGTTGAGCCGCCTGTAGTCCACGCAGAAGCGGGTGGTCCGATCCTTCTTTGGCACGAGAACTACAGGTGAGGCCCACGCACTCTTTGACCGTCGAATCACCCCCAGCTGTAACATCTCATCGATCTCCTGGCGCATAACCTGCTGCACCTTGTCGGAGATTCGATAGTGTGTTCGTCGTAGTGGGGCATGATTCCCTGTGTCCACTTCGTGGACTGCTAACTCAGCCCTTCCAGGTCGGTTGGAGAAAACGGCCCGGAAGAATTCCAGCTTGGTCCGCAACTGTGACCGCTGGGGTTCGGTTAGTGAGGCGCTTACCTCCACGTCCTCAAAGGACCCACAGGCCTTTGCTTGGGCCAGCATGTCCAGGAGGGTGTCTTCCTCCCCGTCTTCGGGTAAGCTGCAGACCGGTAGGACGAAAGGTTCACGTTCGTGATGAGCCTTCATCATGTTTCGCCTACCCCGAGCGTGGTCAAGCGTGACCACGTAGGTGACCGGGTTGAGCTGTTGGTGGACGACGTACGGGCCCTCCCAGGCTGCCTGAAGCTTATCCGTTGGCACGGGGACCAGCACCCACACCTTTTGACCCACGTCGTAGGTCCGCTCCCGGGCGTTCTGGTCGTACCAGTGCTTCTGGTCAGCCTGAGCCTGCGTCATGTTGTCATGCACGAACTGCGTCAATGTCTGCATCTTGTCACGGAAGCACATGACATACTCCACTATGGACACTTCAGAAGGGTTCAGCTCCTCTTCCCAGGATTCTCTTACCAACCCAAGGGGTCCCCTGACTCGCCTGCCGTACAGGAGCTCGAAGGGGGAGAACCCCGTCGAGGCCTGCGGAACCTCTCGGTAAGTGAATAGCAGGTGTGGGAGGTACCGCTCCCAGTCGCGCCCTTGGGTCTCAACCAGCATGCGTAGCATCTGTTTGAGGGTACCATTGAAGCGTTCACACAAGCCATTGGTCTGTGGGTGATACGCACTCGATACCAGGTGCTTCACCTGCATTCTCTTACAGAGAGCCTCCATTAGGTGAGACATGAATTGGGTCCCTTGATCAGTAAGCATCTCCCTGGGAAATCCTACACGTGAAAAGATAGCCATCAGGGCATCCGCCACCTTATCTGCCCTAGTTGACGACAGAGCTACTGCCTCTGGGTACCGGGTAGCGTAGTCTACTACAGTAAGGATGTATTGCTTTCCAGAGCTGCTGGGGACGGCCAGCGGGCCCATAATGTCCACCGCGATCCTCTGGAAAGGCTCCTCTATCACTGGCAAAGGGATCAGGGGAGCCTTAAGAGCAGGCCCCGCCTTCCCCACTCTTTGATAGGTGATACAGAAGCGGCAGTAGTTTGACACATCTGTCCCCATTTTAGGCCAATAGAAGTGTTGAGACAGCCGGGCCTTAGTTTTCCTGATCCCCAAGTGTCCAGCTAGCGGGATCTCATGGGCAATCCATAACAACTCACCCCGGAATTGCTGCGGGAAGACCAGCTGTCTTTCCCTCAACCACTCCTTTGGTGATTCTCCGGGTACTGTCTCCCGGTATAACCTTCCTCGTTGCCAGAACACCCTCTCCTTATCAGTCACGGAGGTGGGCGTCTCGGCGAGTTGTCTCAAACTCTCAAGACTCGCATCTGCGTGCAGAGCGGCCTGAAACTCCTGGCTAGGGGAAGCCAGAAGTGACGTCAGGGTCCCTTCCCCACGGGAACCCTCTGGGACCTGCTCTGGGTCCACCTCTGGTTCAGTCACAATGATGACAGAGGAGGATCCGGAAGGCAGACAGTTATCTACAGACAGCTACGTAGGCTGTCTCCCCGGGGATTTCTACAGACCCATCAGCCAGCGCTGCTATGGGCTCTACCTCCCCATCCACCCCCAACACTTCAGTGGCAGTGCTACTTATGGGCCTTCCTCGCTGACACTGGTCAATCTCATGGCATCACCTTTCTCACAGTTCCCATGCATCTCCCCATTTTCTGTAGCACCGACACTTGCCCCTGCTAGGGGTTCCTCAGCCGTCTCACTCCGCAGAGCGACGTGGCTGAGCACGCCTGTACCTATGGACACATTAACCTTTGCAGAAAAATCATTATCAGGTTCAGTTGGCACAGGTACAACATTTTCACCATCAATCCTAGGGAAAAAATGGTTATTAGATGGATCATTACAAGATAAAGCATGGTCAGGTAACACATGCGATTTCCCATCATCATCATCCTCATCAGGGCTAACGTTACCCTTATTAGCAGATTGGGGAGGGGTGTCAGGGACGTAGTATACAACCATCCTCCCCAAATCAGTCCCCAACAAATCATCAGTGGGCAAATTATCAGACAGCCCCACTCCGGGCACCCCAGTGACAGTTAGGGTTTTCCCCGGAATGATTTCTTCAGGGGCCGCCAGTTCGGGTCGGATGAGGGTTCGTTCAGTCCCAGTGTCCTTGAGGCCTATAGCAACATGGCCTCCCAAAGTGACGTGCTGTACGTTGTCACACACCCTCCCAGCCACCCCACCCACCAAAAGAACTGTTGCGTTAGGCCCTGGGGCCTTGGCTGGGGGGGTTCTTCTGCTTGTCTGGGCAGTAGGGACTGATATGGCCAGTCCGCTTGCAGAAGAAACACTGGCGAGGTTCGGTGGTAGGTCTGGTGCTGTTGGCCACGGGGACAGGACCTCTGGTGTGTTGGCTGGCAGGGGTACTGGCGTTGGTTGCAGGCTTACCCCCTCTCCAGCTGGTGGTGACTGGCTTCCGCACTTCCGATCTATGGTTGGCCTCATAGGCATCGGCAATCTGCGCTGCTTTCATCACGTCTTTGGGTTCTCTGTCCATCACGAACTGTCGCAACTCAGCTGGGCAAAGATGTAAGAACTGGTCTTTGATCATCAGGTCTCCCAGCTGCTCAAAGGTGGTCACTGACAGTCCCTGGATCCACTGGTTAAAGTGGGTCCTGAGTCCATGCACCACATCGCCGTAGCGGTCGTGTGGGCCACTTTGGAGGTTCCGGAACTTTCTACGGTAAACCTCAGGTGTAAGCTGGTATTTGGCTATCAGGGCCTGCTTGATGGCCTCATAGTCACCATCTTGTTCTTGAGGGAGGGCAGCAAACGCCTCCAGAGCTTTGCCTCTCAGCCCTGGTGTCAGGTATCGTGCCCATTCATCTGTAGGCAGCTGGTATTGTCTGCAGGCTTTCTCAAAGGCCCGCAGAAAAGTGTTCAAGTCCCCGTCCTTTTCCATAACAGGAAAGTGATCGGGCCGGGGCTTCGGTATCTGAGCGCTGCTGGGCTCACGGCTCTGGGCGGTGGAGGGCATCCCCCCCTGCCGGAGCATCTCCCGTTCATGTTCTCACTGGGCCTCTCGCTCGGCTCGCTCAGCCTCTTCGAATTGCAGGACCAGCTGCAGACGTCTCTCTGTGTCATCTGCTGAGCATTGTTGCAGAGCCAGCTGCAGGCGGAGATCTGTGCTCCCCTGGTTGCAAGTAGGGCCGGCATTCAGTGGTTGAACCTCTGCGGCAGCACCACGTCTGCTCGTGCTGGCTTCTGCGGCCTCTGGGCTCTGTGGCCTGGCTTAGTCTGCTTCAAATTGCACCAGTTCAGCGACCTTTTGAGCCTTGGACTTGCCATGGGAGTTCAGGCCATGGTACGTGCATATCCCAGCAAGAGTGTCCTTCTGCTGGGCGTACCAGGCTTCTCCTTGCGCAGCCATGGTTGCCAAATAAAAGATAGGATAGAAAAATGAAGAGAAAGGGATAATTACCAGTACACACAATTGTCTCAGAACTAATAAACACTGAGTTCGTTCTCCAAACTTATTTGCGCAGAGTCCTCGCAAGAACTTTGCAAGTCTTTAGTGAGAGGAATGATTGCTCAAACCAAATCACTAATGCTCTAAGATCCCACTGCCTTGCCACCTATATGTTACGATTCACACCGTGACCGTCACACCCACGTCACGGAACGGGGTGACTTTAGGCCAACAGACGGCTATCACATGGGCAGGGGGGCTTATCTTAGTTATCCCTCCACTCCACAATGTGATGAAAAAAAAAAAAAACACACACACAAGTAAATTGACCTCTTAGTTTACAGCAGGGGCTTATTTTAGGTAATCCACTGCTCTTCAATATACCACGAACTGCCGGGATTTATGCATATCCCGCTTTACAGTTCCGCTTGAACTTGCAGCTCTGGCGCCCCCTTACCCTCAGGTCGGATTAGGTACTGCACCTAGGGTAATTGGTCACCAGAAAGGCTGCCTGCTATGTACTGGCTATTGGGCATGCTGCAGCGAGGCGATTTAACTACTCCCACTCAGGCAGGAACAATAATTATCAACGCCGCAGTCGCTACAACGACTCCCAAAGGCACAGTACATGGTATGCTGCCACCAGCTTCGATTAAACGGGTCCGGATCTAACCCAAAACAGTAGCGTAATTCCTTTCAGAAGACTTAGGGTACGTCTTAGAGAAGGAAGTAAGTTATATATTTTACTCCGAACGAAGGCAGTGTTTATGAAAAGATGTTACAATATGAGAATTGAAAATATGTACAAGGTAATTATAAAAATGACATAGATTAAAGAAGAAAGGTAAAACTCACATGTTCTCAGTTCATTTCAGGCAAAACCATGCTGATAGGCAGTGCTCCCAAATATCCCAATGCCTAGTACAGCTCCTCAGGCAAAAACTCAGACCAAACTCGGACCGAAGGCTGGGTTAAGGGTAGAGACTTTTAAACCCCAGCCTTGTGACCTCACAAAAGGGCTGGTTAATGATATTCAATGAGGTCAGAGATCTTTACGTTCTCAGACCCTGGAGACAAAGAAATTTCTGACTGAGAAGGGAGGGACCACAGGTGGCTTTGCAGGATTGGTCACCTCCAGTTTAAAGCCACACCCTGCTCACACACAAGCTTCAGGTTACCCAGTGTCTGCCATAGGGCTGGTTTGTTGTATTCAGGGGGGGTGGGGGGGGAGAGGGGGGTTTTACAGCTGCCATGTGTTTTTCAGGACCATGGTTAGAAGTGCAAAAATCCCTCAGCACGCCCACCCTATATGTGCTGGCAGAGAACTAAAACTTATATTATACATTTTCCTCACAGGGGCATCTGTGGGGCCATAAAGAACTGAATGGAGCATTATATGGGGCATCTTATGGGGCCATAAAGAACTGCATGGAGCATTATATGGGGCATATTTGTATATGCAGCATCTTATGGGGCCATAATGAACTGTATGGAGCATTATATGGGGCCCATTTTGTATGGAGCATCTTATGGGGCCACAATCAACATTTTTGCAGCATTATATTGGGCAAATGTCTCTGGAGCATCTTATGGGGCCATTATTAACCTTTATGCAGGATTATATGGGGCATATTTTAATATGGAGCATCTTATGGGGCCCATCATAAACTTTATGGATCATTATATGGGGCTCCTGATTCAATATGGATATTCAAAAACACTTAACCTACTGATGTCTCAATTAATTTTACTTTTATTGGTATCTATTTTTACTTTTGACATTTACCGGTAGCTGCTGCATTTTCCACCCTAGGCTTTTACTCGAGTCAATATGTTTTCCCAGTTTTTTGTGCAAAATTAGGGGGGGGTCGGCTTATACTCGAGTATATACGGTAGTACGTGAGAAAACCTCTTTAAATGGGAAACAGACTGAATATTTCATATCCCATTGAAAACCCTTAAATGGACCTATCAATAACTTGTACTTCACTCTAAGAAACCCACTGTAAAATATTGGCCAGATTCTACTTCACACCAGTAAAACTACATAAAACATCACCCAACTATTCGAAAAAGTGTTGGAGGAATTGTGACCAAACATGTGATATCCTACACATTTTCTGGAATTGTCCAAAAATAAAAATAAAATTATGGAAAGAAGTACATAGTAACATAGTAACATAGTAACATAGTTAGTAAGGCCGAAAAAAGACATTTGTCCATCCAGTTCAGCCTATATTCCGCCTACATGATCTCATTCAGAAAAGAACAGAACATAAATTTACCCTATACCCCCAAACTTGCTCTTCTATCTTTGGACATTGACGAACTACCCCAAAAAATTAGACCCATTACCCTACATATCTTATTAGGTACAAAAATTCTTATCGCATCCAAATGGAAACAAATGAGGACCCCCTCTTAAGGCGGAAGTTATAGAAAAAGTCTCTCTTTATCATATACATGAATACAACTACTGTATTAGGATTAATATATTCTCTCAGTAGGATCGCTACTTCCAACAGGTGGCGCTATAGAGTTTAAGTCCTCTTTTTCTCAGAAGAGGCAATTTGCATATTATATTTCCCAGAGGAGCATTGCACGGCGAATAAGTCTTTTTACCTTGACAAGCCAGAGATGGTATGTCACTCTCCATAAGGAGAAACGATACCCCTTAGACCCCAGTCCAGAGCCTCTCACCTAGCCAAATTAGTTCTCCTGCTTCGCACTGACGAGGGCCAACAGCCCGAAACACCGTGTCTGCGAATTGAGATACTGATTTGGCTTTTGTCCTAAGTCATATTGCACGACTCGTTTAAAGGGTTGATTGTGACTTGTAGGATCGCTACTTCCAACAGGTGGCGCTATAGAGTTTAAGTCCTCTTTTTCTCAGAACAGGCAATTTGCATATTATATTCCCTCAGTAACAAGTGTGAAAGGGCAGCCGCGGCGCACGCAGGGATCTTCAGTCTAACGCCGGCCCAGTACCAGTGTCAGAGCGGCTTTTTGTTTCCTGCGCTACTCACCACCAGCCCCAAGCCAGGGATCCGCTACTCTGCACACCCGACGATGGACCCGCCGCAGCTCAGAGCTCTTCATCCTCCCCCATCTCAGGGACCTGGGGGAGGCCCAATATGGAAACTTTGGTTTCTGCATGTACATCACTTGCACTATCACCTGTATACTATATATAGACTGCTGTGTATACAATATATAGGCGATACTGGCTGCTGCCGCTGTGTATAATCACAGGATCACCTATATCATGTGTATACAGATATATATATATATATATATATATATATATATATATATATATATAATTATTCTCACCGTTAATTCGGTTTCTAGGAGCCTTCCACGACAGCGACAGGAGGTTGTCTCCATACCCTAATGGGGTTAAAAACCCCTCCCACCTCCCATTGACCAGTGACTTACAACTGAACCCATAGCACCGGTTACCTTTAGGTTCTCAGACTAAATATCCAAGAACATCGGGAGGGAATTAATGCTGTCGTGGAAGGCTCCTAGAAACCGAATTAACGGTAAGAATAATTCTATTTTCTCTAGCAGCCTTCCACGACAGCCACAGGAGGAATGCCAACCAATTCTGAATTTAGGGAAGGACCACAGCCTGAAGAACTTTTCGGCCAAAAGCAAGATTCCGATTGGACCAGAAGTCCAATCTATAATGCTTAGTAAATGTGTGTAGAGAAGACCATGTTGCAGCCCTGCAAATCTGCTCTGTTGAAGCGCCAGCCCTTTCAGCCCAAGAGACGGAAGTAGATCTGGTGGAATGAGCCTTTAGGCCCGCAGGAATTGCAATATTCTGAGCTAGGTATGCTTCAGTAATGGCCTTCTTTATCCAGTTGGCAATGGTACTCTTCGCTACCTTCTTGCCCTGGTTTCGGCCAGATAGATGAACGAAGAGATTTTTGTCAATTCTGAAGGATTTGGTTTGTTCCAGGTAGTATAACACTATACGTCGTACATCCAATGTATGAAATCTGTGTTCCTCCGGGTTTGAAGGATTGTGACAGAACGATGGGAGGACTATATCCTGTGATCGATGAAATTCTGACACTACCTTCGGAAGGAAACATGGATCTGGTCGGAACACAATGGAATCGTCTCATAGTAAGATAAGGTTATCTAATTGAGAGGGCTTGTATTTCTCCCACTCGTCTTGCAGTAGAAATTGCAACTAAGAAGGCAGTCTTGCAGGACAGAAGCTGTGAGGAACAAGATGATAATGGCTCAAATGGAGGCGCCGTAAGGCCCTTTAGAACTACGTTTAAGTCCCATGATGGCACAAAGATTTGTTTTCTTGAACAATGCCTTGACGCTGCGACCATGAACCTTTTTATCCAACGATGTCCTGCAAGGTCTTGGTCGAAGACAGAACTCAAAGCTGACACTTGGACCTTTAAGGTACTTGGCTTCAGCCCCAACTCCAATCCTTTTTGTAGAAAGTCTAATATTTGTGAGATATTAGGATGGAAAGGATCAGGATTATGAGGATGACACCACGAGGAGAATCTCTTCCAAATTTTGCTATATATAGCATTGGTGACAGGTTTTCTAGATTTCTGTAAAGTAGAGATTACTGACTCCGAAAGACCTTTAGCTCTTAAGGCCCCGTCACACATAGCGAGATCGCTAGCGAGATCGCTGCTGAGTCACAAGTTTTGTGACGCAACAGCGATCTCAGTAGCGATCTCGCTATGTGTGACACATACCAGCGATCAGGCCCCTGCTGTGAGATCGCTGGTCGTGTCGGAATGGCCTGGGCCATTTTTTGATCGTTGAGGTCCCGCTGACATCGCTGAATCGGCGTGTGTGACGCCGATTCAGCGATGTCTTCGCTGGTAACCAGGGTAAACATCGGGTAACTAAGCGCAGGGCCGCGCTTAGTAACCCGATGTTTACCCTGGTTACCATCCTAAAAGTAAAAAAACAAACGCTACATACTTACCTATCGCTGTCTGTCCTCGGCGCTTTGCTTCTCTGGTCTGGCTGTGAGCGCCGGTCAGCCGGAAAGCAGAGCGGTGACGTCACCGCTCTGCTTTCCGGCCGCTGTGCTCACAGCCAGACCAGAGAAGCAGAGCACCGAGGACAGACAGCGATAGGTAAGTATGTAGCGTTTGTTTTTTTTTACTTTAACGATGGTAACCAGGGTAAACATTGGGTTACTAAGCGCGGCCCTGCGCTTAGTTACCCGATGTTTACCCTGGTTACCGGGGACCTCGGGATCGTTGGTCGCTGGAGAGCTGTCTGTGTGACAGCTCTCCAGCGACCAAACAGCGACGCTGCAGCGATCCGGATCGTTGTCGGTATCGCTGCAGCGTCGCTATGTGTGACGGGGCCTTTAGTACCTGGGCTTCAATAGCCAGGCTGCCAGCTTGAACTTTTGCGGCTCCGGATGATAAAAGGGGCCCTGGCAGAGTAGATCCTCTGATGTTTGGAGAAAGACCGGACCATCCACCTTCTCTGATGAGGTGATACCAACTTCTCTTTGGCCATGCCGGAGCTACTAGAATAGTCTGGACCTGATCGTCTCGGATCTTCCGGAGGGTCTTTGCAAGCAACGGTATTGGAGGAAACACATACGCTAGACGGAATCTCCATGAATGAGCAAAGGCGTCTACTCCCTGAGACCTGTCCCTGGGGTCTAAAGAGAAGTAGTTCTCGACCTGTGCATTCTGACCTGATGCTAGGAGATCTATGTCGGGAAGTCCCCATCTGTCCGTCAACATTCTGAAAACATCCGCCTTCAGGCTCCATTCTCCTGGATGCAAGTCGCGACGACTCAGGAGATCTGCATGAGTATTTACTGATCCCTTGAGGTGTATTGCTGATAGAGAGAGGAGATGTTTCTCTGCCCAGCAAAAAATTCTGTTTGATATTGTCTTCAAATGATTAAACTTCGAGCTCCCCTGGTGCTTTAGATGTGCCACAGTCGTCATATTGTCTGAGTAAACTCTGACATGTTGACCTAAAATAAGACTGCTGGAGGCCAGAAGGGCCTTCTCCACTGCCATCAATTCTCTGAAGTTGGAGGACCTGGAGCTTTCTTTCTGATTCCAGAGACCCTGGAACGGGATCTGCGAGACAACTGCTCCCCAACCTCTTTGACTGGCATCTGTTGTTACTGTCACCAGTGGATCTTGTATCCAGTCTACTCCCCTTAGCAGGTTTTTTTGGATCGCCCACCAGGTTAACGAGGCTTTTACCTTCCCTGGAGTGTACACTCTTCTGTTCAAGGAATTTGGATTTCCGTTCCAATTTCCTAGGATGTGTGTCTGCAGAACTCTGGAGTGGCTTTGAGCCCACTGGACTGATTGTATACAGGCCGTCATCGACCCCAGAAGAGACATTGCAGTCCGCAGAGTCGGAGACCGTTGTTTCTTGAAGTCTAAGACCTTGGATATCAGGTTCCTCTGGTGTTCCTCTGGTAGGAAAGATTTTTGATTTTCCGAGTCCAAAAGGACTCCGAGAAATTTTATCACCTTTGATGGTAATAATTGCGACTTGCTTAGAGTGGGTATCCAACCCAAAAGCTGTAAGATATCCAAAGTTTTGGAGATCCTCTGATTGAGAATTTCGGCTGAAGGACCAATTACTAAAAGGTCGTCCAAGTATGGCACTATAGCGACGTCTTGGTTCCTGATGTGAGCTACAGCTTCTGCCATGACTCTGGAGAAAACCCTTGCGGCCGAGGAGATCCCGAAGGGAAGAACATTGTATTGGAAGTGTAGGACCTTTTGATTGATTTGGACCGCAAATCTTAGGAATTTCCTGTGGCGAGGATGCATTGGAATATGGAAATAGGCATCTTTGAGATCTATTGTCGCCATATAGGAATGAGGAGCTATCAGAGGGATGGCTGTTTTTACTGACTCCATTTTGAATTTGCGGTAAGTTATGTATTTGTTGAGAGCTTTTAGATTTATTATAATCCGAGCCTGCCCAGAAGGCTTTTTTACCATGAAGATACGGGAATAGTGACCTTCCCCTGCTCGTTTACCGGGACCACGGAAATAGCTCTCGAGTCTAGTAAGTCCTGTATTCCTGCCATCATCAGTTTTTGAGTCTCCCGAGATGACGGGGAGGTGACTCTTAAGATCCTGGGAGGAGGCGCATCGAACTCTATGAGAAGACCCTGCTGGATCACACTTACTACCCAAGGGCTGTTGGAGATATTCTGCCAACTGAGAACAAAGTTCAAAAGCCTCCCCCCCACTGGATCGGAGTCATTGTTTTTCCTGCTGAGTTTGTTGGGGAATAAGGATATTCTTGGGTTTCCCCTTAGCATAACTCCACCTCCCGGTTTTCCCTTTCCCTTTACTCTGGGAGGGCTGGGGCTGGGAGGGTCGAAAAAAACGCTTCCTGGGAGGTCTTTGTTCAAGAAGAGTTTTCTTTCGGTCCGTGGCTTTCTCTAGGATGTCATCCAGTGAGGGCCCAAACACATAATCACCCTTAAAGGGGATAGAACATAGTTTTATTTTTGAGGTGACATCTCCACTCCACATTTTTAGCCAGAGAGCCCTTCTGGCTGAATTCGTTTGGACTAGAGATCTGGCGGCCACACGGATAGACTCTAGTGAGGAGTCTGCAAGGAACCAAGTTGCTCTATGTAAAATAGGCAAGGAATCCAACACTTCTTCTCTCGGGGTACCCTGAGAGATGTGGTTTTCTAGCTCTTCTATCCAACGGAAGAGAGAGCGGGCCACGCAGGTGGATGCAATATTAAATCTGAGGGCCGAGGTAGACGTTTCCCAGGACTTTTTGAGAAGGCTTTCAATCTTCCTATCCAAGGGGTCCTTTAATTGGGAAGAATCTTCGAACGGCAGAGCCATCTTCCTAGCCACTCTAGCCACCTGAACATCTATTTTGGGGATGTTCCATTTGATTGAATCCTCATCTAGAGGAAACCGTTTTTTAAAATCCGAAGAAGTGGATAGCCGTTTCTCAGGTAGTTCCCACTCATTGTTAATCATGTCTATGATACTTCTATGTACGGGAAAACCTGGTTGCTTTTCGGAATGTATACCGAATAACTCCTCTTGTATAGACTGAGGAACTGGTTCCTCCTTTAGCCCCATAGTGTTCCTCACTGCAGACACCAATTCCTCAATGTATTCAGAGGAAAACAGATATTTCCTGACTTCCGCAGATTTATGGGGTAACACATCTTCCCATTTGACTGAAGATGATGTATAAGACTCTTCAGACTCTGACCCGGAATATTCCTGGATTTTCCTCTTTTTGGGAAGTGATGGACCAGGTGAGGATGGTGGTGGTGGTGGAGGGGGGGGGCGAGCGTGGCCAAAGAGGTTTGAACCTCTTGTCTAACCAGGGAGCGAATTTCTTCAATTAATGAAGGGTGTTCTGCCCGGACTATTTTATCCGTACAAGGTCGGCACAGCTTTCTCTCCCAATTTAAGGGCATTTTCACACTACAGGTAGCGCATTTGCGTTTAGTAGTAGTTCTAGGGCCAGGCTTGACTCCCTGCAATGAGAGTGGAAGCGGCGTAAGAAGGTATACATAAAACTACCTTTGAATGGGACCCATCTCTGCCACATTTACAGGGGCTTGAGGAGCGCTGGGCTCTGCAGCTGCAGGGCAAGACGAATCCATGCTTTACAGCAGGCTTACCTGAGACGTCTTCGCAGCTTATATAGAAAATAAGGCTGCACCATCGCGTGGCAATTAGCCGCCCCTCCCCCTCCATGGTCCTAGGCAGACATGCGAGGGTGCAGCGTGCCTCACACGCCGTTCAGTAGTCCATTTCGCTGGACAGTATCGCTCCTATGCAGGAGCGCCGACCCGGAAGTAGAAGGCACCATGTGACTTCCGGGTCGCCGAACAGCGCGCACAGGAGGGGGAGACGCCGGAGAGCTCAGGGAGGCCTCCGGGATGGGCTCACCGGTCCGCTTTATCCCCCAAGAGGACGCAGGAGGACCGGGAACGCGGTCCCGAATCCGAAGAGACGGGAGCAAGAAACGGAGGAGGAAGCCCCGAGGGCCCGACCACCAATGCCCGGCAGAAAAATAAAAACACAGGTACAACTGCAGAGCAGGCCGCGCAGCGCACCAGGAACCTCTCCATGCCCCATGGGGGACAGGAAAGACACTGGTTAATGGGAGGTGGGAGGGGTTTTTAACATCTTGTGCTTCCTGTCCCCCATTAGGGTATGGAGACAACCTCCTGTGGCTGTCGTGGAAGGCTGCTAGAGAATATATATATATATATATATATATATATATATATATATATATATATATGGGATACTGTGACTTATAAATACAATATATGGGTGATACGGCTGTATGTATGTTACATAGATGATACTGCGACTATACACACTGGTCACAGTATCACCTATATAATGTATTTACAGCAGAGTCACAGTATCACCTATATAATGTATACACAGCAGTCACCTATATAATGTATGCAATATAGTATATAGTATAATGGTGCCTTACTATAGTGTATAATGTAGAGTTGTGCGTATCTTGGGACGAGATCTCGGTGCCGAGATCTCAATCAGAGCATGAGCCGCCGCCGGCCATTTTCCCGAATCCCATCGCATCGCAGCATTGGATGTGCGGGGGCCTCCGGATTTTCACAAAATGCTGGTGGAGCCCCCCCAGCACCACCCTTCCCTGTCCATACCAGCTGCACCAGCCCACACCAGCCTGGGATGGGATTTCCCGGAGGCCACCGCACTTGCAGCACCAGCCTGGGATGGGAGTCATATTGCCGGACCACCGACACCACCAGCGCTGCCAATCCCCCCGGTAAGCTGAATTCTTCTGGTACCTTCCCCTCGGCCTTCAAACATGCCACCATCACACCCATCCTCAAAAAAACTAACCTTGACCCAACTGCTATGCCAAGCTACCGCCCCATATCACTGCTCCCGTTTGCTTCAAAACTCCTTGAACAGCATGTCCATGCTCAAATTTCCTCCCACCTCTCATCTAACTCTCTCCTTGACAACCTCCAATCTGGCTTCCGCCCCCACCACTCCACCGAAACGGCCCTGACAAAAATTACTAATGACTACACAGTAGGGGCATCTAGTTTCCAAAATGGGGTCACTTGTGGGGGAGCTCCAATTTTTAGGCACACGGGTGCTCTCCAAAAGCGACATGGTGTCAGCTAAAGAGTGCAGCCAATTTTTCATTCAAAAAGTCAAATGGCGCTCCTTCCCTTCCAAGCCCTGCCGTGCGCCCAAACAGTGGCCCCACATATGAGGTATCAGCCTACTCAGGACAAATTGGACAACAACTTTCGTTGTTCAGTTTCTCCTTTTACCATTGGGAACATTTAACTTTTTAGTCACAAAAATGATTTTTCAGCAACAATTTTTTTATTTTCCCAATGGTAAAAGGAGAAACTGAACAACGAAAGTTGTTGTCCAATTTGTCCTGAGTAGGCTGATACCTCATATGTGGGGCCACTGTTTGGGCGCACGGCAGGGCTTGGAAGGGAAGGAGCGCCATTTGACTTTTTGAATGAAAAATTGGCTGCACTCTTTAGCTGACACCATGTCGCGTTTGGAGAGCACCCGTGTGCCTAAAAATTGGAGCTCCCCCACAAGTGACCCCATTTTGGAAACTAGATGCCCCAAGGAACTTATCTAGATGCATAGTGAGCCCTTTAAACCCCCAGGTGCTTTACAAATTGATCCGTAAAAATGAAAAAGTACTTTTTTTTCCACACAAAAAATTCTTTTAGCCTCAATTTTTTCATTTTCACATGGACAACAGGATAAAATGGATCATAAAATTTGTTGGGCAATTTCTACTGAGTACACCGATACCTCATATGTGGGGGTAAACCACTGTTTGGGCACATGGTAATGCTCAGAAGGGAAGGAGCGCCATTTGACTTTTTGAATGAAAAATTATCTCCATCGTTAGCGGACACCATGTCGCGTTTGGAGAGACCCTGTGTGCCTAAACATTGGAGCTCCCCCACAAGTGACCCCATTTTGGAAACTGGACCCCCCAAGGAACTTATCTAGATGCCTAGTGAGCCCTTTAAACCCCCAGGTGCTTCACAAATTGATCCGTAAAAATGAAAAAGTACTTTTTTTTCACAAAAAATTTCTTTTCGCCTCAATTTTTTCATTTTCACATGGGCAATAGGATAAAATGGATCCTAAAATTTGTTGAGCAATTTCTCCCGAGTACGCCGATACCTCATATGTGGGGGTAAACCACTGTGTGGGCACACGGCAGGGCTCGGAAGGGAAGGCGCGCCTTTTGACTTTTTGAATGGAAAATTAGCTCCAATTGTTAGCGGACACCATGTCGCGTTTGGAGAGCCCCTGTGTGCCTATGCATTGGAGCTCCCCCACAAGTGACCCCATTTTGGAAACTAGACCCCCCAAGGAACTTATCTAGATGCATACTGAGCACTTTAAACCCCCAGGTGCTTCACAGAAGTTTATAATGCAGAGCCATGAAAATAAAAAATAATTTTTCTTTTCTCAAAAATGATTTTTTAGCCTGGAATTTCCTATTTTGCCAATGGTAATAGCAGAAATTGGACCACAAATGTTGTTGTCCAGTTTGTCCTGAGTACGCAGATACCCCATATGTGGGGGTAAACCACTGTTTGGGCGCACGGCAGGGCTCAGAAGGGAAGGCACGCCATTTGGCTTTTTAAATGGAAAATTAGCTCCAATCATTAGCGGACACCATGTTGCGTTTGGAGAGCCCCTGTGTGCCTAAACATTGGAGATCCCCCACAAATGACCCCATTTTGGAAACTAGACCCCCAAAGGAACTAATCTAGATGTGTGGTGAGCACTTTGAACCCTCAAGTGCTTCACAGAAGTTTATAACGCAGAGCCATGAAAATAAAAAAAAAAATTTCTTTTCTCAAAAATAATTTTTTAGCCCAGAATTTTTTATTTTCCCAAGGGTTACAGGAGAAATTGGACCCCAAAAGTTGTTGTCCAGTTTCTCCTGAGTACGCTGATTCTCCATATGTGGGGGTAAACCACTGTTTGGGCACACGTCGGGGCTCGGAAGTGAGGGAGCACCATTTGACTTTTTGAATACAAGATTGGCTGGAATCAATGGTGGCGCCATGTTGCGTTTGGAGACCCCTGATGTGCCTAAACAGTGGAAACCCCTCAATTCTAACTCCAACACTAACCCCAACACACCCCTAACCCTAATCCCAACTGTAGCCGTAACCCTAATCACAACCCTAACCCCAACACACCCCTAACCACAACCCTAACCCCAACACACCCCTAACCCTAACCACAACCCTAATTCCAACCCAACCCTAACCCTAAGGCTATGTGCCAACGTTGCGGATTCGTATGAGATTTTTCAGCACCATTTTTGAAAAATCCGCGGGTAAAAGGCACTGCGTTTTACCTGCGGATTTACCGCGGATTGCCAGTGTTTTTTGTGCGGATTTCACCTGTGGATTCCTATTGAGGAACAGGTGTAAAACGCTGTGGAATCCGCACAAAGAATTGACATGCTGCGGAAAATACAACGCAGCGTTTCCGCGTGGTATTTTCCGCACCATGGGCACAGCGGATTTGGTTTTCCATATGTTTACATGGTACTGTAAACCTGATGGAACTCTGCTGCGGATCCGCAGCCAAATCCGCACCGTGTGCACATAGCCTAATTCTAAAGGTATGTGCACACGCTGCGGAAAACGCTGCGCAGTTCAATGTAAACCTATGGGAAACAAAAATCGCTGTGCACATGCTGCGGAAAAACTGCACGGAAACGCAGGGGGTTTACATTCCGCAGCATGTCACTTGTTTCTGTGGATTCCGCAGCGGTTTTACAACTGCTCCAATAGAAAATCGCAGTTGTAAAACCGCAGTGAAATGCGCAGGAAAACCGCGGTAAATCCACAGCGGTTTAGCCCTGCGGATTTATCAAATCCTCTGCGGAAAAATCCGCAGAGGACCAGAATACGTGTGCACATCCCGAACCCTAACCCTACCCCTAACCCTACCCCTACCCCTAACCCTACCCCTAACCCTAACCCTAGTTCTTACCCCAACATTAGTGGAAAAAAAAAATTCTGTATTTTTTTTTATTGTCCCTACCTATGGGGGTGACAAAGGGGGGGGGTCATTTACTATTTTTTTTATTTTGACCACTGAGATATAACCTATCTCAGTGATCAAAACTCACTTTGGAACGAATCTGCCGGCCGGCAGATTCGGCGGGCGCACTGCACATGCGCCCGCCATTTTGGAAGATGGCGGCGCCCGGGAAAGAAGACGGACGGACGCCGGGAGGCTAGGTAAGAATAAGGGGGGGGGGGGGAAGATCAGGGCACGGGGGGGGTGTCGGAGCACGGGGGGGGGGGGATCGGAGCATGGGGGGGTGGATCGGAACATGGGGGGGTGGATTGGAGCACGGGGTGGGGGATCGCTGTGCGGAGGGGTGGATCGGAGCACGGGGGGGGGAATCGCAGTGCGGGGGGGGTGGATCGGAGTGCGGGGGGTTTGATTGGAGCACGGGGGGTGTGATTGGAGCACGGGGGGAGCGGACAGGACGACGGGGGAGCGGAGCACAGGACGGAGCGGACCACAGATCGGGGGGCTGGGGGGGCGATCAGTGGGGTGGGGTGGGTGCACATAAGTGTTTCCAGCCATGGCCGATGATATTGCAGCATCGGCCATGGCTGGATTGTAATATTTCTCCAGTTTTTTAGGTGAAATATTACAAATCGCTCTGATTGGCAGTTTCACTTTCAACAGCCAGTGAAGCCACCCCCCCCTGGGCTAAACTACCACTCCCCCTGTCCCTGTAGATCGGGTTAAATGGGAGTTAACCCTTTCACCCGATCTGCAGGGACGCGATCTTTCTGTGACACAGCATATGCGTCACAGGTCGGATTGGCACCGACTTTCATGACGCATATGCTGTGTCACAGGTCAGGAAGGGGTTAAGGCTGCCACAGTGACAGTATACCACCCACAAAAAGAAAAACAAAATGCCCTTAATAGCAATGTGGCTTACCCATGATGGAAGTGACTTAATGCCTGGGACCCAGTCCACCCCCTGACTCGCGTTTCGCGTAGGCTTTATCGAAAGGGATAGGCTTATTCTGTATGGAGCAATATATGGGGCTCATTTTACTGTATGGAGCACTATGTGGTACCCATAATACTGTATGGAGCAATATATGGAGCATATTGTTCTGTATGGTCAAAAGGCAAACAATTAGGCGCACTGATAGAGAAATATATATATATATATATAGATAGATAGATAGATAGATAGATAGATAGATAGATAGATAGATAGATAGATAGATAGATAGATAGATAGATAGATAGATAGATAGATAGATAGATTCAAGATTCAAGAAGCTTTATTGGCAGGACCAAATACACATCAGTTTTGCCAAAGACATACCCCGCCCACCATTCCTAGGAGTAAGAAGCAATGAACATGAGCTCCTGAATTTCCATCACTTTATACATTGTAATGAGGCAACTGTAAGACAAAACCTGGAAAAACTCAACTCCGTGGAACATAAAAGTGATCTGGACTGAACTGGACTTTAGTTTTTATGAAAAAAGGAAGATTTGGAGGATTTAAAGGACAAAACAAGAATCTCCTTGAGGACACAGACTGGAAGCAGCCGGCATCATACATCTGACATTCTGATACCTGGACCTATAGAAGGTAGGAGAATTCTTTAACTACAACACAACCTATAGACTTGCTACAAATTAACCTCCTTAGAAACAAGGATTATAATTAACATATAACTACAAAATGGAAAACACAAATTTAGAACAAGTAAATGAACAAAACCCAGAGCCAGAGACACAGGAATGCTGGGGGCCAGATCAGGAGATAACACAGGGGGGCAATAAACGCAAGATGGACTACATTAGAGAGAATCCAGAGACTCATTATGCAGATTTCACAAAGGAAGAACGAAAAAGAAAAACCAATGTATTATTCTATACAGACCAACCCTCAGCCTGGCACACTGCGCTGTGCAAACAATATAAGCATGTATCTAAATCCAACGCTAGGAGTGCCCAGCAGATTAGAATTACCAGCCAAGCAGATGATGACACCAATGCGCTCACCATACTCCTATACCACAATGGCACAGTCATGGCGCAGGGGACGGAGGAGATTCTGCAGCAATTTGAAAATTGTTTCTCTGATATCAAAGAGCAGGCACAAACCTATAAAGTGAAACCAAAAAGGTCCAGCCATATAACCAATGGTACTTCCTCATATGCATATATATACCACAAGATGGCAGCAGATCCCTGTCATCTACAAAGAAGCCAACCATACATAGAAATAAAAGTAAAAGATTTATTTATACAGAAAAAATACAAACAAATGAACAAAACATTAAAACAAGCTACACGATATCTTCCTGGTCATACCCCATGGGAGAGTGGCGAGGAGCACTAACTAAGAATACCCAAAACTAGATTGCTATAATGAAAAACTGCCTATATTGTGTCCAAAGGTGTAGGTGCACCAAGGCATCCAAGAGCTGAAATCACAATATATAAAACATAGCGGCAGCCCATTACACCCTACCGACTATATGCATAAATAATCCCGTACCAAAGCTAGTACTGATATATGCTGTAGGATAGTAAGGGTCACAAATAATTACCGATGTAGGTTTCTAAACAGTGCGTCCTCCCACGTCACAATCCCAGCGCCCCGACGCGCGTTTCGCCCTGGCTTCTTCCGGGGGCGTCCCCGGAAGAAGCCAGGGCGAAACGCGCGTGATTTCAGCTCTTGGATGCCTTGGTGCACCTACACTTTTGGACACAATATAGGCAGTTTTTCATTATAGCAATCTAGTTTTGGGTATTCTTAGTTAGTGCTCCTCGCCACTCTCCCATGGGGTATGACCAGGAAGATATCGTGTAGCTTGTTTTAATGTTTTGTTCATTTGTTTGTATTTTTTCTGTATAAATAAATCTTTTACTTTTATTTCTATGTATGGTTGGCTTCTTTGTAGATGACAGGGATCTGCTGCCATCTTGTGGTATATACAAACCTATAAAGGACTACAAGCCCCAGCAGCAACATCTAATGCGACCTCTAATGCTCACATAGGGATTCCCAGACAGAGCTGCCTAACCCCCGACACTTCACACCTCTCGCCTGATAACATCAGAGACTTCTTATCTCAACTAGAAATAGACTTGGTCCAACTGAAATTAGCATGTGAAAGAAACTCACAAAGGAATGCAAATCACCAAGCAACAAATGACACAGCCATACAGAAAATAAGGGAGGAAATGTGTGAACTGAAATGTCAACACAAGGCAGCACTACAGGAAATGGGGGAGCTGAAAAAAGACAATGATCAACTCCGAAAGGAGATTACAGAATTAAAAGCCCATAGCCCTGGACATCTGAACCAGCAGGGGGCAATGAAAACAAGCCAGAGAGCAGACAACATGGCCAGCACTGAACAGAATGTAGAGACACCAAACAGCATTAAAATAATAACCAACAATATGATGGAAGAGAGAAAAGAACCAGCCACCAGCAAAGCCAGCACCACAGACCCCCATCAGCAGCACCGTAGCCCACCCAAGACATCGCAAAGTCCTGATATTGTCCTAATAATGGACTCAAATCCTGAAACCAGAGAGATGGAAGAGAGAACAGAACCAGCCAGCACCACAGACCTCCGTCAGCAGCACCTTAGCCCACCCAAGACATCGCAAAGTCCTGATATTGTCCTAATAATGGACTCAAATCCTGAAACCAGAGAGATGGAAGAGAGAACAGAACCAGCCAGCACCACAGGCCTCCGTCAGCAGCACCTTAGCCCACCCAAGACATCGCAAAGTCCTGATATTGTCCTAACAATGGACTCAAATCCTGAAACCAGAGAGATGGAAGAGAGAGGAGAACCAGCCAGCACCACAGACCTCCGTCAGCAGCACCTTAGCCCACCCAAGACATCGCAAAGTCCTGATACTGTCCTAATAATGGACTCAAATCCTGAAACCAGAGAGATGGAAGGGAGAAGAGAACTAGCCACCAGCAAAGCCAGCACCACAGACCCCCGTCAGCAGCACTGTAGCCCACCTAAGACATCACAAAGTCCTGATATTGTCCTAATAATGGACACAAATGGGAAGTACCTAAATACACAGCGGCTATTCCCAGGAAAACAGGTCCGTACAATCCGCTGTGCAAGTATTGAACAGGTGACAGAGGTCATCAGTAGACCACGGTTTACCAACCCAAAGCACATTATTATACACAAGGGTACAAACAATCGGCCAGACCAGCAGATCGCAGAACAACTGATCAACCTGGCAAAGATGGCAAACCTAAAATTCCCGGACAGTAAAATCACTCTGTCATTGCTGCTTCCAAGAAAGGACATATGCAGGCAAACCACCCAAGCCATCAATGCAGAACTGACTGAAAAGATCAAGACTGTGCCAAACGTGACCCTGGCACAACACCTCTCCATAAACATCAGTCACCTGCACGATGATAAACACCTCAACAAACAAGGGGTCAGCCTCCTGGCCAAAGAGCTGAAGGACATCGTGCTAAACAGAGACCCCGGGCCTGGATTCAACAGTGGCCATAATCACACTGGAAGACCCCCGAGAACGATAAAGCAGAAAACCCCAAGGCTACCTCCTGAAGCTGGAAACAAAGCTCTTCACCCAGTGTCAGACCATCGGAGGTGGAGACCTCCACCGAGGAGACCACCAAGCCCACACAGATACATGCAGAGCAGAGATAGGGATGAGATAATAAACCTGCTCGATGCACTGCGCAGAATAATAATGTGACTGGATGGAACCAAGCACCACTATAAAACTGTCAGAAATCCAGTTTGTCCCACACAGCCATACTCATTACAAGGTATATACACACAAACCACACAGAAGAATGTCTTCACTTACAATCAGCAGCTGGAATATCCAGGGTCGCAACGCCTCAACCTTTGGATCTAAAACAAAGGACCCTGATTTTATACAAAGTATGAAAAATATAGACATTCAGATCCTCCTGGAAACATGGACCAGAGCCGAAAACGAATCCCTGGTGCCTATTGGATACAAGGAATTCTTGGTCCATGCCCAGAAAAATAAAAACATCAAACAGGGCCGGGGCTCAGGAGGAGTAGCGATCTGGTATAAAGGGGAGCTCCACCAGTACATCAAACCGGTGAAGAAAGGAGACAGCCACATATGGATCAGAATCAGCAGCTCCATCCTCACCTGTCAGTCTGATGTCCACCTCTGTGCCACCTATATACCACCACCAGAGTCCCCCTACTTCAATCCAGACTGCTTCGAGATCTTACAAAGAGAAGCCGCCCATTATCAGGCCCTGGGCAAAGTTCTCATCTTTGGAGACCTCAATGCAAGAACAGGGAGAGAGAGAGACTTCCTGACCACGGATGGAAACATCTACATACTCGGAGCAGAGAATGACGGCCAAGACCCTGTACACACTGAGAGAAACAGCTATGACAGTACAGTCAACAAAAGTGGCAGAAAGCTCCTGAACGTATGTAAAAGTTTAGGACTTCATATCCTTAATGGACGAAGCAAGGGTGACTCCTTAGGAAGGTATACACTAAACTCCCATGTAGGGAGGAGTGTAGTTGATTACGCCATTACAGTCCTGAACCTGGCAGATGTCAGCGCCTTCATAGTCACCCCACAAATGCACCTGTCAGACCACAGCCAACTTCTTCTGTACATGAAATCTACAGAGAAACCATCCACTCAGAAGCCACAGCAGAGCGGCCTCTTCACCCGGCCTCCATCCTATAAATGGTCCAAAATGTCGGCACTAAAATATAAAGAAGCTTCCAGCAGACCTGAAATACAGCGGATGCTCCACCACTTCTACAACCTCGAGTACATGCCAAACCCAGAGGGAGTGAGCCAAGCAGCAAAGGACCTCAACAATATATTCTACGCAATGGCCAGACTGTCCGACCTTAAAAAAGTCGACTACAAGAGACCAAAAGAAACACAGGTCAATGGCTGGTTTGACAGAGAATGTAAAGCTGTACGGAAGACCCTGAGAACAGCCTCCAACAAGAAACACAGAGACCCCAACCACCTGGGTCTGAGGGAAGCCTATGACTCCATACAAAAGCAGTACAAAACCATCCTCAGGAGGAAGAAGCAGAGTTACATCTCTACCAAGCTTAACCAACTCCAAGATGCCCTCCAAGACAACTCCTTCTGGGAACTATGGAACCACATGGGCACCAAAGACAAGAAAAACAGCAACCATATCCAAAATGGCAACCTCTGGCTCCAATACTTCAGAGACCTCTATAAAGACATTCCAAAGGAAGGACTAAGCCAAGAACAGGAAAACATAATGGCGAAACTAAAAGCAATGGAGGAAAAAATCAAAAACTTCCAAAACCCGGTGGATACACCTATAACACTACAGGAAGTAACTGAGAGACTCTCCTCCATAAGATGTAGAAAAGCCGGTGGCCTGGATGGAATCCTACCAGAAATGCTGAAGTACAGCCCACCAGAAATACAGGCTGCAATGGTTAAACTCTTCAATATTGTACTGAGTGCCGGCTACTTCCCTCGTACCTGGAACCAAGGCCTCATCACACCCATCCACAAGAGTGGGGACAGATATGACCCAGCCAACTACAGAGGCATATGCGTCAGCAGCAACCTGGGAAAACTGTTCAACAGTATCCTGAACAAGAGGATCCTCACCTTCCTCACCGAGTACAACGTCCTCAGCAAGAGCCAAGCAGGGTTCATGCCGAACCACCGCACCACTGACCACATCTATACTCTGCACAGCCTCATTCAGAGACACGTCTACAATACAAAGAATGGGAAGATGTACGCCTGCTTTGTGGACTTTAAAAAGGCCTTTGATTCAGTGTGGCACCCGGGCTTATTCCTGAAACTGCTGGAGAGTGGAATAGGAGGAAAGACCTACGATGTCATCAAAAGCTCCTACACCGAGAACTGCTGCAGCGTGAGTGTGAACGGCAAAAGAACGGCTTATTTCCAGCAGAGCCGCCGAGTCAGACAAGGCTGCAGCCTAAGTCCAACGCTCTTCAACATCTACATCAACGAGCTGGCTACCGCCCTGGAATCCTCCTCAGCACCAGGTCTCACCCTTCACGACGCCCAGGTGAAATTCCTGCTGTACGCAGATGACCTGCTGCTGCTGTCACCAACTGAGAAAGGCCTCCAGGACAACCTGAAAATCCTAGAGAAATTCAGCTCCACCTGGGCTCTACCGGTCAACCTAAAGAAAACCAACACCATGGTGTTCCAGAGGAGAAAGAAGATCAGACCAACACCCATCATTTATCCTCAACAACTGCGACCTCACAGGAACAGACAAATATACCTACCTGGGCCTAGAGATTCACCGGTCAGGGAGCTTCAAAAAAGCCATAGAGACCCTGAAAGACAAGGCCTGCAAACCTTCTATGCCATCCGAAGGACACTCTACCATCTGAAGCCACCAGTGAGGGTCTGGCTAAAAATCTTCGACTCCATCATCGCCCCAATCCTCCTGTATGGCAGCGAAGTCTGGGGTCCTCACACCTACCCAGACTGGTCAAAGTGGGATTCCAGTCCAACAGAAATATTCCACCTGGAATTCTGCAAGCACCTTCTCCAGGTCCAGCGGAGCACCTCCAACAGTGCTTGTCGGGCCGAGCTGGGCAGATTCCCTCTACACCTAACAGTTCTAAAGAGGGCGCTGTCATTCCGGGCTCACCTGCATAGGAGCAATCCAAGCTCCCATCACCATAAAGCCCTGATACATGTAGGTGAAACAGAAAAACCAGAACCCCCGGAACAGCCCAGCCAAACCCAACCGGACCAGAACACCAATCACAACAACCTGACAAAAGCCGGAATCAGGAAGATGGCAGACGAAGGCCAGGAGAGGTATGTCAGTGACTGGAAGAATGATATCATCAGCTCACAGAAACTGACCATGTACCGGAGCCTACAGAGAGACTACAGACTGGCCCCATATCTGGAGAAACTCCCGGACCCCAGAGACCGCCAGATCCTGAGCCGATATAGACTCAGTGCCCACAGTCTGGCCATCGAATGTGGCCGACACAGGCAGAGCTACAAGCCCAGGGAGGAAAGACTGTGCCAACACTGTGACCAGGAGGCCATAGAGGACGAAACCCACTTCCTGCTACACTGCTCCAAATACTCAGCAGTGAGGGACACTCACTTCAGGAGACTCACATCTCTTCCCAGACTTCATCACCATGAAGGAGGAAGAGAAAACATATATCCTGCTGGGAGAAGAAGAGAGAGCAGTGGAGATAGCAGCGCAGTATGTGAGCGAATGTCATAGACTGCGAGAAAGAGAACTATGATGCCATGGACTATAGCCCCCACCCTGGATCTGCCCCATCCACCTCCCCTATGCCATGGACTATAGCCCCCACAATGGACCTGCCCCATCCACCTCCCCTATGCCATGGACTATAGCCCCCACCCTGGATCTGCCCCCATCCACCTCCCCTACAGCTCCTACCCAACATCCCCACAGTCCCTATCCCTATTGCCTTTATACACTTGCTTTGGCAAAACTGATGTGTATTTGGTCCTGCCAATAAAGCTTCTTTGAATCTTGAATCTATAGATACTGTATATATATATATATCTCACCAGGTTGTATCTTTATGGGGGTTTTCCTCTTCTGACACTCATGGGACCTAGTAGTATTATTGTGTGCGGGTTACCCTTGAACCTGTAAACTGGCTAGTTAGCATCATTATTTTGGACGAATTACTTATGACTTTCTTTGCATATGGATGTGTTCTGTCTTCACACATGGGTTATTCATGATATTGTCCAATTGGGTATACTGCACACTGCCTCATGAGCCATTAGGTTTAACTTGGGTTACTATATTAGACTAGTTATGGTCTACATCACCTGAGTGATTGATGGTGTTTGTATTTTTAATTATGTTTTAATTGTCTGTGGTGTTAAGATGTGTTAATAAAATGAGCCTGTTATTTTTACATTTGTTTCTAATTATTGGATGGTGTGCATTCTCTTGCAGTAATGCTTTTCTCTTTATCGCTAATCTTGGTTCTTATTACTGACATTGCACCCCTGGCATATTCCTTGCCCATTCCACCACTTCCATCATTTCCTCCTCCACCACCATCCCCATCCTTGCCCATTCCACCACCATCCCCATCCTTGCCCATTCCACCACTTCCATTATTTCCTCCTCCACCACCATCCCCATCCTTGTCCATTCCACCACTTCCATCATTTCCTCCTCCACGTCCACCCATTTCTTCTGATACATGTTGGCACCAATGACACGGCAAGGAAGGACCTACCGACAATCTGCAAGGACTTTGAAGAGTTGGGGAAGAAAGTAAAGTAACTGGATGCACAGGTAGTTTTTTCTTCTATCCTTCCAGTAGACGGGCATGGCACCAGGAGATGGAACAGGATCCTTGATGCAAACAACTGGCTAAGACGATGGTGCAGACAACAAGGATTCGGATTCCTGGACCACGGTGTGAATTACTGGTATGATGGACTCCTCGCCAGAGACGGACTACACCTCAACAAACCTGGGAAACACACATTCGCCAGAAGACTCGCTACACTCATCAGGAGGGCGTTAAACTAGAAGAAGAGGGGACGGGAAGAAAAATATTAGACTCGAACAAAGACGACCCAGGAAAACATACTCTGAAGGGAGGTAAGAACATTTCTAAAACAATCCACAGTGAGGAGATTGGAACAAAACAAAATCCTCTAAACTGCATGCTCGCAAACGCCAGAAGCCTGACAAACAAGATGGAAGAACTAGAAGCAGAAATATCTACAGGTAACTTTGACATAGTGGGAATAACCGAGACATGGTTAGATGAAAGCTATGACTGGGCAGTCAACTTACAGGGTTACAGTCTGTTTAGAAAGGATCGTAAAAATCGGAGAGGAGGAGGGGTTTGTCTCTATGTAAAGTCTTGTCTAAAGTCCACTTTAAGGGAGGATATTAGCGAAGGGAATGAGGATGTCGAGTCCATATGGGTTGAAATTCATGGAGGGAAAAATGGTAACAAAATTCTCATTGGGGTCTGTTACAAACCCCCAAATATAACAGAAAGCATGGAAAGTCTACTTCTAAAGCAGATAGATGAAGCTGCAACCCATAATGAGGTCCTGGTTATGGGGGACTTTAACTACCCGGATATTAACTGGGAAACAGAAACCTGTGAAACCCATAAAGGCAACAGGTTTCTGCTAATAACCAAGAAAAATTATCTTTCACAATTGGTGCAGAATCCAACCAGAGGAGCAGCACTTTTAGACCTAATACTATCTAATAGACCTGACAGAATAACAAATCTGCAGGTGGTCGGGCATTTAGGAAATAGCGACCACAATATTGTGCAGTTTCACCTGTCTTTCACTAGGGGGACTTGTCAGGGAGTCACAAAAACATTGAACTTTAGGAAGGCAAAGTTTGAACAGCTTAGAGATGCCCTTAATCTGGTAGACTGGGACAATATCCTCAGAAATAAGAATACAGATAATAAATGGGAAATGTTTAAGAACATCCTAAATAGGCAGTGTAAGCGGTTTATACCTTGTGGGAATAAAAGGACTAGAAATAGGAAAAACCCAATGTGGCTAAACAAAGAAGTAAGACAGGCAATTAACAGTAAAAAGAAAGCATTTGCACTACTAAAGCAGGATGGCACCATTGAAGCTCTAAAAAACTATAGGGAGAAAAATACTTTATCTAAAAAACTAATTAAAGCTGCCAAAAAGGAAACAGAGAAGCACATTGCTAAGGAGAGTAAAACTAATCCCAAACTGTTCTTCAACTATATCAATAGTAAAAGAATAAAAACTGAAAATGTAGGCCCCTTAAAAAATAGTGAGGAAAGAATGGTTGTAGATGACGAGGAAAAAGCTAACATATTAAACACCTTCTTCTCCACGGTATTCACGGTGGAAAATGAAATGCTAGGTGAAATCCCAAGAAACAATGAAAACCCTATATTAAGGGTCACCAATCTAACCCAAGAAGAGGTGCGAAACCGGCTAAATAAGATTAAAATAGATAAATCTCCGGGTCCGGATGGCATACACCCACGAGTACTAAGAGAACTAAGTAATGTAATAGATAAACCATTATTTCTTATTTTTAGTGACTCTATAGCGACAGGGTCTGTTCCGCAGGACTGGCGCATAGCAAATGTGGTGCCAATATTCAAAAAGGGCTCTAAAAGTGAACCTGGAAATTATAGGCCAGTAAGTCTAACCTCTATTGTTGGTAAAATATTTGAAGGGTTTCTGAGGGATGTTATTCTGGATTATCTCAATGAGAATAACTGTTTAACTCCATATCAGCATGGGTTTATGAGAAATCGCTCCTGTCAAACCAATCTAATCAGTTTTTATGAAGAGGTAAGCTATAGACTGGACCACGGTGAGTCATTGGACGTGGTATATCTCGATTTTTCCAAAGCGTTTGATACCGTGCCGCACAAGAGGTTGGTACACAAAATGAGAATGCTTGGTCTGGGGGAACATGTGTGTAAATGGGTTAGTAACTGGCTTAGTGATAGAAAGCAGAGGGTGGTTATAAATGGTATAGTCTCTAACTGGGTCGCTGTGACCAGTGGGGTACCGCAGGGGTCAGTATTGGGACCTGTTCTCTTCAACATATTCATTAATGATCTGGTAAAAGGTTTACACAGTAAAATATCGATATTTGCAGATGATACAAAACTATGTAAAGCAGTTAATACAAGAGAAGATAGTATTCTGCTACAGATGGATCTGGATAAGTTGGAAACTTGGGCTGAAAGGTGGCAGATGAGGTTTAACAATGATAAATGTAAGGTTATACACATGGGAAGAGGGAATCAATATCACCATTACACACTGAACGGGAAACCACTGGGTAAATCTGACAGGGAGAAGGACTTGGGGATCCTAGTTAATGATAAACTTACCTGGAGCAGCCAGTGCCAGGCAGCAGCTGCCAAGGCAAACAGGATCATGGGGTGCATTAAAAGAGGTCTGGATACACATGATGAGAGCATTATACTGCCTCTGTACAAATCCCTAGTTAGACCGCACATGGAGTACTGTGTCCAGTTTTGGGCACCGGTGCTCAGGAAGGATATAATGGAACTAGAGAGAGTACAAAGGAGGGCAACAAAATTAATAAAGGGGATGGGAGAACTACAATACCCAGATAGATTAGCGAAATTAGGATTATTTAGTCTAGAAAAAAGACGACTGAGGGGCGATCTAATAACCATGTATAAGTATATAAGGGGACAATACAAATATCTCGCTGAGGATCTGTTTATACCAAGGAAGGTGACGGGCACAAGGGGGCATTCTTTGCGTCTGGAGGAGAGAAGGTTTTTCCACCAACATAGAAGAGGATTCTTTACTGTTAGGGCAGTGAGAATCTGGAATTGCTTGCCTGAGGAGGTGGTGATGGCGAACTCAGTCGAGGGGTTCAAGAGAGGCCTGGATGTCTTCCTGGAGCAGAACAATATTGTATCATACAATTATTAGGTTCTGTAGAAGGACGTAGATCTGGGTATTTATTATGATGGAATATAGGCTGAACTGGATGGACAAATGTCTTTTTTCGGCCTTACTAACTATGTTACTATGTTACTATGTTACCACCATCCCCATCCTTGCCCATTCCACCACCATCCCCATCCTTGCCCATTCCACCACTTCCAACATTTCCTCCTCCACCACCATCCCCATCCTTGCCTATTCCACCACTTCCATCATTTCCTCCTCCCCCACCATCCCCATCCTTGTCCATTCCACCACTTCCATCATTTCCTCCTCCAGCACCATCCCCATCCTTGCCCATTCCACCACTTCCATCATTTCCTCCTCCATCACCATCCCCATCCTTGCCCATTCCACCACTTCCATCATTCCCTCCTCCACCACCATCCCCATCCTTGCCCATTCCACCACCATCCCCATGGTGGTGGTGGAATGGGCAAGGATGGGGATGGTGGTGGAGGAGGAAATGATGGAAGTGGTGGAATGGGCAAGGATGGGGATGGTGGTGGAGGAGGAAATGATGGAAGTGGTGGAATGGGCAAGGATGGGGATGGTGGTGGAATGGGCAAGGATGGGGATGGTGGTGGAGGAGGAAATGATGGAAGTGGTGGAATGGGCAAGGATGGGGATGGTGGTGGAGGAGGAAATGATGGAAGTGGTGGAATGGGCAAGGATGGGGATGGTGGTGGAATGGGCAAGGATGGGGATGGTGGTGGAGGAGGAAATGATGGAAGTGGTGGAATGGGCAAGGATGGGGATGGTGGTGGAGGAGGAAATGATGGAAGTGGTGGAATGGGCAAGGATGGGGATGGTGGTGGAATGGGCAAGGATGGGGATGGTGGTGGAGGAGGAAATGATGGAAGTGGTGGAATGGGCAAGGATGGGGATGATGGTGGAATGGGCAAGGATGGGGATGGTGGTGGAGGAGGAAATGATGGAAGTGGTGGAATGGGCAAGGATGGGGATGGTGGTGGAGGAGGAAATGATGGAAGTGGTGGAATGGGCAAGGATGGGGATGGTGGTGGAATGGGCAAGGATGCGGATGGTGGTGGAGGAGGAAATGATGGAATTGGTGGAATGGGCAAGGATGGGGATGGTGGTGGAATGGGCAAGGATGGGGATGGTGGTGGAGGAGGAAATGATGGAAGTGGTGGAATGGGCAAGGATGGGGATGATGGTGGAATGGGCAAGGATGGGGATGGTGGTGGAGGAGGAAATGATGGAAGTGGTGGAATGGACAAGGATGAGGATGGTGGGGAAGGAGGAAATGATGGAAGTGGTGGAATAGGCAAGGAGGCGTATCTAGGCAGTGGCGTATCTAGGGGGGGGCAGCCGGGGCATGTAGGGAATTAATTAATAGGGAATTAATTAATAGGGAAAATGTGAATTTGGGTGGAAAATATTTTGGCATGGTGGGGGGGCCCCATTTGAAAGTTCGCATCGGGGCCCATAACTTTGTAGTTACGCCACTAGTCATAAGCAATTCATCCAAAATAATGATGCTAACTAGCCAGTTTACAGGTTCATTCTATATATATTCTATATAGAATATGCCAGGGGTGCAATGTCAGTAATAAGAACCAATATTAGCGATAAAGAGAAAAGCATTACTGCAAGAGAATGCACACCATCCAATAATTAGAAACAAATGTAAAAATAACAGGCTCATTTTATTAAAGGGAACCTGTCACCCCGTTTTTTGAGATTGAGCTATAAATACTGTTAAATAGGGCCTGCGCTGTGTGTTCCTATAGTGTATGTAGTGTACCCCGATTCCCCATGTATGCTGAGAAATAACTTACCAAAGTCGCCGTTTTCGCCTGTCAATCAGGCTGGTCAGGTCGGGAGGGCGTGGTGACATCGCTGGTTCTTCCTCAGCTTTACGTTGGTGGCGTAGTGGCGTAGTGGTGAAGACACAGCGCGCGATCTGCGCTGTCATCCCTTTCGTCGGTGGGGGCGGCCATCTTCCTGGGGCCGCGCGTGCGCAGATCGAGTGCTCTGCTGCACGGGGCTTCAGGAAAATGGCCGCAGGATGCCGCGCGTGCGCATTAGAGATCGCGGCGGCCATTTTCCCAAAGCCGAGATGCAAACTGCTGAGAAATAACTTACCAAAGTCGCCGTTTTCGCCTGTCAATCAGGCTGGTCAGGTCGGGAGGGCGTGGTGACATCGCTGGTTCTTCCTCAGCTTTACGTTGGTGGCGTAGTGGCGTAGTGGTGAAGACACAGCGCGCGATCTGCGCTGTCATCCCTTTCGTCGGTGGGGGCGGCCATCTTCCTGGGGCCGCGCGTGCGCAGATCGAGTGCTCTGCTGCACGGGGCTTCAGGAAAATGGCCGCAGGATGCCGCGCGTGCGCATTAGAGATCGCGGCGGCCATTTTCCCAAAGCCGAGATGCAAACTCGGCTTTGGGAAAATGGCCGCCGCGATCTCTAATGCGCACGCGCGGCATCCCGCGGCCATTTTCCTGAAGCCCCGTGCAGCAGAGCACTCGATCTGCGCATGCGCGGCCCCAGGAAGATGGCCGCCCCCACCGACGAAAGGGATGACAGCGCAGATCGCGCGCTGTGTCTTCACCACTACGCCACTACGCCACCAACGTAAAGCTGAGGAAGAACCAGCGATGTCACCACGCCCTCCCGACCTGACCAGCCTGATTGACAGGCGAAAACGGCGACTTTGGTAAGTTATTTCTCAGCATACATGGGGAATCGGGGTACACTACATACACTATAGGAACACACAGCGCAGGCCCTATTTAACAGTATTTATAGCTCAATCTCAAAAAACGGGGTGACAGGTTCCCTTTAACACATCTTAACACCACAGACAATTAAAACATAATTAAAAATACAAACACCATCAATCACTCAGGTGATGTAGACCATAACTAGTCTAATATAGTAACCCAAGTTAAACCTAATGGCTCATGAGGCAGTGTGCAGTATACCCAATTGGACAATATCATTAATAACCCATGTGTGAACACAGAACACATCCATATGCAAAGAAAGTCATAAGCAGTGGCGTAACTACCGCGGTCGCCACTGCGACGGGGCCTGGCAGGTCAGGGGCCCGCCGCCCGGCAGGTCAGGGGCACCGGCCGAAACACATTGTTGCAGTGCAGGAGATCCCTCCCGCACGGCAACAGTCCGAGGCGTATCTAGCGGGGGCAGGGCGCAGCCGGCAGGGGGGGGCGCAGTCGGGCCGCCTAATGTGGCGGTCCGCAGCGTCTCCCCCGGCGGCTGCATTCTGCCACCCCCCCGCACTGGGAGTCAGCTGTTCTCTGCGCCGACTGTCAAGCTGACAGCCGGCACAGAGAAGCTGCAGAGCGCCGACTCCCAATGTGAGCAGAGGTGGAGGGGAGCCCCTGCAGAGTGGCTGCGGCAGGCAGGGAGAAATCCCTGCAGCGCCGCTGCCCAGCGATCTGTCTTCCTGCTTCCTCTCACACAGACGCGCCGCTGGATGACGTCATCAGCCAGCGGCGGCTGTGTCAGAGGAAGGCGATGAGATGCTGCGGCAGAGCGTGAGGAAAGGTGAGGTGTGTGTGTGTGTGTGTGTGTGTTGCGCTCTGCAGGGGAATGTGCAGAGAAGTAAATGGTGTGTGTGTGTGTGTGTGTGTGTGTGTGTGTATAGAGGGAGGAGAGGGCAAGGATGGGGATGGTGGAGGAGGAAATGATGGAAGTGGTGGAATGGGCAAGGATGGGGATGGTGGTGGAATGGGCAAGGATGGGGATGGTGGAGGAGGAAATGATGGAAGTGGTGGAATGGGCAAGGATGGGGATGGTGGTGGAATGGGCAAGGATGGGGATGGTGGTGGAGGAGGAAATGATGGAAGTGGTGGAATGGACAAGGATGGGGATGGTGGTGGAGGAGGACATAATGGAAGTGGTGGAATGGGCAAGGATGGGGATGGTGGTGGAATGGGCAAGGATGGGGATGGTGGTGGAGGAGGAAATGATGGAAGTGGTGGAATGGGCAAGGATGGGGATGGTGGTGGAGGAGGAAATGATGGAAGTGGTGGAATGGGCAAGGATGGGGATGGTGGTGGAATGGGCAAGGATGGGGATGGTGGTGGAGGAGGAAATGATGGAAGTGGTGGAATGGGCAAGGATGGGGATGGTGGTGGAGGAGGAAATGATGGAAGTGGTGGAATGGGCAAGGATGGGGATGGTGGTGGAATGGGCAAGGATGGGGATGGTGGTGGAGGAGGAAATGATGGAAGTGGTGGAATGGGCAAGGATGGGGATGATGGTGGAATGGGCAAGGATGGGGATGGTGGTGGAATGGGCAAGGATGGGGATGGTGGTGGAGGAGGAAATGATGGAAGTGGTGGAATGGGCAAGGATGGGGATGGTGGTGGAATGGGCAAGGATGGGGATGGTGGTGGAGGAGGAAATGATGGAAGTGGTGGAATGGGCAAGGATGGGGATGATGGTGGAATGGGCAAGGATGGGGATGGTGGTGGAGGAGGAAATGATGGAAGTGGTGGAATGGACAAGGATGAGGATGGTGGGGAAGGAGGAAATGATGGAAGTGGTGGAATAGGCAAGGAGGCGTATCTAGGCAGTGGCGTATCTAGGGGGGGGCAGCCGGGGCATGTAGGGAATTAATTAATAGGGAAAATGTGAATTTGGGTGGAAAATATTTTGGCATGGTGGGGGGGCCCCATTTGAAAGTTCGCATCGGGGCCCATAACTTTGTAGTTACGCCACTAGTCATAAGCAATTCATCCAAAATAATGATGCTAACTAGCCAGTTTACAGGTTCAAGGGTAACCCGTACACAATAATACTACTAGGTCCCATGAGTGTCAGAAGAGGAAAACCCCCATAAAGATACAACCTGGTGAGAGAGAGATGCCCCACGCGTATCGCCTGGCGAACCAGGCTTCGTCAGGGAAGGTTCTGTATGGAGCGCTATGTGGTGCCCATAATACTATATGGAGGACTATGTGGTGCCCATAATACTGTATGGAGGACTATACTGTCTGGTTTCTGACCTAATGTACAATAGATATCACTCATGTAATGTTAGAAGTGAAATCTTTGGCAATGTACTATACCTATATTGCTCTCCACACTTCCGAAACGCACGTCGGGGAGGGCGGGAACGCATTTGTGAACCTGTGATACTATAAGGTATGGTACCGGAGACTTGGCCACTGTGCAATATGGATACTTTTTACGTTTGGGTATAAATGTTTATTGTCTCTCTGTATTGGTTTACATGCTCCTTCCCTGCCAGTGCTCTATTTGTGGGAGTATCCGCTACTCTTTTCCCATGTGTGCTATCTATGGATCCTCTTTTATATGTTTAATAAACTTTTGCATTTACTATTAGTGTCAGTTTCTGGACATTATTACACTGAGTTATTTCTGTGGTGTTCTCTCTGTGGACTTCAGTGTGTCCGCACACGTCCTGTAATATACTATGGGTTATGTCGATTATTATATGGTGTACTAACATGATGTCCCATAGTTTTTTGTGGTTTCTTGCTTATCATTCTATATTTCTCTGCTGTATCTGTACATTATGAATTTGTGGCATGTGTTAAAAGGAGCCCACAGACTCTTTGACCCGGGGCCCACAAAAACCCGGAGCTGGCCCTGTATGCACTGCACAGTACCACTTCTCCTGTCTTGTTCTCGAAGAGGCGACATTGGACCTTGGGAGGGTCAATATTAGTTTAGTATTTTCAATAATACTATGGCCAACTAAAAAAAAAATTTTGGAAAACCTGTTAAATCGATTTCCAAGTAATCCCCTCTCCTCTGGATAGGGGATAAATTTCCAGTTGCTGGAGATCAGATTGCTGCGACCTCCATGATCCTGAAAATCGGAGCTCTGTAGAGCACCATGAAAATGCAGCTGTGGTCAATCCTCCGCACTGTGGTGGCATTCACATGTGGTTCTTCAAATGTCTCCTTTTAGGAGAGTGAGGGGCACGACAAAATAAAGCAAAATTCACTGATCGGAGTGAGGAGTGTTATAGTTTGTGGGCTGGTGGGGTTGGTGTGGCAGGGCTGCTTTTTTGTCCCAGTCCAGCCCTAGCCCAGTTAATCTATGGGTGCATGTCTCCAGAAGCACGAGATGGGCATAATGTACTGGACACTACAATGTATGGGGACCTACAATAGCAGATTTGCAATTTTCACTCAGCAACATCCACTGCTGCTTGTTTCTGGAAAACACCCATGGAGTCAAATCATCATTACAACTGTAGATAAATTCCCAAAGGGGTCATTATTTTATCTTCACTGACCAATAGTAGAAAATTCTGTGACACACCTGTGGTGTCAATATGATCACTGCGTCCCTAGATGAATTAATTGAGAGGTGTAGTTTGTAAAATGAGGTCACTCATGGGGCACTGGGGTGTTCTGTTGTTCTGGCACCTCAAGGGCTCTCTCATTGGGTCATGGCATCTGCAAACCAGAGCAGTAAAATCTGCACTATATTATGATGCGACTTCCCTTCTGAGCTTTGCATTATGCCTCAAAAGTAGTTCCCGATTACATATAGGGTATTGGCGCACTCAGGAGAAATTGCACAACATTTTTTTAAATATGGACCTAAGCACAGGCAGGTGTTTGCTAACAGAGGCAATTACCTGCCTGCTGTACTTGGTGCTGGGTCAGGGTGGTCACCACCAGCTCCTGCCGGTGATTCAGATGCTCCATGTCAGCGAGCAGCTCTTCTTCTTCCCAGCTGCTCTCTGGACAACTCATGACTTCACATATCATGGTGATTGAGAGCCGGTTTCTCACAGTTAAACTATCAATCACATGATATGGGTGGTCATACCCTATTAACACAGTAAAGTGGCAGAGAAGCTGCATCACCAGTAAGAGCAGTCTGTGAGATTGGCAGAAGGCACAAAAGACAAGTAGGAAGCAACTACATGTGTGATAGTTCTTAGTACATTGTAAAAACAAAAAAAAAAGTACAGTCCCTGGTAACCCCATAATGAATCAGCCCCTTTATCCACATCAAAACTTTCATGTGAAAAAACCCTGAACATCTAAAATTACAAGCCAGTGACTGATTAGAGCCTGTGACTTCTCGGCATTTAGTGGTCACTACTCACCTGTGCGGTTATCTGTAGGAATCTCCTCTTTACACCGCTCATCACCCCTCACATATGTCTCTGTAGTATTAATATGGGGCAGATCTTTACCCTGAAAAAAATAGTGTAAAAGTCACTGACTAACATTTGAGAAGATTCAGACAACATCTAATCTCTATGATCAGCTTTACCCTGTCATCTCCACCAAGTATAAAACATACACTGAATGGCCACATTACTAGAGACACCCATCTAGTAACACATAGATCTTCTTTGTCCCTTCAGAATCTCAGCAATTAGCCCCTTACAGACATCAGGCGTAATCACCCGATCCAGGGCCGGCTCCAGGTTTTTGAGGGCCCCAGGCGAAAGAGTCTCAGTGGGCCCCCCCTTTAACCCCTTCCCGACCTTTGACGCCACGTAGGCGTCATGAAAGTCGGTGCCAATCCGACCCATGACGCCTATGTGGCGTCATGGAAAGATCGCGTCCCTGCAGATCGGGTGAAAGTGTTAACTCCCATTTCACCCGAACTGCAGTGACAGGGGGAGTGGTAGTTTAGCCCAGGGGGGGTGGCTTCACCCCCCCATGGCTACGATCGCTCTGATTGGCTGTTGAAAGTGAAACTGCCAATCAGAGCGATTTGTAATATTTCACCTATTATAACGGGTGAAATATTACAATCCAGCCATGGCCGATGCTGCAATATCATCGGCCATGGCTGGAAATACTAATGTGCCCCCACCCCACCGATCGCCCCCCCAGCCCTCCGATCTGGCCGGTACACTGCTCCGGCTCCCCTCTGTCCTGTGCTCCGGCTCCCCCCGTGCTTTTGTCCGCTCCCCCTGTGCTTCAATCACCCCCCCCGTGCTCCGATCACCCCCCCTGCACTCCGATCCACCCCCCTCCGTGCTCTGTTCCACCCCCCCGTGCTCCGTTCCACCCCCCCGTGCTCCGTTCCACCCCTCCCGCGCTCCGATTCACCCCCCCCATGCTCCGATCCACCCCCCCGTGCTCCCCCCCACCCTATCATACTTACCGATCCTGCCGGGGTCCGTCCGTCTTCTCCCCGGGCGCTGCCATCTTCCAAAATGGCGGGCGCATGCGCAGTGCGCCCGCCGAATCTGCCGGCCGGCAGATTCGTTCCAAAGTGCATTTTGATCACTGAGATATAATCTATCTCAGTGATCAAAATAAAAAAAATAATAAATGACCCCCCCCCCCCCCTTTGTCACCCCCATAGGTAGGGACAATAAAAAAATAAAGATTTTTTTTTTTTCCACTAATGTTAGAATAGGGGTAGGGTTAGGGTTAGGGCTAGGGTTAGGGCTAGGGTTAGGGCTAGGGTTAGGGCTAGGGTTAGGGCTAGGGTTAGGGGTAGGGTTAGGGGTAGGGTTAGGTCTAGGGTTAGGGTTAGGGCTAGGGTTAGGGCTAGGGTTAGGGTTTCGGTATGTGCACACGTATTCTGGTCCTCTGCGGATTTTTCCGCTGCGGATTTGATAAATCCGCAGTGCTAAACCGCTGCGGATTTATGGCGGATTTACCGCGTTTTTTCTGCGCATTTCACTGCGATTTTCTATTTGAGCAGTTGTAAAACCGCTGCGGAATCCGCACAAAGAAGTGACATGCTGCGGAATGTAAACCGCTGCGTTTCCGTGCAGTTTTTCCGCAGCATGTGTACAGCGATTTTTGTTTCCCATAGGTTTACATTGAACTGTAAACTCATGGGAAACTGCTGCGGATCCGCAGCATTTTCCGCAGCGTGTGCACATACCTTTAGAATTAGGCCATGTGCACACGGTGCGGATTTGGCTGCGGATCCGCAGTGGATTGGCCGCTGCGGATTCGCAGCAGTGTTCCATCAGGTGTACAGTACCATGTAAACATATGGAAACCAAATCCGCTGTGCCCATGGTGCGGAAAATACCGCGCGGAAACGCTGCGTTGTATTTTCCGCAGCATGTCAATTCTTTGTGCGGATTCCGCAGCGTTTTACACCTGTTCCTCAATAGGAATCCGCAGGTGAAATCCGCACAAAAAACACTGGAAATCCGCGGAAAATCCGCAGGTAAAACGCAGTGCCTTTTACCTGCGGATTTTTAAAAAATGATGCTGAAAAATCTCACACGAATCCGCAACGTGGGCACATAGCCTTAGGGTTAGGGTTGGAATTAGGGTTGTGGTTAGGGGTGTGTTGTGGTTAGGGTTGTGATTAGGGTTATGGCTACAGTTGGGATTAGGGTTAGGGGTGTGTTGGGGTTAGGGTTAGGGTTAGGGCTGTGATTAGGGTTATGGCTACAGTTGGGATTAGGGTTAGGGATGTGTTGGGGTTAGGGTTAGGGCTGTGATTAGGGTTATGGCTACAGTTGGAATTAGGGTTGTGGTTAGGGTTAGGGTTGGAATTAGGGTTGTGGTTAGGGTTAGGGGTGTGTTGGGGTTAGGGTTGTGGTTAGGGGTGTGTTGGGGTTAGGGTTGTGATTAGGGTTATGGCTGCAGTTGGGATTAGGGTTAGGGGTGTGGGGGGGTTAGTGTTGGAGGTAGAATTGAGGGGTTACCACTGTTTAGGCACATCAGGGGTCTCCAAACGCAACATGGCGCCACCATTGATTCCAGCCAATCTCGTATTCAAAAAGTCAAATGGTGCTCCCTCAATTCCGAGCCCTGACGTGTGCCCAAACAGTGGTTTACCCCCACATATGGGGTACCAGCATACTCAGGATAAACTGCGCAACAATTACTGGGGTCCAATTTCTCCTGTTACCCTTGTGAAAATAAAAAAATGCTTGCTAAAACATCATTTTTGAAGAAAGAAAAATGATTTATTATTTTCACGGCTCTACGTTGTAAACGTCTGTGAAGCACTTGGGGGTTCAAAATGCTCACCACATATCTAGATAAGTTCCTTGGGGGGTCTAGTTTCTAAAATGGGGTCACTTGTGGGGGGTTTCTACTGTTTAGGCACACCAGGGGCTCTGCAAACGCAACGTGACGCCCGCAGACCATTCCATCAAAGTCTGCATTTCAAAAGTCACCACTTCCCTTCTGAGCCCCGACGTGTGCCCAAACAGTGGTTTACCTCCACACATGGGGTATCAGCGTACTCAGGAGAAACTGAACAACAACTTTTGGGGTCCAATTTCTCCTGTAACCCTTGGGAAAATAAAAAATTCTGGGCTAAATAATTATTTTTGAGGAAAGAAAACGTATTTATTATTTTCACGGCTCTGCATTATATACTTCTATGAAGCACTTGGGGGTTCAATGTGCTCACCACACATCTAGATAAGTTCCTTTCGGGGTCTAGTTTCCAAAATGGGGTCACTTGTGAGGGGTTTCTACTGTTAAGCCACATCAGGGGCTCTGCAAACGCAACGTGACGCCCACAGAGCATTCCATCAAAGTCTGCATTTCAAAACGTCACTACTTCACTTCCGAGCCCCGGCATGTGCCCAAACAGTGGTTTACCCCCACATATGGGGTATCAGCGTACTCAGGAGAAACTGGACAACAAATTTTGGGGTCAAATTTCTCCTGATACCCTTGGGAAAATAAAAAATTGCAGGCTAAAAGATCATTTTTGAGAAAATAATTTTTTTTTTTTTTTTCATGGCTCTGCGTTATAAACTTCTGTGAAGCACTTGGGGGTTCAAAGTCCTCACCACACATCTAGATTAGTTCCTTTGGTGGACTAGTTTCCAAAATGGGGTCATTTGTGGGGGATCTCCAATGTTTAGGCACACAGGGGCTCTCCAAACGTGACATGGTGTCCGCTAATGATTGGAGCTAATTTTCCATTCAAAAAGTCAAATGGCGCGCATTCCCTTCTGAGCCCTGTCGTGTGCCCAAACAGTGGTTTACCCCCACATATGAGGTATCGTCGTACTCGGGAGAAATTGCCCAAAAAATTTTAGGATCCATTTTATCCTATTGCCCATGTGATAATGAAAAAATTGAGGCGAAAAGAATTTTTTTGTGAAAAAAAAAGTACTTTTTCATTTTTACGGATCAATTTGTGAAGCATCTGGGGGTTCAAAGTGCTCACTATGCATCTAGATAAGTTCCCTGGGGCGTCTAGTTTCCAAAATGGGGTCACTTGTGGGGGAGCTCCAATTTTTAGGCACACGGAGGCTCTCCCAACGTGACATGGTGTCCGCTAAAGAGTGGAGCCAATTTTTGATTCAAAAAGTCAAATGGCGCTCCTTCCCTTCCAAGCCCTGCCGTGCGCCCAAACAGTGGTTTACCCCCAAATATGAGGTATCAGCGTACTCAGGACAAATTGGACAACAACATACGTGGTTCAGTTTCTCCTTTTACCATTGGGAAAATAAAAAAATTGTTGCTAAAAGATAATTTTTGTGACTAAAAAGTTAAATGTTCATTTTTTCCTTCCATGTTGCTTCTGCTGCTGTGAAGCACCTGAAGGGTTAATAAACTTCTGGAATGTGGTTTTGAGTACCTTGAGGGGTGCAGTTTTTAGAATGGTGTCACTTTTGGGTATTTTCAGCCATATAGACCCCTCAAACTGACTTCAAATGTGAGGTGGTCCCTAAAAAAATGGTTTTGTAAATTTCGTTGTAAAAATGAGAAATCGCTGGTCAAATTTTAACCCTTATAACTTCCTAGCAAAAAAAAATTTTGTTTCCAAAATTGTGCTGATATAAAGTAAACATGTGGGAAATGTTAGTTATTAACTATTTTGTGTCACATACCTCTCTGGTTTAACAGAATAAAAATTCAAAATGTGAAAATTGCGAAATTTTCGAAATTTTCAAAATTTTCGCCAAATTTCCATTTTTATCACACATAAACGCATAATTTATTGACCTAAATTTACCACTAACATGAAGCCCAATATGTCACGAAAAAACAATCTCAGAACCGCTAGGATCCGTTGAAGCGTTCCTGAGTTATTACCTCATAAAGGGACACTGGTCAGAATTGCAAAAAACGGCAAGGTCTTTAAGGTCAAAATAGGCTGGGTCATGAAGGGGTTAACACATACCACGATTCATGATCGCATATAAACACAGCCATGTAGCATATAACACAGCCATGTAGTATATAGCACAGCCCACGTAGTATGTAGCACAGCCCACGTAGTTTATAGAACAGCCATCTAGTATATAGCACAGCCCACGTAGCATATAACAGCCCACGTAGTATATAGAACAGCCATGTAGTATATAGAGACACTTGCACCATATAGTGCTGCACAAACATTATGGCCCCATAGATGCTCCATACAGACACTTGCCCCATATAGTGCTGCACAAACGTTATGGCCCCATAAGATGCTCCATACAGACACTTACCCCATTTGCTGTTGCTGCGATAAAAAAAAAAAAAAAAAAAATCACATACTCACCTCTCCATCGCTCAGGCCCCCGGCGCTTTCATAATTCACCTGTCCTCGTTCCAGCCGCCGCTCCATCTTCTTCAGCGTCTAACCACGTGACTGCGCCCTCTGACCTCAGCATCACTGCAGAAGACGCTGAAGACGGAGGCGGAGCGGCGGCTGGAACGAGGAGCAGGTGACTACCGTGCAGCGCTCCCCTCCCCGTTATACTCACCTGCTCCTGGCGTGGTGCAGTCCCTGCTTCCCGGCGCGCCAGCTTCTTCCTGTATTGAGCGGTCACCGTTACCACTCATTACAGTAATGAATATGCAGCTCCACCCTTATGGGAGGTGGAGCCGCATATTCATTACTGTAATGAGCGGTACCATGTGACCGCGCATTACAGGAAGAAGCTGGGGAGCCGGGGACCTGCAGGGACTGCGCCAGCCGCCAGGAGTAGTTAGGTGAGTATAATTAGACAGCCCCCGGCCGCTCCCCCTCCCGGTGGTCCTAGGCACTGGCAACTGCCTGCCCCTAACGCCGGCCCTGAATGGGCCCCCCTGTTTCGGCCCTGACCCGATCTATCAATTAAAACAAGGTTTAACCTGATTGCTAAAATTATAGTGGCAGGTCAGTTTTAGCATTTAGTGGACCTAGTAAAAAAGCCAAACAAAAAACACGTGTGGGATTGCACTTTTTATGCAATATCACCGCATTTGGGAACTTTTTCTCCTGTTTTCTAGTACACGATATGGTAAAGCCAATGGTGTCGTTCAAAAGTACAACTCGTCCCGCAAAAAACAAGCCCTCACATGGCCATATTGACAGAAAAATAATAATAAAGAAAAATAAAGTTATGGCTCTGGGAAGAAGGGGAGCAAAAAACAAAAACGCAAAACCGAAAAAAGCTCCAGGGGTTAATCACGTCATAAATTAAACAAGGTGCTGAGATTGTTTCCTAGGAATACTGGCCCATGCCAACAGGATAGGTTCTTGTAGTTGCTGCAAATTAGATGGAGGTGCTGAGATGCTCTGAATAACCAATTCTACCTCGTCCCATAGATGCTTTATAGGGTTAAGATCTGAGGACTGTGAAGGCAGAAAGCAAGGAAATCTCACTGTCATATTCCTGGTGTAAAGGAATGGAAGATCCTGGCGCCTCCTGAAGATAATCGATGTATGACATAAAGGTATATTTGTGATACTGCAGAATATACTGCAAATTGTCTCTTCAGAGAGGAAGAGGACTGGAACTCTAGTGCCACCTATTGGAAGTAGCAATCCTAAAAGGCAATGTCGACTCTTTAACGAGCCTTGTCACATGACCTAGGATAATAGCCAAACCAGAATCTCAATCTGCAGACACTGTGTTTCGGGGTACTGCCCCTCGTCAGTGCAAAGTGGAGATCTGGTTTGGCTGATTGAGAGGCGTCTGACCGGGATCCAAAAAGTATCGTTTCTCCTTTTAGTCTCCTCACCTCGACATGCTTATCATGTCACTCTCCACAAGGAGAAACGATGCAGAATATACTGAAATTACAGGACACTGATGAATAGTACTGTAACTATATGGTTAATAACATGGTTCATTGAAATCACGTATGAGATAATTATGAACTGTAGGCAGCAGGGCAGGGGAGAGTTACAGAGGGTCAGCCCTGCAGCTAGGCAGGGGAGAGACTGTAATCATAGTAAACATTTCCTATGTGGGGCTCTGTAGAAAGAGATTGTGCTATTGTTCATTGTTGGCACTTAAGGGATGATATTAGGTGTGTGGTCCAAGCATGACAGTTGCATAGAAATATATGCTGTCATGGTCGGGTGAGCAACCAGCCAGTTCGAACATTGTGATGCAAGCCCCATCAGGGTTACACGGCCATCTGACTCTTCCTTTATACTGGTGAATAAAACAAGACTGAACACAAGAAATTCACAGACTTCTACACATCATAGGGTAGATCTCATGACACCTTCTCTCCATCTACCTGATGATTCTGAGGAACATCGAGATCTTCTTGTTTACAGTCCCGTGGAAGAAGAGGACGGGGACATCTCTCTGGTGTTGTCCTCTCATTAGATAGATCTGTAGGAAACACATACAGGGACTGAATTCATTCTTTACATACAGATAATTATAGTCCGTGTGTATTTAGTCCTGTCTATTACCTGGTGATGTGAGGGGCTGGGGAACCTCCATCATGACGTCCTTGTACAGATCTTTGTGTCCTTCTAAATACTCCCACTCCTCCATGGAGAAATAGACTGTGACATCCTGACACCTTATAGGAACCTGACACATAGAATGATACCGTCATCCCCCGATCCCTCCATAGCGTTACTGTATAATGTCCCAGTATTCCCAGCAGCGTCACCTCTCCAGTCAGCAGCTCAATCATCTTGTAGGCGAGTTCTAGGATCTTCTGGTTATTGATGTCCTCATGTATCAGGGGGTGAGGTGGAGGCCCCGTGATTGGGCTCAAGGGTCTTCCCCATCCCTCAGACAAAGGGGCCTGATAGCACTCACTAGAGGTCTTCTTCACTACTGTGTAATCCTGGTTATGGAGAGACACATTAATAAATCTCACTACAGACATTTCCAGAGTCCTCACCTCTCCAGTTCTGTCCATCTGTTATTCCCATAGATAAGAATGATGTAATGTGACGTCATCAAAATCTCTCACCTCTCCAGTAAGCCGGAAGAGGATCTCCAGGGTGAGGTGCAATATCCTCTCCGCCATCTTGTCCCTGTCCCTATCCATGTTTGTATGGTCACTCAGGAGAATTCTCTTATATAGAAGATCTCCACTGAGACAATCCGATATTGTAGGGACCTGAATCGGGAGAAGATGACAATGTAACATCATAAAGATCCCATGTAAGAAATCTCCGGAGCTGTTACTGGCTTCACATGATCACTAGTGATGAGCGAGTGTACCCATTGCTCAGGTTTTCCCGAGCACGCTCGGGTGACCTCCGAGTATTTGTTATTGCTCAGAGATATAGTTTTCATCGCCTCAGTTGCATGATTTACGGCTTCCAGATACGCTGAATACATGTGAGGAATGCCTGTTTGTTAGGCTGAATACATGTGGGAATTCCCTATCTGGAAGCTGTAAATCATGCAACTGAGGTGATGAAAACTGTCTCCAAGCAATAACAAATACTCGGAGGTCACCCGAGCATGCTCTGGAAAACCAGAGCAACGAGTATACTTGCTCATCACTAATGATCACTACATCATAAATTGAGAAAACGAAAAAGGGAATTAGTGTCAGGGCAGAAATAATTATACTAATTACTAAAAACTGGAAACTTTGTTAGATACAATTCATAACTACAATGGGTATGGATATTCCCAGTAAAACAGACAAAAGTTAAGATTGGTGGCTGGGCAACTGTGGGAGCCTCAGTAGTATAAGGCACCGTTCACACAGTGTATGTAAATTTAACAATAGAAAAATGAAAAAAAAAAGTGTTTATGAATCTGTACTCATTAACATATAGATATACAGTGTATCCGTAAAGTCATGGTGCACTTTTGACGAGTCACAGGATCTATTTATGGTTTACATTTTGGCGCCCTTTCTCTGGCCCAATCACATCAGACCTGTTCATGAGGAGAGATAACAAGAACCAATCAAACAACATAAACTTATTTAAGCTGTTGCTGAGCCCCCAGTCAGATTAACCCCTGATAAACTAAACTCTGTTTACTACATTGGCAGGTCTATGACATCATGCAACCACAAGCTTATGACAGCCGTGTGGTTTTCCATGCCAGTCAAGACGTGGATGGTACAGAGGAAAGTTCAGCGAGTTCTGTGGTTAGCTAAATTCGAATCGTGACCAAAGTGCTATGTGAATATCGGCGCATTTATAATGAAGCGCCACCACATAGGAATTACATTACTCAAATGGATAAGCAGTTGAAGGAAACCAGCAGTTTGGTGGAGAAACCCCGTTCTTGTAGGCCATCCGTTAGTGACGAGTCTGTAGAGGCTATACGAGATACCTAAGGAGCCCTACAAAATCTGTGCGTGCATGTGCTCGACAATTACACCTAAGCAAGACTATAGTTCATAAGGTGTTAAACAAATGTGTCTGTTTTAAGGGGTACAAATTGCAGCTGTTGCACGCTATCAAACTGGCAGATAGACCCAAACGATTCCCGTTTGCCACAGATATTCTTCATGAGATCAATGATGCAAGAATTTTGCAGAAGAATGTGTTTAGCGATGAGGCGACCTTCCATATCTGTGGACATGTTCATCACCATAACGTTCAAATATGGGCTGCTGAACATCCTCATGCCTATGTTGAGTACGAACGTAACATCTCTAAGGCTACGTTCACACTAGCGTTGCGCAGCCCTGCGTCGGCGACGCAACGCGCGACGCACGGAAAAACGCGCGCGTTTTGCGACGCGTGCGTCGTTTTTTGACGAAATCGGACGCAAGAAAAATGCAACTTGTAGCGTTTTCTTGCGTCCGACGCTAGCGTCTAAAACGACGCACGTGTCGGAAAACGCGTGCAAAAAGACGCACGCGTCCCCTATGTTAAACATAGGGGCCCGTCGCCGCTGCGTCGCCGACGCAACAGCGACGCGACGCTAATGTGAACGTAGCCTAAAGGTACCTTCACACTCAGCGACGCTGCAGCGATACCGACAACGATGTCGATCGCTGCAGCGTCGCTGTTTGGTCGCTGGAGAGCTGTCACACAGACCGCTCTCCAGCGACCAACGATACCGAGGTCCCCGGGTAACCAGGGTAACCCTGCGCTTAGTAACCCGATGTTTACCCTGGTTACCAGCGTAAAAGTAAAAAAAACAACCACTACATACTTACCTACCGCTGTCTGTCCCCGGCGCTCAGCTTCTCTGCACTCCTCCTGCACAGACTGAGCACAGCGGCCGGAAAGCTGACCGACGCTCACAGCCAGTGCAGGAGGAGTGCAGAGAAGCTGAGCGCCGGGGACAGACAGCGGTAGGTAAGTATGTAGTGGTTGTTTTTTTTACTTTTACGCTGGTAACCAGGGTAAACATCGGGTTACTAAGCGCGGCCCTGCGCTTAGTAACCCGATGTTTACCCTGGTTACCAGTGAAGACATCGCTGGATCGGTGTCACACACACCGATCCAGCTATGTCTGCAGGGAGTCCAGCGACAAAATAAAGTTCTGGACTTTCCTCAGCGACCAACGATCTCCCAGCAGGGGCCTGATCGTTGGTCGCTGTCACACAGAACGATTTCCTTAACGATATCGTTGCTACGTCACAAAAAGCAACGATATCGTTAACGATATCGTTATGTGTGAAGGTACCTTTAAGTGAACATGTGGTGTGGCCTGATGCATGATAAGGTGATGAGCCCATTTTTTTCGCGGAGCAGTCTGTGACGGCAAACACGTACTTCAACATGTTGGAATTGTATGCAGTGCCACAATTTCCAGAAGGTGTCATCTTTCAACAGGACAGCGCTCCTCCACACTACACCCCCATTGTTCATGAGTTTCTGGATAGAACATTCCCTCGGCGGTGGATAGGCAGGGGTTCTGTCAAGTTCTGCCACCATGATCCCCGAATCTGATGCCCTTAGACTTTTAATTTTGGGGTTATGTGAAGCAACATGTGTACATTGAACGTATCAACGACATTAATCACTCAAAACATGGACTCACAGACATTATTCACTCTGTTACACTAGACGTCCTTACCGTATGTGGCAAGAACTTCACTATCGTTTGGATGTGTGTAGGGCCACAAACAACAAAACCACATCAAACTGCACTGAATAGACATGAAACTGGGAGAGTTTTTCTTTTATTTGGAGCAGATTTCACATTTCTGTTTTTTGTTGCTTCCCAGTGACTGCTCAAAAGTGCACCATGACTTTACGGACACACTGTATATCCAAACATAAAGTAACTAGTGCAAATATGAAAATGAATGCATATCCCACAAAGGGGCCACAAACAAATATAAATAATTGGTAACAATAAGGTCACCCACCAAAACACAAAAGCTTCATCAGGGTTGGGAGAGAGGATAAGGGTGTGGAGCTTACCCAAACATTTAAAGTGTGAGAAGACAATAGAAAAGGTGAATATAGTGACAGCAGGTGATTTCAATGCACATATCAAAATTTGCAGTATATTTATGTCATGTCAATCATGGATCATTGACCAAGTGCACAGTGATCCCATGATTCTCCCTGCCGTTTCTTATAACAGGGAACATGGCGCCTTCGTCCTGGGGACTGTCCACGCCCCACCCACAACTACAATCACTGTGATTGGCTATTTAGAATTGAACAGACAATCAGATTTCCTGAAAAACTGATGTCCGATCACAGGCTGAATCTAGCAATGCTGGCATCCCAAGGCCATCTCTGATTGGGTGCGATGCAGTTGACAATGACATCCATTGCATCGATCAGAGTGCACAGATCAGATGTGACATGGCAGTTACCACCCTGTACTTTCTCATTCTACCTGAGGATTTGTACAGCGTGGTCACTGTCACTCTGTGCACTGTGCTGGGCCTTGAGGTACCACAGAAGTCTGTGCATCACTGCTCCTTCTGATCCTGCTAAAGAAGAAAACGGTAATTAATCTTACCGATAATTGTATTTCCAGGAATCCATCCTGACAGCACCATGGAGGACGTCCTTCTTATACACAGTGGGACAGGAAACACGAGAGTTTAAAAGGACCCTCCCCCTTCCACCCTTCAGTGGTTTTCCAAAGTAACACATCTGGATGGATGCAAACAGAAAAATTTATTTTGAACATAACAAGATCAACATCAATGTTACTTCACATAAGTATGATACATGTTTACATTAGGGAGGGAACTATCCGTGCTGTCAGGATGGATTCCTGGAAATACAATTATCGGTAAGATTAATTACCATTTTCCAGGTCACCACCTGACAGCACCATGGAGAAGTACCAAAGGAAACTTCCTAGACCTAGGGTGGGACTACCGCCTGAAGCACTTTCCTGCCAAAGGCTAACTGAGAAGAAACTACATCTAATTTGTAGTGTTTTGAAAAGGTGCTAATGTTAGACCAAGATGCTGCATTACAAATCTGATCTACTGAGGCCCACCCTTTTTCGGCCCAAGATGTAGCCATAGCCCTAGATGAATGAGCTTTAAGGCTATCTGGAGGATCCTTTCCCTGTATCTGATAGGCCGTGGAAATAGTGGATCTAATCCACCTGGCAATAGTGGATTTTGATGCCTTCTTTCCCTTATTAGGACCCCCGTACAGGACAAAGAGATTACTATCTTGTCTCCAGGCCCTTGTCATGTCCAAGTATTTCAGTATCGTCTCCCTGACATCTAAGTTATGGAAGAAGGCTTCTTTCTGGTTTCTAGGAGATTGGCAAAAAGACGGAAGAACGACCTCCTGGTTAATGTTTGTTACAGAGGCTACTTTGGGAAGAAACCCTGGGTCAAGCCTCAAAACCAACCTATCATCAAATATCTGTAGATAAGGGTTTTTGATGGAAAGGGCCTGAAGCTCCCTCAATCTTTTGGCTGATGTAATGGCTACTAAAAACACTGCTTTTAGGGACAGATTAGCGATATTTATATCCTTGTTTATATCAAAGGGCTCTTTGCATAGAACGTTAAGGACTAAATTTAGGTCCCATGGAGGCACAGACTTTCTGATTGGAGGCTTCAGCCTCGAGACTGCTCTAGAAAAACGAGCGATCCAAGGGTGGGCGGCAAGGGAAGAGTCATAAAATACACTGAGGGCTGCAATTTGAACCCTCAAGGTACTTGGTTTGAGCCCGATCCTAAATCCCTGCTGTAGGAAATCAAGAATCTTGGGTATGTTAGGGTGATCAACATCGATTGTTGTGTCTCCACAAAAACTGCAGAATTTTCTCCATGTTCTGAGGTATATTGCTGAAGTCACCGGTTTCCTACTTGCTTGTAGAATCGAAATTACTCCTTCTGAAAGGCCTTTTGCTCTTAGGATCTGCCGCTCAGGATCCAAGCTGTTAACAGCAACTTTCCTGGGTTCTGATGGAGGATCGGACCCTGAGAAAGCAAGTCCCCCCTGACTGGAAGATGGTAAGGACTGTCCACTGCCAGCTTCTTCAGAAGAGGAAACCAGCTCCTTCCGGCCCAGAAGGGTACCACCAGGATCACTCGAGCTCTGTCCTCGCAAATATTCCTGAGTACTCTTGGTACTAATGCGAGAGGGGGAAAGGCATATAGCAGACCCGAGCTCCACGACTGAGAAAGGGCATCTACCCCTGCTGGATTCTCCTGAGGATTTAGTGAGAAGGTTCTTATTTTTGTATTCCTTCTGGTTGTGAAAAGATCCACGGTCGGGGTTCCCCAGCGCTGACACAGGGTATCGAAAATTCCGCTGTTCAATTCCCACTCTATGGGTGATAGTTTTTCTCTGCTTAGAAAATCCGCAACCTGGTTCTTTGAGCCTTCTAAGTGGACTGCTGAAATTGAAAGCACCGAACTTTCTGCCCATTCGAAGATCTGATCCGCCAGACGTTGCAATTTCGGAAGTCTCGGGCCCCCTTGATGGCGAAGAAAAGCTACCGCCGTCGTGTTGTCCGATAAGATCTTCAGATGTTTGTTTCTTAACAGGGACCGGGCTGCACACAGAATCTTCCAAACCGCCTGTAGCTCTCTGTGGTTTGAGGAATTGTTGCTCTCTTCCGAATTCCACTGTCCTTGGTAATATCTTCCGAGTACCTGGCCGCCCCAACCTTGTTGACTTGCGTCCGTGGTTACCGTGACTGCTGGGGTCGGGATCCATGGGACCCCCACCTGAAGGTTCTCTGACACCGTCCACCATCGCAGGGATTTCCTGACTCGATAGGATAGGACAAACTGTCTGTCCAACGAAGACTGTCTTCTGTCCCATGTTGTTAGAACCGCTCTCTGCAATTGACGAGAATGGAATTGGCTCCAGCTGACACATGGGATACAGGCTGTCATCAGGCCTAGGATCTTCATTGCATCTCGTATTGTCACCCGAGTTCTTGCAAACTGTCGAACCTTCTTCACCAAATCTGACCGCCTTCTGTCCGGAAGAAAAGACTTCCTGATGTCTGAGTCTAGAATTATCCCCAGAAACTGACGTCTTGATTTTGGGGTTAAGTGTGATTTCTCCCAGTTTACCACCCAACCTACTTTCTGCAGTGTGGAGATCACTAACTGAGAATCGATGTTGAGTTGGGATACTGAGTCTGCCACTAACAGGAAATCGTCTAGATATGGTATTATAATGATATCTTGTTTCCTTAAAAAAGATACAATCTCTATTACGGTATGAGTTTTGTAAAAACTCTTGGAGCTGATGCTAGACCAAACGGAAGGCAACGGAACGGATAGTGTAAGACTGAACCGTCTTTCTCTATCGCAAATCTTAGGAATTTTTGATGTTGCAAAGAAATTGGAACGTGATAGTATGCACTTTTTAGATCCAAAGTGCACATTACCACGTCCTTCCCTAATAGGGGAATTGTGGAGCGAATGGACTCCATCTTAAATCTTTTGTACGATAGCCATTTGTTTAGTGGCTTGAGGTTTATGATAGTTCGGGATTCTCCTGATGGTTTTATTATAGAGAAAAGACCCGAGTAGTGACCTGTTCCCCTTTGGTGAGGAGGTACGGGAGTTATTGCCTCCATCCGGAGGAGATTCTGAATGTCTGACCACATTGGGGAGACTGAAGAGAGACGGGCGTTGGAGATGAAAAATCTTTCTGGGGGACGAGATACGAACTCTATCCTGTAGCCCCGAGATATAACCTGAAGGACCCACGGATTTGAGGTATTTTTTTCCCATTCCTCCAGGTAATTCAACAACCGACCCCCTATTCTGGTGGCGTCACTTTCTCCGGAACTCAGCTCTAGGATTTGAGGGACCTGGATCTCTATTTCGGTTCCTATTATCCCCCCCTTTCTGGTAACTCCATCTCCCTTGTTTACCTTTACCCCTATAGTCTGATCTCTGACTGTAATAGGGTCTACGAAAGGGCTGGAATTTTTTCTTTTTCTCTTCTGGAAACCCCTTCTTTTCATCAGAAGCTTTTTCCAGAATGTCATCCAATACAGGGCCAAAGACCCGGCCACCCGAAAAGGGAATGGAACATAGTTTGTTCTTAGAGGGAACATCCCCCGACCAGCTTTTTAACCAAATAGCCCTACGGGCTGCATTAGATAGCGATTGCCCCCTGGCTGAGAACCTGACCGATTCTGCCGTAGCATCTGCTAGAAACCCTGTGGCTAGTTTAAGTAAGGGAATAGCACTAATGATAGACTCCCTAGAAGTTTTGGCTGACAATTGATCCTTTAAATCATCAACCCACAGATGCATAGCTCTCGCCACGGATGTCGCCGCAATATTTGTGCGGATCACCGCGGCCGAACTTTCCCAAGCTTTTTTAAGGAGGCCATCTGCCTTTTATCCTTCGCTTGTGTCCCGGCGCTCCTACAGGAGCGATGAGGAAAGCCGCCCCCCCTGCTGTCGCCGCAACCCGGAAGTGACGCGGCAGCGGTAAACTGGAAGTCCAACGCACGCTTACCGCCGACTCCTTCCGGCCTGAACACATGGAGTCCGGAGCGCTCTGCCGTACCTGCCCCTCCTCCGGACTGTCTGCCAAGGGACCACCCTGCAGAGATCCCGCAGGTACGCTTGGGGTAGCCATCCGAGGTCGAGAGCCCCCACCAGGGGGAAGCGACCTTTTAGCCAGGAGCAGCGCTACACCGGCGTCGCTGAGGGACCCAATAAATTGGGTGTCGGCGATACAGAGTTTCGGCCATGGGAAGGAAGAGGCTGAGCCCCCCCGATCCGCACGCTCTGTAGGGACAACGATCTCTCGTCGTTCCTATCCACAGTGGGACAGGAAAAACACTGAAGGGTGAGGGTCCTTTTAAACTCTCGTGTTTCCTGTCCCACTGTGTATAAGAAGGACGTCCTCCATGGTGCTGTCAGGTGGTGACCTGGAAAGAAGAGTTCTTGATCCCTCCGTGATTCTTGCCTGATCTTTTCCTTTTCTACCCTAATCCCCCTCCCCTTCTACTCTCCTTTCCCAACCACTAATTCTGCTGCCGAACGCTAATCAGTACTTGATCGCACGATTTTTGGCAGTTTTTTTTTTTTGTACGTCTTGCGCTTGCAGATCAGTGATGCAAATCACTGATCTACACTTGTTATCAGTTTTCCAGTACTTATTTTTATCCCTATCCATTCCCTCCCTTTGCACCACCTATGTACGTGCATTCTGCAGCTGCCAAGTGTTCATCAGTGACGCAAATCATTGATCCGCACTCGTACTCACTGTTTTTCACAATTTTTTTTTTCCATTCAGTGTGTGCATCCTACAGCCGCCGATCAGATGTAAATCACTGATTAGCACCCTGTAATGTTGCAGTAGCACCGTACGCAGTGAAGAGGCAGTGACAAACAAAGTTCAAACACAAAAGTCTCTTTAATGTGTTACTTCACACGTAAAGGTGCATAGCATTTTATAGTACACGTTATCAGAGTTCAATACACACAGTTGCATCTTGTCTCAGTGCAGTTTCATAGCACTACACATAATATGGCTTTTAGATTGCAGTCCCTAAACATGACGGACCTCTCCTTGTCCAGTATTCGTGGGGCGACCGCACGCCATATTACAGTCTCCAAACACAGCTTCACATGTTGCAGACACTACACACGCCAGTCCTCCTCTTACTAGTTCTCGTGGGTGTTCTGCACCGCTGTATCACAGTCTCTTTTACTCACACAGCCCAGGATATCATCCGGAAAGCAGCCGGGCACCATATCCCTCTGTTTGCAATCATTAAATATGCCAGCCCTCTTTCGGGCACAAGACATCCACCTCCGGTACACATCTGGGTATAGGACTGTCCACATCCGAGACAGTTACCATGGACGACTTGCTTCGCTGTGTACACTGCTGGTGCCAGGCTATTCAGTTGCCATAGCTGCTGGCTCCGCTGGCCTGTGCTGCTTTACACACACAGTTCACGCTCTGCAGGCAGGGGCGGATTATCAGAGGGTCAATATGGGCGGTAGCCCAGGGCCCAGTGGTCTGGGGGGGCCCTGGGCTACCGCACAGATTGACCCTCTTATAATCATCTGTGAATGCCGGCGGCCGCCGGCATTTATGTGCCCCCGCCGTAACCGGTGAGCAGAGAGAGGGGGCCCGCATTGGGCCCCTTCTCATCTGCTCACCGGGCCCCTTCCGGCGCTGCGGCGGTTTCCTATTGATGTGCGGGCTCGCGCCCGCACATCAATAGTTAACAACAACAGCCGCCAGCCAATTGGAGGCTGGCGGCTGAAGTCGGCAGCGCGCACACGTCGCCGGCGTCTGACGTCATTGTCAGTCGCCGGCGAGTGTGCGCTGCAGAAGGGAGCTCGCCGCCGGGAGCGTGGACAGGTGAGGAGACTGTTTTTTTTTTCTGATCAGTTAAACGGTGGACTGTGGACACACTGGGGGGCAATGCTGGAGGGAGGACACACTGGGGGGCAATGCTGGAGACACTGGGGCAGGTTGGAGGACACACTGGGGGCAATGCTGGAGGACACACTGGGGGGCAATGCTGGAGGACACACTGGGGGGCAATGCTGGAGGACACACTGGGGGGCAATGCTGGAGGACACACTGGGGGGCAATGCTGGAGGACACACTGGGGGGCAATGCTGGAGGACACACTGGGGCAGGTTGGAGGACACACTGAGGGCAATGCTGGATGACACAATGGGGGGCAATGCTGGACACACTGAGGGCAATGCTGGAGGACACACTGGGGGGCAATGCTGGACACACGGGCAGGTTGGAGGACACACTGAGGGCAATGCTGGAGGACACACTGAGGGCAATGCTGGAGGACACACTGGGGGGGCAATGCTGGACACACTGGGGCAGGTTGGAGGACACACTGGGGGCAATGCTGGAGACAGTGGGGCAGATTGCTGGAGACAGTGGGGCAGATTGCTGGAGACAGTGGGGCAGATTGCTGGGGACAGTGGGGCAGATTGCTGGGGACAGTGGGGCAGATTGCTCGGGACAGTGGGGCAGATTGCTGGGGACAGTGGGGCAATGCTGGAGACAGTGGGGCAGATTGCTGGAGGACACACTGGGGGGCAATGCTGGAGACAGTGGGGCAATGCTGGAGACAGTGGGGCAATGCTGGAGACAGTGGGGCAATGCTGGAGACAGTGGGGCAGATTGCTGGAGGACACACTGGGGGGCAATGCTGGAGACAGTGGGGCAGATTGCTGGAGGACACACTGAGGGGCAATGCTGGAGGACACACTGGGGGGAAATGCTGGAGACACTGGGGCAGATTGGAGGACACACTGGGGCAGATTGCTGCAGACAGTGGGGCAGATTGCTGCAGACAGTGGGGCAGATTGCTGGAGACAGTGGGGCAGATTGCTGGAGACAGTGGGGCAGATTGCTGGAGACAGTGGGGCAGATTGCTGGAGACAGTGGGGCAGATTGCTGGAGACAGTGGGGCAGATTGCTGGGGACAGTGGGGCAGATTGCTGGGGACAGTGGGGCAGATTGCTGGGGACAGTGGGGCAATGCTGGGGACAGTGGGGCAATGCTGGGGACAGTGGGGCAATGCTGGAGACAGTGGGGCAATGCTGGAGACAGTGGGGCAATGCTGGAGACAGTGGGGCAATGCTGGAGACAGTGGGGCAGATTGCTGGAGGACACACTGGCGGGCAATGCTGGATGACACTGGCGGGCAATGCTGGAGGACACACTGGGGAGCAATGCTGGAGACAGTGGGGCAGATTGCTGGAGACAGTGGGGCAGATTGCTGGAGACAGTGGGGCAGATTGCTGGAGACAGTGGGGCAGATTGCTGGACACACTGGGGCAGATTGCTGGACACACTGGGGGCAGGACTGGAGGCGTGGGCAGAATGTAGACACGGGGCATGATTGGAGACACGGGGTAGAATGAAAGACATGGGGCAGGATTGGATCATGGGGCAGGATGGATACGATGGAGACAGATGGGGAGATCATATGGGGCAGGATGGATACTCATGAGTGCAGGATGGGAGAACATATGGCTGGAGCGAGGAATGAGATACATGGGGTGGGGAATAGTATTACCATAGGGGCTAATTAAGGGATATTATTACTGCAGTGATGTATTTATTTTATTTTTTGAGTATACTGTTTTAAATGGGGGGGCGGTCCTGTTACTGTGCAGAGTGACACTATATCGCCTTTTTCTCTTCATGTGGTGTAATGTAGAAGTTGTGAAAAATTAAGTAATGCGTTCTACAAGCGGAGCTCGAGATAACTGTGTTATTTCCTGCAGAAACGAGTCCTGGCTGGAAGAAATGATGACGGTCTGTGCTGGATGAAAGATGAAGGACTTCACCTAGAGACGTCACTGGTGAGTCAGTGTTACCTATACACTGACACTATACACTGTATACTATATACAGAGGTCCTGTGTACAATGTCACCAGTGATCTCTGTATTACCTCTACACAGACACTGCATACTAAGTACAGATCTCCTGTGAATACTGGCACTTATGGTGATAGTATTGTGTGTTTTTTTTGTTTGTTTTTTACTGATCAGTATTGTAGTATTCAGTCACTATGTGCTGGTAATATGTGGTCTGGAAATGGTGTTGTGGTATTTGTCCCTTGTATGTGCTATTTGGTCACCAAGTGGTAATATGTGGTCTTGACATGGTGCGGTGGTATTTGTTCCTTGTATGTGATATTATTCGATCACTGTGGTTGTAATTTGTGGTCTGGTCATGGTACGGTGGTATTTGCTCCTTGTATGTGATATTATTGGTCAAGATATACCTAAATTGTAATGCAGATTTTAACAAATATTGAATAGGTTACAGTAGAGTAGGGCCTGGCCATTTTTCTGGAATAATCTGGTTCGGGTATATCATGACCCCCCGTCACATGACCCCCCGTCACATGACCTGGGGGGCCCACAGTGTGTGAACAGCCCAGGGCCCTGGCTACCCTTAATCCACCCCTGTCTGCAGGCCTCTGCTCTGCACAACAGCACACACCAGACTCACACTGACCTTGCACCTGACACACCCATACCCCTTACTGCAGGGTTTTTAACAAACAAACCTGTGGCTTTCAGCCACATGGAAAACCCGGTCCGGAAATCTAGGACTGCCATGCACACCTATGGACTTCATCCGTCACCATGCACAACCTGGGGAGAACACACAGCGACCCCCACCTGTGACACGAGTCACTGCCTAACAACCCGTAGTCGTTTGTAACAAGGACTTTTTTTTATCACCTTTTGTCCCACATCCGTGCATTGGTCCTACAGCCATCGAGTGCTGGTCATTTTATTTTTTTTTGGTCAAAAAAAAGAATCGGGTAAAAAAAATCATCCAGATTAGTAGATAAAATTAGATTAGGGACAGCAAAATATACCGTAAAATTCATCCTCTACTACGATATTTACTAATGAATGGATTTATTGCCAGTGCTGAAAAAAAGAATCATCCATGTATCCTACAGCCGTTGAGTGCTGATCCCTAACTCACATCAGTGAACGGCCTCCGGTTGTAGCTTTTTTTTTTTAGTTAAAAAAAAGAATTGAAAAAATTTTTAGATTAGGGACAGTAAAACTATACCATAGTGATCATCGACTACTACATTATTTTTTAATCAATCTAGTTACGGTTAGTGTCAGCGCGGAAGCAAATCACATCAGTGAGTGCTTCCTCCAGCCGTTGAGTGCTGATCATTGACGCACATGAGTAAATGGCCTCCGGTTGCTTTTCTTTTTATTGTGAAAAAAAAAAAATTAGATTAGGGACAGTAACAATATACTGTAGTATTCTGCAACTAACACAGTATTTTTTACTGCACTGGTTAGGTTTAATGTCTGTTGCGGGAGCTCAGTAATTTGTTTTTACTGATGTCGTCATAGTAAGCTTGTTGCTTATTTTACCAAATTTTTATATTTTTCTTTGTATATTCTTTTCTCTTCTAAGTAAGAGAAATTTACAACACGCACACATATCTGAATAAAATTTTGTACACACACACAAACACCACATACGTGAAAAAATGGCATCCCACTCATCTCAAACCCGGTATTCAGCAGAGGAGACATATGCTTTACTTGCCTCCGACACTGAAAGTGAGAGGATCCTTCCTTCCTTTATTTTTCCTCCTTCTCTTCCTCTAGGGATACCAAACGGACATGTAGACTCCCCAGGACAGAAACTGAACCAGCGCCCACTATTACTGACCCTGTATGGACCTCAAATCCAAAAAATTATGAGCGACAAATTCCTGATTTTGTGGCGCAATCAAGAACCCAATTTCACAACACTGGCCTCACAGAAATTGACTTTTTTTTCCTGAGGATTTTGTAAATCTCGTGTCGACACAAAAAAAAATATGAATTACTGAAGCGTATACCCATAATTGGGTGGGACAATGTGCATGGGAAAAGAACAGGAAAAAAATACTGGCTTTGAGTTTATGTTCTGCAGCCCTTATTCATTTTGATAAGAATCAGCCTGTCAGCATTTTCATTTGACAGGTGGATGCGCTTATTGGTTATACTTCCCCCAGCGGCACTGCAAACCTGCGCCGAACACCCCCGCAGCAGTGCCGGACACCCCCTCATCCTAGCCTGCGGCCTGTAGCAACTGTATCGCTAAAGTATATTCGCATTATAGGACGCACCCCCAATTTCTCAAAATAATTTTGGAAAAAAAAGTGCGTCTTTTAATCTGAAAAATACGGTAAGTGCAGGCCTTCCTGTCTGGTAGACCTACTTACAAAGGCAAATGGAGAGTGAACTTAGAGTCTCCACATTTCAAAAAAAATAATTGTTACACAGCACTAAAGTGGCATCAATTTCCACAGAGTAGAAACAGTATAAGCCTCTGACACATCTTCTACTACAGGCAACCCCCCAGATGGGGACAACTTGGAGTCTCCACATTTCAAAAGATTGTTTGCAACATCAGCAGCAGTAGCAACAGTAGGCACAGAAGACACCACAAAGATGGCACAGACTGCAATAACGCGAGATCAATGCATGGCACTAAAGCGTCACCATCGCCTAGTCTGCCCAGTCTGTGACAGGGGTGCACTATGGATCCATCACTTGCTCATTTTGATGAAAGTTAGGCAGTCAACACTTTCAGGGGACAGCCGGGTGCGCTTATCCATCAGGACACCACCAGCAGCACTGAACACAGGTTCTGAGACAATGCTGGCTGCTGGGCATGACAAAATCTCCAAGGTGTGACAGGCATGCTAAGGCCACTCTTCCAGTTCTGAAGACCAAAATGTAAAAGGATCTAAACCCCCCCCAGATGGCATTGATCTTGAGCTCCAGATACTCCTGCACCATCCTCTCTAATCGTTCACAACGTGTCTGACTTGTCATCTGTTCTGCTGGTGCACAGGGTGGTCTAAAAAATGTGCTAAACCACTCACAGAATTTGCTTAAGCCAAATCCACTGCTGCTGCTTTGACAATGACGCCTTAACATTTCCGGCGTTGGAAATCTACAACTGGGATGCACACTGTGTGCCTCACTGATGTCTTGGGGAAAACCACTCATAAGATGATCTACAAGCGTTTTTCGATAGACCAGCATGTGTGCATCAATTTCCAGGGGGAGAAGCATCTGGCAAAATTTACTCTTGTATCGTGGATCTAACAGAGTAGCAACCCAGTAGTCAGCACTATTTAAAACCCTAAGAATATGGGCATGATGTTGAAGATAGTGCAGCAATAAGGCGCTCATGTGTCAGGGACTTCCATGAGGTCCAAGTCCCTGCTGTGTTGATGATGGGGTAACTCAAGGTTGCTTCCTCCATTCCCTCCCACCAACCAGGGACAACAGAGAGCGGGTCATTATCTTCTTCATCTCAAAGATGGTGACTGCATGTCCGGACACACCCCCATGAAGAAGTAGTTGCGAAACGTGCGTTGGGGTGAGGGGAGACAGCTTGCAGTCACTATCTTTGTCACCGTCAGCTGTGATTTTTAAACCTTTAGGTAATATGTATTGCTCTTTACCTATGCAACATTGACAACTTCTGTATCATGTTTTACTACATATGTAATGTATTTCACAAAACTACAATGCATGGTTAATAATATTATACTTATTTCAGGCAATATTTAATATTTATCTTGCTAGGCTTCTTAGCCGTGTTTGGGTAAGTTCAGCAAGCTAAGTAATCTGGTGAATATTATTATTGTTTAAATAACCCGGCATATCAGTGCTTATTATTAATAATTGTCCTGGTTTTGCTGATCTTCTTACACTGTAAAAGTGACTTTCTAAATTATAGGCAACAAGCCCTGCCTTTTATGTGATGCTGACAATATTTCAATTGTACCTCATTATGTAATTTATTACATTAGCTCATATCACTATAGCACATGGCTAGTATTGATATTGATACTAGGGAGAATTTTACTCCTGGTGTCACTATGCATGTGCTATTTGAATTTTGATCTCTATGAGGTAACTTATACTAGCTGCAGTTGTCTTCCCTCGGCTTGGTACGAGGCACTTTTTTTTTTTTTTTAACTTATGTTTGGTTTTATATGATTACAATAAAGTGAGACGTTTTAAGTTAATTATTTGTTTTTAAAGGGAACCTGTCACCAGGTTTGGCCAATATAAGATAAAGTCACCAGCTTTCAGGGCTTAGCTACAGAATTCTATAATGTAAAAATGCTCGTGAAAGTGAACACGCATTCGAATGTGCTACGTTCATTCCGAATTTGAGATTTGCGAACGTTTTCCGAACACATTCAATCATCTCTACTCTCAAAGCCTTGCCAACATATGTAATGCGGAGTTCCAAAGAGTGGTGACATCGCACACCTGTCGGTGAGCTGGAAGTTGCAAACGCTGCAGCAGCACTGCTAGAGTGGTGGCAGCTGTAGCAGACTTGTGGAAATAGGCACACACGTGGCATACTTTCAAAAGTAGTTCAGGCAAATCTGGGTAGGTTTTGAGAAACCGCTGAACCACCAAGTGGAGCATGTGGGAAAGGTATGGTACGTGTGCAAGGTTGCCAAGCTTCAGAGCCACCACCATGTTATAGCCATTGTCACACACGACCATGCCTTGTTGTAGGTTCGGGCTCAACAGCCACAGATCAGACTGCGGCGGTATGTGGTTTGTCATGTAAGAAGATTAGCTTCAGCAGAGCCTGTTGCCACTTGGCTGAGGCTAGGCTTCAAGCTTGTGACTTATGTTGACATTTCTGAGATGGAGGGTAAGGAAGAAGAGGTGCAGGAACGGCTGTAGAAGATGGGGAAACTCTTATTGAACCAGGCCAAGCAATCCTCGGTGTCAGTAGCACGGGTTCTGTCCCAGGGTCCGACTGGGTCCCGAATTCCATAATGTTCACCCAGTGTGCAGTCAGAGAAATATAGCAACCCTGGCCACTAGCAATTGTCCATGTGTTTATGGTTAAAGAGAACCTGTCACCCCGTTTTTTCAATATGAGCTAAAAATAGCGTTCAATAGGGCCTGAGCTGTGCTTTACAATTCCCCACCTTTGCTGCCAAAATACCTTAGTAACTCGCCGTTTTCGTCTGTCAATCACCCCAGTCCGGTCCGATGGGCGTTGCCAAATCGCTGTCTCTCCCCCAGCTCCTCGGCGTGTCAGACGTAACTCGATCTGTGAATAGCACAGATCGAGCTCATTTTTTGCAGTTTAGGCTCTAGAGCATGTGCAGTACGTATTGCCCAACTGTTGGCAAAGTATACAATACATCATTGCGCCTGCACGGGTTTTCACTGTAATCTCTGTGCCCCGGAAGTCTGGATATGCAAATTGTGTTGTCCTGGACGCCGGTAAACTTTTCCGAGGCACACAGGTTACAGTGAAAATCCGTGCATGCGCAATGATGTGCTGTATGCTATGCCCACAGTTGGGCAAAGTGAAAGTGAAAAGCCGGAGGTGGGGAGAATCGGAGATTGACCCACTCCCATCGGACCGAACCGGACCGGGATGATTGACAGCCGAAAACTGTGAGTTTACTTAGGTATTTTGGCAGCAAAGGTGGGGAATCAGGGGATAATAAAGGCACTATTGTAAAGCACAGCTCCGGCCCTATAGAACGCTATTTTTAGCTCATATTGAAAAAACGGGGACAGGTTCCCTTTAAGTGGACCTTTCTAGTAACAGCATTGGTCAGGGCATGGCTAATGTTATGGGACACGTGCTTGTGTAAGGCAGGGAAGGAACACTGGGAGAAATTGTGGTGGTTGGGGATAGAGTACTGAGGGATGGCCGCTATGAGGTTGCGGAAAGCTTCCATCTCCATAACCCTTTCTAGGCCAAACAGTTTGGAAATGTAGCCGTTTATTACTTTGGCCTGTGATTTGGTGGATGCATATTTATACTTGCGTTACAAGGACTGGAATAGGGACAACTAAACATTGCGCTGGGACAAGGACGTGGTTGCTGACGGTGTTTGAAAGTGTGCAATGACAAGTGCAGGGTGGGAGGCATATTAGCCTGCATCATGGACAGGAACTTTGTGTGCACGAAGAACAGGGGGAAGAGGAAGTTGTATCACCTGCAGACACAGTTTCTGAACCCTGGCGTGTGGCCCAACTAGTCGGGTGCTTTGCTGTTATGTGCCTGAGCATGCTGATGGTGGTCAGGCTGGTAGTTGAGCTGCCCCTGCTGACACGGAGGATGTTGCAAATGGACTCTTTTGGTTAACTGGACTATCTTTAAAAAGCGCCAGACTCGGGAAAACCTTACCCTTGGCCTGGCAACTTCACTCATGTTGATACTCTGGGAAACAGTTGTCTGCCTTGTGTCTCTAGCCACCCCATTCACTCTTCATGCCTGTTGTGGTGCTACGGATACATCCCCCTTTACGCTGCTTTCCTCACTCTGCCTCTCACCTTCCCAGGTTTGGTCAGTGACTTCACTATCCACCACCTTAGCTTCCACTTCCGCACCCTGGACCTCCTCCTAACTTGCTGACTTAACATCACATGTTGGCAATTCTATATCATCATCCACCTCTTGCGACAGTAATTGCATTTTCACACCATCGCATTCTTGCAATGGTATGTTTCCACGTTCAGGAAACGCTGCGTAGAGCCGCAGCGTCAAACACGCAGCGTCCAGATGTTACAGCATAGTGGAGGGGATTTCATGAAATCCCGTCTCCACTATGCATTAAAAGATGCGGCAGACCCACAGAAACAGACATGCGGTGCATCTTTCCAGAACACAGAATGTCCTTACAATGCTCAAACAATGCATGAACAACGCAGGTGACCTGCCAGTGACCTCAGGTGCAGATTTGGTGCAGATTTTACCTGCGTAAAATCCTGACCAAATCCTGATGCAATCCTGAACGTGGACACATACCCTAAGTGTAACACCTCAGGAAGCCGGTTGTTACAAAGGTATTGCCTTCCTCACGGGGAGGGTGATGCCATGCCTGGAAGAGACAAGGATCCTTTTAACGGATATGGCTATGTGCACACGTTTCGGATTTGGCTGCGGATCCGCAGCGGAATGACCGCTGAGGATTCGTAGCTGTTTTCCATGCGGTTTACAGTACCATGTAAACCTATGGAAAACCAAATCCGCTGTGCCCATGGTGTGGAAAATAACACGCGGAAACGCTGCATTGTATTTTCCGCAGCATGTCAATTCTTTGTGCGGATTCCGCAGCGTTTTACACCTGCTCCTCAATAGGAATCCACAGGTATAAAACCGCAGGTGAAATCCGCAAAAAAACAGCAGGAATTCTGTTTAAATCCGCAGGTATAACGTAGTGCGTTTTACCTGCGGATTTTTCAAAAACGGTGCGGAAAAATCCACACACCAATCCGCAACGTGGGCACATAGCCTAACACGTACATACAACACTGTTCTGACTCCAGGCCAGAATGGGGAGCTCTAGAACCAGTTTGAGGGTAGCTTCCCTATATATTCTGGCTGGAGGGGGAGTAACAGTCAGTCAAGAGGAGAGCTGGAGCTGAGCAGACGTCTGGTTCTGCAGCTCCTGACAGAGCAGTCTGTAGAAGACTGTGAGGGGAGAAGGAACAAAGGAGCAGAGAAACTGGAGTAGAGCTGCAATTGGGCTCACTCCAGCATCAAGCGCAGAAACCGGAGGCCGGAATTCCTAGTTTGTGGGGTTAACTGTATGTCGCACAGCAGAAACCGGCGGGCAGGAGATTCCAAGTTTCCTGGCTACCTTTACACCCGAAGGCAGATAGAGCCCGGAGTCACTACAAGGGACACCTGTAAAAAGGCTCGAGTTACCTGATATACGGGTAGTGTCCACCTAAGAGGACAGCGAGAGAGGACCTTGTGTGAAGCCTCAGGCATCAAGGGATGCACACTTCAGCACAGTAAGGAAGGCTTCCAACCCACCTGGCTAGGGGGATTCCGAATCGCTTCCAGGCTGCTCGGATTCCAAAGACCACCTGTAATCTGTGTACCTGAACTGCATCTGGCACACTTCACCATCTATCATCCTTATCAACTGCCCTTGGGATTAAGTTCTACCTGTGGGGAACTATACCACCTCTGCTGCAATACCATCATCCCCAGTGGACCACTTTAAGCAGCGTCGGTCATCACTGGCCGAGTACCACAGGTGGCGTCACGAACATTACTCTTTAGACTTTATTTTCCCACTTTAAATCCCGTTAACTGGATGCCAATGGCCATGGACCGGGTCACTGCCACCATGACCACCCCTTTAAGAACTGTGCCAGCCCGGTACCGAGTAACCCACGGTCCTAGCGGGCTCTCCATAAGCATGGCTGCTTAATTATTTGGGCATCGCTAAATGCGATCTACTCAGGTGTGCCAACCTGACATACACCACACTACTCACGTGTGCCAACCTGACGTACACAACACTACTCACGTGTGCCAACCTGACGTACACAACACTACTCACGTATGCCACCACAATAATAAAAAAATAAAAAAATCACATACCAGGAAACCATTAGATCATAGGGTTATTAGTAGGGGTGTTACCACTGTTTAGGCACATCAGTGGCTTTCCAAACGCAACATGGCGTCCGCTCTCAATTCCAGACAATTTTGCACCTATAGGGTATCAGCGAACTCAGGAGAAAGCAAAGTGACAGTGGTCAGAATTGTAAAATTTGACCTGGTCATGAAGGTGAAAACAGGCTCAGGGTTAAGAAGTCCTCACATACAATGGAGACAGTGTTGGTGCTGTGTACACACTGACGCATCCGCAAAAAGAGCATATCGATCTGTCATAGTCTACTGAAGGGAAATCATAGCGCAGATGTGCGCCCACATGAAGAAGCCAATAAGAGGACTTGGCAACTAAAAACAATGGTCAGCTGACTGGATCATATAAAAAGGCGGTCAGGTGGCACCATGGTCAGGTGAACATCGTGTTAAGTGAACAGGACATCAGGCAAACAGTATTGTATATTACTACCATTAGCGTGTGCACAGGCATAAATACAGGCGTATATGACTAGCTGCCAAATAATACCTGTGCCCCTAATGTGCAGAGTCCCAGTGCCCCCAGGACTGCGTCCTGACCCCTCTATCACACAGACCCTGCTCCCCCATTACCGCTCACCAGTGCAGACTTCTCCTCCAGCTCTTACATGTGGTGCCGGCTGTACCCTAATGTGCAGAGTCCCGGTGCCCCCCAGTGCTGAGTCCTGTCCCCTCTATCACACAGTCCCTGCCCCCCCATTACCGCTCACCAGTGCAGACCTCTCCCTTCAGCTCTTACATGTGGAGCCGGCTGTACCCTAATGTGCAGAGTCCCGGTGCCCCCCAGGACTGAGTCCTGTCCCCTCCATCACACAGTCCCTGCTCCCCCATTACCGCTCACCAGTGCAGACTTCTCCCTTCAGCTCTTACATGTGGAGCCGGCTGTACCCTAATGTGCAGAGTCCCGGTGCCCCCCCAGGATTGAGTCCTGTCCCCCTATCACACAGTCCCTGCCCCCCCATTACCGCTCACCAGTGCAGACTTCTCCCTCCAGCTCTTACATGCGGAGCCGGCTGTACCCTAATGTGCAGAGTCCCGGTGCCCCCCAGGACTGAGTCCTGTCCCCTCTATCACACAGTCCCTGCTCCCCCATTACCACTCACCAGTGCAGACTTCTCCCTTCAGCTCTTACATGTGGAGCCGGCTGTACCCTAATGTGCAGAGTCCCGGTGCCCCCCAGGATTGAGTCCTGTCCCTTCTATCACACAGTCCCTGCTCCTCCATTACCGCTCACCAGTGCAGACTTCTCCCTTCAGCTCTTACATGTGGAGCCGCCTGTACCCTAATGTGCAGAGTCCCGGTGCCCCCCAGGACTGAGTCCTGTCCCCTCTATCACACAGTCCCTGCTCCCCCATTACCGCTCACCAGTGCAGACTTCTCCCTTCAGCTCTTACATGTGGAGCCGGCTGTACCCTAATGTGCAGAGTCCCGGTGCCCCCCAGGACTGAGTCCTGTCCCCTCTATCACACAGTCCCTGCTCCCCCATTACCGCTCACCAGTGCAGACTTCTCCCTTCAGCTCTTACATGTGGAGCCGGCTGTACCCTAATGTGCAGAGTCCCGGTGCCCCCCAGGACTGAGTCCTGTCCTCTCTATCACACAGTCCCTGCTCCCCCATTACCGCTCACCAGTGCAGACTTCTCCCTTCAGCTCTTACATGTGGAGCCGGCTGTACCCTAATGTGCAGAGTCCCGGTGCCCCCCAGGACTGAGTCCTGTCCTCTCTATCACACAGTCCCTGCTCCCCCATTACCGCTCACCAGTGCAGACTTCTCCCTTCAGCTCTTACATGTGGAGCCGGCTGTACCCTAATGTGCAGAGTCCCGGTGCCCCCCAGGACTGAGTCCTGTCCCCTCTACCACACAGTCCCTGCTCCCCCATTACCGCTCACCAGTGCAGACTTCTCCCTTCAGCTCTTACATGTGGAGCCGGCTGTACCCTAATGTGCAGAGTCCCGGTGCCCCCCAGGACTGAGTCCTGTCCCCTCTATCACACAGTCCCTGCCCCCCCATTACCGCTCACCAGTGCAGACTTCTCCCCTCAGCTCTTACATGTGGAGCCGGCTGTACCCTAATGTGCAGAGTCCCGGTGCCCCCCAGGACTGAGTCCTGTCCCCTCTATCACACAGTCCCTGCTCCCCCATTACCGCTCACCAGTGCAGACTTCTCCCTTCAGCTCTTACATGTGGAGCCGGCTGTACCCCAATGTGCAGAGTCCCGGTGCCCCCCAGGACTGAGTCCTGTCCCCTCTATCACACAGTCCCTGCTCCCCCATTACCGCTCACCAGTGCAGACTTCTCCCTTCAGCTCTTACATGTGGAGCCGGCTGTACCCTAATGTGCAGAGTCCCGGTGCCCCCCAGGACTGAGTCCTGTCCCCTCTATCACACAGTCCCTACTCCCCCATTACCGCTCACCAGTGCAGACTTCTCCCTTCAGCTCTTACATGTGGAACCGGCTGTACCCTAATGTGCAGAGTCCCGGTGCCCCCCAGGACTGAGTCCTGTCCCCTCTATCACACAGTCCCTGCTCCCCCATTACCGCTCACCAGTGCAAACTTCTCCCTTCAGCTCTTACATGTGGAGCCGGCTGTACCCTAATGTGCAGAGTCCCGGTGCCCCCCAGGACTGAGTCCTGTCCCCTCTATCACACAGTCCCTGCTCCCCATTACCGCTCACCAGTGCAGACTTCTCCCTTCAGCTCTTACATGTGGCTGCTTCCTACACAGAAAACCCTTCACTTCCTACACAGAAAACCCTTCACTTCCTACAAGCCCCCATCTTGTTCCTCCCCCATTTGACTGATCACATGACTGTGACATCATCACAGGTCCTGGAAGGAGAGCTCCAGAATAGAGAGAGGGAGAATCTCTGCTCAGCACTGGGCAAATGTTTCTTCCCCCCTAGCGCCCCTTGTGACTGTCCGCTGTATCCGGGACGGTTGGGATCTATGGAGTTATTTGGGTTAATCATTCACAGTCGGAGCAGATAGAACTTTCTCATGTTCCAGAATCTTCTCTATACGACATCTGGCTTTCTGTGTCTGTAAGGCCGTGTTCACACTGTGCAGAAATAAGGTTTTATTTTCTGCAGGATCCGCACCGAACTGCATAATAACAATCTCCTGTGGTTATTACATTATTACTGCGGTTTTTATGCCGTTTCCCATTATTTGATGCAGTTTTGGTGCAGATGTGAAGCTGCATTCTTATTATTGTTTTTATACCACACAAAAAAAAAAAGATTTGAGTCATGACTTGAAAATATATCTGCACGGTGGCTCAGTGGTTAGCATTGCAGCGCTGGGGTCTTGGGTTCAAACCCCACCCAGGACAACATCTGCAAGGAGTTTGTATGTTCTCCCCGTGTTTGCGTGGGTTTCCTCCGGGTTCTCCGGTTTCCTCCCTCATTCCAAAGACATACTGATAGGGAATGTAGACTGTGAGCCCCATCGGGGACAGCGATGATAATGTGTGCAACCTGTAAAGCGCTGTGGAATATTTTAGCACTATATAAAAATAAAGATTATTATAATTTCTTGAATACATTTGTTAATGCTCCTTGTAGAATCTAATGGAGATAAAAAAAAAAGCCCCAAAACCGCACGGATCAGCAGCGTCTTTAGACTCTCAGTGATCAGAAGTTTTCTTGAAATCACATCCACTTTGCTCGAACAGTTAAATGCATAAGAATTTCTGCAAAAAACAGCAGCAGAAGAAGCCCAGCATTTACGCTGCGTGTGAACACGGCCTATGTGTAGACGCAAAGTGGACGTGAGTCCATGAGATCTGCGCTCACTGTGCATCTGAAGACGCGGCTGATCGGTGCGGTTTTGGTGCTTTTTTTTTTCCCATAAGCTTCTACGTGGAGACTGAGAAAAAGTAATGTAAAAAAACAATTGCATTAAGCGTAGAAATAAATCTGTTCTGTATTATTAAAAACAGCTTAAAAAAAGCGCAGCTTCACATGTTCACCAAAAACACATCAAATAGCTAAATGCATTAAAAAATGCAGCAAAAACACAGGTCTGCAAGGGTTAATTTGTTAGAAAAGTAAGAGGTAATGTTTATTAATTTTCTATAGCTGAAAATATGTTAAAATTTCCATCCCGTATAGTTTTCTTTTCACAAACACTAACTCCATAGGCTTTTTCTTGCATCATACTTTGACCCCTTTGCGTGACCTTTTGTGGATGATTTTGGATAGAAATTGATGGACGCTGTGATGCGATTTGCTGCTGTGAGCAGAGAAGATTTTCCTAACCCAGCTTTCATAGAGTCCACAGCATCCAATCATAGCAGATTTTTCATTTTACTCCAGCAGTCTTAGAAATGAAAGCTGCACTGTGATTGGTTGTTATGGGCAGCCAAGACAGATTTTTTTTGTAGTCACATTTCATAACAGTGTGGTGCTATCCATAGCAACCAATCAGAGGGCAGCTTTCTTTTTACCTCACCAATACAAGAACTGGAAGCTGCACTGTTATTGGCTGCTATGGGGAGCAAAGGCAGATTTTCTTTTAGACAGAGTACATAAGAGTGTGGTGATGTGCGTAACGCTATACTTTCAGTATTTAGTGGCTGTAGTGGATTAAGCTTCTGTTTCTGACAACGTGATCGAAATGGCTACAAAAAGGTGTCATAATCCACCGGACAACTTTTGCTACATTTGCAGTTGTTTTGTAGTGAAAAAATAAGGAAGGAACATTGTGGACTTTGTTAGAAAGTGTGTTATACGTACTTTGGTGTAAAACTATGTGATCAGGACGAGTTGTGGGCATCACATATAGTGTGTTCTGTTTGTAGAGCTGAAGTACGACAATGGTCTACAGCAGTGTTTCCCAAACTCCAGTCCTCACGGACCCCACAGGTCATGTTTTCTGGATTTCCATAGTGTTGCAAAGGTGAGAGAATTCCTGAGGGCTTGATGAAACTTCCATCACCTGCGTAATACTAAGGAAATCCTGAGAACATGACCTGTGGGGTCCGTGAGGACTGGAGTTTGGGAAACACTTGTCTATAGGGAAGAAAGATAGCTATTATTTTGCCTTGTCTATGATCTGGAATGAACAGGGAAATGATAGTGAGCTCTGCTACTTTTGTATGTGCAACGTGGAGGGATTCAACCTTTGAGATAAAAAGAAAACGATGTACCACTATCTCCTGTCAGTGATTCGCCCTGTGCCTTACTGTCCAGGAATATCTGTTCCTTTACCTTCGTAAAAACTTGAAGATACACCTGATTCAGAGCATGAAGAACAGGATTCTGCTGAAGGCTCACACCAATCCAAACAAGCCACAGCTTTTTTCACAGCTCAAATTAAATGATTTAGACATGGACTCAGAGGCGTAGCTAGAGCTTTTGCCGCCCGGGGCTGATCCCGAGTTTGGCGACCCCCCCCCCCCCCCCTTTCCCAGCTCAATACACACAAAGGTTACCAAAAATGGTTTTCCTGTTTTGTAGAACTTAAACTGGGCCTAATGGTGTCACCCCCACATGCCACACCTGTGACTTAATACCACCACACCATGACCAGGCCCCATAGTGACCGAATAATACTACATACAAGGGACAAATACCACCGCACCATTTCCAGACCACATATTACCACCACATAGTGACTGAATACTACAATACTGATCAGTAATAAAAAAAAAACCACAATACTATCACCATAAGTGCCAGTATTCACAGGAGATCTGTACTTAGTATGCAGTGTCTGTGTAGAGGTAATACAGAGATCACTGGTGACATTATACACAGGACCTCTATATAGTATACAGTGTATAGTGTCAGTGTATAGGTAACACTGACTCACCAGTGACGTCTCTAGGTGAAGTCCTTCATCTTTCATCCAGCACAGACCGCCATCATTCCTTCCAGCCAGGACTCGTTTCTGCAGGAAATAACACAGTTATCTCGAGCTCCGCTTGCAGAACACATTACTTAATTTTTCACAACTTCTACATTACACCACATGAAGAAAAAAAGGTGATATAGTGTCACTCTGCACAGTAACAGGACCGCCCCCCCATTTAAAACAGTATACTCAAAAAATAAAATAAATACATCACTGCAGTAATAATATCCCTTAATTATCCCCTATGGTAATAATATTCCCCACCCTGGCCCCGTTTATCTCATTCCTGGCTCCAGCCATATGTTGTCGCATCCTGCCCTCATGAGTATCCATTCTACCCCATATGATCTCCCCATCCTGCCCCACCAGCCTCCATCGTATCCGTCCTGCCCCATGATCCAATCCTGCCCCGTGTCTCCAATCATGCCCCGTATCTACATTCTGCCCATGCCTCAAGTCCTGCCCCCAGTGTGTCCAGCATATTACCCCCATGTTGTCCAGCAATCTGCCCCAGTGTGTCCAGCATATTACCCCCATGTTGTCCAGCAATCTGCCCCAGTGTGTCCAGCATATTACCCCCAGTGTGTCCAGCAATCTGCCCCAGTATGTCCAGCATATTACCCCCAGTGTGTCCAGCAATCTGCCCTCAGTGTGTCCAGCAATCTGCCCCAGTGTCCAGCCTTTCCCCAGTGTGTCCAGCAGTCTGCCCCAGTGTGTCCAGCATATTACCCCCAGTGTCCAGCATTGCCCCAGTGTGTCCAGTATATTACCCCCAGTGTGTCCAGCAATCTGCCCCAGTGTCCAGCATTGCCCCAGTGTGTCCAGAAGTCTGCCCCAGGGTCTCCAGCATTGCCTCAATGTGTCCAGAAATCTGCCCCAGGGTCTCCAGTATTGCCCCAGTGTGTCCAGCAATCTGCCCCAGGGTCTCCAGTATTGCCCCAGTGTGTCCAGCATTCTGCCCCATGGTCTCCAGTATTGCCCCGGTGTGTCCAGCAATCTGCCCCATGGTCTCCAGTATTGCCCCAGTATGTCCAGAAATCTGCCCCAGGGTCTCCAGTATTGCCCCAGTGTGTCCAGCAATCTGCCCCAGGGTCTCCAGTATTGCCCCAGTGTGTCCAGCAATCTGCCCCATGGTCTCCTGTATTGCCCCAGTGTGTCCAGCATTCTGCCCCATGGTCTCCAGTATTGCCCCGGTGTGTCCAGCAATCTGCCCCATGGTCTCCAGTATTGCCCCAGTATGTCCAGAAGTCTGCCCCAGGGTCTCCAGCATTGCCTCAATGTGTCCTGAAATCTGCCCCATGGTCTCCAGTATTCAGTGTGTCCAGCATTCTGCCCCATAGTCTCCTGTACTGCCCCAGTGTGTCCAGCATTCTGCCCCATGGTCTCCAGTATTGCCCCAGTGTGTCCAGCATTCTGCCCCATGGTCTCCAGTATTGCCCCAGTGTGTCCAGCATTCTGCCCCAGGGTCTCCAGTATTGCCCCAGTGTGTCCAGCAATCTGCCCCATGGTCTCCAGTATTGCCCCAGTGTGTCCAGCATTCTGCCCCATGGTCTCCAGTATTGCCCCAGTGTGACCAGCAATCTGCCCCATAGTCTCCAGTATTGCCCCAGTGTGTCCAGCATTGCCCCAGCCCCAGACAGTCAGACATAAAGAAAAAAAAAAAAAAAGTAAAATCCTCACCTCTCCCGTTCCCAGCGCAGGTCCGGTGCAGTCAGCGTCTCTCCGGCTCTGCGACGCTCAGGACAGAGAGGCAGAGCGGCGCGCACAGTAGTGACGTCATCGCGCCCTCTGCTCTGAGACGTCGCAGAGTCAGAGGACGCTGCAGCTGCCGGCGCCGCAGGAACCAGGAGAGGTGAGTATAGAGCGGGGGCGGGGGCGGGACCCGGGGGTGGGGGGAGCTGGCCCTGGTCGTGGCGGCGGACGGCGCCGCCCGAAGATTTAAAGGGGCGTCTTTTTTTTTTTTTTTTTTCATCTTCTTCTCCTGCAGCGCCGGCCGCCCCCAGCATTGTGCCGCCCGGGGCGGACCGCCCCCCCCGCACCCCCCTTCCTACGCCACTGCATGGACTTAGACCTTCCTAAACATTCTGAAAAACTTTTAGGCTCTAGACAAGAGATGAGAGAGTATTAAAATGCTTGGGTGCTCGTTAGTCGAACTGAGCAATTTCTAATGCTTGAATGCTTGTTTAGAGTAAGGAGTATTAGATCACTGCTGAGAACAATGGTGTCACACTTTTACTCCACTAAGGACTAACAATAAAACATTCCAAACTGATGAGAAATTGCATTTTACAGGAAAAAAAATGTTAAGAAACATTTTTTCCTGTATAATGACTTGTATATAAGGCAAAATTTAAAAAGGATTTATAAAAATGTGAGTGAACCATAACTGAATATAAAAAAATTTAGAAATTTCAGCGTAATTTATGAGAAAAGTAAGAAGTGCCAAAAATTAGAGACTTAGATTCAACATGTATTAGACATAAAGGAGGGTTTCATTTACAGTCTGTTCAAATTGTCATTTAGTGCTACTCCTAGACTCATAAAAGCTATGCCCTAAGTGTCAAAAATTACAAGCAGGGCCATTCATACACCTTTCAAGGCACCAACTATAGTACCTCATTCAAATATTAAGAAAGTGTAGTTGTGGTACTTCTACTCTCATAAAGGCACTGTGCACAGTGTAAAGCTGCTAAAAATTACAAACAGGGTCAACCATAAACCCTTCAAGGCACCATTTGGAATACTTCATAAATAAATAAAAAAAATTGTAGTTGTGGCAGTTCTACACTCATAAAGCCTGGAAAAAATGATAAAGAGCGTCATCCAGTGACCCTTGAAGGCAACAGCCAGAGAGCCTCATTCAAATATTGAACATTAAAAACACTTTATGTGCTGCTGTCATCTGGTGGTGTGGAAAAGTGTGGGCTAATCCAGGCTTTGTTCATTTTTATCAGAGTGAGCCTGTCAGCACTTTCTGTTGACAGGCAAAGCATCTGTCTGTTATGACCATCCCTCGGAGGCACTAAAACCCACTCGGACAAGATGCTGGCAGCAGGGCAGTACAACACCTCCAAGGCATAGAGGGACAGCTCATGTTAGGTGTCCAGCTTTGAGACCCTATAGCTGAAGGTCGAAGAGGAATTAGAGAGTATGCTGGTTTTGTCAGCCAGGTATTGCTTGACCATCTTTAAAAACTTTTCCCTCCTTGTCAAAAATATCTGGTCGTCAGGGCATTGATGCTGGGAGGGTGCCTTTGACAGTGTACCCCTGCCTCTGCTGTACCTGATGTGTGTCTCACTCGGCTCTCCTCCCTGGTTGGGCAAGGAAGCATCCCCCTGCTGCTAGTGTTGTCTGATGGGATTTTTTTCAACATATTTTCCACAATGGACTTCTGGTATAGCAACATTTTAGTTGACCTCTCCACTTCAGGAAGGAGAGATGTAAGATTCTCCTTGTAGTGTTGGTTTAGTGGGTTGAACAACCAGTACTATTTTTTGACCAAGCTGAATCTAACATGGTGGTCACGGGAAAAACAGCGGTAGATAATGTCGGCCATATGTGCCAAGGTTCTTACAGCCAACCCTTCCCTGTCTCCATGATGACCATTCTCCATCTCCTGCTCCTCCAACTCTTTCTCCTCATTTTCCTCCTCAGCCCATCCATGTTGGAGAGACGTGATGAGGTTTGTGTGGGTACTAGCCTGTTGTGATATCATCCAGCTCCTGTTTCTCTTCCTCAGCCTCCACCTCCTGATTGTTGGCTGGGCTAGGGAGTATCTCCCTGTTTCATGTCTTTCTCTATCTCCACCTGGTCCGCATACATAGCTTCATGTTTAATTCTGAGCAGCAACTGTTTAAGTAGGCACAGAAGCAGGATAGTTAGGCTGTGTGCACACGTTCTGTATTTTTCTTTTTTTCTCGTTTTTTCGCTATAAAAACGTGAAAGAAACGCTAACATTAAGCATCCTATTTAATAGAATGCAATCCGCAATTGTTGTGCTCATACTGTGTTTTTTTCCGCAGCGGAAACGCATTGCGGAAAAAAATGGAGCATGTTCATTAATTTGCGGAATCGCGGTGAATCCGCTCCCATAGACTTTTATTGGAACGCTTGAAATCCGCAATTATTAAAAATGTTTGCGGATTTCAACCGCATTATCGGCAGTAAAAAAACACCGCAAACCGGAAGTGACATGTGGCCATCCCATCATGTCCATCCCATCATGCCATGTCACGTGCATCCAATAATCCAGGAATACAAGATCATTTTAGTCTTCGTGAATGATGCACGTCGACATGGAGTGGTATGACCGCATGGACCTGGATGTGCCGTTCATGATTAGTGTGGTAAGTATCTATGTGTGTGTCTGTGTGTGGTGTATGTGTGTTGTCAGACATAGGCCAATGGGAGTAGTAGTCTCATCGGCCTATGTCTGTTCCCTATCAGTAGTTGCAGCAGGCTCAGCTCAATGGGAGCAGTATTTCCCATCGAACTGTTCCTGCTTTAAAAAAAAACTGGTTTTTTTGTTACATTTGTCCCCCTCCCCCTTACATTTTGCCTCCCCCCCTTAATACCCCTATTATATCTGCCCCTTTTATATATAATTTTACATGGGTCCAAATTTTATTTATTTCCCCTTTTTTTTACCCACAAAAAGGTTTCATTGGTGGCCAGTGGTTAAATTAGTATATAGTGTCCCAAAAAGTTTAATTGGTGGCAAGTGGTTAGATGAATATATAGTTTCTTTTTTTATTCCCCAAAAAGTTTAATTGGTGGCCAGTGGTTACCTGTGAAAATAAATTATACATACCTGTCCCCTTCGATCACCACCTAAAATAAAAGAAAACAAACAAACCCATACTCACCTACACACTCAATTCTACGAATCCCTTGTCCAAAAAAAATAAAATAACAAACCACAATGTATACCTACCCTCCGCAGCATCCAAATTAAACGAGTGTCCCACGATGATCTACAGTTTAGAGCAGCCACATAACATGTGACTGCTCTAAACCGCAGCCGCCAATACAATGAATGGGGCCGTAAGGTGATCCCGTTCACTTTTTATTGAGTTCACCCAAATGCAGCTCACTGCGGCTGCGCGGACTCCCGGGTTGACCGGAGATGAAGTCGGGAGCATGGGAAGATTTACCACGCTTATCAGTTCATCTCCGGTCAGCCGGGGAGGCTACCCTGAGATGAAAGTAATCATTCAGCAGTGGTTTACAGAGGGGCTGGTCGCATTAGCACAGGTCCCGCTGTAAACTTTGTAACCCTTTCTGAAGGATTACTGCTTGGATCCTGACAGAACAGCGGAGAGGTATGGATAATTTTTTTTTTTTACCCGTGGTTTTTTTTTAATGGATGCTGTCCAATAAATTTGGTCAAAAACGTGGTGTCGTTACTTAATTAAAATATATATTTTTAAATGTTTGTCTTTCTTAAACCTTTATTAAAATTCTAGGGTTAATAATGGATAGGTGTCTTATTGACGCCTCTCCATTATTAACCCGGCTTAATGTCACCTTTCAATAGCACGGTGACATTAACCCCTTATTACCCCATATCCCATTGCTACTCAGGAGTGGGAAGAGAGAGGCTAAGTGCCGGAAAAGGCGTATCTTGCAGGTGCGCCTTTTCTGGGGTGGATGGGGGCAGATGTTTTTAGCCAGGGGGGGAGGGAGCAAATAACCATGGTCCCTCTCTAGGCTATTAATATCTGCCCTCAGTCACTGGCTTTCCCCCTCTGGCGGTGAAAATTGCGCAGGAGCCCATGCCATTTTTTTGGGTTAGGGATAGGGTCAGGGCAAGGGTTAGTGATAGGGTTGGGGCTAGGGTTGCGGTAAGTGATAGGGTTGGGGATAGGGTTAGGGTTGCGGTTGGGGCGAGGGTTAGGGTTTGACTTGGGGCTAGTATTGGGATCAGGGGTGTGTTGGGGTTAGGTTTGTAGTTATAATTGGGGGGTTTCTACTGTTCAGGCGCATCAGGGGCTCTGCAAACGCGACATGGCGTCTGATCTAAATTACAGCAAATTCTGCATTTCAAAATTAAAATGGTGCTCCTTCCCTTCAGAGCTCAGCCGTGCGGCCAAACTGGTTTGCCCCCACATATGGGTTATCAGCGTACTCAGAACAAATTGGACAAAAACTATTGGGGTCAAATTTCTGCTGTTATCCTTGTGAAAATACAAAACTGGGGGCAAGAAAATCATTTTTGTGGAAATAAAAAAAAGATTTTTTATTTTCACGGCTCTGAATTATAAAATGTAGTGAAACATTTGGGGGTTCAAAGTGCTCACCACAAATTGAGATAAGTTCCTTTGAGGGTCTAGTTTCAAAATGGGGTCACTTGTGGGGGGTTTATACTGTTCAGGCACATCAGGGGCTCTGCAAATGCGAGCTGCCGTCTGTTCTCAATTCCAGCCATTTCTGTGTAGAAAAAGTGAAACGGCGCTCTTTCCAAGCTCTCCCATGCGACCAAACCTAGGTTTACTCCCACATACAGGGTATTGGTGTAGTCAGGATAATTGCACAAAAACTTTTGGGGTCCAATTTTTACCCATGGGAAATGGGAAAATTGTGGCCAAAATATAATTTTTCTACGTCCAAAAACACATTGCTTTGTGCGTTGTGTCCAGCTGTGATGTGTTGCTGCTGTTTTTTAACGGTATGTGTCAAATATATAGATTCGTACAGGAGATTCCATTGAAAGAGCCGTTTGGGGGGGGTTGTGTGTGTGCACACATGTGCACATGGATTCATACATATCTACATTTGTTTTGAGTGTATGTTTCAGTATGGATATATAGGTATATATGTGTGCAAATGTATATATAGATAAAATAGTTTGATTTTTTAATCAACTAATAATTTAAAAAATTGTATTGACTGGTTATCTCTTAACATTGTAGATTGAAAAACACCCAGAGGTCTGGGACCGCGCCAGTGAAGAATATAAAGCTTCCTCTTCAAAACGTGATGCCTGGCCGGCCATTGTCACGGAAATTTAAACTCAGTGGCCTCAGCTACCTAAAGCGGGAAAAAATTGATTAGTAAGTATTTATTAATTTTAATTTGTGTACTTTATTGAAATATTGATTTTTAACATTTTTTTTTGTTTCATTGCAGTGGACGATGTGAAAAAAAGGTGGAGATCTGTGACCGACAGGCTGATGAAGGCACAGAGGACAGAAAGCGGCAGCTCGCCACCAAAGAGGAAGGTGCCATATGCAGACCAGCTGCATTTCATTTTAACTAGCCGGAATTTGCAGAGGTAAATTATATATATTTTCTCTAGTCACCTTCCACGACGGCATATGGAGGTTGTCTCTTTGCCCTAATGGGGAACAGGAAACACAGAGAGGTTTAAAAGGACCTCCCACCTGCCAGTGACTTACAACTGAGACCATAGCACCGGTTTACCTTCTGAATCCCAGAACTAGTCCAAGAATATGTATCGGGTGGGAAATTAGCGCCGTCGTGGAAGGTTCCTAGAAACCGAATTAACGGTAAGAATAATTCTATTTTCTCTAGTCACCTTCCACGACGGCATATGGAGGAATACCAACTAATTTGGCACTAGGGAGGGACAACGGCCTGGAGAACTTTACGGCCGAAGACTAAGTCCTTATTGGACAATACATCTAATCTATAATGCTTAGAGAAGGTATGGAGTGAAGACCACGTTGCTGCCCTGCAGATCTGCTCCGGAGATGCGTCTGCTCTTTCTGCCCAGGAAACTGATGTAGATCTGGTTGAATGGGCCTTGATCCCTACTGGAGGTATTTTGTTTTGAGCAAGGTAGGCTTCCGTTATGGCTTTTTTGATCCATGCAGCAATGGTACTTTTAGCTACTTTTTTCCCCTTATTTTGCCCTGAGAGATGGACAAAGAGGTTATGATCGATTCTGAGAGCACGGGTCTGATCTAAGTATTGTAACAGAATACGTCGGACATCTAGAGTGCTGAATCTTCTTTCTTCCGAGTTTGCAGGATTATGGCAAAAGGTCGGTAGAACGATCTCTTGGGAACGATGAAATTCAGAGACTACCTTCAGAAGAAAAGAAGGATCCAGACGAAGTACTATTGAATCATCTCTCACTAGAAGATACGGCTCTCTTATAGATAAGGCCTGCAGTTCACCCACTCTTGTAGTCGAAGTTATGGCTACCAAAAACACAGTTTTATAGGCAAGATTTTGAGAACAGGAGGACAAAGGTTCAAAAGGTGGACCTGTAAGACCTTGGAGCACCACATTGAGATCCCATGGGGGAACTATGATCTGTTTTCTAGGATTATAGATTATAGATCCCTCCCTAGTGCCAAATTAGTTGGTATTCCTCCATATGCCGTCGTGGAAGGTGAAAAGAGAAAATAGAATTATTCTTACCGTTAATTCGGTTTCTAGGAACCTTCCACGACGGCGCTAATTTCCCACCCGATACATATTCCTGGACTAGTTCTAAGATTCAGCAGGTAAACCGGTGCTATGGTCTTAGTTGTAAGTCACTGGCAGGTGGGAGGTCCTTTTAAACCTCTCTGTGTTTCCTGTTCCCCATTAGGGCAAAGAGACAACCTCCATATGCCGTCGTGGAAGGGGACTAGAAACCGAATTAACGGTAAGAATAATTCTATTTTTTTTTTCCAATTCTCCAATGTTTCAAAATACTCTTTTATTAAGCATGTATTTCATATTCCTTCTACAAAACTGAAGGCAATGTAAGGGCCCAAACACCACCGGCCCATGAAGGCAACAGCCCGGAGCATGGTGTTGGAGAGGAGGTGGAGGACTTTCCGATGTGCTCCTCACCAAATCCTCCCTTGGCTAGTCCTTCATCCGCTATGTCTGCTGCTGTTACGGCACCCTCCTGTATGGTGGCCAGTTCATCCTCTGCGGTGGATGCGGCGTTTGTGTCTACTGATGCTGCTCCTGCCTCTGGCGCTGCGTCAAGCTCTGCTGGTGGCGTGTCAAGGCCCACTGGGATGGGGGCTGGTTCTGCCCGTCTCGTGCCATTGATAAGGGCGGCACCCAAGAAGGCCAAAAAAAATTAAACTTCGACTAGTGTCATTGAAAATCTCACTAGTCGAACTTTCAATCTCCTCAACAATTCTTTGGCACAAGATGAGCTTGACAAATTTGGTTCAGTGTTAGCCAGCCGCCTAAGGTCCATGTCACGGGATAGGCAGAACCTCTCTATGACTGCAGTCAATGCTTTACTAATGGCTGCGGATGTCCCATCCTCTATACCCACGTCACAAGCCATAATAGTGCAGATTATGAATACTTTTAATCTCCAAAGTGTGCCTCCACCACCACCAGCAGCAGCTTTGCAGTGTTTTGGACAGGCAGCAGCATACAGGCCCGACCCTGCAGAAGCCTACACTTCTGGCCACCCACCAGCAATTCGTACAAGTAGTGGGCATAATGTTATGTCTCCAAATAAAACTATGTCCTCACAAGAGCTGTTTCTGGGGTATGGGTACGAGCCGGAGTACCAGCACTTTTGAGGCTTTCTGTAACCAGACCGGCCGTCCCAACCCCCCGTCCTGTTGACAGGTTGTTATAACATCCATCGTTTATGGACAAGTTGGATAATGTTTGTCCTTATGGTCTCCCCCCCCCCCTTCCTGGTGACAGGTTGTTATAACGTCCATTGTTTATGGACAAGTTGAATAATGTTTGTCCTAATGGTTACCCCCACCCCTTCCTGGTGACAGGTTGTTTTTAAAGCGTCCAGTGTTGATGGACTTTTCTGGACAATGTTTGTCCTTATGTTTTAATATCTAAGTCTGGTTAAGACATTTGGATATACTGTATATGTTTCGTACATATTTAATTTTGATAAAAAATAAATTGTTTAGGAAATCTGTGTGGTCATTTTTGATTACAACAAAAAGGATATGCTTATTTACATTATGTCAACTGTGGGTAATAGGATCAGAAAAGTGTCAGTTACAAAGAGTCAAATAATTCTTGGAGACAAGATTTTACATTTAAATCAAAGTTATTTTTTATTCATTATTTTTTTTTCAACTGTTAAAGAACAGCGGGCCAAGATTGCTTGGGGTTGGGCATCACATTGTCTCTGCTGTCATCTTCTCTGCTGTACATGCTGGGGACTTGATTGCTTGGGGTTAGGCATCAGATCTTCTCTGCTGTTCAGGCTGCTCAACACCGGCACAGGAGTATTGCCAGTGCACGGCACCTTCAGGACTCATGAAATAGTCAGTGAAGAGTTCTCGCACACGCACACCCGAGTTGGATAGCCTTCCTTGACCCAACTTGTCAACTGCAATTAATTCCGACACCTGTGACTCCTCAACTACCTCTGTGCTGTGTTCACAAGCGTAGTTGTGGAGTACACAGCCTGCCTTTATTACAGTGTCAACGGTCTCCAGATCTAACTGAATGGCTGTGTGAAAGATCCTCCACCTACACATGATCCCAAAGGTACATTCCACATATCTTCGTGCACGGCTCAGCCTATAATTAAAAATCCTTTGCCGATCATCCAGTCCCCTTCGTGGGTATGGGCGCAGCAGGGTTGTCGTTAAGGGAAATGCCTCATCCGATACCATCACAAAGGGTACTGGATGTGTGGAATCTGGCAAAGGTCTTGGGGCTGGGAGCGTTCTGCCTGCTTAAAGAATTTGAAGTCCAATCTGTGATGATTGCAGCACCCGAGAGTCCCCAGTACTGCCATAAGCACCAACGTCGATGGCAACAAATTTGTAATGTGCATCAGAGATGGTGGATTTACCAACCCTAAATTGGAGGTGCAGTGATGTGTGGCCAAAAATCTGTAAAGAAACAAAAAAAAAATTAGACAAGCAAATTAATTAAATGATATGTAAGCCAAGGTAAGAATGGCAGCATTATGGAGGGCACTGTCTGGCAGCATTATGGGGCACTGTGGCAGCATTATGGGGGCACTGCCTGGCAGCATTATGGGGCACTGGCAGCATGATGGGGATACTGTCTGGCAGCATTACGGGGGCACCGTCTGGCAGCATTATTGGGGCACTGTCTGGCCGCATTACTGGGGTACTGTCTGACAGAATTATGGGGCACTGTGGAAGCATGATGGGGGTACTGTCTGGCAGCATTACGGGGGCACTGTCTGGCAGCATTATGGGAGGCACTGTCTGGCAGCATTATGGGGCACTGTGGCAGCATGATGGGGGCACTGTCTGGCAGCATTACGGGGGCACTGTCTGGCAGCATTACGGGGGCACTGGCAGCATTATGCGGGGCACTGTCTGGCAGCACTATGCGGGGCACTGTCTGGCAGCATTATGGGGGCACTGTCTGGCAGCATTATGGGGGAACTGGCAGCATTATGGGGCACTGTGGCAGCATTATGGGGGCACTGTCTGGCAGCATTATGGGCACTGTGGCAGCATGATGGGGATACTGGCAGCATTACGGGGGCACTGTCTGGCAGCATTATGGGGGACACACAGCATGATGGGGGCACTGTCTGGCAGCATTATGGGGGCACTGTCTGGCAGCATTATGGGGGCACTGTCTGGCAGCATTATGGGGGCACTGGCAGCATTATAGGGCACTGTGGCAGCATTATGGGGGCACTGTCTGGCAGCATTATGGGGCACTGGCAGCATGATGGTGATACTGGCAGCATTACGGGGGCACTGTCTGGCAGCATTATGGGGGACACTGGCAGCATGATGGGAGCACTGGCAGCATTACGGGGGCACTGTCTGGCAGCATTATGGGGCACTGTGGCAGCATTATGAGGGCACTGTCTTGCAGCATTATGGGGGGCACTGGCAGCATTATGGGGGACACTGGCAGCATTATTAGGCACTGTCTGGCAGCATTATGGGAGCACTGTCTGGCAGCATTATGGGGGCACTGTTTGGCAGTATTATGGGGGAATGTGTCTGGCATTATGAGTTATCCAAATTAAAAAAAAAATCCTTACCGCAAGGTGATGAGCAGCCTTTCCTCTACAGAGATGGCTAGATGGCTCTTCGCATGACCGTGTGAGCATAATTGAGATCCAGAACAAGAAAGCGGTCAAAATCTTCGACGCTTAGCCTGCAAAACTGCATGAATTTCTCTGGATAACTGTACAAAAAAAAAAATTTAAATTAGGTTTACCACACAAATTCCAATGTTACATCTTTGGATAACTGCATTTAAAAAAAAAAAAGAAAAACGATGACTATACATTTTTTCCCATATCTTACCTCCTTAAATCCTGGTAAAGTAGATGGAAGTGGCTCTTGTCGGCTCGCTCCAGAATAATGGGATGCACCCACATTCGCTTTGGTGTCCTTCTCCAAGAGTGCTCCTATGGGAGAATATAGTCTTTAGTACATGGTTTACATTGTACTGTACAACACATGGAAAACTGCGAATCCACCAGCGTACAAAAAGCTGCGCATCCGCAGCCAAATCTGCAAAATGTGCACATCTAATGACATTGTTACCTGCTCGCTGTGGTGGTGCAGTAGTGTTCTGTGCTAAGACTCCACTGTTGCTGTACGTGCGGCATCTTCAATCCAACAAGAAAGGAAAATGGGGAAGAGGGGTTGCATCAGGAAATGACCTCATGGGAGCCTTTTTTTTACCAACTTTGTCATTAAAAACACTTAAAAAACGCATGGGAAAAAAAACGCACGAAAAACGCATAAAAACAGCATAACAACCGCGTAAAAATCGCATGCGGAATTCCTGCCAGCAACCTCAGGTTTTGTTCAGGAAAATTCTGCATATATTCCTGAACGTGTGCACTTAGCCTTATGCTGATGATGGCATCATCACTGCTCACCATCATTGTGGAGTCCTCAAAGTCTTGGAGAACCACACAAATGTCAGACATCCATGCCCACTCTTCAACTGTTATGTGGGGAGGCTGACCAGAATACTGATGGGTGTGTTAGAGCTGGTATTCCACAACTGCTCAAACAGCCTTGCCAGCATGTGCAGGGTGGAGTTTTAATGTGTGGTCATATCACACACCAGTTTGCGAGCTGGAATTTGCATGCACTTGCTGCAGGAAAGCCAGAGCGGTGGCAGCTATAGCTGACTTGCGGAAATGGGTGCTGAAACGGCGTACCTTGAACAGAAGTTTTGGCACATCTGGGTAGATTTTTAGAAACTGCTGAACTGTCATGTTGAGCACTTGTGACAAGCATAATACATGTGAGCTTGCCAAGCTTCACAGCCAAATTTGTACATCTGTAGTAGGACAACTTTTCTATTTCAAACCAGCAAAATTTCACACAAAGCAGGTTATACAGCATATATGACAATAGTCAATTTTTGAACAACTAAATTTGTAGCAGGCCAATTTTTGTTTTTATTTCAAACCAACAAAATTTTACAAAAACCACGTAAATTTTTGGAACAAAAATATTTTGTGAACTGAACTAGGCCAAACGGTTTTTAAATATTTTAACCAACTGTAATTTTACACATAGCACGTTAAACTGTATGGATGACTAATTGACTCCAGAAAAAAATGTGAATTTTTTTTATTTTAGATACCACCGTAAGGTAACAATAAACGCGTTAAATTGTATGGATGACTAATTAAATCCAGAAAAAAAATTGAACGTAAATATTTTGAGAGTGTAGTTGATATATTCCTACACTCATAAACGTTTTGCACAAAGCCATAAAAAAAAAATTATGAGGATAATATAGTAATCCTCTTCAGGTAACCGCTCCATCTCCTTCCTTGGGAGGACTGCCTCTACCTATTTCCTGGAGCTGGATTCACAGATGCCTGTGATGTAAGTGACTCGCCTTCAGCTAGTGCTGGAGCCCCCAACATGTAGCAATGGGTAACAACCACCTGGGTCACCTGCACCATTGCCTGCTCCCACATAGAAAGTGGGGAACTCCAAGGAAAGTATGATCTCTCGGGGGTGGTAGCCCCATCTCGAGCCACCTCTCCCAGGCCTGTTAATTTCTCAAGAAAGATTCATCCTGTTCCCTTTCTTCTTGGATCACACCCAACACATACCAGCAATGTTGCCTCTACCTTTTGAGGAACATGACCATGGTTCCTGCCATCAGCTCTGCATGATAAACTCAGTCCAGCAACTTAGGGATTAAAGGCAGAAGGTAACAATTCTTTACGGTAAATGTATTCAATTCTCTGTTATCAATGCGGGGCCTTATTGAACAGTCTTTTTTCTTTGACAAAATATATAGGAGCATCGGCTGGTGATGAAGGATATTCTGGATTTATGTCTTTTTACATCAACTAAGGAACTTGCCCCTCAGACCATGTGGGGTCATCACCACAGAACCAGACCCCAATCAGAGGACAATAAAACATTCCTTATATAAGAACTGGTCCAATATTTAACCCCTTAGTGACAGAGCCAATTTGGTACTTAATGACCGAGCCAATTTTTGCAATTCTGACCACTGTCACTTTATGAGGTTATAACCCTGGAACGCTTCAACGGATCCCGCTGATTCTGAGATTGTTTTTTTGTGACATATTGTAATTCATGTTAGTGGTAACATTTCTTCAATATTACTTGCGATTATTTATGAAAAAAACGGAAATATGGCGAAAATTTTTAAAATTTTGCAATTTTCAAATTTTGTATTTTTATGCCCTTAAATCAGAGAGATATGTCACGAAAAATAGTTAATAAATAACATTTCCCACATGTCTACTTTACATCAGCACAATTTTGGAAACAAAATTTTTTTTTGTTAGGGAGTTATAAGGGTTAAAAGTTCACCAGCAATTTCTCATTTTTACAACACCTTTTTTTTTTAGGGACCACATCACATTTGAAGTCATTTTGAGGGGTCTATATGATAGAAAACAACGAAGTGTGACACCATTCTAAAAACTACACCCCTCAAGGTGCTCAAAACCACATTCAAAAAGTTTATTAACCCTTTATGTGCTTCACAGGAACTGAAACAATGTGGAAGGAAAAAATTAACATTTAACTTTTTTTTGCAAACATTTTAATTCAGAACCACTTTTTTTATTTTCACAAGTGTAAAAACAGAAATGTAACCATACATTTTGTTATGCAATTTCTCCTGAATACGCCAATACCACATATGTGGGGGTAAACTACTGTTTGGGCGCACCGCAGAGCTTGGAAGTGAAGGAGCGCCGTTTTACTTTTTCAATGTAGAATTGGCAGAAATTGAGATTGGACGCCATGTCGCGTTTGGAGAGCCCCTGATGTGCCTAAACAGTGGAAATCCACCACAAGTGACACCATTTTGGAAACTAGACCCCTTAAGGAACTTATCTAGATGTGTGGTGAGCACTTTGAACCCCCATGTGCTTCACAGAAGTTTATAACGTTGAGCCGTAAAAATAAAAAAATCACATTTTTTCTACAAAAATGATCTTTTTGTCCCCAAATTTTTATTTTCACAAGGGTAACAGGAGAAATTAGACCACAAAAGTTGTAGTGCAATTTCTCCTGAGTACGTCGATACCCAATATGTGGGGGTAAACCACTGTTTGGGCGCACCGAAGAGCTTGGAAGAGAAGGAGTGCCGTTTTACTTTTTCAATGTAGAATTATCTGGAATTGAGATCGGACGCTATGTCGCGTTTGGAGAGCCCCTGATGTGCCTAAACAGTAGAAACCCTCCACGTGACCCCATTTTGGAAACTAGACCCCCCAAGGAACTTATCTAGATGTGTGGTGAGAACTTTGAATGCCCAAGTGCTTCACAGAAGTTTAGAATGCAGAGTCGTGAAAATAAAAAATATTTTTTTTTCCACAAAAAAGATATTGTAGCCCCCAAGTTTTCATTTTCACAAGGGAAAAAGGAGAAATTGGACCGCAATAGTTGTTGTCCAATTTATCCCGAGTACACTGATGTGCCATATGTGGGGGTAAACCACTGTTTGGGCACACGGCAGAGCTCGGAAGGGAAGGAGCGCCGTTTTGGAATGCAGACTTAGATAGGATGGTCTGTGGGCGTTATGTTGCGTTTGCAGAGCCCCTGATGTACCTAAACACACACGCACGGCAGAGCTCAGAAGGGAGGGAGCACCATTTGACTTTTTGAGCGCAAAAATGGCTGTCGTGTTTGGAGACCCCTAAGTACCTAAACAGTGGAAACCCCCCAATTCTAGCTCCAACCCTAACCCCAACACACCCTTAACCCTAATCCCAACCCGATCCATAATCCTAATCACTAACCCTAACGATAATCACAACCCTTACCCCAATACACCCCTAATCACAACCCTAACCTTAACCCTAATCCCAAACCTAACCCTAATCCCAAGCATAAGCCTAATGCCAACCCTAACCCTAATACCAACCCTAATCCAAACCCTAACCCTAATCCCAACTCTAACCCTAACTTTAGCCCCAACCCTAGCCCTAACTTTAGCCCCAACCCTAACCCTAAGGCTACTTTCACACTTGCGTCGTTTGGCATCCATCGCAATCCATCGTATTGGACGAAAAACGGATCCTGCAAATGTGCCCGCAGGATGCGTTTTTTGCCCATAGACTTGTATTGCCGACGGATCATGATGGATGGTCTCACGTCGCATCCATCGTGCACTGGATCAGTTGTGTTTTGACGGACCATCGGCACAAAAAACGTTCAATGTAACGTTTTTTTGTACGTCGCGTCCGCCATTTCTGACCACGCATGCGTGGCCGTAACTCCGCCCCCTCCTCCCCAGGACATAGATTGGGCAGCGGATGCGTTGAAAAACTACATCCGCTGCCCACGTTGTGCACAATTTTCACAACGTGCGTCAGTATGTCGGGCTGACACATTGCGACGGCCCCGTACCGACATAAGTGTGAAAGAAGCCTAACCTTAAATTTAGCCCCAACCCTAACCCTAAATTTAGCCCCAACCCTAACCCTAAATTTAGCTCCAACCCTAAATTTAGCCCCAACCCTAACCCTAAATTTAACCCTAACCCTAGCCCTTACCCTAGCCCTAACCCTAGCCCTAACCCTAATTTTAGCCCCAACTGCTCTTTTCCTGCCGGCTGGCAGATGGCGATAGATGGCGGGCGCACTGCGCATGCGCCCGCCATTTTCTTTTCCCCGGCAGCCAGGAGGAGCAGCAGGAGGACCCAGGGACGTCGGTATGATAGGGTCCCCGAAACCCCCTATTTCTCTGTCCTCTGATGTGCGATCAAATCAGAGGACAGAGAATTACACTTTGCTTTTTTTTTTTTTTTTGCGGTCGCCGGTAAACAGTTAATTACCGGCGATCACAAAACAGGGGTCGGTAAAACCGACCCCGATCATGTTCTTTGGGGTCTCGGTTACCCCCGGTAGCTGAGACCCCAAAGATTCTCCCGGTGCCGGCCGGCGGGCGCACTGCGCATGCGCCCGCCATTTTGAAGATGGCGGCGCCCATTGGGAGCCACGAGGAGCACCGGGGAAGATAGGTAAGTATTGGGGGGCTACCTGGGACCCCATTTCTCTGTCCTCTGATGTGCGATCACATCGGAGGACAGAGAAATTAAAAAGAAATCGCGGGTTTTTTTTGCGATCGCCGGTAAACGGCTAATTACCGTCGATCGCAAATGCGGGGTCGGTAAAAACCCCCCCGAATCATGTTCTCTGGGGTCTCGGCTACCCCCGGCAGCCGAGACCCCAGAGAAAATCCGACTCTGGGGGGCGCTATTTACTTTTTCCACAGCGCCGTTAATTAACGGCGCTGTGGTTTAAGTACCCTTAGCGGCCGCCGTTAAAAGGCGCATCGGCGGTCGCTAAGGGGTTAAAGACATAATTGTTTATCACTCATGATAATTCTTCTTCATGTCACCTGTCTTATCCATGTTTTTTTTTCTGTGCTATGTTGTGCATAAATGTGATTCTTCAGAATTTCTTTTAGTCTTTGCCTGATGAAGAGACCTGTGTTGTCTCGAAAGCTTGCAATTTGTTACCATCTTTTCAGTTAGCCATTAAAAGGTATGAACCACTGAGGACTCTCAATTCTAAATATTTTTCTATCTACTGACTAACACGGTATCTTTCCTGTAACTAATGTCATGTCAGACTAACTTAATTTCCTTCTATGACAGAATCATTGTCTGGGTGGATCAGGGAAATGCTGTAGATATAGTATATCTTGACTTCAGCAAAGCATTTGACAAAGTATCTCACACCATCCTTATTGAAAAAAATCACTAAGTATGGAATGGACAAGGCAACTGTTTGGTGGATTCATAACTGGCTTAGTGATCGGACCCAAAGAGTGGTCATAAATGGCTGCACATCCAGTTGGAAGAATGTCTCAAGTGGGGTACCACAGGGTTCTGTCCTGGGCCCTGTATTGTTCAACATCTTTATCAATTATTTAAATGAAGGAATTGAGGGTACACTGATTATATTCACTGATGACACAAAGCTAGGAAGGATAGCTAATTAGCTAATACTAGAGAAGCGAGAGCGGATTCAAAAAGATATAAATAAACTGGAGCAGTGGGCAGCAACTAACAAAGGTTTTTAACAAGGAAAAATGTAAAGTACTACATCTGGGCAATAAAAATGAAAAAAGTATATACAGAATATGAGGAATAGGGCTAAGCAACAGCACATGTGAAAAAAGACTTGGGTATACTAATAGATCATAAACTGAACATGAGTCAAAAGTGTGATGCAGCAGCAAAAAAGGCAAATGCAATTCTGGGATGTATTAACAGAAGCATACAGTCTAGATCACGCAAAGTCATTATTGCCCTCTACTCCTCTTTGGTCAGACCTCATTTGGAATACTGTGTCCAGTTTGGGGCACCACATTTTAAAAAAAGACATCAACAAACTGGAGCAAGTTCACAGAAGAGTGACCAGAATGGTGACCGGTCTGCAAACCATGTCCTATGAGGAACAGTTACAGGATTTTGGAATGTTTAGCTTGCAAAAAAGAAGACTGAGAGGAGACTTAATAGCTGTCTACAAATATCTCAAGGCTGTCACATTGTAGAAGGATCATCTTTATTCTCATTTGCACAAGGAAAGACTAGAAGCAATGGGATGAAACTGAATGGGAGGAGACATGGGAGGTTTAACAATGATAAATGTAAGGTTATACACATGGGAAGAAGGAATCAATATCACCATTACACACTGAACGGGAAACCACTGGGTAAATCTGACAGGGAGAAGGACTTGGGGATCCTAGTTAATGATAAACTTACCTGGAGCAGCCAGTGCCAGGCAGCAGCTGCCAAGGCAAACAGGATCATGGGGTGCATTAAAAGAGGTCTGGATACACATGATGAGAGCATTATACTGCCTCTGTACAAATCCCTAGTTAGACCGCACATGGAGTACTGTGTCCAGTTTTGGGCACCGGTGCTTAGTAAGGATAAAATGGAACTAGAGAGAGTACAAAGGAGGGCAACAAAATTAATAAAGGGGATGGGAGAACTTCAATACCCAGATAGATTAGCGAAATTAGGATTATTTAGTCTAGAAAAAAGACGACTGAGGGGCGATCTAATAACCATGTATAAGTATATAAGGGGACAATACAAATATCTCGCTGAGGATCTGTTTATACCAAGGAAGGTGACGGGCACAAGGGGGCATTCTTTGCGTCTGGAGGAGAGAAGGTTTTTCCACCAACATAGAAGAGGATTCTTTACTGTTAGGCCAGTGAGAATCTGGAATTGCTTGCCTGAGGAGGTGGTGATGGCGAACTCAGTCGAGGGGTTCAAGAGAGGCCTGGATGTCTTCCTGGAGCAGAACAATATTGTATCATACAATTATTAGGTTCTGTAGAAGGACGTAGATCTGGGGATTTATTATGATGGAATATAGGCTGAACTGGATGGACAAATGTCTTTTTTCGGCCTTACTAACTATGTTACTATGTTACTATGTTACAGATTAGATATTAGAAAAAAACTTTTTGACAGTTAAGGTGATCAATGAGTCGAACAGGCTATGAACAGGTTGTGAGATCTCCTTCACTGGAAGTCTTCAAACAGAGGCTGGATAGACATCTCTCTGGGATGATTTAGTGAATCCTGCTTTGAGCAAGGGGTTGGACCAGATGACCCAGGAGGTCCCTTCCAACTCTACCATTCTATGATCATATTGAAATTCAGTAGACCATCCTTCTTTAGGCTGGAGTCACACTCAGCGTAAGACAATACGGTCCGTATATTACGGCCGTAATACGCTGAAAAGTCCCCAAAATAGTGGTCCGTAGCCCCTCCGTAGGCAGGGTGTTTCAGCGTTTTTTGCGCATGGCATCCTCCGTATGCAATCCGTATGGCATCCGTACTGCGTGTTTTTCTCGCAGGCTTGCAAAACTGACATACGGCTATACAAGGGATCCATGTGTAAAAAACAAACAAACATATATACTGTCTATATACTGTATATATATATATATATACATATATATATATATGTTAGTAGACACATATATGTATATATATTATTACTTCATACAGCGCTAGATACAGCCGCCCCCTGACGAAGCTGACGCGAAACGCGCGTTGGGGCCACAGCGTGGAGCGTCTTAATTGCCAGTATCTGGGTAAGGTTATTTGAGCACATTTATATGCATGAATATACTCTTATTAGAGGGTCTTTGAGCCAATGCGCATGGCTCTGCGTACCTGATTAAGCTATTGTTATGTCTCACGTTGGTAACCATACAGTGCCTTGATCCTGGCCCAGTTAGTAGTTGCACTATGCACTTTAGGAAAGTATTTTGGCATTAGGTATATCCACGCTGTGTTTTTCCATCTTTTTGCTACCATCATCCCTCATTTTGCTGTCTTAGTTTTATGTATTGATCTGTTAATATTAATATTTTGTAGCTGTATTTGTTGATAATTTAATAAAAATTTGATGAATATCTATGGACATTTACTCCGATTCTTTATGGTTATTCTTGAGGGCAGATATTAATAGCCTGGAGAGGGTCCATGGTTATTGGCCCCCCCCCCCGGCTAAAAACATCTGCCCCCAGCCACCCCAGAAAAGGCACATCTGGAAGATGCGCCTATTCTGGCACTTGGCCACTCTCTTCCCATTCCCGTGTAGCGGTGGGATATGGGGTAATGAAGGGTTAATGCCACCTTGCTATTGTAAGGTGACATTAAGCCAAATTAATAATGGAGAGGCGTCAATTATGACACCTATCCATTATTAATCCAATAGTAGTAAAGGGTTAAAAAAAACACATTATTGAAAAGTATTTTAATGAAAAAATCACAAAGGTTATTGTAATATTTTATTCTACGCTCAATCCACTCACTGAAGACCCTCGATCTGTAACAAAAAAAAAACAAACAACAATATACATACCTTCCGAAGATCTGTAAAGTCCCATGATGTAAATCCATCTGAAGGGGTTAAAATATTTTGCAGCCACGAGCTCTGCTAATGCAACGTTGTTCGTGGCTGCAAAACCCCGGAGAATGAAGGTAAAGTGTTGTGAGTTCCGTTCTGGAGCTCCCTCCTGTGGTTGCTAATGGTATTTTTGCGAGTTCTGCCCTTGGGCTCCCTCTGGTGGTTTCAAGTGGAACTGCTGCTCCGTTAGGTAGCTGTGGCAGCTGCCTTCACTAATCGCCTTGCCTGGGTTTGTTATTTAAACCTGCTCTGGGCTTTAGTCTATGCCTGTTGTCAATGTTCTTGGTTGGATTTGATTCTTCCCTTGGATTTCTCATATGGCCAGTCCTTGTCTGCAAAAGATAAGTTTTGCTAGTTTGTTTGTCCATTTGTTTGGACTCTATTGCTTTGCATTTTGTCTCTTTTGTCCAGCTTGTCACTATATCTTATTTAGGCTAGCTGGAAGCTCTGGGAAAGCAGATTTGCCCCTCCACACCATGAGTCAGTGTGGAGTTCATTTTTGTAAACTCTGCGTGGATTTTGTAGTTTTTAATACTGACCGCACAGTATCCTTTGCTCTCTGTCTATCTAGTTTAGTTTTGGCCTCCCTTTGCTGAAATCTAATTTCATTTCTGTGTTCGTAATTTCCCTCTCCTTTCACAGTCAATATTTGTGGGGGGCTGTCTTTCCTTTTGGGGGTTTCTCTGAGGCAAGATAGCTTTCTATTTCCTTCTTTAGGGGTAGATATATCTGAGGCTGTGACAAGGTGTCTAGGGAGTGTCAGGAACATCCCATGGCTATTTCTAGTTGTGTTGTTAGGATTAGGGACTGCGGTCAGTAGAGATACCACCTTCTCAGAGCCCGTTCCATGTTGCGTTTTAGCCACCAGGTCATTTCAGTGTGGCCTCTTAACCACCAGGTCATAACAGTACAGCAGGCCAAGAATGAATTGAATGCATCTCAAAAGAAGGAAAAAAGAAGAGTTCTGAACAATTTTTTTTCTGTGCTCTGTTCTGTCTTCTTTTTCCTCTTGATATCTGGGTGGTGCTGGATATATACTCTTGTATGGAGGTTCAGGGTTTGTTTTCTTGTGTGGATCAACTTGCTGCAAGAGTCCAGAGTATCCAAGATTATATTGTTCAGACTCCGTCTGTAAAGCCAAGAATTCCTACTCCTGATTTGTTTTTTGGGGACAGATCCAAGTTTTTGAACTTTAAAAATAGCTGCAAATTGTTTTTTGCTTTGAAACCCCGTTCTTCTGGTGATCCCATTCAGCAAGTGAAAATCATCATATCCTTACTGCGTGGTGATCCTCAAGACTGGGCATTTGCTCTTGAAACAGGGAATCTGGCATTATTGAATGTAGATGCATTCTTTCAGGCGCTCGGATTGTTGTATGACGAACCTAACTCTGTAGAGCATGCTGAGAAAACAATGTTGGCCCTGTGTCAGGGTCAGGAAGCGGCAGAGTTATATTGCCAGAAATTTAGAAAATGGTCTGTGCTCACTAAGTGGAATGAAGAGGCGCTGGCTGCTATTTTCAGAAAAGGTCTTTCTGAAACCCTTAAAGATGTTATGGTGGGCTTTCCTACGCCTACCGGTTTGAGCGAATCTATGTCTCTAGCTATTCAGATTGATCGGCGCTTGCGTGAGCGCAAGGCGGTGCACCATATGGCAGTGTCCTCTGAGCAAAGTCCTGAGCCTATGCAATGTGATAGGATTTTGACGAGCAGAAAGGCAGAAATTCAGACGTCAGAATGGCCTGTGTTTTTACTGTGGTGATTCAGCTCATGCTATTTCTGACTGCCCTAAGCGTACTAGGAGGGTTCCTAGGTCTGTTACCATTAGTACTGTGCAGCCTAAATTTCTCTTGTCTGTTACCCTGATTTGCTCATTGTCGTCCTTTTCTGTTATGACATTTGTGGATTCTGGCGCTGCCCTGAACTTAATGGACTTAGAATTTGCCAAGCGCTGTGGTTTTTCCTTGGAACCTTTGCAGAGTCCTATTCCCTTAAGGGGGATTGATGCTACGCCATTGGCCAAGAATAAACCTCAGTACTGGACACAGTTAACCATGTGCATGACTCCAGCACATCAGGAAAATATTCGTTTTTTGGTGTTGCATAATTTGCATGATGTTGTTGTGCTGGGTTTTCCATGGTTACAGGTACATAATCCAGTGCTGGATTGGAGATCTATGTCTGTGACTGGTTGGGGTTGTCAGGGGATACATAGCGATATTTCTTTGATGTCCATATCCTCGTCCCCTTCTTCTGAAGTTCCTGAGTTTTTCTCGGATTTCCAGGATGTATTTGATGAGCCCAAGTCCAGTTCCCTGCCTCCTCATAGGGACTGTGATTGTGCCATTAATTTGATTCCTGGCTGTAAGTTCCCTACGGGCCGACTTTTCAATCTGTCTGTGCCAGAGCATGCCGCTATGCGGAGTTATGTAAAGGAGTCCTTGGAGAAAGGGCATATTCGCCCGTCTTCGTCACCGTTGGGAGCGGGATTTTTTTTTGTTGCCAAGAAGGATGGCTCCTTGAGACCCTGTATAGATTATTGCCTTCTCAATAAGATCACTGTCAAATTCCAGTATCCGTTACCTTTGCTTTCTGATTTGTTTGCTCGGATTAAAGGTGCTAGTTGGTTTACTAAAATCGACCTCCGAGGGGCGTATAATCTTGTGCGTATTAAACAAGGTGATGAATGGAAAACAGCATTTAATACGCCTGAAGGCCATTTTGAATATCTTGTAATGCCATTCGGGGTCTCTAATGCTCCATCGGTATTTCAGTCCTTTATGCATGATATCTTCCGGAATTATCTGGATAAATTTATGATTGTGTATTTGGATGATATTTTGGTTTTCTCCGATGATTAGGAGTCTCATGTGAAGCAGGTTAGGATGGTGTTTCAGGTCCTTCGTACTAATACGTTGTTTGTGAAGGGGTCTAAGTGCCTCTTTGGAGTTCAGAGGGTTTCTTTTTTGGGTTTCATTTTTTCTCCCTCGGCTATTGAAATGGACTGTGTTAAAGTCCTGGTCATTCATGATTGGACTCAACCTACATCTCTAAAGAGCCTTCAGAAATTTTTGGGCTTTGCCAATTTTTATCGTCGCTTTATTTCTAATTTTTCTAGTGTGGTGAAGCCTCTGACCGATTTGACGAGGAAGGGCGCTGATGTGGTGAATTGGTCCTCTGCGGCTGTTGAGGCCTTTCAGGAGCTTAAACGTCGTTTTACTTCTGCCCCTGTGTTGCGTCAGCCAGATGTTTCTCTCCCTTTTCAGGTTGAGGTTGATGCTTCTGAGATTGGGGCAGGGGCCGTTTTGTCTCAGAGAAATTCTGATGGCTCTTTGATTGTGGTCTCGTATATTCCTGGATCTAAGAATGTGAGGGCTGATGCCCTTTCTAGGAGTTTTTTGCCTGATTCTCCGGGAGTTCTTGAGCCGGCTGGGATCCTCAAGGAGGGGGTGATTCTTTCTGCCATCTCCCCTGATTTACGGCGGGTACTTCAGGAGTTTCAGGCTGATAAACCTGACCGCTGTCCTGTGGGGAAATTGTTTGTTCCTGATAGATGGACTAGTAGGGTAATTTCTGAGGTTCATGGTTCGGTGTTGGCTGGTCACCCTGGGATTTTCGGTACCAGAGATTTGGTGGCTAGGTCCTTTTGGTGGCCTTCCTTGTCGCGGGATGTGCGTTAGTTTGTGCAGTCCTGTGGGACCTGTGCTCGGGCTAAGCCTTGCTGTTCCCGTGCCAGCGGGTTGCTTTTGCCTTTGCTTATTCCTGAGAGGCCCTGGACGCATATTTCCATGGATTTTATTTCTTATCTTACTGTTTCCCAGAAGATGTCTGTCATCTGGGTGGTTTGTGACCAGTTTTCTAAGATGGTCCATTTGGTACCTGTCACGATTCCCCTGACCGTCACCCCTATGTCACGGGTTGGGGTGACTTTGGGCCAACAGACGGCTATCACATGTGCAGGGGGGCTTATCTTAGTTATCCCTCCACTCCACAATGTGATGAAACAACACACACAAGGCTATTGACCTCTTAGTTTACAGCAGGGGCTTATTTTAGGTATCCCACTGCTTTCAATATACCACAAACTGCAGGGATTTATGTATATTCCGCTTACAGTTCCACTTAACACTTGCAGCTCTCGGGCACCCCCCTTACTCTCAGGTCAGATTAGGTACTGCACCCTGGGTAAATAGTCGCCAGAAAGGCTGCCTGCTATGTACTGGCTATTAGGCCTGCTGCAGCGACGCGATAAACTACTCCCACTCAGGCAGGAACAATAATTATCAACCCCGCAGCCACTTCAGCATCACCCAAAAGTCTGCACACTATCGGTATCACTGCCACCAGCTTCGATTAAACGGGTCCGAAGCTAACCCAACACAACAGTAACAGTAGCGTATTACCCTTCAGAAGACTTAGGGTACGGTTTAGAACAGGAGAACGAACTAATATTAAACATTATATTCCATAAAAATTAGGCAGTGCTTTATCAAAAATATTTTATAAAGATGTTACAAATGAGACAATTGCAAATATGTACACGGGTAATTATAACATAAAGGGAATAAAGGAGAAAAGATAACACTCACATGTTCAAAGCATGGCAGGCAACCATACGTCCCAGCTCATTTGGACGTGCTGCTGGCTTCAGGAGAAGACAAGAAGTCCAGAAGAAGAAATCAAGCAGAAGACTGAGCTGGGTAGCCTGCCACAGACTTAAAACTTTAAGGCTGTGACATCACAGAAAGGCTGGCTTATCCAGACCCTCCTCTCTCTATATTCTGGGTAAACTTTAAACTATTTTCTCTGATTTCTATAACTTCACTACAAAACATGTCAGAGTCAAAACAAACCTAGCATTCATCTCGGATTAACGTGAGCATTCTAATGAGATCAAATATGTCCTATCTGGGAAACATATTTACAGAGAAAACCCTACTTCTTTACCAGACGGAGTTAGAAGCTCAGGTTTTACGTGGTGAATAGATCCACCGAGGGGTGTAAAGAATATATATTTTCGTGTTTTTTACGTAAACGGGTTGTGTAATATCTTAACAAAACAAGACAAAGGACTTCCATGCATTTCTGGAAAGTTAGAATCCAGTTCTAGCCTGTCACTTTCCACTGCAAGAATGCCGGTCGTAAATACTTCGGCTCTCTGAGCTAGAGGTAATAAACTCTTCCTCCCCCATCTACACTGGCAAAGCAGCTCTTGGCTGAGTGAAAGGGAAGGAATTTGAAGCTACAAACTGTTGCAGCATCACTCCAAGAATGGGGGCTTAGCCCACGCAGGCTAGCAAGAGAACTACTTATGATATTTCATACCATATCGTGACACCTCCCCCTTTTGGTGTGCGCTAGGGAGGCAGAACCCCACGGTATGCCTCCATGGGCACCTCAGTAGGTTCACCCTGGCGGGAGAGTCCATCTGCATTCCCATGCTCTTTGCCCGTTTTGTGTTCAATGGTGAAGTCAAACTGCTGAAGGGCAAGGCTCCAGCGTAGCAACCTGCCGTTGGTTCCACACATGGCGTTCAGCCAGCGCAGAGGGTTGTGGTCGGTCACCACAGTGAAGGGGCGACCGTACAAGTAGGGCTGCAAGCGCTGCAGGGTCCAGACTATGGCCAGGCACTCCTTCTTGATGGTGGAGTAGGCCACTTCCCTCGGCAAAAGCTTCCGGCTCAGGTATAACACGGGGTGCTCTTGGTCCTCCGAGTCAACCTGGCTGAGCACAGCACCAAGGCCAAACTCGCTGGCGTCGGTCTGCACCAAGAACGGTCGACTGCTGTCGACTGCTTTCAAAACAGGGGCGTTGTACAGTGCGGTTTTCAATGCCTGGAAGGCCCCCTCACAGCCATCTGTCCAGTTGACGATGTGGGGTAGCATCTTCCTGGTGAGGTCCGTCAAAGGTTTTGCCAGGCTACTATAGTGCTGTACGAAGCGCCTATAGTACCCTGCAGTGCCCAAGAAGGACATCACCTGTTTCTTGGTCACGGGAGTGGGCCAGTTCACGATCACTCCCACTTTGTCAGGCTCTGGCTTCAGGGTGTTCCCGCCTACCCGGTGCCCCAGGTAGTGAACCTCCCTCATGCCCATCTGGCACTTTCCGGGCTTGATAGTCAGTCCTGCTTGGTGAATTCGCCTGAGCACCTCCTCGAGATGCTGCAGGTGTTCCTCCCAGGAGAAACTGAAGATGGCAATGTCATCCAAGTACGCCACTGCATACTTCTCCAGTCCCTGAAGCAGGAGATTGACCATCCGCTGGAAAGTGGCAGGGGCATTCTTCATGCCGAAGGGCATGACCGTGGACTCGTACAGTCCGAAGGGCGTGATAAAGGCGGACTTCTCCTGCGCCTCGGGGCTCAGGGGAATCTGCCAGTATCCTCTACTCAGATCCATTATTGTTAGGTAATCTGCGCCAGCTAACTTATCCAGCAGCTCCTCGATGCGCGGCATTGGGTGCACGTCGGAGGCTGTGATGGCGTTGAGCCCCCTGTAGTCCACGCAGAACCGGGTGGTCCGGTCCTTCTTTGGCACGAGAACTACAGGTGATGCCCACGCGCTCTTTGACCGTCGAATCACCCTCAGTTGTAACACCTCATCGATCTCTTGGTGCATAATCTGCTGCACCTGGTCAGAGATTCGATAGGGTGTTCGCCGTAGTGGGGCGTGATTCCCGGTATCCACCTCGTGGACGGCTAACTCAGTCCTCCCAGGTCGGTTGGAGAACACGACCCGGAAGGGTTCCAGTGTGGTTTGCAACTGCAACCGCTGGGGTTCAGTTAACGAGGCGCTTACCTCCACGTCCTCGATGGACCCATTGGCCTTGGCTTGGGCCAGCATGTCCAGGAGGGTGTCTTCCTCACCGTCTTCGGGCAAGCTGCAGACCGGTAGGACGAAAGGTTCACGTTCGTGATGAGCCTTCATCATGTTGACGTGAAAGGCCTTTCGCCTACCCCGAACGTGGTCAAGCGTGACCACGTAAGTGACCGGGTTGAGCTGTTGGTGGACGACGTACGGGCCCTCCCAGGCTGCCTGAAGCTTTTCCCTTGGTACGGGGACCAGCACCCACACCTTTTGACCCACGTGGTAGGTCCGCTCCCGGGCGTTCTGGTCGTACCAGTGCTTCTGATTAGCCTGAGCCTGCGACATGTTGTCATGCACCAACTGCGTCAAGGTCTGCATCTTGTCACGGAAGCGCATGACATACTCCACTATGGACACTTCAGAAGGGTTTGGCTCCTCTTCCCAGGATTCTCTTACCAACCCAAGGGGTTGCCGTACAGGAGCTCGAAGGGGGAGAACCCCGTCGAGGCCTGCGGAACCTCTCGGTATGCGAACAGCAGGTGTGGGAGGTACCGCTCCCAGTCGCGCCCTTGAGTCTCAACCAGCATGCGTAGCATCTGTTTGAGGGTACCATTGAAGCGTTCACACAAGCCATTGGTCTGTGGGTGATACGCACTCGATACCAGGTGCTTCATTTGCATTCTCTTACAGAGAGCCTCCATTAGGCGAGACATAAATTGGGACCCTTGATCAGTAAGCATTTCCCTGGGAAATCCTACACGTGAAAAGATGGCCAACAGGGCATCCGCCACCTTATCTGCCCTAGTTGAGGACAGAGCTACTGCCTCTGGGTACCGGGTAGCGTAGTCTACCACAGTAAGGATGTATTGCTTTCCAGAGCTGCTGGGGACGGCCAGCGGACCCACAATGTCCACCGCGATCCTCTGGAAAGGCTCTTCTATCACTAGCAAAGGGATCAGGGGAGCCTTAAGAGCAGGCCCCGCCTTCCCCACTCTTTGACAAGTGATACAGGAGCGGCAGTAGTTCGACACATCTGTCCCCATCTTAGGCCAATAGAATTGTTGAGACAGCCGGGCCTTAGTTTTGCTGATCCCCAAGTGTCCAGCTAGCGGGATCTCATGGGCAATCCGCAACAACTCACCCCGGAATTGCTGCGGGACGACCAGCTGTCTTTCCCTCAACCACTCCTTTTGTGATTCTCCGGGTACTGTCTCCTGATACAACCTTCCTTGTTCCCAGAACACCTTCTCCTTATCAGTCTCGGAGAAGCGCGTCCCGGCGAGTTGTCTCAAACTCTCTAGGCTCGCATGTGTGTGCAGAGCGGCCAGAAACTCCTGGCTAGGGGAAGCCAGAAGCGACGTCAGGGTCCCTTCCCCACGGGAACCCCCTTGGACCTGCTCTGGGTCCACCTCTGGTTCAGTCAAAGTGATGACTGAGGAAGGTCCGGAAGGCAGACAGTTATCTGCGTTCCGGGCACTCTGACTGCGGGTGACAGCAGCTACGTAGGCTGTCTCCCCGGTGGTTTCTTCAGACCCATCAGCCGGCGCTGCTATGGGCTCTACCTCCCCATCCACCCCCAACACTCCAGGGGCAGTGCTACGTATGGGCCAGTTACCTTCCTCGGTGGCACTGGTCACTTTCATGGCATCACCTTCCTCACGGTTCCCATGCATCTCCCCATTTCCTGTAGCACCGACACTTGCCCCTGTTAGAGTTCCTCAGCCGTCTCACTCCGCAGAGCGACGTGGCTGGGCACGCCTGTACCTATGGACACATTAACCTTCACAGAAAAATCATTATCAGGTTCAGCTGGCACAGGTACAACATTTTCACCATCAATCCTAGGAAAAAAATGGTTAATAGATGCATCATTACAAGATAAAGCATGGTCAGGTAACACATGCGATTTCCCATCATCATCATCATCATCATCATCAGGGTTAACGTTACCCTTATTAGTGGATTGGGGAGGGGTGTCAGGAACGTAGTATGCAACCATTCTCCACAAATCAGTCCCCAACAAAACATCAGTGGGCAAATTATCAGACAGCCCCACTTCTTTCACCCCGCTCCCGACACCCCAATCAATAAAAACCCGGGCCATCGGTAAGGGACAGCTGATGCCCCCAATCCCCGTGACAGTTAGGGTTTTTCCCGGAATGATTTCTTCAGGGGCCGCCAGTTCGGGTCGGATGAGGGATCGTTCAGCCCCGGTGTCCTTGAGGCCTGTAGCAACATGGCCTCCCACAGTGACGTGCTGTACGTTGTCACACACCCTCCCAACCACACCACCCACCAAAAGAACTGCTGCATTAGGCCCTGGGGCCTTGGCTGGGGTGTTCTTCTGCTTTGTTGGGCAGGAGGGACTGATATGACCAGTCTGATGGCAGGTGAAACACTTGCGAGGTTCGGTGGTAGGTCTGGTGCTGTTGGCCACGGGGCCAGGACCTCTGGTGTGTTGGCTGGCAGGGATACTGGCGTTGGTTGCAGGCTTACCCCCTCTCCAGCTGGTGGTGACTGGCTTCCACACTTCCGATCTACGGTTGGCCTCATAGGCATCGGCAATCTGCGCTGCTTTCGTCACGTCTTTGGGTTCTCTGTCCATCACGAACTGTCGCACCTCAGCTGGGCAAAGATGAAAGAACTGGTCTTTGATCATCAGGTCTCGCAGCTGTGCAAAGGTGGTCACTGACAGTCCTTGGGTCCACTGGTCAAAGTGGGTCCCCAGTCCATGCACCACATCACTGTAACTGTTGTGTGGTCCACGTTGGAGGGTCCGGAACATTCTACGGTACACCTCTGGTGTGAGCTGGTACTTGGCTATCAGAGCCTGCTTGATGGCCTCATAGTGACCATCTTGTTCTTGAGGGAGGGCAGCAAACGCCTCCAGAGCTTTGCCTCTCAGCCCTGGTGTCAGGTATCGTGCCCATTCATCTGTAGGCAGCCGGTACTGTCTGCAGGCTTTCTCAAAGGCCCGCAGAAACGTGTCCAAGTCTCCGTCCTTCTCCATAACAGGGAAGTGATCGGGCCGGGGCTTAGGTATCTGAGCGCTGCTGGGCTCACGTCTCTGGGCGGTGGAGGGCATCCCCCCCTGCCGGAGCATCTCCAGTTCATGTTCTCGCTGGGCTTGGCGCTCGGCTCTCTCAGCCTCCCGCTTGGCTTGCTGGGCCTCTCTCACAGCTCGGGCCTCTCTCTCGGCTTGCTGGGCCTCCTGCCGGTATTGCTGAATCAGCTGGCGACGTCCCTCATGGTCGTCAGTGGGGAATTCTTTCAAGGCCGCCTGCAGGTGGGGGTCCAATTCGCCCGGATTGCTAACAGAGCCAGCATTCAGTGGTTGGACCTCTGCTGCAGCACCATGTTCGCTGGTGTTGGCTTCTGCGGCCTCTGGGCTCTGTGACCTGGCTTGGTCGGCTTCGAATTGGACCAGGTCAGCGACCATTTGAGCCTTGGACTTGTCCTGGGGGTTCAGGCCATGGTACATGCATATCCCAGCAAGAATGTCCTTCTTCTGCTGGTTGTACCAGGCTTCCCCTTTCGCAGCCATGGTTGCCAAATAAAAGATAGGATAGAAAAACGAAGAGAAGGGAGGGGATAATTACCAGTACGCAATTGTCTCACAACTAAAAAAACACTGAGTTCGTTCTCCAAACTTATTTGCGCAGAGTCCTCGCAAGAACTTTCTGCAAATTTTTAGTGAGAGGAATGATTGCTCAAACCAAATCACTAATGCTCTAATATCCCACCGCCTTGCCACCAATTTGTCACGATTCCCCTGACCGTCACCCCTACGTCACGGGTTGGGGTGACTTTGGGCCAACAGACGGCTATCACATGTGCAATGGATGAATGGAAAACAGCATTTAATACGCCTGAAGGCCATTTTGAATATCTTGTAATGCCATTCGGGCTCTCTAATGCTCCATCGGTATTTCAGTCCTTTATGCATCATATCTTCCAGAATTATCTGGATAAATTTATGATTGTGTATTTGGATGATATTTTGGTTTTCTCCGATGATTGGGAGTCTCATGTGAAGCAGGTTAGGATGGTGTTTCAGGTCCTTCGTACTAATGCGTTGTTTGTGAAGGGGTCTAAGTGCCTCTTTGGAGTTCAGAGGGTTTCTTTTTTGGGTTTCATTTTTTCTCCCTCGGCTATTGAAATGGACCCTGTTAAAGTCCAGGCCATTCATGATTGGACTCAACCTACATCTCTAAAGAACCTTCAGAAATTTTTGGGCTTTGCCAATTTTTATCGTCGCTTTATTTCTAATTTTTCTAGTGTGGTGAAGCCTCTGACCGATTTGACGAGGAAGGGCGCTGATGTGGTGAATTGGTCCTCTGCGGCTGTTGAGGCCTTTCAGGAGCTTAAACGTCGTTTTACTTCTGCCCCTGTGTTGCGTCAGCCAGATGTTTCTCTCCCTTTTCAGGTTGAGGTTGATGCTTCTGACTTGGGGCAGGGGCCGTTTTGTCTCAGAGAAATTCTGATGGCTCTTTGATGAAACCTTGTGCCTTCTTCTCCAGAAAATTTTCGTCTTCGGAGAGTAATTATGATATTGGCAATCGGGAGTTGTTGGCTATGAAGTGGGCATTTGAGGAGTAGCGACATTGGCTTGAGGGAGCCAAGCATCGCGTGGTGGTCTTGACTGATCACAAGAATCTGATTTACCTCAAGTCTGCAAAGCGGTTGAGTCCTAGACAGGCTCGGTGGTCTTTGTTTTTCTCACGTTTTGATTTTGTGGTCTCGTATATTCCTGGATCTAAGAATGTGAGGGCTGATGCCCTTTCTAGGAGTTTTTTGCATGATTCTCCGGGAGTTCTTGAGTCGGCTGGGATCCTCAAGGAGGGGGTGATTCTTTCTGCCATCTCCCCTGATTTACGGCGGGTACTTCAGGAGTTTCAGGCTGATAAACCTGACCGCTGTCCTGTGGGGAAATTGTTTGTTCCTGATAGATGGACTAGTAGGGTAATTTCCGAGGTTCATGGTTCGGTGTTGGCTGGTCACCCTGGGATTTTCCTTTTGGTGGCCTTCCTTGTCGCGGGATGTGCGTTAGTTTGTGCAGTCCTGTGGGACCTGTGCTCGGGCTAAGCCTTGCTGTTCCCGTGCCAGCGGGTTGCTTTTGCCTTTGCTTATTCCTGAGAGGCCCTGGACGCATATTTCCATGGATTTTATTTCTGATCTTCCTGTTTCTCAGAAGATGTCTGTCATCTGGGTGGTTTGTGACCAGTTTTCTAAGATGGTCCATTTGGTGCCTGTCACGATTCCCCTGACCGTCACCCCTACGTCACGGGTTGGGGTGACTTTGGGCCAACAGACGGCTATCACATGTGTAGGGGGGCTTATCTTAGTTATCCCTCCACTCCACAATGTGATGAAACAACACACACAAGGCTATTGACCTCTTAGTTTACAGCAGGGGCTTATTTTAGGTATCCCACTGCTTTCAATATGCCACAAACTGCAGGGGTTTATGTATATCCCGCTTACAGTTCCACTTAACACTTGCAGCTCTCTGGCACCCCCCTTACTCTCAGGTCAGATTAGGTACTGCACCCTGGGTAATTAGTCGCCAGAAAGGCTGCCTGCTATGTACTGGCTATTGGACACGCTGCAGCGACGCGATAAACTACTCCCACTCAGGCAGGAACAATAATTATCAACCCCGCAGCCGCTTCAGCATCACCCAAAAGTCTGCACAATATCGGTATCACTGCCACCAGCTTCGATTAAATGGGTCTGAAGCTAACCCAACACAACAGTAACAGTAAATATTATATTCCATAAAAATTAGGCAGTGCTTTATCAAAAATATTTTATAAAGATGTTACAAATGAGACAATTGCAAATATGTACACGGGTAATTACAACATAAAGGGAATAAAGGAGAAAAGATAACACTCACATGTTCAAAGCATGGCAGGCAACCATACGTCCCAGCTCATTTGGACGTGCTGCTGGCTTCAGGAGAAGACAAGAAGTCCAGAAGAAGAAATCAAGCAGAAGACTGAGCTGGGGAGCCTGCCACAGACTTAAAACTTTAAGGCTGTGACATCACAGAAAGGCTGGCTTATCCAGACCCTCCTCTCTCTATATTCTGGGTAAACTTTAAACTATTTTCTCTGATTTCTATAACTTCACTACAAAACATGTCAGAGTCATAAAAAACCTAGCATTCATCTCGGATTAACGTGAGCATTCTAATGAGATCAAATATGTCCTATCTGGGATACATATTTACAGAGAAATCCCTACTTCTTTACCAGACGGAGTTAGCTCAGGTTTTACGTGGTGAATAGATCCACCGAGGGGTGTAAAGAATATATATTTTCGTGTTTTTTACGTAAATGGGTTGTGTAATATCTTAACAAAACAAGACAAAGGACTTCCATGCATTTCTGGAAAGTTAGAATCCATTTCTAGCCTGTCACTTTCCACTGCAATTATGCCGGTCGTAAATACTTCGGCTCTCTGAGCTAGAGGTAATAAACTCCCCCTCCCCCATCTACACTGGCAGAGCAGCTCTTGGCTGAGTGAAAGGGAAGGAATTTGAAGCTACAAACTGTTGCAGCATCACTCCAAGAAGGGGGGCTTAGCCCACGCAGGCTAGCAAGAGAACTACTTATGATATTTCATACCATATCGTGACAGTGCCGTTGCCTAAGTTGCCTTCCTCTTCTGATTTGGTTCCATTATTTTTTCAGCATGTGGTTCGTTTGCATGGTATTCCGGAGAATATTGTGTCTGACAGAGGTTCCCAGTTAGTTTCTAGGTTTTGGCGGTCCTTTTGTGCTAGAATGGGCATTGATTTGTTTTTTTCTTCTGCATTCCATCCTCAGACTAATGGCCAAACGGAGCGAACCAATCAGACCTTGGAAACCTATTTGAGATGCTTCGTGTCTGCTGATCAGGATGATTGGGTGACCTTTTTGCCGTTGGCCGAGTTTGCCCTTAATAATCGGGCTAGTTCGGCTACCTTGGTTTCGCCTTTTTTTTGTAACTTTGGTTTTCATCCTCGTTTTTCTTCAGGGCAGCTTGAGCCTTCTGACTGTCCTGGTGTGGATTCCGTGGTGGACAGGTTGCAACAAATTTGGACTCATGTGGTGGACAATTTGACGTCTCAGGAGAAGGCTCAGCGTTTTGCTAACCGTCATCGGTGTGTTGGTCCCCGACTTCGTGTTGGGGATTTGGTCTGGTTGTCTTCTCGTCATGTTCCTATGAAGGTTTCTTCCCCTAAGTTCAAGCCTCGCTTTTTTGGGCCTTATAAGATTTCTGAAATTATCAATCCAGTGTCTTTTCGTTTGGCCCTTCCAGCTTCCTTTTCCATTCATAATGTGTTCCATAGATCATTGTAGCGGAGATATGTGGTACCTATGGTTCCCTCCGTTGATCCTCCTGCTCCGGTGTTGGTTGAGGGGGAATTGGAATATGTGGTAGAGAAGATTTTTAGATTCTCGTTTTTCGAGGCGGAAGCTTCAGTATCTGGTCAAGTGGAAGGGTTATGGCCAGGAGGATAATTCTTGGGTTGTTGCCTCCGATGTTCATGCTCCCGATTTGGTTCATGCTTTCCATTTGGCTCGTCCTGATCGGCCTGGGAGCTCTGGTGAGGGTTCGGTGACCCCTCCTCAAGGGGGGGAGTACTGTTGTGAGTTCCATTCTGGAGCTCCCTCCTGTGGTTGCTAATGGTATTTTTGCGAGTTCTGCCGTTGGGCTCCCTTTGGTGGTTTCAAGTGGAACTGCTGCTCCGTTAGGTAGCTGTGGCAGCTGCCTTCACTAATCGCCTTGCCTGGGTTTGTTATTTAAACCTGCTCTGGGCTTTAGTCTATGCCTGCTGTCAATGTTCTTGGTTGGATTTGATTCTTCCCTTGGATTTCTCATATGGCCAGTCCTTGTCTGCAAAAGATAAGTTTTGCTAGTTTTGTTTGTCCATTTGCTTGGACTCTATTGCTTTGCATTTTGTCTCTTTTGTCACTATGTCTTATTCAGGCTAGCTGGAAGCTCTGGGAAAGCAGATTTGCCCCTCCACACCGTGAGTCGGTGTGGAGTTCATTTTTGTAAACTCTGCGTGGATTTTGTAGTTTTTAATACTGACCACACAGTATCCTTTGCTCTCTGTCTATCTAGTTTAGTTTTGGCCTCCCTTTGCTGAAATCTAATTTCATTTCTGTGTTCGTCATTTCCCTCTTCTTTCACAGTCAATATTTGTGGGGGGCTGTCTTTCCTTTTGGGGGTTTCTCTGAGGCAAGATAGCTTTCTATTTCCTTCTTTAGGAGTAGTTATATCTGAGGCTGTGACGAGGTGTCTAGGGAGTGTCAGGAACATCCCATGGCTATTTCTAGTTGTGTTGTTAGGATTAGGGACTGCGGTCAGTAGAGATACCACCTTCTCAGAGCTGTTCCATGTTGCGTTTTAGCCACCAGGTCATTTCAGTGTGGCCTCTTAACCACCAGGTCATAACAGTAAAGTAGGTCAATGACCTATATTTACCTTCATTTGCGGTGAGGCGCCCTCTGCTGGTTGTTCCTAGATCGTGGGAACTTTCCTAGAAAGCTCCCAGGCTCGAGTTCATATGAGGACAACCAGCAGAGGGCGCCTCTTATGAACTCGAGCCTGGGAGCTTTCTAGGAAAGTTCCCACGACCTAGGAACAACCAGCAGAGGGCGCCTCACCGCAAATGAAGGTAAATATAGGTCATTGACCTACTTTACCTTCATTCTCCGGGGTTTTGCAGCAAGGAGCAGCTCTGCATTAGCAGAGCTCCTTGCTGCAAAATATTTTAACCCCTTCAGATGGATTTACATCGTGGGACCTTACAGATCTTCGGAAGGTATGTATATTGTTGGTTTATTATTTTTACTTTGTTACAGAGCGAGGGTCTTCAGAAGGATTGAGCGTAGAATAAATTATTACAACAACCTTTGTTTTTATTTCATTAAAATAATTTTTAATAATGTGTTTGTTTTTTTTAACCCTTTACTAGTATTGGATTAATAATGGATAGGTGTCATAATTGACGCCTCTCCATTATTAATCTGGCTTAATGTCACCTTACAATAGCAAGGTGGCATTAACCCTTCATTACCTCATATCCCACCGCTACCCGGGAATGGGAAGAGAGTGGCCAAGTGCCAGAATAGGCGCATCTTACAGATGTGGCTTTTCCGGGGTGGCTGGGGGCAGGTGTTTTTAGCCAGGGGTGCCAATCACCGTGGACCCTTTCCAGGCTATTAATATCTGCCCTCAGTCACTGGCTTTACTACTCTGGCGGAGAAAATTGCGCGGGAGCCCACGCCAATTTTTTCCGCAATTTAACCCTTTAATTTAATAGCTAGAACGGCCAAATTTTGCATATACACACTACTAACATTAGTAGTGTGGAATATGCAAAAAAATGGGGATATGAGATGGTTTACTGTATGTAAACCATGTCTCATATCATGTCGGGTTTAGGAAGGAGATAGCAAAAGCCGGTAATTGAATTACCGGCTTTAAAGCTATCTAGTGCTGTATGAAGTAATAATATATATACATATATGTGTCTCACTGACATATATATATATATATATATATCTATTCTATGTGTACACATTTATTCTACCTATTCTAATGTAAGCTGTCAGTGTGATTTTACTGTACACCGCACTGAATTGCCGGCTTTTCTCTCTAACACCGCTGCGTATTTCTCGCAAGTCACACTGCTGGTCCGTGTGTAATCCGTATTTTTGGGGCTTCCATAGACTTTCATTGGCGTTTTTTTTGCGCAATACGGTGACAAACGCAGCATGCTGCGATTTTCCACGGCCGTAGAAAGCCGCATAATACTGATCAGTAAAATACGGCAGATAGGAGCAGGGGCATAGAGAATAATTGGGACGTTTGTTAGGCGTGTTTTACGGACGTATTTTATGCGCTCACACGTCCGTAAAACTCGCTAGTGTGATGCCGGCCTTAGAAGAATAGTTCGTAGAGATGGCTAGAACACATGCTATGGAAAAGCTGATAGCCCTAACACAAGAAGAGACTATTACAACCACTACTAAATGTTTTCACTTGGAATCCTTCCCATATTTTTCACTCTACCAAACTATCCTAAGCTGCCTTATAGTTTGTCTCTTGTTTGCAATCCCATAGACCAACAAATTGTAGACTACTTTCCCATCAATTTATGTCTTTACACACTGATTGCCATCCAATCTACTCTATAAAGTGATGGATCTCCTATTCTTTTTTTGCTCCTTACTTCCCATCCTTGAAGTGTCTTGCTTATCCATATACTACATCAGCTTCTTGATATGTGTCACGATTATCCCTTGTTCATATGCCTTGATGCTTTAACCCCTTCCCGACCTTTGACGCCACGTAGGCGTCATGAAAGTTGGTGCCAATCCGACCCATGACGCCTATGTGGCGTCATGAAAAGATCGCGTCCCTGCAGATTGGGTGAAAGGGTTAACTCCCATTTCACCCGATCTGCAGGGACAGGGGGAGTGGTAGTTTAGCCCAGGGGGGGGGGGGGGGTGGCTTCACCCCCCGTGGCTACGATCGCTCTGATTGGCTGTTGAAAGTTAAACTGCCAATCAGAGCGATTTGTAATATTTCACCCATTATAACTGGTGAAATATTACAATCCAGCCATGGCCGATGCTGCAATATCATCGGCCATGGCTGGAAACACTAATGTGCCCCCACCCCACCCCACCGATCGCCCCCCCAGCCCTCCGATCTGTCCAGTACACTGCTCCGGCTCCCCTCCGTCCTGTGCTCCGCTCCCCCCGTGCTCTTGTCCGCTCACCCCCGTGCTCCAATCACCCCCCCGTGCTCCAATCACCCCCCCTGCACTCCGATCCACCCCCCTCTGTGCTCCGTTCCACCCCCCGTGCTCCGTTCCACCCCCCGTGCTCTGTTCCACCCCTCCCGCGCTCCGATTCACCCCCCCATGCTCCGATCCCCCCCCCATCATACTTACCGATCCCGCCGGGGTCCGTCCGTCTTCTCCCTGGGCGCCGCCATCTTCCAAAATGGTGGGCGCATGCGCAGTGCGCCCGCCGTATCTGCCGGCCGGCAGATTCGTTCCAAAGTGCATTTTGATCACTGAGATATAATCTATCTCAGTGATCAAAATAAAAAAAATAATAAATGACCCCACCCCCTTTGTCACCCCCATAGGTAGGGACAATAAAAAAAAATAAAGAATTTTTTTTTCCACTAATGTTAGGGTTAGGGGTAGGGTTAGGAGTAGGGCTAGGGTGTTGTGAATTCTGTGGCTGAATTCACTCCTGTGGTCACAAGTGGTACTGCAGCTTCTGAGCTTCCTCCCTCAGGTGTTCTGGTGAGCTCGTTAACTGCTTCATTACTTAACTCCGCCTGATGCTGCTATCCTTGCTCCTTGTCAATGTTTCAGTGTTGGATCTGAGCTTCTCCTGATTGTTCCTGTGACCTGCTGCTCTGTATAGCTAAGTGCTTTTTGCTTTTTTGTTGCTTTTTTTCTGTCCAGCTTGTCTTTTTTTTTGCTGGAAGCTCTGAGACGCAAAGGGTGTACCGCCGTGCCGTTAGTTCGGCACGGTGGTTTTTTTTTGCCCCCTTTGCGTGGTTTTGCTTTAGGGTTTTTTGTAGACTGCAAAGTTCGCTTTACTGTCCTCGCTCTGTCCTAGAATATCGGGCCCCACTTTGCTGAATCTATTTCATCCCTACGTTTTGTCTTTTCATCTTACTCACAGTCATTATATGTGGGGGGCTGCCTTTTCCTTTGGGGAATTTCTCTGGGGCAAGTCAGGCCTATTTTTCTATCTTCAGGCTAGCTAGTTTCTTAGGCTGTGCCGAGTTGCCTAGGTAGTTGTTAGGCGCAATCCACAGCCGCTTTTAGTTGTGTTTAGGATAGGATCAGGTGTGCAGTCTACAGAGTTTCCACGTCTCAGAGCTCGTTCTTGTATTTTTGGGTATTTGTCAGATCACTGTGTGCGCTCTGATCGCTAAGCACACTGTGTTTCTGGATTGCCTTCATAACACCTGTCATTAGCAAACATAACAGTACAAGGAGCCTAACTAATGATTCTCAATAGAGGGAAAGAAAAAGTTCTGACATCATTTTTTTTTTTTTCTGCTCTGTGTTCACTTTTTTTTTTCCCCCTAGACATTTGGGTGATTCTGGACACAGGTGTGGACATGGATATTCAGGGTCTGTGCTCTTCAATGGATAATCTCGTTATAAATGTACAAAAAATTCAAGATACTATTGATCAGAAATCTATGTTAGAACCAAGAATTCCTATTCCTGATTTGTTTTTTGGAGATAGAACTAAGTTTCTAAGTTTCAAAAATAATTGTAAGCTATTTCTGGCCTTGAAACCTCATTCTTCTGGTAATCCTATTCAACAGGTTTTGATTATTATTTCTTTTTTGCGCGGCGACCCTCAAGACTGGGCATTTTCTCTTGCGCCAGGAGACCCTGCATTGAGTAGTGTCGATGCGTTTTTCCTGGCGCTCGGATTGCTGTACGATGAGCCTAATTCAGTGGATCAGGCTGAGAAAAATTTGCTGGCTTTGTGCCAGGGTCAGGATGATATAGAAGTATATTGTCAGAAATTTAGGAAATGGTCAGTACTCACTCAGTGGAATGAATCTGCGCTGGCAGCTTTGTTCAGAAAGGGTCTCTCTGAGGCTCTTAAGGATGTCATGGTGGGATTTCCTATGCCTGCTGGTTTGAATGAGTCTTTGTCTTTGGCCATTCAGATCGGTCGACGCTTGCGCGAGCGTAAATCTGTGCACCATTTGGCGGTACTGCCTGAGGTTAAACCTGAGCCTATGCAGTGCGATAGGACTATGACTAGAGTTGAACGGCAGGAATACAGACGTCTGAATGGTCTGTGTTTCTACTGTGGTGATTCCACTCATGCTATTTCTGATTGTCCTAAGCGCACTAGGCGGTCCGCTAGGTCTGCCGTCATTGGTACTGTACAGTCCAAATTCCTTCTGTCCATTACCTTGATATGCTCTTTGTCGTCGTTTTCTGTCATGGCGTTTGTGGATTCGGGCGCTGCCCTGAATCTGATGGATTTGGATTATGCTAAACGTTGTGGGTTTTTCTTGGAGCCTTTGCGGTGTCCTATTCCATTGAGAGGAATTGATGCTACACCTTTGGCCAAGAATAAACCTCAATACTGGGCCCAGCTGACCATGTGCATGGCTCCTGCACATCAGGAAGTTATTCGCTTTCTGGTGTTGCATAATCTGCATGATGTGGTCGTGTTGGGGTTGCCATGGCTACAAACCCATAATCCAGTATTGGATTGGAATTCCATGTCGGTATCCAGCTGGGGTTGTCAGGGGGTACATGGTGATGTTCCATTTTTGTCGATTTCGTCATCCACCCCTTCTGAGGTCCCAGAGTTCTTGTCTGATTATCAGGATGTATTTGAAGAGCCCAAGTCCGATGCTCTACCTCCGCATAGGGATTGTGATTGTGCTATCAATTTGATTCCTGGTAGTAAATTCCCTAAAGGTCGATTATTTAATTTATCCGTGCCCGAACACGCCGCTATGCGCAGTTATGTGAAGGAATCCCTGGAGAAGGGACATATTCGCCCATCGTCATCACCACTGGGAGCAGGGTTCTTCTTTGTAGCCAAGAAGGATGGTTCGCTGAGACCGTGTATTGATTACCGCCTTCTTAATAAGATCACTGTTAAATTTCAGTATCCCTTGCCATTGTTATCTGACTTGTTTGCTCGGATTAAGGGGGCTAGTTGGTTCACTAAGATAGATCTTCGTGGTGCGTATAATCTGGTGAGAATCAGGCAAGGAGATGAATGGAAAACTGCATTCAATACGCCCGAGGGTCATTTTGAGTATCTAGTGATGCCGTTCGGACTTGCCAATGCTCCATCTGTGTTTCAGTCTTTTATGCATGACATCTTCCGTGAGTATCTGGATAAATTCCTGATTGTTTACTTGGATGACATTTTGATCTTCTCAGATGATTGGGAGTCTCATGTGAAGCAGGTCAGAATGGTTTTTCAGGTCCTGCGTGCTAACTCTTTGTTTGTGAAGGAATCAAAGTGTCTCTTCGGTGTGCAGAAAGTTTCATTTTTGGGGTTCATCTTTACCCCTTCTACTATCGAGATGGATCCAGTTAAGGTCCAAGCCATCCAGGATTGGATTCAGCCGACATCTCTGAAAAGTCTGCAAAAGTTCCTGGGCTTTGCTAATTTTTATCGTCGCTTCATCTGTAATTTTTCTAGCATTGCCAAACCATTGACCGATTTGACCAAGAAGGGTGCTGATTTGGTTAATTGGTCTTCTGCTGCTGTGGAAGCTTTTCAGGAGTTGAAGCGTCGTTTTTGTTCTGCCCCTGTGTTGTGTCAGCCAGATGTTTCTCTTCCGTTCCAGGTCGAGGTTGATGCTTCTGAGATTGGAGCAGGGGCGGTTTTGTCACAGAGAGGTTCTGATTGCTCAGTGATGAAACCATGTGCTTTCTTTTCCAGGAAGTTTTCGCCCGCTGAGCGTAATTATGATGTGGGCAATCGAGAGTTGCTGGCCATGAAGTGGGCATTCGAGGAGTGGCGTCATTGGCTTGAAGGAGCTAAGCATCGCGTGGTGGTATTGACTGATCATAAGAACTTGACTTATCTCGAGTCTGCCAAGCGCTTGAATCCTAGACAGGCCCGTTGGTCGTTATTTTTTGCCCGCTTCGACTTTGTGATTTCGTACCTTCCGGGCTCTAAAAATGTGAAGGCGGATGCTCTGTCTAGGAGTTTTGTGCCCGACTCTCCGGGTTTATCTGAGCCAGCGGGTATCCTCAAGGAAGGAGTCATTGTGTCTGCCATCTCCCCTGATTTGCGGCGGGTGCTGCAAAAATTTCAGGCGAATAAACCTGATCATTGTCCAGCAGAGAAACTGTTCGTCCCTGATAGGTGGACTAATAAACTTATCTCTGAACTTCATTGTTCGGTGTTGGCTGGTCATCCTGGAATCTTTGGTACCAGAGAGTTAGTGGCTAGATCCTTCTGGTGGCCATCTCTGTCACGGGATGTACGTACTTTTGTGCAGTCCTGTGGGATTTGTGCTAGGGCTAAGCCCTGCTGTTCTCGTGCCAGTGGGTTGCTTTTGCCCTTGCCGGTCCCAAAGAGGCCTTGGACACATATTTCGATGGATTTCATTTCTGACCTTCCCGTTTCTCAAAAGATGTCAGTCATTTGGGTGGTCTGTGATCGCTTTTCTAAAATGGTCCATCTGGTGCCCTTGGCTAAATTGCCTTCCTCCTCTGATTTGGTACCTTTGCTCTTTCAACATGTGGTTCGGTTGCATGGCATTCCTGAGAATATTGTTTCTGACAGAGGTTCCCAGTTTGTTTCAAGGTTTTGGCGAGCCTTTTGTGGTAGGATGGGCATTGACCTATCCTTTTCCTCGGCTTTCCATCCTCAGACTAATGGCCAGACCGAACGAACCAATCAGACATTGGAAACATATCTGAGATGTTTTGTTTCTGCAGACCAGGATGATTGGGTGTCCTTTTTGCCGTTGGCTGAGTTCGCCCTTAATAATCGGGCCAGCTCGGCTACCTTGGTTTCTCCATTTTTTTGCAATTCTGGGTTCCATCCTCGTTTCTCTTCAGGACAGGTTGAGTCTTCGGACTGTCCTGGTGTGGATTCTGTGGTGGATAGGATGCAGCAGACCTGGACTCAGATAGTGGACAATTTGATCTTGTCCCAGGAGAAAGCTCAACTTTTCGCTAATCGCAGACGCCGTGTGGGTCCCCGACTTCGTGTTGGGGATCTGGTTTGGTTATCTTCTCGTCATATTCCTATGAAGGTTTCCTCTCCTAAATTTAAACCTCGTTTTATTGGTCCGTGTAGGATTTCTGAGGTTCTCAATCCTGTGTCTTTTCGTTTGACCCTCCCAGACTCCATTTCCATACATAATGTATTCCATAGGTCGTTGTTGCGGAGATACGTGGCACCTATGGTTCCATCTGTTGAGCCTCCTGCCCCGGTTTTGGTGGAGGGGGAATTGGAGTATATTGTGGAGAAGATTTTGGATTCTCGTGTTTCTAGACGGAAACTCCAGTATCTGGTTAAATGGAAGGGTTATGCTCAGGAAGATAATTCCTGGGTTTTTGCCTCTGATGTTCATGCTTCCGATCTTGTTCGTGCCTTTCATGCGGCTCATCCTGGTCGGCCTGGGGGCTCTGGTGAGGGTTCGGTGACCCCTCCTCAAGGGGGGGGTACTGTTGTGAATTCTGTGGCTGAATTCACTCCTGTGGTCACAAGTGGTACTGCAGCTTCTGAGCTTCCTCCCTCAGGTGTTCTGGTGATCTCGTTAACTGCTTCATTACTTAACTCCGCCTGATGCTGCTATCCTTGCTCCTTGTCAATGTTTCAGTGTTGGATCTGAGCTTCTCCTGATTGTTCCTGTGACCTGCTGCTCTGTATAGCTAAGTGCTTTTTGCTTTTTTGTTGCTTTTTTTCTGTCCAGCTTGTCTTTTGTTTTGCTGGAAGCTCTGAGACGCAAAGGGTGTACCGCCGTGCCGTTAGTTCGGCACGGTGGTTTTTTTTTGCCCCCTTTGCGTGGTTTTGCTTTAGGGTTTTTTGTAGACTGCAAAGTTCGCTTTACTGTCCTCGCTCTGTCCTAGAATATCGGGCCCCACTTTGCTGAATCTATTTCATCCCTACGTTTTGTCTTTTCATCTTACTCACAGTCATTATATGTGGGGGGCTGCCTTTTCCTTTGGGGAATTTCTCTGGGGCAAGTCAGGCCTATTTTTCTATCTTCAGGCTAGCTAGTTTCTTAGGCTGTGCCGAGTTGCCTAGGTAGTTGTTAGGCGCAATCCACAGCCGCTTTTAGTTGTGTTTAGGATAGGATCAGGTGTGCAGTCTACAGAGTTTCCACGTCTCAGAGCTCGTTCTTGTATTTTTGGGTATTTGTCAGATCACTGTGTGCGCTCTGATCGCTAAGCACACTGTGCTTCTGGATTGCCTTCATAACACCTGTCATTAGCAAACATAACAGTAGGGCTAGGGTTAGGGCTAGGGTTAGGGCTAGGGGTAGGGTTAGGGTTAGGAGTAGGGTTAGGGTTTCGGTATGTGCACACGTAATCTGGTCCTCTGCGGATTTTTCCGCTGCGGATTTGATAAATCCGCAGTGCTAAACCGCTGCAGATTTATGGCGGATTTACTGCGTTTTTTCTGCGCATTTCACTGCTGTTTTACAACTGCGATTTTCTATTTGAGCAGTTGTAAAACCGCTGCGGAATCCGCACAAAGAAGTGACATGCTGCGGAATGTAAACCGCTGCGTTTCCGTGCAGTTTTTCCGCAGCATGTGTACAGCGATTTTTGTTTCCCATATGTTTACATTGAACTGTAAACTCATGGGAAACTGCTGCGGATCCGCAGCGTTTTCCGCAGCGTGTGCACATACCTTTAGAATTAGGCTATGTGCACACGGTGCGGATTTGGCTGCGGATTCACAGCAGTGTTCCATCAGGTTTACAGTACCATGTAAACATATGGAAACCAAATCCGCTGTGCCCATGGTGCGGAAAATACCGAGCGGAAACGCAGCGTTGTATTTTGCGCAGCATGTCAATTCTTTGTGCGGATTCCGCAGCGTTTTACACCTGTTCCTCAATAGGAATCCGCAGGTGAAATCCGCACAAAAAAACACTGGAAATCCGCGGAAAATCCGCAGGTAAAACGCAGTGCCTTTTACCCGCGGATTTTTCAAAAATGATGCTGAAAAATCTCACACGAATCCGCAACGGGTTAGGGTTGGAATTAGGGTTGTGGTTAGGGGTCTGTTGGGGTTAGGGTCGTGGTTAGGGGTGTGTTGGGGTTAGGGTTGTGATTAGGGTTATCGCTACAGTTGGGATTAGAGTTAGGGGTGTGTTGGGGTTAGTGTTGGAGGTAGAATTGAGGGGTTACCACTGTTTAGGCACATCAGTGGTCTCCAAACGTAACATGGCGCCACCATTGATTCCAGCCAATCTTGTATTCAAAAAGTCAAATGGTGCTCCCTCACTTCCGAGCCCCGACGTGTGCCCAAACAGGGGTTTACCCCCACATATGGGGTACCAGCATACTCAGGACAAACTGCGCAACAATTACTGGGGTCCAATTTCTCCTGTTACCCTTTTGAAAATAAAAAATTGCTTGCTAAAACATCATTTTTGAGGAAAGAAAAATGATTTTTTATTTTCACGGCTCTGCGTTGTAAACGTCTGTGAAGCACTTGGGGGTTCAAAGTGCTCACCACATATCTAGATAAGTTCCTTGGGGGGTCTAGTTTCTAAAATGGGGTCACTTGTGGGGGGTTTCTACTGTTTAGGCACACCAGGGGCTCTGCAAACGCAACGTGATGCCCGCAGACCATTCCATTAAAGTCTGCATTTCAAAAGTCACTACTTCCCTTCTGAGCCCCGACGTGTGCCCAAACAGTGGTTTACCCCCACATATGGGGTATCACCGTACTCAGGAGAAACTGTACAACAAATATTGGGGTCAAATTTCTCCTGTTACCCTTGGGAAAATTAAAAAATTCTGGGCTAAATAATTATTTTTGAGGAAAGAAAACGTATTTATTATTTTCACGGCTCTGCATTATAAACTTCTGTGAAGCACTTGGGGGTTCAAAGTGCTCACCACACATCTAGATAAGTTCCTTTCGGGGTCTAGTTTCCAAAATGGGGTCACTTGTGGGGGGTTTCTACTGTTAAGCCACATCAGGGGCTCTGCAAACGCAACGTGACGCCCACAGAGCATTCCATCAAAGTCTGCATTTCAAAACGTCACTACTTCACTTCCGAGCCCCGGCATGTGCCCAAACAGTGGTTTACCCCCACATATGGGGTATCAGCGTACTCAGGAGAAACTGGACAACAACTTTTGGGGTCAAATTTCTCCTGATACCCTTGGGAAAATAAAAAATTGCAGGCTAAAATATTATTTTTGAGAAAATAATTTTTTTTTTTTATTTTCATGGCTCTGCGTTATAAACTTCTGTGAAGCACTTGGGGGTTCAAAGTCCTCACCACACATCTAGATTAGTTCCTTTGGTGGACTAGTTTCCAAAATGGGGTCATTTCTGGGGGATCTCCAATGTTTAGGCACACAGGGGCTCTCCAAACGCAACATGGTGTGCGCTAATGATTGGAGCTAATTTTCCATTTAAAAAGCCAAATGGCGTGCCTTCCCTTCCGAGCCCTGCCGTGCGCCCAAACAGTGGTTTACCCCCACATATGGGGTATCAGCGTACTCAGGACAAACTGGACAACAACATTTGGGGTCCAATTTCTCCTATTACTCTTGGCAAAATAGGAAATTCCAGGCTAAAAAATCATTTTTGAGGAAAGAAAAATTATGTTTTATTTTCATGGCTCTGCGTTATAAACTTCTGTGAAGCACCTGGGGGTTTAAAGTGCTCAATATGCATCTAGATAAGTTCCTTGGGGGGTCTAGTTTCCAAAATGGGGTCACTTGTTGGGGAGCTCCAATGTTTAGGCACACAGGGGCTCTCCAAACGCGACATGGTGTCCGCTAACAATTGGAGCTAATTTTCCATTCAAAAAGTCAAATGGCGCGCCTTCCCTTCCGAGCCCTGCCGAGTGCCCAAACAGTGGTTTACACCCACATATGAGGTATCAGTGTACTCAGGAGAAATTGCCCAACAAATTTTAGGATCCATTTTATCCTGTTGCCCATGTGAAAATGAAAAAATTGAGGCTAAAAGAATTTTTTTGTGAAAAAAAAGTACTTTTTCATTTTTACGGATCAATTTGTGAAGCACCTGGGGGTTCAAAGTGCTCACTATGCATCTAGATTAGTTCCTTGGGGTCTAGTTTCCAAAATGGGGTCACTTGTGGGGGAGCTCCAATTTTTAGGCACACGGGGGCTCTCTAAATGTGACATGGTGTCCGCTAAAGAGTGGAGCCAATTTTTGATTCAAAAAGTCAAATGGCGCTCCTTCCCTTCCAAGCCCTGCCGTGCGCCCAAACAGTGGTTTACCCCCACATATGAGGTATCAGCGTACTCAAGACAAATTGGACAACAACTTTCGTGGTTCAGTTTCTCCTTTTACCATTGGGAAAATAAAAAAAATTGTTGCTAAAAGATAATTTTTGTGACTAAAAAGTTAAATGTTCATTTTTTCCTTCCATGTTGCTTCTGCTGCTGTGAAGCACCTGAAGGGTGAATAAACTTCTTGAATGTGGTTTTGAGTACCTTGAGGGGTGCAGTTTTTAGAATGGTGTCACTTTTGGGAATTTTCAGCCATATAGACCCCTCAAACTGACTTCAAATGTGAGGTGGTCCCTAAAAAAAATGGTTTTGTAAATTTCGTTGTAAAAATGAGAAATCGCTGGTCAAATTTTAACCCTTATAACTTCCTAGCAAAAAAAAATTTTGTTTCCAAAATTGTGCTGATGTAAAGTATACATGTGGGAAATGTTATTTATTAACTATTTTGTGTCACATAACTCTCTGGTTTAACAGAATAAAAATTCAAAATGTGAAAATTGCGAAATTTTCAAAATTTTCGCCAAATTTCCGTTTTTATCACAAATAAACGCAGAATTTATTGACCTAACTTTACCACTAACATGAAGCCCAATATGTCACGAAAAAAACAATCTCAGAACTGCTAGGATCCGTTGAAGCGTTCCTGAGTTATTACCTCATAAAGGGACACTGGTCAGAATTGCAAAAAACGGCAAGGTCTTTAAGGTCAAAATAGGCTGGGTCATGAAGGGGTTAAGTATAAAGGTTTAAACTGTGGCACAACTGTTGCTGGTGTACAAGTAGGGTCCCAAACCGTAATCCAATTGTAAATAATATGTTCTTCCTGTCAGTGCACGCACAGAATTTCCGATCCCGGAATGCACACTACATCTGAACCGCAGAGCGATACACTTCCTGCATCCGGAATGCACGGCTGCATCATATACGGTACAAAAGACAAAAAACTGACTGGCACATCCAGACTAGTGTGAATAGGTGCATACCAGGAGGAGCTACCTCAATATACAATATAAATAAAAAGGTTGCACTCTATCATGCTAAAGCATGTCAATTTTGAACATGTGAAATTGGAATAGCAATATCACTTTGTAGGATTAGGAAAAAATATGAGACGCTTAGCATAAAATTTGGCGAAATATTATGTGCCCATCAGCCATTGTCAAGGTGGTCCTCCAAAGCCATATTGCTATTCAAATTTCACATATTCCAAATTGACATGCTTTAACATGATAGAGTGCAACCTTTTTTTGTGCATCACTTCCGGTCACGACGTCACACACGGGTAACACCACAACTCTGCCCCAAACATATATACCCGGCGTGACAACCACTATATCCACGACTAGCGGTGGACGCCGCGTCTGGATTCGGTTTCCAGTATCTCATCATGCTATGATGGGTACTTAATTCGATTGTTTGCCAGCCAGATATCAACACTTACTATACACCTGACTACAGGCAAAAAGGAGTTAAATTCACGGTGGATCCCGATTTTACTAGGCCAGTCACAACAGCAATGCACCTACGGGTAGGCACTTCCATACTTCAGTCCTGTACTCTTATTTTGGACAACACAGACATTATATGGTTAGCAACATACATGTGCTGTTTTTCCCATAGGACAGGCCAGCAAGAGACTCTTGGAGTCCTGTGACAAAATTCTATACTACCACCTATCAAGCAGTCAGGTAAGTCTTTTTCCTTCCCTCTTTCCCCTACCCCTTTTTTTATTCAGGAATGTTATGGAATAGTCACTATATATTTCTTGCCCCCTGACTGAGGGGTGTTATACTATTTGACAAATAATACATTAATGTTCTCTGCATATATACCTATATTGAATATGCGACTGATGATAAGTCTATTGAAGTATATACTTTATTTTTTTGTTTCTATCTTTACTGTAGTACACTGAGGAAGGTCGTAGGGACCGAAATGTCTGTTGTACTACTTACTGTAGACTGCAATAAAAAATGTTCTACGCATCATTTAATGGAGTGCCAAGTTTACCGTATTTTTCGGATAATAAGATGCACCGGACCATAAGACGCACCCCAAATTTGGGGTGAAAATTGCAGAAAAAAGGATTTTTTATAAGATGGGGGTCCGTCTTATTGTCCGAATTTAAGGTATCTTAGCTGAGGGCTGGCGGTGGCAGAGCAGGGTCACAGGAGGCATGGTGTCGGCAGAGGTGGGGTGATGCTCAGGCGTGGTGGGCGGTACGGCAGGCACCTGAGCAGGGTCCCTTCCTGCTTACGTGGGCGACACCACGGCCTGGTGTCCATGGGGGGGTTGCGGCAGTGCTGTGGCGGCGGCAGAGGAGCGGTCACCTCCTCAAGTGAGGGCCCGGTATCCAAGGCGAGCAGCAGTGCCGGGTTAATCACCGGTTTCTCCGTGGCGGAGGCCATCTTCCTGAGGCCACACATGCGCAGATTGAGTGCTCTGCTTCCCGGGGTTTCCTGAAGTCCCGGGAAGCAGAGAACTCAATCTGCGCATGCGCGGCTTCAGGAAGATGGCTGCCACCGAGAAAGCCGTGATTCACCCGGCTCTGCTGCTCGCCTTGGATACCGGGCCGCGGCATCACCTCACCTGTGGAAGGGACCCTACTCACGCCATACCGCTCACCGCGCCTCATCATCCCCCATTTTCCTCACAATTTTTCGGGTGAAAAAGTGCGTCTTATAGTCCGAAAAATACGGTATTTACAATTTGATACTTTATGTAATGAAGTCTATATATTGTTTTTTTCTGTTCTTCCTCTTCCAGACTTTCATTTTCTGTTTATTGTTACATAATGCTGTTACAAAATCAATAACACTTTGAATTTGAAAAAAAAAGAAAATGGCTACCTTCCTGTGTGTGTTTTTAGATGTGCAACAAGATTTGCTTTCTGATTAAAACATTTCCCACATTCTGAACATGAAAATGACTTTGCCCCTGTGTGTATATTCTGATGTCTAACAAGTACTGATTTTATTCTAAAACATTTCCCACATTCTGAACATGAAAAAGGCTTCTCACCTGTGTGAATTCTCTGATGTGTTAGAAGTTTGAATTTCTCACTATAATGCATCCCACATTCTGAACATGAAAATGGTTTCTCCCCTGTGTGAATTCTCTGATGATTAACAAGTACAGATTTTTTACTATAACATTTTCCACATTCTGAACATGAAAATGGCTTCTCTCCTGTGTGAATTCTCTGATGTGCAACAAGATTTGATTTCTGGTTAAAACATTTCCCACATTCTGAACATGAAAATGGCTTCTCACTTGTGTGATTTTTCAGATGTGCAACAAGATTTGTTTTCTGATTAAAACATTTTCCACATTCTGAACATGAAAATGGCTTCTCACCTGTGTGATTTTTCAGATGTGCAACAAGATTTGTTTTCTGATTAAAACATTTTCCACATTCTGAACATGAAAATGGCTTCTCACCTGTGTGATTTTTCAGATGTGCAACAAGATTTGTTCTCTGATTAAAACATTTCCCACATTCTGAACATGAAAATGGCTTCTCCCCTGTGTGAATTCTGTGATGTGTTACAAGTCTTGATTTTGTTGCAAAACAGTTTCCACATTCTGAACATGAAAATGGTTTCTCCCCTGTGTGAATTCTCTGATGTATAACAAGGTGTTGTTTCATTGTAAAACATTTACCACATGCTGAACATGAAAATGGTTTCTCCCCTGTGTGAATTCTCTGATGATTAAAAAGTACAGATTTTTTGCTATAACATTTTTCACATTCTGAACATGAAAATGGCTTTTCCCCTGTGTGATTCTTCAAATGTGCAACAAGATTTGTTTTCTGATTATAATGTTTCCCACATTCTGAACATGAAAATGGCTTCTCACCTGTGTGATTTTTCAGATGTGCAACAAGATTTGATTTCTGACTAAAACATTTCCCACATTCTGAACATGAAAATGGTTTCTCCCCTGTGTGAATTCTCTGATGTCTAACTAGGTGTTGTTTCATTGTAAAACATTTCCCACATGATGAACATGAAAATGGTTTCTCCCCTGTGTGACTTTTTTGATGTCTTACAAGCATTGATTTGTGTGTAAAACATTTTCCACATTCCAAACATGAATATGGTTTCTCTCTTAGGTCAGCAATTTCATGTTCAGCAGCCTTTCTGTGACTTTTGTTTTGCATATTTGTCTTTGACAGAGCAGAGAAAAGGACCTGATGAAAAGTATCAGATGACAGTTTTTTTCTGATAAAGTCTTGAGGTGTATCTGATATAATGACATGTTCTTCATAAGTATCGGGCTTCACACCAAAATTATCTGCTGAAAAATCTGACAGTATCAGATGTCTCTCTGTGCTCCTGGTACAGTCACCTGGAATGAATACAAATTATTTTATTATTTGTCAGTAACCTTGCAATCATATTACTATTCAGAATCATATATTTTATAGCATTTTTCAAGCAAACTGTAATACAATTAACTTGACAGACTAAGACATTCTCTCACAGGTACAAGCACCCGACTACAGAGCAGAGCACATTGGAGTAGACTGGACATGTACACAAGTCATGGCTTTTGATAAAAAGTTGGGTTTTGTATATATATATATATATATATATATATATATATATATATTAATGTAACTAAACAATGGATTCAAGAAAGGAGAACAAGTCCTACATATTCTTATATATGTCATACAAGCCATTAGAAACATTGGCTGAATATGGGAACACTGGAAAATCTGAAAAGGTGTTTGCAGCAGTGTCCTCTGCAAACATAGTTCTCCATCCCTGGTTCTTTTGTAGATCGCTTAGCCTTACACTGGTGCTTGAAAGTTTGTGATGAAAATGTGTGCAAACTGGAAAGCACTGCAGAATGTTAGCATTATATAAAAATAAATATTATTATTGTGAATCCTTCAAAAATGTTTTTATTTCTGAAGGTTTAATTTTGCTCTCCCATGGGCTCTGGTGTGGTGTTATGACACAAGACGCCGGAGTCCAATTAATGCTGGCATCACTGTCTCTGTCTTTGGACAAATCGAACGTGAAGACGAAGTCCGAGATGAGCTGCAGCCCGGACTACTTCTTCATTTTCAATTTGTACGAAGGCGGAGACAGTGACATCAGCGCTGATTGGGCACTGTTGTCACAAGTCACAACACCGCATGAAAGCCCCAGGTAGAGCGACTGCTGACACTGCGGGAATGGTGCGGGCACGGGAGGTGAGCATAAGCTTTATTATTTTATCCAGGGCAAGAAAGGGATATGAGAAGTTGTCCATTACTTCTTTAATATTGTCTCCCCGGTACCCTATGTTATTTATATATATTATTACTTTTTATTTATTTACTGCACTATCTGCTCATTTTTTTTATATACGAAGCCCTGGTTGAAAGGCTACATTCAGGGCCGCCATCAGGGCATTACTGCCCTTACTGCTGTATGGGGCCCCGCTCTTGTGCTTCTACTCATTGGGCCCCAAGTGCTATGTGCTGCGGGCCTGCGATGCACCCATCAGCACACATGTCGGCACCAGGGCCAGGAGCTTTCTCTGAGCTGCGCACGGCCGTCTGACCTTGGCGGCTGTGCAGCTCCCGCTCCCTCCATGTTCTCTGTATTTCCGGTCAGGTGACAGCACGTATGCAAAGATGTCATTGTGTATGCACTGACATGGACCGGACACTGGAAGCAGAGCTGCACTGCTGGGGAGTGTGTTGTGAGTTCCGTTCTGGGGCTCCCTTCTGTGGTTGCTAATGGTATGTTTGCGAGTTCTGCCCTTGGGCTCCCTCTGGTGGTTTCGAGTGGAACTGCTGCTCCGTTAGGTAGCTGTAGCAGCTGCCTTCACTAATCGCCTTGCCTGGGTTTGTTATTTAAACCTGCTCTGAGCTTTAGTCCATGCCTGCTGTCAATGTTCTTGGTTGGATTTGATTCTTCCCTTGGATTTCTCATATGGCCAGTCCTTGTCTGCAAAAGATAAGTTTTGCTAGTTTGTTTGTCCATTTGTTTGGACTCTATTGCTTTGCATTTTGTCTCTTTTGTCCAGCTTGTCACTATGTCTTATTTAGGCTAGCTGGAAGCTCTGGGAAAGCAGATTTGCCCCTCCACACCATGAGTCGGTGTGGAGTTCATTTTTGTAAACTCTGCGTGGATTTTGTAGTTTTTAATACTGACCACACAGTATCCTTTGCTCTCTGTCTATCTAGTTTAGTATTGGCCTCACAGTCAATATTTGTGGGGGGTTATCTTTCCTTTTGGGGGTTTCTCTGAGGCAAGATAGCTTTCTATTTCCTTCTTTAGGGGTAGTTATATCTTAGGCTGTGACGAGGTGTCTAGGGAGTGTCAGGAACATCCCACGGCTATCTCTAGTTGTGTTGTTAGGATTAGGGACTGCGGTCAGTAGAGATACCACCTTCTCAGAGCTCATTCCATGTTGCGTTTTAGCCACCAGGTCATTTCAGTGTGGGCTCTTAACCACCAGGTCATAACAGTACAGCAGGCCAGTAATGAATTGAATGCGTCTCAAAAGAAGGGAAAAAAAAGAGTTCTGAACCATTTTTTTTCTGTGCTCTGTTCTGTCTTCTTTTTCCTCTTGATATCTGGGTGGTGCTGGATATATACTCTGGTATGGAGGTTCAGGGTTTGTTTTCTCGTGTGGATCAACTTGCTGCAAGAGTCCAGGGTATCCAAGATTATATTGTTCAGACTCCGGCTCTCCTGATTTGTTTTTTGGGGACAGATCCAAGTTTTTGAACTTTAAAAATAGCTGCAAATTGTTTTTTGCTTTGAAACCCCGTTCTTCTGGTGATCCCATTCAGCAAGTGAAAATCATTATATCCTTACTGCGTGGTGATCCTCAAGACTGGGCATTTGCTCTTGAAACAGGGAATCCGGCATTATTGAATGTAGATGCATTTTTTCAGGCGCTCGGATTGTTGTATGACGAACCTAACTCTGTAGAGCATGCTGAGAAAACACTGTTGGCCCTCTGTCAGGGTCAGGAAGCGGCAGAGTTATATTGCCAGAAATTTAGAAAATGGTCTGTGCTCACTAAGTGGAATGAAGAGGCGCTGGCTGCTATTTTCAGAAAAGGTCTTTCTGAAACCCTTAAAGATGTTATGGTGGGCTTTCAGGGCGGCACGGTGGCGCAGTGGTTAGCACAGCAGCCTTGCAGCGCTGGGGTCCGGGGTTCTAATCCCACCCAGGACAACATCTACAAAGAGTTTGTATGTTCTCTCCGTGTTTGCGTGGGTTTCCTCCGGGTTCTCTGGTTTCCTCCCACATTCCAAAGACATACTGATAGGGATTCTAGATTGTGAGCCCCATCGGGGACAGTGATGATAATGTGTGCAAACTGTAAAGCGCTGCGGAATATGTTAGCGCTATATAAAAATAAAGATTATTATTATTATTATTCCTGCGCCTGCCGGTTTGAGCGAGTCTATGTCTCTAGCCATTCAGATTGATCGGCACTTGCGTGAGCGCAAGGCGGTGCACCATATGGCAGTGTCCTCTGAGCGAAGTCCTGAGCCTATGCAATGTGATAGGATTTTGACTAGAGCAGAAAGGCAGAAATTCAGACGTCAGAATGGCCTGTGTTTTTACTGTGGTGATTCAGCTCATGCTACTTCTGACTGCCCTAAGCGTACTAGGAGGGTCCCTAGGTCTGTTACCATTAGTACTGTGCAGCCTAAATTTCACTTGTCTGTTACCCTGATTTGCTCATTGTCGTCCTTTTCTGTTATGGCATTTGTGGATTCTGGCGCTGCCCTAAACTTAATGGACTTAGACTTTGCCAGGCGCTGTGGTTTTTCCTTGGAACCTTTGCAGAGTCCTATTCCCTTAAGGGGGATTGATGCTACGCCATTGGCCAAGAATAAACCTCAGTACTGGACACAGTTAATCATGTGCATGGCTCCAGCACATCAGGAAAATATTCGTTTTTTGATGTTGCATAATTTGCATGATGTTGTTGTGCTGGGTTTTCCATGGTTACAGGAACATAATCCAGTGCTGGATTGGAGATCTATGTCTGTGACTGGTTGGGGTTGTCAGGGGATACATAGTGATATTCCTTTGATGTCCATTTCCTCTTCCCCTTCTTCTGAAGTTCCTGAGTTTTTGTCGGATTTCCAGGATGTATTTGATGAGCCCAAGTCCAGTTCCCTGCCTCCTCATAGGGACTGCGACTTTTCAATCTGTCTGTGCCAGAGCATGCCGCTATGCGGAGTTATGTAAAGGAGTCCTTGGAGAAAGGGCATATTCGCCCGTCTTCGTCACCGTTGGGAGCGGGATTTTTTTTTGTTGCCAAGAAGGATGGCTCCTTGAGACCCTGTATAGATTATCGCCTTCTCAATAAGATCACTGTCAAATTCCAGTATCCGTTACCTTTGCTTTCTGATTTGTTTGCTCGGATTAAGGGTGCTAGTTGGTTTACTAAAATCGACCTCCGAGGGGCGTATAATCTTGTGCGTATTAATCAAGGTGATGAATGGAAAACAGCATTTAATACGCCTGAAGGCCATTTTGAATATCTTGTAATGCCATTCGGGCTCTCTAATGCTCCATCGGTATTTCAGTCCTTTATGCATGATATCTTCCGGAATTATCTGGATAAATTTATGATTGTGTATTTGGATGATATTTTGGTTTTCTCCGATGATTGGGAGTCTCATGTGAAGCAGGTTAGGATGGTGTTTCAGGTCCTTCGTTCTAATGCGTTGTTTGTGAAGGGGTCTAAGTGCCTCTTTGGAGTTCAGAGGGTTTCTTTTTTGGGTTTCATTTTTTCTCCCTCGGCTATTGAAATGGACCCTGTTAAAGCCCAGGCCATTCATGATTGGACTCAACCTACATCTGTAAAGAGCCTTCAGAAATTTTTGGGCTTTGCCAATTTTTATCGTCGCTTTATTGCTAATTTTTCTAGTGTGGTGAAGCCTCTGACCGATTTGACGTGGAAGGGCGCTGATGTGGTGAATTGGTCCTCTGCGGCTGTTGAGGCCTTTCAGGAGCTTAAACGTCGTTTTACTTCTGCCCCTGTGTTGCGTCAGCCAGATGTTTCTCTCCCTTTTCAGGTTGAGGTTGATGCTTCTGAGATTGGGGCAGGGGCCGTTTTATCACAGAGAAATTCTGATGGCTCTTTGATGAAACCATGTGCCTTCTTCTCCAGAAAATTTTCGTCTTCTGAGCGTAATTATGATGTCGGCAATCGGGAGTTGTTGGCTATGAAGTGGGCATTTGAGGAGTGGCGACATTGGCTTGAGGGAGCCAAGCATTGCGTGGTGGTCTTGACTGATCACAAGAATCTGATTTACCTCGAGTCTGCTAAGCGGTTGAATCCTAGACAGGCTCGGTGGTCTTTGTTTTTCTCACGTTTTGATTTTGTGGTCTCGTATATTCCTGGATCTAAGAATGTGAAGGCTGATGCCCTTTTCTAGGAGTTTTTTGCCTGATTCTCCGGGAGTTCTTGAGCCGGCTGGGATCCTCAAGGAGGGGGTGATTCTTTCTGCCATCTCCCCTGATTTACGGCGGGTACTTCAGGAGTTTCAGGCTGATAAACCTGACCGCTGTCCTGTGGGGAAATTGTTTGTTCCTGATAGATGGACTAGTAGGGTAATTTCTGAGGTTCATGGTTCGGTGTTGGCTGGTCACCCTGGAATTTTCGGTACCAGAGATTTGGTGGCTAGGTCCTTTTGGTGGCCTTCCTTGTCGCGGGATGTGCGTTCGTTTGTGCAGTCCCGTGGGACCTGTGCTCGGGCTAAGCCTTGCTGTCCCCGTGCCAGCGGGTTGCTTTTGCCTTTGCCTATTCCTGAGAGGCCATGGACGCATATTTCCATGGATTTTATTTCGGATCTCCCCGTCTCTCAAAAGATGTCGGTCATTTGGGTGGTTTGTGATCGCTTTTCTAAGATGGTCCATTTGGTGCCGTTGCCTAAGTTGCCTTCCTCTTCTGATTTGGTTCCATTATTTTTTCAGCATGTGGTTCGTTTGCATGGTATTCCGGAGAATATTGTGTCTGACAGAGGTTCCCAGTTCGTTTCTAGGTTTTGGCGGTCCTTTTGTGCTAGAATGGGCATTGATTTGTCTTTTTCTTCTGCATTCCATCCTCAGACTAATGGCCAAACGGAGCGAACCAATCAGACCTTGGAAACCTATTTGAGATGCTTCGTGTCTGCTGATCAGGATGATTGGGTGACCTTTTTGCCGTTGGCCGAGTTTGCCCTTAATAATCGGGCTAGTTCGGCTACCTTGGTTTCGCCTATTTTTTGTAACTTTGGTTTTCATCCTCGTTTTTCTTCAGGGCAGCTTGAGCCTTCTGACTGTCCTGGTGTGGATTCCGTGGTGGACAGGTTGCAACAAATTTGGACTCATGTGGTGGACAATTTGACGTCTCAGGAGAAGGCTCAGCGTTCTGCTAACCGTCATCGGTGTGTTGGTCCCCGGCTTCGTGTTGGGCATTTGGTCTGGTTGTCTTCTCGTCATGTTCCTATGAAGGTTTCTTCCCCTAAGTTCAAGCCTCGCTTTTTTGGGCCTTATAAGATTTCTGAAATTATCAATCCAGTGCCTTTTCGTTTGGCCCTTCCAGCTTCCTTTTCCATTCATAATGTGTTCCATAGATCCTTGTTGCGGAGATATGTGGTACCTATGGTTCCCTCCGTTGATCCTCCTGCTCCGGTGTTGGTTGAGGGGGAATTGGAATATGTGGTAGAGAAGATTTTGGATTCTCGTTTTTCGAGGCGGAAGCTTCAGTATCTGGTCAAGTGGAAGGGTTATGGCCAGGAGGATAATTCTTGGGTTGTTGCCTCCGATGTTCATGCTCCCGATTTGGTTCGTGCTTTCCATTTGGCTCGTCCTGATCGGCCTGGGAGCTCTGGTGAGGGTTCGGTGACCCCTCCTCAAGGGGGGGGGGTACTGTTGTGAGTTCCATTCTGGAGCTCCCTTCTGTGGTTGCTAATGGTATGTTTGCGAGTTCTGCCCTTGGGCTCCCTCTGGTGGTTTCGAGTGGAACTGCTGCTCCGTTAGGTAGCTGTAGCAGCTGCCTTCACTAATCGCCTTGCCTGGGTTTGTTATTTAAACCTGCTCTGGGCTTTAGTCCATGCCTGCTGTCAATGTTCTTGGTTGGATTTGATTCCTCCCTTGGATTTCTCATATGGCCAGTCCTTGTCTGCAAAAGATAAGTTTTGCTAGTTTGTTTGTCCATTTGTTTGGACTCTATTGCTTTGCATTTTGTCTCTTTTGTCCAGCTTGTCACTATGTCTTATTTAGGCTAGCTGGAAGCTCTGGGAAAGCAGATTTGCCCCTCCACACCGTGAGTCGGTGTGGAGTTCATTTTTGTAAACTCTGCGTGGATTTTGTAGTTTTTAATACTGACCGCACAGTATCCTTTGCTCTCTGTCTATCTAGTTTAGTATTGGCCTCCCCTTTGCTGAATTCTAATTTTATTTCTGTGTTCGTCATTTCCCTCTCCTTTCACAGTCAATATTTGTGGGGTGCTATCTTTCCCTTTGGGGGTTTCTCTGAGGCAAGATAGCTTTCTATTTCCTTCTTTAGGGGTAGTTATATCTTAGGCTGTGACGAGGTGTCTAGGGAGTGTCAGGAACATCCCACGGCTATTTCTAATTGTGTTGTTAGGATTAGGGACTGCGGTCAGTAGAGATACCACCTTCTCAGAGCTCGTTCCATGTTGCGTTTTAGCCACCAGGTCATTTCAGTGTGGCCTCTTAACCAACAGGTCATAACAGGAGTGACTGTGAGGTAAGTATGTAAAATGTTTTTTGTTTTCTTTATAAAATGAATTCAATGGGTGAGGGGTTGAAGGTAACTGCAAGTGATGAAGTGGGGAGTGTAAGGGGGACTGCACACGATGTAGTGGGGGGAGTGGGGCTGCACATGATGAAGTGGGGGTGTTAGGGGAGCTGCACAGGAAGGGGGACTGGGGCTGCACATGATAAGGTGGGGAATAAGGGGGACTGCACATGATGAAGTGGGGGGTGAGGGGGACTGCACACGAAGTGGGGAAAGGGGACTGCACATGATGAAGTGGGGCCATTTGATGCATAAAGAGTTCATCCATATCTTCAGCTTGCACAGGCGGCCTGTAGTAAATGCCTACAATTATGTCCTTTCCATTGTTCTCTCCTTGTATTCTTACCCAAACAGTTTCCACAGAACTCCCAGTCTCTGAAGCTTCAATCTCTGTGCAGATATACGCTTTTCTAACATACAATGCAACATCTCCTCCTCGTTTACCAAGTCTGTATCTTGCAAATAAGTTGTATCCTTCAAGCCTTGTATTCCAATCATGTGTATCGTCCCACCAAGTTTCAGTGATGCCAATCACATCATATTTCTTTTCCTGCGTTAGTAGTTCCAATTCTCCTTGTTTGTTGCCCATGCCTTGTGCATTCGTATAGAAACATTTTAGTTTGTGATTGGTTTCTCTTTCTCTAATATTTTTATTATTTAGATTTTTTTGTCTTTGTTCTTCATTGAATGATAAATTATCAATTTTTATTGTTATATATTACAGGGGTCTCCCATTATATTTAGATACCTGATGTAAGCTATATTAATACAGGCAGCATCTTATGAATCTTGAACATGGACAAACTAGGAAGGAACGGGGAGAGCAACTGTTGAGTGGGAACGCCACATCTCTTATATCTAGGGTGCCAACCTCTGCAGCTAGGCAGTACCAGCCTAGGTATTGATCTAAGGTGCCACAGGTTATTATTTTGATGTTGCCTTGGGGCTTTTATACAACTCAGTATCTTTGACCTAGATATGCTACCTACAGGTCTTTTGAATTTATATATCGCATTATCTTGTACACATCTACACCATTGATTAATAGTATTTGTCAGCTGTAGGTCATCCAGATATACTATCCTGTTTAGGTCTACTGGATTTATATATCACAGTATTTTGGACAGATATACATAATTGAAAATCTATTTATATTAAAAGAATTTAATAAACTATTTCAAGGGTATACCCATACCTCCCAACTTTTGAAGAAGGGAAAGAGGGACAAAGGCAAATTTTAGACCACACCCATTTCACAACTAGTCACACCCACGTCCATGCTCCAACCACACATATTTAGCTCTGCTAATCACAGTTTCATAAATAATTATAAAAAGAAAAAAAAAATGTATTTATAAGTAATGAATTAAAGTACATGCTATGCCCCCACTACTCAGTTTATATTCTGTGCCCACTCACTTTTCTCCCTCCCATACTGTCTCCTCACACTATTCTCCTCCCTCTGTACATATACCCTTTATACCCTGTACACTATATATAAAACTACTACTCCCAGCATGCTATGTCAGTAATCTGTGGTAAAACTACAACTCCCAGCATACTATGTCAGTAATCTGTGGTAAAACTACTACTTCCAGCATGCTAGGTCAGTAATCTGTGGTAAAGCTACTACTCCCAGCATGCTGTGCTTGTAATCCATGATAAATCTACTACTCCTAGCATGCTGTGTCAGTGACAAATGATAGGACTACTCCTAGCATGGTAAAAACTACTGAGTAGTAGTTTTACCATGCTGCGAGAAGTAGTTTTATCATGGATTACAAGCACAGGATGCGGAGAGTAGTAGTTTTACAACAGATTATTGACACTGCATGCTGGGAGTAGTAGTTTTACCATAGATTACTGACACTGCATTCTGGGAGTCGTAGTTTTACCTCAGATTACTGACACTGCATGCTGGGAGTGGTAGTTTTACCACAGATTACTGACACTGCATGCTATGCTAGTAATCTGTGATAAAACGACACTGATGTTTACACCACGTGACCCCGGATACGGCCACACACCTCACTCCTGGTAGTAAGCTTCTTCATTTCAGGACGGAGCGTGTCAGGAGTGGCTGCGGTAACTACACAGCACCCCCGGTAAGAGACAGACGCCACAGGACAGGCAGACAGGGCAGCGTGTGAGGAGAATGAAAACTCCTCATCAGTAATTCCGAGCTCCTACAGCTTCCGGATGCGGCAAAAATAGGTGAGTGATGTCACTAGAGGGGGCGGGGTTCAGGTTCCTGACTAGACAAGCTCTGGCAGTCATGTGACCCATGTGTTTGTGCGCTGCTTCTGTAGTTTCTCCTGAGACTGGTACAACCTCAGTGAGGTGCCAGAAAAGTAAGATTCTAGAATGTGAATGTAGCTTTAGGTTTCAATAAATCAGGTTTTTGGTAATGCTTGAATGACTTTGTGCTACATCCATTTTTAGTATATGTAGCAATTATTGCAATCTTTGTCATTCATTTTTTTCTCACATGAAAAAATTGTGAGAGCCAGTGTCAGTCAGGGCTGGAGGGGCGGTTACAGGGCCGCTATGTATAGTCAGAGCGGTGACTGAACCAGAGGTGCCCCCACCTCCATGACTGAAATCGAATGCTGGCTGGGAGGATAAAGGTCATTTTTTCCCACTGCATTCGGTTACGTGCAGGCGCCAGGCAGCATAATAACGCTGATAACCTGCAGATTTACAGTATATCTGCAGGTTTACAGCATTATTTTTGGTGACAGGTTCCCTTTAATTTGGCCTTCACTGAAAGATCATTTATTTCCTTTCCTTGTTGAAAAAATGGAAATGGATTACGGAATCTTAACCTTTCACGCCACAGCTCATTTTCATTTTTTCTTCCCATAACATTTTTATTTTTATCCATTCAGAGAAAGAAAGCAGCAAAAGGCAGCACTCACCGATCCATCATGAGAGGTAACTTTTATTAGTCTGATTGACCCGTGGAAGCGCCAGGAGGGCGCGAAACGGCCGTCGTCAGGCTTGCCGCACTTTATACATCTGTACTCCCGGCCGTGATGTCTTTTACGTAATCTAATAAAAGTTACCTCTCATGATGGATCGGTGAGTGCTGCCTTTTCCTGCTTTCTTTCTCTGAATGGACTTGGATATGTATCGTGGCTAGAGCACCTAAGATCCGGCGGTCAGACTCCCATCGCAGGTGAGCAGGCGTGCGTTGTTTCCTTTGAGCGGTGGTGCGGTCAGCTGTTTTTTCTTCCAGATTCACATTTTTATTTTTATGCCAATATAGCCTGTCATGATAATGGGAATATGCCATGTTTGAGTATCACCCTAAAAGTTTCATGGCTTCCAGACACATGCTGTGGGCCTTCCGACCCCCCTCTTCCCACTCTGCCTGTGTGTGATTCCTAAACCCCTCATTTCACCCCTTCCTCAAGAATTTACATGGTTCTATGCTGCGGGCAGACTAGTCTCCCTACCCTACTCATTCCCCAACCCACCTGGTACTGGTTAAAACTGGTACAGAAGCATGGGCTTCTATTGTTCTTTCAAGGTTATATATATTGGCACTGATCAGGGCCAGAGATATAAGAATTATATATTCCGGATGTCCATCGAAGGATCTATAACTTCCTGAAACCGCTAGAAGATAAACCCAATGAGTGCAAAGTGTGGGTTTCTCCGTAAGCAGTTCATGTAAGTATGCCGTGTTTACACTTAAAAGAATCGCCCCGACGTGGTGCACCTCGTGATCCTGGTGTATTTCGTATACAAGATTCATACAGCGAGCTAGGTAGAAAAATGGTTGCCATAACACTAAGTAAAAGGGGAGGTTTCAGCCTCTGAGTAAGGTCAGCACAGGGGGAGTGCCTTGGGTTTAGGTTAGCAAATAAGTAAGGGAAGTGTGCAGTCTTGACATGTCTTTGTCTGAGGTCTAGCTGCTATACAGAGGTCCAATGCATCTAGATGTGTACCTCCCAGCACATGGTCGGCCATGAGATAAGTTGACATAAAGAAATGTAAGTGTTCTTTTTCAACTTTAATCCCATTTTATTTGTAATTGTATTGTACATATGATAATTGTCTTCTTTATAATATCTTTTTATACCTCTGTAAACACTGCCTACCTTTTTTGGAGTAAAATATAAAATTACTAGCTTGTCTCTCCTTGTTCTATAACGAACTGTCGCATCCTCTGAAGTGAATTACGCTACTAATCTTGTTTAGCTCCGGACCCATTAATAAGCAAGAAATCGGAGCTGGTGGCAGCATAATTTGTCCTGTGCAATTGGGAGTCTTTGCAGCGACCGGAGGCGTTGATAATTATTGTTCCCGCCTAAGTGGGAGTAGTTACATCGCCCTCGCTGCAGCATGCCAAATAGCCAGTACATAGCAGGCAGCCTTGCTGGCAACTAATTACCCTAGGTGCACTACCCTGACTGACCTGAGGGTAAAGGGGGCACCAGGGAGCTGCAAGTTCCAATCCGGAACTGGGAAGTGGGATATAGATAAATCCCCTTGAGAAAGAACCAGGGGAAACCAAACAACCCCCGGTTCATGACAAATTGGTGTGAGTGGTGGGGATGATAAAGGTATCCTCTCCGTGAACCCTGACATGTTGGCGGCAGCACGGTGGGATTCCTGACATAGCCGTATGAGGGATTGTTTTTTGCGGGACGAGTTGCATATTTGAACAACACCATTGGTTTTACCATACAGTGTACAGGAAAATTGGGAAAAAATTCCAAGTGCGGTGAAATTGCAAAAAAAAGGGCAATTCCACAATTGTTTTTGTCATGTTCACTAAATGCTAAAGCTGACCTACAATTTAGATGCTCCAGGTCATTATAAGTGCCTAGATACCACGTATAGGTTCTTTTTATTTAAGTAATGAAAAGAAAATCCAAAGTTTGTAAAAAAACAAACAAACAAAAAAACACAACACAAATTCGTCATTTTCCGAGACCTCTGTAGTGTCTCCATAGTGTCTCGGGATCTGGCGCCGGGTGAGGGCTTATTTTTTGTGCGCCGAGCTGACGTTTTTATTTATACCAATTTGGTGAAGATACGATCATTTGATCATCCGTTAATGCAATGTTGCAGAGACCAAAAGAAAACATAATTCTGGCTTTTTAATTTTTTTTCTCGTTACGTCGTTTATCGATCAGATTAAATCGGATTAAGTCATTTTATATATTGATAGATTTGGCGATTCTGAAAGCGGCGATACCAAATGTGTGTATTTTTTTTATCTATTTTTCATTGTTTTATTTTGAATGTGGGGAAATTTAAACTTTTACATTTTTTAAAATCTTTTTTTTTTAATTTACAATTTCTTCAATAGTCTCCATGGGAGACTAGAAGCTGCAATCATCTGATCGCTTGTGCTACACAGCGCAAGGCTTCAGCTCACTTGCTATCAGTGCTGACCCCTGGTCCGCAATCAAGCGATGACAATCACTGGGATCTCCTGCAGACCATGGATTGTCATGGCAACCCATCGGCGACCCGCAGTCATGTGACACGGGTGCCGATGGGCTGGATTAGAGATGATCTGACAGCGGCATTTAATAGGTTAACAACCACAGGAGGATCGCAATTCCCCCGTGGCTTTTAGGGGCACATGTCAGCTGTTCAAATCAGCTGATGTGCAGGGAACGATGTGGGCTCAGCGCCGGAGCCCACCTCAAAGAGGGAGACCCGACATGCGACGTACATGGGTGGCACATGTCATGAAGGGGTTGATAAACCATGTTTTACTTAAACTGCATTTTAAGAGTACCGCAACCGAATGAGTAGAAACTTTACAATTCGTGCAGAAGCATGGGCACAAATCACAAGGCACACATGTGACTGCCACGGGGAAACCGCATGTCTTGGGTAAAAGCGACTACAGAAGCGAAAGCAGACAACGTAGAGAAGCAGATAAAGAAACTGGGGCAGGCTAATCTCCAGCAGCAACAGCTATGGCAGCAGCACCACAGACAGCAGATGGAACTCCTAGCCAAAGCGATCCGTGGCACAGCAACTGCCCCACCTACAAGTTAGGCTGCCGTCACACTAGCACTATTTGGTCAGTACTTTACATCAGTATTTGCAAGCCAAAACCAGGACTGGGTGATAAATGCAGAAGTTGTGCATATGTTTCTATTACACTTTTCCTCTGAATGTTCCACTCCTGGTTTTGGTTTACAAATACTGATGTAAAATACTGACCAAATACTGCTAGTGTGACGGCAGCCTTAGGCCGGCTTCACACTCAGCGTATGAAAATACGGTCCGTATATTACGGCCGTAATACGCTGAAATGTCCCGAAAATAGTGGTCCGTAGCGCCTCCGTAGGCAGGGTGTGTCAGCGTTTTTTGCGCATGGCATCCTCCGTATGTAATCCGTATGGCATCCGTACTGCGTGGTTTTCTCGCAGGCTTGCAAAACCAACATACCGCTATAGAAATGATCCATGTGTCCCAAAAAGAAAAAAAAAAAAAAATATATATATATATATATATATATATATATATGTCATTAGACACATATATGTATATATATTAATATTTATTCCAGCGCTATACAGCTTGAAAGCCGGTAATTCAATTACCGGCTTTTTCTTTCTCCTTCTTAAAACCCGACATGATTTGAGACATGGTTTACATACAGTAAACCATGTCTTCTCTCCATTTTTTTGCAGATTCCACACTACTAATGTCAGTAGTGTGTATCTGCAAAATTTGGCCGTTCTAGCTCTTAAAATAAAGGGTTAAATGGCGGAAAAATTGGCGTGGGCTCCCGCGCAATTTTCTCCGCCAGAGTAGTAAAGCCAGTGACTGAGGGCAGATATTAATAGCCTGGAGAGGGTCCATGGTTATTGGCCCCCCCCCCCCTGGCTAAAAATATCTGCCCCCAGCCACCCCAGAAAAGGCACATCTGGAAGATGCGCCTATTCTGGCACTTGGCCACTCTCTTCCCATTCCCGTGTAGCGGTGGGATATGGGGTAATGAAGGGTTAATGCCACCTTGCTATTGTAAGGTGACATTAAGCCTAATTAATAATGGAGAGGCGTCAATTATGACACCTATCCATTATTAATCCAATTGAATGAAAGGGTTAAATAAAACACAAACACATTATTTAAAATTATTTTAATGAAATAAAAACAATGGTTGTTGGAGTATTTTATTCTACGCCCAATCCAATCACTGAAGACCCTCAATCTGTGAAAGAAAAAACATAATAAACCAACAATATACTTACCCTCCGCAGATCTGTAACGTCCAACGATGTAAATCCTTCTGAAGGGGTTAAAACATTTTGCAGCAAGGAGCTTTGCTAATGCAATGCTACTCCTCGCTGCAAAACCCCGGATAATGAGTCTAAATATAGATCAATGAGCTATATTTAGCTTCATTTGCGGTGAGGCGCCCTCTGCTGGATGTTCATAGATCGTGGGAAATTTCCTAGAAAGCTCCCAGGCTTTCTAGGCAAGTTCCCACGATCTATAAACAGCCAGCAGAGGGCGCCTCACCGCAAATGAAGCTAAATATAGCTCATTGATCTATATTTAGACTCATTCTCCGGGGTTTTGCTGCGAGGAGTAGCATTGCATTAGCAAAGCTCCTTGCTGCAAAATGTTTTAACCCCTTCAGAAGGATTTACATCGTTGGACGTTACAGATCTGCGGAGGGTAAGTATATTGTTGGTTTATTATGTTTTTTCTTTCACAGAACGAGGGTCTTCAGTGATTGGATTGGGCGTAGAATAAAATACTCCAACAACCATTGTTTTTATTTCATTAAAATAATTTTAAATAATGTGTTTGTGTTTTATTTAACCCTTTCATTCAATTGGATTAATAATGGATAGGTGTCATAATTGACGCCTCTCCATTATTAATTAGGCTTAATGTCACCTTACAATAGCAAGGTGGCATTAACCCTTCATTACCCCATATCCCACCGCTACACGGGAATGGGAAGAGAGTGGCCAAGTGCCAGAATAGGCGCATCTTCCAGATGTGCCTTTTCTGGGGTGGCTGGGGGCAGATATTTTTAGCCAGGGGGGGGGGCCAATAACCATGGACCCTCTCCAGGCTATTAATATCTGCCCTCAGTCACTGGCTTTACTACTCTGGCGGAGAAAATTGCGCGGGAGCCCACGCCAATTTTTTCCGCCATTTAACCCTTTATTTTAAGGGCTAGAACGGCCAAATTTTGCAGATACACACTACTGACATTAGTAGTGTGGAATCTGCAAAAAAAATGGAGAGAAGACATGGTTTACTGTATGTAAACCATGTCTCAAATCATGTCGGCTTTTAGGAAGGAGAAAGAAAAAGCCGGTAATTGAATTACCGGCTTTCAAGCTGTATAGCGCTGGAATAAATTTTAATATATATACATATATGTGTCTCACTGACATATATATATATATATATATACCTATTCTATGTGTACACATTTATTCTACCTATTGGACTGTAAGCTGTCAGTGTGATTTTACTGTACACCGCACTGAATTACCGGATTTTCTCTCTAACAGCGCTGCGTATTTCTCGCAAGTCACACTGCTTGTCCGTGTGAAATCCGTATTTTTCACGCTTCCATAGATTTTCATTGGCGTATTTCTTGCGCAGTACGGTGACAAACGCAGCATGCTGCGATTTTGTACGGCCGTAGAAAGCCGTATAATACTGATCAGTAAAATACGGCAGATAGGAGCAGGGGCATAGAGAATAATTGTGCCGTATTTTTTGCGAGTTTTACGGACGTAGTTTCTGCGCTCTTACGTCCGTAAAACTCGCAAGTGTGAAGCCGGCCTTAATGTGATGATTCAGACGTGAGGATGACTGTAAGGAAGGTCTTGAAAAAGTTGACCCCCTAGTGATGAAAACAAGGTGTTCATGACGGTTTTCAGAACTAGAGAAATTGCCTCCCGAGCAGTGCATGGAGGTTTTGGCACCATATCTAGTGGAGAAACTACAGAAGGCCTATAATGACCTAGCCTTGCAGGGTGCAAAAGAGTATGCCAAGTTGAAAATGGAGATCTTGGCATGCTTAGGGTTGACTTACTGCTAACTCGCAACAGTTTGAACTTGATGGGGCCTGGTCTTTATTCAACCAATTTGACTAAGTAACAAGTGCACCAAAGGGCCAACCATAGTAAGAAACCTCCCCGGTCCCAACTGTTCGACCTCCTACACTCAGTTCAAAAGCGGTTGCCACCAGAAACTTCTTCCCCAGCACAGATGGTAGAGACGGTTACCATGGACAGGTTCATACACTCCCTTCCAAGGCCAGTGCAGTCCTGTGTTGCCAAGGGAGATCCCCAAAATGCTGATGACCTGGTGGGCCTGGTGGAAAGGTACCAGGGGGTCGAGAGTTTCTTGGAGAAGCAAGGGGTCTGAAAACCTCCATACTGGGATTCCCAAAGGGGGGTTGATACTCAAATGAAGGGAACTAGGGCCACAAGTGGGGGCATCCAAGAGCCCAGGAGGTCCTGTATTGTTGCCATAGGCCCCATCTGATTATGTGATTTTTTGGAGGTGTCACACCCTGGGTCACATATTGCACCAAGGACCACTGCTCGTATGCATATCCTGCATGTAGTGTTCACTCCAGCAGTGAACGGAGTAGCAATGACTGTTCTGTTGAACTCAGGAAGTTTGCTAAACCTAATAAGGACCACACTGCCTCATCGGCTGATTCCTGGGATGTACAATCGGTCAGCAAGGAAGAGACAGTTCAGTCTTGGAGATCGGATACTAGTGCAGGTAAACAGTGAAGCATAAATTTCTGGCCAAGTAGCAGGGCCTCTACGAAGTGGTTGAAAAGTTTGGCGACGTCAACTATAAAGTCCATCAACCAGTGACAGTGACGCCCGATCAAGTGTACCATGTCAACCTGATGAAGCCACTGTGACAAAGAGAGGCCGTGGAAACTCCGTGTTTGGTGGCTAAGAGCGAAGCCGACATGGAAGATGTCATGTGCCCAAAAGTAGCCCTACCGAGCATTACTTCATCGTAACAGATACCTATATGCAAAGTTACTGGGTTGTAATTACGTCATAGAACATGAAGTCTTCAAACCTCGCCAAGAGGTAATCATGAAGGAGGTGAAACAGATGTTAAACCTAGGAGTCATTGAAGAGTCCAAGAGCAGCTGGTCTAGTCCCATAGCTTGGTGCTGAAGCCAGATGGAAACTGCAATGACTACCAAAAGCTCAATGAAGTTTCTAAACTTGATACCTATCCAATGTCCCATGTCGACAAGCTTATTGAAAGTCTAAGGCCAGCCCGGTACATTACTACTCTGGACCTCACAAAAGTGTGTCGGAAGATTTTCCTGTACAAAGATGCCAAAGAGAAGATGGCTTTTTCAGCACCAGATGGTTGTTTCCAGTATGTCAGGTTGCAATTATTTGTGTTTCAAGGAGCTCCAGCCACCTTCCAGAGAGGCATGGACTGAATTGTAGCTCCCCTCAAGATGGACGCTTCAGCTTACCTGGATGACATCATGATCTTAAGCCAGAATTGGGGAAGCCATCTAGGCACAATCCAGGGGATATCTGATGATTTAAGGAAGGCGAGGTTACATAGTTACATAGTTATTAAGGTTGAAGGAAGACTATAAGTCCATCTAGTTCAACCCATAGCCTAACCTAACATGCCCTAACATGTTGATCCAGAGGAAGGCAAAAAAAAACCATGTGGCAAAGAGTAAGCTCTACCTTGGGGAAAAAAATTCCTTCCCGACTCCACATACGGCAATCAGACTAGTTCCCTGGATCAACGCCCTATCAAGGAATCTAGTGTATATACCCTGTAACATTATACTTTTCCAGAAATGCATCCAGTCCCCTCTTAAATGTAAGTAACGAATCACTCATTACAACATCATACGGCAGAGAGTTCCATAGTCTCACTGCTCTTACAGTAAAGAATCCGCGTCTGTTAGAGGATGCCCCCTTGTCCCTGTTTCAGGTCTATGATTAAAAAGATCATCAGAAAGGTCTTTGTACTGTCCCCTCATATATTTATACATTAAAATAAGATCACCCCATAGTCTTCGTTTTTCCAAACTAAATAGCCCCAAGTGTAATAACCTATCTTGGTATTGCAGACCCCCAGTCCTCTAATAACCTTGGTCGCTCTTCTCTGCACCCGCTCCAGTTCAGCTATGTCTTTCTTATACACCAGAGACCAGAAGTGTGCACAGTATTCTAAGTTTGGTCGAACTAGTGACTTGTATAGAGGTAAAATTATGTTCTCCTCATGAGCATATATGCCTCTTTTAATGCATCCCATTATTTTATTTGCCTTTGTAGCAGCTGCCTGACACTGGCCACTGAATATGAGTTTGTCATCCACCCATACCCCCAGGTCTTTTTCATTGACGGTTTTGCTCAGAGTTTTAGAATTAAGCACATAATTATACATCTTATTACTTCTACCCAAGTGCATGACCTTACATTTATCCCCATTAAAGCTCATTTGCCATTTATCAGCCCAATCTTCTAGTTTACATAAATCATCCTGTAATACAAAATTGTCCTCCTCTGTATTGATTACCCTGCAGAGTTTAGTGTCATCTGCAAATATTGAAATTCTGCTCTGAATGCCCCCTACTAGGTCATTAATAAATATGTTAAAAAGAAGAGGGCCCAATACTGACCCCTGTGGTACCCCACTGCTAACCGCTACCCAGTCTGAGTGTGCTCCATTAATAACCACCATTTGTTTCCTATCCCTGAGCCAGCTCTCAACCCACTTACACATATTTTCCCCTATCCCCATTATTCTCATTTTATGTATCAACCTTTTATTGGCACCGTATCAAAAGCTTTTGAAAAGTCCATATACAATACATCCACTGGGTTCCCTTGGTCCAGTCCGGAACTTACCTCTTCATAGAAACTGATCAAATTAGTCTGACATGAACGGTCCCTAGTAAACCCGTGCTGATACTGGGTCATGAGGTTATTCCTCTTCAGATACTCCAGTATATCATCCCTTAGAATTCCCTCCAGGATTTTACCCACAGTAGAGGTTAAGCTTACTGGCCTATAATTTCCGAGTTCAGTTTTTGTCCCCTTTTTGAATATTGGCACCACATTTGCTATACGCCAATCCTGTGGTACAGACCCTGTTATTATGGAGTCTTTAAAGATTAAAAATAATGGTCTATCAATGACTGTACTTAATTCCTGCAGTACTCGAGGGTGTATCCCATCCGGGCCCGGAGATTTGTCAATTTTAGTGATTTTTAGACGCCGCCGCACTTCCTGCTGGGTTAAGCAGGTGACATTTAATTGGGAATTTTTATCACTAGTAATTTTGTCTGCCATGGGATTTTCTTTTGTAAATACTGATGAAAAAAAGTAATTTAGCATATTGGCTTTTTCCTCATCCTCATCCACCATTTCACCCAGACTATTTTTAAGGGGCCAACACTATCATTTTTTAGTTTCTTACTATTTACGTAGTTAAAGAATATTTTGGGATTATTTTTACTCTCTCTGGCAATGAATCTCTCGGTCTCAATCTTTGCTGCCTTGATTTGCTTTTTACAGACTTTATTTAATTTTCTGTATTTATTTAATGTCTCCTCACTACCTACTTCCTTTAATTCTCTAAATGCATTCTTTTTGTCTCTTATTGCGCCCCTTACAGCTCTATTTAGCCATATTGGTTTCCTCCTATTTCTAGTATGTTTATTCCCATGCGGTATATACTGTGCACAGGTCCTATCCAGGATGCTAATAAATGTCTCCCATTTTCTTTGTGTATTTTTATGTCTCAGGATATCGTCCCAGTTAATTGCACCAAGATCCTCTCTCATCCGTTGGAAATTTGCCCTCTTGAAGTTTAGTGTCCTTGTAACCCCTCTATTACACATCTTTTTAAAGGATACATATGAAAACGTATTATTTTGTGATCGCTATTCCCCAAGTGACCCCCAACCCTTATATTTGCTATGCGGTCTGGCCTGTTGGTTAATATTAGGTCTAGCAGTGCCCCCCTTCATGTTGGGCCCTGAACCAGTTGTGAAAGGTAATTGTCTCTCATAGTTGTCAAAAAACGATTACCTTTGCTGGAACTGCAGGTTTCTGTTCCCCAATCTAATTCAGGGTAGTTGAAGTCCCCCATAATAATGACTTCCCCTTGAGTCGCAGCTTCATCTATTTGCTTTACGAGGATATTCTCCATTGCTTCTATTATTTTTGGAGATTTATAACAAACCCCTATCAGTAATTTATTATTTTTTCCCCCTCCCCTTATCTCCACCCACAGGGATTCTACATTTTCATTAAATTCACCTATATTATCACGCAGGATGGGCTTTAAGGATGATTTTACATATAGGCACACACCACCCCCTGGCTTATCTGTACGGTCATTTCTGAACAGGCTATAGCCCTGCAAGTTAACAGTCCAGTCATGGCTCTCATCCAGCCACGTTTCAGATATCCCCACCATGTCATAATTATGCTCCAACAACATTAGTTCTAATTCGTCCATTTTGTTGGCGAGGCTTCTGGCATTAGTATACATGCACTTGATGTTCCTCTATGTACCTCTATTCTTTTTTTAAATTATTAACTGTTCTAACCCCACCCCCCATGCCACCGCCACCCCCAACTTCCTTATTTGTGCCCAGGTCTCTGTCTGCACTATCTTCCCCTCCTATAAATTGAATACCCTCCCCCTCAATCCCTAGTTTAAACACTCCTCCAACCTTCTAGCCATTTTCTCCCCCAGCACAGCTGCACCCTCCCCATTGAGGTGCAGCCCATCCCTAGCGTAGAGCCTGTAGCCAACTGAGAAGTCGGCCCAGTTCTGCAGGAACCCCAACCCCTCCTTCCTACACCAATTCTTGAGCCACTTATTAACCTCCCTAATCTCCTGTTGCCTCTCTGGCGTGGCACGTGGTACAGGCAGTATTTAGCAAAATACCACTTTGGAGGTCCTTGCTTTCAGCTTGCAGCCTAATTCCCTGAAATCATTTTTAAGGACCTTCTACCTACCTCTAACTTTGTCATTTGTGCCAATGTGCACCATGACCGCTGGGTCCTCACCAGCCCCTCCCAGTAATCTGTCCACCCGATCAGCGATGTGTCGGACTCGAGCGCCAGGTAGGCAGCACACCGTTCGACGATCCCTGTCTTTGTGACAGATTGCCCTATCTGTTCCCCTAATAATTGAATCCCCCACTACCAGCACCTGTCTGGCCTGCCCTGCTCTCCTATTTCCCTCCTTACTGGAGCAGTCACTCCTCCGGCTTTCAGAGGACATGCCTGGCTGCAGCAGTGCTACCCCTGTACTGGCACCCCCCTCATCTGCGAACTTAGCAAACTTATTGGGGTGTTCCAGATCAGGACTAGCCTCCCTGGCACTCTTCCCTCTACCCCGCTTCCTGTCACCCAGCTTGCTACTTCGTCGTCCTGCAGCTCCATCCTACCATCCCCCCCTCATCTATCCCATTGAGCGTCTGCTCAGTGAGCAGAAGACTCCTCTCCATATTGTCTATGGATCTCAGTGTCGCCAGCTGCACATTTAGATTCAGAATCTGGGTTTCCAAATGCACAACATGCTCATATCTCGCACAGCAGTATGCACCCTCGATCGGCTGCTCAAGGACTGCATACATGTGGCAAGATGTGCACTGGATGGCATTAACAATAGTGGAGCACATTTCATAATAGGGATTGCACCAGACAGAAAAGTTAAATAAAAAAAAAAGAAAGAAAGAAATACAAAGTATTAATAAAATATAGACAGCAATTCAGTAATTCTTCCCTTGCAAACTCCCTGAATCCAAAGTCACTGAATTCCATCAACCCAAAGAAATGTGCCATTGGGATGGAAGAAGTCAAGTAGTTAGGTAAATTGCAGGGAGGAGTAATATCAAACTCCAAGTGAATAGGGTTGATGCAATTCAAAATTGGCCACAAGTTACCACTCCCAAAGAAGCAGGTCAGAGCGTTTCTGGGCATCATGGGCTATTACTGTCGGTTTATCACTAATTTCACCATGATAGTGGCTCCTATGACAGACCTCAAGGATACGAAGTTAGCTATGGCAAAGTCTTCTCCAGAAGTGGAGACAGCATTCCAGGAACTGAGGCTAGACCTGTGCAAACAGCCAGTGTTAGTGGTTCCAGACTTCTCCAAGTTGTTTGTGGTCCAGAGGGCCACATTAGATGTCGGATTAGGTGCAGTCTTGTCTCAGGAAGTGAACAGCGAGAACACCCGATAATGTACCGGAGTCAGAAACTGTCTTCCTGCAAGAAGAACTACTGACCACATTGGTGGAATATTCAAAGCAGCACAAGGTGGCACACATGTCCCACATGGAGGCCCACTCATTGGTGATGAAGTGGTTTTGTTCTGCATAAGGACTCTGGCGTGCGCGCTGCAGATGAAACTCCACTATTGCCTGCTGCTGCTCGCACAGTCTCTCCAGCATATGCAAGGTGGAGTTCCACCTTGTTGGTACATCGCATATCACTCAGTGAGCGGAACGGCAGAAGTGATGCTGCTGTTCAGACAGGAGAGCAGTAGAGAGAATGCCGAAAAGGTGCACACAATGCCTACACTTTCAGCAGCAGCTCTGACAGGTGTGTGTAGTTTTTCAGGAAGCTCTTTTTCAGGAAGTTAGGCACATGCGCCAGGCAAGTGATGTGCGTCAAACCAGCTAGGCTCATGATCTTCCACCGACTCCTCAACTCTGCCCGCCTTGCCTGTCTGCTGCACACTGTAGAAAGATGCTGCAGTTGGCAACTGAGTTTCGTCATCATCTGACTTATCCTGCAGTGGTCCACTGACCATGTGCACTAGCCCACCCATGTACTCATCTGCCAACAAAAAAAGTGGTTGGGCATCAGTGCACTCAGTCTCTTGCTCTTGGACCAGAGCCAGGTAGGTGGGCTACGGAACCAAAGCCAGTGGAGTCATCAAACAGCAGAAGAGATTGCTCCATGACTTAGGGTCCAGACTGATTGGAGGTGAGTTGGAAGCCGGATGACCATTGTCCTCAGGTGCCAACTGTGCACTTTCCACAGTGGACCGGGTGGAAGATAATGCAAAGGATTCGAAACCACTCTCAGCCATCCAATCCAACACTTTTTCAGCATCTTGTGACCTCACCATCTGTGCATCAGTATTCAGGCCTACGAAAAAACACATAAAGTCAGGTCGGCTGTGTGCACCAGAGGAAGGTCTTGTATTTGGACACATAGCAGGTACAGAATGACCACATCCTCTCCATGCATCAACTACACCACCACCACCACCATCAGCAGCAGCTGCATCAACACCACCACGTCCACTATTTGATGATCTCATTTTTGGAAGTGGATTTTCTAAACACTACTGACAAAGATGGCGGAAGAGTAGATTTATTTGCAACACTACTAGAAAACACAGCGGTCTTCGCAAATTATTTATTTGGCCTAGAAATGGCAACAAGATGGCCGATGCTAATTATTTATTTGCAGCACTACTAGAAAACACACAGTGGCCCTATACAATTATTTCTTTGGCCAATAAATGGCAATGAAATGGCTGATGTCAATTTATTTGCAACACTACTAGAACACACATAGCGGCCCTGAAAAATTATTTATTTGGTCAATAAATGGCAACGAGATGGCTGATGTCAATTATTTATTTCCCAGACTACTAAAAAACACTAGTCCAGAAAAATTATTTTTTGGGCCTACTAATGGAAATGAGACGGCTGACAATATTTTTTTCTCAGACTACTAAAAAACATACAACGGCTTAAAGAACTTTACTCCCTCAGATGGGGGACGGCGGCGTACACACAGTGGCTTAAAGGAACAGTACTCCCACAGGTGGGGGGGTTGCATAGTACATACAGTGGCTTAATTTAAGAGTACTCCCACAAGTGGGGGTGCAGAGTACACACAGCAGCTTTTGGCACAGTACTACCACAGATGTATGATGCAGAGTACACACAGTGACTTGTCTCAATACTACCACTACCACAGATATAGGATGCAGAGTACACACGACATTTTTTTTGCACAGTGTGCGGTCAGAATTTGTCCCTCACTACAGTAAAGGATTCCAAACAAATTTAAATATTAGACAAAGATAACACAAAATGTAGTTTTTAAATTAAGGTCTTTATTATTAAGGAAAAAATAAATCCAAATCTACAGAACCCTGTGTGAAAAAGTGATTGCCCCATAAACCTAATCACTGGTTGGGCAACCCTTAGCAGCAACAACTCCACAGTGTTGGCACATCACATATCAACCTGTTGACTGGCATGGACAAAGACCTCTGCATCGATGCAAGTTGATGACCTGAGGGGTGCGAATGGCAGAAGTGAGCGCACAGCTTCCATGATGCTTTCTGCAGCAGCTCAACCAGGCCAGGATAGTGGCGGGGAAATTGATGTACCACCTAGTTGAGGACGTGAGCCATGCAAGGCATGTGTGTGAGCTTGCCTCGGCATAGGGCCACCACCAGGTTAGCACAGTTATCGGACATGGCCTTCCCTAGATGCAGGTTCTGCAGAGACAGCCATTGCTCAAACTCGGCCTGGAGAGCTGTCCACAACTCTTCAGCTGCCTGTTAATGGTGAGCCCTGGCTACGCAGTACAGAGGTGGTGGGATTTCGTTCTGCACTGTTGGTACACGTGTCTCATTAAGGAAGAGATTGAGGGCGCAGGTGTTGGCCCTAGAAGAGGTGGAGGAGGCAGAAGCAATGGAGAAAGTATGAGCACACAGCTTCCATGCTTTCTGCAGCAGCTCACCCAGGCCAGGATAGTGGCGGGGAAATTGATGTACCACCAAGTTGAGGACGTGAGCCATGCAAGGCATGTGTGTGAGCTTGCCTCGGCATAGGGCCACCACCAGCTTAGCACAGTTATTCGACACGGCCTTCCCTGGATGCAGGTTCAGCAGAGACAGCCATTGCTCAAACTCGGCCTGGAGAGCTGTCCACAACTCTTCAGCTGCCTGTTAATGGTGAGCCCTGGCTACGCAGTACAGAGGTGGTGGGAATTTGTTATGCACTGTTGGAACACGTGTCTCATTAAGGCAGAGATTGAGAGCGCATGTGTAGGCCCTAGAAGAGGTGGAGGAGGCAGAAGCAATGGAGAAAGTATGAAATACGAAATACGGAGGTTTGCCCTGCAAGCCTCGGTGATTCCAAGACTTGTGAAGCTGCCACTTCCCCGCCTGCCCCCACAGCCACTAGAGTCATCCAGTCCCCAGTCAGCGATGTAGCGCCTCCGTCTCGCTCTGCTCCCTGACCCTTACCTGTGGTTTCGGGGTCGCCGCTTCTGAGCGGTACCCGGTGGGGACGCCGGTCTCCTGGGGCTTCTGTCCCATCTCCCGTGTCATCTACCTCTGCTGCTGCTTCCTGGACTCTGTGCGTGCCCCGCAGGTCTCCGGGCTCATCTCTAAGGGCGAGCGCGTGCACTCCCGGTCTCTTAAAGAGACAGAGCACCATTTTCAAAATTGCTTTCAGCCGATGGCTGAGTCTCATACTATTTCAGGCACCTCTGCCTTTAGGGAGGTGCCTGAGCAACAAGTGTTTCCAGTTGCTAGTTCTCAGGTTCTCTGTGCCTGTGTGTTATGCCCTGCTAGAACTTCGCAAAAAACTGGTTTGTTTCCTCAGAGCTTCCACCATGCTTTCTCACACCTTAAGGGACTACACCAGCACTACCTGCTGCTCTGCATACCTGCTGTCGCCTGTCACCCACTAGAGCTGCATATCTTCTGCCTGGTTCTCCGCTACTTGCAGTACCTGCCTGCTCACCAGTCCAGCCAAGTCAGCTTCAACGTACCCGGTGTCTAACTGGAGGTAGCACCTTGCGTCTTCCGAACTTTCCATTCTGACGCTGTTCGAGGGGGTCTTACTTCGGGAGTCCGGGGTTCGCTTAGTCACGCCCCCTTCGGAGCCCCCTGGGTAGTGGTCTGTGGTTTCACAAAAATTTCAATAAACGAATGTGCACTTCACCATCTGTGCCACCATTTCCATTAGTTACAAGCGAGATGTAACGCCCTTGGAAATGCTTACTCGTCCAAGTGTCTGTGGTGAAATGCACCCTGGCAGATAGAGATTTTGTCAAGCAATCGTTGATGTTGTCTGTGACAAGCTGGTGTAGCTCAGGCACAGCTTTTTAGAGAAGTAATGGTGACTGGGTAACTTGTACTGGGGGACTGCTTTCGGAAACCGTCTATATCTACCAGGCGGAAAGGCAGCATTTCCATGGCCAACAGATTGGAGATGGTGGAGTTCAACCTCTAAGGCTACTTTCACACATCAGTTTTCGCCATCAGGCTCAATTCGTCGAATTTTGAGAAAAACGGATCCGTCGCAAATTGTGAAAAACTGATGCAACGGATCTGACTAGCTGATCCGGAGAAGGGGGAGAGAGAGAGAGAGAGATGCCAGAAAAACACTAATGCACATACCATAAAAAAAATCGGAGCATGCTCAGTTTAGAAAAATGGAATCCGTTGCCGGATTCTGTCATTTGATGGATCCGGCACCATAGGCTTGCATTCCACCAAACGCCAGATGGCGCTGGATCCGTCGCTGTCTGATTTTCCAAAGGACACAAAAAATGTTAGTATGTCCAGCTGCCGGAAAAACAATTTTCTACCGATCTGGTGAAGAACAGATGAAACGTGAAGCCATCCGTCGCTAATACAAGTCTATGAGAAATGTTGATTGCGCATGTGAAGGTTCATGCATGTAGTAGTCAAACTATTGCACTTTTTTCCTCAGTTTTTTCAGCAAAGTTGGCAAATAACATAAGTTGACTCATCCTTTGCGGTGTCAAAAAAGGCATAGGTTAGGCAACTCTTGCCGTCCCTGCAAGCATACACTGCTGGCCACAGCCACAGTTGTGGCTAAGGATGCAGTGCTCATCGTGGCTGCATCATTCTGTGTCGGTGCCGTACGGCGCAACGTAACCTCCCTGTCTTCCTCCTCTTCCACCTTCTCAGATGACCAACTCAGCTGCATGCCTCTGTGTTCAAGCCAAGTGGGATCTACAACCTCATCATCATCCTCTGTATTATCACATTTCTCACCCCAAGAGTCACCCTCCTCTTCCGACCCTGATAGCACAGCACAGTCCGTGTAAGCCTCAGATATCTGAGTCTCATCAGGTTCACCCCCCTCCCCGGTGGTTAACGTCTGGTAATGAGGATCAGGATGCTGCTCGGAACCCAACTTTGTCCTGACCCTGATCAAAGCTAAAAAATTTGGGACATCAGTGCAGATGATTTTCTCCCCTTGACTCTGAATCTTTGGAGTACACTTTTGATGCCCATGACATAGAATGTGTGAACAGCTCTGCAAACTCACCATTCTGTGATTCTCTACTTTCAGTTGGGCGTTTGGAGAGTTGTGACATGGGGGGGGGGGGGGGGGGAGCAAGGTTAATTTGGGTGCCACCTCTGTGGACTGTACTGAGCATGATATTAAGGTGGAGGAAGAGGAGGAAAGGCCACTTATAGCTGTGCTTGACATCTAGTGGAGCACATGCTCTTTCTGGGCCTCATCAAAAAGGCGTACCGCTGTGCATCTGCCAAACAAAGGTACTGGGTAGCCCGTCCATTAACAGAAGTTGTCAGTTGTGTTTGTATAGGACGTGACGTTTTTTGGTTCACTAATGCTTTCACTAACATTACCACCTACCCCATGTACATGTTGAACACCAAGCCTAATCCCCCTTCCACCATGACCTCGCTTTTTCCCAGTCATATTGCTGAGCTAGTGTGGCAGGATTACAGTATTAGCAACAAAGAATTAGATTATACTCTACACACAGCTGAATGTGAGCAACACTAAATGACAAGGTGAAATATGGTGTGCTGAATCACATTAGTCACAGAAGAAAGAAATATTTCAGTGTGGGTGAGGCCTATATGACAAATAAGATATGCTCCAAACAATTTTAAACTGAGATCTCAGTTACTGTATCACGCTAGTAATACAAGAAGGCATTTTTTTAGTGTGAATGAGGTCTGTGTAACCTAGAAGATAAGCTCCAAACAATTTCAAACTCTGATCTAGCCTGCTGTATCACATTTGTTACAGAAAAATATTTTTTTTTACGGAGCAACAGCTCTGCACACAGAACAATTTCACCACGACTAAATGACAACGTGGAATATGGCGTGCTCTATCACATTTGTAACAGAGAAAAACATTTTTTTAAATTTGCATGAGCTCTGCAGACAGCTGAATTTCACCACCACTAAATGACAAGGTGAGATATGGTGTGCTGATTGCCGTTGGCAATTGCCAAAAATTTTTTTTTTTACTGTGCAACAGTTGTACAGAAAGATGAATTTCATCGCCACTAAATTACAGGGTGAGATATGGTGGGCTGTATCACATTAGCAACTGCAAAGAAAAAAAAAATCTTACTGGCCAACAGCTCAAATGAACAGATCAATTTCACCGCCTCTAAATGACAAGGTGACAAATGCCTTGCTGAAAAAATAAGATTTAGAAAGGTGCATGGAGCACAACAGAAGCAGTGTACAACACACTTCTTTGACATGTGCCCTGCTGTCTTTGTCTGACGACCTCAGGAATGGTAGGCAGAAAAAAAAAAAATCTGCTAGATTGCTGGAAGGTCAATTTCACATCCACACAAGAGATTACCTATCTAAACTATCTGATTTAGGCTGTGTGCACATGTTGCAGATTTTTCGCGTTTTTTCGCTATAAAAACGCTATAAAACTGCAAAAAAAGGCATACATTATGCATCCCATCATTTAGAATGAATTCCGCAATTTTTGTGCACATGATGCATTTTTTTTCTGTGAAAAAAACGCATCGCAGTAAAAAATGCTGCATGTTCATTAGTTTTGCGAATTTTTTGCGGATTTCCCACTGTATAATGCATTGGGAAATGTCCAGAAAAATCCGCAAAAAAAAAGCACCAAAAACGTGGTAAAAACGCGCAAAAAAACGCATGCAGATTTCTTGCAGAAAATTTCAGGTTTTTCTCAGGAAATTTCTGCAAGAAATCCTGAACGTGTGCACATAGCCTAAGACAGGGTTTACATTGCGCTATGGCAGTCCGTTAGACGGACTACGTTACACCGCGGCATAACGCGGTGTAACGTAGTCCGGTAACGCCGCCATAGACTCCAATGTCGGACGCATCGCTAGCGCACGCCCACAATGGGCGTGCGCTAGCTATGTGCCGTCATTGAGTGACGGACCCCGAGACGCGGGCTGCAGCGTTTCCGGGTCCGTCACTGCTCGCGCAGATAGAGCTAGCAGATGCTCTATCTGCACTAGCGATGTGCCAAAGTCGGCACTTGCGTTCCAGCAGCCCGTTTAACGTATGTGTTGAACGGGCTGCTGTAACGCAGTGTGAACCCGGCTTTAGAAATAACTGCCTAGTTAACTAAATAAAATTTATCAGCACCCAGACCAGTATCAGGGGCAGCCTCTCTGTGCTGTTATATTGACAAAATGGAGCTAAAAAAAAAGATGTCCGCTCTTTGTATAGAGAGGGACATGTGATGTCAGCAGTCAATGACACAAGCCGTTGTGCTGGACATTGTGGGTGTTAAAGAAAAAAAGAGAGTGTTCCAGCTTCCATGTAGTCCGAAAGGAATAATTTATTGCTTGTATATAAGACAAAACTTGTGGAGGCAAGATTACATGACCAAATAGAGTATAGCAGCTACGCCTTTCAAACACACTAGGTGTTCTTTGTCAAAACTTTTGTCAAATTGTGGACGCTGCCTGTGTCCTGATTGTGTGCACACTGCAGCTAGGCAAAGTTAGAAAATAAAAAAAAGCTCTGGGCTCTCCCCTCCCCTTATCAAACGTGCCGCACGCTCATCATACACCATCACTATCCTAGCCAAAGTGCTCAAAATACCTTAGTGTCAACGCAAATATTTTCTAGCACTTTTTAACGAATGTTACCGATTTTTTTTTTCTGATTTTATAAAAATTTGTTTGCGTTTCACGAATCCGAATGTGCCATATTCATGCCGAATTTGTTTGGCGGATGTTTTTCAAATATATTTGGTCATCTCTTTTAAAGACGTACTTAAAATATTGACATTATTTTTTTTTTTTTTACAGTGGATGTCACAAACCACTGTCTGTATCGCATCCATAGGAAGCAACTGTTTAACATATGCATTACGGTGAATACGCTGGACAGAGGCCACTTGGTCTTAAAGGGTTATTCCCCCAAAAAGCCATTTTACCCCTGATCTCAATGATAAGAGAAAACTTACTGCTTGTTGGGGGACTGGCCACTGGGACCCCAAGTAATCCTGACAACAGGACTCTGCAGCTCTGTCATGAATGGATTGGAGTTGTGCATGCTTGACTTCTGCTCTGTTCAATGTCTATAGAACTGATGGAAATAGCCGCGTAGCGCTCAGCAGCGCTATAGAAAATGGAGATGGCAGAGGCCGAGCATTCACAACTTTGCTCCATTCAGGATGAGATTGCAGACACCTGTTCTCAGAATGTCTGGGGAGCTCAGCAGTCGGACCCCCAGTGATAAGCAAGTTAACTATGATCCTGGTTATAACGTGATTATGTTGTCAATAAACCTTTAGGGTCTGTTGACACGTTGTGGATTTGCCTGCGGATCCGCAGCGGATTTGGCCCTGCAGATCGGCAGCAGTTTTCCATCCGGTGTACAGTACCATATAAACCTATGGAAAACAAAATCCGCAGTGCACATGCTGCGGAAAATACAGCGCGGAAATGCTGTGGTTTATTTTCTGCAGCATGTCAATTCTTTGTGCGGATTCCACAGCGTTTTACACCTGTTTCATAATTGGAATCCGCAGGTGTAAAACCGCAGGTGAAATCCGCACAAAAACGCTGGAAATTCGCAATAAATCCAAGGGTAATCCGCAGGTAATAAGCAGTGCGTTTTACTTGAGGATTTTTCAAAAACTGAGCGGAAAAATCAGCACCGAAATCCGCAACGTGGGCACATAGCCTTAAAGAGTCAGGTCCATTCTCCTATTCCTTACAATTTCAGTATCATACATGAACCGGAAACAAATGTGCCCACATGCATTCATATACATGAACATACACACACATTAAATACACACAGATACACAAGCATATATACATGCATACACATACATACACAGATACACATACATATATACACCCATGCATATATGCACACAAACACACATGCTAATCTTCTATATCAGATGTCCAGCCATGGAGGTGGTCTGCCACATCGTTTATAGATCAGGTGGAGAGGACTGCACAAACCAGTGTGGAGGATTAGGACACAGTGCAGTGCAGTGCAGTGAGCCGTCCTCCCCGGACTCTAAGGCCAGTCTCACACATCCAGATAATTCCGGTACCGGAATTATCTGTGTCCGTGTGCCGGTGCGTTTCTGTGGCACATCACTGTGCCACCCGTGTGCCCACTGGGTACCACACGCACCGTGCGGGAGACAGCACTAAAGTTTAGCGCTGTCCCCTGCATCTGGTGCTGAAGCTGCGATTCATATCTTCCCTGCAGCAGCGTTTGCTGTAGAGAAGATATGAATAATCGTGTTTAAAATAAAGCTCCATGTGCCCAACCCCCTCCCACCCCTTGTGCGCCCCCCCGCTGTTATTAAAATACTCACCCGGCTCCCTCGCTGGCTGGCGCTGCTTCCTGTCCTGGCCGCAGCTTCTCCTGTATGAGCGGTCACGTGGGGCAGCTCATTTACAGTAATGAATATGCGGCTCCACCCCTATGGGAGGTGGAGCCGCATATTCATGACTCTAATGGAAGGCCCCACGTGACCGCTAATACAGTAGAAGGTGCGGCCAGGACAGGAAGCAGCGCCAGCCAGCGAGGGAGCCGGGTGAGCATTTTAATAACAGCGGGGGGCGCACAGGGGGTGGGCACATGGAGCTTTATTTTAAACACGATTATTCATATCTTCTCTACAGCAAACGCTGCTGCAGGGAAGATATGAATCGCGGCTTCAGCACCGGGGGGGGGACAGCGCTTACAGTAGCGCTGTCCCCTGCACGGCACACGGACTGCACACGGACAACAACATCCGTGTGCGGTACGTGTTTTACACGGACCCATTGACTTTAATGGGTCCGTGCAATTCATGCGCTCCCACGAACACTGACATGTCTCCGTGTTTGGCACACACACACACACACTGTATGTGTCTCACTGACATTGTATGTATGTATGTATATATATATATATATATATATATATATATATATATATATATATATATATATATATATATATATATAGACAGTATATATGTTTTAACAAATATTTGAGCCCATGGATCCATTCTATGTCTGTTTTTTCAAACCGGCGAGAAAATCTCGCAGTACGGATGCCATACGGAGGATGACATGCACAAAATACGCTGCCACACCCTGCCTACGGAGGAGATACGGATCACTATTTTGGGAAGATTTCTGTGTATTACGGCCGTAAAAAACGGACCGTATTTTCATACGCCTAGTGTGACGCCGGCCTAAGGGGCTCCATAGCAGATGCGTATACTTCTGCCTGCAAGGGCCCCCCTCCACCTTCGTGCCACGGTGCAGCTGCACTTTACATTTTATTGGGGACTTGTATAGACAACAAAGACATTACAGCATAACAATAATCACATAAATCAACAGATACCAAGAGGAATGAGGGCCCTGCTCACGAGCTTATAATCTATGAGGAAAAGGGGAGACTCAAAATGGATGAATAGAGCCTGTGACTTCTCTGCATTTAGTGGTCACTACTCACCTGTGTGGTTATCTGTAGGAATCTCCTCTTTACACCGCTCATCACCCCTCACATATGTCTCTGTAGTATTAATATGGGGCAGATCTTCACCCTGAAAGAATATTGTATAAGTCACTGACAGATGAAGACTAGTGATGAGCGAATATACTTGTTAATTGAGATTTCTCGAGCACGCTCGGGTGTCCTCCCAGTATTTTTTAGTGCTTGGAGATTTAGTTTTCTTCGCCGCGGCTGAATGATTTACATCTGTTATCACATGTGGGGTTGCCTGGTTGCTAGGGAATAGCCACATGTAATCAAGCTGGCTAAGAGATGTAAATCATTCAGCTGCAGCGAAGAAAACAAAGTTTCCGAGCACTAAAAAATACTCAGAGGACCCCCGAGCGTGCACGGGAAATCTCGAGTAACGAGTATATTCGCTCATCACTAATGAAGACGTTTGAGAAGATCCAGACAACATCTATTGTATATGATCACCTTTATCCTGTCATCTCCACCAGGTATGAAACATACACTGAATGGCCACATTACTAGAGACATCCATCTAGTGACACGTAGGATCTTCTTTGCAATTCAGAACCTCAGATATTAATCACGTCATAGATTGCACAAGGTGCTGAGATTGTTCCCCAGGAACACTGGCCCATGCCAACAGGATAGGTTCTTGCAGTTGCCGCAAATTAGATGAAGGTGCTGAGATGCTCTGAATAACCAATTGTACCTTGTCTCAGAGATGTTTTACAGGGTTAAGATGTGAGGACTGTGAAGGCGAGAAAACAAGGAAAACTCACTGTCATATTCCTGGTGTAAATGAAAGGAAGATCCTGGCACCTCCTGAAGCGAATTGCTATATGACATAAAGGTATATTTGTGATGCTGCAGGATATACTGTAATTACAGAACACTCATGAGTAGTGTTGAGCGATACCGTCCGATACTTGAAAGTATCGGTATCGGATAGTATCGGCCGATACCCGAAAAATATCGGATATCGCCGATACCGATATCCGATACCAATACAAGTCAATGGGACATCAAGTATCGGAAGGTATTCTCATGGTTCCCAGGGTCTGAAGGAGAGGAAACTCTCCTTCAGGCCCTGGGATCCATAGGGATGTGTAAAATAAAGAATTAAAATAAAAAATATTGATATATTTACCTCTCCGGCGGCCCCTGAACTCAGCGCGGGTAACCGGCAGGCTTCTTTGTTCAAAATCAGCGCTTTTAGGACCTGAGAATCACGTCCCGGCTTCTGATTGGTCGCGGGCCGCCCATGTGACCGCCACACGACCAATCACAAGCCGCAACGTCACCGCAAGCTATTAGCGCGCTCATTTTTGAAAAATGAGCGCGTTAATGACTTTCAAAGACGTAGCGGCTTGTGATTGGTCGCGTGGCCGCGACCAATCACAAGCCGCTACGTCTTTGAAAGTCATTAACGCGCTCATTTTTAAAAATGAGCGCGTTAATAGCTTGCGGTGACGTCGCGGCTTGTGATTGGTCGCGGCCACGCGACCAATCACAAGCCGCTACGTCTTTGAAAGTCATTAACGCGCTCATTTTTCAAAAATGAGCGCGCTAATAGCTTGCGGTGACGTCGCGGCTTGTGATTGGTCGCGTGGCGGTCACATGGGCGGCCCGCGACCAATCAGAAGCCGGGACGTGATTCTCAGGTCCTAAAAGCGCTGATTTTGAACAACGAAGCCTGCCGGTTACCCGCGCTGAGTCCAGGGGCCGCCGGAGAGGTAAATATATCAATATTTTTTATTTTAATTCTTTATTTTACACATCTCTATGTATCCGATACCGATACCCGATACCACAAAAGTATCGGATCTCGGTATCGGAATTCCGATACCGCAAGTATCGGCCGATACCCGATACTTGCGGTATCGGAATGCTCAACACTACTCATGAGTAGTACTGTAACTATATGGTTAATGTTATAGTTTATTATAGTCACTTTTATGTGATGGTTATGGGCTGTAGGTAGCTGGGTAGGGAAGAGTTCCAGTGGGTCAGTCCTGCAGCTAGACAGAGAAATTGAAGAGGGTCAGCCCTGCCACTGGAGAGGAGAGAGTTACAGAGGGTCAGACCTGCAGCTGGGAAAAAGAAGAGTTACAGATGATTAGCCCTGCACTTGAAAAGGAGAGTTACAGGGAGATAGGCCTTGTGCATGTTTCCTATGTAGGGCTCTGTAGAGCAAGGTTATGCTATTGTTTATAGTTGGCACTTGATGCATGATATTAGTTGTGTGGCCGGAGTGTCATAGTTGCATAGAAATACATGCTGTCATGCTCGGGTAGGGACAGCCACTGACCAGCACAGGCATTGTGGTGCAATCGCCATCCGAGTAAGACTAGTTTCACACTAGCGTTCCCCTGATGTGCGGCGGGCTGCGGACTTCCTCCGTGAAGCCCCGCCCTCGGCCGCACCTCCCCGCATGCGACCTGCGTACTTATATTTAACATTAGGTACGCAGGTCGTGCGGCTGTATGCGGATGGTGCCGCATGCGTCGTTTTGACGATGCGGGGACCAGCGGAGACGCAGCCATGTAGCATTTTTTTTTTACGCATCGTCAAAACGATGCATGCGGCACCATCCGCATACAGCCGCACGACCTGCGTACCTAATGCTAAATATAGGTACGCAGGTCGCATGCGGGCCGCATACAGATGTAGGTGGAGATAACAGCGGAGGTGTGGCCGAGGGCGGGGCTTCACGGAGGAAGTCAGCAGCCCGCCGCACATCAGGGGAACGCAAGTGTGAAACTGGCCTTATACGGCCGTTTGACTGTTTCCTTACACTGATTGATAAAACAAGACTAAACATAAGACCTGCACAAGCATTTACACATCATAGGGGAGATCTCTTAACACCTTCTATCCATCTACCTGATGATCCTGAGGAACATTGGGATCTTCTAGTTTACAGTCCTGAGGAAGAAGAGGACAGGGACATCTCTCTGGTGTTGTCATCTTACTGGATAGAACTGGAGGAAACACATACAGGAACTGAATTCATTCTTTACATACAGATAATTATAGGCCGTGTGTATTTAGTGCTGTCTATTACCTGGTGATGTGAGGGGCTGGGGAACCTCCATCATGACATCATTGTACAGATCTTTGTGTCCTTCTAAATACTCCCACTCCTCCATGGAGAAATAGACGGCGACATCCTGACACCTTATAGGAACCTGACACATACAATGATACCGTCATCCGCCGATACCTCCATAGCGTTACTGTATAATGTCCCAGCATTCCCAGCAGTGTCACCTCTCCAGTCAGCAGCTCAATCATCTTGTAGGTGAGTTCTAGGATCTTCTGGTCATTGATGTCCTCATGTATCAGGGGGTGAGGTGGAGACCCTGTGATTGGGCTCAGGGGTCTTCCCCATCCCTCAGACACAGGGGCCTGACAGCGCTCACTAGAGGTCTTCTTCACTACTGTGTAATCCTGGTTATGGAGAGACACATTAATAAATCTCACTACAGACATTCCCAGAGTCTTCACCTCTCCAGTTCTGTCCATCTGTTATTCCCATAGATAACAATGATGTAATGTGACGTCATCAGAATCTCTCACCTCTCCAGTAAGCCTAAAGAGGATCTCTAGGTTGAGGTGTAATATCCTCTCCGCCATCTTGTCCCTGTCCCTATCCATCCTTGTAGGGTCACTCAGGAGAATTCTCTTATATAGAAGATCTCCGCTGAGAGGATCCGATACTGTAGTAACCTGAATGGGGAGAAGATCACGATGGAACATAAATTTCCCATGTAAGAAATCTCCGGAGCAGTTACCGGCTTTACATGATCATTACATCCCGTCATGGCCCGGTCCTGCTGTTTGTCGCTCTCTAGTGTTTCCCTTATTTTTCAACTACTTGTCCTTTATGTACCATTTCTATACAACCATATATAGTAATTTTGCACCTTTTCTTGGCTGTACTCAAATAACGTATTTTCCGGTGTATAAGACGACTTTTTAACCCCTGAAAATCTTCTCAAAAGTCTGGGGTCGTCTTATACTCCAGTGTCATCTTATAGAGCGGGTGTGGAGCAACCTGCGGTCACCACATATGGTGGGGGGAGCGGTCCTGATGATGAGGTGACGGGGCACCTCACCGGGAAGGTGTAAGTGAAGCAAGCTGCAGGCGTCCGTGACAACAGAGGAATGGAAAAAAAGAGAGAGCGGCGCTGTGCCCAGAAAAACACGCCTCTTTCACCTGTCCGGCCCGCCTTTGTATCCCATTACTTACTTCTCTGCCTCTCAGATCTCGCACATTCACTGTAGCCGGCTGTACCCTAATGTGCAGAATCGTGGTGCTCCCCCAGGACTAAGTCCTGTCCCCTCTATCACACAGTCCCTGCTCCCCCATTACCGCTCACCAGTGCAGACTCCTCCCCTCAGCTCTTACATGTGGAGCCGGCTGTACCCTAATGTGCAGAGTCCCGGTGCCCCCCAGGACTGAGTCCTGTCCCCTCTATCACACAGTCCCTGCTCCCCCATTACCGCTCACCAGTGCAGACTCCTCCCCTCAGCTCTTACATGTGGAGCCGGCTGTACCCTAATGTGCAGAGTCCCGGTGCCCCCCAGGACTGAGTCCTGTCCCCTCTATCACACAGTCCCTGCTCCCCCATTACCGCTCACCAGTGCAGACTTCTCCCTTCAGCTCTTACATGTGGAGCCGGCTGTACCCTAATGTGCAGAGTCCCGGTGCCCCCCAGGACTGAGTCCTGTCCCCTCTATCACACAGTCCCTGCTCCCCCATTACCACTCACCAGTGCAGACTTCTCCCGTCAGCTCTTACATATGGAGCCGGCTGTACCCTAATGTGCAGAGTCCCGGTGCCCCCCAGGACTGAGTCCTGTCCCCTCTATCACACAGTCCCTGCTCCCCCATTACCGCTCACCAGTGCAGACTTCTCCCTTCAGCTCTTACATGTGGAGCCGGCTGTACCCTAATGTGCAGAGTCCCGGTGCCCCCCCAGGACTGAGTCCTGTCCCCTCTATCACACAGTCCCTGCTCCCCCATTACCACTCACCAGTGCAGACTTCTCCCTTCAGCTCTTACATGTGGAGCCGGCTGTACCCTAATGTGCAGAGTCCCGGTGCCCCCCAGGACTGAGTCCTGTCCCCTCTATCACACAGTCCCTGCTCCCCCATTACCGCTCACCAGTGAAGACTTCTCCCTTCAGCTCTTACATGTGGAGCCGGCTGTACCCTAATGTGCAGAGTCCCGGTGCCCCCCACGACTGAGTCCTGTCCCCTCTATCACACAGCCCCTGCTCCCCCATTACCACTCACCAGTGCAGACTTCTCCCGTCAGCTCTTACATATGGAGCCGGCTGTACCCTAATGTGCAGAGTCCCGGTGCCCCCCAGGACTGAGTCCTGTCCCCTCTATCACACAGTCCCTGCTCCCCCATTACCACTCACCAGTGCAGACTTCTCCCGTCAGCTCTTACATATGGAGCCGGCTGTACCCTAATGTGCAGAGTCCCGGTGCCCCCCAGGACTGAGTCCTGTCCCCTCTATCACACAGTCCCTGCTCCCCCATTACCGCTCACCAGTGCAGACTTCTCCCTTCAGCTCTTACATGTGGAGCCGGCTGTACCCTAATGTGCAGAGTCCCGGTGCCCCCCCAGGACTGAGTCCTGTCCCCTCTATCACACAGTCCCTGCTCCCCCATTACCACTCACCAGTGCAGACTTCTCCCTTCAGCTCTTACATGTGGAGCCGGCTGTACCCTAATGTGCAGAGTCCCGGTGCCCCCCAGGACTGAGTCCTGTCCCCTCTATCACACAGTCCCTGCTCCCCCATTACCGCTCACCAGTGCAGACTTCTCCCTTCAGCTCTTACATGTGGAGCTGGCTGTACCCTAATGTGCAGAGTCCCGGTGCCCCCCAGGACTGAGTCCTGTCCCCTCTATCACACAGTCCCTGCTCCCCCATTACCGCTCACCAATGCAGACTTCTCCCTTCAGCTCTTACATGTGGAGCCGGCTGTATCCTAATGTGCAGAGTCCCGGTGCCCCCAGGACTGAGTCCTGTCCCCTCTATCACACAGTCCCTGCCCCCCATTACCGCTCACCAGTGCAGACTTCTCCCTTCAGCTCTTACATATGGAGCCGGCTGTACCCTAATGTGCAGAGTCCCGGTGCCCCCCAGGACTGAGTCCTGTCCCCTCTATCACACAGTCCCTGCTCCCCCATTACCGCTCACCAGTGAAGACTTCTCCCTTCAGCTCTTACATGTGGAGCCGGCTGTACCCTAATGTGCAGAGTCCCGGTGCCCCCCACGACTGAGTCCTGTCCCCTCTATCACACAGTCCCTGCTCCCCCATTACCGCTCACCAGTGCAGACTTCTCCCTTCAGCTCTTACATATGGAGCCGGCTGTACCCTAATGTGCAGAGTCCCGGTGCCCCCCACGACTGAGTCCTGTCCCCTCTATCACACAGTCCCTGCTCCCCCATTACCGCTCACCAGTGCAGACTTCTCCCTTCAGCTCTTACATGTGGAGCCGGCTGTACCCTAATGTACAGAGTCCCGGTGCCCCCAGGACTGAGTCCTGTCCCCTCTATCACACAGTCCCTGCCCCCCATTACCGCTCACCAGTGCAGACTTCTCCCTTCAGCTCTTACATGTGGAGCCGGCTGTACCCTAATGTGCAGAGTCCCGGTGCCCCCCAGGACTGAGTCCTGTCCCCTCTATCACACAGTCCCTGCTCCCCCATTACCGTTCACCAGTGCAGACTTCTCCCTTCAGCTCTTACATGTGGAGCCGGCTGTACCCTAATGTGCAGAGTCCCAGTGCCCCCCAGGACTGAGTCCTGTCCCCCCTATCACACAGTCCCTTCTCCCCCATTACTGATCACCAGTGCAGACTTCTCCCTTCAGCTCTTACATATGGAGCCGGCTGTACCCTAATGTGCAGAGTCCTGGTGCCCCCCAGGACTGAGTCCTGTCCCCTCTATCACACAGTCCCTACTCCCCCATTACCGCTCACCAGTGCAGACTTCTCCTTCAGCTCTTACATATGGAGCCGGCTGTACCCTAATGTGCAGAGTCCCGGTGCCCCCCAGGACTGAGTCCTGTCCCCCCTATCACACAGTCCCTGCTCCCCCATTACCACTCACCAGTGCAGACTTCTCCCTTCAGCTCTTACATGTGGAGCCGGCTGTACCCTAATGTGCAGAGTCCCGGTGCCCCCCAGGACTGAGTCCTGTCCCCTCTATCACACAGCCCCTGCTCCCCCATTACCACTCACCAGTGCAGACTTCTCCCTTCAGCTCTTACATGTGGAGCCGGCTGTACCCTAATGTGCAGAGTCCCGGTGCCCCCCAGGACTGAGTCCTGTCCCCTCTATCACACAGTCCCTGCTCCCCCATTACCGCTCACCAGTGCAGACTTCTCCCTTCAGCTCTTACATGTGGAGCCGGCTGTACCCTAATGTGCAGAGTCCCGGTGCCCCCCAGGACTGAGTCCTGTCCCCTCTATCACACAGCCCCTGCTCCCCCATTACCACTCACCAGTGCAGACTTTTCCCTTCAGCTCTTACATGTGGAGGCGGCTGTACCCTAATGTGCAGAGTCCCGGTGCCCCCCAGGACTGAGTCCTGTCCCCTCTATCACACAGTCCCTGCCCCCCCATTACCGCTCACTAGTGCAGACTTCTCCCTTCAGCTCTTACATGTGGAGCCGGCTGTACCCTAATGTGCAGAGTCCCGGTGCCCCCCAGGACTGAGTCCTGTCCTCTCTATCACACAGTCCCTGCTCCCCCATTACCGCTCACCAGTGCAGACTTCTCCCTTCAGCTCTTACATGTGGAGCCGGCTGTACCCTAATGTGCAGAGTCCCGGTGCCCCCCAGGACTGAGTCCTGTCCCCTCTATCACACAGTCCCTGCTCCCCCATTACTGCTCACCAGTGCAGACTTCTCTCTTCAGCTCTTACATGTGGAGCCGGCTGTACCCTAATGTGCAGAGTCCCGGTGCCCCCCAGGACTGAGTCCTGTCCCCTCTATCACACAGTCCCTGCTCCCCCATTACCGCTCACCAGTGCAGACTTCTCCCTTCAGCTCTTACATGTGGAGCTGGCTGTACCCTAATGTGCAGAGTCCCGGTGCCCCCCAGGACTGAGTCCTGTCCCCTCTATCACACAGTCCCTGCTCCCCCATTACCGCTCACCAATGCAGACTTCTCCCTTCAGCTCTTACATGTGGAGCCGGCTGTATCCTAATGTGCAGAGTCCCGGTGCCCCCAGGACTGAGTCCTGTCCCCTCTATCACACAGTCCCTGCCCCCCATTACCGCTCACCAGTGCAGACTTCTCCCTTCAGCTCTTACATGTGGAGCCGGCTGTACCCTAATGTGCAGAGTCCCGGTGCCCCCCAGGACTGAGTCCTGTCCCCTCTATCACACAGTCCCTGCTCCCCCATTACCGCTCACCAGTGCAGACTTCTCCCTTCAGCTCTTACATGTGGAGCCGGCTGTACCCTAATGTGCAGAGTCCCAGTGCCCCCCAGGACTGAGTCCTGTCCCCCCTATCACACAGTCCCTTCTCCCCCATTACTGATCACCAGTGCAGACTTCTCCCTTCAGCTCTTACATGTGGAGCCGGCTGTACCCTAATGTGCAGAGTCCCGGTGCCCCCCAGGACTGAGTCCTGTCCCCTCTATCACACAGTCCCTGCTCCCCCATTACCGCTCACCAGTGCAGACTTCTCCTTCAGCTCTTACATATGGAGCCGGCTGTACCCTAATGTGCAGAGTCCTGGTGCCCCCCAGGACTGAGTCCTGTCCCCTCTATCACACAGTCCCTACTCCCCCATTACCGCTCACCAGTGCAGACTTCTCCTTCAGCTCTTACATATGGAGCCGGCTGTACCCTAATGTGCAGAGTCCCGGTGCCCCCCAGGACTGAGTCCTGTCCCCCCTATCACACAGTCCCTGCTCCCCCATTACCGCTCACCAGTGCAGACTTCTCCCTTCAGCTCTTACATGTGGAGCCGGCTGTACCCTATTGTGCAGAGTCCCGGTGCCCCCCAGGACTGAGTCCTGTCCCCTCTATCACACAGCCCCTGCTCCCCCATTACCACTCACCAGTGCAGACTTCTCCCTTCAGCTCTTACATGTGGAGCCGGCTGTACCCTAATGTGCAGAGTCCCGGTGCCCCCCAGGACTGAGTCCTGTCCCCTCTATCACACAGTCCCTGCTCCCCCATTACCGCTCACCAGTGCAGACTTCTCCCTTCAGCTCTTACATGTGGAGCCGGCTGTACCCTAATGTGCAGAGTCCCGGTGCCCCCCAGGACTGAGTCCTGTCCCCTCTATCACACAGTCCCTGCCCCCCCATTACCACTCACCAGTGCAGACTTTTCCCTTCAGCTCTTACATGTGGAGCCGGCTGTACCCTAATGTGCAGAGTCCCGGTGCCCCCCAGGACTGAGTCCTGTCCCCTCTATCACACAGTCCCTGCTCCCCCATTACCGCTCACCAGTGCAGACTTCTCCCTTCAGCTCTTACATGTGGAGCCGGCTGTACCCTAATGTGCAGAGTCCCGGTGCCCCCCAGGACTGAGTCCTGTCCCCTCTATCACACAGTCCCTGCTCCCCCATTACTGCTCACCAGTGCAGACTTCCCCCTTCAGCTCTTACATGTGGAGCCGGCTGTACCCTAATGTGCAGAGTCCCGGTGCCCCCCAGGACTGAGTCCTGTCCCCTCTATCACACAGTCCCTGCCCCCCCATTACCGCTCACCAGTGCAGACTTCTCCCTTCAGCTCTTACATGTGGAGCCGGCTGTACCCTAATGTGCAGAGTCCCGGTGCCCCCCAGGACTGAGTCCTGTCCCCTCTATCACACAGTCCCCGCACCCCCATTACTGCTCACCAGTGCAGACTTCTCCCTTCAGCTCTTACATGTAGAGCCGGCTGTACCCTAATGTGCAGAGTCCCGGTGCCCCCCAGGACTGAGTCCTGTCCCCTCTATCACACAGTCCCTGCTCCCCATTACCGCTCACCAGTGCAGACTTCTCCCTTCAGCTCTTACATGTGGAGCCGGCTGTACCCTAATGTGCAGAGTCCCGGTGCCCCCCAGGACTGAGTCCTGTCCCCTCTATCACACAGTCCCTGCTCCCCCATTACCGCTCACCAGTGCAGACTTTGATGTCTCCCATCAGCTCTTACATGTCGCTGCTTCCTGCACAGAAAGCCCTTCAGTTCCTACAAGCCCCCATCCTGCTTCTCTCCCCATGTGACTGATCACATGACTGTGACGTCATCACAGGTCCTGGAAGCAGAAGTCCAGAATAGAGAGAGGGAGAAACTGTGCTCCACCACATCAGGCAAATCTTTCTTCCCCTCCAGCACGCCTCCGGCCACAGACATTTTCTACCTCTTTCTGATCTGAATGCAGCAGCGGAGACAAGAGGCCGAATTAACAATCTGCTTCTACTTTATTAACTTAACAGGGTTGCGAAAGCTTGGTCTCAGTCGCAGGTTATGGGTCTTGCAAAATGACCCAAAACACACAGCTAAAAACACCCAAGAATGGCTAAGAGGAAAACATTAGACTATTCTGAAGTGGCCTTCTATGAGCCCTGACCTAAATCCAATTGAGCATCTCCATGGCCTCAGGGGAGGAACAGGAGGTAAATGACTTAGGTGAAGTAGAACCCAGGTAGTAGGGCCCTTTGTCTCTTTTGATCTCCTTGGCACATTCCTGAAAACGCAGATCTGTTTGGGTTGCAAGGGATATCAGGTCGTCCAAGGTGGTAGGCTTGTCCCGTCCCGCCAGCTCATCCTTGACTCTTCCCGACAAACACTCCCAGAAGGTAGCCAGCAAGGACTTGAGAGTGCGGAACCGAACAGCATATTGAGGCACCGTGAGCGTTCCTTGACGTAGGCGGAGCAGAGCTGAAGCTGTCGACGTGACTCAACCAGGTTAATCTAAGATCCTGCAAAATGCTTCTAGAAACAACCGCAACAACCAAGACCTGGAAAGCCAAAAGGAGTTGATCCACACAGAAGATAGATATAAAATAGCCTTTATTACAGTGAGTGGCAAAAAAGTTATATATACATAAAAATTACATTAAAAAATACAATAAAAACAAGTACGCGATTTAATTTCAGGACAATAAGAAAAAAATATTTTTTTTAAAAAATATATAGTAATATATGGTGACCTCCAATCCCGGTTAATACAGATAGAAACCTGATTAAAAAATAAAAAATAAAAAAATAAAATAAAAAATGTAAAAAGTGTACTCCTAAAGCAAAACAAAAATACCGAAAAACAACACTTATCTGTGTATAGGTGTATAAGTGCAAATTTGCAAAATGAAAAAAAGACAAAAAGAAGAAGCAGCAACGAATTTCACAGAAAAGATTTTTTAGAAGAAATGACGTGTATCATACAAAAATATGCCCTTATGTCAAAATATGAATATACAAAGTCATAACCTATAGAGAGGTCTAAATATCAGCTCAAGAAAACGCATTAAAGTGCATAAGTGCAAGAATTATAAATGCTATATGATGGGCTAAAAAATGAAAAAACCACAATTAAAGAAAAAATATTACCCAATTCTTAGAGTGACAAAATATAGTGCTAAATATAGGAATCCAACCTTGTGCCACATATGTTAATGTGTGGAGCCACAAAGCATAAGAGCACACAGCTATAGTGTATAGTATGCCATGATTATTTCTGTGCTATAGTATGTACTCAATGAGTGCAGAGCCACTCGTGAAGGCAGCACACCGCTGCAAAGTAATCACACCAAAAAAGTGCAAGGTGCAGAAAAAAAGAAATAATAAGTATTCTATCTGTAGACTACCTGTAGGGAGAGACGCCAGGTCCTGACACCGCGCACCCCTACTCAACTCCTTTTGGCTTTCCAGGTCTTGGTTGTTGCGGTTGTTTCGTACTCTAGTGTTTAGTCACTACTTCCTCACAGAGCACTGATACACAATATATATCTTTTTTATATTTTTTTAGATCTATATTATTATTGTTTTATTCTTTATTGGTGCATCTGTGTGTTCTAAAATGCTTCTAGGAAAGACTGGAGATCATTAACCAGAGGGTCCCCTCTATCCCATAGAGGGTTCAGCAAGGCGAGGGCCTCTCCGGCAAGGAGTAACATTATGAAGCCCACCTTGTATCGGTCGGAAGCAAACATATGCCCCAGGATTTCGATGTGTAGCGTGCACTGATTGATGAAATCGTGACACTGAGTGGAATCACCATGGAAGCGAGTAGGAGCTGCCAGGCGAGGACCTTTACTTGCCTTGCAGGAGGCTACCTGGGTGCTGGTAGACGAGTCAGTTGCAGTTGGGGACAGCAGGGAATCCATGCGGGTAGACAAGCTGTGAACATAAGTCTTAACCTGTTGGATCCCCTCTTGGCAAACCTCCACAGTCGGAGGTCTCTGGGATCCAGCGGGTTCCATGCCCAGAGCAATCTGTAGCGAATGAAAGCGGAGGCACAGGTGATGAAGTTCACATTCGTCTTATTTTTTGAGTGGAACCTCTGGACCTTGGTCCAGGGGCTCCGAAGGGGGCATAAATAGTGAGCCCCAGGTATCCGTAGTAAGATCCCTCGAACAGGACCAGAATGGTATATTTGGAAGGGCACAGGTGCTACCTCCAGTTAGACGCCGGACACGTGGCAGCTGTCCCAGCTGGACAAACGGATAAACAGATATAACAGGGTGGAGCTGATCGGCGGACGTCGGGTATGAGATATGAAGCTGGCTCTGGTGAGGGAAGTCAGATTCCAGGTAGATGGGAGGAAGATGGCTCCAGCACCTTTAGCATTGTCCAGGGGTTCGGATGGTGAGTGGCGAAATGGGATGTCACTTGAGTATAAAGGTACAGGTGTCGTCTTAGGATAGCCGAACCATTGGTCACTGATATTCTGCGGAAACAAACAGTATAAGCAGAGTGCAAAACGGAATGCTATAACAGCGGAGACAGAACAGGAACAGAACTGGAAATAACAAGAGTAGATACTCGTTTCCACGGCACCCTCCCTATGACGGAGGGGCCAGAAGTAGCAATCAGTTCGCTGCCATTGGTTAATTGGAATTTAAAAAAAATGCGCACTGTCCCTTTAAGAGACTGGAGGTAAGCGCCTGCCTGTCCTAAGCATTCTCTCTGGAGGCCTGCTGGCAGTGTGCCAAGAATTCGGGGAGAGAGCAGCAGCAGCAGGACGCTGAGGGACAGACAGAGAGCGAGGATCCTGACAGGGACCTCGCAGAGGTACCGGGGCAGCCTCGGGAACAGGAGTTGGTGAGGGACCAGAACTGGGGGCAGTGCCAGAACCGGGTGCAACAGGTACTTTTACTGCTCCTCAGAATTTCTTTCCTCCAACCGCTGCCTTGACTTCTGATTTCTGAACTATCTGATGTATCTTTGAGCCCCCTGAACCTGTTGTAGCACTACCTGACAAATTTTCGGGTGAAAAAGACCAGTTCAGAATTTTCAAAGAGAGTTGTAAATTATTGTTTACCTTGCCCCGTTGGTCATCAGGGAATAAGTCACAGCGGAGTCACCCCCTTTTGCTCCTGAACGTCTTTATGTGGATGCCTTTTTTGACGCTTTAGAACAGATCTATGACGAACTTGACAGGGTCAAGGTGGCAGACACAAGGATCATGAACCTGACATAGGGGAACCGCACAGCAAAAGACTATTGTACGGAGTTTCGTCAGTCGTCTACTGAGGTACTATGAAATGACGCAGCTTCTCTTATGCCAATTCCTCCGGGGTCTTTCGGAGTCTCTAAAAGACACTCTGGCTCTACATGCTCCACCTGGTTGTTTGGTGAAGGCTATGACTCAGGCTATCTGCATGAATCGGAGGATGTGGGAGAGACTTGAGATTTTTTTTATTTATTTATTTTACACACCCCAGTGCTGCCACCGTGCTGCCACTGAGCCACCGTGCCGCCCCAGTTCAACAAGAGGTTCCATTTTGTCCAACTGCCCGTTCTTTTACCTGAGATGGAACTGTGGTGCCCCAGGGTCCTGGTCATCACAGTGGCATTGCTTTCCTCCAGGGGAGAGTCATGTTACGTTTGGAGGCAAGGAAGGATAACTATATCCAGGTACCACAAGTATGCAACACATTCACACTCCAGGCCACCAGGGGGAGCTTTTGATCCTATTTACTAGGTGACTCCCCATATATATATAACTGGTAGTCTGTAGGGAGAGTTAAAAAGTTCCAGACAGCCGTCTGAGGAGGACAGAGGGTCCACGGAGCTGTGCATGCCCTAAGAGCTGCAGCTCCCAGAAGGAGATATTTCAGAAAGCTGAATATGTTGTAGTGAGCGTGCAGGAAAGCAAAGCACAGGAGAGGATACCAGAAGGGGACCAGCCCCAAGCAGGCTGTCTCCTTCTCAGGCGCAGATAACCGGTAGCCAGAACACCGAGGTAGTAAGGACCTCTATGCCTTACTTCAGAGACCGGCAGGACAGCTAATTGCACGTTACCTGTCCGCACTTACACCCAGGAGATACGGTGGCAAACCTCAGAGGCCGGGGCTTGCTAGAATCCCTATAAACAGCCTCAAGCCACCAGCCATACGGGTTTGGTCCTATCCTACTACAGGGGACAGAGAAAGAAACACCACTGTCATGATCCCAATGGCAGGGGATCACAAAAGGACAAGCACACAAAAAACAGAACAAGCTCTAGGGTGATGGAAACTGAGCTGACCGCGATCCTGAACCTAATTCACAACACTAGCAGTAGCCGGGGAACGTGCCTACGATGATTCTAGACGTCTCGCGCCAGCCGAAGGACTAGCTTCCCCTATTAGAAGAAACAAAGACCTCTCTTGCCTCCAGAGAAACACCCCACAGAAATAGCAGCCCCCCACATGTAATGACGGTGAAATGAGAGGAAAGCACATACGTAGTAATGAAAACAGATTCAGCAAAATGAGGCCCGCTAAAACTAGATAGCAGAGGATACAAAAGTGAACTGCGCGGTCAGCGAAAAACCCTACAAAAAACCATCCTGAAATTACCTGAACTCATGTGCCAACTCATGGAACATGAGGAGTAATATCAGCCCACTAGAGCAACCAGCAACAAGGAATCACATAACTGCAAGCTGGACTAAAACAAAAATAAAGCAAAACGTGGAACAGGAAAATCAAAAACTTAGCTTGTCCTGAAGATTACTGAAGCGGAAAGCAGAGGTAACAAGACACACTGATTACATTGATCGCCGGCGAGGAAATGACAAGAAAGCCAGGTTAAATAGGAAACTCCCATATCCTGATAGAACAGGTGGACACCAGAGACCGCAGAGAACACAAGTCACCCAGTACCATCTGTAACCACCAGAGGGAGCCCAAAAACAGAATCCACAACAGTACCCCCCCCCCCTTGAGGAGGGGTCACCGAACCCTCACGAGAACCACCAGGGCGACCAGGATGAGCCCTATGAAATGCACGGACCAAATCAGCAGCATGAACATCAGAGGCAACCACCCAAGAATTATCCTCCTGACCATAACCCTTCCACTTGACCAAATACTGAAGTTTCCGTCTGGAAACACGAGAATCCAAGATCTTCTCCACAACATACTCCAATTCTCCCTCCACCAGCACCGGAGCAGGAGGCTCAAGCGAAGGAACAACAGGTACCTCATACCTCCGCAACAACGACCGATGGAACACATTATGAATAGCAAACGATGCCGGGAGATCCAAACGAAACGACACAGGGTTAAGAATTTCCAAGATCCTATAGGGACCGATGAACCGAGGCTTGAACTTAGGAGAAGAGACCTTCATAGGAACAAAACGAGAAGACAACCACACCAAGTCCCCAACACGAAGTCGAGGACCCACGCGGCGACGGCGATTAGCAAACTGCTGAGCCCTCTCCTGGGACAACTTCAAATTGTCCACCACATGACTCCAAATCTGATGCAACCTATCCACCACCATGTCCACTCCAGGACAATCAGAAGGCTCCACCTGACCAGAGGAAAAACGAGGATGAAACCCCGAATTACAAAAGAAAGGAGAAACCAAGGTAGCAGAACTAGCCCGATTATTAAGGGCAAATTCGGCAAGCGGCAAAAAGGTAACCCAGTCATCTTGATCAGCAGAAACAAAACACCTTAAATAAGTTTCCAAGGTCTGATTAGTTCGTTCCGTCTGGCCATTCGTCTGAGGATGGAATGCAGACGAAAAGGACAAATCAATGCCCATCTTAGCACAGAACGTCCGCCAAAATCTAGACACAAACTGGGATCCCCTGTCAGAAACAATGTTCTCCGGAATCCCATGCAAACGAACCACGTTCTGAAAAAACAGAGGGACCAACTCAGAGGAGGAAGGTAACTTAGGCAAGGGTACCAGATGAACCATCTTAGAAAAGCGGTCACACACAACCCAGATGACGGACATTTTTTGAGAGACAGGGAGATCCGAAATAAAGTCCATGGAAATGTGCGTCCAAGGCCTCTTCGGGATAGGCAAAGGTGACAACAATCCACTGGCCCGAGAACAGCAAGGCTTAGCCCGAGCGCAAACTTCACAAGACTGCACAAAAGAACGCACATCCCTCGACAAGGAAGGCCACCAAAAAGACCTGGCCACCAAGTCTCTAGTACCAAATATTCCAGGATGACCTGCCAACGCAGAAGAATGGACCTCGGAGATGACTCTACTGGTCCAATTATCCGGAACAAACAGTCTTTCAGGCGGACAACGATCAGGTTTATCCGCCTGAAACTCCTGCAAAGCACGTCGCAAGTCTGGGAAGACAGCCGACAAAATCACCCCATCCCTAAGGATACCAGTGGGCTCAGAATTTCCAGGGGAATCAGGCACAAAACTCCTAGAAAGAGCATCCGCCTTCACATTCTTTGAACCTGGCAGGTATGAAACCACAAAATCGAAACGGGAGAAAAACAGTGACCAACGAGCCTGTCTAGGATTCAGACGCTTGGCAGACTCAAGGTAAATCAGATTTTTGTGATCAGTCAAGACCACCACACGATGTCTAGCACCCTCAAGCCAATGACGCCAGTCCTCAAATGCCCACTTCATGGCCAAAAGCTCCCGATTACCAACATCATAATTCCGCTCAGTGGGCGAAAACTTTCTAGAAAAGAACGCACATGGCTTCATCACCGAGCAATCGGAGCTTCTCTGTGACAAAACCGCCCCCACTCCAATCTCAGAAGCATCAACCTCAACCTGAAAAGGAAGCAAAACATCTGGCTGACGCAACACAGGAGCAGAAGAAAACCGGCGCTTAAGTTCCTGAAAGGCCTCCACAGCCGCAGGAGACCAATCAGCAACATCAGCACCCTTCTTAGTCAGATCCGTCAAAGGCTTAACAACACTAGAAAAATTGGTTATGAAACGACGATAAAAATTAGCAAAGCCCAAAAACTTCTGTAGACTCTTAAGAGATGTAGGCTGCGTCCAGTCACAAATAGCTTGAACCTTGACGGGATCCATCTCAATAGTAGAAGGGGAAAAAAAAAAAAAAAAAAAACTTCCTCAGACTACTTTTCCTCCTACTTCAGCCAATATGATTACCACTTTTCGGGCCGGCGATACTGTCATGATCCCAATGGCAGGGGATCACAAAAGGACAAGCACACAAAAAACAGAACAAGCTCTAGGGTGATGGAAACTGAGCTGACCGCGATCCTGAACCTAATTCACAACACTAGCAGTAGCCGGGGAACGTGCCTACGATGATTCTAGACGTCTCGCGCCAGCCGAAGGACTAGCTTCCCCTATTAGAAGAAACAAAGACCTCTCTTGCCTCCAGAGAAACACCCCACAGAAATAGCAGCCCCCCACATGTAATGACGGTGAAATGAGAGGAAAGCACATACGTAGTAATGAAAACAGATTCAGCAAAATGAGGCCCGCTAAAACTAGATAGCAGAGGATACAAAAGTGAACTGCGCGGTCAGCGAAAAACCCTACAAAAAACCATCCTGAAATTACCTGAACTCATGTGCCAACTCATGGAACATGAGGACTAATATCAGCCCACTAGAGCAACCAGCAACAAGGAATCACATAACTGCAAGCTGGACTAAAACAAAAATAAAGCAAAACGTGGAACAGGAAAATCAAAAACTTAGCTTGTCCTGAAGATTACTGAAGCGGAAAGCAGAGGTAACAAGACACACTGATTACATTGATCGCCGGCGAGGAAATGACAAGAAAGCCAGGTTAAATAGGAAACTCCCATATCCTGATAGAACAGGTGGACACCAGAGACCGCAGAGAACACAAGTCACCCAGTACCATCTGTAACCACCAGAGGGAGCCCAAAAACAGAATCCACAATACACCACATCTGTGAGGACCTTATTTGAAGCTTATGCAGTAAGGGACTACATCACTACAGTGCAAGGGAAGGCTATTGATTTCCACTTGGACAAGGGGACTCTGGACTTGCCTCCAAACCGGCCGGACTCTACCTTCCCTGTGATCTGGTGCCCTGGACTGTGGCTGCTAAAACCAACAGTAAACAAGGTAAAGAGACTGCAATCCTGTGTCCTCGTTCTTCACTGCACCTCTCACCATTCTACCATCTACACACTGGGAAGCCCTGGGGATATACTTCACCTGTGGGAAGGAATACCATCTAGCTGCCATAACATCACCCCAGAGGACCCCTTAAAGCAGCATCGGTCACCCTGACCGAATACCATAGGTGGCGTCATGAACATAAACCTTATCCCTTTTAAGAGCTTTCCCTTTTATATGGACGTCCCAGGGCCACGGACCAGGTCAGCCACCATGACATCCCCCTGTGAACCGCAGGACCCGGTACCAAGTATCCCCCTTTGCCCTGACGGGGCACTCCAGAACCTAAGTAGGTTAGTGCTGCCAGCTCAAGGATTAATGAGAGGAGACGCAGTCGGGAGCTTGGACTTTGTCACCATTGTGGCCAAGCTGGACATTTCTTAAAGGATTACTTGGCACGACCTTCAGCAAACAAGCCATTGAGAAACGCCTAAGTCTGGGTGATTGTTGATTCTCTTTCAAAATCAGTGTCTGTTAACATTTGCCTTCATTGACTGTGGATCTGCGGCTAATTTCATTGATTCAGGACTTGTTCTGAAGTTAGAATTAGTTCAGTTAAGCTAGAAAGCCCTATTCAAATCATGGCCTTTGATAGAACACCATTGCTCAAAAATCTGGTTCAGTTAGTTATGGTGGAGTTAACACTCAAGGTGGGGTCTCTTCATACGGAATTAATCTCCTGTTATGTTTTGAATAATTTACCTGCTGGAATTGTGTTGGGTATTCCTTGGTTGCGTATGCATAATCCCATTATTGACTGCAATCTGAAAGATATTGTCAATGTGTGAACATACCCCAAGCTTTAGAAATATAGAAAAAAAAATTCAACCCATAGTTCTCAAAGTTTTATTAAAAACCCAAATAAAAAAGTCTAACAAAAAGGAGGAAAAAATATAAATATTTATAAACAAATCTATAGCAATAAGTTTTACAAAACAATATGTAGAACTAAGGGTACCGTCACACAGTGGCATTTTGATCGCTACGACGGCACGATCCGTGACGCTCCAGCATCGTAACAATATCGCTCCAGCGTCGTAGACTGCTGTCACACTTTGCAATATACGACGCTGGAGCGATAATTTCATGACGTATGTGCGATGTAGAAGCCGTTGGTTACTATGCGCACATCGTATACAATATTGTGCACACCTTTGTTACACCATGCAATCATGCCGCCACAGCGGGACACTAGACGACGAAAGAAAGTTTCAAACGATCTGCTACGACGTACGATTCTCAGCGGGGTCCCTGATCGCAGGAGCGTGTCAGACACAGCGAGATCGCTGGAACGTCACGGATATATCGCTGGAACGTCACAAATCGTGCCGTCGTAGCGATGAAAATGCCACTGTGTGACGGTACCCTAAGCCACGTTAGAGATAAGTAAGAAAAACAAAAAGGACCCTCTTCCTCCCACAGCCCCACCAACATGCAGCCTCACGAGAGTGACATTACCCACTTGCCGACACAGCCCCATGGGATTTACAAATGTAAAGAATATCCAGCTACTTGGAAATGGCTACATTTATTGGAAAATATATAAAAAAAATGAAAACATGCTAAATTGGAAAGACAGCATAGAAATGCATTTCAGACGCACATGGCCTTGTGTGTTTGAAACGCATTGCTACATCATTCCCCCTTCCCCACACAGCCCCTCATCATCATCCCCCTTCCCCACACAGCCCCTCATCATCATCTTCCATTACCCGCAAAGCCCCTCATCATCCCCCATTACCCACACAGCCCCTTATCATCCCCCTTTACCATACAGCCCCTCATCATCCCCCATTACCCACACAGCCCCTCATCATCCCCTTCTCCACACAACTCATCATCCCAACATTCCCCAAACAGCCCCTCATCATCCCCCCATTCTCTACACAGACCCTCATCTTCCCCCCATTATCCATACAGCCCTTCATCTCCCTGCAATTCTCCACACAACCCTTCATCATCCCCCCTTTCTCCACACAACCCCTCATCCTCCCCTTTCTCCATACAACCCCTCATCATCTCTTCTCCACACAACCCCTCATCATCCCCCCTCTTCTCCACACAACCCCTCATCATCTCCCCATTCCCCACAGCCCTCATCATCCCCCATTCTCAACACAACCCCTCATCATCCCCTTCTCCACACAACCCCTCATCATCCCCCCTCTTCTCCAAACAACCTTTCATCATCCCCCCTCTTCACACAATCCCTCATCATCCCCCCTCTTCTCCACACAATCCCTCATCATCTCCCCCTTCTCCATACAACCCCTCATCATCCCCCCTCTTCTCCACGCACCCCCTCGCCATCCCCCCATTCTCCACACAACCCTTCATCATCCCCCTTCTCGACACAGCCCCTCATCATCCCCCATTCTCCACACAGCCCATCATCACCCAATTCTCCACACAGCACCTCATCATTCCCCCATTCCCTGCAAAATCCCTCATCATGCCCCCTTCCCTGCACGGCCCCTGATCATCCCCCTAGCCTCACATCATCATCCTCCTTCTCCACACAACCCCTCATCATTCCCCACACAGCCCCTCATCATCCCCCTATACCTCACACAGCCTCTCATCATCCCCCCATTCTCCCCACAGCCCCTCATTATCATCTTCCCTATGCAGCCCCATTAAAGTAACATCAACCGTTTCCAAAATACATCCTCAGACCACTCACGCCAGTCCTGTGTCCACATTCCCATTTGTACAAGGGTCCATGGTACAGCCCCGCGATTCTCTCCTCAAACTGCTCCATGGTGCAGCTCCTTGGTTCTCTCCTCACACGGCTCAATGGTGCAGCCCCTCGGTCTTCTCCCCACACAGCCCCTCATCATCACCCATTCTCCACACAGCCCATCATCATCCCCCCATTCTCCACACAGCCCCTCATCATTCCTCCATTCCCTGCAAAACCCCTCATCCCCCTTTCCCCGCATCGCCCCTGATCATCCCCTTTTCTCCCCATAGCCTCACATCATCATTCCACCTCTTCTCCACACAATCCCTCATCATCCCCCCTCTTCTCCATACAATCTCTCATCATCACCCCTCTTCTCCACACAACCTTTCATCATCCCCCCTCTTCTCCACACAATCCCCCATCATCCCCCCTCTTCTCCACACAACCCCTCATCGCCCCCCCTCTTCTCCACACAACCTCTCATCATCCCCCCATTCTCCACACAACCCCTCACCATCCCCCCATTCCCCACACAGCCCCTCATCATCCCCCATTCTCCATACAGTCCATCATCCCCCCCAATCTCCACACAGCCCCTCATCATTCCCCCATTCCCTGCAAAACCCGTCATCATCTCCTTTCCCCAGAAGGCCCCTGATCCTCCCCCTTTCTCCCCATAGCCTCACATCATCATCCCCCTTCTCCACACAACCCCTCATCAACCCCCCATTCGCCACACAGCTCCTCATCATCCCCCTATTCCCCACACAGCCTCTGAATCTGATACGGAATCTGGAAAATGAAAAGTATTGACACCCCTGCAATTCTGTCAGATAATACTCAGTTTTTTCCTGAAAATGATTGCAAACACAAATTCTTTGTTTTTATTATCTTCATTTAATTTGTCTTAAATGAAAAAAACACAAAAAGAATTGTCCTAAAGCCAAATTGGATATAATTCCACACCAAATATAAAAAAGGGGGTGGACAAAAGTCTTGGCACTGTTCGAAAAATCATGTGATGCTTCTCTAATTTGTGTAATTAACAGCACCTGTAACTTACCTGTGGCACCTAACAGGTGTTGGCAATAACTAAATCACACTTGCAGCCAGTTGACATGGATTAAAGTTGACTCAACCTCTGTCCTGTGTCCTTTTGTGTACCACATTGAGCATGGAGAAAAGAAAGAAGACCAAAGAACTGTCTGAGGACTTGAGAAACCAAATTGTGAGGAAGCATGAGCAATCTCAAGGCCACAAGTCCATCTCCAAAGACCTGAATGTTCCTGTGTCTACCGTGCGCAGTGTTTTCAAGAAGTTTAAAGCCCATGGCACTGTGGCTAACTTCCCTAGATGTGGACGGAAAAGAAAAATTGACAAGAGATTTCAACGCAAGATTGTGCGGATGTTGGATAAAGAACCTTGACTAAGATCCAAACAAGTTCAAGCTGCCCTGCAGTCCGAGGGTACAACAGTGTCAACCCGTACTATCCGTCGGCGTCTGAATGAAAAGGGACTGTATGGTAGGAGACCCAGGAAGACCCCACTTCTTACCCCGAGACATAAAAAAAGCCAGGCCGGAGTTTGCCAAAACTTACCTGAAAAAGCCTAAAACGTTTTGGAAGAATGTTCTCTGGTCAGATGAGACAAAAGTAGAGCTTTTTGGGCAAAGGCATCAACATAGAGTTTACAGGAGAAAAAAGAGGCATTCAAAGAAAAGAACACGGTCCCTACAGTCAAACATGGCGGAGGTTCCCTGATGTTTTGGGGTTGCTTTGCTGTCTCTGGCACTGGACTGCTTGACCGTGTGCATGGCATAATGAAGTCTGAAGACTACCAACAAATTTTGCAGCATAATGTAGGGCCCAGTGTGAGAAAGCTGGGTCTCCCTCAGAGGTCATGGGTCTTCCAGCAGGACAATGACCCAAAACCAACTTGAAAAAGCACTAAAAAATGGTTTGAGCGAAAGCACTGGAGACTTCTAAGGTGGCCAGCAATGAGTCCAGACCTGAATCCCATATAACACCTGTGGAGTGATCTAAAAATGGCAGTTTGGAGAAGGCACCCTTCAAATATCAGGGACCTAGAGCAGTTTGCCAAAGAAGAATGGTCTAAAATTCCAGCAGAGCATTGTAAGAAACTCATTGATGGTTACCGGAAGCGGTTGGCTAAAGGATGTGCAACCAAGTATTATGGCTGAGGGTGCCAATACTTTTGTCTGGCCCATTTTTGGAGTTTTGTGTGAAATGATAAATGTTTTGCTTCATTCTCTTTTGTGTTTTTTTCATTTAAGACAAATTAAATGAAGATAATAATACCACAGGATTTGTGATTGCGATCATTTCCAGGAAGAAACTGAGTAATATCTGACAGAATTGCAGGGGTGTCAATACTTTTGTCCACAACAGTATAATAACAGAAAGCAATATCTCTGACCTAGCTGAGCACATAATCAGAATCGGAATACCTTTCCCCACATGCCCATACCATTCAGCCACCTCCAGAACCCTGTAGTATGGAGTTATAAAGCATGGCTACCAGGAATTAAATACAGTAGCCGTATTTGGTCTCCCTGAACAGATTAAATCCAGCCGAATCCACTGGCGCCGCTACCATTCCATTTAGAGCTTCAGGCAGAAAGTTATGGACATCCACAGTTCTGACCTTGAAAACCATACTCTCAGATATGGGAGGAGGGAGGCTGCCCAGCCCAGGGGCTGGTGCAGTGTGTGGGAGGGAGCAGCCTAGAGGATAATAGGCAGCTCCTCATTTTGAACTGAGTCTTTTCTACTGGCAGGAGACCCATTATCTGATGCGGCCAGAGAATTACGTAACAAAGATTTGGACCTGTGATCCATCAGCTCCTCCATGTGGTCACATGTTACATAACACAGTAATTGCAATCTATCTGTACCCTACCCTTGTACTTCACTCCTGACTGTATACTTGTATAATTGTTTTTGTATATATACCTGTATCTTTCTAGTGCACCTTTCGGCAATTAAATATAAAATTAATCTTGGGCTGCACTTTTATCTCGATTCACAAATCCCAACTTCCGCACGCTTGTTGGTTATATTATTCGCTACCCCGGGGTTGGTTCCTGACCTGATATAAGTCTGTTATCAAACGAGGAACTGGTGGCAGCAAACCGTACTGTGTTAGTGAGGAACCATGACAGTGACGGCTGGGAGGTTAATATATATATTCCCAGCCTGGTCTGGTGATATATATCCCCCCTCACTGGGAGTGCTTCAATAATTCGTACCTATGAGGGAAGCCTTTCTGGTGACTATTTCCCCTGGTGCAGTTCCCTGACTGACCTGGGGCAAGTGGTCACGCCAGAGAGCCAATCCCTGCTGAGTCCTCTCCCCTCCCCAGAGGTGAGTGAAGTCGACACACCCCTTCCTCTGTGCGATGCATCACAGATTGGTGGCAGTGCGGTGGGATCTAGATAATAGTGTGAATAGGATCCCTACTCCCAGTTACTAAGGACTAACAGCAGTAGCTATTTGCTGCTGGGGTCCTAAGATCAGCTCAACACTAGACAGTCCGAGTGCAAGTACTGTAGGTGTGTTTGTGCTTGGGTTGCCGCTGTGTCCATTATAGAGGGCTGAAAAGACTGGCTGCAAGCATTCAAAGCCGAACGAGAATGATGGCGGCAGAGCTATCCTGTAATGCGTAGAATTACTGTACTGGTTCCGACGAAGGGGAGAACCATGGGGGTCCTATCTGGGTTCCCCAAGCATCGCGCTGCCAGTGCACTACCCTGCCACAGGAGAACACCCTCCTACTTCTCTTCTCCCTGGGCAGCTCAGGTCAGAGGCCCTCTTTCAAGCTGCCCTGGCCAGTCTCAAGGCAGGACGCGAAGAAACCTATGCAACCCTTCTGAAAGCTACAAAACTCCAGGCAGAGCGAGAGGCAGCAAAACTACAAGCAGAGTGAGGGGCAGTAGAACAGCAAGCAGAGTGGGAGTGTGAGGCGGTGAAATACCGTGAAGCTGCAGAGCAAGAGTATCAGCTGGAGTTAGCTCGGCAGAGTTTCCTACTGCCCACCACAGCACCCCCGGAGCCCAAGATTGCCAAGGTCCAAGCCAAGGATTTCCCCTTGCTGGAGAAGGATGGAGACCTGGACTCCTTTCTGCGGGCCTTTGAGCGGACCAGCCACCAACACCATCTGGCCCCGATCAGTGGGCCAAATACCTGACCTTCCATTTGAGGGGTAAGTCCCTGGAAATTTTGGGGCACTTACCTGTCGAGGAGGAGCAGGACTATGAGAGCATCAAACAGGCCCTGATCCAGCAGTTCAACCTCACTCGAGAGTCTTATCGCAGGAAGTTCCTGAGCCTGCAAAAAGACCCCAAGGACACCTGGGCCGATCATATGCGGGTCCTCCTGTGAGCTGCAGCACTGGACCAAGGGTCCGGAGCTCACCACCAGCCAGGAGATCCAGGAACCATTTGTCACAAAGCAATTCTTGTGGAACTGCCCAGAGGACCTCCAGCAGTACCAAAGGGGTCCGCTCCTACAGCCGCCCTGGCAAATGACTATGCCAATAACCGGGCCCCTGAAGCCAAGCGGGCCGCCCACAGCACCTGGAGAGGGTGCATGACTCATCCTGCCCCTGTTTTTGAATGCAAGGGGCGCCCCCTCTCCTGGCCAGGGGTAGAACCCAGGAGGCATGAACTCAGCTTCTTTTGATTGATGTAACATTTAAATTATAATTGTTCACCCTCACTTCTTTTGACTTTTTGAGGTGTACTAATATATTGTGGGTCATCTTGTGCGAACAGCATATATACTTACTCAATATTTTTTCTTTGTGGCACTTTTCCTTTGTACTTCTGTCCCTATTGTTTTTAATGTAATTATCTTTTTAATATACAGTACATCAATAAAATGTTGAATTTTTATGGCATATTACTTCCTTGTTCTCTTCATCTGATGTGTTTATTTATTGGAAGTGCCAAACTACCTAGGCAACTACATATCTGAGATATTGTTTATCTACGACAGTAAGCTGTGTTGTAGGAATATCAACCCACGCACTCACGAGCTGGTCTGGCAGGTGGTAGTCCCGAGGCAGGATGCGCCAATGGTCTTGGAAGCATACCACAATGGAGCAGGAAACTTTGGATGGAAGAAGTTGGAGGTCCTACTTCGTGGGAGATTCTACTGGATTGGCAAGAGAAAAGCCATTGAAAAGAGGTGCCGAGAGTGTGGCCCATGCAACCTGCGCAGAAACGACCGTGGCAGCCAAAGGGCACCCCTACAGCCCATAGTCACGAAACAGCCACTGGAATTAGTAGCCTTAGACCACGTGAAGTTGGCCACAAGCCGGACAGGCTATGTCTGTGCTTTGACCAGAGTGGACCATTACTCAAGATTCCTGGTAGTCGTGCCTGTCAAGGACCAAACAGCAAAGACAGCAGCCAAGGCATTCCAACAAGACTTTTGTTGACCACATGGTTACCCTGAAAAGGTACTCACCGACCAAGGCCCAGCCTTTGAGGCGGAAGTATTCCAGGAGTTCTGTAACCTGTACAGATGCAAGAAGATCAGGACAACGCCATATCATCCACTGACAAATGGCATGTGTGAGAAGATGAACCAGGTGGTAATTGACCTGTTGGAAACCTTGCCCCTGGAAGAGAGAAACCTATGGCCAGAGAAGTTGCCGGACTTGGTAGATCTGTACAATCATATCCCGATGTATTCCACCTACTGCACTCCAGCCTACCTAATGAGAGGAAGATCTAGAAAATTACCTGTTGACCTTGATTTGGGAGTCCTAACTCCAGAAACAACATCACCAGATGCAGATTGGGATACAGAGCGTCAGCAGAAATACCGTCAAGTACAAGAATGCGTGGAAAGAAATTTGTCCCAGGCAAGACAGAGGCAGGAAAGAAACTATAACCAGCCCCTGCAATTCCTTTGTCACCAGGTGAACACGTTCAAAAAAGAAAAAGTAAGATTCATCAGCAAAGATGGAGGAGAAACCTCAACTGCGGTATCAAGAGATCATCTTAAGGTATGCCCTGACCAACTGAGAGACAAGGAAAAACCCACAGAAGAGGAGGAAAGAAGAATCTGTACCGTTCTTGGAGACTTTCACTAGTCATGGACTCAAGTAAATCAGGCCATAGTGGTGTCCGATTTGACCTTTCCCCAGTTGGAAATACCAGAAGCAGATGTGACTCGAAATCAATCTGAACCAGAAGAGACTCTACACCAGCGGGCTCAAGCAGCAGACATCACACCAGCAGAGGAGCAAGAGAATACACCCCCTGCCATCGGTGAATCTGTCATTCCCACAGGGAGCAGAAATACTCGTAGGGGAACAGATACACCTGTGCTACATAGAATCACCAGTAGCACAAATCAAAGAAAAAGTGTATGCATAAAAAAGAAGGGGATCACCAAGAGAATTTTTTATGAAGTGTTATATAAGAATGCTTTTTATGGAAAACCACCACATACAAAAACCATTAAAAACATTTAAAAAATACACAACTCCGATTACAATCAAAAGAGTATGGGTCATACAAGTGATGTGTACAATACACCAGAGTCCTACATGCCATAATATTTGATAGTTAACAAACCTCTAAATAGTAGCCCGATGCAAAGATTTGCAGATTAGAATAAATAAATGCAGGCTGGTAGCGTTCACGAAATATATACAAAATATACCTGCTGCTATCATATAGTAAATTTTAGATATTCAAACCATCCTCTTGTGAGAGGGTTATATGAAACCAGTCAGCTGCAAGGACCTCATTAAGCATAGATGTAAATTAATGAAGCTAAGAAGTAATGTGTAAACCGCTGACACATCTATATATATAATTGCCTAAGGGTTTTTCCGTCTGTCTGTCTTTCTGTCTGTCTGTCTGTCCTGGAAATCCCGCGTCTCTGATTGGTCGAGGCCGCCAGGCCTCGACCAATCAGCGACGGGCACAGCATGGTGACGATGATGTCATAAAGGTTGCCTCGACCAATCAGCGACGGGCACAGTCTGCCGCGAATTCGCCTCGACCAATCAGCGACGGGCACAGTATCGACGTAGATGTCATAATGGTTGCCATGGCGACAATGATGTCATAAAGGTTGCCTCGACCAATCAGCGACGGGCACAGTCTGCCGCGAATTCTGGAATCATCATTGTCCTTATACTACGGGGACATGCATATTCTAGAAAACCCGATGCGTTAGAATCGGGCCACAATCTAGTAAGCAACATAATACCCTTATCACAATTACCAGATAATAATTTAGACCCATGTGGATATAATGGTCCATAAAAAGTGCAAAAAAAAAGGCAAAATGAGGCATAAAGATAGAGAGACTGCCACTTGAGATACCAATGAACCAGTAAGACCAAATACTTTACCCTATTCTAAGGTCATGGTCGCCCCCCATGTGGCAGAACAGTCAGGCAAAGTAGGTGCTAGACCCACACGTATCGACACAACAGGGTGTTTTTCTCAAGGTCAGGTCACCTGTAGCGTAGCCATAAGAGAGCGCACAACACCAGTGATAGCAAACCTAGCGAATCCAGTCAGATCACTCTCAGTACCTGTCCTGTGTAGATCTACCCCTAGTACTAGAGGTCAAATCCCAGCCTGTTACAGGGACTAAGATGTAAGTGGAACGCCCTCCAGGGCCTAGGAGTACTCGGTATGTGGCCCTGGGCGCCCATGTTAAGGGAAAAGTCTTTAAAGGGGTTTTTAGGAATAGTGTTTGTTTGTGACGCCACCTGTGGTTATAGATCAGGGATGACCAACGCTGCTTAAAGGGGTCCGCTGGGGTGATGTTATGGCAGCTAAGATGGTATGGCTTCCCACAGGTGAAGCTGGCTCCCAGTGTATAGATTAAGATGGTGGGTGGTATATCAAGAAACGGAGGACAGGTTTGCAGTCGCTTTTACAGGCAGCCACAGTCCAGGGTACCGGATCACAGGTGCAGGTATGGTCCGGCCAGCTTGAAAGAGAGTTTGGAGTCCCCCTTACCAGGTGGGGTTGGAAGCCTTCATTCTAGCACTGTGGTGTAGTCCCTTGCTGCCTTAAGCCTCTTACAAGGTCCTCACATGTTGTCTCTGTCCTCCAGATTGGTAGGACACTACCAGTACGACAGGTAGCTCGAGCCTTTTTACAGGGTCTCTATCATGACTCGGGCTGCATGTGCTACTGTGTCTTTAGGTATAAGGGCGAAGGGCGGACAGGTGACATGTAATCCAGCAGTCCTGCCGTTTTCTGCTGTGACACTTGGAGTCCCTCACAACCTCGGTCTTCCGGCTACCAGTGTCTGCGCTCAGTAGGGAGGTAGCCCAGTTGCAGCTCTTTTCTCTTAACTTCGCCTTTACTTCTTTCCTCCTTTACGCTCTCTACAGCTTGTGCTCTTCTCTGTTCTATCTCCTTCCAGGAGCTGCAGCACTTCTTGTGGCTGCACAGCCCTTCACTTGCTCTCTGCTCTGTCTCTCTTACAGACTGACTAACTTTCCATCCAGACCAGAATATATATATAGAGAGAGGAGCCACCCACAAGCTGGATCAGAGCTCCCCCTTCTGGCCTGGAGTGTGAACATGTTGAATGCTTGTGTGTACCTGATAGACAAGATCCTTCATCGCTTCCAAGCGTGACATCACTCTACCCATGAGGGAAGCAATGCCACTTTGACAACCAGAAACCTGGGGTGTCACACTACCCCATTAAATCCAGTACTTCTGGACTGGGAAAACAGAAAAACAACAATACAGGTTAGATAAAGACATACAAAATTTTGAAATGCATGTAAACAGGTTAAACATCTTAAAACTTTAGCTTCCCTTTATGGGAGTAATTGATACTTTTACTGTTACATAACTTTATTACAGGTTATAAATATAACTTTTCCTAAAATAGAACTCTCTATGACATTTAATATGAAATATTAACAATTACCCCTTACGGATATACTATCTTTAGCAATACTTCCTACACTGAAGTACAAAAACATTAACTTTACTTCCAGTATATAAAGCTCACACTGTACTAGTCAATATTATTTGCATACTTTAACTATCTCGCATATAAAACTATTCACTTCCCTTACAGGGTAACTTCTCTGGCAGTGTTAACCTCTTTACCCCCAAGGGTGGTTTGCACGTTAATGACCGGGCCAATTTTTACATTTCTGACCACTGTCCCTTTATGAGGTTATAACTCTGGAACGCTTCAACGGATCTTGGCGATTCTGACACTGTTTTCTCGTGACATATTGTACTTCATGTTAGTGGTAAAAATTTCTTCGACAAAACTTGCGTTTATTTGTGAAAAAAACGGAAATTTGGCGAAAATTTTGAAAATTTTGCAATTTTCCAACTTTGAATTTTTATGCCCTTAAATCACAGAGATATGTCATGTAAAATAATTAATAAGTAACATTTCCCACATGTCTACTTTACATCAGCACAATTTTGGAATCAAAATTTTTTTTTGTTAGGGAGTTATAATGGTTAAAAGTTGACCAGCAATTTCTCATTTTTACAACACCAATATTTTTTAGGGACCACATCACATTTTAAGTCATTTTGAGGGGTCTATATGATAGAAAAAAAACAAGTGTGACACCATTCTAAAAACTGCACCCCTCAAAGTGCTCAAAACCACATTCAAGAAGTTTATTAACCCTTCAGGTGTTATGATACGGTGGTCTAGGAGCAACATGGAACGAGCTCTGAAGGAAGTGGTAACTGTACTGACCGCAGTCCCTAAGCTCAACACAACACTAGAAGTAGCCGTGGAATGCTCCTAACTCTCCCTAGGCATCTCGTCACAGCCTAAGAGCTAACTACCCCTAAAGAAAGAAGCAGGAAAGCTATCTTGCCTCAGAGAAAATCCCCAAAGGATAGATTAGCCCCCCACAAATAATGACTGTGAGTGGAGAGGGAAAAGACATACACAGGATGAAACCAGGATGAGCACAGGAGGCCAGTCTAGCTTGATAGAAAGGACAGGATGGAATACTGTGCGGTCAGTATAAAACACTACAAAAATCCACGCAGAGTTTACAAAAAATCTCCACACCTGACTAAAGGTATGGAGGGCAAATCTGCCTCCCAGAGCTTCCAGCAAGACAGAATTAATTCACACTGATAAGCTGGACAAACATAGAAAGCACAGAATGGATAAGTCCACAATCTATGGACAGAAAAGAGCAAGCAAAAACTTAGCTTTGCAGAACTGGTCAGGATAACAGGGAACTCCAAAGAGATGTGAATCCAACCAGGAATCATTTCCAAGTGGCACTGGCTGAAGAAAGAGCCAGGCCTAAATAGCCGAGCAGAAGAGAAGATAAGTGGAGGGAGCTGAAGACAGCTAACTCCAAGGAGCAGCCATACCACTAGAAACCACAAGAGGGAGCCCAAGAGCAGAACTCACAAAAGTGCCACTTACAACCACCGGAGGGAGCCCAAGAGCGGAATTCACAACAGTACCCCCCCCCTTGAGGAGGGGTCACCGAACCCTCACTAGAGCCCCCAGGCCGATCAGGATGAGCCAAGTGAAAAGCACGAACCAAATCTGTGGCATGGACATCGGAGGCAACAACCCAAGAATTATCCTCCTGGCCATAACCCTTCCACTTGACAAGATACTGAAACCTCCGCCTCGAAAAACGAGAATCCAAAATCTTCTCAACCTCATATTCAAACTCTCCCTCAACCAACACCGGGGCAGGAGGGTCAACCGAGGGAACAACGGCACCACATATCTCCGCAACAAAGATCTATGGAAAACATTATGAATGGCAAAAGAGGCTGGAAGAGCCAAAAGATAAGGACCAATAAACCGAGGGGCTTAAACTTAGGAGAAGAAACCTTCATAGGAACATGACGAGAAGACAACCAAACCAAATCCCCCACACGAAGCCGGGGACCAACACACCGACGGCGGTTAGCAAAACGTTGAGCCCTTTCCTGAGACAACGTCAAATTGTCCACCACATGAGTCCAAATCTGCTGCAGCCTGTCCACCACAGAATCAACAACAGGACAATCAGAAGGCTCCACCTGCCCAGAAGAAAAACGAGGATCAAAACCAAAATTACAAAAGAAAGGTGAAACCAAAGTATCCGAACTAGCCCGATTATTAAGGGCAAACTCGGCCAACGGCAAGAAAGACACCCATTCATCCTGATCAGCAGACACAAAGCATCTCAAATAGGTCTCCAAGGTCTGAATAGTTCGCTCAGTTTGGCCATTAGTCTGAGGATGAAACGCCGAAGAAAAAGACAAATCAATGCCCATCCTAGCACAAAAGAACCGCCAAAATCTAGAGACAAACTGAGAACCTCTGTCAGACACAATATTCTCCGGAATGCCATGCAAACGAACCACATGCTGAAAAAATAATGGAACCAGATCTGAGGAGGAAGGCAACTTAGGCAAAGGTACCAGATGGACCATTTTAGAGAACCGGTCACAAACAACCCAGATAACAGACATCTTCTGGGAAACAGGAAGATCCGAAATAAAATCCATGGAAATATGCGTCCAGGGCCTCTCAGGGACCGGCAAAGTCAAAAGCAACCCACTAGCGCGGGAACAGCAAGGCTTGGCCCGGGCGCAAGTCCCACAGGACTGCACAAAAGCACGCACATCGCGCGACAAGGAAGGCCACCAAAAGGACCTAGCAACCAAATCTCTGGTACCAAAAATCCCAGGATGACCAGCCAACACTGAACAATGAACCTCAGAAATTACCTTACTTGTCCATCTATCAGGAACAAACAGCTTCCCCACTGGACAGCGGTCAGGCCTATCAGCCTGAAATTCCTGAAGCACCCGCCGCAAATCAGGGGACATAGCAAAAAGAATCACCCCCTCCTTAAGAATGCCAACCGGCTCAAGGACTCCAGGAGAATCAGGCGAAAAACTCCTAGAGAGGGCATCAGCCTTAACATTCTTAGATCCCGGAAGATACGAGACCACAAAATCAAAACGGGAGAAAAACAGGGACCATCGAGCCTGTCTAGGATTCAGCCGCTTGGCCGACTTGAGGTAAATCAGATTCTTATGATCGGTCAGGACCACAACACGGTGTTTAGCTCCCTCAAGCCTATGTCGCCATTCCTCAAACGCCCACTTCATAGCCAACAACTCCCGATTGCCGACATCATAATTGCGTTCTGCAGGCGAAAACTTTCTGGAAAAAAAAGCACACGGTTTCATCAAAGAACCATCAGACTCCCTCTGAGACAAAACGGCCCCTGCCCCAATCTCAGAAGCGTCGACCTCAACCTGAAAAGGAAGAGAAAGATCCAGCTGACGCAACACAGGGGCAGAAGTAAATCGGTATTTAAGCTCCTGAAAGGCCTCAACAGCCTCAGAGGACCAATTCGTCACATCAGCGCCTTTCTTCGTCAAATCAGTAAGGGGCTTAACCACACTGGAAAAGTTGGCAATGAAACGGCGATAGAAATTAGCAAAGCCCAAAAATTTTTGAAGACCCTTCACAGATGTGGGTTGGATCCAGTCATGAATAGCTTGGACCTTAACAGGATCCATTTCTATAGACGAGGGAGAAAAAATAAAACCCAAAAAAGAGACCTTCTGAACTCCGAATAGGCACTTAGACCCCTTCACAAATAAAGCATTATCACGAAGGATCTGGAACACCATCCTGATCTGCTTCACATGAGACTCCCAATCATCGGAAAAAATAAAAATATCATCCAAATATACGACCATGAATTTATCAAGATAATTGCGGAAAATATCATGCATGAAAGACTGGAACACAGATGGAGCATTAGAGAGCCCAAGTGGCATCACAAGGTATTCAAAATGGCCTTCGGGCGTATTAAATGCAGTTTTCCATTCGTCACCCTGTTTAATACGAACAAGATTATATGCCCCTCGGAGGTCAATCTTAGTAAACCAACTAGCCCCCTTAACCTGAGCAAACAAATCAGTAAGCAAAGGCAAGGGGTATTGGAATTTGACCGTGATCTTATTAAGAAGATGATAATCAATACAGGGTCTCAAGGAGCCATCCTTCTTAGCAACAAAAAAGAATCCCGCTCCCAATGGTGACGAAGAGGGCCGAATATGCCCCTTCTCCAAAGACTCCTTAACATAACTCTGCATGGCGGCATGCTCTGGCACAGACAGATTGAAAAGTCGGCCCTTAGGGAACTTGCAACCAGGAATCAAGTTAATAGCACAATCACAGTCCCTGTGCGGAGGAAGGGAACTGGACTTGGGCTCATCAAATACATCCTGGAAATCCGACAAAAACTCAAGGACCTCAGAAGAGGGGGAAGAGGAAATTGACATCAAAGGAACGTCACTATGTACTCCTCGACAACCCCAACTAGTCACCGACATAGTTTTCCAATCCAGCACCGGATTATGTTCCTGTAACCATGGAAATCCCAGTACAACAACATCATGCAGGTTATGCAACACCAGAAAACGGCAATCTTTTTGATGTGCAGGAGCCATGTACATAGTCATCTGTGTCCAGTACTGAGGTTTATCCTTGGCCAAGGGTGTAGCATCAATACCCCTCAAAGGAATAGGGCTCTGCAAAGGCTGCAAGGAAAAATCACAGCACCTGGCGAATTCTAAAGGTACTGTCACACTAGACGATATCGCTAGCGATCCGTGACATTGCAGCGTCCTCGCTAGCGATATCGTCCAGTGTGACAGGCAGCAGCGATCAGGCCCCTGCTGGGAGATCGCTGGTCGGGGAAGAAAGTCCAGAACTTTATTTCGTCGCTGGACTCCCCGTAGACATCGCTGAATCGGCGTGTGTGACACCGATTCAGCGATGTCTTCACTGGTAACCAGGGTAAACATCGGGTAACTAAGCGCAGGGCCGCGCTTAGTAACCCGCTGTTTACCCTGGTTACCAGCGTAAAAAAACAAACAGTACATACTTACATTCAGCTGTCTGTCCCTTGCCGTCTGGTTCCTGCACTGACTGCTGGCCGTAAAGTGAAAGCAGAGCACAGCCACAGCGGTGAGTCACCGCTGTGTGACTCACCGCTGTGCTGTGCTTTCACTTTCACTTTACGGCCAGCAGTCAGTGCAGGAACCAGACGGCAAGGGACAGACAGCTGAATGTAAGTATGTAGTGTTTGTTTTTTTACGCTGGTAACCAGGGTAAACATCGGGTTACTAAGCGCGGCCCTGCGCTTAGTTACCCGATGTTTACCCTGGTTACCGGGGACCTCGGGATCGTTGGTCGCTGGAGAGCTGTCTGTGTGACAGCTCTCCAGCGACCAAACAGCGACGCTGCAGCGATCCGGATCGTTGTCGGTATCGCTGCAGCGTCGCTAAGTGTGACGGTACCTTTAGTCCATTAAGTTCAGGGCAGCGCCTGAAACCACAAATGCCATGACAGAAAAGGACGACAATGAGCAAATCAGGGTAACAGATAAGAGAAATTTAGGCTGTATAGTACTAATGGTAACAGACCTAGCGACTCTCTTAGTACGCTTAGGGCAATCAGAGATAACATGAGCCGAATCACCACAGTAAAAACACAGCCTATTCTGACGTCTGAATTCCTGCCGTTCTATTCTAGTCAAAATCCTATCACATAATAATAATAATCTTTATTTTTTATATAGCGCTAACATATTCCGCAGCTCTTTACAGTTTGCACACATTATCATCACTGTCCCTGATGGGGCTCACAATCTAGAATCCCTATCAGTATGTCTTTGGAATGTGGGAGGAAACCGGAGTGCCCGGAGGAAACCCACGCAAACACGGAGAGAACGTACAAACTCTTTGCAGATGTCCTGGGTGGGATTAGAACCCAGGACCCCAGCGCTGCAAGGCTGCAGTGCTAACCACTACGCCACCGTGCTGCCCTATCACATTGCATAGGTTCAGGACTTTGCTCAGAGGATACTGCCATATGGTGCACAGCTTTGCGCTCGCGCAGACGCCGATCAATCTGAATGGCTAGAGACATAGATTCGCTAAAACCAGCAGGCATATGAAAGTCCACCATAACATCTTTAAGGGCTTCAGAAAGACCTTTTCTAAAAAATAGCAGCCAGAGCCTCTTCATTCCATTTAGTGAGCACAGACCATTTTCTAAATTTCTGGCAGTATAACTCTGCCACTTCCTGACCTTGACACAAGGCCAACAGGGTTTTTTCTGCATGATCCACAGAAGTAGGTTCGTCATACAGTAATCCGAGCGCTTGAAAAAATGCATCTACATTCAATAATGCCGGATCCCCTGTTTCAAGAGAAAAAGCCCAGTCTTGAGGGTCACCACGCAGCAAGGATATGATGATTTTTACTTGCTGAATGGGATCACCAGAAGAACGGGGTTTCAAAGCAAAAAACAATTTGCAGTTATTTTTAAAGTTCAAAAACTTGGATCTGTCCCCAAAAAAACAAATCAGGAGTAGGAATTCTAGGCTCTAAAGCCGGAGTCTGGACAACATAGTCCTGGATACTCTGTACTCTTGCAGCAAGTTGATCCACACGAGAAAACAAACCCTGAACATCCATGCCAAAGCATATATCCTGAACCACCCAGATATCAAGAGGAAAAAAAAGACAAACCAGAGCACAGAAAAAAAATGGTTCATAACTTTCTTTTCCTTCTTTTGAGATGCATTTAATTCATTTTTGGCCACTTGTACTGTTATGATACGGTGGTCTAGGAGCAACATGGAACGAGCTCTGAAGGAAGTGGTAACTGTACTGACCGCAGTCCCTAAGCTCAACACAATACTAGAAGTAGCCGTGGAATGCTCCTAACTCTCCCTAGGCATCTCGTCACAGCCTAAGAGCTAACTACCCCTAAAGAAAGAAGCAGGAAAGCTATCTTGCCTCAGAGAAAATCCCCAAAGGATAGATTAGCCCCCCACAAATAATGGCTGTGAGTGGAGAGGGAAAAGACATACACAGGATGAAACCAGGATGAGCACAGGAGGCCAGTCTAGCTTGATAGAAAGGACAGGATGGAATACTGTGCGGTCAGTATAAAACACTACAAAAATCCACGCAGAGTTTACAAAAAATCTCCACACCTGACTAAAGGTGTGGAGGGCAAATCTGCCTCCCAGACCTTCAAGCAAGACAGAATTAATTCACACTGATAAGCTGGACAAACATAGAAAGCACAGAATGGATAAGTCCACAATCTATGGACAGAAAAGAGCAAGCAAAAACTTAGCTTTGCAGAACTGGTCAGGATAACAGGGAACTCCAAAGAGATGTGAATCCAACCAGGAACCATTTCTAAGTGGCACTGGCTGAAGAAAGAGCCAGGCCTAAATAGCCGAGCAGAAGAGAAGATAAGTGGAGGCAGCTGAAGACAGCTAACTCCAAGGAGCAGCCATACCACTAGAAACTACAAGAGGGAGCCCAAGAGCAGAACTCACAAAAGTGCCACTTACAACCACCGGAGGGAGCCCAAGAGCGGAATTCAAAACATTCAGGTGTGTTACACGAATTTTCGGAATGCTTAAATAAAAATGAACATTTAACTTTTTTTCACAAAAAAAATACTTCAGCTCCAATTTGTTTTATTTTCCCAAGGGTAAGAGAAGAAATTGGACCAGAAAAGTTGTTGTGCCATTTGTTCTGAGTAGGCCAATACCCCACATGTGAGGGTAAACCACTGTTTGGGCGCATGGCAGAGCTCGGAAGGGAAGGAGCGCCGTTTGACTTTTCAATGCAAAATTGACTGGAATTGAAATGGGACGCCATGTTGCGTTTGGAGAGCCCCTGATGTGCTTAACCATTGAAACCCCCACAAGTGACACCATTTTGGAAACTAGACCCCCTAAGGAACTTATCTAGATGTGTGGTAAGCACTTTAACCCACGAAGTGCTTCACAGAAGTTTATAATGCAGAGCCGTAAAAATAAAAAATCATATTTTTGCACAAATATGATCTTTTCGCCCCCAATTTTTTATTTTCCCAAGGGTAAGAGAAGAAATTGGACCCCAAAAGTTGTTGTGCCATTTGTTCTGAGTACGCCGATACCCCGCATGTGGGGGTAAACCACTGTTTGGGCGCATGGCAGAACTCGGAAGGGAAGGAGCACCATTTGACTTTTCAATGCAAAATTGACTGGAATTGAGATGGGACACCATGTCACGTTTGGAGAGCCCCTGATGGGCCTAAACATTGAAACCCCCCACAAGTGACACCATTTTGGAAAGTAGACCCGCTAAGGAACTTATCTAGCTGTGTTTTGACAGCTTTCAAGTGTTTCACTACAGTTTATAATGCAGAGCCGTGAAAATATATATATTTTTTTTTTCACAAAAATTATTTTTTAGCCCCCAGTTTTGTATTTTCCCAAGGGTAACAGGAGAAATTCGACCCCAAAAGTTGTTATCCAATTTGTCCTGAGTACGCTGATACCCCATATGTGGGGGGGAACCACCGTTTGTGTGCATGGCAGAGCTCGGACGTGATGGAGCGCCATTTGGAATGCAGACTTAGATGGATTGGTCTGCAGGCGTCACGTTGCATTTGCAAAGCCCCTGATGCACCTAAACAGTAGATACCCCCCAGAATTAACATCATTTTGGAAACTAGACCCCCGAAGTAACTTATCTAGATGTGTTTTGTGAACTTTGAACCCCCAAGTGTTTCACTACAGTTTTTAACGCAGAGTCGTGAAAATAAAAATTAATTTTTTTCCCACAAAAATGTTTTTTTAGACCCCCAAATTTTTATTTTCCCAAGGGTAACAAGAGAAATTGGACCACAATAGTTGTTGTCCAATTTGTCCTGAGTATGCTGATACCCCAAATGTTGGGGTAAACCCCTGTTTGGATGCACGGGAGAGCTCGGAAGGGAAGAACCACTGTTTTACTTTTTCAGTGCAGAATTGGCTGGAATTGAGATCGGACGCCTGAAGAGCTCTGATGTGCCTAAACAGTGGAAACCCCCAATTCTAACTGAAACCCTATCCCAAACACACCCCTAACCCTAATCCCAACCATAGCCCTAACCACACCCCTAACCCTGACACAACCCTAACCCTAATCACCAAACCGAAACCCTAAGCCTAACTTTAGCCCCAACCCTAACTTTAGCCCCAACCCTAACCCTAACTTTAGCCCCAACCCTAACTTTAGCCCCAACCCTAACCCCAACAAACCCCTAACCCTAATCCCAACCATAACCCTAACCACACCCCTAACCCTGACACACCCCTAACCCTAATCCCAACCGTAAATGTAACCCTAACCCTAACTTTAGCCCCAACCCTAACTTTAGCCCCAACCCTAATCCTAGCCCCAACCCTAACCCTAGCCCCAACCCTAACCCCAACCCTAGCCCTAGGCCTAACCCTAATGGGAAAATGGAAATAAATACATTTTTATAAAAATTTTTATGTTTCCCTAACTAAAGGGGTGATGAAGGGGGGTTTGATTTACTTTTATAGCAGGTTTTCTAGCGGATTTTTATGATTGGCAGCCATCACACTAAAAGACGCTTTTTATTGCAAAAAATATTTTTTGCGATACCACATTTTGAGACCTATAATTTTTCCATATTTTGGTCCACAGAGTCATGTGAGGTCTTGTTTTTTGCGGGACGAGTTGCCATTTTTATTGGCAATATTTTCGGGCACGTGACATTTTTTGATTGCTTTTTATTCCGATTTTTGTGAGGCAGAATGACCAAAAACCAGCTATTCATGAATTTCTTTTTTTTTGGGGGGGAGGGCGTTTATACCGTTCCGCGTTTGGTAAAATGGATAAAGCAGTTTTATTCTTCGGGTCAGTATGTTTACAGCGATACCTCATTTATATCATTTTTTATGTTTTGGTGCTTTTTATACGATAAAAACTATTTTATAGAAAAAATAATTATTTTTGCATCGCTTTATTCTGAGGACTGTAACTTTTTTATTTTTTTCGCTGATGATGCTGTATGCGGGATAAGATGACGTTTTCAGCGGTACCATGGTTATTTATATCCGTTTTTGATCGCGTGTTATTCCACTTTTTGTTCGGCGGTATGATAATAAAGCGTTGTTTTTTGCTTCTTTTTTTTAACGGTGTTCACTGAAGGGGTTAACTAGTGGGACAGTTTTATAGGTCGGGTCGTTACGGACGCGGTGATACTAAATATGTGTACTTTTATTGTTTTGGTTTTTTTTAGATAAAGAAATGTATTTATGGGAACAATACATATATTTTTTTTCTTTATTTAGGTTTTTTTTTTTTATTTTTTTTTTTACACATCTAAAAAAAAATTTTGTTTACTTTTTTACTTTGTACCAGGGGGGACATCACTGTATAGTGACAGATCGCTGATCTCACACTTTGCAGAGCACTGTGTCAGATCAGCCATCTGGCGTGCCCTGCTGCTTGGTTACCAGAGCCTGCTCTGGTGTTATGATCAGGTGGCCTTGGAGCAGCATGAAATGACCTTCGCTGGAGCAGTGGTAACTTTACTGACTGCAAACCCTGATCCTATCATCGCAACTAGAAGTAGCCGTGGGGTGTGCCTAACCAGACCTAGACACCTCGACACAGCCTAAGGACTAAATATCCCTAAAGATGGAAACAGGAAAACTCTCTTGCCTCAGAGTAGACCCCCAAAGGATAGATAGCCCCCCACAAATAATGACTGTGAGTGGGAGAGGAAAAGACACACGCAGACAGAAAACAGGGATAAGCAAAGGAGGCCACTTCTACCTAGATAGGAAAGGATAGTACAGGATACTATGCGGTCAGCATAAAACACTACAAAATATCCACAGCAGAAAAATACAAAAACTCCACTAACTAAAGATGTGGTTATTAGATCTGCGACTCCAGCGAGTCCAACTAGACTGAGAAAAACATCAGGCACAGTCTAGCAGGAACAAAATAGAAACAAGATAAGCACAGAAAATAAACACACAGCAGTGTGTCTAAAAAAATGAAGCAAACACTTACCTTTGCTGAATTGGCAGCAAGCAGGAGAGGCCAGGCAGAGGACCAACACTTCCAAAGGAACATTGACTACTGGCAAGGACTAATGAGTCCTGCACAGCTAAATACCCCAGTCAGAATTGCAATTAGCAGAAACACCTGTCCAAGACTGCTGCTCAGGATTAATTGCATTACCATCAACAACCACCGGAGGGAGCCCAAGAGCAGAATTCACAACACTCTGGACCCGGAAGTACTCCCTGCAGGACCCGGAAGTAGCCACGCGGCCATTTTGGATCCGGGGCCTGCAGGGAGGAGACGCTCGGTACAAGGTGAGCACATCACCTTGTACCGATCGTCTCAGGGAAGCACGCAGGGAGCCCCCTCCCTGCGCGATGCTTCCCTATACCGCCGGCACACTGCGATCATGTTTGATCGCGGTGTGCCGGGGGTTAATGTGCCTGGAGCGGTCCGTGACCGCTCCTGGCACATAGTGCCGGATGTCAGCTGCGATAGTCAGCGGACACCCAGCCGCCATCGGCCGCGCTCCCCTCGTGAGCGCGGCCGATCGCGCTGGACGTACTATTCCATCCTTGGGAATTAGGGCCCACCCCACATGGACGGAATAGTACGTCCAATGTCAAAGGGGTTAAACACTATCACTCTATTAAACAAAGTGCAACAAATTCAACATTAATTTAAAAGTGAAATCAATATTCAAGTCATTTAACAACATTTTAACAACAGCAACGAAGCGGGGGACCTGTCATAAACCCCCAAACAGGTCTTGTGCAGGTTACAAGGCGTAACATCCAGACCCGGTGTTCAGCCACACCAAATGTTTTTTCTTTTCAGGTCTCTTTAAGGCAAAATAACTTTTTAAGGCAAACATTAACAGTTTTTTCAAAGGTTAATAATAATTTAATAATAATAATTTTATTTATATAGTGCCAACACATTCCGCAGTGCTTTACAATTTATAGAGGGGACTTGTACAGACAATAGACATTACAGCATAACAGAAATCACAGTTCAAAATGGATACCAAGAGGAATGAGGGCCCTGCTCGCAAGCTTACAAACTATGAGGAAAAGGGGAGACACGAGAGGTGGATGGTAACAATTGCTTTAGTTATTCGGACCAGCCATAGTGTAAGGCTCGGGTGTTCATGTAAAGCTGCATGAACAAGTTAACTGCCTAAGTATGTAGCAGTACAGACACAGAGGCTATTAACTGCATGAAGTGTATGAGGACATGATCCAAGGAACCTGATTATGTTTTTTTTTTTGTTTGTTTGTTTTTTTTTTGAATGGGCCACACAGGGATAGTTAGGTTAATGCATTGAGGCGGTAGGCCAATCTGAACAAATGAGTTTTTAGGGCGCGCTTAAAACTGTGGGGATTGTTGATTAATCATATTAACCTGGGTAGTGCATTCCAAAGAGTCGGCGCAGCACGTGTAAAATCTTGGAGACGGGAGTGGGAGGTTCTGATTATTGAGGATGCTAACCTGAGGTCATTAGCGGAGCGGAGGGCACGGGTAGGGTGGTCAACTGAGAGCAGAGAGGAGATGTAGGGTGGTGCTGAGCCATGGAGTGCTTTGTGGATGATGGTAATAGTTTTGTACTGGATTCTGGAGTGGATGGGTAGCCAGTGTAATGACTGGCACAAGGTAGAGGTATCGATGTAACGGTTGGTGAGGAATATAATCCTGGCAGCAGCATTCAGGACAGATTGGAGAGAGGAGAGTTTGGTGAGAGGGAGGCCGAGAGTTACAATAGTCCAGACGAGAATGAATAAGTGAAACCGTAAGAGTTGTTGCAGAGTCGAAAGTAAGAAAAGGGCGAATTCTAGAAATGTTTTTGAGATGCAGATAAGAAGAGCGAGCCAGTGATCGGATGTGGGGGGTGAATGAAAGCTCGGAATCAAGTATGACCCCAAGGCAGCGGGCATGTTGCTTTGGAGTAATGGTGGAACCGCATACGGAGATGGCAATGTCAGGCAAAGGTAGGTTAGTAGAGGGAGAGAATACAAGGAGTTCAGTTTTTGACAGGTTCAGTTTCAAATAGAGGGAGGACATGATGTTGGAGACAGCGGTAAGACAATCACTGGTGTTTTCTAAAAAGGCAGGCGTGATAACAGGAAAAGAAGTGTATAATTGGGTGTCGTCAGCATAGAGATGGTACTGGAACCCAAATCTACTGATTGTTTGTCCAATAGGGGCAGTATACAAAGAGAAGACGAGGGGACCTAGGACTGATCCTTGAGGAACTCCATCAGTAAGGGGAAGGTGAGAGGAGGAGGAACCAGCAAAAGATACAGTGAAGGATCGATCAGAGAGATAGGAGGAGAACCAGGAGAGAACGGTGTCCTTGAGGCCGATGGAGCGGAGCATATTGAGGAGGATCTGATGATCCACAGTGTCGAATGCTGCGGAGAGATCCAAGAGAATTAGCATGGAGTAGTGACCATTAGATTTAGCTGTTAGTAGGTTGTTGGAGACTTTAGTGAGGGCAGTTTCAGTAGAGTGTAAAGAGCGGAAACCAGATTGAAGAGGGTCCAGAAGAGAGTTATCTGAGAGATAGCGGGTAAGACGGGAGTGGACCAGGTGTTCGAGGAGTTTGGAGATGAAGGGAAGATTAGAGACAGGTCTATAATTAGCGGCACAGTTTTGATCGAGGGATGGTTTTTTAAGTAATGGATGTATGATGGCATGCTTAAATGAGAAAGGAAAAATACCGGAAGTGAAAGAAAGGTTGAATATTTTTGTTAGGAGAGAGATGACAGCCGGGGAAAGGGACTGGAGGAGATGTGATGGAATGGGGTCACTGGTGCAAGTGGTTGGGCGAGAAGATGCAAGGAGCCTGATTACTTCTTCTTCTGTAACTGGTTCAAAGTCCGAGAGTGAACTAGATGCAGTGGGGGAGGGAGGACAGTGCATGGTATGAAGAGATTGGGAGATAATTTCCTGTGGAATGTGGCCAATTTTTTCTTTGAAGTAATTGGCCAGATCGTCAGCGCGGAGATCCGTGGTTGGGGCCTGCACTCTTGGGTTGAGTAGGGACTGGAACATGTCAAAGAGACGTTTAGGGTTATTGGACAGGGAGGTGATCAGGGTGTTGAAATAGGTTTGTTTGGAGAGGTGAAGTGTTGTGAATTCTGTGGCTGAATTCACTCCTGTGGTCACAAGTGGTACTGCAGCTTCTGAGCTTCCTCCCTCAGGTGTTCTGGTGAGCTCGTTAACTGCTCCATTACTTAACTCCGCCTGATGCTGCTATCCTTGCTCCTTGTCAATGTTTCAGTGTTGGATCTGAGCTTCTCCTGATTGTTCCTGTGACCTGCTGCTCTGTATAGCTAAGTGCTTTTTGCTTTTTTGTTGCTTTTTTTCTGTCCAGCTTGTCTTTTGTTTTGCTGGAAGCTCTGAGACGTAAAGGGTGTACCGCCGTGCCGTTAGTTCGGCACGGTGGGTTTTTTTTTGCCCCCTTTGCGTGGTTTTGCTTTAGGGTTTTTTGTAGACTGCAAAGTTCGCTTTACTGTCCTCGCTCTGTCCTAGAATATCGGGCCCCACTTTGCTGAATCTATTTCATCCCTACGTTTTGTCTTTTCATCTTACTCACAGTCATTATATGTGGGGGGCTGCCTTTTCCTTTGGGGAATTTCTCTGGGGCAAGTCAGGCCTATTTTTCTATCTTCAGGCTAGCTAGTTTCTTAGGCTGTGCCGAGTTGCCTAGGTAATTGTTAGGCGCAATCCACAGCCGCTTTTAGTTGTGTTTAGGATAGGATCAGGTGTGCAGTCTACAGAGTTTCCACGTCTCAGAGCTCGTTCTTGTATTTTTGGGTATTTGTCAGATCACTGTGTGCGCTCTGATCGCTAAGCACACTGTGTTTCTGGATTGCCTTCATAACACCTGTCATTAGCAAACATAACAGTGAAGGGCAGAATTGTATGTTTTTAGCATGAACTTATAATGGATAAAATCTTCGGGTAGATTAGATTTTCTCCACAGACGTTCTGCGCACCTGGATCACCGCTGCAGGAAACATGTTTGCAGCATGTGCCACGGTTGTCGCCGTCTGTGCCGAGTTGTTCTATGTATAGGAGGTGCAGCTTCATCCAGGGTACTTTGCAGGGTTTCATTGTAATGCTTCAGAGCTGAATCAGGACATGAGATGGAGGAGATTGGGGCCAATGAGGATTGCAAGGTCTTCATAAGTTTCTGGGTGTTAATGGCCTGAATGTTTCTATAAGTGTGGAAAGTGGGGATGACCTGAGCAGGATGGCAGTTCTTGATAGAGAATGAAAGAAGGTTGTGGTCAGAGAGCGGGAAAGGGGAGTTTGTGAAATTGTCCACTGAGCAAAGCCGGGAGAAGACCAAGTCAAGGGAGTTTCCATCTTCATGTGTTGGAGAGTAAGTATGCTGTGAGAGGCCGAAAGAGGTGGTTAGAGATAAAAGGGGAGTAGCAATGGGGATATTGAAATCACCCATGATGAGGGTTGGGGTGTCACAAGAGAGAAAGTGTGGAAGCCAGGTGGCAAAGTGATCCAGGAACTGATGAGAGGGGCCGGGAGGACGATACACCACCGCCACTCTCATGGAGAAGGGGATGTAGAGTCTGACAGCATGGACCTCAAACGAAGGGAAGACAAGTGAGGGTACTTGGGGGATAACTTGGAAGGTACATTTGGGTGAAAGGAGCAGACCGACGCCTCCACCTGCTCTGTTGTCCGATCTTGGGGTATGAGAAAAGTGTAGTCCACCATATGAAAGAGCAGCAGCAGCAGTGGTGTCAGACTGCTGGATCCAGGTTTCAGAAAGAGCCAGGAGATTAAGAGAATTAGAAAGGAAGAAGTCATGAATGAAGGAGAGTTTATTACACACAGAGCGAGAATTCCAAAGGGCACAATTCAAAGAGACAGAAGGCATGCATGGAATATTAATAAGGTTAGAGGGGTTTCTGAGTGTAGCAGTTGTGAGGTTTGACTGGCTATAACATGGGGGGCCGGGGTTGGGAGAGATATCTCCAGCAACTAGGAGAAGGAGGATAGAAAGAGTGAGCAGATGGTTAAGTGACTTGTGAGAGCGTCTCTTGTATTGGATAATGGGACTGAATGGATCTGCGCTGTTAAGCAGTGTGAACAGAGCATGAGTGCTATACATAGGAGAGGCAAGGACAGAGGGGCCGATATGGATGGAGTATAGAGAGTTAATGCAAGGGCGGTGAATGTGAGTGAATGTGGTAGCCAGGATATAGATTATACAAATACATATGGTGAATATTTGTTCTGTTCCAAATGAATAGGGAATAGATTTTGTTTTTGTTACCTGTCTCCTGCCCTGTCTAACTGCCATGTTATAACTGCGAATACTTAGAAAAAAGTACTTTGAATAAAAGTACACGAATAATAGTGCACGAATGCACCCCTGAACGAATGCTTCCCCAAGCTATGTTTACATTTATAGAAGGCTAGCTCTTAGATTTTTTTTTTTTTGTCTCGTTACCAATCTAACACAGTTGAGACAGCAGGACACAATAAATGTAGTGATCAGATAAACAAATGTCCAGGTCAACATGGATCATAAACCACTTTGAAACAGTTAAGAGGGGGGGCTGTATGGGGCGCAGCTAAAAGGAGGCCCCCACATGACTGCGTTGCCATGGGAGCAGTGCAGTAGGTTTTCTTTTAAAAAATAAAGGTGTTATTGAGTAAAGGAGCCCGGGGATTGGAAGAGTAGGATTTGGGGTGGGGATTTATGCAAAAAGGGAGGTGGGGGCTTGGGAAAGTGCGGGAAAAGGGGAGATCAGTTACCTTAGACGGGCGAAGTGAGTGGACCTGCTGCCACATCCCTCTCACCATGTCTTCTGTGGACAGCCTGGTAGCTCAGCTTCGTCGGGAGGCCAGTTCCAGGAGGGCCGGATGGCTGGAGGAGCAGCTCACAGGGCTGCTCGGAGGCAGTGGGAGCCAGGACAGCGGGAGCCGGGGCAGCAGAACCAGGCGGTCTAGGCCGCCAGACAGGCTGTCCCCCGACACTACACCGCGCGGCAGGCGCAGGCCGCGGAGCCCCTCCAGGGACCCTGCGGGGGCTGGGGGACGCGGCCGATCCACCTTGCCCACCCCCTCCCCCGGCAGGAATCCACCTGGCGGCCCTGCCGGCGCGAGGCGGCGCGGTGCTGGGCGAGCGGTGCAGACGCGGCAGGACGCCGGCGCTGCACAGGATGTCAGGGCCGCACTTCCGGTGCGGCCTAGCAGAGGGCGCGGCGGCGCCGCAGCACCGATAGCAGCAGCTTCTACCCGCCGGGGAGCACCTCCCGCGGTGGCGGCAACACGAGCAGGGGGACGGGGAAGGAGCCCAGCGGCGGCGGCAGCATCCACCAGGCAGGAGCCGGGGAGTATCGCGGCGGGCGCAATTGCGGCGGGGGCACCCGGATCCCATCCCCCCAGTGCACCTGGCTCTGCGACAGGACGGCAGAGCAGACTATCGGGCAGGACAGCGGCGGCATCACGGCAAGGAGTGGGTCGCGGTCGGGCCGCAGGAGCGGCGTCCAGAGGAGACAGTCCAGCGGCTGGAGGCAGAGGAATCACGGAGCCGGACAGATCCAGATCCAGCAGGAGGTCGAGGGACCGGTCGCCTTCGCCAGTCTCGGTCCCCCCTGGTGACGTGGAGGCCAGGGGCGCGGGCCTGGGGCAGATGAGCGGCAGCGATGATTCCGGGAACGAACATCGCGACGAAATGGACCAGCAGGATTCAGGAAGCACGGCTGGTGGGGACACAGCACCTGCGCAGCCACGTGAGTACATGTCCAGTCTTTCCCCAGTGCCGGGTGTTTCGGGTGTGGTGGAGCGGGGTGGGGGCTGTAATGAGGTCCCGGGGGTCAGAGAACTTCTAGCGGGTATGTCGCAGATTTTGCGTAGATTGGATGGGGGCGGGGGTAGCTCAGTTGCTAACAGTGTGGGATCGTCGCCCGCTGGTGCCTGGGTGTCAGTTGCCGGGGGCGTAGCAGGGGGTTCGAACGAGATTGCGAGCTCGGGTAGCGGGACACCTGTTTCTGTGGCGGGGGTGTCGGTGTCGGTACAAACGGAAACGGGAAAAGGTGATACCGTTAAGTTAGACGACAGGGCAAAAGGCGAGGTATATGTGTGTTTTGAGGGTCCGCTGGGGGCCCATTTGAAGAAAGAAGTCAAGGAAAAGATTTGGAAAGATGAATACGTAGAGATTTTCTCTCTCCTTCCTTTAGAAAAATTTAACTTGGATAAAGGAAAGAAAGACGACAGCAAAAAGGAAGAGGAAGAAAAGAGGCGTTGGCGCCTTATTCCTCAGACGTTCGTTAACTGGCAGCAGGCCTTTGCCATTCTAGCGAGTGTTATAGGGGAGAAATTCCCCGAGAATTGCTCGGGCCTGTTTTGTTATTTGGATGCTATTGGTGAAGCGCATCGTACCTACGGGGGCCAGGCTTGGCTGAGATACGATGAACAGTTCAGGCAGCGAAAAGCAGTGAGGCCGGAGATAAGGTGGGACCAAAAAGACATCGGGTTGTGCCTGAAGGTGATGGCTCCGGTGCGTTATGGGCAGTCCTTTCAGGGGGGAGGGGGGGTAGCAGTCAGCAGTCAGGACAAAGTGGAGGACACGGGTCTCAGGGTTCAAAGGAAAAATCTGGGACATGCTGGCAGTTTAATGAGGGCCAGTGCAAGTATGGCACCACTTGTAAATTTAAACACGTGTGCTCCCATTGCAACGGGGCCTCTCACGGAGCCGCTAAGTGTTTCAAGAAATCACGTGGTAAGCCATCAGTGGGTGGCGGTCAAGGGGGTGACTCCGGTGAGGGTTCAAAAGATGGCCCCCTATCTAAGTAGATACCCGGATGTTAAAAAGGCGGAGGTTATTAGGGACGGTTTTCTTGAGGGGTTTAAGATCCCTCACCCGATGCATGTTGTTCCTTTTTCTACAAAAAATTTGAGATCAGCTGGCTTGCATGCGGAGGTGGTTTCGGCTAAATTGGCAAAAGAGGTTGAGCTGGGAAGAATGGCGGGGCCTTTTAGTTCGTTGCCCATGGCGGGTGTAATTGTTTCCCCGCTTGGGGTGGTGCCCAAGAAGGAGCCGAACAAGTTCCGGCTAATTCAGCATCTTTCATATCCCAAAGGATCCTCGGTTAATGACGGGATTGCGGAGGAGTTGTGCTCCGTTGTTTACACATCGTTTGATGCGGCTGTTCGGTGGGTGCGAATGTACGGGCCTGGAGCATTGCTGGCAAAAACGGACATCGAGTCGGCATTTAGGCTCTTGCCGGTGCACCCGCAGAGCATTCCTTTGTTAGGTTGTTGGTGGGAGGGTGGTTTTTACTTGGATAGGTGTTTGCCTATGGGATGTTCTATTTCCTGTGCATTGTTTGAGACTTTCAGTACCTTTTTAGAGTGGGTAGTGAGAGATGTATCGGCCGTTCCTTCTGTCATTCACTATTTGGATGATTTTTTGTTTGTTGGTCCACCGGATTCAGCAGTGTGCTGTCATTTACTTGGGACCATGGAATGGGTGGCCGGACAGTTTGGTGTTCCTTTGGCACAGGGAAAAACGGAGGGCCCCTGCACGGTCTTGAGTTTCTTAGGGATTCTCATTGATTCTGAGAAAATGGAGTGTAGGTTGCCTGATGATAAGTTGGAGTTGCTTAAGCGAGAGGTGAGTCGGATTGGAAAATTGCGGAAGACTTCATTGAAGGAGTTGCAGTCGCTGCTGGGCCGCCTGAATTTTGCTTGTCGTATTATGCCAATGGGCAGGATATTTTGCCGCAGATTGTCCAGGGCGACGGCTGGAGTTCGGTCGGCTCATCATTTTATTCGTTTGGGTAGAGAGCATAAGGAGGACCTTCTTGTTTGGCAACGTTTTTTGGAAGGCTATAATGGCAGGTCGCTTATTCAGCAGGAGGATCTGAATGCTTTTGATTGCGAGATCTACACAGACGCAGCAGGTGGAGTTGGTTATGGGGCCTACTGTGGAGGAAAATGGAGCGTCGGGGTGTGGCCAGAGGATTGGCGAAAGAAGGGGCTCACCAAGAATTTGGCATTGTTGGAGTTGTTCCCGATTGTGGTGTCAGTGTTTGTTTGGGGTGACAGCTTTCGTGATCGGCGAGTACGTTTCCATTGCGATAACTCGAGCGTGGTGGCCGTGATTAACAGCTTATCTTCTTCTTCCCCTCCAGTAATTAGGTTGGTCAGGGAGTTGGTACTGAGATGCTTGGAGTTGAATGCATGGATTACGGCGGTGCACGTGCCAGGAGTTCAGAACAATATAGCTGATGCTTTGTCTCGTTTGCAGTGGGACCGATTCCGGGATTTGGCTCCAGATTCGGAGGCGGCAGGAGCAGCATGTCCTTTGCATCTGTGGCAGGTGGTTACGGAAGGGGAGGCCGATTGATCCAAGCCTCGGTGTCAAACAGGACATGGTCAGATTATGCGGCGTCATGGGCCATGTGGGAAAGTTGGTTGTTTCAATGCGGCTCGGCTGAGTCAGATAGCGACAGGGCAATGGCGTTATTGGCACTGGTAGGTAAGGTCTTGGAGTGGGGTTGGTCCGTGTCTAGGTTAAACAAGTTTATAGCAGGTTTGGCTTTTGGTTTTCAGTTGCAAGGATTGAGGGACGTCACAAAGGACTTTGTTATACGGCAGGCGTTGAAAGGTTTTCGTAAGGGTAATTCGACTTTTGATAAGCGCAGGCCCATTTCTTTTGGGTTGTTGCAGCGGTTAGGGGAGGCCTTGGGCGTAATTTGTTCATCTCAGTTTGAGGTGGTACTGTTTCAATTGGCCTTTTCTCTAGCGTTTTTTGGTGCTTTGCGTCTGGGTGAATTGGTTTCCCCGAGCAAGGACAGGTCAGGTGGTCTTTTGGCGGAAGATGTGGTTTTTTGGGAAGGGGGAGTTGCCTTTTGGATAAGGCGTTCAAAGACGGATCAGCTAGGTAGGGGAAAGAAAGTAGTGCTAGGAAGGGTGGCGGGTAGCGGGATGTGTCCGCAACGCTGCTTAGAGGCATATTGGAATTTGTCATCAGTCAGGTCAGGCCCTCTGTTGCAACACCAAGAGGGGGATTTCTTGTCACGTTTCCAGTTTGTAGCCATTTTGAAGAAGGGCTTGGGTTTGCTGGGTGTTAACCCGGAAAATTTCGGCTCGCATTCTTTTAGGATTGGGGCCGCATCTGAGGCCGATGGTTTGGGCCTTGGGCCGGAGGTGATCAAGAAAATAGGCAGATGGAGTTCTAATCGTTACCTGTCTTATGTGCGGCATTAAATCAACAATGCGGGGTGAAGAGGGACGTCTTTGCGGATTGTTAATTATGGTTGTGTTTTTCAGGTCGTACCCCTCTTTTGGCGTGGATTGTCGGACACTCTTTCGTTTATTGGGGCGCCCTCCGGGCCGATGCGCGCGCGAATGGTAGGCAACTGGGTTTCGGCCGAGAGGCAGTGATCATCCGTTGGATGGGGACTCGTGGTATGTCGTGGCGTAGTTTTTTGCCGGAATTCTCCCGCGCCGCCCGTCTGGATCGCCCTCCGGATATTTTAGTGGTTCACTTGGGGGGTAATGATTTGGGGGCAAAACCCGTGAGGGAACTCATTCGGGATATCCGTTATGACTTGTTGAGGCTGTGGGTATCTTTTCCCGGTATGCTGACTGTGTGGTCAGACATTGTGCCGCGGAAGACGTGGCGGGAGGCCCGTTCCCATAAAGGGATTAACAGAGCCAGGGTAAAATTGAACAGGATGGTGGCGAGTTTTGTGTCCCGGAATGGGGGTATTGCCGTGAGGCATTTCGAGCTGGAGGCCGGGGTCGGTAATTTTTGGAGGGATGATGGAGTGCATCTTAACGAGATCGGGATGGATTTATGGGCGCTCGGTCTACAGGAAGGAGTTGAAAGAGCTTTGGCGGTGGTGGGGCACTCACGAGCCTGAGGTGGTCAGGGCTGTTCGTGTGTGGCGGGGGGTGGGGTTCTTGGAGTTGGTGATGATGCTGATAGGGTTGATCTGGCTTTTGGTACGGGCTCTGGACGGGGTGTTTACCTCGGGAGCTTTGTGGTTGGTTTGCCCGAAATGGGTTACATGGTGCCCTCGAGCTGGTGGTTACGGCTGAGGGTAAATACGTGTTTTTTGTAAAAATTTTGGGTAGGCTCTCTGCCTATTATGAGCCAGATTTTTTAGCTCCAAGAGCCCCCCCCTCGAGGTTTTATATATTTACTGTTTACATGTTGTTATTTATGTATTTGTTTGTTAATAAAATGGCCGCTGTGGCCAAATTATCCAAAAAGAAATTAACGTGGTGGTGTGTTTTCCTGGGTAATAGATGGAGGGGTTAAGAGGGGCAAGGTAGTTGGGGGTGGGGGATGCTTTACGGAAAGGATCCTTTATTGGCCATACGCGGTCATGTGATCTCTCTGCATAAGGACAAGCAGAAGTGAGTTAAATATCTATAAACAAAAACAATTGCATAAGAAGATATCTAACATAGAAAGATATATGCAGGATTCAATGCCGAAGATAGAATGAGTCAGATACCATTCAGGCTGCTTGCTGTCAGGGAATGGAGCAATAGACATGCAGGATGTTTCAGTTCAGAGAATGGTTCCACGTAAAACCAGTAGAAAGCACCTAAAGAGGGGCCCTCTATATACAGGGAAGTTCTGATCATGCCTAGTTCATGATTCTGTAGTTCTTTTAAACTGAAGCAACAATAACACAACCAACCAAGTTAATTTTGTAACTATTCACAGTCACGTTCTTCTTTCGGTACTAATTTTACTGTTTCCATGAGCACACATGGACATTACAGTCTCCTTGACGAGTGTTCAGGCGTATGCCAGGTACAACATACAGTTGATCAGTACCCACTATGGGAGTCTGGGTGCTCTTGTAGCCCTGGAACACATTTTGGTTGCTTCCCTGATGGATACAGATGCAGGGATTACCTTGCCAGGTAATGGCGCTGATAGCTTAGATGTTGCTATTGGCTGTAGCTCTGGGTCACTTGCGGGTGACCTGGGTACTGTTCCTTTTGGGGCACATTGGTGCACATGCAGCGCATGCCACCCTTTTTCTCTCCAGTGTCTGGTGTAAATAACGTGGTCTCCTGGGTAGAGGTCCCTGTCCGGGTGTCCCTCTGATAGGTGGGGTTCTACATCACGCCTGGTGATAAATACTTCCAGCTGCATTCCTGGTTCTTTAATGTATCCCCAGTCGGATTTTATAAGGAACGCTACTACAGTTCCTTGTCTCCGAGGCCCCCTGTCCTCATGGTTTATCTTTCTAGCCTGAGCTTTAGCAGGCAAATTTCTTTCTTCTATGGCCTTGCGCCGGAGGTCCCGCTCTCTGTCCTCCTGCTCCTGGCTGATGACCTCCAGACACTCTCTCTCAGCCTGGGCCTCCCCGGGGGAACCCCATCAGGTTGGTGCCGGAGTGCTCCCACCGCAAGGTCACCCATTCTCCATGTGCTTCCTGGGTCCCCCTCGATGGCTGTAGCGGGGATGCGGAGGTATATGCGACATCCCAGGGCTCCTCTCAATCGATTAATCTTCGTGCCCTTCTGGGTGGTAGGGGCATTGGAGCATCTATGGGCCCTATCAGGGTGCCTTTTGGCTACTGTGGCAGGGTCAGTCTCCTTACCTGTCGCTGAGGTGTCTCCACTGCTCGACTCCTCCGCTACAGGCTGGGAACCCGGAAGCTAGCTTCGCTGCAGCTCCCACACTTTTGCGGCTGCGCGGAACCAGGACTGCCGGAGCTGACAGCACAACTCCTCCACTTCGGCTCCAAGAACTTCTGGGTTCATTGCTGACGGCAAGTCGTCTTCTTTCTCCCATTGGCTGGGGCAGCTTCCTGCTTCCTCCCCCTCCTCCAGGTGACCTCCGCTCGCCATCTTACCATTTGGGTTCTGGGCAGCACCTTCCTGCTGTTCCTTCCACGTCCTCTTCCGTAGGAGGTTCTATCTCTTCTCAATCCCAACATCCCAGACTAGGAGGCGTACTGACGGTCAGATCTCTCGGACATAGTAATATCGATGAGGGGCGGCCATAACTATTGCGCTGTTCCTCCAGGCTCCGCCCATGACAACACGCCCCACTCCTCTTGCATGCCACATGGTGCTATAATGGCGGCGGTTTTGGCAGCAATTAGAAATTTAACAGTCTTTTAATAAAGCACGGTCTCTCAGGCGCACAAGACCCACTTCAATGGGTCAGTCAATCCTGTTCATGACACCAAAATGGAACGCACGCCAGGGCACAGAGGTACTCGGTACCAGGTCCGGTATTTAAAGGGATGTATCACGGCGGCAATGACCCGGTCCTTGGCCCTGGGTGCCAATGTTAAGGGGAAAGTCTTTAAAGGGGTTTTTAGGAATAGAGCTTGTTCTTGACGCAACCTGTGGTTCTCGGTCAGGGATGACCAATGCTGCTTAAAGGGGTCCACTGGGGTGATGTTATGGCAACTAAGATGGTATGGCTTCCCACAGGTGAAGCTGGGTCACCAGGGCTCCCGGTGTAAAGATGACCATCTGTCATCTTTATCCACAACACTGGTAGGCCTAAGGATCAAGCTTCACCTGTGGGAAGCCATACCATCCCTGCTGCAGTGCCCTCATTCCCAGAGGACCCCTTTAAGCAACGTCGGTCATCCCTGATCAAATACTACAGGTGGCGTCACAAACATTCTTTATTCAAAACAACCCCTTTAAAAACTTTCCATTTAAGTTGGATGCCTAGGGCCACGAACCGGGTCACTGCAAGTGTGACTACCCCTTTAACGACCACCAAGTACCCCTAGGGATGGGACATTATTACAGCATGCTCAATTTGTAGTTAGCTGTGAATGTAATGTCACCCTCCAGCGACTGTTGGAAGGGAGAATAAAGCTTAATTTTCTCCCTGCAGCCAACACTTTCCCATTAAGTTGGCTAACCAGGCTTTAAAGCCCATTTACCTGCAAATTAACCCTATATCTTCAGATAAACAGCATTTCTCAAGGAGACAAGTTACCCTTAAAGGCACTCTGTCTCTACAGAATGACTGTTCAAAATAAGCCCTGCTGCTCGGTGCTTGACGGCAGGGCCCATCATGAAAATTCACCTTCCCACCTGTTTATATTACATCATTCTCCAGCCCCCACTAATTTGATTGACAGCTCTGGCTTCATAGAGTCAGAGAAGGATGGAGAGCAAGCAGTTGGGAAGGTGAATATAAATGATTGTCCGCCATGATAATCTGAGCTTCTCTGCTTGGTTTGAATAGTCATTCTGTGCTGACAGAGAACCTTTAAAGAGGTGTCCAATACACCTGAAGGATTTCACTCTGACTCATAACATTGTATATAATGTACCCAGCATTATATATGAATATATATCAGTATAATGTCGGCAGAGCGAATCCACTGTGGGATATAAGCAGCGGGCATCCCGCAGTGGACTCACTAGTGTGAAAGTACAAAGTACCATAAAGGTAGTATCCAGGGATTTTGTTACAAGGAATCGGTCTCTGATTTCATCGTGTCCTAACTACGGGCAACAAACTAGTGACAGATCCCCACAGCAGAATTTTGGGTCACTCCATTGTACCAAAATCTTGCATCGGAAGCTCAGCACATAATGATCAGTCCTGAATATTCATGAGTTCCTGACTTTCTCCGCCCTTGTTAATTCAGTTTTTAAAAAAAAGCTGTAAATCAGAGTCCGGGTGTAGAGAAAGCCAGGAGCTCAGGAACTTCAGGACTCATCATTTGCTGTTCCCATAAACTTATTTTCCTAATGAGGTATATTACAAATATGTTTAAGATCCCTGTCCTTATATTATATAAAAAAATGTTTATGGTAGCTGTAGAGTGGGCCCCTAGAGTTAATTCCCCTGGTGGGCCCTAGGCACCCCAGTCTGACCCTGTCTGTTCCTCTCTGCTGTGGGGTTGGGAATGTAGGGAGGAGAAGTAGAACATTTTCTGGTATTTTTGTGTAAATCAAGTTTATTAGGCAAATTCACATATAATGATACATTGTAAGTTGAAATAGTAGCAAATGGAATCAGCTAGAAATAACATGTCATATTCTCAATATTATAACCGTGGAGAGAAATACAAAGAAAATACAATAAACTCTTTCATACAATTCCATGTAGTGTCTTCTTCATCTTTTTTAACGTAATGAAGCTAATCTGGTAACTGTTCAAAGAGAGTCAGGGATCACAAGGAGGTTACCGAGCGTCACTCAGGAACGCTCAGTCTGCTGACCTTATTATAGCGTATTACCATTGCTGGCAGAATGCATGGTCATCATTAAGAGTCCAATTTACCCAAAACTATTAACTAGTTTGAATGTATCGTTAAAATAGGGTAACCAATTAGTATCCTACTTATGAGTATACTGTAACATTAACCATTTTAATGATTAAGAAAAGAAAGGTGAAAAGTGGAGGGGGACAGAAAAAGACTAGACAAGAGGGGGAAGGAGGGCAGTGTTAATAAAAAAAAAAGGAAAGAAGCCAGCACTGCTTATGGTCAGAACGCAATAAATGAAGTGCAAATGCACATAATTTCTAACTGTATTCCTGGCACCAAGGGAGTGATTCTGAAAATGCTCCAGGTACAGTTCGCATGTAATGTGGTCCTTTTTTTTTTTTATACTCTTTATACATTCAGGAGGCCATAATGGCACAATGTAAATAAAATACGTAGATTAGGACTGCCCCATTATGAGAATGCCGTGAAGTGGCGGGGTAGCTCAAAGAATTGATCAATTGTTTGCTAAATGTCTCATATTTGAAATACAGTTAGAATTTATGTGCAATTGCACTTCAGTTATTGCGTTCTGACCATAAGCAGTGCTGGCTTCTTCCCTTTTTTTTTAGTTAGTGTTAATGCATGTCCGCTCACCACCCAAGAATCCCATGCCCGAAGGCTTCAACAATATTTTCCATAAATTAGTTAAGCCAAGTAGTTAGCTCTGTGGTTTCTCTAAACATTATCCAAGGGGTCCATATGTTCAGCACCTTGTCCAGAGTTCCTGTGTCCTGACCGATTAGCTGCTCCATTCTGAAGATGTGGTTTAGTTCCGCCACAAGTTCAGATCTTGATGGGATATTTGATTGCTTCCAATAACGGGGTATCAAATTGTGTGCAGCTGTCAATAAATGTCTGAGAAGGCATTTCTTAAACCTGGCTATGGACAAATCACAAATAGAAAGTAAAGCCACCTCCATTGTGGGTCGGACCTTATGAAGAGATAACTTATTATTGAGATCAAAGACGTCTTCCCAAAAGCCTCTAATGTGTGAACAAGACCACCAGATATGTGGATATGTTCCCTTCTCCTTCCAACATCTCCAGCATGTATCTGGAGTATTGGGGAACATTACATGGATGCTGTCTGGGCATCTGTACCAACGAGACAGAATTCTGTAACTCCTCTCCTGATAATTTGCACATAATGAGGATCTGAACGTGTGGATAAGACTCCTATTCCTTTCTTCAGGTGTTAATGGCTTATTCAGGTCATTTTCCCATTTGGAAAAGAAAACTGGAGGGTCAACTGTAGACAGCCGATGCTCCTGGAACATTTTATATAAGAATGAAACCGTGTGTGATGGAGAGTCCCCATCCAAGCAAGCTGACTCAAAGGGAGTAAGTGGTCGGAATAAATCAACCCGTCTAGAAATCTTGTAAATGAAGCTCTTAATTTGCTCATAAAAGAACCACACCCCAGGGGGGATCTCCGCCCCTTCGTAGAGAGACTGCAAAGGTTTCATGGAGGATTGGGTGATGTAATCAAAGACTATTGGGTGATCATCCCTATGTTTGTGAAGAAATACGGCTTTATCTAGACTCGCGGGGAAGTCTGGGCTGTCAGAGATTGGGGTCAAGGGGCCTGGAGTAGATGAGATATTGAGCTTTAAATTGTTGCGTTTCACAAAAAGGGTCAGGTTTCTCGTTAGGAAGGGGATATTTCCGCCCCGAACCCCAGTACCTCCATTTTGCCAGATGTTTGTTTCGGGATTAGTCATTGAGATCTTTGACTTTAGCTCCACCCACTTTTTTTATGTTTGTGATGGTAGAGATCTAAAAGGAAGGTTCCAAGAGAGGCATGACTATAAAGCTGAAAGTTAGGGAGGCTCAATCCCCCATCCTGTTTAAATCTGCCTAACAGTTGGTACGACAGGCGAGGGCGCCTACCCGACCAAACATACCTTGTAATTGCCGTCTTGAGTCTGGAGAAAAAAGAGGCAGGGAGGACCATAGGTATAGTCTGAAAAAAATATAGAAGACGTGGTAATAAATCCATTTTTATTGTATTGATCCTCCCAAGCCATGACAAGTGTAGTCTGTTCCATTTCTCCAGATCAAGCTCTGCTCTGTGAAGGGCCATTTTTTGATTAGCTTCGTATAATTGTGATGTCTTGGCAGTCAGATCTATACCCAGGTATCTAAGGGAGCCAGAGCGCCATCTAAACGGGAAGGAATGTAATTGGAGAACCAACGCAGGTGGCAAAGAAATGTATAGCATTTTAGATTTGTGTGAATTTATTTTAAAATTGCTCAGTTGGCCAAAGCAATGCAATTCCGATCAAATATTGGGTATAGTGGTTATAGGGGAGGAAATAAACATGAGCACATCATCAGCAAAAAGTGCCAATTTGTGTTCCTCTGAGAGGATCTCTACCCCTTTTATAGATCTGTTGTTACAAATCGCATTGGCCAAATGTTCCATAGTTAATATATACAACAGGGGTGACAGCGGACATCCCTGCCTCGTACCATTTCGTATACGAAGGGGATCCGATAAAGAGCCATTAACTTTGATCTGAGCAGAGGGGGACTCATAAAGGGCCATAATACTCCTCAGCATTTTCTTTTTTAATCCAATATCCTCTAGCGTTTGGTACATAAAATCCCAGCCCACCTTGTCGAACGCCTTCTCGGCGTCGATTGAGAATATGCACATAGGGTCTCCTGTCCTATTTGCTCTATCTATCAAAGAAATAGTTCTTATTGTATTATCTCTAGCCTCGCTTACCGGGACGAATCGCACCTGGTCTTGGTTGACCAGGTGAGGTATGAGACAACTTAATCTTTTAGCTATCATCTTGGCGTAAATTTTTACATCTATGTTGATAAGTGAGATGGGACGATAGCTACTACATAACGAGGGATCCTTCTCTGGTTTCGGGATAACTGTTATATGTACAGCTAGAGCTTGTGGAGGAAAGGATCCCCCCGAGGCAACAAAATTGCACGCAGCTAGGAATGGAGGGCTCAGCAGATCCGAGAATTGTTTATAGAATCCTGCTGAGTAACCATCAGGACCAGGACTTTTGCCCAACTTCAGGTCCTCAATCACTGAGGTGACCTCCTCTAACGAGAAGTCTTCTTCTAGACCCGCCAGACACTCCTCCGAGACCGCGGGCAACCTGTTTGATTGTATATAGGATTTGATCTTGTCGTGGAACAAGTGAGTTGGAAGATCTTTAAAGTGGCCCTTTATATTATACAGGGAATTATAGTAGTCATAAAAACTGGATAATATGTCACGTGTACTCTGTGCAACTTTACTCTTAGCATTTCTTATAAACGGTATAAATGTTTGTGGGCCTCGCGGGTGCAGAGCCCTCGCCAGAAGTTTGCCACTCTTGTTACCCAAGTGATAGAAACGGCTCTTAACTCTCTCCCTACAACATCGGGATTTCTGATCTAGGATAGTTAATAATTTTTGTCTATCTGTGGATAAATCCACCAGGGTGAGTGGGGAAAGATCCTTTTTGTGCTGTGCCTCAAGTTTAGAGATCTGAGTGGAAAGATCAGCTATTTCTGCTATGCGGATCTTCTTGAGGCGAGCTCCATGCGAGATAAGAACGCCCCTCAGTACACTCTTCAGGGCCTCCCATCTTATCGCAGGGGGCGTGGGGTCCGAAGCATGATCTACCACAAAACCTTCTATAGTACGTGTAACGGGGTCTAACAAGCTGGGGTACCTCTTTCAGTACCACCCCGTGTTTCAGGAGGTCCACTCTGCTTTTGTTGGATTTTGAATGAAGGACGCTGGCTGGAATTCCTTGGTTACGTGAGAGCATATAAAAGCTGACTGCTACCCCACGTATTTCCAGTCTAAAAGAACTCACTTTATTTACAGCACACAGAATATATAACACAGATACACAGGGCAGGCCAATAGAAAAGAAGGCCAGACATACATTACAATAGCCGCAGGGGGCCAGAGCCTGCTGATATTTACTGGGGGAATTACAAAGGTGGGGGAGGACAGAAGGGGGATATCTTGTCCTCTCTGCCCAGGGGCGCAGCCTGTGGACTGATGCATTTCACATGGAACCTATTATACATAATATATACTGCATAACATATTCTTGGTGCTGGGGGTTCTGTAACAGTACGTTTCACCTCTGAGGCGCACATCGGATCCCTCAGTAAGTTCTCATTCAATTGCCAGGAAAATTTTGGTTTCGCCGTAGGGTCCAACTTTATTGAGAAATAAATGGGCGCATGATCGGACCTCGATATCGACCCCACCTCTGCCCCCACCCCCAAATCCAGCAGGGAGTGGGATACGAAAAAATAGTCAATTCTACTATAAGTGGAATGCACCTGTGAGTAGAAGCTATAATCTCTCGTGCTTGGATGGAGAGCCCTCCACACATCAACCAGTCGCAGATCACTCATCTGCTGTTTCACCTTTTTAATGGTAGACCAGGAATAAGAGGACTTACCCGTTAACACGTCAATTAGAGAATTCATCGGAAGGTTAACGTCGCCCACAAGGATAATCAGCGAGGCGCCTGAAAATTTCTCCAGGAGCTTTTTGCATGAAAAACCAAATTTTTGCTGGTCCTGGTTAGGAAAATAATCATTTGCCAAGATGAGCTCTCGGGATCTCCAGGCCAACTTCAAGAAAGTAAACCTCCCCTCTGTATCAATCATTGAGTCAAGAACCTCTGGAAGAAAGGACTTATGGAAACCTATGGATACACCCTTGGACTTAGAGTGAGCATTTGTACTATGATACCTTTTCGGGTAGTAAAAGGACGCACAGTTAGGGGTCACACCAGTCTTAAAGTGAGTCTCCTGAAGTAGCAGGATTGAGACATGTTTCTTATGGCCGGAGTACAAGATCTGTTTTCTTTTTTTCTGGTATATTTAACCCCTTAACATTAAAGGAGCAAAATTTTACTTCAGCCATAGTCAAGGTGTCGTTTAAGCAAATGGCTGTGTGAGAGCGGAAACCGGATCCCCTGGAAGTTCATGTGTGACTCCAGGGTAGGGAACAGGCCAGAGGGTTTAGGATGACACAACAGGGAGGGGAAAAGAAAAAAGAAAGTAAGCAGATTGAAAGAAAAAACTAATAATAAGAGTTCAGTGTGTGGTGAGTGTACACCTAAAGGAAGAAGTCGAGATGCGGTGGTGTATCTAGGATCCACCAGGTACATCTATTTAAGTGAGGAAAAGCCGAGGATGGGGTCCAACTTTCACCCGCCACCCCCATGACCAGGTAAAACAATAACAAGTAATAAGCAATATTTAAGTCTACAAAATTAACCAATGTCCAACCCCTCCCATATTAATTTTTAAACTCTGACTTCACATTACAAACTATTAGGAGGAAGATTAGACCTTCTAAACTTAACAAGTAGTAGATTAAATCGTCTACTCAGTTGAAAACTAACTGCACTACCAAGCGTGGACAAACCGGACACACACCAGATCAGTGGTTTAAACAACCCGTCGACGCACCTGTGTGTCGGACAGCAGCTTTGGAAACTGGAGGGAGAATAAGAGAGACCCCTCAAGTTTGACTGGGGGCCGAACCATTCTTCCTGTGATGTTTGCTGAGGGGAGCTTTCAGCCATCTCGGTGGGATGCAGACATGGACCAATTTTTTACATCAGAGGGAGAGGGTACATGTTCTTTACAGCAATTTTGTTCAATTCCCGAAAGTCGAGGCATGGTCACAAACCACCATCCTTTTTCTATACAAAGAAAAACCCTGCTGCTACGGGTGAGACAGAAGGCCGAATATGCCCCTTGCGGAGGCTCTCTGAGATGTACTCTTTCATTGCTTGGCACTCAGGACCGGACAAATTAAACAGACGAGCCTTAGGTAATTTAGCTCCTGGGACTAAATCAATGGCACAATCAAAAGGTCGATGTGGTGGAAGCACTTCAGCTTCGCTTTCGGAGAACACATCTTTGAAATCCTTAAGGTATTCTGGAATACGCTCCAGACCGACAGATGACACAGATACAGATTTTACCGGGTTGACAAAAGGTCCCAGGTTACAACATGGACCGTTATCCTTACATCTCCATTGAGTGATCTCCCCCGTCACCCAATCAATGACAGGATTCTGGCGCTGCAGCTAGGACATCCTCAGTACCAGTCCTGCCAGCAGATTATTCATAACGAAACAACTTAATTTTTCCATACGAGTGGAACCTACTTTTAGAGAAAAGACATCAGACATGAAACAAATTCCGTCCCGGGTGAGAGAGGATGAATCAATAGCCAAAATTTTAACAGGGTCTTTCAGCCTAACTGTTCCTATCTTATTAAGTGTCACAACTTGGGCATCAATCAGATTAATGGAGGAACCACAGTCAACAAAGGCGGTAGTCACCACAGGACCACCAGCAAGTTCCAATTCCACCTGGAGCACAATTTTAGCAAGCGAGGAAAAATGTACCTCGGAGTCTGGACAACCTCCTCGATTATTGCCCAGACTCAGTCAGATGGTTTCACTGAAGAAGGGTAGGAGGGACAGTCCCTTTTCCAATGTCCAGAGGCTCCACAGTAGAAGCATAGTAGGTTGTCTCTATGGTGCCTTCTCTCACTTTCCTTTACCGAGATAGATCCAATCTCCATGGGTGCAGGTTTGGGTGCTGTGTCACACAATTTGGAGTACAAGGGAGTCTCTTGTTGCATCACTGCTCTCGCACAGAGTCTCCAATCCATACAGACCTCCTGTGTCATGACGTCCTCCAGGGTATCAGGAGGATATAATGCCAGAGCGTCCTGTAGACGGTTAGACAGGCCTCTGCGGAACAACCACCTTGTAACAACTCTGCTGGCATCATGTCATGGCCTCACATCTCTCACACTATCTTACCCACTGCTCCAGGTCATGATGTGGTTTCTGTTTCATGCCAGCTCCATGTTCTGTGTCTCTGCTCTCTGCATGCCTCATGGCTATGTGTATAGGGGGCCGGCGTCTGAACTCTCTGGTTCTTATAGGAATCAGGTGCATCAGTCTAATCAGTTCCTGACCAATTATCAAGAGGCCTCCTGTATATAGTGCTGCTCCACCCTGTGGTCTGGGCCTGTGCAATGTGTTAGCTCAGTTTGTTTCTTGCTTGAGTTTGCCAGGTCCTGCTCTGAGTTACTCCCTCTCTGGAGGCTTTTCTCTGTGCTATTGCCTTGATCTTGTTGTCCGCCCTCCAGGAGGCTGAATATCCTGGTCCCTGTGTCTTTGTCCCTGTGTCTTGTTCCATTGCCTTGTCTGTACTTTGTCTTTTCTTGGTCTCCTTGTCTGTGGCTTCCTTCCCTGCTGTGTCTTTTCTTGTGTTCTCAGTCTGCTTACACTCCGCACTCTTGCGGCTCTGCCTGCTCTGTATCTTGGTGGCTTTGCCGCTGCTCCGCACTCCTGCGGTTCTGCTCCGTTCTACTCTGCTCCGCTCCCGTTGCTGCAGAAACCTTTTGCTGCAGTTCTTCTCTGCAATCCTTGCGGTTCCACTCTGATTAGCTTCTGCAGTATCTCTTGCTGCAGCTTCTCTCCACATTCTTTGTGGCTCTGCTCAGCTTTTGTTGCTACGCTATCTCTCGCTGCTTTTCCACTCCTATCTGCAGTCTTGCACTCCTCTCCTGTGTGAACAGGTCCCAACCTGTTTCTTCATACCTCATTCCTTTCTGCTTGTTTCCTTTCCTGCTCCTCCTGTGTGAACAGGTCCCTACCTGTTCCTTCATATTTCATATCTGTTCCTGCACCTCCAGTGTGAACAGGTCCCTACCTGTCCCTCCAAAGTATATATCTGTACCTGCACCTCCAGTGTGAACAGGTCCCTACCTGTTCCTCCAAACTATATATATGTACCTGACCCTCCAGTGTGAACAGGTCCCTACCTGTTCCTCCAAACTACATATCTGTTCCTGCACGTCCAGTGTGAACAGGTCCCTACCTGTTCCTCCAAACTACATATCTGTACCTGCACCTCCAGTGTGAACAGGCCCCTACCTGTTCCTCCAAACTTCATATCTGTACCTGCACCTCCAGTGTGAACAGGCCCCTACCTGTTCCTTCATATACCACATCAACCAATCCTGTGTTCCTGCCAGTCCTGCCCTGCCTTCCAGTCCTGTGTTCTCTGCAGTGCCTCCCAATCCTGTGTTCCTGCCAGTCCTGCCCTGCCTTCCAGTCCTGTGTTCCTGCTGTCCTAGCCAGTCCTGTGTTCTCTGCCGTGTCTCTGCCAGCCTACTCGTCTGAGTTCCAGCCGTGCTCTTCTGCCAGTCCTGCCTAATGCCCGCACCAATCCTGGTGTTCCTGTCTCCCAAGGGGGATCAGCAGCCACAGCCAGACACCACCCTGGAGTAGCACCTGGCAGCTGCCTGCTGCACAAGCCTGACCTCACCATCAGAGGCTCCAGTGAAAACCCAGGCAGCTGTCATAGTTACGCCCCTTCCAGGATAGTCTGGTTTGTGGCACAGTGGGGCCACAAACCCCCCGAGCTCACGCCCACCAGTCAGGGCGTGAGCGTGACACACCTCAGGGTGGCGTCATTCCAAGTTACTTCTGCTGCCCAATATATAAACTCTGAGCAGAACTATTCAGTGGAGTGCCTCCCCTGTGTCACACTCACCATATCCTTTGCCAGACGCACTCTGTCAGGCTCATCATAAATGTGCCCCAGAGCCTCAAAGAACAGGTTCACAGACATACGTTCAGAAGCAGAGGAAGAGAGAAAGCCCATGCCTGTGGAGGCACCCTTAACAAGGACATTACGATCCTCACCCTCTGCCTTTCATTTCCAGAGGCCCGGGGACACAATACAAAGAACAACTTGCATCCCTCTTTGAAGAAAAATTGTCGGGTAACTTTACCGGTGGCTCGGGATCCGCTAGGGATACATCAGTGGAGCTCCCCTCCTGGAACCCTGACAGAGCAGACCCCTGTAGAGCACCTGCCACATCTCTCAGCACCTGTTGGTGCGAGTGAACCACGACCTGCTTCTCCACGGACAGCTTCTGCATAAGCTGGCAGAGCTCAATAACCTGATTCATAAGAGCCTGTACTGAATCCATAATATACTAACACCCCACCACCAAGGAAATACTGTAGGGTCAGCTATAATGTCACGACTCTGGGTATACTGCTTCGGGGAGAGCTGCGCGCCGCAACAAGGGAGCTGAGAGCAGAGTGGTGGGGAATTCACCTGGAAGCAAACAGGACCTGAACCACGTGACAGGGTAGGTGGTCGGGGGCAGCGCAATGGAAACGATATACACTGGAGAGTAGTTAAACGAACCAAAATCAAAACCTGAAGATAACAAGGTAACCGAGGGGTGAGGCAGAGGGATAGTCAGAAAGGGAGCCGAAGGCACGCAGAACAAAACAAGCAAATGTAAACCGTGTACACACTCAAGGGGTCAGACACACAGGATAAACGAAAATATAGCTGATGGGGAATCCTATTCTGGAGTGTCTGGATCCAAAGAGAGGCCAGCAATATTAACCCTAAGAGAGCAGGACATGAACCATGTCCTATACCATGACAAAATGGTTGTGCAACAAAATATTAAATTAACGGTACTATCATTTCTGTCCAGGTCTATTTATTGAGTTATTTTTTTTACATTTTGTGGTAGCATGGTTGAAAAGCAAAGTCTGACTTTCATTTGTTCATTAAATAGATTTTTTATTTATTATTACTTTTGTTAGATTCAAGTTCCTTCTGTGACCACAGTGGGTTTTTCCGTCATTAAACGAGGGGTACCAACAATTTTGACACACAGTGGATACAGAAAGTATTCAGACCCTTTTAAATTTTTCACTCTTCAAAAAAGTTCATTTTTTTCTCATTAATGTACACCTTGCACCCCATCTTGACTGAAAAATACAAAAATGTAGAAATGTTTGGAAATGTATTAAAAAAGAACTGAAATATCACATGGTCGTAAGTGTTCAGACCCTTCACTCAGTATTGAGTAGAAGAACTCTTTTGAGCTAGTACAGCCATGAGTCTTCTTGGGAATGATGCAACAAGTTTTTCACACCTGGATCTGGGATCCTCTGCCATTCTTCCTTGCAGATCCTCTCCAGTTCCATCAGGTTGTATTGTGAATGTTGGTCGACAGCCATTTTCAGGTCTCTCCAGAGATGCTCAATTTTGTTTAGGTCAGGGCTCTGGCTGGGCCAGTCAAGAATGGTCACAGAATTGTTCTGAAGCCACTCCTTTGTTATTTTATCTGTGTGCTTGGGGTCATTGTCTTGTTGGAAGGTGAACTTTCAGGCAAGTCTGAGGTCCAGAGAACTCTGGAAGAGGTTTTCATCCAGGATATCTCTGTACTTAGCCACATTCATGTTTCCTTCAATTGCAAACAATCGTTCTGTCCCGGCAGCTGAAAAATACCCCCATAGCATGATGCTGCCACCACCATGTTTCACTGTTGGGATTGTATTGGGCAGGTGATGAGCAATGCCTGGTTTTCATCACACGTACCATAGTAACATAGTAACATAGTAACATAGTTAGTAAGGCCGAAAAAAGACATTTGTCCATCCAGTTCAGCCTATATTCCATCATAATAAATCCCCAGATCTACGTCCTTCTACAGAACCTAATAATTGTATGATACAATATTGTTCTGCTCCAGGAAGACATCCAGGCCTCTCTTGAACCCCTCGACTGAGTTCGCCATCACCACCTCCTCAGGCAAGCAATTCCAGATTCTCACTGCCCTAACAGTAAAGAATCCTCTTCTATGTCGGTGGAAAAACCTTCTCTCCTCCAGACGCAAAGAATGCCCCCTTGTGCCCGTCACTTTCCTTGGTATAAACAGATCCTCAGCGAGATATTTGTATTGTCCCCTTATATACTTATACATGGTTATTACATCGCCCCTCAGTCGTCTTTTTTCTAGACTAAATAATCCTAATTTCGCTAATCTATCTGGGTATTGTAGTTCTCCCATCCCCTTTATTAATTTTGTTGCCCTCCTTTGTACTCTCTCTAGTTCCATTATATCCTTCCTGAGCACCGGTGCCCAAAACTGGACACAGTACTCCATGTGCGGTCTAACTAGGGATTTGTACAGAGGCAGTATAATGCTCTCATCATGTGTATCCAGACCTCTTTTAATGCACCCCATGATCCTGTTTGCCTTGGCAGCTGCTGCCTGGCACTGGCTGCTCCAGGTAAGTTTATCATTAACTAGGATCCCCAAGTCCTTCTCCCTGTCAGATTTACCCAGTGGTTTCCCATTCAGTGTGTAATGGTGATATTGATTCCTTCTTCCCATGTGTATAACCTTACATTTATCATTGTTAAACCTCATCTGCCACCTTTCAGCCCAAGTTTCCAACTTATCCAGATCCATCTGTAGCAGAATACTATCTTCTCTTGTATTAACTGCTTTACATAGTTTTGTATCATCTGCAAATATCGATATTTTACTGTGTAAACCTTCTACCAGATCATTAATGAATATGCTGAAGAGAACAGGTCCCAATACTGACCCCTGCGGTACCCCACTGGTCACAACGACCCAGTTAGAGACTATACCATTTATAACCACCCTCTGCTTTCTATCACTAAGCCAGTTACTAACCCATTTACACACATTTTCCCCCAGACCAAGCATTCTCATTTTGTGTACCAACCTCTTGTGCGGCACGGTATCAAACGCTTTGGAAAAATCGAGATATACCACGTCCAATGACTCACCATGGTCCAGCCTAAAGCTTACCTCTTCATAAAAACTGATTAGATTGGTTTGACAGGAGCGATTTCTCATAAACCCATGCTGATATGGAGTTAAACAGTTATTCTCATTGAGATAATCCAGAATAACATCCCTCAGAAACCCTTCAAATATTTTACCAACAATAGAGGTTAGACTTACTGGCCTATAATTTCCAGGTTCACTTTTAGAGCCCTTTTTGAATATTGGCACCACATTTGCTATGCGCCAGTCCTGCGGAACAGACCCCGTCACTATAGAGTCCCTAAAAATAAGAAATAATGGTTTATCTATTACATTACTTAGTTCTCTTAGTACTCGTGGGTGTATGCCATCCGGACCCGGAGATTTATCTATTTTGATCTTATTTAGCCGGTTTCGCACCTCTTCTTGGGTTAGATTGGTGACCCTTAATATAGGGTTTTCAGTGTTTCTTGGGATTTCACCTAGCATTTCATTTTCCACCGTGAATACCGTGGAGAAGAAGGTGTTTAATATGTTAGCTTTTTCCTCGTCATCTACAACCATTCTTTCCTCACTATTTTTTAAGGGGCCTACATTTTCAGTTTTTATTCTTTTACTATTGATATAGTTGAAGAACAGTTTGGGATTAGTTTTACTCTCCTTAGCAATGTGCTTCTCTGTTTCCTTTTTGGCAGCTTTAATTAGTTTTTTAGATAAAGTATTTTTCTCCCTATAGTTTTTTAGAGCTTCAATGGTGCCATCCTGCTTTAGTAGCGCAAATGCTTTCTTTTTACTGTTAATTGCCTGTCTTACTTCTTTGTTTAGCCACATTGGGTTTTTCCTATTTCTAGTCCTTTTATTCCCACAAGGTATAAACCGCTTACACTGCCTATTTAGGATGTTCTTAAACATTTCCCATTTATTATCTGTATTCTTATTTCTGAGGATATTGTCCCAGTCTACCAGATTAAGGGCATCTCTAAGCTGGTCAAACTTTGCCTTCCTAAAGTTCAGTGTTTTTGTGACTCCCTGACAAGTCCCCCTAGTGAAAGACAGGTGAAACTGCACAATATTGTGGTCGCTATTTCCTAGATGCCCAACCACCTGCAGATTTGTTATTCTGTCAGGTCTATTAGATAGTATTAGGTCTAAAAGTGCTGCTCCTCTGGTTGGATTCTGCACCAATTGTGAAAGATAATTTTTCTTGGTTATTAGCAGAAACCTGTTGCCTTTATGGGTTTCACAGGTTTCTGTTTCCCAGTTAATATCCGGGTAGTTAAAGTCCCCCATAACCAGGACCTCATTATGGGTTGCAGCTTCATCTATCTGCTTTAGAAGTAGACTTTCCATGGTTTCTGTTATATTTGGGGGTTTGTAACAGACCCCAATGAGAATTTTGTTACCATTTTTCACTCCATGAATTTCGACCCATATGGACTCGACATCCTCATTTCCTTCGCTAATATCCTCCCTTAAAGTGGACTTTAGACAAGACTTTACATAGAGACAAACCCCTCCTCCTCTCCGATTTTTACGATCCATTCTAAACAGACTGTAACCCTGTAAGTTAACTGCCCAGTCATAGCTTTCATCTAACCATGTCTCGGTTATTCCCACTATGTCAAAGTTACCTGTAGATATTTCTGCTTCTAGTTCTTCCATCTTGTTTGTCAGGCTTCTGGCGTTTGCGAGCATGCAGTTTAGAGGATTTTGTTTTTTTCCAATCTCCTCGCTGTGGATTGTTTTAGAAATGTTCTTACCTCCCATCTGAGTATGTTTTCCTGGGTCTTCTTTGTTCAAGTCTAATGTTTTTCTTCCCGTCCCCTCTTCTTCTAGTTTAACGCCCTCCTGATGAGTGTAGCGAGTCTTCTGGCGAATGTGTGTTTCCCAGGTTTGTTGAGGTGTAGTCCGTCTCTGGCGAGGAGTCCATCGTACAAGTAATTCACACCGTGGTCCAGGAATCCGAATCCTTGTTGTCTGCACCATCGTCTTAGCCAGTTGTTTGCATCAAGGATCCTGTTCTATCTCCCGGTGCCATGCCCGTCTACTGGAAGGATAGAAGAAAAAACTACCTGTGCATCCAGTTCCTTTACTTTCTTCCCCAACTCTTCAAAGTCCTTGCAGATTGTCGGTAGGTCCTTCCTTGCCGTGTCATTGGTGCCAACATGTATCAGAAGAAATGGGTGGACGTCCTTGGAGCTGAAGAGCTTTGGTATCCTATCGGTCACATCCTTGATCATCGCACCTGGAAGGCAGCATACTTCTCTTGCAGTTATGTCCGGTCTGCAGATGGCTGCTTCTGTGCCTCTCAGTAGTGAGTCTCCCACCACCACCACTCTTCGTTGCTTCTTGGCTGTACTTTTTGCTGTCACTTGTTGCTGTGTGCCCTTTTCTTTTTTGCTTGCTGGTATTGCTTCATCCTTAGGTGTGCCATCTTCATCCTCTACAAAGATTTTATATCGGTTCTTCAGTTGTGTGGTTGGTGATTTCTCCATGGACTTCTTGCTTTTTTTGGTCACATGCTTCCACTCATCTGCTTTTGGAGGTTCTCTGACACTTTTTTAACCTTCTGTGACCAGTAGAGATGCTTCTGTTCTGTCTAGAAAGTCTTCATTCTCTTTGATGAGTTTCAAAGTTGCTATTCTTTCTTCCAGACCCCGCACCTTTTCTTCTAAAAGGGCCACTAGTCTACACTTCTGACAGGTGAAATTTGATTCTTCTTCTGGTCGATCTGTGAACATGTAGCACATGCTGCAGCTCACCATGTAGGTTGTCACATCTGCCATGTTGCTCCTAGATCCTGCTGACTTGCTGTGTGTTTTCCTTCTTGTGTAATCTACTCAGCCAAGCTCTCTTGCAATAATATCCCACAGGCAAAAATTCTTTTTTTTTTTACCGCTTAAAATTATCACCTAAAAGTTCTATCTTCATTTCATCAGACCAGAGAATCTTATTTCTCATAGTCTGGGAGTCCGTCACATATTTATCAAACTCTACGAGGGCTTTCATATGTCTTGCACTGAGGAGAGGCTTCCGTTGGGCCACTCTGCCATAAAGGCCCGACTGGTGGAGGGCTGCAGTGATAGTTGACTTTGTGGAACTTTCTCCCATCTCCTAACTGCATTTGTAGAGCTCAGCCACAGTGATCTTGGGGTTCTTCTTTACCAAGGCTCTTCTCCCATGATTGCTCAGTTTGGCTGGACGGGTCTTGGAAGACTTCCGCTGGTCCCACACTTTTTCCATTTAAGGATTATGGAGGACACTGTGCTCTTAGGAACCTTGAGTACTGCAGAAATTATTTTGTAACCATGGCCAGATCTGTGCCTTGCCACAATTCTGTCTCTGAGCTCCTTGGCTTGTTCCTTTGACCCATTATTCTCATTTGGTCTGACATACACTCTGAGCTGTGAGGTCTTATATAGACAGGTGTGTGCCTTTACAAATCAAGTCCTATCAGTTTAAACACAGCTGGACTTCAATGAAGCAGTAGAACCATCTCAAGGAGGATCACAAGGAAATAGACAGCATGTGATTATTCAGCAAAGATTATTCATCATAGTTGTTCAGGGGAAGGATACAAAAAGCTGTCTCAGAGATTTAACCTGTCAATTTCCACTGTGAGGAACATAGTAAGGAAATGGAAGAACACAGGTACAGTTCTTGCTAAGGACAGTAATGGCAGGCCAAGAAAAACATCAGAAAGGCAGAGAAGAAGAATGGTGAGATCAGTCAAGAACTATGATGAATAATCTTTGTTTTCAGATCATTAGACAGTTGTTTTGAGGAGCCCATGATGCCACTCTTCAGAGGAGATTCAAACAGGAGAACAACTTGCAAGTGGCCACTTTAAGTAGCTTTTCTCATGATTGCATACACCTGGCTATGAAGTTCAAAGCTCAATGAGGTTAGAAAACCAAAAAAAGTGCTTTAGTAAGTCAGTAAAAAGTAGGTAGGAGTATTTAAAACAAAAAAATGATAAGGGTGCCCATACTTATGCACCTGTCAAATTTTGTTTGAATGCAGATTGCAGATTTTCTGTTAGTCCAATAAACCTCATTTCAAGGCAGAAACATTACTGTGTCCAACAGTTATTAGATATATGAAACTGAAATAGCTGTTGCCAAAAAAACAATTTTTATAAAACATTAAGCTTAAGATTAATAGGGGTGCCCAAACTTTTTCACATAACTGTGTAACTATATCTATCTATCTATCTATATATATATACACACACACTGCTCGAAAAAATTAAGGGAACAATAAAATCCCACATCCTAGATATCACTGAATGAAATATTCCAGTTGTAAATCTTTATTCAGTACATAGTGGAATGTCTTGAGAACAATAAACCTAAAAATTATCAACGTAAATAACAACTAATATCCCACAGAGGTCTGGAGTTGGAATGATGCTCAAAATCAAAGTGGAAAATGGAAGTTACAGGCTGAAGCAACTTCAGTGGAAATGCCTCAAGACAAGGAAATGATGCTCGGTAGTGTGTGTGGCCTCCATGTGCCTGTATTATCTCCCTACAACGCCTGGGCATGCTTCTGATAAGGTGGCACATGGTCTCCTGAGGGATCTCTTCCCAGACCTGGACGAAAGCATCTGCCAACTCCTGGACAGTCTGTGGTGCAACGTGACGTTGGTGGATGGTGCGAGACATGATGTCCCAGATGTGTTCAATCGGATTCAGGTCTGGGGAACGGGTGGGCCAGTCCATAGCTTCAATGCCTTCATCATGCAGGAACTGCTAACCCACTCCAGTCACATTAGGTCTGGCATTGTCCTGCATTAGGAGGAACCCAGGACCAACTGCACCAGCATATGGTCTCACAAGGGGTCTGAGGATCTCATCTCGGTAGCTAATGGCAGTCAGACTACCTCTGGTAAGCACATGGAGGGCTGTGCGTCCCTCTAAATAAATGCCACCCCACACCATTACTGACCCACTGCTAATCCGGTTATGCTGAAGGATGTTGCAGGCAGCAAATCGCTCTCCACGACGTCTCCAGACTGTCACATGTGCTCAGTGTGAACCTGCTTTCATCTGTGAAGAGCACAGGGCGCCAGTTCAGGGCGCCAGTGGCGAATTTGCCAATCCTGGTGCATTGCAGTACTTTGCTCTGCCCTTAACAGGGCAGACAAAGTTTGCCTGCGCCGCAGCGTGAAGACCAGAAGAGGACATCATCCTATGAAGATGGGAGGTGCCGGACCGGACCGCGACGCCCTCCGGATCGGACCGCCCGCCCAGGTGAGTATAATATAACCTCTTTTTCTCATCTTTCAGGATACATCGGGGGCTTATCTACAGCATTACAGAATGCTGTAGATAAACCCCTGATGCCAGTGGGCTTAGCTCACGGTCGATTTTGGGGGTGACAGGTTCCCTTTAACCTTTATGCAGCATTGTATGGGGCAAATGTTTCTATGGAGCATCTTATGGGGCCATAATCAACCTTTGTGCAGCATTATATGGGACAAATGTTTCTATGGAGCATCTTATGGGGCCATTATTAACCTTTATGCAGCATTGTATGGGGTAAATGTTTCTATGGTGCATCTTATGGGGCCATTGTTAAAGGGAACCTGTCGCCCCCAAAATCGAGGGTGAGCTAAGCCCACCAGCATCAGGGGCTTATCTACAGCATTCTGGAATGCTATAGATAACCCCCAATGTATCCTAAAAGATGACAAAAAGAGTTTATATTATACTCACCCAGGGGCGGTCCCGGTCCGATGGCTGTCGCAGTCCCGTCCGGCGTCTCCTATCTTCATCAGATTATATCCTCTTCTGCTCTTCACGCTGCGGCTCAGGCGTACTTTGTCTGCCCTGTTGAGGGCAGAGTGTTGTGAATTCTGTTGTCAAGCTCCCTCCTGTGGTCATGAATGGTACTTCGGCTGGTTCTGTCCATGGGCTTCCTCTGGTATTTGTGAGTGGGGCTGCGGCTTCTGAGGTTCCTTCCACAGGTGACGAGGTTAATTCGTTAGCTGGCTGCTCTATTTAACTCCACCTAGATCATTGCTCCATGCCACCTGTCAATGTTCCAGTATTGGTCTAGTTCACTCCTGGATCGTTCTTGTGACCTGTCTTCCCAGCAGAAGCTAAGTTCCTGCTTGTTTTTCTCTGGTTTGCTATTTTTCTGTCCAGCTTGCTATTTTGATTGTTGTCTTGCTTGCTGGAAGCTCTGGGACGCAGAGGGAGCGCCTCCGCACCGTGAGTCGGTGCAGAGGGTCTTTTTGCGCCCTCTGCGTGGTCTTTTTGTAGTTTTTTGTGCTGACCGCAAAGCTACCTTTCCTATCCTCTGTGTGTTCAGTAAGTCGGGCCTCACTTTCCTAAATCTATTTCATCTCTGTGTTTGTAATTTTCATCTTTACTCACAGTCATTATATGTGGGGGGCTGCCTTTTCCTTTGGGGAATTTCTCTGAGGCAAGGTAGGCTTTATTTTTCTATCTTTAGGGCTAGCTAGTTCCTTAGGCTGTGTCGAGTTGCATAGGGAGCGTTAGGAGCAATCCACGGCTATTTCTAGTGTGTGTGATAGGATTAGGGATTGCGGTCAGCAGAGTTCCCACGTCCCAGAGCTCGTCCTATATTATCAGTAACTATCAGGTCATTCCGTGTGCTCTTAACCACCAGGTCCATTATTGTCCTTACCACCAGGTCATAACAGTACAGGTGGCCCAAAGTACTAATGCATCTCAATAGAAGGATAAGAGAAGTTCTGAGACCATTTTTTTTTCTTTGCAGTGTGTTTTGTCTCTCTTTTCCCCTTTACCTCTGGGTGGTTCAGGATACAGGTGTAGATATGGACATTCAAGGTCTGTCCTCTTGTATGGATAATCTCACTGCAAGGGTACAAAACATTCAAGATTTTGTGGTTCAGAATCCAATGTTAGAGCCTAGGATTCCAATTCCTGATTTGTTTTTGGGGATAGATCTAAGTTTCTGAATTTCAAAAATAATTGTAAATTGTTTCTTGCTTTGAAACCTCGCTCCTCAGGTGACCCTGTTCAACAAGTGAAAATCATTATTTCTTTGTTACGTGGCGACCCTCAAGACTGGGCATTTTCCCTTGCGCCAGGAGATCCGGCATTGCGTGATGTTGATGCGTTTTTTCTGGCGCTCGGATTGCTTTATGATGAACCTAATTCAGTGGATCAGGCAGAGAAAATCTTGCTGGCTCTGTGTCAGGGTCAGGATGAGGTAGAGATATATTGTCAGACGTTTAGGAAGTGGTCTGTACTCACTCAGTGGAATGAATGTGCCCTGGCAGCAATTTTCAGAAAGGGTCTCTCTGAAGCCCTTAAGGATGTCATGGTGGGATTTCCCATGCCTGCTGGTCTGAATGAGTCTATGTCTTTGGCCATTCAGATCCATAGACGCTTACGTGAGCGTAAAGCTGTACACCATTTGGCGGTATTATCTGAGCATAGACCAGAGCCTATGCAATGTGATAGGACTTTGACCAGAGCTGAACGGCAAGAACACAGACGTCGGAATGGGCTGTGTTTTTACTGTGGTGATTCCACTCATGCTATCTCCAATTGTCTTAAGCGCACTAAGCGTTTCGCTAGGTCTGCCACCATTGGTATGGTACAGTCGAAATTTCTTTTGTCCGTTACTCTGATATGCTCTTTGTCATCCTATTCTGTTATAGCATTTGTGGATTCAGGCGCTGCCCTGAATTTGATGGACTTGGAGTTTGCTAGGCGCTGTGGTTTTTTCTTGGAGCCCTTGCAGTATCCTATTCCATTGAGAGGAATTGATGCTACGCCTTTGGCCAAGAATAAGCCTCAGTACTGGACCCAATTGACCATGTGCATGGCTCCTGCACATCAGGAGGATATTCGCTTTTTGGTGTTGCATAATCTGCATGATGTGGTCGTTTTGGGGTTGCCATGGCTACAAGTCCATAATCCAGTATTAGATTGGAAATCTGTCTGTGTCCAGCTGGGGTTGTCAGGGAGTACATGGTGATGTTCCATTTTTGTCTATTTCGTCATCCACCCCTTCTGAAGTCCCGGAGTTTTTGTCGGATTACCGGGATGTATTTGATGAGCCCAAATCCAGTGCCCTACCTCCTCATAGGGATTGCGATTGTGCTATCAATTTGATTCCTGGTAGTAAGTTTCCTAAGGGCTGACTGTTCAATTTATCTGTGCCAGAGCACGCCGCTATGCGGAGTTATGTAAAGGAATCCTTGGAGAAGGGTCATATTCGCCCGTCGTCGTCACCATTGGGAGCAGGGTTCTTTTTTGTGGCCAAGAAGGATGGTTCTTTGAGACCTTGTATTGATTACCGCCTTCTTAATAAGATCACAGTCAAATTTCAGTACCCTTTGCCGCTGCTGTCTGATTTATTTGCTTGGATTAAGGGGGCTAGTTGGTTCACCAAGATAGATCTTCGTGGTGCGTATAATCTTGTGCGTATTAAACAGGGCGATGAATGGAAAACAGCATTTAATACGCCCGAGGGCCATTTTGAGTCCCTGGTTATGCCATTCGGGCTTTCCAATGCTCCATCAGTATTTCAGTCCTTTATGCATGACATCTTCCGAGAGTACCTGGATAAATTCCTGATTGTATATTTGGATGATATTTTGGTCTTCTCGGATGATTGGGAGTCTCACGTGAAGCAGGTCAGAATGGTGTTCCAGGTCCTTCGTGCGAATTCTTTGTTTGTGAAGGGGTCAAAGTGTCTCTTTGGTGTTCAGAAGGTTTCATTTTTGGGTTTCATTATTTCCCCTTCTACTATCGAGATGGACCCTGTTAAAGTCCAGGCCATTTATGATTGGACTCAGCCGACATCTGTGAAGAGTCTGCAAAAGTTCCTGGGCTTTGCTAATTTTTATCGTCGCTTCATCAGTAATTTTTCTAGTGTTGCTAAACCGTTGACTGATTTGACCAAGAAGGGTGCTGATGTGGTCAATTGGTCTTCTGCGGCTGTGGAAGCTTTTCAGGAGTTGAAGCGTAGTTTTTCTTCTGCCCCTGTGTTGTGCCAGCCAGATGTTTCGCTTCCGTTTCAGGTCGAGGTTGATGCTTCTGAGATTGGAGCAGGGGCTGTTTTGTCGCAAAGAAGTTCTGATGGCTCGGTGATGAAACCATGTGCCTTCTTTTCTAGAAAGTTTTCGCCTGCTGAGCGCAATTATGATGTTGGCAATCGAGAGTTGTTGGCCATGAAGTGGGCATTCGAGGAGTGGCGTCATTGGCTTGAAGGAGCCAAGCATCGCGTGGTGGTCTTGACGGATCACAAGAATTTGACTTATCTCGAGTCTGCCAAACGGTTGAATCCTAGACAGGCTCGTTGGTCGCTATTTTTCTCCCGTTTTGATTTTGTGGTTTCGTACCTTCCAGGCTCTAAGAATGTGAAGGCTGATGCCCTGTCAAGGAGTTTTGTGCCCGACTCTCCGGGTGTTCCTGAGCCGGCGGGTATTCTCAAAGAGGGGGTAATTTTGTCTGCCATCTCCCCTGATTTGCGGCGGGTGCTGCAAAAATTTCAGGATGATAGACCTGACCGTTGCCCAGCAGAGAAACTGTTTGTCCCTGATAAATGGACTAGTAGAGTTATCTCTGAGGTTCATTGTTCGGTGTTGGCTGGTCATCCGGGAATCTTTGGTACCAGAGATTTGGTGGCTAGATCCTTTTGGTGGCCGTCTTTGTCGCGGGATGTGCGTTCTTTTGTGCAGTCCTGTGGGACTTGTGCTCGGGCTAAGCCCTGCTGTTCTCGTGCCAGTGGGTTGCTTTTGCCCTTGCCGGTCCCGAAGAGGCCCTGGACGCATATCTCTATGGATTTTATTTCGGATCTCCCTGTCTCTCAAAAGATGTCGGTCATTTGGGTGGTTGTGATCGCTTCTCTAAGATGGTCCATTTGGTACCCTTGTCTAAATTGCCTTCCTCCTCTGATTTGGTGCCATTGTTTTTCCAGCATGTGGTTCGTTTACATGGCATTCCGGAGAACATCGTTTCGGACAGAGGTTCCCAGCTTGTTTCGAGGTTTTGGCGAGCCTTTTGTGCTAGGATGGGCATTGATTTGTCTTTTTCCTCGGCTTTCCATCCTCAGACAAATGGCCAAACCGAACGAACTAATCAGACTTTGGAAACATATCTGAGATGCTTTGTTTCTGCTGATCAGGATGATTGGGTGTCCTTTTTGCCTTTGGCTGAGTTCGCCATTAATACATCGGGACAGCTCGGCTACTTTGGTTTCGCCGTTTTTCTGCAATTCTGGTTTCCATCCTCGTTTCTCTTCAGGGCAGGTTGAGTCTTCGGACTGTCCTGGTGTAGATACTGTGGTGGATAGGTTGCAGCAGATTTGGACTCATGTGGTGGACAATTTGACATTGTCCCAGGAGAAGGCTCAACGTTTCGCTAACCGCCGGCGATGTGTGGGTCCCCGACTTCGTGTTGGGGATTTGGTTTGGTTGTTGTCTTGTTATGTTCCTATGAAGGTTTCCTCTCCTAAGTTTAAGCCTCGTTTCATTGGTCCGTATAAGATTTCTGAGGTTCTCAATCCTGTGTCGTTTCGTTTGACCCTTCCAGCTTCTTTTGCCATCCATAATGTATTCCATAGGTCATTGTTGCGGAGATACGTGGCGCCTGTGGTTCCATCCGTTGATCCTCCTGCCCCGATGTTGGTTGAGGGGGAGTTGGAATATGTGGTGGAGAAGATTTTGGATTCTCGTATTTCGAGACGGAAACTCCAGTACCTGGTCAAATGGAAGGGTTATGGTCAGGAAGATAATTCCTGGGTCTTTGCCTCCGATGTTCATGCTGCCGATCTGGTTCGTGCCTTTTATTTGGCTCGTCCTGGTCAGCCTGGGGGCTCTGGTGAGGGTTCGGTGACCCCTCCTCAAGGGGGGGTACTGTTGTGAATTCTGTTGTCAAGCTCCCTCCTGTGGTCATGAATGGTACTTCGGCTGGTTCTGTCCATGGGCTTCCTCTGGTATTTGTGAGTGGGGCTGCGACTTCTGAGGTTCCTTCCACAGGTGACGAGGTTAATTCGTTAGCTGGCTGCTCTATTTAACTCCACCTAGATCATTGCTCCATGCCACCTGTCAATGTTCCAGTATTGGTCTAGTTCACTCCTGGATCGTTCTTGTGACCTGTCTTCCCAGCAGAAACTAAGTTCCTGCTTGTTTTTCTCTGGTTTGCTATTTTTCTGTCCAGCTTGCTATTTTGATTGTTGTCTTGCTTGCTGGAAGCTCTGGGACGCAGAGGGAGCGCCTCCGCACCGTGAGTCGGTGCGGAGGGTCTTTTTGCGCCCTCTGCGTGGTCTTTTTGTAGTTTTTTGTGCTGACCGCAAAGCTACCTTTCCTATCCTCTGTGTGTTCAGTAAGTCGGGCCTCACTTTGCTAAATCTATTTCATCTCTGTGTTTGTAATTTTCATCTTTACTCACAGTCATTATATGTGGGGGGCTGCCTTTTCCTTTGGGGAATTTCTCTGAGGCAAGGTAGGCTTTATTTTTCTATCTTTAGGGCTAGCTAGTTCCTTAGGCTGTGTCGAGTTGCAGAGGGAGCGTTAGGAGCAATCCACGGCTATTTCTAGTGTGTGTGATAGGATTAGGGATTGCGGTCAGCAGAGTTCCCACATCTCAGAGCTCGTCCTATATTATTTGTAACTATCAGGTCATTCCGTGTGCTCTTAACCACCAGGTCCATTATTGTCCTTACCACCAGGTCATAACAGCAAAGCAAAGTACTGCAGTGCGCAGGCGCTGGGCCTCTCTGACCCTTCCTGGCTCCTGCACACTGCAGTACTTTGCTCTGTCCTCAACAGGGCAGACAAAGTACACCTGTGCCAGAGCTGCAGCGTGAAGACCAGAAGAGAACGTCATCCTATGAAGATGGGAGGCGCCAGACCGGACCGCGACGCCCTCCGGATCGGACCGCCCATCCAAGTGAGTATAATATAACCTCTTTTTCTCATCTTTCAGGATACATCGGGGGCTTATCTACAGCATTGCAGAATGCTGTAGATAAGCCCCTGATGCCGGTGGGCTTAGCTCACGTCGATTTTGGGGGTGACAAGTTCCCTTTAACCTTTATGCAGCATTGTATGGGGCAAATGTTTCTATGGAGCTTCTTATGGGGCCATTATTAACCTTTATGCAGCATTGTATGGGGTAAATTTTTCTATGGAGCATCTTATGGTGCCATAATCAACTTTTGGGCAGCATTATATGGGGCAAATGTTTCTATGGAGCACTTTATGGGGCCATTATTAACCTTTGTGCAGCATTATATGGGGCATATTTTAATATTGAGCATCTTATGGGGCCCATCATAAACTTTATGGAGCATTATATGGGGTGTATTTTGTATGGAGCATCTTATGGGGCCCATCATGAACTGTATGGAGCATTATATGGGGCTCCTGATTCAATATGGAACATTTAACCTACTGATGTCTCAATTAATTTTACTCTTATTGGTATCTATTTTTATCTTTGAAATTTACCAGTAGCTGCTGCATTTCCCAGCCTAGTCTTATACTTGAGTCATTAAGTTTTCCCAGTTGTTTGTGACAAAATTTGGAGTCTCGGATTATACTCGGGTCGGCTCGAGTATATGCGGTATATACTATGTATGTATATATGTATATATATATATATATACAGATGTCAGTGACACATACACATATATATATGTGTACATATATTACATAGATCGATAGAAAGAAGAAAATTCTCAGTGATCTGCTGTGAAACCACTGAGCTTGAACTCAGTGACTTTTTTCCATGGTGCTAGTGGGGATCTCACCGAGGTCAGCAGTTCAGCCTGGCTGGGAACACAGCCTCAGTGACAGGACGTAACCTCGATGACTTCACCACCAGTCACTGAGCCTTCGCTCGTAGCAGTTCATTCCCCAGTAGTTCTCAGCCTGGACGGTCGCATCTTGGCACCATCTAGGTTGAAAACTATTAATCCCCCAGACATGGATTACGGAATGGGAAAGAATGACAGACAGGTATGGTGTATTGCTGTTTTTTTATTTTAGTTTTATTTCAGGAGAACGAGGGCTTCGGTGGAATTAGGCATTAGGCGAGTATGACTGTTTGTTATTTTTAAACAAAATGGAAAACTGTGATTTGTTTTATTTCTAATGAAGGACTTTATTCTGGCTGTGTCTTTATTTATCATATAGCTATAGGATTAGTAATGGATAGGTGTCAATGGAGTGGACCCCACTCTTTTTTTTTTAACTTTGTAATTGTTTATTTAAATATTTAAAAATATGGCGTGGGGACCCCTCTATTCTTGATAACCAACCTTGCTGAAGCTGACAGCTGAGGGTTGCAGCCCCCAGTTGTGAGTTTTGCCTGGCTGGTTATCAAAACTGCAGGGAAACCCAGGCAGGTTTTTTTTAAATTATTTATTTACAACGCAGGGGAGGCTGATGAATACTCTTATCCACGGCTCCTGCTCTCACTGTTATTAGCGGTAGCAGAGATAGGAGATCAACTGATGGGAAACACCAGCTTTTATGCTGTGTATGGTCGGCTATATTCGGAGATTTAATTGACGATTAAATCGGCAAATATTGCAAATTCGGCGATCGTGAGCCGAACCAAACATTGAAATATTCGCTCATCTCTAAAGGTGATCCCAATAGAGACAGTTATATCCTGTAGTATTAAAACTTTACCATGTGTTAACAGACGTCAATGTGAATGTAAACCAACTTACACTCCAGTTTAATTCTTTCAGCTTTCAATCTACCCTGTGAAGTGATGACTATCCATTGATCCCTTTGATATTTTTTTTTCTTCTCCTTAGTCCTCATCCTTGCAGCATCTTGCTTATTCATACACTACATCAGTTTCATGATATTTGTACCATGACTATCTGTCTTTATTCATATGCTTTCATTCTTTATGCAATGACATCCATATATTACTTTTTTCTGTTCTTCCTTTCAGGCTTTGATTTTCAGTTTATTGTTCTATTATGCTATTATGAAATAAAAACACTTTGAATTTGAAAAAAAAATTAAATGGCTACTTTCCTGTGTGAGTTTTCAGATGTGTAATAAGATTTGTTTTCTGATTAAAACATTTCCCACATTCTGAACATGAAAATGGCTTTGCCCCTGTGTGTATTTGCTGATGTCTAACAAGATGTGATTTTCTTGTAAAACATTTCCCACATTCTGAACATGAAAATGGCTTTGCTCCTGTGTGTATTTTCTTATGTCTAACAAGATAAGATTTCATTGTAAAACATTTCCCACATGCTGAACATGAAAATGACTTCACCCCTGCGTGAATTTTCTGATGTTTGGCAAGTTTTGATTTAGTACTATAATATTTCCCACATTCTGAACATGAAAATGGTTTCTGCCCTGTGTGACTTCTCTGATGTGCAACAAGACTTGAATTATCTGTAAAACGTTTCCCACATTCTGAACATGAAAATGGTTTCTCACCTGTGTGAATTCGCTGATGTGTAACAAGACTTGACTTCTCTGTAAAACATTTCCCACATTCTGAACAAGAAAATGGTTTCTCCCCTGTGTGAATTCTCTGATGTATAACAAAATTTGATTTGTATGTAAAACATTTCCCACATTCTGAACAAGAAAATGGCTTCTCTCCTGTGTGAATTCTCTGATGTTTAAAAAGTACGTATTTCTCACTATATCGCTTCCCACATTCTGAACACGAAAATGGCTTCTCCCCTGTGTGATTTTTCAGATGTGCAAGAAGATGTGCTTTCTGAGTAAAACATTTCACACATTCTGAACATGAAAATGGCTTTGCCCCCGTGTGAATTCTTTGATGTCTAACAAGGCTTGTCTTCATTGTAAAACATTTTCCACATTCTGAACATGAAAATGGCTTCTCCCCTGTGTGAATTCTCTGATGTACAACAAAAATTGATTTCTCTGTAAAGCATTTCCCACATTCTGAACATGAAAATGGCTTCTCCCCTGTGTGTACTATCTGATGTCTAACAAGATGTGATTTCTTTGTAAAATATCTTCCACATTCTGAACATGAAAATGATTTCTCCCCTGTGTGTACTATCTGATGTTTTATGAGCCATGATTTGTGTGTAAAACATTTTCCACATTCCGAACATGAAAATGGTTTTTCCCCTGTGTAAGCTATTTCATGTTCAACAGCCCTTCTGTGACTTTTGTTTTGCATGTTTGTCTTTGATGAAGCAGAAAAAAGGACCTGCTTAAAAGGATCAGATGACAGATTTTTTCTGATGAGATCTTGAGGTGTATCTGGCATAATGACATGTTCTTCACATGTATCGAGTGCGATACCAAGATTATCTGCTGAAAAATCTGAGAGCATCAGATGTCCCTCTGAGCTCCTGGTACAGTCATCTGCCAAGAATAAAAAAATGATTTTATTATTTTTCATTAACGTGAAAAAATAATAATCCACCCTATTCCTCCCCTTTCTGTCGTAATCCATAAGCTGATGAGACTGCTCTACCTGGAAGCCGGTTACACACTAGCAGCAACGTATAAACGTATAAATCGCATCTTATTTATGTGCCATTTCTTGGATGGCTGAGAGTTAATGTTTTTAGTCTGGGAGGGGTCCGTTAACCATGGCCCTTTCCTAGGCTATTAATATCAGCCCAAAGCTGTTCGTTTAGCTTTGCTGATTACAATTTTTAAGGTGATCCTACGTCAATTTTTTCTGGGTCACCTTGTAAACTAGCCAAGAAAGGCAAAATAAAGAGCTTTGAGCTAATAAAAATAACCTGTAAATCTTTATGGCTATTGGCTCCTTCCTAGAATATTACCATCAGCCGTCGGCTTTCCCTCTGCTGGTTATGAAAAATACACAGGAGCACACGCTATATTTTTAATAAATGAAAAAATTAAATGTGAGTGTAACACCCCAGGTAACTATTTTTTACAGCGATGTTGCCTTCCTTTCAGGGAGGGTGATATCATGCTTGGAAGCAAGGAGGATTTCTTTTATCAGGTAAGCACCTACATGCAACACATTCTGAATCCAGGCCAGAAGGTCTGAACTCGGATTCAGGGGAGCTTCCCCAGCTTTAAGTATTCTGTTCTGGAGGAGGAGTTAGTTAGTCTGGAGCAGAGAGAGGAATAGTGATGACTGAGAGCAGAGACAGTGGGGAATTGCAGCCACGTGTGAGCTGCAGCTCCAGGAACGGAAGAAAACCTGAAGGGTTGCATGTCAGTGAGCATCAGAGGAACGGAGCATAGAAGCAGGAAAGAGCTCGGAGGGGAACTGTGCCGGGCACCCTCTGGGCTGAAGTGCAGGAACTGGGCACCGGGAGCCCGAGGCTGTGTTTTACTCCAGGTCACACGACAGAACCGGAGGGCATAGGAATTTATGTAATTTGCCCGCATCCACACCTGAAGGTGCAGCAGTACACTAAGAGCCCGGGTCGTGATAGAGACCCTATAAAAAGGCTCACAGTGCCCACCATACGGGTAACTGTCAGGAGAGAGAGGACTTTGTACGGAAGCCACAGGCAGCAAGGACCTCACATACGAGTGCGAGTAGGAAGGCTTACGGACTTCACCTGGGAGAGGGATTCACCTTTGTCTCCAGGCCGGCCAGACCATATCATCACCTGTTGCTGGTACCCTGGATTGCGGCTGATTACAACCAGTAAACAGGTAACGACGTCACAACTCTGTGTCCTCCATTTATTTGCCAACATACACCATCCCTGCCCTGCACACCGGGAGCCCTGGGGACCCCGCTTCACCTGTGGGATGAGTCACCATCTTTGCTGCAGTAACACCCCAGAGGACCCCTTTAAGCAGCGTCGGTCCCCTCTGACCAAGAACCACAGATGGCGTCACGAACACAAACTTTATTACAACTCCTTTTAATGACGTTCCCCTTTTACTTGTGCACCCAGGGGCACGGACCGGGTAGCTGCCACCGTGACCACCCCTTTAATTGTGACCGGACCCGATACCGAGTACCTCACTGCCCTGGCGGGCGTCTCACAGGCATAGGAGATCACTTCATTAGGGCAATGAAAAAGGAATCTAGGACAGCAGAAAGAAAACTACTATGTCAAAGCTGGAAAGTTGTGAGATATGCTCTTCTGTGACAATTTTTTTTTTTTTGGGGGGGGGGGGAGGCGGGGGATATTTGAACTTCTGCTATGTGGCCCTATGGTTTCTATGTACACCTCTGCGTATCATGGATGCTATCCAGTCTGAGGGTCCTAAACTATCACTAAAGTGCCGTTATTTTAACTGTTTACTTTGTTTTGCCTTCACTGAAAGGCCATTTATTTCCTTTCCTTGTGGCATCAAATCCCACCAAGGGCAATATCTGCAAGGAGTTTGCATGTTCTCACCGTGTGTGCGTGGGTTTCCTTCGGGTATTATGGTTTTCTCCTGCACTCCAAAGTCATACCGATAGGGAATTTAGTGATTGTGAGCCCCATTAGGGACAGCGATGATGATATACAGTATGTAAAGTGCTGCGGAATATGATAGCGCTATATAAGCAAAGCTTAATAAAGAAATAGATTATGGAGTCTTAAACCAATCTGGGCGTTTTATCTAAACCGCTTCCTGTGCCTACCTCAAGCACAGCCAAGTGAGTAGAAACTTTACAGTTGTGAAAAAGCACAAGAACGAATCATACAAATCACGAGGGGCACGTGTCTGCTGCGGGGAAACCGCAAGTCTTGGGAAAAGTGACTGCAAAAGCCAGACAATATGGAGTTGCTGATAAACTTGTGCAGGCTAATCTCCAGCTTCACCAGCAACAGCACAGGCAGCAGAACTCATAGCTGAGGCAATTCATGGGACAGCAACCGCCCCCCCCCCCCCCCCCCCCCCCAAGTTAAGGTAATGACCCCGTGTGATGATGTCGAGGCGTTCTTGACAGTTTTCAGAAGTGTGGCAGAACTGGAGAAATTGTCTGTGCAGCAGTGAGCGGAGGTTCTAGCGCCTTAGCCAACGGGGTAACCGCAGAAGGCCTATTTTGACCTGGCGTTGCAGGGTGCAAAATAGTACGCCATGTTAAAAATAGAGATCTTAGCACACTTAGGATTGACAGACTGTAAGGACTCAACGGGTTCACAGCTGAGCCTATCACAGTGATAAAACTCCCCGGTCCCAAATATTCAACCTCCTAGACCCGGTTCTAAAGTGGTTGCAACAAGAATCTTGTTCCACAATGCAATTGGTGGAGAGGGTCGTCATAGACAGGCTTATACTCTCCCTTCCGACGCTGATGGAGTCCTAGGTTCCCAAGGGAGATCCCCAGAATGCCGATGACCAGGTGGGCCTGGTGAAAAAGTACCAGGCGGTCGTGAGAGCCTTTGGGTAGCAAGTGGTCTTATCATCTAGTGCCAGACGTAATAATGTCAACACAAAAGAACCTGAGACCTATAAAGTGCAAGCAAAAAGTCCTAGATCACTGGCTCACTGATCGTACTCAGAGTGATAAAAAATGGTTGCACATCCAATTGAAAGAATGTTTCAAGTGTGGTACCACAAGTCTCTGTCCTGGCCCCAGTATTGTTCAACATTTTTATAAATGATCTAGATAAGGGAACTGAAGGTAAACTAATCAAATTTCCACAGGATGAAAAGCTAGGAGGGATAGTTAACACTAGAGAAGATTTGCCAGATGATTTGCCAGATCCTGGTCAAATATTGAACTGAGGGCAGAAACTTTGACTTTTAAGGTGCTAGGCCTGAGGCCCATTTCTAAGCCTTTTTGTAGGAAATCTAGAATTTGTCTTAAATTCGGATTGAAGGAATCTGGTAATTCAGGAAGACAAAACGATGAGAATTTCTTCCAGACTTTATTGTATATGGCATTGGTTACTGGTTTCCTTGATTTTTGAAGTGTGGAGACCACTGGTTCTGATAGTCCCTTAGCTCTCAACACCTGGGCCTCAGTAGCCATGCCGCCAGTTTCCATTTGTGAGAATCTAGGAGATGGATTGGTCCCTATGAAAGAAGGTCGTCTTCCATCGGAAACTGGATCGGGCTGTCCACCTGTAAATCCACTATGAGGTTTTACCAGCTCCTCTTTGGCCACAACGAGGCTACCAATATAGTTGGTGTTTGTTCTTCTCGGATCTTCTGTAAGGCTAGGTTCCCATTGCGTTAATGAGACCGCGCTAACGGACAGCGTTGCACAGCAAAATTAACGCCGTGCAACGCGTCCGTTAGCGCGCCCATTGGCAGCAATGGGAACGCGCATCGCTAGAGCGTGCTGGTGTTTTGTGACGCGCCTCGGACACTGCTTGCAGCATCCGAGGCGCACCTGAGGACCGTTCCCCGCTCTCGCAGATCGGGGATCTGCGCTAGCGGGGACGTTAAATGCTACCCCGAAAAAGACATTGCGTTAGCGCAATCCGCTAGCGCTTAGCGCTAAACGGATTGCCCTAACGCAATCTGAACCTAGCCTAAGACTTTTGCCAATATTGGGATTGGTGGAAACGCATTGGCCAGTCGAAAATTCCACCTCTGGACCAGCGCATCTACCCCTCTGGAGCCGTCCCTGGGGTTTAGGGAGAAGAAGGCTTCGACTTTCGCGTTTTGGCAGGATGCGAAGAGGTCGATTTCTGGAAGACCCCATTTGTTCACAAGCATCTTGAAATTCCGGTTGCTCAAACACCATTCCCCCGGATGTATGTCCTGGCGACTCAAATAGTCTGCTTAAGTGTTGGATGAGCCTTTCAGGTGAATTGCCGTCAGGGATAGTAGATGTCTTTCTGCCCAGGAACATAATCGGGTAGATATGTTCTTTAGGTTGTTGTTCTTTGAACTGCCCTGATGTCTGATGTGAGCAACCGCAGTCATATTGTCCGAATATACTCGAACGTGATGTCCCCTGATAAGTTGACACCCTACTAGAAGGGCTTCCTCTACAGCCTTTAGTTCTCTGTAGTTGGATGACTTCCTGCTTGTTGCCCGGTCCCAGAGACCTTGGAAAGGGGTATGATTTATCATGGCCCCCCAGCCTCTCCTGCTGGAATCTGTTGTAACTGTAGCCAATGGGACTTGGGTCCAATTGACTCCATTTTGTATGTTTTTCGGGTTTACCCACCATGCCAGGGAGGCTTTGACACGACCCGGCATGTATAATCTTTTGTTCAATGAACTGGGATGACCGCTCCAATTCTGCAGGATATGTGCCTGAAGAATTCTGGAGTGGGCCTGGGCCCAGGGTACCGATTGGATGCAGGCTGTCATGGATCCTAGAAGTGACATGCCTTCTCTGATTGTAGGGGATCTGGTATCTCTGAAAGTCTTGACCTTCGATAGCAGGGTTAGACGATGGTCCACTGGAAGGAAGGACATTTGTCTTGCAGAGTCCAGAAGAACTCCCAGGAATTTTCTGGATTTGGAGGGTCGTAGCTGTGATTTTTCCAGATTTGGGACCCATCCAAGAGACGTCAGGATATTGAGAGTCTTTCAGACATGAGACTCCAAGATCAGTTTGGTGGAAGCCATTATCAGAAGGTCGTCAAGGTATGGCACTATACAGACGCCTTGCCTCCGGATAAAGGAGACTACTTCCCCCATTATTTTGGAAAATAATCTTGGTGCAGAGGAGATTCCAAACGGAAGGACATTGAACTGATAGTGCTCTATCAGACGTCCCCTTTGTACTGCAAATTTGAGATACTGTCGATGTTTTGGGTGAATTGGGATGTGAAAGTATGCATCTTTCAGATTGATAGTAGCCATGACGGAGTGAGGGCTTATCAAGGGAATGGCAGTTTTTACTGATTCCATCTTGAATCTTTGATATTTCACATGCCGGTTGAGACCGTTCAGATTTATGATAATACGGGACTCACCCGAAGGTTTGGGTACCAGAAAAAGACGGGAGTAATGCCCCCGATCTCTCTCTGATTCCGGAATCTGAGATATCACATTTGATTTTTTTAGGGCCCTGAGGCCCCGCTTAAAATATCGACTGGTCTCTTAAGGAGGGAAGGGAGGTAATCTTTAGACCCCGTGGGGGGAGGAAATTAATTCTATTAAAAGGCCCGCTTTAATGACATTGAGGACCCAGGAGCAATTGGTGATGTTTTGCCACTGAAGCACAAAATTTGAGAGTCTCCCCCCCACCGGGTAGAAGTCACCGCTTCTCCTGCTGAGACTGTTGTTGTTGTTGAGGGATAAGGATACTTTTCCCCCCTCCCTTCGGGTAACTCCACCTTCCAGACTTGCCTTTTCCTCTTTGAGAGGTCTGGGATTGAAAAGGACGAAAAAACTTTTTCTTTGGAGTTTTTTGTTCTGGAAGAGCTTTCTTCTTATCGGTTGCCTTTTCCAAGATGTCATCTAGGGAAGGACCAAAAAACAGTAATTAGACCTACTGGTAATTGTATTTCCATGAATCCATCCTGACAGCACACTGGAGAACGTCCTTCTTATCCTTGATGGGACAGGAGCACGAGAGGTTAAAAGGACCCTCCCCCTACCACCCTTCAGTGCTTTTCCAAAGTAACACATCTGGGTGGATGCAAAAACACAGGTTTATTTTAACAAAATAATCAATCATACAAATGTTACATCACATGAGTATAAAGATCATACATTAGGGAGGGAACTAATAGTGCTGTCAGGATGGATTCCTGGAAATACAATTACCAGTAGGTCTAATTACTGTTTTCCAGTTCACCACCTGACAGCACACTGGAGAAATACCAAAGGAGACTGGTATTTAGGGAGGGACCACTGCTTGCAGTACCTTTCTACCGAAAGCCAACTGAGGTGACACTACATCTAACTTATAGTGTTTAGAAAAGGTACTAAGGCTAGACCATGACGCAGCTCTGCAGATCTGATCTGCCGTCGCCCCCCCCTTTCTCTGCCCATGACGTGGCCATGGCCCTAGATGAATGGGCTTTGATGTTAACCGGGGAATCTTGTCCTCTAGCTTTATAAGCTAAGTTGATTGTGGATTTTATCCACCGTGCGATAGTCACTTTAGACGCTTTTCTTCCTTTATTTGGACCCCTGAACTGGACGAACAAATTGTTGTCCCGTCTCCAGGGTTTGGATAAATCGAGGTACCTGAGCACCGAGTCTCTTACGTCTAAGTTGTGGTAAAAACTTTCCTTCTGATTTTTAGGGAACTGGCAAAATGATGGTAAAACAATCTCTTGATTCATATTGGAATCTGACACAACTTTAGGGAGAAACGCCGGATCGAGTCTGAGTACTAATTTGTCCTCGAATATCTGCAAATATGGATTCTGTACCGACAGAGCCTGTAGTTCCCCCAATCTTTTTGCCGACGTGATCGCAACTAAAAATGCGGTTTTAAGGGAGAGTTTATCAATTTCTATATCCCTTGTTACATCCCACGCCTGTTCACATAGGAAATTTAGAACCAAGTTCAGATCCCACGGCGGGACTGACCTTCTAATCAATGGTTTTAATCTCTGGACTGCTCTAGAGAATCGACTAATCCAGGGATGGGCAGACAGGAAGGAATCAAAGAATACACTCAGGGCCGCTATCTGGACCCTTAATGTACTTGGTCTAAGACCTTTTTGAAACCCTGACTGCAGAAAGTCAAGAATTTTGGGGATATTTGGATGGTCAGTATCAACTGTCATCTCTCCGCAAAACCCACAGAATCGCTTCCATATTTTCGTATAGATAGCCGATGTCACCGGCTTCCTGCTGGCTTGAAGGGTAGAAATGACATCATCTGAAAGCCCTTTTGCTCTCAAGACCTTCCGTTCAGGATCCAGGCCGCCAGCTGAAGTGCTCCTGGATTCTGGTGTAGAACTGGACCTTGTAGAAGAAGATCCTCTCTTTCTGGTAACAGGAGGGGTTCTTCCACTGACAGTTTTCTTAGCAATGGAAACCAACTCCGTTTCGGCCAGTGAGGAGCTATGAGTATGACTTTGGCCTCGTCCTCGCAGATCTTTCTGAGTGTCCTCGGGATCATTGCTAGAGGAGGGAATGCATACAGAAAACCGCGGTTCCAGGGTTGTGAGAAGGCATCGATCGCGGCTGGACTCTCCCAAGGGTTTAGGGAGTAGAAGATCTTGAGCTTCGCATTTCCTTTTGTAGCAAATAGGTCCACCGTCAGCATCCCCCAACGTTGACACAGATCTTTGAACACCTCGTTGTTCAGTTCCCACTCCGTGGGGGATACGCTTTTCCTGCTGAGGAAATCTGCCAACTGGTTCTTGGAGCCCTCCAGGTGGATCGCCGAGATGGACAGAACCGACCTTTCTACCCACCGGAATATCTGTTCCGCCAGGTCTTGTAACGCCAGATGTCTTGGACCTCCTTGATGCCGCAGGAAGGCTACCGTTGTTGTGTTGTCTGAGAAGACCTTCACGTGTTTGTTCTGCAGCAGATGCTGCATTGCCGTCAAGACCTCCCAAACCGCCTGTAGCTCTCTGTGGTTCGATGACTGGTTGCTGTCTTCCTTTTCCCAGCGACCTTGAAAATATCTTCCCAGTACATGACCTCCTCAACCGAGCTGACTGGCATCTGTTGTAACTGATACGCTTGGTGTCTGAAGCCATGGCACCCCTAGTCGGAGGTTTCTGGGAAGAGTCCACCACACCAGAGATCTTTTGACCTGCGGAGTAAGGCTCAGGGTCTGGTTTAGCGAGTTCTGCCTTCTGTTCCAGCTCCTCAGAACTCCCCTCTGAAGCTGTCGAGAATGAAACTGGCTCCATCTCACGCAAGGAATACAGGCAGTCATCAGACCTAGTATTTTCATCCCGTCTCTGATCGTATTTCGGCCCCGAGAAAAGTGACGGATTTTCTGTATTATGCCCTTTAGCCTGTCCTCTGGAAGAAAGGACATTCTTGCTTGCGAATCGAGCATGACTCCCAAGAATTTTATTCTGGGTTTTGGGATTAGATCTGATTTCTCCCAATTTATAATCCATCCCAGATTCTGTAATGTTGAGATGAGGGACTGACAGTTGATCCTGAGCTGGACTTCTGAGTCTGCCGCTATGAAGAAGTCGTCTAAGTAGGGAACCACCATTATATCCTGATTCCTCAGGAAAGCGACTACTTCCACCATAAGTTTTGTAAAAACCCTGGGAGCGGAAGCCAGGCTGAAGGGGAGACAGCGGAATTGGAAATGGAAGATCTTTCCTTCCAAGTTTACCGCGAACCGCAGGAACCTCTGATGACTTAGATAAATGGGTACATGGTAATATGCACTCTTTAAGTCCAGAGTGCACATTACCATGTCTTTTCCCAACAGAGGGATGGTAGACCGAATCGACTCTATCTTGAACCTTTTGTAAAGGACCCAATTGTTCAGATGTTTCAAATTTATAATCGTTCTTGATTCTCCCGATGGTTTTGTTATCGAGAAGAGATTGGAGTAGTGACCCCTGCACTCTTCCTGAGGGGGTACCGGAACGATAGCCGCCATTTTTAAAAGGTCTTGAAAATCTGACCACATGGGGGATGACAGCTTTAGATGAGAGCTGGATACCAGGAATCTTTCGGGAGGAAGGGATGTAAATTCTATTTTGTACCCCTGGGATACTATCTGTAGAACCCATGGACTTGTTGTGATCTCCCTCCATCCTCCCAGAAATCCTGTCAGACGACCCCCTACTCTGATGGCGTCATTTCCTGCGGCAGCTAGACCCTGGTCCCGAGTAGCTCGCTTCTTTATTTTTAGACCTGTTATCCCCTCCTTTCTGGTAGCTCCACCTACCCTGTTTTCCCTTACCCCTATAATCGGGTTTTTGATTATAGCGGGGTCTTCGAAAGGGCTGGAATTTTTTAGGCTTTTCTTCCGGAAAACCTTTCTTGACATCTGTGGCTTTTTCGAGAAAATCGTCGAGGACCGGTCCGAAGACCCTGCCCCCGGAAAAGGGTATAGAACACAATTTATTTTTAGAGTGCATGTCCCCCGACCAGCTCTTAAGCCAAATAGCTCTACGGGCTGCGTTAGATAGAGATTGCCCTCTAGCCGCAAACCTGACCGATTCTGCAGATGCGTCTGCCAAGAAGGTAGTTGCTAGTTTTAGCAAAGGTAGGGACTTTAGAATAGTTTCTCTGGGAGTCTTGGCTACCAGTTGATCCTGAAGATCATCTAGCCAAAGGTCCATGGAGCGGGCCACTGATGTCGCTGCAATATTAGCCCCAATAATCGCCGAGGAACTTTCCCAGGCCCTTTTTAGAAGGCCATCTGCCTTCCTGTCCATGGGCTCTTTTAAATTGGAAGAGTCTTCAAACGGAATCGCCGTCCTTCTGGATACTTTAGCCAAAGGTATGTCTATCTTTGGTATATCGACCCATTCTTTAACTTCATCTGGATCGAACGGCAAGCGAAGTCTGAAGTCCTTAGGGATAGTCAGTCTTTTCTCGGCTTCCTCCCATTCCTCCAGAATCATAGATCTGATATGGGAGTTTACAGGGAAGACTTTAGAAGTCTGTGAGCGCAAGCCCCCAAACATTTCATCTTGAACGGAGCAAGACGGCTGCGGCTCCTCGATCTGCATGGTATGCCGCACTGCTTCCAACAGTTCTCCTGTGTCTGTGGCGGAGAACAAATATCTTCTCCCTTTCTCCGGGGGATCTCTATTCTCATCTTCCTCCTCTACCTCCGACCCACAGGATGATGACTCTACGGAAGAGTACTCGACCCTCGGCCTTTTCCTTGGCTTCTCCGAAGGTGAAGGTGAGACTTGAGGGAGTACCAGACTTGAAACTGAAGCCTGAACTTCCTCCCTTATCATGGCTCTCATATTTGACATAAGAGACGCCTGTTCCTCTCCTATGACTTTGGAGTTGCATGCTTCACATAAGGGTTTCTGCCAGGAATCCTTTAGCTTAACCGCACAGATAGGACACTTCTTATTCCTACCGGGCTTCTTTACCGATTTCTCGTATAAGGAGGCTGCCTATGAAATATATATATATATATATGTATATATATATATATATATATGTATATATATATATATATATATATGTGTATATATATATATATATATATGTGTATATATATATGTGTATATATATATATATATGTGTATATATATATATATATATATATATATGTGTATATATATATATATATATATATATATATGTGTATATATATATATATATATATATGTATGTATATATATATGTATGTGTATATATATACATATATATATATATATATATATATATATAAACCACTAGCGTTTTTTTTTTTTTAGGGCTTCCCTACTTACTAACGCTGCTGACTCCTGCCCCTCTGCTCTAGCTGCGTCCTCCATGATGCTCTAGAGATCGCTACTGCCCCTGCACCATACCTTTTATTCTGTTCCTCATCTTCAAAACAGCGCTCCAGCGCTTTCCACCGCTCTTTTCCCTGCACTTCCTGTTGCAGAGACGCCGTCCATCCCCCTCAGCCGCAAACCGGAAGTGACATGCGGCCGGAAAGAGAGGAAGGTGCGGCGATGATCTGGTTCCCCCAGCGGCCGCATGGAGACACCGCCGACTGCAGAGGCCGTCGCTGGGATCGCGCGCACCAGGGGACGGATGGAGAGATCGAGAGCCCCCCCAGGGAGAAGCGATCCCCAACCAGGAGCAGCGCTACACTGGTAGGCCGAGGGACCCTCGGGCGGGTGTCAGCCAGCGGGTGTCTCATGGAGGAAAGGGTGAGGCCGAGCCCCCCCGATCCACATCCCCCTGCACAGAACGGCAGGTCCTCTCTTCCGTTCCTATCCCTGATGGGACAGGAAAAACACTGAAGGGTGGTAGGGCGAGGGTCCTTTTAACCTCTCGTGTTCCTGTCCCATCAAGGATAAGAAGGACGTCCTCCAGTGTGCTGTCAGGTGGTGAACTGGAAACATAGTTACCCTTAAATGGTATGGCGCATAATTTGGCCTTGGAGGTGATATCACCAGACCACATTTTTAGCCAAAGAGCTCTTCTAGCTGAATTAGTTTCCACTAATGATCTAGCAGCAACTGACAGTTTCCATAGAGGCATCCGCCAAGAAACCAGTAGCTCTAAGAAGACTGGGTAGAGAATCTAGCAATTCACCCCTAGAAGTGCCCTGGGATATATGGGATTCCAGTTCCCCCAACCAGCGGTAAAGGGCTCTAGCCACACAAGTTGAAGCAATATTGGCTTTAAGGGCTACCGTGGAAGTCTCCCAAGATTTTTTCAACAGACTTTCTATTTTTCTGTCCATTGGATCTTTTAACTGTGAAGAGTCTTCGAATGGAAGAGACGTTCTTTTAGCCACTCTTACCCCTTGTGAATCAACCTTGGGGACATCCCATTTGGCCGAATCTCCTTCTAAGGGGAATCTATGCTTCATCTCAGATGGAATACTGAGGCGTTTTTCTGGTAGTTCCCACTCTTGGTTAATCATATCAGATATATTAGAGTGTACCGGGAATCCTACACGTTTTCCCTTAGTTATTCCACCAAACATCTGGTCCTGTATGGACTGTGGTTCTGACTCCTCCTCCAGCCCCATAGTACTGCGTACGGCAGATACTAAATCCTCAATCCATTCTAAAGAAAACAGATATTTTCTGGCTTCAGAGGTTATAGGGGACATAGGTTCCTCCCGTCGACCCGAGGATGAGGCATAGGAGAGGTCTGATTCAGATTCAGAATCCTCATCCTGAATTTTCCTTTGCGTTGCTGGAGAAATTGGCGGTGGGGGTGGAGGGGTAAAGGCCGCTAGAGAAGATTGCACCTCTTGTTTGACTAGGGAGCGGATTTCTTCCAATAGGGAAGGTTGCTCTGCTCTGACAATTTTGTCAGTACAGGATCTGCAGAGTTTTTTCTCCCATAATGGGGGCAACTTAATATTGCAGATGACACATTTATTTTTACTAGTAGTAGTTTTAGGGGTGGACTTGTCTCCCTGCAACGAGAGGGGAGAGAGAGTGTCAGAAATAATAAGATCCCCCTAGATCACTAACTAAGGACCCCTGTCTCTGCAGCACTTACTGTGGCAGGGGCAGCGCTGGGCTCTGCAGGTGCAGGGCAGGTACTGCTTTCCATGACAGGAAGTCTTACCTGCGACGTTTTCCGGCAGGTTTTATGCTATGTAGCAGGCCCCTGCCCCCAGCGATTAACGATATTCTCCTCCCCTCCATGGTCCCGGGTGGAGGAACGGTGTCCTGCACGAGGCGCCGCCAGCGGAAGTGCCCCACAGAGCGGCAGAAAAGACCGTAAGTGACAGGCGATCACTTCCGGGTCGCCTGGCAGCGTGCAGAGGAGAGGAGACCGGAGAGCTCAGGGAGGATTCTGGTTGGGATCACTGGCCTGCTTTGCCCTCAAGGGGGCGCGGGAAGGCCAGGGAAGGGTCCCGAGGACACCGCAGCGCGCGGCGGAAGCAGCACAAGGGGGAGGAGAGAAACGACCCAAGCTGCCCGGTTTTAATAGGCAAAGCCTAGTCAGGTCCTGCAGTTACCGGCCACCACAGCACACGGAACCTCTCTCTGTCCCATGGGGAACAGGAAAGACACTGGTGAGGGGGAGGTGGGAGGGCCTTTTAACCTCTCCGTATTTCCTGTTCCCCATTAGGGCAAAGAGGCAACCTCCATATGCCGCCGTGGAAGGTGACTAGAGAAATGTATTGGTTATTTTAAATTTTTGTGGAAAATCAAAAACTGAGCATGCAATATTATTCATCCCCTTTAATTTAATACTTTGTTGCGCCACCTTTTGCTGCGATTACAGCTGCAAGTCCCTTGGGGAATGTCTCTATCAGTTTTTACATCGAGGGACAGAAATTCTTGCACATTCTTCCTTGGCAAACAGCTCAAGCTCAGTGAGGTTTGATGGAGATTGTTTGTGAACAGCAGTTTTCAGCTCTTTCCACAGATTCTCGATTGGTTTGAGGTCTGGACCTTTACTTAGCCAGTCTAACACCTGGATACTTTTATTTGTGAACCATTCCATTAGTAGATTTTGCTTTATGTTTGGGATCATTTTCTTGTTGAAAGACAAATTTCCGTCCCAGTCTCAGGTCTTTTGCAGACTATAACAGTCAAGAATGGTCCTGTATTTGGCTCCATCCATCTTCCCATGTCCCTGCTGAAGAAAAGCAGGCCCAAACTATGATGCTGCCACCACCATATTCGACAGTTGGAATGGTGTGTTCAGGGTGATGAGCTGTGTTGCCTTTACGCCAAACATATCGTTTGGCATTATTGACAAAAAGTTCTTCTACATGTTTGGTGTGTCTCCCAGGAGGCTTGTTGCAAACTTTAAACGACACTTTTTATGGATATCTTTGAGAAATGGCTTTCTTCTTGCCACTCTTCCATAAAGGCCAGATTTGTGCAGTGTACGACTGATTGTTGTCCTATGGACAGACTGTCCCACCTCAGCTGTAGATCTCTGAAGATCATCCAGAGTCATCATGGGCCTCTTGGCTGCATCTCTGATCAGTCTTCTCCTTGTTTGAGATGAAAGTTTAGAGGGACGGCCGGGTCTTGGTAGATTTGCAGTGGTATGATACTCCTTCCATTTCAATATGATCGCTTGCACAGTGCTCCTTGGGATGTTTAAAGTTTTGGAAATCATTGTGTATCCAAATCCGGCTTTAAACTTCTCCACAACAGTATCATGAACCTGCCTGTTGTGTTCCTTGGTCTTCATGATGCTCTCTGTGCTTCAAACAGAATCCTGAGACTATCACAGAGCAGGTGCATTTATACTGAGACATGATTACACACAGGTCGATTATATTTATCATCATTAGGCATTTAGGACAACATTGGATCATTCAGAGATCCACAATGAACTTCTGGAGTGAATTTGCTGCATCGAAAGTAAAGGGGCTGAATAATATTGCACGCCCCACTTTTCAGTTTTTGAATTTCCACAAAAATTTAAAATAACCAATAAATTTTGTTCAACTTCACATTTGTGTTCCACTTGTTGTTGATTCTTCACCAAAAATTTACATTTGGTATCTTTATGTTTGAAGCATGATATATGGGAAAAGGTTGAAAAGTTCTAGGGAGCCGAATACTTTTGCAAGGCACTGTACGTGCGTGATAGTTCTTAGCACATTGTAAATATAAAAAAAGAAAGTCCCCATATTGAATCAATCCCTACATCCACATAAAAAATTTCATTAAACACACATAAAAAACTCCAAACATCTAAAGTTACTCTACAAGGCAGGGACTGATTAGAACCTGTGACTTTTCTGCATTTAGTGGTCACTACTCACCTGTGCGGTTATCTGTAGGAATCTCCTCTTTACACCACTCATCACCTCTCACATATGTCTCTGTAGTATTAATATGGGGCAGATCTTCACCCTAAAATACATATTGTAAAAGTCACTAACAGATAAAGACATTTGAGAAGATCCAGACAACATCTAATGTCTATGATCAGCTTTATCCTGTCATCTCCACTAGATATAAAACATACACTGAATGGCCACATTACTGGAGACACCCATCCAGTAACACATAGGATCTTCTTTGCCCTTCAGAACCTCAGATATTAACCACGTCATAGATGGCACACGGTGATAAGATCGTTCCCCAGGAATACTGGCCCATGCCAACAGGATAGGTTCTTGTAGTTGACACAAATTAGATGAAGGTGCTGAGATGCTCTGAACAACCAATTCTACCTCGTCCCAGAGATGCTTTATAGGGTTAAGATCTGAGGATTGTGAAGGCGAGAAAGCAAGGAAATCTCACTGTCATATTCCTGGTGTAAAGGAATGAATGACCCTGACAACTCCTAATAATAGTTTCTGTATGACATAAAGGTATGTTTGTGATGCTGTAGGATACTTTGTTATTACAGGACCCTGATGAAAAGTACTGTAACTATATGACTAATGCCATGGTTTATTATAGTCACTTTTATGTGATAGTTATGGACTGGGCAGGGGAGTTACAGAGGGTCAGCCCTGCAGTTAGGCAGGGGAAAGTTACAGAGGGTCAGCCCTGCAGCTGGGCAGAGGAGAGTTACAGAGGGTCAGCCCTGTAGCTGGGCAGGGGACAGCTATAGATGGTCAGCCCTGCAGCTGGGCAAAGGGGTTACAGAGGGTCAGCGCTGCAACTGGGCATGAGAGAGTTACAGAGGGTCGGCTCTGCAGCTGGGCAGGTGAAAGTTACAGAGGGTCAGCCCTGCAGTTGGGAAGGGGAAAGTTACTATTGAAAGTTCCAGTGATTTAATATATATTCACAATAGACTGTAGTTGTAGTGTATTTCCATTGCAGGGCACTGTAAAGAGAGGTTGTGCTATTGCTGGCACCTGAGGCATGATATTAGGTGTGGACTCCAAGCATGACAGTTTCATAAAAATACATGCTGTCATGCTCGGGTTGGGAGGGCCACCGGCAAGTTCGAGCATTGTGATGCAATCCCCGTCCGAGTTATACCTCTGACTCTTCCCTTAGGCTGGGTTCACACTGCGTTGTGTGAACCCGTTTAACGGACTACGTTACACTGCGGCATAACGCGGTGTAGCGCAGTCCGTTAACGCCGCCATTACTTGCAATGGCGAACGCATTGCTAGCGCTAGCCCACAATGGGCGTGCGCTAGTGATGTGCCGTCATTGAGTGACGGACCCGAGATGTGGGCTGCAGCGTTTCCGGGTCAGTCACTGCTAGCGCAGATGGAGCTAACAGATGCTCCATCTGCGCTAGCGCTGTGCCAAAGTCGGCACTTGCGTTAGTGCAGTCCGTTTAACGGATTTGTTGAACGGACTGCACAACGCAAGTGTGAACTTAGCCTTATACTGGTGGATAAAACAAGACTGAGCTTAAGACCTTCACAGCCTTCTACACATCATATGGAAGATCTCATGATACCTTCTCTCCATCTTCCTGATGACCCTGAGGAACATTGGGATCTTCTTGTTTACAGTCCTGTGGAAGAAGAGGACGGGGACATCTCTCTGGTGTTGTCTTCTTACTGGATAGAACTAGAGGAAACACATACAGGGACTGAATTCATTCTTTACATACAGATAATTGTAGACCATGTACATGTAGTCCTGACTGTTACCAGGTGATATGAGGGGCTGGGGAACTTCCATCATGACATCCTTGTACAGATCTTTGTGTCCTTCTAAATACTCCCACTCCTCCATGGAGAAATAGACGGCAACATCCTGACACCTTATAGGAACCTGACACATAGAATGATACAGTCATCCCCTGAACCCTTCATAGCGTTACTGTATTATGTCCCTGCATTCCCACCTCTCCAGTGAGCAACTCAATCATCTTGTAGGTGAGTTCTAGGATCTTCTGGCCATTGATGTCCTCATGTACCAGAGGGTGAGGTGGAGGCCCCGTGATTGGGATCAGGGGAGTTCCCCATTCATCAGACACAGGGGGCTCACGGTGCTCACTAGAGGTCTTCTTCACTACTGTGTAATCCTGGTTATGGAGACACATTAAGAAAATCTCACTACAGACATATCCAGAGTCCTCACCTCTCCAGTTCTGTCCATCTCTTATTCCCATAAATAAGAATGGTGTAATGTGACTTCATCAGAATCTCTCACCTCTCCAGTAAGTCGGAAGAGGATCTCTAGGGTGAGGTGTAATATCCTCTCCGCCATCTTGTCCATGTCCATATCCATCCTTGATGGGTCAATCAGGAAAATGTTCTTATATAGAAGACCTCCACTGAGTGGATCCGATATTGTAGGGACCTGAATGGGGAGATGACGATGTAACATCATAAAGATCCCATGTAAGAAATCTCCGGAGCTGTTACCGGCTTCACATGATCACTACAATCACTACATCCAGTTATGGCCCCGTCCTGCTGTGTTTGTCACTCTCTAGTGTTTCCTCTATTTTTAAGTTACTTTTGTCTACTATTTATATACAATCATATATAGCAATTTTGTACCTTTTCTTGGCTGTACACAATTACTGTAGGTTTTTCGTATATCAGATGTTCCACAGTCACCTATTATTTCTGTTACATGCTCAATTTTGATGCTCTTAATTAATTTAACCCATTTATTACTGTTAGATATTAATTATGGGTATTCATTTTTACTCTTAACTCTGTATTGGTACACTGCGTCACTCTCATGGAAGGTTTGCTGACATTTAGGTGTTTTCTGTACACGTAGCTTAGGGTAGATGGTAGGCCATATACAGAAACCGGTGTTATGTGAGACATGTATATACAGTATATAAACCAAGTGATGTAGGGAAAGGTGGCTCTTCAATCACTTCATGCATTAGAAAATGCTACATGCAACAGATGACAAGTGCTCCTCTTGCTGTGGAGATAGATGGAAACTACCATTCAATTCGTAGTATATTGCCCAGTCACGTAGTATGTAGTATATTGTCCAGCCACGTAGTATATTGCCCAGCCACTTATATTGCCCAGTCACGTAGTTTATTGCCCAGTTACGTACTATATTGCCCAGCTACATAGTATATTGCCCAGCCATGTAGTATATTGCCCAGTAACCTAGTATATTGGCCAGCTACGTAGTATATTGCCCAGTGAGGCAGTATATTGCCCAGCTACGTAGTATATTGCCCAGTCATGTAGTATGTAGTATATTGTCCAGCCACGTAGTATATTGCCCAGCCACTTATATTGCCCAGTCACGTAGTATATTGCCCAGTCACGTAGTATATTGCCCAGTCACGTAGTATATTGCCCAGCTACGTAGTATATTGCCCAGTCACGTAGTATATTGCCCAGCTACGTAGTATATTGCCCAGCCACATAGTATATTGCCCAGCCACATAGTATATTGCCCAGCCACGTAGTATATTGCCCAGTCACGTAGTATATTGCCCAGTCACGTAGTATATTGCCCAGTCACGTAGTATATTGCCCAGTCACGTAGTATATTGCCCATCTACGTAGTATATTGCCCAGCCACATAGTATATTGCCCAGTCACGTAGTATATTGCCCAGCCACATAGTATATTGCCCAGCCACGTAGTATATTGCCCAGTAACCTAGTATATTGCCCAGTAACCTAGTATATTGCCCAGTAACCTAGTATATTGCCCAGTAACCTAGTATATTGGCCAGCTACGTAGTATATTGCCCAGTGAGGCAGTATATTGCCCAGCCACGTAGTATATTGCCCAGTTAAGTACTATATTGCCCAGCTACGTAGTATATTGCCCAGCCACGTAGTATATTGCCCAGTCACGTAGTATATTGCACAGCCCACGTAGTATAAAGCACAGCCCATGTAGTATATTTCACAGCCCATGTAGTATATTGCTCAGCCCACGTAGTATATAGCAATGTGGGCATCATATCCCTGTTAAAAAAAAGAATTTAAATAAAAAATAGTTATATACTCACCTTCCGGAGCCCCCGGATCCAAGCGAAGCGGTTACCGACGCTCAGTCCTCACGTGCTCCGGTCTGAAGAGTGCATTGGGGTCTGAAGGACCTGCGTGACGTAGTGAGTAACGTGACCGTGTACGTGACTGGAGGGGAGATACGGATAGCGGTAAGGACCATATACCGACGCGTTTCAGAGACATCTGTCTCCTTCCTCAGGGATGGCTTGATATAATCGTCGGTATATGGTCCTTACCGCTATCCGTATCTCCCTCCAGTCACGTGTGCGGTCACGTTTCTCACTACGTCACGCAGGTCCTTCAGACGCGTCGCTCTCACCGTTCACACCTTGTGCGACGCTCGCCTGTTTGGACCCTGCCGCACGCTGCTAGCTTTGGAGGGATAGGCTGCCACCGGCCGGGACGGCTATTTGTTACTACTTGAATCATCGCTTTGACTTCAACTTTTGTTACCATCGCGGATCATTTTCTTCTATGAGTTCCGGACTGGGGTAAGAACTGTATGATTTTCCAGTTTACAGATTGTGGAATCTTATTGGACTCACTACTTATGGTCTTATTGGACTCACTATTTATGGTCTTAATCAACTAGGTGGGCTCTTTCAGCGGTCATCCCATACTGATTATTTTTTCACTCCTCTAGTATCAACTACTACTAGTCCTTTCTAGTGGCTGTAATTAGCGTGAATTGTTTATATGTGTGTCTACGTATACTGTACATATATATACAAACTAGAATATTCCAACATGGGGGAACAGCCTGAAATTTAATCAATCTCATTGTAACTACTTCCCCTATTTTTTGCTTTAAAGAATTATTGTGACATATTCTTTGGAGCATCACATCTGGTAAGAAGTCATATATAAATAAACTAGACGGAGGACCGATGCTATGGCATCAGGAGAGCGGTATTGTCACAATGGGGGCAGGCTTTGCAGCATTGAGAATCTCTCCCCCCATGTGCTCACCCACCTATCCACTCACTCTTTCCCCATGTGCTGACTTCTCCCGTCTGTGCTCTCTTCTTTGACCTGTCTATCCCATATGATATCCCCCTCATCTGCTGTCTCTCTCCTTCCTGTGCTGTGTTCTCCCCTCATGTGCTGTCTACCCACTGTGCTGTCTCTCTCACCCCTGTGCGCTTTCTCTCAGGAGACTCATATGCTTGATTCCTACGCTTATATGCAATGTATTTGTCCCAGTGATGCTGTTGCTCTTCAAAAGTCTCATTTGCCTGTTGTCTTCTACGTTGTGCCTTTGCTGCTTTCCTTTCATTGTCATTGGTGTACTTTTTAGGAGGAGCCATGTTGGCATTAATATTTGCTTTTTAAAGGGGTTTTCCCACGAACGAAAATTCATTTTAAAAATTGTCTGTGTCTGACCATGTACAGAGCATACCACTTCTCCTGTGCAGGGGAGGAAGCAAAAGACAATACTGACATTACAGCAGGACATCACAGAGGATACATTTTGTGAGGTAAAATATTGTTTAAAAAGTCAGTGAAATATTTTACATGACAAAAGAAATCCTCTGTGATCCCCTGCTGTAATGTCAGTATTGTCTTTTGCTTCCTCCCCCAGCCCAGGAGAAGTGGTATGCCCTGTACGCGGTCAGACACAGACAATTTTTAAAATGAACTTTCATGTTCATGGGCAAACCCCGTTAATGTGACCGGCTTCCTCTGCCTGTTGACACGTCGAGCATCTGCTGCTTGGATCAGCTGAATGATTCACTGCACCTGAGCAGACAGCGGCGGTCATATTAAAACTGCACATGCGCTCCTCCTGTACAAATATGGCGGCAGTCAGTGAATCATTTGGCTGATCCTGGCAGCGGCGTGTTCGCGACGGTGTTCCGATGGTGGTACCGCGCAAGAGGCTGCGTACAGCGTATACAGTGTGTGTGGTGCATACGGTGTATACAGTCTGTATGTGTGTGGTGCATATGGCGTATACAATGTTTGTGTGTGGTGTGACGGTGTTCCGCTGGCGGTACTGCACAAGAGGCTGGTACCACCAGCAGTTTCCATATTGAAACACACATCACTTGGGTGTCCCAATATGGAGGTCGGTGAACTTGCGCCGCTTGGAATTCTGGGATCCAGACACATCTGGATGAAGCAGGATGTGAAGACATTACAAGGTAATTATATATATATATGGATATACAGAAATAAGAATATTTAACAATTACTACTTTCTTACTATTTATGCACCATTTTGCAGTACTGCCCCTTTTGTTCCCAGTACAGGTAGTAAAGTGGGATTGGAAACAAAGAAAAAAAAAGATGGGGTGAGGGGAATGATGAGATTGAATAATTAAATAAACAATAACAAGAGATATAGAATTAATAACGGAATAAATATAGAGAGATCAGCAATAACATACTGGCAAACTGAGATCATTGCGGTCTGTATGTAAAAAGTATTACAAAAAAAAGATTGCTCTCAGTTGGAAAAACAATAATAAGTTTGTAGTTATGATACTTTTTAATAGCTATCAAAAATAAAATATTGTTACATAGCAAGCTTTCAAGACTTCTAAGGTCTCTTCATCAGGCATGGTATAACACAGTATCTGAATAGGGATGCGTGAACCCAAACTGTAAAGTTCGTGCCGGACACCTATTGTCTGGTGCCAAACTTTGAACACACACTTTTTCAGGCAAGTCCGTTTTACTGTTCGGTGCAACTGTTCGGTGCAGAATAAAGTTTGTTAGAAGGCTGCAGCACAGCTAATCAACAATATTTTAGGTTGTGGGCACTTCAGGAGTCATTGCAGCCATGTCTGTATAAACGCTGCCAGTTTACTATGAGCCTGGTTCTGGGTTCCTTAACAGTCTGGTGCGGAGTACCCCAACAGCCTGGTGCTGGGGGCCCTATCATTCTTATGCAGGGAGCCCTAACAGCTTAATGCAGGGGGCCCTAACAGCCTGATGCGGAGGCCCCCAACAGCCTGGTGCAGAATACCCTAACAGTTTAATATTCTGCTGGGCACTTTCTCTTCTTTACTGTGCACTTTTTTGGGGTAGAAAAAAAAAATAAAATAGGGGACGTGGCCATGGTGCTGCTTGTGGTGGTGTTGTAGCTGCTGCAGGGAGCGGCCATGTTCATTCTGTACCTGATAAGTGCCCAAATGAAACAAACACATTCCTGTGGTGCACGCAGGCAAGAGGATGTTCTGCATAATTTCGTAGGCCTGAACACCCCTGGGCTAGTGGTAAGGTCCGAACGTGTAGATGCTGCTGAACTTCAAGCCTGGCCTGGTGGTGTACCATAATGGGCAAACTCTCATAGTAGCTCTGGGTCTAGCTAATTTGACGCACATCCCTTGCCTGGCGCACGTGCTGAATTTGATGGTGCAGATCTTCCTTAAAAATTACCTTGATATGTCAGCGCTGCTGCTGAAAGTCCGGGCTCGGTCGTCTTTGCGCTCGTTCTGCGATCTCACTCTGCTGTTGCTCGTCTGTCCGCGCTGCAGTGCCACACCTGTCTTCTTGCTCACCGCCTCATGTGCGACGTACCCAGAAGGTGGATCTCCATCTGTCACATGCTGAAGAGACTTTGTGAGAAGCAGGCGGCAATAGTGGAGTTTCAGCTGTAGCATGTATGGGTGAGTCGCTCTGCGGAACACCACTTCACCAGCACCTAGTGGGCCTTCATTCGAGAAGCGTGTGCCGAGTTGCACTGCTTTGAGTACTCCTTCAAGATGACCAGCGCTGATCATCAGTGTTACTATCCCACTTCAATGCCTGCTTGAAAAATTCCTCCTCCTGTAAGATTGTTGTCATTTATTTGTTTTATTCAGTCATTTTAAATATTTTTCCTATCCACATTTGTTCAATTGTCCTGCTCTTACACCTATTTTGCTTCCTTTTGAACATCCACAGGTCCGCTTATCTCTATATCTGAAAAAAAACAAATGCATACAAAAAAAGAGCAGACGGCATAACAAATGGACAATTAACACCTTAACGACAGTCGATACACCTTTTAACAACGGCAGTTAAGGTTACTTATGCCTCATTAATGGCGCGGATAAATAAGTGTATAGCGCCCCCCAGTGTCGGAATTTCTCCGGGGTTTTGGCTACCAGGGGTAGCTCAGACCCCAGAGAACATGATTTGGGTCGGTTTTTACCCACCCCAGTGTTGCAATCGCCATTATTAATGGAATAACTGAGACCGCATTAAAAAAAAGTCTGATTTCCTATTTAATTTCTCTCTCCTTTGATGTGATCGCACATCAGAGGAGAGAGAAATGAGTGCCCCTGATCTCCCCCAGTACGTCAGGTATCCTTGCAACCCCCCGTGAAGTTCCCCAGCCTGCCGGCATATTCCTGCGGGAGAAAATGGTGAGCACATGCGCAGTGAGCGCGCCGAGATCAATCAGCCGGAACCAGGCAACAATAGGACATTTTTCCTATTCAGTTTGATCACTGACAGACCCTATCACAGTGATCAAAATTAAAATAATAGTAAATCCAACCCCCCTTTATCACCCCACTCGTTAGGTAAACATAATAAAATTTAAAAAATTATTAATTTCCATTTTTCCACTAAGGTTAGAGTTGGGCTAAATTTAGGGTTGGGGCTAGGGTTGAGGCTAGGGTTAGGGTTGAGGCTAGGGTTAGGGATGGGCTAAAGTTAGGGTTCCCTTTTAATATAACTTTAATATTGTTTATGTTGTGTAATACTTGGCCACAGGTAAAGGGGTTTTCTCTCTGTAATCGTGTGGCGATGAGACCTCATCCTCGCTTTCAGTTTCATGTGGAGCTGGCTGTACCCTAATGTGCAGAGTCCTGGTGCCCCCCAGGACTGAGTCCTGTCCCCTCTATCACACAGTCCCTGCTCTCCCATTACCGCTCACCAGTGCAGACTTCTCACTTCAGCTCTTACATGTGGAGCCGGCTGTACCCTAATGTGCAGAGTCCCGGTGCCCCCCAGGACTGAGTCCTGTCCCCTCTATCACATAGTCCCTGCTCCCCCATTACCGCTCACCAGTGCAGACTTCTCCCTCCAGCTCTTACATGTGGAGCCGGCTGTACCCTAATGTGCAGAGTCCCGGTGCCCCCCAGGACTGAGTCCTGTCCCCTCTACCACACAGTCCCCACTCCCCCATTACCGCTCACCAGTGCAGACTTCTCCCTTCAGCTCTTACATGTGGAGCCGGCTGTACCCTAATGTGCAGAGTCCCGGTGCCCCCCAGGACTGAGTCCTGTCCCCTCTATCACACAGTTCCTGCTTCCCCATTACCGCTCACCAGTGCAGACTTCTCCCTTCAGCTCTTACATGTGGAGCCGGCTGTACCCTAATGTGCAGAGTCCCGGTGCCCCCCAGGACTGAGTCCTGTCCCCTCTATCACACAGTCCCTGCTCCCCCATTACCGCTCACCAGTGCAGACTTCTCCCTTCAGCTCTTACATGTGGAGCCGGCTGTACCCTAATGTGCAGAGTCCCGGTGCCCCCCAGGACTGAGTCCTGTCCCCTCTATCACACAGTCCCTGCTCCCCCATTACCGCTCACCAGTGCAGACTTCTCCCCTCAGCTCTTACAGTTATATTAAAAAGTTTGGGCACCCCTATTAATCTTAAGCTTAATGTTTTATAAAAATTGTTTTTTTTTGCAACAGCTATTTCAGTTTCATATATCTAATAACTGTTGGACACAGTAATGTTTCTGCCTTGAAATGAGGTTTATTGTACTAAAAGAAAATGTGCAATCTGCATTCAAACAAAATTTGACAGGTCCATAAGTATGGGCACCCCCCCAGAAAAGTGACATTAATATTTAGTAGATCCTCCTGTTGCAAAAATAACAGCCTCTAGTCGCTTCCTGTAGCTTTTAATGAGTTCCTGGATCCTGGATGAAGGTATTTTTGACCATTCCTCTTTACAAAGCAATTCCAGTTCAGTTAAGTTTGATGGTCGCCGAGCATAGACAGCCCTCTTCAAATGATCCCACAGATGTTCAATGATATTCAGGTCTGTGGACTGGGATGGCCATTCCAGAAGAGTGTAATTGTTCCTCTGCATGAATGCCTGAGTAGATTTGGAGCGGTGTTTTGGATCATTGTCTTGCTGAAAGATCCATCCCCTGCGTAACTTCAACTTTGTCACTGATTCATGAACATTATTGTCAAGAATCTGCTGATACTGAGAGGAATCCATGCGTCGCTCAACTTTAACAAGATTCCCGGTGCCGGCATTGGGCACACAGCCCCAAAGCATGATGGAACCTCCACCAAATTTTACTGTGGATAGCAAGTGTTTTTCTTGGAATGCTGTGTTTTTTGGCCGCCATGCATAACACCTTTTTGTATGACCAAACAACTCAATCTTGGTTTCATCAGTCCACAAGACCTTCTTCCAAAAAGAAATTGGCTTCTCCAAATGTGCTTTTGCATACCTCAGCCGACTCTGTTTGTGGCGTGCTTGCAGAAACGGCTTCTTTCGCATCACTCTCCCATACAGCTTCTCCTTGTGCAAAGTGCGTTGTATAGTTGACCGATGCACAGTGACACCATCTACAGCAAGTTGATGCTGCAGCTCTCTGGAGGTGGTCTGAGGATTGTCCTTGACTGATCTCACCATTCTTCTTCTCTGCCTTTCTGATGTTTTTCTTGGCCTGCCACTTCTGGCCTTAACAAGAACTGTACCTGTGTTCTTCCATTTCCTTACTATGTTCCTGACAGTGGAAATTGACAGGTTAAATCTCTGAGACAGCTTTTTGTATCCTTCCCCTGAACAACTATGTTTGAATAATCTTTGTTTTCAGATCATTAGACTGTTGTTTTGAGGAGCCCATGATGCCACTCTTCAGAGGAGATTCAAAAAGGAGAACAACTTGCAAGTGGCCACTTTAAGTAGCTTTTTGCATGATTGCATACACCTGGCTATGAAGTTCAAAGCTCAAAGAGGTTAGAAAACCAAAACAAGTGCTTTAGTAAGTCAGCAAAAAGTAGGTAGGAGTATTTAAAACAAGAAAATGATAAGGGTGCCCATACTTATGCACCTGTCAAATTTTGTTTGAATGCAGATTGCACATTTTCTGTTAGTACAATAAACCTAATTTCAAGGCAGAAACATTACTCTGTCCAACAGTTATTAGATATATGAAACTGAAATAGCTGTTGCAAAAAACACAATTTTTATAAAGCATTAAGCTTAATAGGGGTGCCCAAACTTTTTACTATAACTGTACATGTGGAGCCGGCAGTACCCTAATGTGCAGAGTCCCGGTGCCCCCCAGGACTGAGTCCTGTCCCCTCTATCACACAGTCCCTGCTCCCCCATTACCGCTCACCAGTGCAGACTTCTCCTTCAGCTCTTACATGTGGAGCCGGCTGTACCCTAATGTGCAGAGTCCCGGTGCCCCCCAGGACTGAGTCCTGTTCCCTCTATCACACAGTCCCTGCTCCCCCATTACCGCTCACCAGTGCAGACTTCTCCCTTCAGCTCTTACATGTGGAGCCGGCTGTACCCTAATGTGCAGAGTCCCGGTGCCCCCCAGGACTGAGTCCTGTCCCCTCTATCACACAGTCCCTGCCCCCCCCATTACCGCTCACCAGTGCAGACTTCTCCCTTCAGCTCTTACATGTGGAGCCGGCTGTACCCTAATGTGCAGAGTCCCGATGCCCCCCAGGACTGAGTCCTGTCCCCTCTATCACACAGTCCCTGCTCCCCATGACCGCTCACCAGTGCAGACTTCTCCCTTCAGCTCTTACATGTGGAGCCTGCTGTACCCTAATGTGCAGAGTCCCGGTGCCCCCCAGGACTGAGTCCTGTCCCCTCTATCACACAGTCCCTGTTCCCCCATTACCGCTCACCAGTGCAGACTTCTCCCTTCAGCTCTTACATGTGGAGCCGGCTGTACCCTAATGTGCAGAGTCCCGGTGCCCCCTCAGGACTGAGTCCTGTCCCCTCTATCACACAGTTCCTGCTCCCCCATTACCGCTCACCAGTGCAGACTTCTCCCCTCAGCTCTTACATGTGGAGCCGGCTGTACCCTAATGTGCAGAGTCCTAATGCCCCCCAGGACTGAGTCCTGTCCCCTCTATCACACAGTCCTGCTCCCCCATTACCGCTCACCAGTGCAGACTTCTCCTTCAGCTCTTACATGTGGAGCCGGCTGTACCCTGATGTGCAGAGTCCCGGTGCCCCCCAGGACTGAGTCCTGTCCCCTCTATCACACAGTCCCTGCTCCCCCATTACCGCTCACCAGTGCAGACTTCTCCCTTCAGCTCTTACATGTGGAGCCGGCTGTACCCTAATGTGCAGAGTCCCGGTGCACCCCAGGACTGAGTCCTGTCCCCTCTATCACACAGTCCCTGCTCCCCCATTACCGCTCACCAGTGCAGACTTCTCCCTTCAGCTCTTACATGTGGAGCCGGCTGTACCCTAATGTGCAGAGTCCCGGTGCCCCCCAGGACTGAGTCCTGTCCCCTCTATCACACAGTCCCTGCTCCCCCATTACCGCTCACCAGTGCAGACTTCTCCCTTCAGCTCTTACATGTGGGGCCGGCTGTACCCTAATGTGCAGAGTCCCGGTGCCCCCCAGGACTGAGTCCTGTCCCCTCTATCACACAGTCCCTGCTCCCCCATTACCGCTCACCAGTGCAGACTTCTCCCTTCAGCTCTTACATGTGGGGCCGGCTGTACCCTAATGTGCAGAGTCCCGGTGCCCCCCAGGACTGAGTCCTGTCCCCTCTATCACACAGTCCCTGCCCCCCATTACCGCTCACCAGTGCAGACTTCTCTCCTCAGCTCTTACATGAGGAGCCGGCTGTACCCTAATGTGCAGAGTCCCGGTGCCCCCCAGGACTGAGTCCTGTCCCCTCTATCACACAGTCCCTGCTCCCCCATTACCGCTCACCAGTGCAGACTTCCCCCTTCAACTCTTACATGTGGAGCCGGCTGTACCCTAATGTGCAGAGTCCCGGTGCCCCCCAGGACTGAGTCCTATCCCCTCTATCACACAGTCCCTGCTCCCCCATTACCGCTCACCAGTGCAGACTTCTCCCTCCAGCTCTTACATGTGGAGCCGGCTGTACCCTAATGTGCAGAGTCCCGGTGCCCCCCCAGGACTGAGTCCTGTCCCCTCTATCACACAGTCCCTGCTCCCCCATTACCGCTCACCAGTGCAGACTTCTCCCTTCAGCTCTTACATGTGGAGCCGGCTGTACCCTACTGTGCAGAGTCCCGGTGCCCCCCAGGACTGAGTCCTGTCCCCTCTATCACACAGTCCCTGCTCCCCCATTACCGCTCACCAGTGCAGACTTCTCCCTTCAGCTCTTACATGTGGAGCCGGCTGTACCCTAATGTGCAGAGTCCCGGTGCCCCCCAGGACTGAGTCCTGTCCCCTCTATCACACGGTCCCTGCTCCCCCATTACCGCTCTGTTGTGAATTCTGTGGCAGAGTTCACTCCTGTGGTCACAAGTGGTACTTCGGCTGATTCTCTCTGGGAGCTTCCGTTTGTGGAGGAAAGTGGTACTGCGGCTTCTGAGTTTCCTCCCTCAGGTGATCTGGTGAGGTCGTTAGCTGCTTCTCTACTTAACTCCACCTGATGCTTTGATCCATGCTTCCTGTCAATGTTCCAGTGTTGGACTTGTGTTTCTCTGGATCATTCCTGTGGCCTGCTGCTCTGCATAGCTAAGTGCTTCTTTGCTATTTGTTGCTATTTTTTCTGTCCAGCTTGTCTATTTGTTTTGCTGGAAGCTCTGGGACGCAAAGGGTGTACCTCCGTGCCGTTAGTTCGGTACGGAGGGTCTTTTTGCCCCCTTTGCGTGGTTTTCTTTAGGGTTTTGTGTAGACCGCAAAGTTATCTTTCCTATCCTCGTTCTGTCTAGAATATCGGGCCTCACTTTTCTGAATCTATTTCATCCCTACGTTTGTCTTTTCATCTTACTCACAGTCATTATATGTGGGGGGCTGCCTTTTCCTTTGGGGTATTTCTCTGAGGCAAGATAGGCTTATTTTTCTATCTTCAGGCTAGTTAGTTTCTCAGGCTGTGCCGAGTTGCATAGGGAGCCTTAGGCACAATCCACAGCTGCCTCTAGTTGTGTTTGGAGAGGATCAGGAATTGCGGTCTACAGAGTTTCCACGTCTCAGAGCTCGTTCTATTATTTTGGGTTATTGTCAGATCACTGTATGTGCTCTGATCGCTATGTACATTGTGTTACTGAATTGCCTAGCATAACAGTACAGGAAGCCAAAAGTACTAATGATTCTCAATAGAGGGAAAAAAGAAGTTCTGAGACCATTTTTTTTCCTTTGCACTGTGATTTGTCTTTTTTTTCCCCTAGACATTTGGGTGGTTCAGGACACAGGTGTTACAATGGACATTAAAGGTCTGTCTTCATGTGTAGATCAGCTCACGGCAAGAGTTCAAGATATTCAAAATTTTGTGGTTCAGAATTCTTTGTTAGAACCGAGAATTCCTATTCCAGATTTGTTTTTTGGAGATAGAACTAAATTTCTGAGTTTCAAGAATAATTGTAAACTGTATCTGGCTTTGAAACCTCATTCCTCAGGTGACCCAGCGCAACAGGTTAGGATCGTCATTTCTTTTTTGCGTGGTGACCCTCAGGACTGGGCATTTTCTCTTGCGTCAGGAGATCCTGCATTGAGTGATATCAATGCGTTTTTCCTGGCGCTTGGATTGCTGTACGATGAGCCTAATTCAGTAGATCAGGCAGAAAAAAATTTGCTGGCTCTTTGTCAGGCTCAGGATGAGATAGAGCTATATTGCCAGAAATTTAGAAAATGGTCCGTGCTCACTCAATGGAATGAATCTGCGCTTGCAGCCATTTTCAGAAAGGGTCTCTCTGAAGCCATTAAGGATGTCATGGTGGGATTTCCTATGCCCCCCGGTTTGAATGAGTCTATGTCTTTGGCCATTCAGATCGGTCGACGCTTGCGTGAGCGTTAATCTGTGTATCATTTGGCGGTATTACCTGAGATTAAACCTGAGCCTATGCAGTGCGATAGGACTATGACCAGAGTTGAACGGCAAGAACACAGACGTCTGAATGGGCTGTGTTTCTACTGTGGTGATTCCGCTCATGCTATCTCTGATTGTCCTAAGCGCACTAAGCGGTTCACTAGGTCTGCCGCCATTGGTACTGTACAGTCTAAATTTCTTCTGTCCGTTACCTTGATATGCTCCTTGTCGTCGTATTCTGTCATGGCGTTTGTGGATTCAGGCGCTGCCCTGAATTTGATGGACTTGGATTATGCTAAACGTTGTGGGTTTTTATTGGAGCCCTTGCAGTGTCCTGTCCTATTCCATTGAGAGGAATTGATGCTACACCTTTGGCCAAGAATAAGCCTCAGTACTGGACCCAGCTGATCATGTGCATGGCTCCTGCACATCAGGAGGATATTCGCTTTCTGGTGTTGCATAATCTGCATGATGTGGTCGTGTTGGGGTTGCCATGGCTACAAGCCCATAATCCAGTATTGGATTGGAATTCCATGTTGGTGTCTAGCTGGGGTTGTCAGGGGGTACATGGTGATGTTCCATTTCTGTCAATTTCGTCATCCACCCCTTCTGAGGTTCCAGAGTTCTTGTCTGATTACCGGGATGTATTTGATGAGCCCAAGTCCGATGCCCGCCTCCGCATAGGGATTGTGATTGTGCTATCAATTTGATTCCTGGTAGTAAATTCCCAAAAGGTCGACTGTTTAATTTATTCGTGCCTGAGCACACCGCTATGCGCAGTTATGTGAAGGAATCCCTGGAGAAGGGGCATATTCGCCCGTCGTCGTCGCCATTGGGAGCAGGGTTCTTTTTTGTGGCCAAGAAGGATGGTTCGCTGAGACCGTGTATAGATTACCGCCTTCTTAATAAGATCACTGTTAAATTTCTTTACCCCTTGCCATTGTTATCTGATTTGTTTGCTCGGATTAAGGGGGCTAGTTGGTTCACTAAGATAGATCTTCGTGGTGCGTATAATCTGGTGAGAATCAGGCAAGGCGATGAATGGAAAACTGCATTTAATACGCCCGAGGGTCATTTTGAGTATCTAGTGATGCCGTTCGGACTTGCCAATGCTCCATCAGTGTTTCAATCCTTTATGCATGACATCTTCCGTGAGTACCTGGATAAATTCCTGATTGTGTACTTGGATGACATTTTGATCTTCTCGGATGATTGGGAGTCTCATGTGAAGCAGGTCAGAACGGTTTTTCAGGTCCTGCGTGCTAATTCTTTGTTTGTGAAGGGATCAAAGTGTCTCTTTGGTGTGCAGAAGGTTTCATTTTTGGGGTTCATCTTTTCCCATTCTACTATCGAGATGGATCCGGTTAAGGTCCAAGCCATCCATGATTGGACTCAGCCGACATCTCTGAAAAGTCTGCAAAAGTTTCTGGGCTTTGCTAATTTTTATCGTCGCGTCATCTGCAATTTTTCTAGTGTTGCCAAACCATTGACCGATTTGACCAAGAAGGGTGCTGATTTGGTCAATTGGTCTTCTGCTGCTGTGGAAGCTTTTCAAGAGTTGAAGCGTCGTTTTTCTTCTGCCCCTGTGTTGTGTCAACCAGATGTTTCTCTTCCGTTCCAGGTCGAGGTTGATGCTTCTGAGATTGGAGCAGGGGCTGTTTTGTCACAGAGAGGTTCTGGATGCTCAGTGATGAAACCATGCGCTTTCTTTTCCAGGAAGTTTTCGCCTGCTGAGCGAAATTATGATGTGGGCAACCGAGAGTTGCTGGCCATGAAGTGGGCATTCGAGGAGTGGCGTCATTGGCTTGAAGGAGCTAAGCATCGCGTGGTGGTATTGACTGATCATAAGAACTTGACTTATCTCGAGTCTGCCAAGCGCTTGAATCCTAGACAAGCTCGTTGGTCGTTGTTTTTTGCCCGTTTTGACTTTGTGATTTCGTACTTTCCGGGCTCTAAAAATGTGAAGGCGGATGCTCTGTCTAGGAGTTTTGTGCCTGACTCTCCGGGTTCATCTGAGTCGGCGGGTATCCTCAAGGAAGGAGTAATTGTGTCTGCCATCTCCCCTGATTTGCGGCGGGTGCTGCAAAAATTTCAGGCTAATAAACCTGATCGTTGCCCAGCGGAGAGACTGTTTGTCCCTGATAGGTGGACGAATAGAGTTATCTCTGAACTTCATTGTTCTGTGTTGGCTGGTCATCCTGGAATCTTTGGTACCAGAGAGTTAGTGGCTAGATCCTTTTGGTGGCCCTCTCTGTCGCGGGATGTGCGTACTTTTGTGCAGTCCTGTGGGATTTGTGCTCGGGCTAAGCCCTGCTGTTCTCGTGCCAGTAGGTTGCTTTTGCCCTTGCCGGTCCCGAAGAGGCCTTGGACACATATCTCTATGGATTTTATTTCTGACCTTCCCGTTTCTCAAAAGATGTCAGTCATTTGGGTGGTCTGTGATCGCTTTTCTAAGATGGTCCATCTGGTACCCTTGTCTAAATTGCCTTCCTCTTCTGATTTGGTGCCTTTGTTCTTCCAGCATGTGGTTCGTTTGCATGGCATTCCAGAGAATATTGTTTCTGACAGAGGTTCCCAGTTTGTTTCGAGGTTTTGGTGAGCATTTTGTGGTAGGATGGGCATTGACTTGTCTTTTTCCTCGGCTTTCCATCCTCAGACTAATGGCCAGACCGAACGAACCAATCAGACCTTGGAAACATATCTGAGATGCTTTGTTTCTGCTGATCAGGATGACTGGGTGTCCTTTTTGCCTTTGGCTGAGTTCGCCCTTAATAATCGGGCCAGCTCGGCTACCTTGGTTTCGCCGTTTTTCTGCAATTCTGGGTTCCATCCTCGTTTCTCTTCAGGACAGGTTGAGTCTTCGGACTGTCCTGGTGTGGATACTGTGGTGGACAGGTTGCAGCAGATTTGGACTCAGGTAGTGGACAATTTGACCTTGTCCCAGGAGAAGGCTCAACTTTTCGCTAATCGCAGACGCCGTGTGGGTCCCCGACTTCGTGTTGGGGATCTGGTTTGGTTATCTTCTCGTCATATTCCTATGAAGGTTTCCTCTCCTAAGTTTAAACCTCGTTTTATTGGTCCGTATAGGATTTCTGAGGTTCTTAATCCTGTGTCTTTTCGTCTGACCCTTCCAGATTCTTTTTCCATACATAACGTATTCCATAGGTCATTGTTGCGGAGATACGTGGCACCTATGGTCCCATCTGTTGAGCCTCCTGCCCCGGTTTTGGTGGAGGGGGAATTGGAGTATATTGTGGAGAAGATTTTGGATTCTCGTCTTTCAAGACGGAAACTCCAGTATCTGGTTAAATGGAAGGGTTATGCTCAGGAAGATAATTCCTGGGTTTTTGCCTCTGATGTCCATGCTCCCGATCTTGTTCGTGCCTTTCATGTGGCTCATCCTGGTCGGCCTGGGGGCTCTGGTGAGGGTTCGGTGACCCCTCCTCAAGGGGGGGGGGTACTGTTGTGAATTCTGTGGCAGAGTTCACTCCTGTGGTCACAAGTGGTACTTCGGCTGATTCTCTCTGGGAGCTTCCGTTTGTGGAGGAAAGTGGTACTGCGGCTTCTGAGTTTCCTCCCTCAGGTGATCTGGTGAGGTCGTTGGCTGCTTCTCTACTTAACTCCACCTGATGCTTTGATCCATGCTTCCTGTCAATGTTCCAGTGTTGGACTTGTGTTTCTCTGGATCATTCCTGTGGCCTGCTGCTCTGCATAGCTAAGTGCTTCTTTGCTATTTGTTGCTATTTTTTCTGTCCAGCTTGTCTATTTGTTTTGCTGGAAGCTCTGGGACGCAAAGGGTGTACTGTTGTGAATTCTGTGGCAGAGTTCACTCCTGTGGTCACAAGTGGTACTTCGGCTGATTCTCTCTGGGAGCTTCCGTTTGTGGAGGAAAGTGGTACTGCAGCTTCTGAGTTTCCTCCCTCAGGTGATCTGGTGAGGTCGTTAGCTGCTTCTCTACTTAACTCCACCTGATGCTTTGATCCATGCTTCCTGTCAATGTTCCAGTGTTGGACTTGTGTTTCTCTGGATCATTCCTGTGGCCTGCTGCTCTGCATAGCTAAGTGCTTCTTTGCTATTTGTTGCTATTTTTTCTGTCCAGCTTGTCTATTTGTTTTGCTGGAAGCTCTGGGACGCAAATGGTGTACCTCCGTGCCGTTAGTTCGGTACGGAGGGTCTTTTTGCCCCCTTTGCGTGGTTTTCTTTAGGGTTTTGTGTAGACCGCAAAGTTATCTTTCCTATCCTCGTTCTGTCTAGAATATCGGGCCTCACTTTGCTGAATCTATTTCATCCCTACGTTTGTCTTTTCATCTTACTCACAGTCATTATATGTGGGGGGCTGCCTTTTCCTTTGGGGTATTTCTCTGAGGCAAGGTAGGCTTATTTTTCTATCTTCAGGCTAGTTAGTTTCTCAGGCTGTGCCGAGTTGCATAGGGAGCCTTAGGCGCAATCCACTGCTGCCTCTAGTTGTGTTTGGAGAGGATCAGGAATTGCGGTCTACAGAGTTTCCACGTCTCAGCGCTCGTTCTATTATTTTGGGTTATTGTCAGATCACTGTATGTGCTCTGATCGCTATGTACATTGTGTTACTGAAATTGCCTTGCATAACAGTACAGGAAGCCAAAAGTACTAATGATTCTCAATAGAGGGAAAAAAGAAGTTCTGAGACCATTTTTTTTTCTTTGCACTGTGATTTGTCTTTTTTTTCCCCTAGACATTTGGGTGGTTCAGGACACAGGTGTTACAATCGACATTAAAGGTCTGTCTTCATGTGTAGATCAGCTCACGGCAAGAGTTCAAGATATTCAAAATTTTGTGGTTCAGAATTCTTTGTTAGAACCGAGAATTCCTATTCCAGATTTGTTTTTTGGAGATAGAACTAAATTTCTGAGTTTCAAGAATAATTGTAAACTGTTTCTGGCTTTGAAACCTCGCTCCTCTGGTGACTCAGCGCAACAGGTTAGGATCGTCATTTCTTTTTTGCGTGGCGACCCTCAGGACTGGGCATTTTCTCTTGCGTCAGGAGATCCTGCATTGAGTGATATCAATGCGTTTTTCCTGGCGCTTGGATTGCTGTACGATGAGCCTAATTCAGTAGATCAGGCAGAAAAAAATTTGCTGGCTCTTTGTCAGGCTCAGGATGAGATAGAGCTATATTGCCAGAAATTTAGAAAATGGTCCGTGCTCACTCAATGGAATGAATCTGCGCTTGCAGCCATTTTCAGAAAGGGTCTCTCTGAAGCCATTAAGGATGTCATGGTGGCATTTCCTATGCCCGCCGGTTTGAATGAGTCTATGTCTTTGGCCATTCAGATCGGTCGACGCTTGCGTGAGCGTAAATCTGTGTATCATTTGGCGGTATTACCTGAGATTAAACCTGAGCCTATGCAGTGCGATAGGACTATGACCAGAGTTGAACGGCAAGAACACAGACGTCTGAATGGGCTGTGTTTCTACTGTGGTGATTCCGCTCATGCTATCTCTGATTGTCCTAAGCGCACTAAGCGGTTCGCTAGGTCTGCCGCCATTGGTACTGTACAGTCTAAATTTCTTCTGTCCGTTACCTTGATATGCTCCTTGTCGTCGTATTCTGTCATGGCGTTTGTGGATTCAGGCGCTACCCTGAATTTGATGGACTTGGATTATGCTAAACGTTGTGGGTTTTTATTGGAGCCCTTGCAGTGTCCTATTCCATTGAGAGGAATTGATGCTACACCTTTGGCCAAGAATAAGCCTCAGTACTGGACCCAGCTGATCATGTGCATGGCTCCTGCACATCAGGAGGATATTCGCTTTCTGGTGTTGCATAATCTGCATGATGTGGTCGTGTTGGGGTTGCCATGGCTACAAGCCCATAATCCAGTATTGGATTGGAATTCCATGTTGGTGTCCAGCTGGGGTTGTCAGGGGGTACATGGTGATGTTCCATTTCTGTCAATTTCGTCATCCACCCCTTCTGAGGTTCCAGAGTTCTTGTCTGATTACCGGGATGTATTTGATGAGCCCAAGTCCGATGCCCGCCTCCGCATAGGGATTGTGATTGTGCTATCAATTTGATTCCTGGAAGTAAATTCCCAAAAGGTCGACTGTTTAATTTATCCGTGCCTGAGCACACCGCTATGCGCAGTTATGTGAAGGAATCCCTGGAGAAGGGGCATATTCGCCCGTCGTCGTCGCCATTGGGAGCAGGGTTCTTTTTTTGTGGCCAAGAAGGATGGTTCACTGAGACCGTCTGCCAAAGCTGCCAAGGCAAACAGGATCATGGGGTGCATTAAAAGAGGTCTGGATACACATGATGAGAGCATTATACTGCCTCTGTACAAATCCCTAGTTAGACCGCACATGGAGTACTGTGTCCAGTTTTGGGCACCGGTGCTCAGGAAGGATATAATGGAACTAGAGAGAGTACAAAGGAGGGCAACAAAATTAATAAAGGGGATGGGAGAACTACAATACCCAGATAGATTAGCGAAATTAGGATTATTTAGTCTAGAAAAAAGACGACTGAGGGGCGATCTAATAACCATGTATAAGTATATAAGGGGACAATACAAATATCTCGCTGAGGATCTGTTTATACCAAGGAAGGTGACGGGCACAAGGGGGCATTCTTTGCGTCTGGAGAAGAGAAGGTTTTTCCACCAACATAGAAGAGGATTCTTTACTGTTAGGGCAGTGAGAATCTGGAATTGCTTGCCTGAGGAGGTGGTGATGGCGAACTCAGTCGAGGGGTTCAAGAGAGGCCTGGATGTCTTCCTGGAGCAGAACAATATTGTATCATACAATTATTAGGTTCTGTAGAAGGACGTAGATCTGGGTATTTATTATGATGGAATATAGGCTGAACTGGATGGACAAATGTCTTTTTTCGGCCTTACTACTACTAACTATGTTACCGTGTATAGATTACCGCCTTCTTAATAAGATCACTGTTAAATATCTTTACCCCTTGCCATTGTTATCTGATTTGTTTGCTCGTATTAAGGGGGCTAGTTGGTTCACTAAGATAGATCTTCGTGGTGCGTATAATCTGGTGAGAATCAGGCAAGGCGATGAATGGAAAACTGCATTTAATACGCCCGAGGGTCATTTTGAGTATCTAGTGATGCCGTTCGGACTTGCCAATGCTCCATCAGTGTTTCAATCCTTTATGCATGACATCTTCCGTGAGTACCTGGATAAATTCCTGATTGTGTACTTGGATGACATTTTGATCTTCTCGGATGATTGGGAGTCTCATGTGAAGCAGGTCAGAACGGTTTTTCAGGTCCTGCGTGCTAATTCTTTGTTTGTGAAGGGATCAAAGTGTCTCTTTGGTGTGCAGAAGGTTTCATTTTTGGGGTTCATCTTTTCCCCTTCTACTATCGAGATGGATCCGGTTAAGGTCCAAGCCATCCATGATTGGACTCAGCCGACATCTCTGAAAAGTCTGCAAAAGTTTCTGGGCTTTGCTAATTTTTATCGTCGCGTCATCTGCAATTTTTCTAGTGTTGCCAAACCATTGACCGATTTGACCAAGAAGGGTGCTGATTTGGTCAATTGGTCTTCTGCTGCTGTGGAAGCTTTTCAAGAGTTGAAGCGTCGTTTTTCTTCTGCCCCTGTGTTGTGTCAACCAGATGTTTCTCTTCCGTTCCAGGTCGAGGTTGATGCTTCTGAGATTGGAGCAGGGGCTGTTTTGTCACAGAGAGGTTCTGGATGCTCAGTGATGAAACCATGCGCTTTCTTTTCCAGGAAGTTTTCGCCTGCTGAGCGAAATTATGATGTGGGCAACCGAGAGTTGCTGGCCATGAAGTGGGCATTCGAGGAGTGGCGTCATTGGCTTGAAGGAGCTAAGCATCGCGTGGTGGTATTGACTGATCATAAGAACTTGACTTATCTCGAGTCTGCCAAGCGCTTGAATCCTAGACAAGCAAGATGGTCGTTGTTTTTTGCCCGTTTTGACTTTGTGATTTCGTACTTTCCGGGCTCTAAAAATGTGAAGGCGGATGCTCTGTCTAGGAGTTTTGTGCCCGACTCTCCGGGTTTATCTGAGCCGGCGGGTATCCTCAAGGAAGGAGTAATTGTGTCTGCCATCTCCCCTGATTTGCGGCGGGTGCTGCAAAAATTTCAGGCTAATAAACCTGATCGTTGCCCAGCGGAGAGACTGTTTGTCCCTGATAGGTGGACGAATAGAGTTATCTCTGAACTTCATTGTTCGGTGTTGGCTGGTCATCCTGGAATCTTTGGTACCAGAGAGTTAGTGGCTAGATCCTTTTGGTGGCCCTCTCTGTCGCGGGATGTGCGTACTTTTGTGCAGTCCTGTGGGATTTGTGCTCGGGCTAAGCCCTGCTGTTCTCGTGCCAGTGGGTTGCTTTTGCCCTTGCCGGTCCAGAAGAGGCCTTGGACACATATCTCTATGGATTTTATTTCTGACCTTCCCGTTTCTCAAAAGATGTCAGTCATTTGGGTGGTCTGTGATCGCTTTTCTAAGATGGTCCATCTGGTACCCTTGTCTAAATTGCCTTCCTCTTCTGATTTGGTGCCTTTGTTCTTCCAGCATGTGGTTCGTTTGCATGGCATTCCAGAGAATATTGTTTCTGACAGAGGTTCCCAGTTTGTTTCGAGGTTTTGGCGAGCATTTTGTGGTAGGATGGGCATTGACTTGTCTTTTTCCTCGGCTTTCCATCCTCAGACTAATAGCCAGACCGAACGAACCAATCAGACCTTGGAAACATATCTGAGATGCTTTGTTTCTGCTGATCAGGATGACTGGGTGTCCTTTTTGCCTTTGGCTGAGTTCGCCCTTAATAATCGGGCCAGCTCGGCTACCTTGGTTTCGCCGTTTTTCTGCAATTCTGGGTTCCATCCTCGTTTCTCTTCAGGACAGGTTGAGTCTTCGGACTGTCCTGGTGTGGATACTGTGGTGGACAGGTTGCAGCAGATTTGGACTCAGGTAGTGGACAATTTGACCTTGTCCCAGGAGAAGGCTCAACTTTTCGCTAATCGCAGATGCCGTGTGGGTCCCCGACTTCGTGTTGGGGATCTGGTTTGGTTATCTTCTCGTCATATTCCTATGAAGGTTTCCTCTCCTAAGTTTAAACCTCGTTTTATTGGTCCGTATAGGATTTCTGAGGTTCTTAATCCTGTGTCTTTTCGTCTGACCCTTCCAGATTCTTTTTCCATACATAACGTATTCCATAGGTCATTGTTGCGGAGATACGTGGCACCTATGGTCCCATCTGTTGAGCCTTCTGCCCCTGTTTTGGTGGAGGGGGAATTGGAGTATATTGTGGAGAAGATTTTGGATTCTCGTCTTTCAAGACGGAAACTCCAGTATCTGGTTAAATGGAAGGGTTATGCTCAGGAAGATAATTCCTGGGTTTTTGCCTCTGATATCCATGCTCCCGATCTTGTTCGTGCCTTTCATGTGGCTCATCCTGGTCGGCCTGGGGGCTCTGGTGAGGGTTCGGTGACCCCTCCTCAAGGGGGGGTACTGTTGTGAATTCTGTGGCAGAGTTCACTCCTGTGGTCACAAGTGGTACTTCGGCTGATTCTCTCTGGGAGCTTCCGTTTGTGGAGGAAAGTGGTACTGCGGCTTCTGAGTTTCCTCCCTCAGGTGATCTGGTGAGGTCGTTGGCTGCTTCTCTACTTAACTCCACCTGATGCTTTGATCCATGCTTCCTGTCAATGTTCCAGTGTTGGACTTGTGTTTCTCTGGATCATTCCTGTGGCCTGCTGCTCTGCATAGCTAAGTGCTTCTTTGCTATTTGTTGCTATTTTTTCTGTCCAGCTTGTCTATTTGTTTTGCTGGAAGCTCTGGGACGCAAAGGGTGTACCTCCGTGCCGTTAGTTCGGTACGGAGGGTCTTTTTGCCCCCTTTGCGTGGTTTTCTTTAGGGCTTTGTGTAGACCGCAAAGTTATCTTTCCTATCCTCGTTCTGTCTAGAATATCGGGCCTCACTTTGCTGAATCTATTTCATCCCTACGTTTGTCTTTTCATCTTACTCACAGTCATTATATGTGGGGGGCTGCCTTTTCCTTTGGGGTATTTCTCTGAGGCAAGGTAGGCTTATTTTTCTATCTTCAGGCTAGTTAGTTTCTCAGGCTGTGCCGAGTTGCATAGGGAGCCTTAGGCGCAATCCACTGCTGCCTCTAGTTGTGTTTGGAGAGGATCAGGAATTGCGGTCTACAGAGTTTCCACGTCTCAGAGCTCGTTCTATTATTTTGGGTTATTGTCAGATCACTGTATGTGCTCTGATCGCTATGTACATTGTGTTACTGAAATTGCCTTGCATAACAGTACAGGAAGCCTAAAGTGCTAATGATTCTCAATAGAGGGAAAAAAGAAGTTCTGAGACCATTTTTTTTTCTTTGCACTGTGATTTGTCTTTTTTTTCCCCTAGACATTTGGGTGGTTCAGGACACAGGTGTTACAATCGACATTAAAGGTCTGTCTTCATGTGTAGATCAGCTCATGGCAAGAGTTCAAGATATTCAAAATTTTGTGGTTCAGAATTCTTTGTTAGAACCGAGAATTCCTATTCCAGATTTGTTTTTTGGAGATAGAACTAAATTTCTGAGTTTCAAGAATAATTGTAAACTGTTTCTGGCTTTGAAACCTCGCTCCTCTGGTGACTCAGCGCAACAGGTTAGGATCGTCATTTCTTTTTTGCGTGGCGACCCTCAGGACTGGGCATTTTCTCTTGCGTCAGGAGATCCTGCATTGAGTGATATCAATGCGTTGTTCCTGGCGCTTGGATTGCTGTACGATGAGCTTAATTCAGTAGATCAGGCAGAAAAAAATTTGCTGGCTCTTTGTCAGGCTCAGGATGAGACAGAGCTATATTGCCAGAAATTTAGAAAATGGTCCGTGCTCACTCAATGGAATGAATCTGCGCTTGCAGCCATTTTCAGAAAGGGTCTCTCTGAAGCCATTAAGGATGTCATGGTGGGATTTCCTATGCCCGCTGGTTTGAATGAGTCTATGTCTTTGGCCATTCAGATCGGTCGACGCTTGCGTGAGCGTAAATCTGTGCACCATTTGGCGGTATTACCTGAGATTAAACCTGAGCCTATGCAGTGCGATAGGACTATGACCAGAGTTGAACGGCAAGAACACAGACGTCTGAATGGGCTGTGTTTCTACTGTGGTGATTCCACTCATGCTATCTCTGATTGTCCTAAGCGCACTAAGCGGTTCGCTAGGTCTGCCGCCATTGGTACTGTACAGTCAAAATTTCTTCTGTCCGTTACCTTGATATGCTCCTTGTCGTCGTATTCTGTCATGGCGTTTGTGGATTCAGGCGCTGCCCTGAATTTGATGGACTTGGATTATGCTAAACGTTGTGGGTTTTTATTGGAGCCCTTGCAGTGTCCTATTCCATTGAGAGGAATTGATGCTACACCTTTGGCCAAGAATAAGCCTCAATACTGGACCCAGCTGACCATGTGCATGGCTCCTGCACATCAGGAGGTTATTCGCTTTCTGGTGTTGCATAATCTGCATGATGTGGTCGTGTTGGGGTTGCCATGGCTACAAGCCCATAATCCAGTATTGGATTGGAATTCCATGTTGGTGTCCAGCTGGGGTTGTCAGGGGGTACATGGTGATGTTCCATTTCTGTCAATTTCGTGATCCACCCCTTCTGAGGTTCCAGAGTTCTTGTCTTAATCCCGGATGTATTTGATGAGCCCAAGTCCGATGCCCTGCCTCCGCATAGGGATTGTGATTGTGCTATCAATTTGATTCCTGGTAGTAAATTCCCAAAAGGTCGACTGTTTAATTTATCCGTGCCTGAGCACACCGCTATGCGCAGTTATGTGAAGGAATCCCTGGAGAAGGGGCATATTCGCCCGTCGTCGTCGCCATTGGGAGCAGGGTTCTTTTTTGTGGCCAAGAAGGATGGTTCGCTGAGACCGTGTATAGATTACCGCCTTCTAAATAAGATCACGGTTAAATTTCAGTACCCCTTGCCATTGTTATCTGATTTGTTTGCTCGGATTAAGGGGGCTAGTTGGTTCACTAAGATAGATCTTCGTGGTGCGTATAATCTGGTGAGAATCAGGCAAGGCGATGAATGGAAAACTGCATTTAATACGCCCGAGGGTCATTTTGAGTATCTAGTGATGCCGTTCGGACTTGCCAATGCTCCATCAGTGTTTCAATCCTTTATGCATGACATCTTCCGTGAGTACCTGGATAAATTCCTGATTGTGTACTTGGATGACATTTTGATCTTCTCGGATAATTGGGAGTCTCATGTGAAGCAGGTCAGAACGGTTTTTCAGGTCCTGCGTGCTAATTCTTTGTTTGTGAAGGGATCAAAGTGTCTCTTTGGTGTGCAGAAGGTTTCATTTTTGGGGTTCATCTTTTCCCCTTCTACTATGGAGATGGATCCAGTTAAGGTCCAAGCCATCCATGATTGGACTCAGCCGACATCTCTGAAAAGTCTGCAAAAGTTCCTGGGCTTTGCTAATTTTTATCGTCGCTTCATCTGCAATTTTTCTAGTGTTGCCAAACCATTGACCGATTTGACCAAGAAGGGTGCTGATTTGGTCAATTGGTCTTCTGCTGCTGTGGAAGCTTTTCAAGAGTTGAAGTGTCGTTTTTCTTCTGCCCCTGTGTTGTGTCAACCAGATGTTTCTCTTCCGTTCCAGGTCGAGGTTGATGCTTCTGAGATTGGAGCAGGGGCTGTTTTGTCACAGAGAGGTTCTGGTTGCTCAGTGATGAAACCATGCGCTTTCTTTTCCAGGAAGTTTTCGCCTGCTGAGCGAAATTATGATGTGGGCAACCGAGAGTTGCTGGCCATGAAGTGGGCATTCGAGGAGTGGCGTCATTGGCTTGAAGGATACTATGGTGGACAGGTTGCAGCAGATTTGGACTCAGGTAGTGGACAATTTGACCTTGTCCCAGGAGAAGGCTCAACGTTTCGCTAATCGCAGACGCCGTGTGGGTCCCCGACTTCGTGTTGGGGATCTGGTTTGGTTATCTTCTCGTCATATTCCTATGAAGGTTTCCTCTCCTAAGTTTAAACCTCGTTTTATTGGTCCGTATAGGATTTCTGAGGTTCTTAATCCTGTGTCTTTTCGTCTGACCCTTCCAGATTCTTTTTCCATACATAACGTATTCCATAGGTCATTGTTGCGGAGATACGTGGCACCTATGGTTCAATCTGTTGACCCTCCTGCCCCGGTTTTGGTGGAGGGGGAATTGGAGTATATTGTGGAGAAGATTTTGGATTCTCGTGTTTCAAGACGGAAACTCCAGTATCTGGTTAAATGGAAGGGTTATGCTCAGGAAGATAATTCCTGGGTTTTTGCCTCTGATGTCCATGCTCCCGATCTTGTTCGTGCCTTTCATGTGGCTCATCCTGGTCGGCCTGGGGGCTCTGGTGAGGGTTCGGTGACCCCTCCTCAAGGGGGGGGTACTGTTGTGAATTCTGTGGCAGAGTTCACTCCTGTGGTCACAAGTGGTACTTCGGCTGATTCTCTCTGGGAGCTTCCGTTTGTGGAGGAAAGTGGTACTGCAGCTTCTGAGTTTCCTCCCTCAGGTGATCTGGTGAGGTCGTTATCTGCTTCTCTACTTAACTCCACCTGATGCTTTGATCTATGCTTCCTGTCAATGTTCCAGTGTTGGACTTGTGTTTCTCTGGATCATTCCTGTGGCCTGCTGCTCTGCATAGCTAAGTGCTTCTTTGCTATTTGTTGCTATTTTTTCTGTCCAGCTTGTCTATTTGTTTTGCTGGAAGCTCTGGGACGCAAAGGGTGTACCTCCGTGCCGTTAGTTCGGTACGGAGGGTCTTTTTGCCCCCTTTGCGTGGTTTTCTTTAGGGTTTTGTGTAGACCGCAAAGTTATCTTTCCTATCCTCGTTCTGTCTAGAATATCGGGCCTCACTTTGCTGAATCTATTTCATCCCTACGTTTGTCTTTTCATCTTACTCACAGTCATTATATGTGGGGGGCTGCCTTTTCCTTTGGGGTATTTCTCTGAGGCAAGGTAGGCTTATTTTTCTATCTTCAGGCTAGTTAGTTTCTCAGGCTGTGCCGAGTTGCATAGGGAGCCTTAGGCGCAATCCACTGCTGCCTCTAGTTGTGTTTAGAGAGGATCAGGAATTGCGGTCTACAGAGTTTCCACGTCTCAGAGCTCGTTCTATTATTTTGGGTTATTGTCAGATCACTGTATGTGCTCAGATCGCTATGTACATTGTGTTACTGAAATTGCCTTGCATAACAGTGTACCTCCGTGCCGTTAGTTCGGTACGGAGGGTCTTTTTGCCCCCTTTGCGTGGTTTTCTTTAGGGTTTTGTGTAGACCGCAAAGTTATCTTTCCTATCCTCGTTCTGTCTAGAATATCGGGCCTCACTTTGCTGAATCTATTTCATCCCTACGTTTGTCTTTTCATCTTACTCACAGTCATTATATGTGGGGGGCTGCCTTTTCCTTTGGGGTATTTCTCTGAGGCAAGGTAGGCTTATTTTTCTATCTTCAGGCTAGTTAGTTTCTCAGGCTGTGCCGAGTTGCATAGGGAGCCTTAGGCGCAATCCACAGCTGCCTCTAGTTGTGTTTGGAGAGGATCAGGAATTGCGGTCTACAGAGTTTCCACGTCTCAGAGCTCGTTCTATTATTTTGGGTTATTGTCAGATCACTGTATGTGCTCTGATCGCTATGTACATTGTGTTACTGAATTGCCTAGCATAACACCGCTCACCAGTGCAGACTTCTCCCTTCACCTCTTACATGTGGAGCCGGCTGTACCCTAATGTGCAGAGTCCGGGTGCCCCCCAGGACTGAGTCCTGTCCCCTCTATCACACAGTCCCTGCCCCCCATTACCGCTCACCAGTGCAGACTTCTCCCTTCAGCTCTTACATGTGGAGCCGGCTGTACCCTAATGTGCAGAGTCCCGATGCCCCCCAGGACTGAGTCCTGTTCCCCCTATCACACAGTCCCTGCTCCCCCATTACCGCTCACCAGTGCAGACTTCTACCTTCAGCTCTTACATGTGGAGCCGGCTGTACCCTAATGTGCAGAGTCCCGGTGCCCCCAGGACTGAGTCCTGTCCCCTCTATCACACAGTCCCTGCTCCCCCATTACCGCTCACCAGTGCAGACTTCTCCCCTCAGCTCTTACATGTGGAGCCGGCTGCACCCTAATGTGCAGAGTCCCGGTGCCCCCCAGGACTGAGTCCTGTCCCCTCTATCACACAGTCGCTGCTCCCCCATTACCGCTCACCAGTGCAGATTTCTCCCTTCAGCTCTTACATGTGGAGCCAGCTGTACCCTAATGTGCAGAGTCCTGGTGCCCCCCAGGACTGAGTCCTGTCCCCTCTATCACACAGTCCCTGCTCCCCCATTACCGCTCACCAGTGCAGACTTCTCCCTTCAGCTCTTACATGTGGAGCCGGCTGTACCCTAATGTGCAGAGTCCGGTGCCCCCCAAGACTGAGTCCTGTCCCCTCTATCACACAGTCCCTGCTCCTCCATTACCGCTCACCAGTGCAGACTTCTCCCTCAGCTCTTACATGTGGAGCCGGCTGTACCCTAATGTGCAGAGTCCCGGTGCCCCCCAGGACTGAGTCCTGTCCCCTTTATCACACAGTCCCTGCTCCTCCATTACCGCTCACCAGTGCAGACTTCTCCCTTCAGCTCTTACATTTGGAGTCGGCTGTACCCTAATGTGCAGTGTCCGGTGCCCCCCAGGACTGAGTCCTGTCCCCTCTATCACACAGTCCTGCTCCCCATTACCGCTCACCAGTGCAGACTTCTCCCTCAGCTCTTACATGTGGAGCCGGCTGTACCCTAATGTGCAGAGTCCCGGTGCCCCCCAGGACTGAGTCCTGTCCCCTTTATCACACAGTCCCTGCTCCCCATTACCGCTCACCAGTGCAGACTTCTCCCTTCAGCTCTTACATGTGGAGCCGGCTGTACCCTAATGTGCAGTGTCCGGTGCCCCCCAGGACTGAGTCCTGTCCCCTCTATCACACAGTCCCTGCCCCCCATTACCGCTCACCAGTGCAGACTTCTCCCTTCACCTCTTACATGTGGAGCCGGCTGTACCCTAATGTGCAGAGTCCGGTGCCCCCCAGGACTGAGTCCTGTCCTCTATATCACACAGTCCCTGCTCCCCCATTACCGCTCACCGGTGCAGACTTCTCCCTTCAGCTCTTACATTTGGAGTCGGCTGTACCCTAATGTGCAGAGTCCGGTGCCCCCCAGGACTGAGTCCTGTCCCCTCTATCACACAGTCCTGCTCCCCATTACCGCTCACCAGTGCAGACTTCTCCCTTCACCTCTTACATGTGGAGCCGGCTGTACCCTAATGTGCAGAGTCCCGGTGCCCCCCAGGACTAAGTCCTGTCCCCTCTATCACACAGTCCCTGCTCCCCATTACCGCTCACCAGTGCAGACTTCTCCCTTCAGCTCTTACATGTGGAGCCGGCTGTACCCTAATGTGCAGAGTCCCGGTGCCCCCCAGGACTGAGTCCTGTCCCCCCCTATCACACAGTCCCTGCTCCCCCATTACCGCTCACCAGTGCAGACTTCTCCTTCAGCTCTTACATGTGGAGCCGGCTGTACCCTAATGTGCAGAGTCCCGGTGCCCCCCAGGACTGAGTCCTGTCCCCTCTATCACACAGTCCCTACTCCTCCATTACCGCTCACCAGTGCAGACTTCTCCTTCAGCTCTTACATGTGGAGCCGGCTGTACCCTAATGTGCAGAGTCCCGGTGCCCCCCAGGACTGAGTCCTGTCCCCTCTATCACACAGTCCCTGCTCCCCCATTACCGCTCACCAGTGCAGACTTCTCCCTTCAGCTCTTACATTTGGAGTCGGCTGTACCCTAATGTGCAGTGTCCGGTGCCCCCCAGGACTGAGTCCTGTCCCCTCTATCACACAGTCCTGCTCCCCATTACCGCTCACCAGTGCAGACTTCTCCCTTCACCTCTTACATGTGGAGCCGGCTGTACCCTAATGTGCAGAGTCCGGTGCCCCCCAGGACTGAGTCCTGTCCTCTATATCACACAGTCCCTGCTCCCCCATTACCGCTCACCGGTGCAGACTTCTCCCTTCAGCTCTTACATTTGGAGTCGGCTGTACCCTAATGTGCAGAGTCCGGTGCCCCCCAGGACTGAGTCCTGTCCCCTCTATCACACAGTCCCTACTCCCCCATTACCGCTCACCAGTGCAGACTTCTCCCTTCACCTCTTACATGTGGAGCCGGCTGTACCCTAATGTGCAGAGTCCGGTGCCCCCCAGGACTGAGTCCTGTCCTCTATATCACACAGTCCCTGCTCCCCCATTACCGCTCACCGGTGCAGACTTCTCCCTTCAGCTCTTACATTTGGAGTCGGCTGTACCCTAATGTGCAGAGTCCGGTGCCCCCCAGGACTGAGTCCTGTCCCCTCTATCACACAGTCCCTACTCCCCCATTACCGCTCACCAGTGCAGACTTCTCCCTTCACCTCTTACATGTGGAGCCGGCTGTACCCTAATGTGCAGAGTCCCGGTGCCCCCCAGGACTGAGTCCTGTCCCCTCTATCACACAGTCCCTGCTCCCCCATTACCGCTCACCAGTGCAGACTTCTCCTTCAGCTCTTACATGTGGAGCCGGCTGTACCCTAATGTGCAGAGTCCCGGTGCCCCCCAGGACTGAGTCCTGTCCCCTCTATCACACAGTCCCTGCTCCCCCATTACCGCTCACCAGTGCAGACTTCTCCTTCAGCTCTTACATGTGGAGCCGGCTGTACCCTAATGTGCAGAGTCCCGGTGCCCCCCAGGACTGAGTCCTGTCCCCTCTATCACACAGTCCCTGCTCCTCCATTACCGCTCACCAGTCCAGACTTCTCCCTTCAGCTCTTATATGTGGAGCCGGCTGTACCCTAATGTGCAGAGTCCCGGTGCCCCCCAGGACTGAGTCCTGTCCCCTCTATCACACAGTCCCTGCCCCCCCATTACCGCTCACCAGTGCAGACTTCTCCTTCAGCTCTTACATGTGGAGCCGGCTGTACCCTAATGTGCAGAGTCCCGGTGCCCCCCAGGACTGAGTCCTGTCCTCTATATCACACAGTCCCTGCTCCTCCATTACCGCTCACCAGTGCAGACTTCTCCTTCAGCTCTTACATGTGGAGCCGGCTGTACCCTAATGTGCAGAGTCCCGGTGCCCCCCAGGACTGAGTCCTGTCCCCTCTATCACACAGTCCCTGCTCCCCCATTACCGCTCACCAGTGCAGACTTCTCCCTTCAGCTCTTACATGTGGGGCCGGCTGTACCCTAATGTGCAGAGTCCCGGTGCCCCCCAGGACTGAGTCCTGTCCCCTCTATCACACAGTCCCTGCTCCCCCATTACCGCTCACCAGTGCAGACTTCTCCCTTCAGCTCTTACATGTGGAGCCGGCTGTACCCTAATGTGCAGAGTCCCGGTGCCCCCCAGGACTGAGTCCTGTCCCCTCTATCACACAGTCCCTGCCCCCCCATTACCGCTCACCAGTGCAGACTTCTCCTTCAGCTCTTACATGTGGAGCCGGCTGTACCCTAATGTGCAGAGTCCCGGTGCCCCCCAGGACTGAGTCCTGTCCTCTCTATCACACAGTCCCTGCTCCCCATTACCGCTCACCAGTGCAGACTTCTCCCTTCAGCTCTTACATGTGGAGCCGGCTGTACCCTAATGTGCAGAGTCCCGATGCCCCCCAGGACTGAGTCCTGTCCCCTCTATCACACAGTCCCTGCTCCCCCATTACCGCTCACCAGTGCAGACTTCTCCCCTCAGCTCTTACATGTGGAGCCGGCTGTACCCTAATGTGCAGAGTCCCGGTGCCCCCCAGGACTGAGTCCTGTCCCCTCTATCACACAGTCCCTGCTCCCCCATTACCGCTCACCAGTGCAGACTTCTCCCTTCAGCTCTTACATGTGGAGGCAGCTGTACCCTAATGTGCAGAGTCCCGGTGCCCCCCAGGACTGAGTCCTGTCCCCCTATCACACAGTCCCTGCTCCCCCATTACCGCTCACCAGTGCAGACTTCTCCCTTCACCTCTTACATGTGGAGCCGGCTGTACCCTAATGTGCAGAGTCCCGATGCCCCCCAGGACTGAGTCCTGTCCCCTTTATCACACAGTCCCTGCTCCCCCATTACCGCTCACCAGTGCAGACTTCTCCTTCAGCTCTTACATGTGGAGCCGGCTGTACCCTAATGTGCAGAGTCCCGGTGCCCCCCAGGACTGAGTCCTGTCCCCTCTATCACACAGTCCCTGCTCCCCCATTACCGCTCACCAGTGCAGACTTCTCCCTTCAGCTCTTACATGTGGAGCCGGCTGTACCCTAATGTGCAGAGTCCCGGTGCCCCCCAGGACTGAGTCCTGTCCCCTCTATCACACAGTCCCTGCTCCCCATTACCGCTCACCAGTGCAGACTTCTCCCTTCAGCTTTTTTTAAAATCATGTACTTTTTTATTAAAGCATATGAAACGCCAATAACACAGTCTATACAATTTCCAGACAAATACCGTACGTTAGATACATAACCTGATAATACATTTTCATTTTACTAAACACCCTTACCCCCAAACCAACCCCCTCTCCCTCCCCCGAATCTCTTGCCCATTATCCAATACAACCATCTAGCAACATCACCTCTTGAGAAAAGATAAGAAGCTTTACAAAAACACACCTGTACATGTAGGAGTCCCCCCAGAATCAATTAACCCTTCAGCTCTTACATGTTGCTGCTTTCTACATGGAAAACCCTTCACTTCCTACAAGCCGCCATCCTGCTCCTCCCCCATGTGACTGATCACATGACTGTGACATCATCACAGGTCCTGGAAGCAGAATTCCAAAGGGTCACAGAATAGAGAGAGGGAGAAGCTCTGCTCAGCATCAGGCAAATGTTTCTTCCCCTCTAGTGCCCACCGGCCATTGTCATTTCCCACTTGTCTCATGTAATGCAGGTGATCTGAATGCAGCAGCGGAGACAACAGGACGGATCAATAATCTACTTCTACTTTATTCACTAAACAGGGTTACATGCAGAAAATATTATTATCACGGATAAATCGCACAATAACAATATTCACAGCTGCACTTACAGTCAATTATATGTATAGAGATATACTGGTTAGTACATTACAAGAGATATGGACTATAGCCCCCAACCTGGACCTGCCCCATCCACCTCCCCTATGCCATGGACTATAGCCCCCAACCTGGACCTGCCCCATCCACCTCCCCTATGCCATGGACTATAGCCCCCACCCTGGATCTGCCCCATCCACCTCCCCTATGCCATGGACTATAACCCCCACAATGGATCTGCCCCCATCCACCTTCCCTACAGCTCCTACCCAACATCCCCACAGTCCCTATCCCTATTGCCTTTATACACTTGCTTTGGCAAAACTGATGTGTATTTGGTCCTGCCAATAAAGCTTCTTTGAATCTTGATATGCCCTCGAGATCAGTTCGGGGTCTACAGTCCCACCTTGGTCTAACCAGGAAGGGGGCAAATGCTGTATTTAGCGGGTACAGTCTCTAGGGCATCCTTGTGGCTTTCTTGGCCCTGATAAAGTCTAATAATAACGCTTTCTGTGCAGCTTTAGCATCAGGTCCTGTCTCATCTGCTGCCCACACCAGGTACATCCTCCGATCAACCGACAATCTGGTAAAGTGGGGGGGCTGGGTTCCAGGTGTTGACCAGCATAGTCTGGATCCCAGGCCTTGACTGGAGTCATCCTATAATCGCCCTCACTGGCTTACAATGTCCCCCGTCTCACTCTCCAAGCATGTCTCAGTAATTTGGCTGCAGCGTCCCTCATGGCTGGTTTGGCTTTTATCACGACCTTCCAGTGGAGCAGGGCATGGATCTTCCTCACAACTCAGGCCTTGTCCGGCAGTTGACCGCTCTCTGACTCTTCTGTAACAATGGTGACTGCAAGCCCGCCTTACAGGTATACAAATTACTTTTGTGAAGGCTCTGGCACAAACTGCTCTTCTCTATTTTATATTCCTTAATATAAAAAGGCTGGTCAGGCCTTTTATATTAAGGAAGTCTTTCTTGTGTGTCACCTGATCAGGTTCAGCTGGCAAATTCACTCCCACTCCAAATCTCCCAGCACAATTTGGTTCCTGCTAACACAATTCTTTTTACTTTCACTTTCAGTTTGGTCCAGCAGATTGCAGTGTTCACTGGCAGCAGGAGATGTTGGAGGGGGCATAAGCATAGCTCCCAATTGCCCCGGATTCAGCAGGACTATACCGATTTGAGGAATCAGTCCTGCGTCCTGTCACATCAGAGCTTTTGTTCCAGCTTCTATACTCAACTCTCTTCTCTCAGACGTCGTCTTCAATCCGTAGCTCCTCCTCGGGCGTGGCACTGGTCAGTGCATAAATTAAATTATATATTCACTGCTTTTTCATCCTGTGGTGAGGTTTTCCCAGGACTCGAAGTCGAAACTTGGTGTTTGCTCTATCTAGGAGCCTCAGCTTATAATCATGTAGATAGGAGAATTTGTTAATCTTGACCTCTATTTCCGGCAAGGAACCCAGAGGCAGGTTATATATGTCCAAAGCCATAGACTGTATATATAACAATGGAGCGCCCCCCCAAGGGCCGTGTGGTATTCGGTACCGGGTCCTGGAGTTCATAGGGGGATGTCACGGTGGCTGACCCGGTCCGTGGCCCTGGGACGTCCGTATAAAAGGGAAAGGTCTTTGAAGGGATAAGGTTTATGTTCATGACGCCACCTGTGGTATTCGGTCAGGATGACTGACGCTGCTTTAAGGGGTCCGCTGGGGTGATGTTATGGCAGCTAGATGGTATACCTTCCCACAGGTGAAGTATGTCCCCAGGGCTTCCCAGTATGTAGATGGTGGTATGGTTAATGGCGCAGTAAAGAACGAGGACACAAGGTTGCAGTCTCTTTACCTTTACTGAAGACTTCAGCATCCACAGTCCAGAGCATAAGATAACAGCGCAGGCAGAGTCCAGCCGGTTTGGAGGCAAGTCCAGAGTTCCCTTGTCGAGGTGGAAATCAGTAGCCTTCCCTTGCGCTGCAGTGGTGTAGTCTCTTACTGCCTATGGCTTCACATAAGGGTCTCACAGATGCGATGTTTCGCTCTCTCTGTCCCCCGTATAGGACAAAACCTGTATGACTGGTGACTTGAGCCTGTTTATGGTGTCTCTTATATAACCTGGCTCTGTAGGTGTCACCGTGCCTCCTGGATGTAGGTGTGGACAGGTAACCTGCAATTAGCTGTTCTGCCGGTCTCTGAAATAAGGCGTAGAGGTCCTTACTCCCTTGGTGTTCCGGCTACCGGGATTTTGCACCTCAGAAGGAGGCAGCCTGAGCGAGGTTGGTCCACTTCTGGTATCCTCTCCTTTGCTTCGACTTCCTTCATGATCGCTGCAGTACAATTCTGCCTTTCAATGTCTCTTTCTGGGAGCTGCAGCTCTGAGGGCATGCACAGCTCCTTGGACACTCTGTCCTTCTCAGACTACTGTCTGGAAGTCACTGACTTTCCCTACAGACTACCAGTCATTTATATATAAGGGAGTGACCTAATAAATAGGAGCAGAAGCTTCCCCTGGTGGCCTGGAGTGTGAATGTTTTGCATGTTTGTGATACCTGGATGCAGTTATCCTTTCTTTGCCTCCAAACGTAGCATCACTCTCCCCGAGAGGAAAGCAATATCACTGCGATGACCAGGACTCTGGGGCGCCGCACTCCCCCAAGCCCAACCCCGTTATCCCCCCCCCCCCCCTTGTTAAATCCAGTAGTCCCAGACTGGGAAAAGAAGAACAACAATACATGTTAGCAAAAAGACATACAATTTTTGGAATGCTATAAAACAAGTTAATACTATATCTAAGCTTCCCTTTATGGGAGGTGAGAACACTTGAACGTTTCATAAACTATTTACATTATAGGCCCATTTTGATAAGAATAGAAAACAACTTAACAATTAACTAACTATGAAATGCGATGACCCTTACGGGCATACTATCTCTTAAGGCTTCAAAGTGCAAATCAACATTCTATTACTCTTACTCTTCTTCTAGTGCAAAACTTTCTATCAACCCCCACGGGTTTACTATATTCTCTTTTCAGTTTTATTCAAAAGTGCAGAATTCTCTTACCCCTACGGGTATACTACATCACGTCTATCTGATTCAAAGGTTCAACATCAAACATTTCTACTACTTTCTACACACAACACTAACTACAAGTCTCGATTTTATTTTCATTCAGTATATATTAATTCACTAATATACTAACTATCTGGCTTTTGCTCAACAAAGTGCAATCTTTTCAATACTGAGGTAGTGCAATTAATACGCAAGTCAATCATTAATATTCAAGTTAATCAATAACTTAGTATCAGCAATAACGATGTGAGGGACCCGTCATTAACCCTCAACGTTGGCTTGGGTGGGCTACAAGGCGTGTAACCAGACTCGGAGTCCTGCCGCGCCAGATGGGTTTTTCTTCAGGTCTCTGGAAAACAAAGCAGTTCTCACAACAGTGTTAGAAGCAATTTCTTGTCTTTAAAAGCTTCTTTTGTAAAACCAGTAGGAAGCACCTTTAAAAAGTGCAAACTATTTACAGGAAAAGTTTTTGATCATTATCAGTCCATGATTCACAGTTCTTTAAGGCAACTTGTGCAAACACAGGATCCCTTTACGCATAGGACCCTTTTAAAGGAAACCCTGGTCGGGTTCAATACACTTTTTAACAGTGAACTTTTTGTGGTAGCAGCAGAGTTAACGGTGAACTATATACAGTCATTTCAAATTTCCTTTGTTCTACTGGGGTAGCACTGGTAAAGGCAGTCCCTTTGGAAGTGGGCGGCTACCAGGTGCTACATATGGTGTGCCTGCACTCCTGACGGGGGTTTGGGTGACCACTGACCTCCGCTCCACTACAGCTTGGGTGCAGGTGATGGTTGGCCTAGTGGCTACAGCAGTCTCCGTAGTGGTGATGGTACACACCATAGTCTTAGTGGTGGTGCAGGAAGGGGTGACAGTGGGAGTAGTGGTGGTTGTAGCCGGTTTGGCACAAGGGGGCGCTGTTACAGCACGAGGCGGCATGGCTGGTGTCTTGGAGCTGAGCGGCCTGGACATGGAGTCTTTGTACTTGTGGACATTTAAAGCGTACCACCCTTTTTCACCAAAATGCCTAGTGTAGGTGACACGGTCTCCTGGGTACAGATCCCTATCCGGGTGTCCTTCCCAGAGATGGGAGTCCACGTCCCTCTGATTAACGAACACTTTGGCGTACAACCCCTGCTCCTTTATGAAGCCCCAGCCTCCTTTCAGTTTAAAGGTTACCACGGTGCCCTGCTTAAGTGGGGCCTGGTTTACATGGCGGTCCTTGTGGGCCTGGGCCTTGGCTTGCAGATCCCTTTTGTCAAAGGCTCTGCGCCGGGCCTGGTGTTCCTCCTCTCTTTCCTCCTATCTGCGGGCGAGTTGCTGCTGGTACTCGTCCCAGCTCAGGACCTCTAGGGTTTCTCCCTCCTGTTTGGCTATCCCGGGGAACCCCATGAGATTTGATCCGGGATTCACCCAGCAGTAGATGGTTATCTCCGCATATACCTCTCCAGGTAGGCTGGCGGGTTGAATCGGGGTCTTCAGGAACTGTTCCATCCCCGTGGCCTGGTCCCACTCCCCTAGAATCTGGAGTCAGGCAGAGCCATAACAGGGTGGTGCAGCTACGGGGCCCACTAAGAGGTTTTCGTCTACCAGGGCAGGGTTGTCGGTCCTACCTTCCGCAGCATCTCCGGGGCCGGGCTCCTTCGGTGTCAAGGGCTGCTGGACGGGACACGGCTCCTGCAAGTCTTCCGCAGGTGCTGGCTTGCTAATGGTCCCGGCGTCTAACTGCATCTGCAGGAGCTGGTCGATAAGAGCTTCCACTCCGGTCTGCAGGAGTGTAGGGATGACTGGTGACGGCTTGCCGCGGCTCCTTTCCAGGTCTCTGGGGGAGTCAGTCCTCAGCTTCCACCCCATGCTCTGGTTCCGGGCTGCTGGCCATTGCGTCCTCCACTTGGCTCTCTGCGTCCAGGTCTCTTTCCCGCTCTCCTTCTGGGGCAGTTCCTTCTTCTTGGTATCCTCCCACCATTTAGGATCAGAAGGCGGATCTCTGTTGCTGATGGACACGTCCTCAGGGTACAGAGATACTTGGACTGGGCGGCCATTATTTTTCGCGCTTCTCAGTTCCCACCAACGATGGCACGCCCTTCTTCTCCAGCGCTCCTCGTGGCACTGTAATGGCAGCGGGTTTGGCAGCAATTTTGGCAGTCTTTTTGCAATACAGAGTCTCACAATAAAATACGGTTCAGGCACAGTTCTGGCACAGTCTTTAGGCGCACATTCACGGGGTTTAGTGGATCCTGTTCATGACGCCAAGTTGGATCACCCCCCAAGGGACGTGGGGTACTCGGTACTGGGTCCTGCAGTTCACAGGGGGATATCACAGTGGCTGACCCGGTCCATGGCCATGGGACGTCCGTAAAAAAGGGAAAGGTCTTTGAAGGGATAAAGTTTATGTTCGTGACGCCACCTGTGGTATTCGGTCAGGGTGACCGACGCTGCTTTAAGGGGTCCGCTGGGGTGATATTATGGCAGCTAGATAGTATACCTTCCCACAGGTGAAGTATGTCCCCAGGGCTTCCCAGTATGTAGCTGGTGGTATGGTGAATGGCGCAGTGAAGAACGAGGACACAAGGTTGCAGTCTCTTTATCTTTACTGAAAACCTCAGCATCCACAGTCCAGAGCACCAGATCACAGGGCAGGCAGAGTCCAGCCGGTTTGGAGGCAAGTCCAGAGTTCCCTTGTCCAGGTGGAAATCACCCAGCGTAGCCAGCTTCTAAATCTGATAAAACTTATCCCTTAATTTATACGATAAAAAGACAATAAACAAAAAATTATAAAGTGCTCAAAAATACCAGTGCATGTAATAAAATGGTACAATCTCACCCAATTGTTGTTTCCTGATTTTCCACCATTCATAAAAGATCAGGACAGGTGAACTTGAAGTAACAAGAGGAAAAAATATGGGGGGGAGGGTCTCAGGGTCTGACTTCCCTGTCGTGCCCCCTGCAAAAAGACTCCCAAGTATAGATCTACTACACGGTGCCCATGGCAAGTATAGCCTCCCTGAGTAATGTGTCTTCCTTTCCCAACGCGTTTCCTCCCCTGTTCAGGGGGTTCATCAGGAGAAATAGTTCAGGTTCATAAAGGTCTCCTGCAGTGGCAGGTGTGACCAGGGCTGCCACTAGAAATTTCGGGGCCCCATACTGGCAAAATTTTCGGGGCCCCCTTGAAACTCCGCCCAGGCTCCACCCCAGCCCCGCCTCCAGGCTCCACCCGTCGAACTGTCCACAGTCCCACCGCTCTCTCTTGGAAAATCTCCACTTCTCACCTATCACACATTGACAGTTCCCATCACCAGATCACACATATAGCCGGCAGCTTTTGTTTTGGCCAAAAGATTTTTTAAGCCGCCACCATAACACGGTAGACACTTTTGGCCGGGCCCTACTCTACTGTAACCTACTAAATATTTGTTAAAATATGCAATACAATTTAGGTATATTTTTATTTATTTTTCAATTTTTAAAATGACCTATAATACTACATACAAGGAACAAATACCACCGCACTATGACCAGATGACATATTACCACCACAGTGATCGAATAATATAAAATACAAGGAACAAATACCGCTACACCATGACCAGACCGCATATAACCACAAATGACTGAATACTACAATACTGATCAGTAATTAAAAAAAAACCACAATACTATCACCAGCAGTGCCATTATACACAGGAGATCTGTAATTAGTATGCAGTGTCTGTGTACAGGTAATACAGTGATCACCGGTGACATTATACACAGGAGCTCTGTATATAATGTATAGGTAATACAGTGATCACTGGTGACATTGTACACAGGACCTCTGTATATAGTATACAGTGTATAGTGTCAGTGTATAGGTAACACTGACTCACCAGTGACGTCTCTAGGTGAAGTCCTTCATCTTTCATCCAGCACAGACCGCCATCACTTCATCCAGCCAGGACTCGTCTCTGCAGGAAATAAAACAGTTATCTCGAGTTCCACTTGTAGAACACATTACTTAATTTTCCCAACTTCTACATTACACCACATGAAGAAGGCAACATAGTATCACTCTACACAGTAACAGGACCTCCCCCCCATTTAAAACAGTATACTCAAAAAATAAAATAAATACATCACTGCAATAATAATATCCCTTAATTAGCCCCTATGGTAATATTCGCCATCCTAGCCCCCGTGTGTCTCATTCCAGGCTCCAGCCATATGTTCTCCCATCCTGCCCTCATGGGTATCCATTCTGCCCCACATGATCTCCCCATCCTGCCCCATCTGTCTCTATCGTATCCATCCTGCCCCATCTGTCTCCATTCTGCCCCATCTGTTTCCAATCCTGCCCCATCTGTTTCCAATCCTGCCCCATCTGTGTCCAATCCTGCCCCATCTGTGTCCAATCCTGCCCCATCTGTGTCCAGCACTCTGCCCAGTCTGTGTGCAATCCTGCCCCATCTGTGTCCAGCACTCTGCCCCATCTGTTTCCAATCCTGCCTCATCTCTGTCCAGCACTCTGCCCCATCTCTGTCCAGCACTCTGCCCCATCTCTGTCCAGCACTCTGCCCCATCTCTGTCCAGCACTCTGCCCCATCTCTGTCCAGCACTCTGCCCCATCTCTGTCCAGCACTCTGCCCCATCTCTGTCCAGCACTCTGCCCCATCTCTGTCCAGCACTCTGCCCCATCTCTGCCCAGCACTTTGCCCCATCTCTGCCCAGCACTCTGCCCCATCTCTGCCCAGCACTCTGCCCCATCTCTGCCCAGCACTCTGCCCCATCTCTGCCCAGCACTCTGCCCCATCTCTGCCCAGCACTCTGCCCCATCTCTGCCCAGCACTCTGCCCCATCTCTGTTCAGAACTCTGCCCCATCTCTGTCCAGCACTCTGCCCCATCTCTGTCCAGCACTCTGCCCCATCTCTGTCCAGCACTCTGCCCCATCTCTGTCCAGCACTCTGCCCAGCACTCTGCCCCCCTCCGCGTCCAGCTTTACTGCCCCCCGGCCCCCACCCTGTGTCCAGCTTTACTGCCCCCCGGCCCCCACCCTGTGTCCAGCTTTACTGCCCCCCGGCCCCCACCCTGTGTCCAGCTTTACTGCCCCCGGGCCCCCACCCTGTGTCCAGCTTTACTGCCCCCCGGCCCCCACCCTGTGTCCAGCTTTACTGCCCTGGGCCCCCACCCTGTGTCCAGCTTTACTGCCCCCCCGGCCCCCACCCTGTGTCCAGCTCTACTGCCCCCTGGCCCCCACCCTGTGTCCAGCTTTACTGCCCTGGTGGGCCCCCACCCTGTGTCCAGCTTTACTGCCCCCCGGCCCCCACCCTGTGTCCAGCTTTACTGCCCCCCGGCCCCCACCCTGTGCCCAGCTTTACTGCCCCCGGGCCCCCACCCTGTGTCCAGCTTTACTGGCCCCCGGGCCCCCACCCTGTGTCCAGCTTTACTGGCCCCCGGCCCCCACCCTGTGTCCAGCTTTACTGCCCCCCGGCCCCCACCCTGTGTCCAGCTTTACTGCCCCCCGGCCCCCACCCTGTGTCCAGCTTTACTGCCCCCGGGCCCCCACCCTGTGTCCAGCTTTACTGCCCCCCGGCCCCCACCCTGTATCCAGCTTTACTGCCCTGGGCCCCCACCCTGTGTCCAGCTTTACTGCCCCCCGGCCCCCACCCTGTGTCCAGCGTTACTGCCCCCCGGCCCCCACCCTGTGTCCAGCTTTACTGCCCCCGGGCCCCCACCCTGTGTCCAGCTTTACTGCCCCCCGGCCCCCACCCTGTGTCCAGCTTTACTGCCCCCGGTCCCCCACCCCGTGTCCAGCTTTACTGCCCTGGCCCCCCCCCCCCCCCCCGCATCGCAGCTCTCCTAAAAAAACAAAAAAGTTCTACTTACCTGCCGCGCTCCTCTCTCCACGCAGCTGCACCGTGCACTCGCCGGCGACTGACGTCAGACGCCGGCAACCTGCACGCTGCGGCTGGCGGCTGTTAACTATTGACGTGCGGGCGCGGGCCCGCACGTCAATAGCGTACAGCTGTAGCGCCGGCCGCCGCTAAGGGCCCGGTTCAGCCTGCGGCTGCCGGTAGGGGCCCGGTGAGCAGGTAAGAGGGGGCCCGATGCGGGCCCCCTCTGTTCACCGGGCCCCATACACCAGTCACGGCTGTAGTGCCCTGATGGCGGCCCTGGGTGTGACCTTCCTATATGATAAGTGTCCTAGTGTGAGGGTAAAAGAGGTAAGGCTTGCATAAGACACTATCCACACAGATAAATGTGATGCACAGTGTCTGGACAACCTATTGATCACGCCCATAGTATTACATACCTCCCAACCGTCCCGGATCCAGCGGGACTGTCCTGATTTTGACAGTCAGCCCCGCGATCCCGGGCGGGACATTAATTGTCCCGCACTGGTTGGGAGGTGTGTGTATCAGCCGGTCAGCTGAGAGCTCCCCGAGTCCCTGCACCCGGCCCGCACAGCAGCACACCATATGATGGCTGCTCTGTGCGCACAGGACCTGTGATGAGGTCACAGGATGGGAGGAGTCAGGGGTCACATGATCGGGAGGACATCCTTGTACAGGACTCTGCTATTTGCCATTGGCGCCGGAGGAGGGTAAGTTAAAGTGTATGTGTGAGGTCAGGAGGTGTTTACAGTGTGGATGTAGCAGAGCCGTGTGTGTAAGAGGTGTACGGAGCCGTGTGCATGAGGTGTACGGAGCGCAGCCGCGTGTGTACGAGGTGTACGGAGCGGAGCCACATGGGTACGAGGTGTACGGAGCGCAGCCGTGTGTGTACGAGGTGTACGGAGCAGAGCCACGTGTGTACAAGGTGTACGGAGCGCAGCCGTGTGTGTACGAGGTGTACGGAGCGCAGCCACGTGTGTGCGAGGTGTACGGAGCAGAGCCGCGTGTGTACGAGGTGTACGGAGCGGAGCCACGTGTGTACGAGGTGTATGAAGCGCAGCCACGTGTGTACAAGGTGTACGGAGCCGAGCCGTGTGTACGAGGTGTACGGAGCGGAGCCGTGTGTACGAGGTGTACGGAGCACAGCCACGTGTGTACGAGGTGTACGGAGCGCAGCCGCGTGTGTACGAGGTGTACGGAGCGGAGCAGCATGTGACAGGTGTACGGAGCGGAGTCGTGTGTGTAAGAGGTGTGCGGATCAGAGCAGAGTGTGAAAGGTGTATGGAGCGGAGCCACGTGTGTACGGAGCGGAGCCACGTGTGTACGAGGTGTACAGAGCAGAGCTACGTGTGCGGAGCCATGCGTGTACAAGGTATACGGAGCGGAGCAGAGTGTGCAATGTGTATAGAGCGGAGCCGTGTGTGTACGAGGTGTACGGAGTAGTGCCGTGTGTGTACGAGATGTATGGAGAGGAGCCTTATGTGTATGAGGTGTACGCAGCGGAGCCATGTGTGTGCATGGTATACGGAGCGGAGCAGCGTGTGCAATGTGTATGGAGCGGAGCGGTGTGTGTACGAGGTGTACGGAGTAGTGCCGTGTGTACGAGATGTATGGAGAGGAGCCGTGTGTGTATGAGGTGTATGGAGCGGAGCTGAATGTGTACGAGGTGTACAGAGCGGAGCCATGTGTGTATGAGATGTATGGAGTGGAACCGTGTGTACGGAACGGAGCCGTGTGTGCAAAGTTTACAGAGCGCAGCCGCGTGTGTTAGGAGTAGCTATGTGTGGCCATTATACGGTACGAAGTATCAAGTGCTGCCAATATACAATATGGAGCATCATGTGCAGTCATTATACAGTATGGAGCATCATGTGTGGCCATTGTACAGTATGGAGCATCATGTGCAGTCATTATACAGTATGGAGCATCATGTGTGGTCATTATACAGTATGGAGCATCATGTGTGGCCATTATACAGTATGGAGCATCATGTGCAGTCATTATACAGTATGGAGCATCATGTGCGGTCATTATACAGTATGGAGCATCATGTGTGGTCATTATACAGTATGGAGCATCATGTGTGGTCATTATACAGTATGGAGCATCATGTGTGGCCATTATACAGTATGGAGCATCATGTGCAGTCATTATACAGTATGGAGCATCATGTGCGGCCAATATACAGTATGGAGCATCGTGTGTGGTCATTATACAGAATGGAGCATCATGTGCGGTCATTATACAGTATGAAGCATCATGTACGGTCATTATACAGTATGGAGCATCATGTACGGTCATTATACAGTATGGAGCATCATGTGCAGCCAATATACAGTATGGAGCATCATGTGCGGCCATTATACATTATGGAGCATCATGTGCGGTCATTATACAGTATGGAGCATCATGTGCAGTCATTATACAGTATGGAGCATCATGTGTGGCTGTTATACAGTATGGAGCATCATGTGCGGTCATTATACAGTATGGAGCATCAAGTGCGGCTATTGTACAGTATGGAGCATCATGTGCGGTCATTATACAGTATGGAGCATCATGTGCGGTCATTATACAGTATGGAGCATCATGTGTGGCTGTTATACAGTATGGAGCATCATGTGCGGCCATTATACAGTATGGAGCATCATGTGCGGTCATTATACAGTATGGAGCATCATGTACGGTCATTATACAGTATGGAGCATCATGTACGGTCATTATACAGTATGGAGCATCATGTGCAGTCATTATACAGTATGAAACATCATGTGTGGCTATTATATATTATGGAGCATCATGTGCGGCCATTATACAGTATGGAGCACTGTGTGGCTATTATACAGTATGGAGCATCATGTACGGTCATTATACAGTATGGAGCATCATGTGCGGCTATTATACAGTATAGAGCATCATGTGCGGCCATTATACAGTATGGAGCATCATATGCGGTCATTATACAGTATGGAGCACTGTGTGGTCATTATACAGTATGGAGCATCATGTGCGGCTATTATACAGTATAGAGCATCATGTGCGGCCATTATACAGTATGGAGCATCATGTGCGGTCATTATACAGTATGGAGCATCATGTGCGGTCATTATACAGTATGAAGCATCATGTGCAGCCAATATACAGTATGGAGCATCATGTGCGGTCATTATACAGTATGGAGCATCATGTGGGGTCATTATACAGTATGGAGCATCATGTGCGGTCATTATACAGTATGGAGCATCATGTGTGGTCATTATACAGTATGGAGCATCATGTGTGGTCATTATACAGTATGGAGCATCATGTGTGGTCATTATACAGTATGGAGCATCATGTGTGGCCATTATACAGTATGGAGCATCATGTGCAGTCATTATACAGTATGGAGCATCATGTGCGGCCAATATACAATATGGAGCATCGTGTGTGGTCATTATACAGAATGGAGCATCATGTGCGGTCATTATACAGTATGAAGCATCATGTACGGTCATTATACAGTATATGGAGCATCATGTACGGTCATTATACAGTATGGAGCATCATGTGCAGCCAATATACAGTATGGAGCATCATGTGCGGCCATTATACATTATGGAGCATCATGTGCGGTCATTATACAGTATGGAGCATCATGTGCAGTCATTATACAGTATGGAGCATCATGTGTGGCTGTTATACAGTATGGAGCATCATGTGCGGTCATTATACAGTATGGAGCATCAAGTGCGGCTATTGTACAGTATGGAGCATCATGTGCGGTCATTATACAGTATGGAGCATCATGTGCGGTCATTATACAGTATGGAGCATCATGTGTGGCTGTTATACAGTATGGAGCATCATGTGCGGCCATTATACAGTATGGAGCATCATGTGCGGTCATTATACAGTATGGAGCATCATGTACGGTCATTATACAGTATGGAGCATCATGTACGGTCATTATACAGTATGGAGCATCATGTGCAGTCATTATACAGTATGAAACATCATGTGTGGCTATTATATATTATGGAGCATCATGTGCGGCCATTATACAGTATGGAGCACTGTGTGGCTATTATACAGTATGGAGCATCATGTACGGTCATTATACAGTATGGAGCATCATGTGCGGCTATTATACAGTATAGAGCATCATGTGCGGCCATTATACAGTATGGAGCATCATATGCGGTCATTATACAGTATGGAGCACTGTGTGGTCATTATACAGTATGGAGCATCATGTGCGGCTATTATACAGTATAGAGCATCATGTGCGGCCATTATACAGTATGGAGCATCATGTGCGGTCATTATACAGTATGGAGCATCATGTGCGGTCATTATACAGTATGAAGCATCATGTGCAGCCAATATACAGTATGGAGCATCATGTGCGGTCATTATACAGTATGGAGCATCATGTGGGGTCATTATACAGTATGGAGCATCATGTGGGGTTATTATACAGTATGGAGCATCATGTGCGGTCATTAAACAGTATGGAGCATCATATGCGGTCATTATACAGTATGGAGCATCATGTGCGGTCATTATACAGTGTGAAGCATCATGTGGGGTCACTATACAGTATGGAGCATCATGTGCGGTCATTATACAGTATGGAGCATCATGTACGGTCATTATACAGTGTGGAGCATCATATGCGGTCATTATACAGTATTGAGCATCATGTGTGGCCATTTTACAGTATGGAGCACTGTGTGGCCATTATACAGTATGGAGCATCATGTGCGGCAATTATACAGTATGGGGCATCATGTGTGGCCATTATGCAGTATGGAGCATCATGTGTGGCCATTATACAGTATGGAGCATCATATGTGGCCATTATACAGTATGGAGCACTGTGTGGCCATTATACTGTATGGAGCATCATGTGCGGCTATTATACAGTATGGAGCACTGTGTGGCCATTATACAGTATGGGGCATCATGTGTGGCCATTATACAGTATGGAGCATCATGTGTGGTTATTATACAGTATGGAGCATCATGTGCAGCAATTATACAGTATGGGGCATCATGTGTGGCCATTATACAGTATGGAGCATCATGTGTGGCCATTATACAGTATGGAGCACTGTGTGGCCATTATACTGTATGGAGCATCATGTGTGGCCATTATACAGTATGGAGCACTGTGTGGCCATTATACAGTATGGGGCATCATGTGTGGCCATTATACAGTATGGAGCATCATGTGCGGCCAATATACAGTATGGAGCATCATGTGCGGTCATTATGCAGTATGGAGCATCATGTGTGGCCATTATACAGTATGAAGCATCATGTGTGGCCATTATACAGTATGGAGCATCATGTATGGCCATTATACAGTATGGAGCATCATGTGAGGCCATTATACATTATGGAGCATCATGTGTGGCCATTATACAGTATGGAGCATCATGTGTGGCTATTATACAGTATGGAGCATCATGTGAGCCCATTATACAGTATGGAGCATCATGTATGGCCATTATACAGTATGGAGCATCATGTGGGGTCATTATACTATATGGAGCATCATGTATGGCCATTATACAGTATGGAGCATCATGTGAGGCCATTATACAGTATGGTGCATCATGTGTGGCCATTATACAGTATGGAGCATCATGTGTGGCCATTATACAGTATGAAGCATCATGTGTGGCCATTATACAGTATGGAGCATCATGTATGGCCATTATACAGTATGGAGCATCATGTGGGGTCATTATACTGTATGGAGCATCAGGTATGGCCATTATACAGTATGGAGCATCATGTGAGGCCATTATACAGTATGGAGCATCATGTGTGGCCATTATACAGTATGGAGCATCATGTGTGGCTATTATACAGTATGAAGTATCATGTGTGGCCATTATACAGTATGGAGCATCATGTATGGCCATTATACAGTATGGAGCATCATGTATGGCCATTATACAGTATGGAGCATCATGTGGGGTCATTATACTGTATGGAGCATCATGTATGGCCATTATACAGTATGGAGCATCATGTGAGGCCATTATACAGTATGGAGCATCATGTGTGGCCATTATACAGTATGGAGCATCATGTGTGGCTATTATACAGTATGGAGCACTGTGTGGCCATTATACTGTATGGAGCACTGTGTGGCCATGTTTTTTTGTTTATAATTATTCTTTACGAACAGTGTGATCAGCAGTGCTAAATGGGTGTGGTTGGGATGTGAATATGGGTGTGGCTAGTGAATGGGTGTGGCCAGAGGCGTGGCCTAAAATTTGTCCCTCTTTCCCAGCTTCAAAAGTTGTGAGGTATGGTATTAGCAGGCGGGCTGTCCAGCACTGTATAGATACATGCAACACAAGGAACAAGCCTTACCTGTGTGCATTTTTTCCATGAGGCAGCCAACCCCTCTAATGTTTGGGCAAGTGGGTAGTTGCTCTCATCAGTAGCTTGCACCTGTGCTGCTTTAGCATTTATTATCAGGGGCCTGCTGCACCCTGCGAGTGCATTTGTCATTTGACAAGTTTTGGTGAGTTTGCTCTTCATGTTGTGTTTTTTTCACTCTGTCAGGATGTCATTTGGCCTTGTTATTTATTTTATGTGGTATGGATTAATTAAAGACTTTTAAAAGATATATATGGGTCTCTTCTTACGGCTAAAATAATTTAAGTCCGCTTTAGGATTGTATACTGTACAAATCTGGCCTTTATGGAAGAGTGGAAAGAAGAAAGCCATTTCTCAAAGATATTCATAAAGAGTGTCATTTACAGTTTGCAACAAACCACCTGGGAGACACCCCAAACATGTGGAAGAAGGTGCTCTCGTCAAATGAAACCACAATCGAACTTTTTGGCAACAATGCCAAACGATATGTTTGGCGTAAAGGCAACACAGCTCATCACCCTGAACACACCTGTCACGCTCACGCCCTGACTGGTGGGCGTGAGCTCGGGAGGTTTGTGGCCCCACTGTGCCACAAACCAGACTACCCTGGAAGGGGCGTGACTATGACAGCTGCCTGGGTTTTCACTGGAACCTCTGATGGTGAGGTCAGGCTTGTGCAGCAGGCAGCTGCCAGGTGCTACTACAGGGTGGTGTCTGGCTGTGGTTGCTGATCCCACTTGGGAGACAGGAACACCAGGATTGGTGCGAGCATTAGGCAGGACTGGCAGAAGAGCACGGCTGGAACTCAGACGAGTAGGCTGGCAGAGACACGGCAGAGAACACAGGACTGGCTAGGACAGCAGGAACACAGGACTGGAAGGCAGGGAAGGAACGGCAGGACTGGCAGGAACACAGGATTGGGAGGCACTGCAGAGAACACAGGACTGGAAGGCAGGGCAGGAACGGCAGGACTGGAAGGCAGGGCAGGAACGGCAGGAACACAGGATTGGTTGATGTGGTATATGAAGGAACAGGTAGGGGCCTGTTCACACTGGAGGTGCAGGTACAGATATGTAGTTTGGAGGAACAGGTAGGGACCTGTTCACACTGGAGGTGCAGGAACAGATATGTAGTTTGGAGGAACAGGTAGGGACCTGTTCACACTGGAGGTGCAGGTACAGATATATAGTTTGGAGGAACAGGTAGGGACCTGTTCACACTGGAGGTGCAGGTACAGATATATAGTTTGGAGAAACAGGTAGGGACCTGTTCACACTGGAGGTGCAGGAACAGATATGAAATATGAAGGAACAGGTAACTCAGAGCAGGACCTGGCAAACTCAGAAGCTAAACACTAACTGAGCAAACACATTGCACAGGCCCAGACCACAGGGTGGAGGTGCACTATATACTGGAGGCCTCTTGGTAATTGGTCAGGAACTGATTAGACAGATGCACCTGATTCCTATAAGAACCAGAGAGTTCAGGCGCCGGCCCCCTATACACATAGCCATGAAGCATGCACAGAGCAGAGACACAGAACATGGAGCTGGCATGAAACAGAAACCACATCATGGCCTGGAGCAGTGGGTAAGATTGTGTGAGAGATGTGAGGCCATGCCGTGATGCCAGCAGAGTTGTTACAACACCATCCCCATTGTCAAACATGGTGGTGGCAGCATCATGGTTTGGGCCTGCTTTTCTTCAGCAGGGACAGGGAAGATGGTTAAAATTGATAGGAAGATGGATGGAGCCAAATACAGGACCGTTCTTAAAGAAAACCTGTTGGAGTCTGCAAAAGACCTGAGACTGGGACGGAGGATTTGTCTTCCAACAAGACAATGATCTCAAACATAAAGCAAAATCTACAATGGAATGGTTCACAAACTTATCCAGGTGTTAGAATGGCCAAGTCAGAGTCCAGATCTCAATCCAATCGAGAATCTGTGGAAAGAGCTGAAAACTTCTGTTCACAAATGATCTCCATCAAACCTCACTGAGCTCGAGCTGTTTGCCAAGGAAGAACGGGCAGGAATTTCAGTCTCTCGATGTACAAAATTGATAGAGACATACCCTAAGCGACTTGCAGCTGTAATCGCAGCAAAAGGTGGCGCAACAAAGGCCGAATAATATTGCACGCCCCATTTTTCGATTTTTGAATTTCCACAAAAATTTAAAATAACCTATACATTTTGTTCAGCTTCACAATTGTGTTCCACTTGTTGTTGATTCTTCACCAAAAATTTACATTTGGTATATTTATGTTTGAATCATGATATGTGGGAAAAGGTTGGGAAGTTCCAGGGGCTGAATTCTTTCGCAAGGCACTGTATATAATGAAATATTATTTACTCAACATAGATTTCTATATTTCTTTAGAATTATTTCTTGATGTAGTTTATAGTGGATAAGTGCAATCACACATCAATATGGTTTATCAAGAAAATCTACATCTAGAACATTTTTTCCAAATGATAATTTTATGGTATTCAGTGTTTTTTTTAATGGTTACATAGATGGATAGGGTACACATCTTCAGACAAATATATGGCATAAAGCTGATATGAGTTATAAAATAATTATTTTTAATTTTGGTTTTTACAAATGAATTTTTTCATAAAATAATATTTTTTGGTATTAAGGGCGCAATGTATTTTTTGATCTGGATTACATCATCACATTTCATCAATACTTCTTCACACATTTTAGTAAGGAAGAAATATTAATAAGGTACTATTGGGTATAATAGCATTAAGTATTATAAAAGTCATTTTATTCTACTCTGCATTTGTCATCAACACATATTTTATTTTTATTCTTACTTCATTTTTATTCTTTATCTCAAGAAGAAAAACATCAATATTTAATAAAGTAAGGTCTATTACAAGAATATTGCTTCATTAAATAGTGATCATATGGTTTCATTATAAGAAAAATGTTTCAATTTTGAGTTAAATACAACAATTCTTTAATTCCTTCATATATATTCTTATTTTGGTTCATGGCTATACATTCTTACATATTATTAGTCTAAGGGCTCCTTCTCACTTGCGAGAAATATGTGCGAGTCTCGCAGGTTAAAACCAAGCTCTGGCGCCGGCACTCCAGAGCAGAGCGTGCGGCTGCATAGGGAAAGAGCAAGAAAAAGATCATGCCCACATAGACAGGAACACCTCCATATATAATCCAGTATCAAAAATAGTTTTTATTAAATTGGCAAAAAAATCAAGACTGCGCATAAGTACACATACAAAACAACAACACAAAAATCATTAAAAACACTTAAAAAATGCAAACATGCAATACAACATGCATATATATATATATATATATATATATATATCATATCCTAGAATGAGGAAAATGACAGCCCACAAAACATGTGCTTCCCACAATAAGGTTATCACAAGAATCTGACTGCACAAGCGAAAATAATACAAGGAAAAATGACCACTCCATGAAATGGGTGTGAAGATGTTAATATTGCAATACCATACATCTCTATAATAAGGCACATAATATGCGTGCAGGATACTTCAATAATATAGAAACTTTAGTCATATGGCAAAAAGAAAAAATTTAACTGATGAAAAAAGGCGTACAACAAAAATGGTGATGAATGAGACAGTAGAAAAAAAATTAAAAAAGCATAAGAGATGTTAATATATGAAATGTCTCAGTAATAGTACGCATAGGACCTGCGGGAGGGGGAGGGAGAGGGGGAACTAGACAATGCAAGAGCCCAAAACCTCAATCCCATGGGAAAAAAACAAAACAAAAAACCCTGTCATACCCACAGTCCAAAGCCATAGAGAAAGATCTTGTGAAGTGGGGAAGCAGAATGTGGGATAGGCTCCCACGCGTATCGCCGCCTGAGTAGCGGCTTCCTCAGGGAAAAGATATCATGCGGCTGCATAGCAACACATGGAGCTGCACGCTTGGCTCCCAAATGCCGGCGCCAGAGCTTGGTTTTAACATGCGAGACTGGCACGTATTTTTCACAAGTGAAAAGGAGCCCTTTTAGATATAGTTTATGAAAAACATTTTAGTAATAATGCCGGAAACACTTGTTAAATAAAAAATCACACTGGCATCTAAAGGTAATTACACCTATGACATAAAAATGTTCTATCTCATGAAGAATATGGTTAACCCCTTAAGCCCCGAGGGTGGTTTGCACGTTAATGACCGGGCCAATTTTTACAATTCTAACCACTGTCCCTTTATGAGGTTATAACTCTGGAACGCTTCAACGGATCTTGGCGATTCTGACATTGTTTTCTCGTGACATATTGTACTTCATGTTAGTGGTAACATTTATTCGATATAACTTGCGTTTATTTGTGAAAAAAACGGAAATTTGGTGAAAATTTAGAAAATTTCGCAATTTTCCAACTTTAAATTTTTATGCCCTTAAATCACAGAGATATGTCATGCAAAATACTTAATAAGTAACATTTCCCACATGTCTACTTTACATCAGCACAATTTTGGAACCAAAATTTTTTTTTGTTAGGGAGTTATAAGGGTTAAAAGTTGACCAGCAATTTCTCATTTTTACAACACTATTTTTTTTTAGGGACCACATCTCATTTGATGTCATTTTGAGGGGTCTATATGATAGAAAATACCCAAGTGTGACACCATTCTAAAAACTGCACCCCTCAAGGTGCTCAAAACCACATTCAAGAAGTTTATTAACCCTTCAGGGGTTTCACAGGAATTTTTGGAATGTTTAAATAAAAATGAATATTTAACTTTTTTTCACATAAAATTTATTTCAGCTCCAATTTGTTTTATTTTACCAAGGGTAACAGGATAAAATGGATGCAAAACGTTGTTGTACAATCTGTACTGAGTACGCTGATACCCCATATGTGGGGGTAAACCACTGTTTGGGCGCATGGCAGAGCTCGGAAGGAAAGGAGCGCCATTTGACTTTTCAATGCAAAATTGACAGGAATTGAGATGGGACGCCATGTTGCGTTTGGAGAGCCCCTGATGTGCCTAAACATTGAAATCCCTACAAGTGACACCATTTTGGAAAGTAGACCCCTTAAGGAACTTATCTAGATGTGTGGTGAGCACTTTGACCCAACAAGTGCTTCACAGAAGTTTATAATGCAGAGCCGTAAAAATAAAAAATCTTATTTTTTTCACAAAAATGATCTTTTCGCCCCCAATTTTTTATTTTCCCAAGGGTAAGAGAAGAAATTAGACCACAAAAGTTGTTGTGCAATTTGTCCTGAGTGCGACGATACCCCATATGTGGGGGTAAACCACTTTTTGGGCGCATAGCAGAGCTCGGAAGGGAAGGAGCGCCATTTGACTTTTCAATGCAAAATTGACTGGAATTAAGATGGGACGCCATGTTGGTTTGGAGAGCCCCTGATGTGCCTAAACATTAAAACCCCCCACAAGTGACACCATTTTGGAAACTAGACCCCCTAAGGAACTTATCTAGATGTGTTTTGAGAGCTTTGAACCCCCAAGTGTTTCACTACAGTTTATAACGCAGAGCCGTGAAAATAAAAATTGTTTTTTTTTTTCACAAAAATGATTTTTTAGCCCCCAGCTTTGTATTTTTACAAGGGTAACAGAATAAATTGGACCCCAAAAGTTGTTGTCCAATTTGTCCTGAGTACGCTGATACCCAATATGTGGGGGGGAACCACTGTTTGGGCTCATGGCAGAGCTCGGAAGGGAAGGAGCGCCATTTGGAATGCAGACTTAGATGGATTGGTCTGCAGGAGTCACGTTGCATTTGCAGAGCCCCTGATGTACCCAAACAGTACAAACCCCCCACAAGTGACCCCATATTAGAAACTAGACCTCCCAAGGAACTTATCTAGATGTGTTGTGAGAACTTTGAACCCCTAAGTGTTTCACTACAGTTTATAACGCAGAGCCGTGAAAATAAAAATTCTTTTTTTTTCACAAAAATGATTTTTTTAGCCCCCAGCTTTGTATTTTTACAAGGGTAACAGAATAAATTGGACCCCAAAAGTTGTTGTCCAATTTGTCCTGAGTACGCTGATACCCCATATGTGGGGGGAACCACTGTTTGGGCGCATGGCAGAGCTCGGAAGGGAAGGAGCGCCATTTGGAATGCAGACTTAGATGGAATGGTCTTGCAGGTGTCACATTGCGTTTGCAGAGCCCCTGATGTACCCAAACAGTACAAACCCCCCACAAGTGACCTCATATTGGAAACTAGACCTCCCACGGAACTTATCTAGATGTGTTGTGAAAACTTTGAACCCCCAAGTGTTTCACTACAGTTTACAACGCAGAGCCGTGAAAATAAAAAATCCTTTTTTTTCCCACAAAAATGATATTTAGCCCCCCAAATTTTTATTTTCCCAAGGATAACAAGAGAACTTGGACCCAAAAAGTTGTTGTCCAATTTGTCTCGAGTACGATGATACCCCATATGTTGGGGTAAACCCCTGTTTGGGCGCACGGGAGAGCTCGGAAGTGAAGGAGCACTGTTTTACTTTTTCAATGCAGAATTGGCTGGAATTGAGATCGGACGCCATGTCGCGTTTGGAGAGCCCCTGATGTGCCTAAACAGTGGAAACCCCCCAATTATAAATGAAACCCTAATCCAGACGCACCCCTAACCCTAATCCCAACTGTAACCCTAACCACACACCTAACCCTGACACACCCCTAATTCTAATCCCAACCCTAATCCCAACCGTAAATGTAATCCAAACCCTAACCATAGCCCTAACCCTAGCCCTAACCCTAGCCCTAGCCCTAACTGTAGCCCTAATGGGAAAATGGAAATAAATACATTTTTTTTTAATTTTATTATTTTTCCCTAAGGCTAGGTTCACATTGCGTTAGGGAAATCCGTTTAGCGCTAGCGGATTGCGCTAACGCAATGTCTTTTTAGGTGTCGTGTTTAGTGGTCGCGTTAACGTCCCCGCTCTGGAAGATCGGGGATCGGACCTCGGGCGCGCCGCGGACGCTGCAAGCAGCGTCCGAGGCGCGCCACAAAAGAACGGCACCTTGCTAGCGCGAGCCGAAAATGGCACGCTTTAGCGATGCACTACACCCGAAAATCACATTGCTGTCAATGGTTGTGCTAACGGACCCGTTGCACGGCGTTAATTGTGACATTTTCGCCGTGCAACGCTGTCCGTTAGCGTTAACCCATTAACGCAATGTGAACCTAGCCTAACTAAGGGGGTGATGAAGGGGGGTTTGATTTACTTTTATAGCGTTTTTTATATCGGATTTTTATGATTGGCAGCCGTCACACACTAAAAGACGCTTTTTATAGCAAAAAAGTTTTTGCGTCTCCACATTTTGAGGCCTATAATTTTTCCATATTTTGGTCCACAGAGTCATGTGAGGTCTTGTTTTTTGCGGGACGAGTTGACGTTTTTATCGGTTACATTTTCGGACACGTGACAGTTTTTGATCGCTTTTTATTCCGATTTTTTGTGAGGCAGAATGACCAAAAACCAGCTATTCATGAATTTCTTTTGGGGGAGGCGTTTATACCGTTCCGCGTTTGGTAAAATTGATGAAGCAGTTTTATTCTTTGGGTCAGTACGATTACAGCGACACCTCATTTATATCATTTTTTTTATGTTTTGGCGCTTTTATACGATAAAAACTATTTTATAGAAAAAATAATTATTTTGGCATCGCTTTATTCTGAGGACTATAACTTTTTTATTTTTTTGGTTATGATGCTATATGGTGGCTCGTTTTTTGCGGGACAAGATGACGTTTTCAGAGGTACCATGGTTATTTATATCCGTCTTTTTGATCGCGTGTTATTCCACTTTTTGTTCAGCGTTATGATAATAAAGCGTTGTTTTTTGGCTCGTTTTTTTCCTTTTCTTACGGTGTTCACTGAAGGGGTTAACTAGTGGGCCAGTTTTATAGGTCGGGTCGTTACGGACGCGGCGATACTAAATATGTGTACTTTTATTGTTTTTTTGGTTTTTTTTTAGATAAAGAAATGTATTTATGGGAATAATATTTTTTTTTTTCTTCTTTATTTAGGAATTTTTTTTTTTTTTTTTTTACACGTGTGGAAATTTTTTTTTTTTACTTTTTCACTTTGTCCCAGGGGGGGACATCACAGATCACCGATCTGACAGTGTGCACAGCACTCTGTTAGATCGGTGATCTGACATACAGCCGGGCAGGATTAGAGCTGCAGCTGCAGCCTGATCCTGACCCGGAAGTGCTCCCTGCAGGACCCGGATGCAGCCCTGCGGCCATTTTGGATCCGGGGACTGCAGGGAGAAGACGCTCGGTACACGGTGAGTACATCACCGTGTACCGATCGTCTCAGGGAAGCCCGCAGGGAGCCCCCACCCTGCGCGATGCTTCCCTGCACCGCCGGCACACCGCGATCATCTTTGATCGCGGTGTGCCGGGGGTTAATGTGCCGGGAGCGGTCCGTGACCGCTCCTGGCACATAGTGCCGGATGTCAGCTGCGATAGGCAGCTGACACCCGGCCGCGATCGGCCGCGCTCCCCCCGTGAGCACGGCCGATCGCATATGACGTACTATCCCGTCACTGGGAATTAAGTCCCAGGTCACCTGGACGGGATAGTATGTCATATGGGATTAAGGTTAATAATGTATTATCAATTATTATTATTTTTTCCAAATATAAATTCCATATTACTGTTCTGATAATAATTATATGAATATTATTGATTGCTATGGTACGCTGTGATATTATAAGTTAGGAAAATTACCAGATTTGGTATAGAATAGGGAATGAAGACTTCAATCAAAATACTTGATGTTAATAGTTTTCATATTCCTAAATTCAATTGATTCTTAAAAGTTGCAAGAAAAAGCCGCTATCCAAAAGTTCCACAAAGTAACTCTTAGGAGTCGAGTTTCCTCTGCTGCATAGGGGGAATCTCGATCCGTGTCTGCTGCGGTCTCCCATTCTGCATCGGCCGCAGTGGGGTCTGCTCAGCGGAGGCGTCGCTCCCAGCGTCTTGCTGGGACTGATTCTGTGCAAAGGGTTACTGTTGCCTTTTCTGGCTCTCCTGTTGTACCCTGCACTGATCTGCGGCGAGCGGGCTTCTCTGGGACTAAGTCCTTATTTGCACACACTGAGCATGCCCAGGGCAAGATCTCCGTTGGAGATCGAGGGTCACATGCTCAGGTACTGCAGCACATTCCATTGGTCCTCCAGGAAGGTCCTGAAAGGGCAAAACTTCAGTAGCAGCTTCCTGTGCTGCAACTATATAAACTGCGCATGACCGCACGGCCATGCGCTAGTATTGTCTTGATATATGTGTGTGCGTTGTGTGTGAAAGTTGCTCTTTAAAATACCCTCCCTATTGGATGACTGTTCGCGGAAGGTGTATGTTTGCTATCTAGCGCCCGACTTATCCAACAGCACGTTACACACATAACAGCGTCTAGTTGCTGTGACCGCCTGTACGGCGCCGTGCGCTTCCTCTGCGCTTTCCTTACCCAAGCCTGGGTGGTTAGTGGCGTTCGTCAGTGCGGCACTGCATGCACTCTCGTGCCTTTATATACTATTTTAATAGTTTCCTTACACACCCAGTTGCGGTGTTGTGCCAGCAAGTGGTCTAATCGGACTTCAATCCTGTGTTGGGGTTGTGTTCGCTGACTTCTTGTTCGCGCTCTATGTGCGGTACCGCGGTCCTGTGACTCAAAAGGATCGCTTCCTTCATGCAGGGTGAAGTTAACCCGTGCGTGTATACTTTTAGTACCGCCATATAGTCCGTCTTACTAGCGGCAGGTTCTTCCTGCACGGTGGACCCCGGGCAGCGAACGCACCATTTATAATAAATATCTATTTCTACTCGGTGCGTTCCGCTAGCCCTAACATAATACTAGCGCCAGGGTCTGGCTAGTAAATGGCGGACGGTCAGCGTCTACAGCGGTACATCCAGCAGTTGGAGGGTAGGTTGGCGGCTCTAGAGTGTGCAACCTCAGCTGTGGACGTTACTGCTGTCGCTGTTCAGGCTGCAAGTGCAGCTGCAGCCAGTTTGTCCGCTGCCACCCCTGCTCCGACCTTATCCCGTCTCCCGCTTCCAGACAAGTTTGCTGGTGACAGTAAGCTATGTAGGGGATTCGTGAGCCAGTGCTCCATACATCTCGAGCTGCTGGCTGCACGTTTCCTACGGAACGGGCGAAAGTGGGATTCATTTCATCTCTTTTGTCGGGCAGGGCGTTGGAGTGGGCAACGCCGCTTTGGGAACGTGGTGATCGTGTGGTATAGAGTGCTCCTATCTTCCTGGACGCTCTGAGGCAGGTCTTTTTGGGACCCCGTGTCACCCACGATACCGCGCTCCAATTGTTGGCAATTACTCAGGCTTCGTCCATGGTCAGCCAGTTCGCCATCCTATTCCGGACTCTAGCTTCTGAGCTGGAATGGCCGGATAAAGTCCTTATTCCGGTGTTCTGGAAAGGACTGGCAGATCATGTAAAGGACGCCTTGGCCACCAGGGAGATTCCCGCCACACTGGAGGAGCTTATTACTATAGCTACCCGCATCGATCTCCGTTTTAACAAGCGGAGGTTGGAGCGGACCCAGTGTAGGCAGAGGTTTCGGCTGGCTCCCACCTTTGCCAAACCGCTAGAATCTCCTGTTATGGCGTCCGACTCCCTTGAGGCCATGGAGGTTTCTCGAGCGGGACCTAGGTCTCAGACCGCTCGAGTACCTGTGGTGTGTAAAAATTGCCAGCAACCGGGACATTACGCTAATAAATGTCCACGGCGGTCGGGAAAACGATCGCGTCTAGTGACCATTGGAGGAGGTTCACTGGACACAGCGGCATTTTCCTCCAAATTGTCCTTTAAAGGGACAATCCTGTTAGGCACATCCACTCTTACAGTAGAGCTTTGTGTGGATTCAGGAGCAGAGGGAAATTTTATGTCTTCTGCTTTTGCTCTGCGCCACGCAATACCTCTGGTTATGCTTGCCAAACCAGTCACCGTTAGAGTGGTGAATGGGTCGACACTTCCATTACAGATCACACATCAGACTGTCCCTTTCACGTTAGCCATGTCCCCATCCCACCAGGAGATTATTTCCCTTCTTGTCCTTCCCGAGGGAATGGATGAGATTCTGCTGGGAATACCCTGGCTCCGTTTCCACTCCCCACATATTGAGTGGACCTCTGGGAGGATATTGGGTTGGAGTGAATCCTGCAAGGGCAGATGTGTGAAAGAGTGCGTTCAGGTTTCCACCACTGAGATACCCGCAGATCTCTCTACTCTCCCCAAATACTATTGGTCCTATGCAGACGTCTTCTCCAAAAAGGCCGCGGAGACCCTTCCGCCTCACCATCCCTATGACTGTCCTATAGATCTCTTGCCTGGAGCAGAACCTCCTCGGGGACGTGTCTATCCGCTCTCTCTCCCGGAAACGGAGGCTATGTCCCAATACATCCAGGAGAATTTGGCAAGAGGGTTTATTAGGAAGTCAGTGTCACCAGCAGGGGCAGGGTTCTTCTTCGTACAGAAGAAGAATGGAGAGTTGCGTCCGTGCATAGACTACAGGGGTCTTAACGCCATCACCGTTAAGAATAAGTACCCGCTGCCCCTGATTTCTGAGCTTTTTGATAGGCTACGGGGAGCTAAGGTATTTACCAAGTTAGACCTGCGGGGAGCTTATAACCTGATTTGCATCCGTGAGAGGGACGAATGGAAGACGGCGTTTAACACCAGAGATGGGCACTATGAGTATCTGGTGATGCCCTTCGGGCTCTGTAATGCCCCAGCCGTTTTCCAAGACTTTGTCAACGACATCTTCCGGGATATGCTTTCCACCTCGGTCGTAGTCTATCTGGATGATATTCTCATCTTTTCTCCAGATATTGACTCCCACCGGAGAGATGTTGGCAGAGTCTTCGACCTCTTACGGGCAAACTCTCTTTACGCAAAGTTGGAGAAGTGTGTGTTTGAGCAGGAGTCTTTACCTTTCCTGGGCTATATCATCTCTGCCCAGGGATTGGCTATGGATCCTGCCAAACTACAGGCTGTGATGGACTGGCAAGAACCCCATTCACTTAAAGCGGTGCAGCGCTTTATGGGGTTCATTAATTATTACTGCCAGTTCATTCCCCATTTCTCAACTTTGGTAGCTCCCTTGGTAGCCCTCACCAAGAAGGGAGCAAATCCCAAAGTGTGGTCTGAAGAGGTCTCCAGGGCCTTTTCTTCTACTAAGTCTCATTTTGCTAGCGCTCCCATCCTACATCGTCCCGATGTCGACAAGCCGTTTATAATGGAGGTGGATGCCTCTTCCGTTGGTGCTGGAGCAGTCCTCTTCCAAAAGGATGCTCAAGGTCGGAAGCATCCGTGCTTCTTCTTCTCCAAGACCTTCACACCAGCGGAGAGGAATTATTCCATCGGGGACAGGGAGTTGCTAGCGATGAAATTGGCTTTCTCAGAGTGGAGACATCTCTTGGAGGGGGCTCGTTTTCCCTTTCAAGTTTTTACAGACCACAAAAATTTGCTATATTTGCAAACAGCCCAGCGGCTAAATTCTCGCCAGGCCAGATGGTCCTTATTCTTCTCCCGATTCCACTTCACCCTCCATTATCTCGCTGGGGAGAAGAACATTCGAGCTGATGCTCTTTCTCGCTCTGTTGTGTCATCTGAGGAGGAGGAAGGAGAGCCTCGGCTTATTGTTCCTTCTGAGAGCTTGAGAACCGTGGCTCCGGTGTTGCTTGAGTCTGTGCCTCCGGGCAAGACTTTTGTGCCCATAAATTTGCGACCGGAGGTTCTCTCTTGGGCTCATTCCTCCAGGGTGGGTGGACACTTTGGGACAAAAAGGACATCTGAGCTGCTGGCGAGGACGTACTGGTGGCCGCATATGCTCCGAGATGTCAGAGATTACGTTCTGGCGTGTGTCTCATGCGCCAAAAATAAGTCTCCTCGACAACGGCCGTCTGGGTTACTCTATCCCTTGCCGGTGGCAGACAGGCCCTGGGAGATGGTCGGGATGGACTTTGTAGTGGGTTTGCCCAAGTCTCGCGGCTGTACCGTCATTTGGGTTATTACCGATCATTTCTCGAAAATGGAGCATTTGGTGCCGCTCCCACGGTTACCTTCTGCACGGGCCTTGGCAGCGTTGTTCATAAGACACATCTTCCGCCTACATGGCATGCCAGACAAAATTGTCAGTGACCGGGGTCCCCAGTTTGCGTCTCGGTTCTGGAGAGAGCTTTGTCGTCTTCTCAGCATTGAGTTAAATCTCTCTTCCGCATATCATCCCGAGACGAATGGGTTGGTAGAGAGGGCCAATCAGACTCTGGTCACATATCTACGACATTTTGTTTCTGCCAGGCAGGATGACTGGGCACCTTTATTACCATGGGCAGAGTTCGCCCTTAATAACGCTGTAGCCGACTCCACCGGTCAGACTCCTTTCCTCCTTAATTACGGCCAGCATCCGCGGGTTCCTTTGCCTATGCCCGTGTCCTCTGCTGACTCCAGGGTGGCAGACTGGGCAGTGGAGGCACGGGACATTTGGGACCGCACTCAGGATGCCATTCGGGCCTCTAAGGAGAGAATGAGGTCCTCCGCCGATGCTCATCGGCGCCCCGCTCCAACCTTTGCTCCTGGCGACTTGGTGTGGCTCTCCGCCCGTAACACCAGGCTGCGACTTGAGTCCACTAAGTTTGCTCCTCGCTACTTGGGTCCCTTCAAAGTGCTTGAACAGGTTAATCCTGTGGTTTATCGCTTGTCTCTTCCGCCACGACTGGGTATCACCGACACCTTTCATGTGTCCCTCCTGAAACCCGTGTACATGTCCCGGTTTTCCGAGTCATCTGCTGGGACATCGGGTTCGTCTTCGGACGATTATGAGGTGAATGCTATTTTGGGGTGCAAGGTGGTACGTGGCAAAAAAATTTTTTGGGTGGACTGGAAGGGTTATGGTCCTGAGAGCCTGCTGAGCACATTCGGGCACCGCAGCTCATTGCTGCCTTCGAGCGTGGCGAGGCCCAAGGGGGGGGGCCCTGGGAGGGGGGTAATGTTAGGAGTCGAGTTTCCTCTGCTGCACAGGGGGAATCTAGATCCCTGTCTGCTGCGGTCTCCCATTCTGTACCGGCCGCAGTGGGGCCTGCTCAGCGGAGGCGTTGCTCCCAGCGTCTTGCTGGGACTGATTCTGTGCAAAGGGTTACTGTTGCCTTTTCTGGCTCTCCTGTTGTACCCTGCACTGATCTGCGGCGAGCGGGCTTCTCTGGGGCTAAGTCCTTATTTGTACACACTGAGCATGCCCAGGGCAAGATCTCCCGTTGGAGATCGAGGGTCACATGCTCAGGTACTGCAGCACATTCCATTGGTCCTGCAGGAAGGTCCTGAAAGGGCAAAACTTCAGTAGCAGCTTCCTGTGCTGCAACTATATAAACTGCGCATGACCGCACGGCCATGCGCTAGTATTGTCTTGATATATGTGTGTGTGTTGTGTGTGAAAGTCGCTCTTTAAAATACCCTCCCTATTGGATGACTGTTCGCGGAAGGTGTATGTTTGCTATCTAGCGCCCGACTTATCCAACAGCACGTTACACACATAACAGCGTCTAGTTGCTGTGACCGCCTGTATGGCGCCGTGCGCTTCCTCTGCGCTTTCCTTACCCAAGCCTGGGTGGTTAGTGGCGTTCGTCAGTGCGGCACTGCATGCACTCTCGTGCCTTTATATACTATTTTAATAGTTTCCTTACACACCCAGTTGCGGTGTTGTGCCAGCAAGTGGTCTAATCGGACTTCAATCCTGTGTTGGGGTTGTGTTCGCTGACTTCTTGTACGCGCTCTATGTGCGGTACCGCGGTCCTGTGACTCAACAGGATCGCTTCCTTCACGCAGGGTGAAGTTAACCCGTGCGTGTATACTTTTAGTACCGCCATATAGTCCGTCTTACTAGCGGCAGGTTCTTCCTGCACGGTGGACCCCGGGCAGCGAACGCACCATTTATAATAAATATCTACTTCTACTCGGTGCGTTCCGCTAGCCCTAATAGTAACAATGCTATGATTTCTGCGTAACAATAGACTGTAAATTGAAATTCATGTCACCACTGACAACTACAACTGCAGTATCCATCACTGACAACCATGATTGCAGTATCTAAACTGACAACCACAATTGGAGAGGACGATGCTCCTATGATGCTAAAATGAACTGTTATCACGTTTTTTATCACGTTCCAGGGATTTCCCATCACCTATAAAGCTTCCATGAAAGTTGGTGAACAATACGGTAATTGTCAGGAAGCTACAACCCTGACATGCGTCCTGTGTATTAGGACAAAGAACTGGTTATGGTGCTATGTTTAGAAAGGAAGAATCAATTTAACCCTTGCTGTGCTGATCAAAGATCATACCTGTTCCAAGACCAATACGAATGATATGGAAGGATTCCAGAAATATCCAAGACGAGCCAATGTAAGTCCTGGTCTTTAAAGGGGACACTGCACAAATATTAAAGCTACATTTCATCTACAGACTTTGTTTTCTTATCAACATTTGAATTTATGGACTTTGATTGACACATGACACACGGTCTCTAAAATATCTATATGCTATCAAACATTTCAAAAGAATTATAATAAAGATTGTTTTAAAAGAACCAAGAAGACAGAATACATCAAGATGAAGACTGTTGTGAATTCCGCTCTTGGGCTCCCTCCGGTGGTTGTAAGTGGCACTTTTGTGAGTTCTGCTCTTGGGCTCCCTCCGGTGGTTTTAAGTGGTATGGCTGCTCCTTGGATTTAGCAGTCTGCAGCTGCTTCCACTGATTGTCTTTCTGCTCGGCTTTTATGCCTGACCCTTCCCTTCAGCCAGTGCCACTTGTCAATTGGTCCTGGTTGGATTCACATCTCTGCTTGGATTTCTGTTATCCTGATCAGTTCAGCAAAGATAAGTCCTGGCTTTGCTCTTTTCTGTCCACATGTTGTGGACTTAATTGTTCTGTGCATTCTATGTTTTGTCCAGCTTGTCAGTATGGATTTATTCTGTTAGCTGGAAGCTCTGGGAAGCAGATTTACCCTCCACACCTTTAGTCAGGTGTGGAGATTTTTGTAAACTCTGTGTGGATGTTTTGTAGTTTTTATACTGACCGCACAGCATCCTGTCCTGTCCTATCTATCTAGCTAGTATGGCCTCCTATGCTAAAATCTGATTTCATTTCTGCGTATGTTATTTCCCTCTCCTCTCACAGTCAATATTTGTGGGGGGCTATCTTTCCTTTGGGGATTTTCTCTGAGGCAAGATAGGTTTCCTGTTTCTATCTTTAGGGGAAGTTAGATCTTAGGCTGTGCCGAGGGGTACCCCCCACGGCTATTTCTAGTTGCGCTGCTAGGTTCAGGGTTTGTGGTCAGTACAGATACCACCTCCTTCAGAGCTCGTCCCATGTTGCTCCTAAACCACGAGTTCATAACAGTACAAGTGGTTCAAAATGAATTAAATGCATCTCAAAAGAAGGAGAAAAAAAAAATCTGAGCCATTTTTTTTCTGTGCTCTGTTTTGTCTTTTTTTTCCTCTTTATCTCTGGGTGGTTCAGGATTTTGGCGCTGACATGGATGTTCAGGGTTTGTTTTCTCGTGTGGATCAACTTGCTGCAAGAGTACAGAGTATCCAAGATTATGTTGTCCAGACTCCGGCTTTAGAGCCTAAAATTCCTACTCCTGATTTGTTTTTTGGGGACAGATCCAAGTTTTTGAACTTTAAAAATAACTGCAAATTGTTTTTTGCTTTGAAACCCCGTTCTTCTGGTGATCCCATTCAGCAAGTTAAAATCATCATATCCTTGCTGTGTGGTGACCCTCAGGACTGGGCATTTTCCCTTGAATCAGGGGATCCGGCATTGCTGAATGTAGACACATTTTTTCAAGCGCTCGGATTATTGTATGACGAACCTAATTCTGTGGATCATGCAGAAAAAACCCTGTTGGCCCTGTGTCAAGGTCAGGAAGCGGCAGAATTATACTGCCAGAAATTTAGAAAATGGTCTGTGCTCACTAAATGGAATGAGGATGCTCTGGCTGCAATTTTCAGAAAAGGTCTTTCTGAAGCCCTTAAAGATGTTATGGTGGGCTTCCCTACGCCTGCTGGTTTGAGCGAATCTATGTCTCTAGCAATTCAGATTGATCGGCGTCTGCGCGAGCACAAAGCTGTGCACCATATGGCAGTGTCCTCTGAGCAGAGTCCTGAGCCTATGCAATGTGATAGGATTTTGACTAGAACAGAACGGCAGGAATTCAGACGTCAGAATAAGCTGTGTTTTTACTGTGGTGATTCTGCTCATGTTATTTCTGATTGCCCTAAGCGTACTAAGAGGGTCACTAGGTCTGTTACCATCAGTACTGTACAGCCTAAATTTCTCTTTTCTGTGACCCTGATTTGCTCATTGTCGTCCTTTTCTGTCATGGCATTTGTGGATTCAGGCGCTGCCCTGAACTTAATGGACTTAGAATTCGCCAGGCGCTGTGGTTTTTCCTTGCAGCCTTTGCAGAGCCCTATTCCTTTGAGGGGCATTGATGCTACACCATTGGCCAAGGATAAACCTCAGTACTGGACGCAGATGACCATGTACATGGCTCCAGCACATCAGGAAGATTGCCGTTTTCTGGTGTTGCATTACCTGCATGATGTTGTTGTACTGGGTTTTCCATGGTTACAGGAACATAATCCGGTGCTGGATTGGAAAACTATGTCTGTGACTAGTTGGGGTTGTCAAGGGGTACATAGTGACGTTCCTTTGATGTCAATTTCCTCTTCCCCCTCTTCTGAGGTCCCTGAGTTTTTGTCGGATTTCCAGGATGTATTTGATGAGCCCAGGTCCAGTTCCCTTCCACCGCACAGGGACTGTGATTGTGCTATTGACTTGATTCCTGGCTGCAAGTTCCCTAAGGGCCGACTTTTCAATCTGTCTGTGCCAGAGCATGCCGCCATGCGGAGTTATGTTAAGGAGTCTTTGGAGAAGGGGCATATTCGGCCGTCTTCGTCACCATTGGGAGCGGGTTTCTTTTTTGTTGCTAAGAAGGATGGCTCCTTGAGACCCTGTATAGATTATCGTCTTCTTAATAAGATCACTGTCAAATTCCAATACCCCTTGCCTTTGCTTTCTGATTTGTTTGCTCGGATTAAGGGGGCTAGTTGGTTTACTAAAGGTACCTTCACACATAACGATATCGTTAACGATATCGTTGCTTTTTGTGACGTAGCAACGATATCGTTAATGAAATCGTTATGTGTGACAGCGACCAACGATCAGGCCCCTGCTGGGAGATCGTTGGTCGCTGAGGAAAGTCCAGAACTTTATTTCGTCGCTGGACTCCCTGCAGACATCGCTGGATCGGCGTGTGTGACACCGATCCAGCGATATCTTCACTTGTAACCAGGGTAAACATCGGGTTACTAAGCGCAGGGCCGCGCTTAGTAACCCGATGTTTACCCTGGTTACCAGCGTAAAAGTAAAAAAACAAACACTACATACTTACCTACCGCTGTCTGTCCCCGGCGCTGTGCTTCTCTGCACTCCTCCTGCACTGGCTGTGAGCGTTGGTCAGCCGGAAAGCAGAGCGGTGATGTCACCGCTCTGCTTTCCGGCCGCTGTGCAGTCAGTGCAGGAGGAGTGCAGAGAAGCACAGCGCCGGGGACAGACAGCGGTAGGTAAGTATGTAGTGTTTTTTTTTTTTTTTTACTTTTACGCTGGTAACCAGGGTAAACATCGGGTTACTAAGCGCTGCCCTGCGCTTAGTAACCCGATGTTTACCCTGGTTACTAGGGACCTCGGGATCGTTGGTCGCTGGAGAGCTGTCTGTGTGACAGCTCTCCAGCGACCAAACAGCGACGCTGCAGCGATCCGGATCGTTGTCGGTATCGCTGCAGCGTCGCTGAGTGTGAAGGTACCTTAAGATTGACCTTCGAGGGGCATATAATCTTGTTCGTATTAAACAGGGTGACGAATGGAAAACTGCATTTAATACGCCCGAAGGCCATTTTGAATACCTTGTGATGCCATTCGGGCTCTCTAATGCTCCATCTGTGTTCCAATCTTTCATGCATGATATTTTCCGTAATTATCTTGATAAATTCATGGTTGTATATTTGGATGATATTTTGATTTTTTCCGATGATTGGGAGTCTCATGTGAAGCAGGTCAGGATGGTATTCCAGATCCTTCGTGATAATGCTTTATTTGTGAAGGGGTCTAAGTGCCTATTCGGAGTTCAGAAGGTCTCTTTTTTGGGTTTTATTTTTTCTCCCTCGCCTATGGAAATGGATCCTGTTAAGGTCCAAGCCATTCATGACTGGAAAAATTTCAGAAATTTTTGGGCTTTGCTAATTTCTATCGCCGTTTCATTGCCAACTTTTCCAGTGTGGTTAAGCCCCTTACTGATTTGACGAAGAAAGGCGCTGATGTGACGAATTGGTCCTCTGCGGCTGTTGAGGCCTTTCGGGAGCTTAAACGCCGATTTACTTCTGCCCCTGTGTTGCGTCAGCCGGATGTTTCTCTTCCTTTTCAGGTTGAGGTTGACGCTTCTGAGATTGGGGCTGGGGCCGTTTTGTCTCAGAGGAATTCTGATGGTTCTTTGATGAAACCGTGTGCTTTTTTTTCCAGAAAGATTTCGCCTGCGGAGCACAATTATGACGTCGGCAATCGGGAGTTGTTGGCTATGAAGTGGGCATTTGAGGAGTGGCGACATTGGCTTGAGGGAGCCAAGCACCGCATTGTGGTCTTGACTGATCATAAGAATCTGATTTACCTCGAGTCGGCCAAGCGGCTGAACCCTAGACAGGCTCGATGGTCCCTGTTTTTCTCCCGTTTTGATTTTGTGGTCTCGTATCTTCCGGGATCTAAGAATGTTAAGGCTGATGCCCTCTCTAGGAGTTTTTTGCCTGATTCTCCTGGAGTCCTTGAGCTGGTTGGCATTCTTAAGGAAGGGGTGATTCTTTCTGCCATCTCCCCTGATTTGCGGCGGGTGCTTCAGGAATTTCAGGCTGATAAGCCTGACCGCTGTCCAGTGGGAAAGCTGTTTGTTCCTGATAGATGGACAAGTAGGGTAATTTCTGACTTTCATTGTTCAGTGTTGGCTGGTCATCCTGGGATTTTTGGTACCAGAGATTTGGTTGCTAGGTCCTTTTGGTGGCCTTCCTTGTCGCGGGATGTGCGCGCTTTTGTGCAGTCCTGTGGGACTTGCGCCCGGGCCAAGCCTTGCTGTTCCCACGCTAGTGGGTTGCTTTTGCCTTTGCCGGTCCCTGAGAGGCCCTGGACGCATATTTCCATGGATTTTATTTCGGATCTTCCTGTTTCCCAGAAGATGTCTGTTATCTGGGTGGTTTGTGACCGCTTCTCTAAAATGGTCCATCTGGTACCTTTGCCTAAGTTGCCTTCCTCCTTCTATTTGGTTCCATTGTTTTTTCAGCATGTGGTTCGTTTGCTGTTGTGAATTCCGTTCTTGGTTGTAAGTAGTATTTTTGTGAGTTCTGCTCTTGGGCTCCTCCTGTGGTCTTTAGTGGTATTGCTGCTTCTTGGATTTAGCTTCTCAGCTGTTTCCTTTGATTTTTTTTTTCAGCTCGGCTATATTAGTCTGGCCTTAGCCCTCAATCAATGCCAGTTGTCAATTGTCTCTGCCTGGAGTCATTGCTCGTTGGATTTTCCTGACACTCTGACCAAGTTCTGCTAAGCTAAGTCCTTCCATGTCCTTTGTAGTTCACTTATTGTGGACTTGTTGTTTTGTACTGTCTTGTTTTTTCTCATTTGTCCAGTTTATCAGTATGGATCTATTTAGCTAAACTGGAAGCTCTGGGCAGCAGAGTTTGCCCTCCACACCTTTAGTTAGGTGTGGAGATTTTTGCATTTCTCTGCGGTGGACTTTTTCTAGTTTTTTTTCTACTGACCGCACAGAGCTCTTTTCTGTACTTTCCTTTCTAGCTAGAAGCGGCCTCCTGTGCTCAATCTTGTTTCATACTACGTATGTCATTTCCTTCTCCTCTCACAGTCATTACATGTGGGGGGCTGTCTTTCCTTTGGGGATTTTCTCTGAGGCAAGATAGTTTTCCTGCTTCTATCTTTAGGGGTAGTTAGCTCTTAGGCTGTGACGAGTTGCATAGGGAGCGTTAGGAGCAATCCACGGCTGCTTCTAGTTGTGTGTTGAGCTTAGGGTCTGCGGTCAGTATAGATACCGACTGCTCAGAGCTAGTCTCATGTCGCTCCATAATCACCAGATCATAACAGTACATCTGGCCAAAATTGAACTGAATGCCTCTCAAAAGAAGGAAAAGAAAAGGAGTTCTGAGCCATTTTTTTTTCTTTGGTTTGTTTTGTCTTTTTTTCTTCCTCTTAATCTCTGGGTGATTCTGGATTTGGATGCAGGCATGGATATTCAAGGGTTATTTTCTCGTGTGGATCAGCTTGCTGCAAGAGTACAGAATATTCAAGATTTAGTTGCTCAGACTCCAGCCTTAGAGCCTAGAATTCCTACTCCGGATTTGTTTTACGGGGATAGATCTAAGTTTCTGAACTTTAAAAATAATTGCAAATTGTTTTTTTCTCTGAAACCTCGTTCCTCTGGTGATCCCACTCAACAAGTAAAAATTGTTATTTCTCTGCTACGTGGCAATCCTCAGGACTGGGCATTCTCTCTTGAGTCAGGGAATCCGGCATTGCTTAATACAGATGCATTTTTTCAATCGCTCGTATTGTATGACGAACCTAACTCTGTAGAGCATGCTGAGAAAACACTGTTGGCCCTGTGTCAGGGTCAGGAAGAAGCAGAGTTATACTGCCAGAAATTTAGAAAATGGTCTGTGCTCACTGGATGGAATGAGGACGCTCTGGCAGCCATTTTCAGGAAGGGTCTTTCTGAAGCCCTTAAAGATGTTATGGTGGGGTTTCCCATGCCTATTGGTTTGAGCGAATCTATGTCTCTAGCCATTCAGATTGATCGGCGCCTGCGTGAACGCAGGGTGGTGCACCATATGGCAGTGTCCTCTGGGCAGAGTTCTGAGTCCATGCAATGTGATAGGATCTTGACTAGAGCGGAACAGAGGGGATACAGACATCAGAATGGGTTGTGTTTTTACTGTGGTGATTCGGCTCATGCTATTTCTGATTGCCCTAAGCGTATTAAGAGGGTCGCCAGATCTGTTACCATTAGTACTGTGCACCCTAAATTTCTTCTGTCTGTGACCCTGATTTGCTCATTGTCATCTTTTTCTGTCATGGCATTTGTGGATTCAGGCGCTGCTCTGAACTTAATGGACTTAGAATTCGCTAGGCGCTGTGGTTTTTCTTTGCAGCCTTTGCAGAGTCCCATACCCTTGAGGGGTATTGATGCTACACCATTGGCCAAGAATAAACCTCAGTATTGGACTCCGCTGACTATGTGCATGGCTCCTGCACATCAGGAAGATTGCCGTTTTCTGGTGTTGCATAATTTACATGATGATGTTGTACTGGGTTTTCCATGGTTACAAGTACACAATCCAGTGCTGGATTGGAAATCAATGTCTGTGACTAGTTGGGGTTGTCAAGGGGTACATAGTGACGTTCCTTTAATGTCAATTTCCTCTTCCCCCTCTTCTGAGGTCCCTGAGTTTTTGTCAGATTTCCAGGATGTATTCGATGAGCCCAAGTCCAGTTCCCTTCCTCCACATAGGGACTGTGATTGTGCTATCGACTTGATTCCTGGCTGTAAGTACCCTAAGGGCTGACTTTTCAATCTGTCTGTGCCAGAGCATGCCGCCATGCGGAGCTATGTCAAGGAGTCTTTAGAGAAGGGGCATATTCGGCCGTCTTCGTCACCTTTGGGAGCGGGATTCTTTTTTGTTGCCAAGAAGGAGGCTCCTTAAGACCCTGTATTGATTATTGCCTTCTTAATAAGATCACGGTCAAATTCCAATATCCTTTGCCTTTGCTCTCTGATTTATTTGCTAGGATTAAGGGGGCTAGTTGGTTTACCAAGATTGACCTTCGAGGGGCATATAATCTTGTTCGTATTAAAAAGGGTGACGAATGGAAAACTGCATTTAATACGCCCGAAGGCCATTTTGAATACCTAGTGATGCCTTTCGGGATTTCTAATGCTCCTTCTGTGTTTCAGTCCTTTATGCATGATATTTTCCGCAATTATCTTGACAAATTCTTGATTGTGTATTTGGATGATATGTTGATTTTTTTCTAATGATTGGGAGTCTCATGTGAAGCAGGTCAGGATGGTATTCCAGATCCTTCGTGATAATGCTCTATTTGTGAAGGGGTCTAAGTGCCTATTTGGAGTACAGAAGGTTTCTTTTTTGGGGTTTATTTTTTCCCCTTCGTCTATAGAAATGGATCCTGTTAAGGTCCAAGCCATTCATGACTGGATTCAACCTACATCTGTGAAGAGCCTTCAGAAATTTTTGGGCTTTGCTAACTTTTATCGCCGTTTCATTGCTAACTTCTCTAGTGTGGTTAAACCCCTGACCGATTTGACTAAGAAAGGTGCTGATGTGACTAACTGGTCCTCTGAGGCTGTCGAGGCTTTTCAGGAACTTAAACGCCGATTTACTTCTGCCCCTGTCTTGCGTCAGCCGGATGTCTTTTCCTTTTCAGGTTGAAGTTGACGCTTCTGAGATTGGGGCAGGGGCCGTTTTGTCACAGAGGAATTCTGATGGTTCCTTGATGAAGCCATGTGCCTTCTTTTCTCGGAAGTTTTCGCCTGCGGAACGCAATTATGATGTCGGCAATCGGGAGTTGTTGGCTATGAAGTGGGCATTTGAGGAGTGGCGTCATTGGCTTGAGGGAGCCAAGTACCGCATTGTGGTCTTGACCGATCATAAGAATCTGATTTACCTTGAGTCGGCCAAGCGGCTGAACCCTAGACAGGCTCGGTGGTCTCTGTTTTTCTCCCGTTTTGATTTTGTGGTCTCGTATCTTCCGGGATCTAAGAATGTTAAGGCGGATGCCCTCTCTAGGATTTTTTTGCCTGATTCCCCTGGAGTCTTTGAGCCGGTTGGCATTCTTAGGGAAGGGGTGATTTTATCTGCCATCTCCCCTGTTTTACGGCGGGCGCTTCAGGAGTTTCAGGCTGATAAGCCTGACCACTGTCCTGTGGGGAAGCTGTTTGTTCCTGATAGATGGACAAGTAAGGTAATTTCTGAGGTCCATTGTTCTGTGTTGGCCGGTCATCCTGGAATTTTTGGTACCAGAAATTTGGTTGCTAGGTCCTTTTGGTGGCCTTCCTTGTCGCGGGATGTGCGTGCTTTTGTGCAGTCCTGTGGGACCTGTGCCCGGGCTAAGCCTTGCTGTTCCCGTGCTAGTGGGTTGCTTACACCTTTGCCCATTCCGGAGAGGCCTTGGACGCATATTTCCATGGATTTTATTTCAAATCTTCCTGTGTCCCAGAGGATGTCTGTTATCTGGGTGGTTTGTGACCGGTTCTCTAAAATGGTCCATTTGGTACCTTTGCCTAAATTGCCTTCCTCCTCTGATTTGGTTCCATTGTTTTTTCAACATGTGGTTCGTTTGCATGGCATTCCGGAGAATATTGTGTCTGATAGAGGTTCCCAGTTTGTTTCCAGGTTTTGGCGGGCCTTTTGTGCTAGGATGGGTATTGATTTGTCTTTTTCTTCGGCGTTCCATTCTCAGACAAATGGCCAAACTGAGTGAACTAATCAAACCTTGGAAACCTATTTGAGATGCTTTGTGTCTTCTGATCAGGATGATTGGGTGACTTTTTTGCCGTTGGCCGAGTTTGCCCTTAATAATCGGGCCAGTTCGGCTACTTTGGTTTCGCCTTTCTTTTGTAATTTTGGTTTCCATCCTCGTTTTTCTTCAGGGCAGGTTGAGCCTTCTGCTTGTCCTGGTGTGGATTCTGTGGTGGACAGGTTGCAGCGGATTTGGGCTCATGTGGTGGACAATTTGACATTGTCCCAGGAAAGGGCTCAGCGTTTTGCTAACCGCCGTCGGTGTGTTGGTCCTCGGCTTCGTGTGGGAGATTTGGTCTGGTTATCCTCTCGTCATGTTCCTATGAAGGTTTCTTCCCCTAAGTTTAAGCCTCGGTTTATTGGTCCTTATAAGATTTCTGAGATTATCAATCCTGTGTCTTTTCGTTTGGCCCTTCCAGCTTCTTTTTCCATCCACAATGTTTTCCATAGATCTTTGTTGCGGAGATATGTGAAGCCCGTTGTTTCATCTGTTGATCCTCCTGCCCCGGTGTTGGTTGAGGGGGAGTTAGAATATGTGGTTGAGAAAATTTTGGATTCTCGTTTTTCAAGTCGGAAGCTTCAGTATCTTGTCAAGAGGAAGGGTTATGGCCAGGAAGATAATTCTTGGGTTGTTGCCTCCGATGTTCATGCCGCCGAGTTGGTTCGTGCCTTTCATTTGGCTCGTCCTGATCGGCCTGGGGGCTCTGGTGAGGGTTCGGTGACCCCTCCTCAAGGGGGGGGGGTACTGTTGTGAATTCCGTTCTTGGTTGTAAGTAGTATTTTTGTGAGTTCTGCTCTTGGGCTCCTCCTGTGGTCTTTAGTGGTATTGCTGCTTCTTGGATTTAGCTTCTCAGCTGTTTCCTTTGATTGTCTTTTGGGCTCGGCTATATTAGTCTGGCCTTAGCCCTCAATCAATGCCAGTTGTCAATTGTCTCTGCCTGGAGTCATTGCTCTTTGGATTTTCCTGAAACTCTGACCAAGTTCTGCTAAGCTAAGTCCTTCCATGTCCTTTGTAGTTCACTTATTGTGGACTTGTTGTTTTGTACTGTCTTGTTTTTTCTCATTTGTCCAGTTTATCAGTATGGATCTATTTAGCTAAACTGGAAGCTCTGGGCAGCAGAGTTTGCCCTCCACACCTTTAGTTAGGTGTGGAGATTTTTGCATTTCTCTGCGGTGGACTTTTTCTAGTTTTTTTTCTACTGACCGCACAGAGCTCTTTTCTGTACTTTCCTTTCTAGCTAGAAGTGGCCTCCTGTGCTCAATCTTGTTTCATACTACGTATGTCATTTCCGTCTCCTCTCACAGTCATTACATGTGGGGGGCTGTCTTTCCTTTGGGGATTTTCTCTGAGGCAAGATAGTTTTCCTGCTTCTATCTTTAGGGGTAGTTAGCTCTTAGGTTGTGACGAGTTGCATAGGGAGCGTTAGGAGCAATCCACGGCTGCTTCTAGTTGTGTGTTGAGCTTAGGGTCTGCGGTCAGTATAGATACCACCTGCTCAGAGCTAGTCTCATGTCGCTCCATAATCACCAGATCATAACAGTTTGCATGGCATTCCGGAGAATATTGTGTCTGACAGAGGTTCTCAGTTTGTCTCTAGGTTTTAGCGGGCCTTTTGTGCTAGGATGGGCATCGATTTGTCTTTTTCTTCGGCGTTTCATCCTCAGACAAATGGCCAAACTGAGCGAACTAATCAGACTTTGGAAACCTATTTGAGATGCTTTGTGTCTGCTGATCAGGATGATTGGGTGGCTTTCTTGCCGTTGGCCGAGTTTGCCCTTAATAATAGGGCTAGTTCGGCTACTTTGGTTTCACCTTTCTTTTGTAATTTTGGTTTTCATCCTCGTTTTTCTTCAGGGCAGGTTGAGCCTTCTGATTGTCCTGGTGTGGATTCTGTGGTGGACAGGATGCAGCAGATTTGGACTCATGTGGTAGACAATTTGACGTTGTCTCAGGAAAAGGCTCAGCGTTTTGATAACCGCCATCGGTGTGTTGGTCCCCGGCTTCGTGTGGGGGATTTGGTTTGGTTGTCTTCTCGTCATGTTCCGATGAAGGTTTCTTCTCCTAAGTTTAAGCCTCGGTTTATTGGTCCTTATAAGATTTCTGAAATTATCAATCCGTTGTCTTTTTGTTTGGCTCTTCCTGCCTCTTTTGCCATTCATAATGTTTTCCATAGATCTTTGTTGCGGAGATATGTGGTGCCCGTTGTTCCCTCGGTTGATCCTCCTGCCCTGGTGTTGGTTGAGGGAGAGTTGGAATATGAGGTGGAGAAAATTTTGGATTCTCGTTTTTCAAGGCGGAGGCTTCAGTATCTTGTCAAATGGAAGGGTTATGGCCAGGAGGATAATTCTTGGGTTGTTGCCTCCGATGTCCATGCCGCCGATTTGGTTCGTGCTTTTCACTTGGCTCGTCCTGATCGGCCTGGGGGCTCTGGTGAGGGTTCAGTGACCCCTCCTCAAGGGGGGTACTGTTGTGAATTCCGCTCTTGGGCTCCCTCCGGTGGTTGTAAGTGGCACTTTTGTGAGTTCTGCTCTTGGGCTCCCTCCGGTGGTTTTAAGTGGTATGGCTGCTCCTTGGATTTAGCAGTCTGCAGCTGCTTCCACTGATTGTCTTTCTGCTCGGCTTTTATGCCTGGCCCTTCCCTTCAGCCAGTGCCACTTGTCAATTGTTCCTGGTTGGATTCACATCTCTGCTTGGATTTCCCTGTTATCCTGATCAGTTCAGCAAAGATAAGTCTTGGCTTTGCTCTTTTCTGTCCACATGTTGTGGACTTAATTGTTCTGTGCATTCTATGTTTTGTCCAGCTTGTCAGTATGGATTTATTCTGTTAGCTGGAAGCTCTGGGAAGCAGATTTACCCTCCACACCTTTAGTCAGGTGTGATTTTTGTAAACTCTGTGTGGATTTTTTGTAGTTTTTATACTGACCGCACAGCATCCTGTCCCGTCCTATCTATCTAGCTAGTATGGCCTCCTATGCTAAAATCTGATTTCATTTCTGCGTATCTCCTCTCACCGTCAATATTTGTGGGGGGTTATCTTTCCTTTGGGGATTTTCTCTGAGGCAAGATAGGTTTCCTGTTTCTATCTTTAGGGGAAGTTAGATCTTAGGCTGTGCCGAGGGGTCTAGGGAGTGTCAGGTACCCCCCACGGCTATTTCTAGTTGCGCTGCTAGGTTCAGGGTTTGCGGTCAGTACAGATACCACCTCCTTCAGAGCTCGTCCCATGTTGCTCCTAAACCACCAGTTCATAACAGAAGACCAGATGACATCAGATGATGATGATCGGACCTGAGATGCTTCAATTATGTATAGGGAAGTATAATTATATATTTTATTGGTCACGGCTTACCATAACATGAATTTACATATCATTATGCTATTGAGTTAATATTATTATAATGGACATTAAATTATTTTACCAAAGAAGAAAGAATATCTTATTATCAATATATCTACTTTGAGGGTTCAAATCAATGTCTGTCACCCTCAAAAGGGGGAATTGTTAAATATTAATTAAATTATTGAATTATTATACTCAATTCTGTACGGAGCCTCTTGGAAGGTTTTGCTGACATTACAAAAAGCTATTTCTGTATATTTAGCTCAGAGTAAAAGTTAACACCATAAAGAGAGAACACGTACTCTATTGGACATATATAATCATGGCTCTTAGGGGCCATGATTACCTTGGGGCTGTCACTTGGAGGCTGTCCTTTGGGCCTCCTCTTTCACTCTCTATGGACTTCAGACTTCACACAGAAGGAATGAACAGCTGGTAGCCATGTGCTTCTGAAGACTTCTACCATACTCCATGACAGAGACAGATGCCATTTACCATTCAGAATGTCAGGAAAGATGAGGAACAAACTTTAATATGGAAAAATGGACAATTTGTAACTATTTCATCTATTTTTATGTTTTGCTGTGATGATGCTTTTTGATCGACAATCCAATAAACCACTTCCTTTTTTTTATGATATCGCACCTGGTAAAGAGTCCTGATTAAATAAATATACGAAAAAAGCATATTTAACATGCTTTAGCCTCAAATTTATGATTTTCACAGTGGATAAGAGAAAAGACACCATAATTTGTTATGCAATATCTCTTGAACGCAATGATACAACATATGTGGTCAAACACTTTCGGTTGGGCTCGTGTCAGGGATTGGAAAGAAAAGAGCGTTATTCGTCTTGAATATATTGAAAATGCCATGTCGCATCAGTAAAGCCCCTGAGATATGAAAAAAATCAGAAACCCCCAAACAAGTGACCCAATTTTGGAAACTAAATCCCTCAAGGAATTCATTTAGGGGTATGTTAAGCATTTTTAACCTACAGGTGATTGACAAAACTTTATAAATTTTAGATGTGAGAAAGAAAAATTATAATTTACACGAGGGGTAATGGGAGAAATTGGATCCTGCAATTTGTTATGCAATTTTTCCCGAATGTGGCAGTAGCTCATATGTGTTTGCACAGTGCTGCTTGACCACACAGCAGGGATTCGATGGGAAGAAGCGCTACTTGGCTTTAAGAATGCAGATTTTGCTTGAATAGATTGTGGGCTCCATTAGCTGAGCCCCTGAGGTGCCAGAACAGCAGAAACTCTCACAAGTGACCCCATATTGGACACTTCACTACCATAGGTATTCCTCTAGGGCAGGGGTCCCCAACTCCAGTCCTCAAAGCCCACCAACATGTCATGTTTTCAGGATTTCCTTACTCTTGCCCAGGTAATAATTGCATCACCTGTGCAATGCTAAGGAAATCCTGAAAACATGACCTGTTGGTGGGCCTTGAGGACTGGAGTTGGGGACCTCTGCTCTAGGGGAGTAGTGATGGAACATGGATACATCAGATTGTTGCTACATCATTCAACAATTGTTTCTCAGTTCTGTTGTGTGTACTAGCCTCATACTGTATTGGGAGCATCCTAAGGTGTGTGATGGACACTGTGGTAGGTCATCATATTATGATGTAGGACTAAGGGTCCTTACTATGTATAGGAAAATACACCCTGGGGGTATAAAACTATCAATGTGGGGGGCTTCAGTAAGGCTAAATGTAAAACCGCAAGAAACGAACTGGAGTGTAAGTTGGTATACATGCAACGTGGAGGTGCATGCTCACATTGGCCATTAAACAGACAAGCCCTAAAATAAAAGCAAAATGAGCAAATAACTTGTAGTAAGTAAATAAATGGCAACAGTGCATGTAAATATAACACTGGATACTTAGTTAACATTGTTTACGTAAAAAAAAAAAGACTTACAAGCCATCTCACCATTACAAAGTGACCCTAACAGACAGTCCTTACCATGTGTCAAATGAAGTCAATATGAATGTACACCAACTTACAATCCAGTTTATTTAATTTGTTTTTTCTTTAGGCAGAGTCAATCGATATGCTTACACCAATTGTATTCCAATCTACTCTATAAAGTGATGAATACCCATTGATCCCCTTGATATTTCTTATTCTTCTCCTTACTTTCCATCCTTGGAGATTCTTGATTATGCATATTCTACATCGATTTCATGATATTTGCAGCGTAATTATCTCTTTATTCATATGCTTTGATTCTTTATATACCGTAATTAAGTCTTTACATTACTAACTATATTTTTCTGCTCTTCCTCTTTAAGGCTTTGATTTTCAGTTCATTGTTATATTATGCTGTTACAAAATAAAAAAAAACTTTCAATTTGAAAAAAAAAGGAAAATTGCTACTTTCCTGTATGAGTTTTCAGATGTGTAACAAGATGTTTTCCGATTAAAACATTTCCCACATTCTGAACAAGAAAATGGCTTCTCCCGTGTGTGTATTTTCTGATGTCTGACAAGACATGATTTCGTTGTAAAATATTTCCCACATTCTGAACATGAAAATGGCTTCTCACCTGTGTGAATTTTCTGAGGTTTAGCAAGTTTTGATTTAGTACGATAATATTTCCCACATTCTGAACAAGAAAATGGCTTCACTCCTGTGTGAATTCTCTGATGTATAACAAGATGTGCTTTCTGATTAAAATATTTCCCACAATCTGATCATGAAAATGGCTTCTCCCCTGTGTGTTTTTTCAGATGTGCAACAAGATGTGCTTTCTGAATAAAACATTTCCCACAATCTGAACATGAAAATGGCTTCACCCCTGTGTGAATTCTTTGATGTCTAACAAGAGTTGATTTCTCTGTAAAACATTTCCCACAATCTGAACATGAAAATGGCTTCTCCCCTGTGTGATTTTGCAAATGTGTAACAAGATGTGCTTTCCGAGTAAAATATTTCCCACAATCTGAACATGAAAATGGTTTCTCCCCTGTGTGATTTTGCAAATGTGCAACAAGATGTTCTTTCCGATTAAAACATTTCCCACATTCTGAACATGAAAATGGCTTCTCCCCTGTGTGAATTCTCTGATGTGTAACAAGAGTTGATTTCCCTGCAAAACATTTCCCACATTCTGTACATGAAAATGGCTTCTCTCCAGTGTGAATTCTCTGATGTCTAACAAGAGTTGGTTTCAATGTAAACAGTTTCCCACATTCTGAACATGAAAATTGCTTCTCCTCTTTGTGAATTCTCTGATGTATATCAAGAGTTGGTTTCAATGTAAAACATTTCCCACATTCTGAACATGAAAATGGCTTCTCTCCTGTGTGAATTCTCTGATGTTTAACAAGTAAGGATTTCTCACTATAACATTTCCCACATTCTGAACATGAAAATGGCTTCTCCCCTGTGTGATTTTGCAAATGTGCAACAAGATGTGCTTTCCGATTAAAACATTTCCCACATTCTGAACATGAAAACGGCTTCTCCCCTGTGTGAATTCTTTGATGTCTAACAAGACTTGATTTATCTGTAAAACATTTACCACAATCTGAACATGAAAATGGCTTCTCCCCTGTGTGAATTCTTTGATGTATAACAAGACTTGATTTCTCTGTAAAACATTTGCCGCATTCTGAACAAGATAATGGCTTCTCTCCTGTGTGAATTCTCTGATGTATAACAAGATATGCTTTCTGATTAAAACATTTCCCACAATCTGAACATGAAAATGGTTTCTCACCTGTGTGATTTTGCAAATGTGCAACAAGATGTGCTTTCTGAATAAAACATTTCCCACAATCTGAACATGAAAATGGCTTTGCCCCTGTGTGAATTCTTTGATGTCTAACAAGAGTTGATTTCTCTGTAAAACATTTCCCACAATCTGAACATGAAAATGGCTTCTCCCCTGTGTGATATTTCAGATGTGCAACAAGTTGTGCTTTCTGAATAAAACATTTCCCACAATCTGAACATGAAAATGGCTTCACCCCTGTGTGAATTCTTTGATGTCTAACAAGAGTTGATTTCACTGTAAAACATTTCCCACAATCTGAACATGAAAATGGCTTCTCCCCTATGTCAGCTTTTTCATGTTCAACAGTCCTTTTGTGACTTTTGCTTTGCATATCTGTCTTTGATGAAGCAGAAAAAAGGACTTGCTGAAAAGGATTAGATGAAAGATTTTTTCTGTTGAGATCTGGAGGTGCGTTTGGTATAATGACATGTTCTTCACAAGTATCTGATATGATACCAAGATTATCTGCTGAAATATTTGAGAATATCAGACATCCCTCTGAGCTCCTGGTACAGTCATCTGCGAAGAATCAAAAATGATTTCATTATTTGTCAGTCAGTATACTACATTACATTGTAATTATATTGTATACTTTGTAGCATTTGTGTGCAAACTGTAATACAATACAATTATTGACAGACTAAGGCTAAGTTCACATTTGCGTATATGTGTGCATCAGAAACATCTGCATGCGCAAACGCATGCCAAAACGCATGCAAAATCATGTTTACGCAACGTTTTTTATCCTCATCAGCTTACTAATGACGGCAAAAAAACGCTGCGTGTGCATGCATTTGTATGCATTTTTGCCTGCATTTAGGTTGTTTATGTGCATGCGTTCGATATCTCCAGGATTGTGTTATCAATGGGCGTGTCTCAAAACAGTTCCTGGACATGCACAGTCCAAAGTACGCAAGCACATCAAACGCATGTCCTTGCGTACCAATGCGTTCCCATAGACAGTAATGCGTGTTTTTTAACGCACTCAATCCGCAATCATCTGCATGTGCATGGCTGCGCATAATTGACGCCTCAAAAAATACAACGTTGCATTCTTCGGACACCGCCGCATACCGCGAAACGACGCATGCGTACACATCCACATGCGAAAACGTGCAAAACGCATGTCCCTGCGTAGACTATGTTAAAAATATGTACGCATTACGCATGCGGATCTAATGCTGCGTACAGATATGCAAATGTGAACCCGGACAATAGACAATAAAGAGCGACTGAGATTAAAGTGTTAGGTCACCAGGTAATGTCCTTACTAGTGATGAGCGAATATACTCATTACTCGAGATTTCTCAAGCATGCTCGGGGGTCCTCTGAGTATTTTTTAGTGCTCGGAGATTTATTTTTTATTTCCGCAGCTGAATGATTTACATCTGTTAGCCAGCATAAGTACATGTGGGGATTCCCTAGCAACCAGGCCACCCCCACATGTACTTATGCTGGCTAACAGATGTAAATCATTCATCTGCGGCAATAAAAACTAAATCTCCGAGCACTAAAAAATACTCAGAGGACCCCCGAGCATGCTCGAGAAATCTCGAGTAATGAGTATATTCGCTCTGGAAACTCATAAAAGGGATCTGTAATCAGTTTTATTAGGAGATTCCTTCTCATATATTCTCCGACTGGTACAAGCACAGCACTATAGCACCGAGCAAAGCACATCGGAGCAGATTGGTCATGTTCACAAGTCATGTCTTTGGAGAAAAAGTAAGATTTTTATATATTTTATATATTTTTACTGACATAATTAAACAGTAAATACAAGAAAGGAAAAAAAGTCCTTCATATTCTTATATATGTCATGCAAGCCAACAGAAACAATGGCTAAATATGGGAGCACCAGGGGATCTGAAAAAGGATTTGCAGCAGTGTCCTATGGAAACATAGTTGTCTGTCCCTGGTTCTTTTGTAGATCACAACCTTACATTGGTGCTTTAACCCCTTAACCACAAGCTTTTTTCGATTTTGTGTTTTTGTTTTTTGATCCCCTTCTTCCCCGAGCCATAACTTTTTATTTTTCCGTCAATATGGCCATATGAGGGCTTATTTTGTGCGGGACAAGTTGTACTTTTGAATGACATCATTGGTTTTACCATGTCGTTTACTAGAAAAGGGAAAAAAATTCCAAGTGCAGTGAAATTGAAAAAAGAGTGCAATCCCACACTGGTTTTTTGTTTGGCTTTTTTGCTAGGTTCATTAAATGCTAAAACTGACCAGCCATTATGATTCTCCAGGTCATTACGAGTTCATAGAACCAAACGTGTCTAGGTTATTTTTTCTATAAGTGGTAAAAAAAAAACAAACAAACTTTGTTTTAAACAAATTGAGCAATTTTCCGATACCCATGGCATCTCCATTTTTCGTGATCTTGGGTTGGGTGAGGGCTTATTTTTTGCGTACTGAGCTGGCGTTTTTAATGATAGCATTTTGGAGCAGATACGTTTTTTTGATCACCCGTTATTGCATTTTAATGCAATGTCGTGGCGACCAAAAAAAAGTAAATCTGGTGTTTTGAATTTTTTTTCTCGCTACGCTGTTTAGCGATCAGGTTAATCCTTTTTTTTTTTTTATTGATAGATCGGCCGATTCTGAATGCGGCGATAACAAATATGTGTATGTTTGATTTTTTTAATTGTTTTATTTTGAATGGGGTGAAAGGGGGGTGATTTGAACTTTTTAAAAAAATATGAAAAAAATAAAAATATAAAACATTTTTTTTTCTTTTACTTTTGCTATGCTTCAATAGCCTCCATGGGAGGCTAGAAGCTGGCATAGCCTGATCGGCTCTGCTACATAGGAGCGATGCTCAGATCCCTCCTATGTAGCTGAATTACAGCATAGCTATGAGCGCCGACCACAGGGTGGTGCTCACAGCAATCTGGCATCATCAACCATAGAGGTCAAGGAGACTCCTGTTAGTCATGCTGATGCATCGCTCACCCCTGATCACGTGATGGGGGTCGACGATGTGTGCATTTCCAGCTCAATGGCCGGAAGCGCTAGTTAAATGCCACTGTCAGAGTTTGACAGCAGCATTTAACTAGTTAGTAGGCGTGAGCAGATCACGATTCTGCCCGCTGTTTAAAACAGCTGACATGTCCGGGCTTTGATGTGGGCTCACTGGTGGAGCCCGCATCAAAGCAGGGGTTCTGCCCTCGGACGTACTATTTTGTCCGAGGACAGAAAGGGGTTAAACTTTGTGAATCCTTCAAAAATGTTTCATATTTCTGCATAAATTTGACATTAAACTACATCAGATGTTGACACTAACGGCTCATACCCATATGTGAGAAAAAAAAGGTCCGATTTCCGGACCGAAAAAATGGACAAGTGCTATGCGAGTATAATGCGATTTTCACACCTAACATCCGATTTACATCCGAGTACATTGCGATTGCAATGTGATTTTAGCATAAGCTTTTACATACCGCAGTTCTCTGTATGTAAAAGCTCATGTTGAAATTGCATTGCAATACACAACTGTACACCTCCTTTTAAAACCAAATATTCTTCAAAACACATACACATATATATACACATACATACAGTATATATATTTATTTACTTATATAGCACCATTAATTCCATGGTGCTGTACATGAGACGGGGTTACATCAAAATACAAATATTACTTACAGTAAACAAACTAACAATGACAGACTGGTACAGAGGGGAGAGGACCCTGCCCTTGCGGGCTTACATTCTACAGGATTATGTGGAAGGAGACAGTAGGTTGAGGGTTGCATTAGCTCCGATGGTGTTGAGGTGGCCGTGTGGTCATTACAGGTTGTAACCTTCTTTGAAGAGGTGGGTTTTCAGGTTTCTTTTGAAGGATCCAAATGTGGTGGATAACCGGACGTGTTGGGGCACAGAATTCCAGAGGATGGGGTATAGTCAGGAGAAGTCTTGGAGGCGATTGGGTGAGGAGCGAATAAGCGTGGAGGAGAGAAGGAGGTCTTGGGAGGACCGGAGATTAGGTGAGGGAAGATATTGAGAGATTAGTTTGGAAATATACAGAGAAGAAAGGTTATGGATGGCTTTGTAGATCAGTGTTAGTAGTTTAAACTGGATACGCTGGGAAATTGGGAGCCAGTGAAGGGATTTGCAAAGAGGGGAAGCAGGAGTGTAGCGTAGCGAGGAGAGAGATTATTTAGTTGGGCAGCAGAGTTAGGGACAGACTGGAGGGGTGCAAGAGTGTTAGAAGGTATGCCACAGGAGAGGATGTTGCAGTAGTCGAGGCGGGAGATGATTAGGGCATGCACAAGCATTTTGGTAGAGTGAGGGTTGAGGAAAGGACGGATTCTGGAAATATTATAGGGCTCGAGGCAACAGGAGGTGGCAAGAGCTTGGATGTGCGGTTTGAAGGACAGGGCAGAGTCAAGGGTTACTCCGAGGCAGCGGATTTTGGGGACAGAGGAAAGTGTGATTTAATTTATTTTGATATATAGATCAGGTAGTGAAGATGTGCGAGATGGAGGAAAGATAATTAGTTCAGATTTGTCCACATTGAGCTTGAGGGAGATAGAGGAGAAGAAGGACGATATGGCTGATAGACACCCTGGGATTCTGGAGAGCAGAGAGGTGACATCTGGTACAGAGAGGTAGATCTGAGTGTCATCAGCATATAGATGGTACTGGAAGCCATAGGACCTTATGAGTTGTCCTAGGCCGAGTGTATAGATTGAGAAGAGTAAGGGCCCTAGGACAGAGCATTGAGGGACACCAACAGAGAGAGAGCTAGATGCAGAGGTATGGGAGTAGGAAACGCTAAATGTGCGGTTGGTAAGGTAGGAGATCCAAGACAGGGCAAGGTCTTTGACACCAAAGGAAGAGAGGATCTGTAGTAGGAAGCAGTGGTCAACTGTGTCAAAGGCAGAGGACAGGTCTAGAAGGAGGAATATAGAGAATTGTCTGTTAGCTTTGGCTGTAAGTAAGTAGTTAGTAAGTTTGGTCAGGGCAGTCTCAGTGGAATGGTGGGGACGGAAGCCAGATTGTAGGTTGTCGAAGAGGGAATTAGATGCAAAGTGAGAGGAAAGTTCAGCATGGACGTGCTGCTAAAGGAGTTTGGAAGCAAATGGGAGCAAAGATATGGGGCGATAGCTAGACATAGCGCTTGGGTCAAGGGATGGCTTTTTGAGGATAGGTGTGATTGTGGTATGCTTGAAAGCAGAGGGGAAGGTACCAGAAGTTAGAGATAGGTTGAAGAGATGGGTTAGGGATGGGATTAGTGTGGTGGTGAGGTTGGGGAGGAGGTGGGATGGGGTCAAGCGCACAAGTGGTGAGGTGTGATTTGGAGAGAAGATGAGCAATGTCCCCTTCAGTAATTTTGGAGAGGGAAGTTGTGAGGTTAGGGCATTGGTCTGGTAAATTATATATATATATATATATATATATATATATATATATATATATATATATATATATATTTTATACAGTATATATATTTTGTAGTGCACCGGTAGCAGTAAAGAGGCAGTGACCCGCAAAGTTCAAACATAAAAGTCTTTTTAATGTGTTATCTTCAACCAGAAAAGGTTCCAAGAATATAACTTCAGTACATATTATCAGTGTTCAATTCACACCAGTTCATAGTACACAGCTTCCTTTAGATTGCAGTCACTACACTTGCTAGTTCCCGTGGGTGTCCTGCACCGCTGTATAACAGTCTCTACTCACAGCCGTACACAGACATTGACATCCTCCTGTCTACACTTGTGACACGCGCCTGTCCTTCCTTCGGGCACAGGACAGTATACCTCCGGGCACAAGACCTGTCCACATCCGTGACCATCCATAGTGGACAGCAGCACCACTGTGTATGCTGTGGGTTGCCAGGCCTAACTCTGGCTCTGACACACCTGAGACTCCTCAAACTCAACTCTAAAAACCTCTCTATACTACAGGGCTTTTAACAATTGTAATCACAGCTACACCTGTGACTACAACACCCCCTCATGGCCTCACCATGCCTTTGTGTGCATCCTGGGGAGAACAAACAGCAAACCCTAGCCGTAACGGGTCACTGCCTCGCAATATATATATATATACACACACTGCTCAAAAAAATAAAGGGAACACTAAAATACCACATCCTAGATATCACTGAATGAAATATTTCAGTTGCAAATCCTTATTCATTACATAGTGGAATGTGTTGAGAGCAATAAAACATAAAAATGATCAGTGTAAATCAAAACTAATTTCCCTTGGAGGTCTGGATTTGGAATGATACTCAAAATCAAAGTGGAAAAGCAAATTACAGGCTGATCCAACTTCAGTGGAAATGCCTCAAGACAAGGAAATGATGTACAGTTGTATGTGTGTTGCCTCCATGTGCCTGTATGACCTTCCTACAATGCCTGGGCATGCTCCTGATGAGGATGCGGATGGTCTCCTGAGTGATCTCATCCCAGACCTGGACTAAAGTATCCGCCAATTCCTGGCTAGTTTGTGGTGCAACGCGACATTGGTGGATAGTGCAAGACATGATGTCCCAGATGTGTTCAATATGATTCAGGTCTGGGGAAGAGGCGGGCCAGTCCATAGCTTCAATGCCTTCATCTTGCAGTAACTGGTGACACACTCCTGCCACATGAGGTCTGGCATGGCTCTGCATTAGGAGGAACCCAGGGCCAACTGCACCAGCATATGGTCTCACAAGGGGTCTGAGGATCTCATCTCGGTACCTAATGACACTCAGGCTACCTCTGGCGAGCAAAGAAATGCCACCCCACACTATTACTGATCCACTGCCAAATCGGTCATGCTGAAGGATGTTGCAGGCAGCAGATCGCTCTCCGCGGCGTCTCCAGACACTGTCACGTCTGTCAAATGTGCTCAGTGTGAACCTGCTTTCATCTGTGAAGAGCACAGGGCACCAGTGGCGAATTTACCAATCCTGGTGTTCAGTGGCAAATGCCAATCGTCCTGGACGGTATTGGGCTGTGAGCACAACCCCCATCTGTGGATGTCGGGCACTCACAATCCGACTCCATGAGAATGGTCTAACCATTTGTGCAGACACATGCACATTTGTGGCCTGCTGGAGGTCATTTTCCAGGGCTTTTGCAGTGCTCCTCCTGTTCCTCCTTACACAAAGGCTGAGGTAGTGGTCCTGCTGCCGGGTTGTTGCCCTCCTACGGCCCACTCCACGTCTCCTGGTGTACTGGCCTGTCTCCTCGTAGTGCCTCCAGCCTCAGGACACTACACTGACAGACAGCAAACCTTCTTGCCACAACTCGCATTGATGTGCCATCCTGGATGAGCTGCACTACCTGAGCCACTTCTGTGGGTTGTAGAGTCCATTTCATGCTACCATGAGCATGAAAGCACAACAAACATTCAAAAGTGACCAAAACATCAGCTAGAAAGCATTGGTACTGAGAAGTGGTCTGTGGTTCCCACCTGCAGAACCACTCCTTTATTCATTGTGTCTTGATAATTGCCAATAATTTCCATCTGTTGTCTATTCCATTTGCACAACAGCATGTGAAATTGATTGTCAAACAGTGTTGCTTCCTAAGTGGACAGTTTGATTTCACAGAAGTATGATTTACTTGGAGTTATATTCTGTTGTTTAAGTGTTCCCTTTATTTTTTTGAGCAGTATATATGTGTATATATATATATATATATATATATATATATACATACACTGTATATATATACACACATATATATACACATACACACACAGTATATGTATATATATATATATATATATATTTTACACACATATACTGTATATACATACACACAGTGTACATATATATTTTAATATAATATAACGCTGGAAGCGTCACTCTGTCCGAAGCCTTTATAGACTGCGCAAGCGCCGGCGCAGTCTGGACCCCACAGAGTGACGCAGCCCAGGAGATCGCAGTATGCGTAAGCACTGAACGCACACCGCGATCTCCAACGGAGAAGCAGGGACGTACCAGGAGGGTTAGTATGCTATATTCACCTGTCCCGTTCCAGTGCTGCGTGCCGCTCCTTCTTCCGGGTCCTCTGCCTGTGACATTCAGTTCAGAGGGCGCGATGACGCGCTTAATGCGCGCCGCCCTCTGTCTGAACAGTCACAGCCAGAGGACCCGGAAGATGGAGCAGCACGCAGCACTGGATCAGGGCCAGGTGACTATAGCAAGTGCCGGGGGCCTGAGCTAGCGGCGACTCCGGCACCTGACCCCCACAGCGCACCGGTGTCACCCAGCGACGATAGGTGAGTATGTTATTTTTTTTTTATATATATCGCAGTAGCATATGGGGCATATAATACTATGGAGCATCTTATGGGGGCCATTAACATTTATGGAGCAGTATACGGGGCATATACTATGAAGCATCTTATGGGGGCCATAAACCTTTATGGTGCAGCATACGGGGCATATACTATGGAGTATCTTATGGGGGCCATAAACCTTTATGGAGCAGCATATGAGGCATATACTATGCAGCATCTTATGGGGGCCATCAACCTTTATGGAGCAGCGTATGGGGCATATGGTTGGGAGCAGCAAATTACAGAACGGTGGCGCAGGATAGGAGCAGCACATTACAGAACTGTGGTGCAGGATGGGAACAGCACATGACAGAATAGAGCAGCACATGACAGAATAGGGCAGCACATGACAGAATGGGTGTGCAGGATGGCAGCAGCACATGACAGAACGGGGGTGCAGGATGGAAGCAGCACATGACAGAACGGGGGCGCAGGATGGGAGCAGCACATGACAGGATGGGGGCGCAGGATGGGAGCAGCAAATGACAGAATGGAGGCGCAGGATGGGTGCAGCACATGTCAGAATGGGGCCGCAGGATGGTAGCAGCATATGACAGAACTGGGGCGTAGGATGACATGACAGGATTGGGGTACAGGATGGGACCACCACATCACAGGATTGGGGTACAGGATCGGAGCACGTGACAGGAAGACACTAGCACATCACAAGATGGAGGCACACAAAACAGGATGGGGGCAGCACATGACAGGATGGGGGCGCAAGATGGTAGCAGCACATGACAAGATTAGGGCGCAGGATGGAGGCAACATATACCAGGATGGAGACCATATACCAATATAAATGCTCGCCACCCGGGCATAGAACGGTATCAATAGCTAGTATATGTGTATATATATATATATATATATATATATATATATATATATATATATATATGTATGTATATCTATATATCTGTATGTATGTATGCATATATATATATATATATATATATATATATATATATATATATATATATATATAAATAGAAAAAATGGAACAGCACAATGCTCACCAGGTGCGGGTGCCTAGCCCCCTGGATAGAATGGTCCAAACATTCATCCAAATTGAATACTAAACAGGAAAAAGAAGGCAGCACTCCCAAAGTTTTCAAGTGAAAAAAGATGAAGATTTAATCGACCCACATCACTGTGCGACGTTTCGGCTCGCTGAGCCTTTTTCAAGGCTCAGCGAGCCGAAACGTCGCACAGTGATGTGGGTCGATTAAATCTTCATCTTTTTTCACTTGAAAACTTTGGGAGTGCTGCCTTCTTTTTCCTGTTTTTATATATATATATATATATATATATATATATATATATATATATATATATATATATATATATATATATATATATATATATATATATATATATATATATATATATATATATATACACACACCGTATATACTCGAGTATAAGCCGACTCGAGTATAAGCCGACCCCCCTAATTTTGCCACAAAAAACTGGGAAAACTTATTGACTCGAGTATAAGCCTAGGGTGGAAATGCAGCAATAGCCGGTGAATTTCAAGAATAAAAATAGATCATTATTGCCCCATAGCTGTGCCATATAGTGCTCTGCACCGTTCATTATTTCCCCATAGCTGTGCCATATAGTGCTCTGCACCGTTCATTATTGCCCCATAGCTGTGCCATATAGTGCTCTGCACCGTTCATATTTCCCCACAGCTCTGCCATATAGTGCTCTGCACCGTTCATATTTCCCCATAGCTCTGCCATATAGTGCTCTGCACCGTTCATATTTCCCCATAGCTATGCCCCATATAGTGCTCTGCACCGTTCATTATTGCCCTATAGCTGTGCCCCATATGGTGCTCTGCACCGTTCATTATTGCCCTATAGCTGTGCCCCATATGGTGCTCTGCACCGTTCATTATTGCCCTATAGCTGTGCCCCATACGGTGCTCTGCACCGTTCATTATTGCCCTATAGCTGTGCCCCATACAGTGCTCTGCACCGTTCATTATTGCCCTATAGCTGTGCCATATAGTGCTCTGCACCGTTCATTATTGCCCTATAGCTGTGCCCCATACGGTGCTCTGCACCGTTCATTATTGCCCTATAGCTGTGCCCCATACGGTGCTCTGCACCGTTCATTATTGCCCTATAGCTGTGCCCCATACAGTGCTCTGCACCGTTCATTATTGCCCTATAGCTGTGCCCCATATGGTGCTCTGCACCGTTCATTATAGCCCTATAGCTGTGCCATATAGTGCTCTGCACCGTTCATTATTGCCCTATAGCTGTGCCCCATACGGTGCTCTGCACCGTTCATTATTGCCCTATAGCTGTGCCCCATACGGTGCTCTGCACCGTTCATTATTGCCCTATAGCTGTGCCCCATACGGTGCTCTGCACCGTTCATTATTGCCCTATAGCTGTGCCCCATACGGTGCTCTGCACCGTTCATTATTGCCCTATAGCTGTGCCCCATACAGTGCTCTGCACCGTTCATTATTGCCCTATAGCTGTGCCATATAGTGCTCTGCACCGTTCATTATTGCCCTATAGCTGTGCCATATAGTGCTCTGCACCGTTCATTATTGCCCTATAGCTGTGCCCCATACGGTGCTCTGCACCGTTCATTATTGCCCTATAGCTGTGCCCCATACGGTGCTCTGCACCGTTAATTATTGCCCTATAGCTGTGCCCCATACAGTGCTCTGCACCGTTCATTATTGCCCTATAGCTGTGCCATATAGTGCTCTGCACCGTTCATTATTGCCCTATAGCTGTGCCATATAGTGCTCTGCACCGTTCATTATTGCCCTATAGCTGTGCCCCATACGGTGCTCTGCACCGTTCATTATTGCCCTATAGCTGTGCCCCATACGGTGCTCTGCGCCGTTCATTATTGCCCTATAGCTGTGCCCCATACGGTGCTCTGCGCCGTTCATTATTGCCCTACAGCTGTGCCCCATACGGTGCTCTGCGCCGTTCATTATTGCCCTACAGCTGTGCCCCATACGGTGCTCTGCACCGTTCATTATTGCCCTATAGCTGTGCCCCATACGGTGCTCTGCACCGTTCATTATTGCCCTATAGCTGTGCCCCATACGGTGCTCTGCACCGTTCATTATTGCCCTATAGCTGTGCCCCATACGGTGCTCTGCACCGTTCATTATTGCCCTATAGCTGTGCCCCATACGGTGCTCTGCACCGTTCATTATTGCCCTATAGCTGTGCCCCATATGGTGCTCTGCACCGTTCATTATTGCCTTATAGCTGTGCCCCATATGGTGCTCTGCACCGTTCATTAATGCCCTATAGCTGTGCCCCATATGGTGCTCTGCACCGTTCATTATTGCCCCATAGCTGTGCCCCATATGGTGCTCTGCACCGTTCATTATTGCCCCATAGCTGTGCCCCATATGGTGCTCTGCACCGTTCATTATTGCCCTATAGCTGTGCCCCATATGGTGCTCTGCACCGTTCATTATTGCCCTATAGCTGTGCCCCATATGGTGCTCTGCACCGTTCATTATTGCCCTATAGCTGTGCCCCATATGGTGCTCTGCACCGTTCATTATTGCCCTATAGCTGTGCCCCATATGGTGCTCTGCACCGTTCATTATTGCCCTATAGCTGTGCCATATAGTGCTCTGCACCGTTCATTATTGCCCCATAGCCGTGCCCCATATGGTGCTCTGCACCATTCATTATTGCCCCATAGCTGTGCCCCATATGGTGCTCTGCACCGTTCATTATTGCCCTATAGCTGTGCCCCATATGGTGCTCTGCACCGTTCATTATTGCCCTATAGCTGTGCCCCATATGGTGCTCTGCACCGTTCATTATTGCCCTATAGCTGTGCCATATAGTGCTCTGCACCGTTCATATTTCCCCATAGAAAGCTCTGCCATTGCCGCCGCTGCTGCAGTAAAAAAAAAAAAAACACACACTCACCTCTCTTGCTTGCAGCTCCCGGCGTCTCGTTCCGGCGTCTCCGCTTTGACTGATCAGGCAGAGGGCGCCGCGCACACTATATGCGTCCTCGTGCCCTCTGACCTGAACAGTCAGAGCGCAGACGCCGGGAAGATGGAGCGGCGCCCGGCAGCTGGAACGCGGACAGGTGAATATACGATACTTACCTGGTCCCAGCGTCCGGCTCCTTCCCCCGGACAGCTTTCTTCGGTGCCGCAGCTTCTTCCTCTATCAGCGGTCACCGTTACCGCTGATTAGAGAAATGAATAGGCGGCTCCACCCCTATGGGAGCTGGGACTAGGTAAGTATGCCTCAGCGCCCTCACCCGCCGACCCTGCCACCCACCTTGACTCGAGTATAAGCCGAGAGGGGCACTTTCAGCCCAAAAATTTGGGCTAAAAATCTCGGCTTATATTCGAGTATATACTCGAGTATATACGGTATATATCATATATACACATACATACAGATATACACACATATATATATATATATATATATATATATATATATATATATACACACACACACACAGTATATATATAATTATACACTGTATATATGTATTCTATGTGTATATATCCTATCTTTTCTACTATAACCTGTCAGTGTGATTTTTACAGTAGCGGCGCGTGGTGCGAGTCCTGTGTATTTTTTCTCGCATCCATTGACTTCCATTGGCGAGTCTCGTCCGAGATATGCAGCAAGTCGCAGCATGCTGCGATTTTTTTCTCAGTCTGATTTCAGCTGAGAAAAAACAATTGCAGATGAGATGTCACCCATTGAATAACATTGGTCCGATTTTTTATCAGATTGCACTTGTCCGTTTTTCTCGCAAGTATGAGCCCTAAAGCTGTGTGCACATGGTGCATTTTTGGTGTGTTTTTTGTGGAGGTTTTTCCGCACGGAAATGGCCCAAAAACGCTAGGGAGTCCTTATACCAGCTAAGTCAATGAGAATCATGAAGTGTGCTGTGAACATGATCAGTATTTTTCCTGTCAGGATTTGTGCTGCTTTTAACCCCTATACACCAAAGCCTGTTTTCACCTTCCTGACTAGCTTAATTTTTCCAATTCTGAACACTGTCATTTTATGTGGTCATAACTCTGGAAAGCTTCAATGCATCCCACTGATTCTGAGAAGGTTTCCTCATGACATATTGTACTTTATGATAGTGGTACAATTTCCTTGATATGACTTGCGTTTATTTGTGAAAAAAAAATGTAAATTGTTATTGCGGTATGTTGTTAAAGCATTGTTTTTTTGTCTCGTTTTTTATTTTTGACGGTATTCACTGAAGGGGTTAACTAGTGGGACAGTTTTATAGAGCAAGTTATTACTTTTATTATTTTTCTATTTACATAATATGTATTGGAAAAAAATTTTTTTTCTTTATTTAGGGATTTTTTTCAAAAATAGTTTTACATTTCCTAATTTTTTTTTTTTTTTTTACGTTGTCCCAGTATGGGAAATTACTATATTACATCAGATCGCTGATATGACAGTCTACCCTGCAGAGCATCAGATGAGATCAGGATCTGTCAGGCAGGGAAGGAGACATTCCAGCTCCTGCTCCCAGCAGGTGCTCACAAGTCACCTTCCCTCCAGAACCCCGTGGCCATTTTGGGGACGGGGTTATCCATGGAGACCATCAGGACAACGCAATTGCATCACGTCCTGATGGAAACACGCAGGGAATGTTCCTCTATGCCACTGTCACTACTGACAGTGGCAACAGGGGGTTAAATGCCTGAAATTGGTGCTAGTACCGATTGTGGGCATTGCCGCGGGGTGTCAGCTCTCATACAGCTGACACCAGCACACGATCGCAGTGGTGCTCAGCGTGAGTCCGTGCAATCATGCCACCACAAATATACTGCAGCATCCAAAGAGCATTATATGTACGGAGCATGTTGGGAAGAGATTAAATCCTCATAATGTCAATTCTTTGTGCGTTTTATGCCTCATTTTTCACTCACTGACTTCAATTGAGTCAAATAAGCAGCAAAAATGCATGTATAAAATGTTTGCAGATCTGCTGATTTTTTTCTTGCATGTTTACTGACTTCCTATGGCGTTTCCCACGCGGCCATCCGGCTCTGATTGCTGCGTGGTCAGATGTCAGCGTGACCTCGAAGTTGTGACTGTAACCCGTGGTATAAAGCTTACACAGTTGGTCACAGGCATCAGCTGAATAAAGACTACTACTCCCATCAGCCTTCACCTGCTGTTTCTGATGAACTACACTCATCTGCAGCCCCTGACCTCGCTGTTACCACCCGGTGCTTGTGCTCAAAGAAATGAAAAAAAAGTTAAAAAACATAATGAAATTAAAAAAACACAGTACACTCACCTTCACAGAATCCCTAAAGCCCTTTTCTACTGTAAAAAAAATAAATAAAAAACAAATTGTAATTACTCCTGCAGTTTGCAGCAGTGAGCTGCAATGAGAAAGTTCACCAGCGTTCATCAGCTGATGAGCCCCGGTGATCTCACTTACGACATTACCTCTGTGTGAGAAACTTCTCAAGCAGCAGCACCGTCAGCGAGTTCATCGGGGTTCATCAAATGATGAACTCCGATGAACTTCCTCACCGCAAATAAGCGCTACACTGCAGGATCAAAAAACTCATGTGTCCGTGTGAGCCTGCTGTCTTTGAGAACAGTCACATCTTTCTCTTGCTCTTAATGTCATCAGGATCGTCATGGTGCATCATTGATAATCTCTTCACTTCGGACAAGTGAGTATATGGTTGTTTTTGTTACAGGGGACAAGGGCATCGGGGATTAGGTGTTATGGTGAGTATAATGTGTTTTTCATGTTCAAATAAATGTGTTAAACCGTGTGGTCATTTATTTAAAATAAAGGACTTTATTCTGGATATTTTTTATTTACAGCTTGAATATGTGGTCAGTAATGTGGACGTCTTATAGACGCCTCACCATTACTAATCCCTGGGCTTCAAGTCAGCTGCCAAAACAAGGCTGACATAAAACCCCCCATCTATCACCCCACTTGCTGCCGCATCAGAGCAAGTAGGAAGAGCGAGGCTAAGCTCCAGATTTGGAGCATCTTATTGATGTGCCATTTCTGGAACGGCTGAGTACTAATGTTTTTAGCCTTGGATGATGCCATTAACCATGGCCCTTTCCTAGGCTGTCAATATCAGCTTGCAGCTGTCTGTTTAGCCTTTACTGCTTACAATTTTTTAGGGGAACCCTACGTCAATGTTTTTCTGGCCCCCCCTGTAAACTAGCCAGAAAAGGCCAAGCACACAGCTGTGAGCGGATATTAAAAAGCTGGGAACATTTATGGCTATTGGCTCCTTTCCAGAATATTAACATCAGCCCTCAGCTTTCCATCTGCTGGTTATGATAATTATGAGGAAGCACATAACATTTTTTAAATAAATGAAAAAATAAAATGTCATTGTGGGAGCCCACCGATATGAACTAGAATAACCACATGTTCGTCACTGCTGCCAGGTATTGAGGTGCACATTGAGTTCTGCCAGTTGGGGTACATGCCGGAATAGCAGCGTTTTAGACTTTGCACGCAGCTCACCTGCGCTGAGTTCAAACTGCTGCATTCTACAATACGAGCACAGTGGATTGGATGGTTTAAGGTGCTCACAAGTGATGAACGAATGTGCTCGCCACTACTCTGTACTCGCCCGATTATCACTATGCTAGGTGTATTTCCGGCATTTTACGGCTGGTGCTCGGGTCTCCACTCTGCAATTCTGGTGCTCTTTAGAGCACCAATGTCAGTGCAGGGATTGTCAACCATGCACTGTAATGCTGCAACCATCCTTGTTGTGGTATTACAGTGATTGGCTGACGCACAGGGTCACTAGGTCTATAAGAGACTTGGCGACGCCCTGCTCACCGCATTCTGCTACGGAGTTAACTAGTGTAGGGAGAGCTGCAGCTGAGATAGGGTCAGAATCATCCTTGTAAGGCCGGGGTCACACTGGCGTATTGCATCCGATGCAATATGCTAATGACACTCGGTTCCTGCTCGCAGCAGAGCAGGAGCCGAGTGTCATGCGTCTGTGCTCCGATTCTCTCGCACAGGGAGGATCGGAGCACAGCTGCGGAGGAGGCGGAGAAATGATTTTCTCCATCTCCTCCATTGCTGGGGACCGCTTATAGCGCACATCACTCGGATAACATCCGAGTGGTGTGCACTGTCTCACTCGCACCCATAGGCTTATATGGGTGCGAGTGAGCCGAGAGTTTTCCTCGGTCCGTGACAATCGCAGCATGCTGCGAGTGTCTCGGACCAAGGAAAACGGCCGACAAAAAGTCGGCTGCTGGGAGCGGCACCATATGCTAACATTGGTCCGAGTGCAATGCGATTTTTTATCTCATTGCACTCAGCCGTATTACGGTCTAGTGTGACCCCGGCCTAATAGTTAGTGTTGGTCTGCAACTGTCCAGTCCACAACACCTGAGAAACCAGCAGTCCTTTTTAGGTCTAATTCGGGGGTCTAGAGATTGCAGAGCTAGGTAGGCAGAGGAGTCTATGTGCACATATCCACATCAGTGAAAGGCCTGCAGGCACTGTATGTGCGTACATAGATCCCACTGCATCCCTCCCAAAGATCCATACCTGTCTGCTTCTGCTTATTTACTACATACCTAGCTGCAATTTTTTTTTTCTTTTTTTCTAATTCATCAGAAACCCCCCCAAAATGTATACAGTCTGTTATGTCAGACTGAGGCCTGGTGTCTCTGTTTAAAAATCATAGTTTTGCAGGCATACGTAGCATAGTTCAGTGTGCTAGCCTTGTTCTACTCTTTTTTTATTTCACCAAAAAGCAAAGAAAAATGTAATACAGTCTGTTATGTCAGGCTAAGGGCTGGTGTTTCTGTGTTTGAAAAATCGTATTTCCGCAGGCATACATAGCATAGTTCTGTGTGCTAGCCTTGTTCAATTTTTTTTTCTTAAATTCACCAAAAACCAAAAAATAATTTATACAGTCTAAACGCTATGAAGCACACCGGCGCTCCCCCAAAAAAGGAAAAAGTAGAATGTGATATAGGTACAGCTGCAGGTGCCTAGACAGCTGCTGCGCTCAGTCTGTCAGTGCTAGGAGAGGCAAACAAAATAACAATTAAGGTCACCGCGCTACCCTATATAGAATAGGATATGTGAAGGATCAAAGAAGGCCGTTTCTATGTAAACCTAGCGGCTACGGTATAGAAAGTGCGGCAATTAATGCGTGACCAGTCTGCAATAAATAATCTGCTTATCAGTCACTGCCAGACGCTGACAATCTCGATCATGTGCCAGAAAAACGTGGTACAACCTGTCCCGAAGAGAGGAAAACACTTACTGGTGTAGTGTAGTTGCGATGCCGGACCTATGTCTTAGTTGCGTCATACCATGCTGGCAGGGAGGACAATAAACTGGTTCCTTCGTGAGTGCAGTCCAAAGGTTGAGGGTTCAAGCGGCGATGCAGGGTGAGTAGACGTCTGGGGAGCGTCCTCCCTGGTGGGACTGATACCTCTGCATATGCCAGGAAAGCCAGGCTTTGTGCCTCGGCCAAAGGCGCCACTAGACTGTAGCGGGGTGTGAGGGGGGCGTGGTCTGGGTGACGTCACCTAGAGTTGAAAGCGTGGAGCAGGGGACGGATAATGAACAGGGCCAATTTGCCAACGCGTTTCGAAGGTCACCGGACCTTCTTCGTCAGGGCTGTTGGTCTTGAGTGTCCAGGACGCTCACCAGACTTTTACTCACTCTGCATCGCCGCTTGAACCCTCAACCTTTGGACTGCACTCACGAAGGAACCAGTTTATTGTCCTCCCTGCCAGCATGGTATGACGCAACTAAGACACAGCAGCGGCATCGCAACTACGCTACACCAGTAAGTGTTTTCCTCTCTTCGGGACAGGTTGTACCACGTTTTTCTGTCACATAATCGAGATTGTCAGCGCCTGACAGTGACTGATAAGCAGATTATTTATTGCAGACTGGTCACGCATTAATTGCCGCACTTTCTATACCTTAGCCTCTAGGTTTACATGGCATTCTTTGATCCTTCACATATCCTATTCTATATAGGGTAGCGCGGTGACCTTCATTGTTATTTACCGTAATTTATACAGTCTGTCAGGCTGAGTTCGGGTGTATCTGTGTTTGAAAAATCGTATTTCTGCAGGCATACGTAGCATAGTTCTGTGTGCTAGCCTTGTTCAAATTTTTTTTTCTTAAATTTACCAAAACCCCCCAAAATTTATACAGTCTGTCAGGCCGAGTCCTGGTGTATCTGTGTTTGAAAAATCGTATTTCCACAGGCATACGTAGCACAGTTCTGTGTGCTAGCCTTGTTCAATTTTTATTTCTTAAATTCACCAAAAAAACAAAAAAATTTATACAGTCTGTCAAGCTGAGTCCTGGTATATCTGTGTTTGAAAAATCGTATTTTCGCAGGCATACGTAGCATAATTCTGTGTGCTAGCCTCGTTCTACTCTCTTTTTTTTTTATTTGTTTTTTTAAATTCACCGAAAAGCAAAAAACAAATTAATACAGTCTGTTATGTCAGGCTGAGGCCTGGTGTATCAGTGTTTGAAAAATCGTAGTTTCGCAGGCATACGTGGCATAGTTCAGTGTGATAGCCTTGTTCTACTCATTCTATTTTTTTTTTATTTGTTTTTTTAAATTCACCAAAAACCAAAAGCATATTTAATACAGTCTGCTATGTCAGGCTGAGGCCTGGTGTATCTGCGTTTGAAAAAAAAAATTCCGCAGGCATACGTAGCATAGATCTGTGTGCTAGCCTTGTGCTACTTTTTTTTTTGTTTGTTTGTTTTAAATTCACCAAAAGCAAAAAAAATTTTTAATACAGTCTGTTATGTCAGGCTGAGGCCTGGCATTTCTGTGTTTGAAAAATCGTAGCTTTGCAGGCGTACTGATCAGATATAATTTAGCTCCAAATTAATACATTTGTGTTGAGCTTTTGAAATAGTGCAGTAGTCCATTTAAAATGGCAAGGGACGGAGGGAAGTGGACGTGATGCTGATGGTGCATGCAGAGGAAAAGGACGTGGCCAAGCTGAAAGTGGACCACAACAAAGACCCACATCTTCTCGCTCGACCTTCCTGTCCCAGTTTCTAGAGGACCGCAGCACACCACTATTGAAGCCAGAACAGTGTGAAATGGTTGTTGGTTGGATAGCGGATAATGCTTCCAGTCATTTAGCCACCACCACCACGTCTTCCACACGGTCAAGTCTGAGTAGCCGTGAGTGAGGCCCGGATATTCCTCACCCTGATCCTCCTTCCTCCCACCATGCCGAGTGCCCCGAGACAACTGATCCCACACTGGGACACTCCGAAGAGCTGTTCAGTTTTCCCTTTCAAGATTCCGGACTCTCGGCCGGTCAACTTGAAATTGGGCCAGATGAGACCGCATGTAGCGATGCCCAAAGCTTTGACCAGCCACGGTCACACGAAGGTGATGGTGGGAAAGTGTCATAAGAGGTGGACGATGATGAGACAATTGCCAGAAAGTCAGGAGGAGGAGCAGGGTGCGGATGTGGAAGACGAGGTGGAGGATGACATAGTGACTGACCCAACCTGGCAGGAGAACATGCAGAGCGATGACAGCAGCACACATGGGGAAGAAGGCATATCACCCCAACAGGAGGGAAGAAGCAGTGTGTTGGCCACAGACAGAAGGCGTGCATCCGTTCACTGTAACACCAACATGAGGGAAGTTGCTATTCCAACTGTTAGATCTTCCCAAGTCTGGTATTTTTTAAAGACTCTGCCGATAACCCCAAACAGGCCATTTGCAGCACCTACCATGCCCGCATCAGCAGGGGTAGCAAAACTACCAGCCTGACGACCACCAGCATGATCAGGCACATGGCAGCAAAGCACCCGATTTTGTGGGACGAACCCCAGGCTCCAGGAACACTGTCTGCAGTTGACACCACTACTTCTTCCACTGTTTTGCGTAGAAGCCAACTCCCGTCCACCATGCATGTAAAAATGCCTCTACTCCTGCACCTGTTCTTGCCCACAGTCAAGCAGCACCATCACCAAACCCATCCACGTCTTTGTCCCAGCAGCCTTCAGTTGTCTGTACCCCAGTCACTGGAACGCAAGCGGAAATACCCAGCCAACGCCCCACAGGCCAAAGTCCTAAATTCTAACATTTCTCTTCCACTTTTAGGCCTTTTAGGCTCGTTGAGATGAAAATTTTCCGCAACCTGATGGTGGTGGCCATCCCAAGGTACTCGGTCCCCAGTCACCATATTTCTCCTGATGTGCCATACTGGTATTACACCAGCATGTGTCCCACAACATTACCTGTGCCCTCAACAATGCTGTCACTGGGAAAGTCCACCTAACCACGCACACGTGGACAAGTGCTTGTGGCCAGGGACAGTACATCTCACTGACGGCACACTGGGTTAACATAGTGGAAGCCGGGACCCAGTCGGACCTTGGGATGGAACACATCCTCCCAATGCTGAGGATTGCGGGCCCCAAGTCAATCACGGTTGCCCCCTAGAGTGTACAGCTCCTGCACCTCTTCCTCTTCAGCCTCCATCTCTGAAATCAACACATCAGTCAGAAGCTGGAAGCACTGCATCACTGCCTCAGCCAAGGGCAACAGACTGTGCTGAAGCTAATCTGCATAGGTCACAAACCGCACAATGCAGAAGAGTTGTGGACAGTGCTGAAAGAGCAGTCAGATATTTGTATTACACCGCTGAAGCTACAACCAGGCATGGTCGTGTGTGACAATGGCCGGAACCTGGTGGTGGCTCAGAGCCAAGGTGAGCTCAGACATGTACCTTGCTTGGCCCATGTGCTTAACCTCGTGGTTCAACGTTTTCTGAAAAGCTACCCGGAGCTGCCGGATCTGCTAGTGAAAGTACACTGTCAGTCTGCCCATTTTAGAAAGTCAGCTACAGCTTCAGCCGCCCTTGCCGTGCTTCAGCAGCGTTTGCAGCTTCCGGCTCACCGACTGGTGTGTGATATCCCCACGTGCTTGAACTCTATATGCATATGTTGGAAAAGATTTGTGAGCAGAAGAGGGCAGTTGTTGACTACCAACATCAGCAAGGCCGTCAATATTCAGTTCAGACGCCACACATTAGACCTCAGGAGTGGGCATGGATGTCAGACATATGTACCATCCTCCATGTCGGACATTACTTAGAAAATTCCCATGTGAGAACGCTGGCAGCAGATGTCAGAGTTTGTTGTACAACCAAGGAGTCCAAGCGAGAGAGTCGGAAGTACAATCCAGCTCAGGCTGGGGAACAATGGCAAAGTTCTGGGATAGTTTTCTCAGACCCTCCCATCGTGCCGGCACAGAGGCAAGGGGTTCTGTCACAAGAAGTGCAATGTTTGGGAAGATGCTGAGGGAGTACCTGGCAGATCGTACAAACGTCATCCGTGATTCCTCTGTGCCTTTTAATTATTGGGTACCCAAGCTGGACACGTGGCATGAACTGGCTCTCCACGCCTTGGAGGTCCTGGCCTGCTGCTAGCTGTTATGAACTGGTGATTCAGAAACACAATGGACCTGGTGGTTAAGAGCACACAAAGTGACCTTAAAGTTACTAATAACATAGGACGAGCTCTGAGACGTGGGAACTCTGCTGACCGCAATCCCTAATCCTATCACACCACACTAGAGGTAGCCGTGGAGCGCTCCTGACCAGACCTAGGCGCCTCGGGCACAGCCTGAGAAACTAGCTAGCCCTGAAGATAGAAAAATAAGCCTACCTTGCCTCAGAGAAATTCCCCAAAGGAAAAGGCAGCCCCCCACATATAATGACTGTGAGTAAAGATGAAAATACAAACACAGAGATGAAATAGGTTTTAGCAAAGTGAGGCCCGACTTACTGAATAGACCGAGGATAGTAAAGATAGCTTTGCGGTCAGCACAAAAACCTACAAACAACCACGCAGAGGGCGCAAAATGACCCTCCGTACCGACTAACGGCACGGAGGTGCTCCCTCTGCGTCCCAGAGCTTCCAGCAAGCAAGAAAAACCAATATAGCAAGCTGGACAGAAAAAATAGCAAACAAAAGTAACACAAGCAGAACTTAGCTTATGCAGGGCAGACAGGCCACAAGACGATCCAGGAGAGAGCAAGACCAATACTGGAACATTGACTGGAGGCAAGGAACAAAGAACTAGGTGGAGTTAAATAGAGCAGCACCTAACGACTTAACCTCGTCACCTGAGGTAGGAAACTCAGAAGCCGCAGCCCCACTCACATCCACCAGAGGAAGCTCATAGACAGAACCAGCCGAAGTACCACTCATGACCACAGGAGGGAGCTCGACCACAGAATTCACAACAGTACCCCCCCTTGAGGAGGGGTCACCGAACCCTCACCAGAGCCCCCAGGCCGACCAGGATGAGCCAAATGAAAGGCACGAACCAGATCGGCAGCATGAACATCAGAGGCAAAGACCCAGGAATTATCTTCCGGACCATAACCCTTCCACTTAACCAGGTACTGGAGTTTCCGTCTCGAAATACGAGAATCCAAAATCTTCTCCACTATATACTCCAACTCCCCCTCAACCAAAACCGGGGCAGGAGGATCAACGGATGGAACCACAGGTGCCACGTATCTCCGCAACAATGACCTATGGAATACATTATGGATGGAAAAAGAAGCTGGAAGGGTCAAACGAAAAGACACAGGATTAAGAACCTCAGAAATCCTATACGGACCAATGAAACGAGGCTTAAACTTAGGAGAGGAAACTTTCATAGGAATATAATGAGACGACAACCAAACCAAATCCCCAACACGAAGTCGGGGACCCACACAGCGCCTACGGTTAGCGAAACGTTGAGCCTTCTCCTGGGACAATGTCAAATTGTCCACTACATGAGTCCAAATCTGCTGCAACCTATCCACCACAGTATCCACACCAGGACAGTCCGAAGACTCAACCTGCCCTGAAGAGAAACGAGGATGGAAACCAGAATTGCAGAAAAACGGCGAAACCAAAGTAGCCGAGCTGGCCCGATTATTAAGGGCGAACTCAGCCAAAGGCAAAAAGGACACCCAATCATCCTGATAAGCAGAAACAAAACATCTCAGATATGTTTCCAAGGTCTGATTGGTTCGTTCAGTTTGGCCATTTGTCTGAGGATGGAAAGCCGAGGAAAAAGACAAATCAATGCCCATCCTAGCACAAAAGGCTCGCCAAAACCTCGAAACAAACTGGGAACCTCTGTCAGAAACGATGTTCTCCGGAATGCCATGTAAACGAACCACATGCTGGAAAAACAATGGCACCAAATCAGAGGAGGAAGGCAATTTAGACAAGGGTACCAAATGGACCATCTTAGAGAAGCGATCACAAACCACCCAAATGACCGACATCTTTTGAGAGACGGGGAGATCCGAAATAAAATCCATAGAGATATGTGTCCAGGGCCTCTTCGGGACTGGCAAGGGCAAAAGTAACCCACTGGCACGAGAACAGCAGGGCTTAGCCCGAGCACAAATCCCACAGGACTGCACAAACGAACGCACATCCCGCGACAGAGACGGCCACCAAAAGGATCTAGCCACCAAATCTCTGGTACCAAAGATTCCAGGATGACCAGCCAACACCGAACAATGAACCTCAGAGATAACTCTACTTGTTCATTTATCAGGGACAAACAGTTTCTCCGCTGGGCAACGGTCAGGTCTATTAGCCTGAAATTTTTGCAGCACCCGACGCAAATCAGGGGAGATGGCAGACAAAATTACCCCCTCTTTGAGAATACCCGCCGGCTCAGGCAAACCCGGAGAGTCGGGCACAAAACTCCTAGACAGGGCATCCGCCTTCACATTCTTAGATCCCGGAAGGTACGAAACCACAAAGTCAAAACGGGAGAAAAACAGCGACCAACGAGCCTGTCTAGGACTCAACCGTTTGGCAGACTCGAGATAAGTCAAGTTCTTGTGATCAGTCAAGACCACCACGCGATGCTTAGCTCCTTCAAGCCAATGACGCCACTCCTCGAATGCCCACTTCATGGCCAACAACTCTCGATTGCCAACATCATAATTACGCTCAGCAGGCGAAAACTTCCTGGAAAAGAAGGCACATGGTTTCATCACCGAGCCATCAGAACTTCTCTGCGACAAAACAGCCCCTGCTCCAATCTCAGAAGCATCAACCTCGACCTGGAACGGGAGCGAAACATCTGGCTGGCACAACACAGGGGCAGAAGAAAAATGATGCTTCAACTCCTGAAAAGCTTCTACAGCAGCAGAAGACCAATTGACCACATCAGCACCCTTCTTGGTCAAATCAGTCAACGGTTTAGCAATACTAGAAAAATTATTGATTAAGCGACGATAAAAATTAGCAAAGCCCAGGAACTTTTGCAGACTCTTCAGAGATGTTGGCTGAGTCTAATCATAAATGGCCTGAACTTTAACAGGGTCCATCTCGATAGTAGAAGGGGAAAAAATGAAACCCAAAAATGAAACCTTCTGAACACCAAAGAGACACTTTGACCCCTTCACAAACAAAGAATTCGCACGCAGGACCTGGAACACCATTCTAACCTGCTTCACGTGAGACTCCCAATCATCCGAGAAGACCAAAATATCATCCAAGTATACAATCAGGAATTTATCCAGGTACTCTCGGAAGATGTCATGCATAAAGGACTGAAACACTGATGGAGCATTGGAAAGCCCGAATGGCATAACCAGGTACTCAAAATGGCCCTCGGGCGTAATAAATGCTGTTTTCCATTCATCACCCTGTTTAATACGCACAAGATTATACGCACCACGAAGATCTATCTTGGTAAACCAACTAGCCCACTTAATCCAAGCAAACAAATCAGACAGCAGCGGCAAGGGGTACTGAAATTTGACTGTGATTTTATTTAGAAGGCGGTAATCAATACAAGGTCTCAACGAACCATCCTTCTTGGCCACAAAAAAGAACACTGCTCCCAATGGCGACGACGACGGGCGAATATGACCCTTCTCCAAGGATTCCTTTACGTAACTCCGCATAGCGGCGTGCTCAGGCACAGACAAATTAAACAGTCGACCCTTAGGAAACTTATTACCAGGAATCAAATCAATAGCACAATCGCAATCCCTATGCGGAGGTAGGGCACTGGACTTGGGCTCATCAAATACATCCCGGTAATCCGACAAGAACTCTGGGACCTCAGAAGGGGTGGATGATGAAATAGACAGAACTGGAACATCACCATGTACCCCCTGACAACCCCAGCTGGACACAAACATAGATTTCCAATCCAATACTGGGTTATGGACCTGTAGCCATGGCAACCCCAACACGACCACATCATGCAGATTATGCAACACCAAAAAGCGAATATCCTCCTGATGCGCAGGAGCCATGCACATGGTCAGTTGGGTCCAGTACTGAGGCTTATTCTTGGCCAAAGGTGTAGCATCAATTCCTCTCAATGGAATAGGATACTGCAAGGGCTCCAAGAAAAACCCACAGCGCCTAGCAAAGTCCAAGTCCATCAAATTCAGGGCAGCGCCTGAATCCACAAATGCCATGACAGAATAGGATGACAAAGAGCAGATCAAAGTAACGGACAAAAGAAATTTCGACTGTACCGTACCAATGGTGGCAGACCTAGCGAACCGCTTAGTGCGCTTAGGACAATCGGAGATAGCATGAGTGGAATCGCCACAATAAAAACACAGCCCATTCCGACGTCTGTGTTCTTGCCGTTCAGCTCTGGTCAAAGTCCTATCACATTGCATAGGCTCAGGTTTATGCTCAGATAATACCGCCAAATGGTGCACATTTTTACGCTCACGTAAGCGTCGATCGATCTGAATGGCCAAAGACATAGACTCATTCAGACCAGCAGGCATAGGAAATCCCACTATGACATCCTTAAGGGCTTCTGAGAGACCCTTTCTGAAAATTGCTGCCAGCGCACATTCATTCCATTGAGTGAGCACAGACCACTTCCTAAACTTCTGACAATATATCTCTACCTCATCCTGACCCTGACACAGAGCCAGCAAATTTTTCTCTGCCTGATCCACTGAATTAGGTTCATCATACAGCAATCCGAGCGCCAGAAAAAACGCATCAATATCGCATAATGCCGGATCTCCTGGCGCAAGGGAAAATGCCCAGTCTTGAGGGTCGCCACGTAATAAAGAAATAATGATCTTAACTTGTTGAACTGGGTCACCAGAGGAGCGGGGTTTCAAAGCCAGAAACAGTTTACAATTATTTTTGAAATTCAGAAACTTAGCTCTATCTCCAGAAAATAAGTCAGGAATAGGAATTCTAGGTTCTAACATGGATTTCTGAACCACAATGTCTTGAATATTTTGTACTCTTGCAGTGAGATGATCCACACAAGAAAACAGACCTTTAATGTCCATCACTACACCTGTGTCCTGAACCACCCAAATGTCTAGGGGAAAAGAAATACAAAACACAGTGCAGAGAAAAAAAAATGGTCTCAGAACTTCTCTTTTCCCTCTATTGAGAAGCATTAGTACTTTGGGCCTCCAGTACTGTTATGAACTGGTGATTCAGAAACACAATGGACCTGGTGGTTAAGAGCACACAAAGTGACCTTAAAGTTACTAATAACATAGGACGAGCTCTGAGACGTGGGAACTCTGCTGACCTCAATCCCTAATCCTATCACACCACACTAGAGGTAGCCGTGGAGCGCTCCTGACCAGACCTAGGCGCCTCGGGCACAGCCTGAGAAACTAGCTAGCCCTGAAGATAGAAAAATAAGCCTACCTTGCCTCAGAGAAATTCCCCAAAGGAAAAGGCAGCCCCCCACATATAATGACTGTGAGTAAAGATGAAAATACAAACACAGAGATGAAATAGATTTTAGCAAAGTGAGGCCCGACTTACTGAATAGACCGAGGATAGGAAAGATAGCTTTGCGGCCAGCACAAAAACCTACAAACAACCACGCAGAGGGCGCAAAAAGACCCTCCGCACCGACTAATGGCACGGAGGTGCTCCCTCTGCGTCACAGAGCTTCCAGCAAGCAAGGTAATATTCACAAAAGCAAGCTGGACAGAAAAAATACAAAACAAGAAAATAGCAAGAGGAACTTAGCTTCTGCTGGAGTAAACAGGTAACCAGAACGATCCAGGAGCGAACAAGACCATAGTACAACATTGACAGCTGGCATCTAGCAATGATCCAAGTGGAGTTAAATAGAGTAGCCAGCTAACGAATTAAGCTCGTCACCTGTGGAAGGAAACTCAGAAACACCCACAGCCACCAGAGAAAGTCCATGGACAGAATCAGGCGAAGTACCATTCATGACCACAGGAGGGAGCTCGACAACAGAATTCACAACATATGAGGCTGTGACGATTTGCATAGGGAGCGTTAGGAGCAATCCATGGCTATTTCTAGTGTGTGTGATAGGTTTAGGGGTTGCGGTCAGTAGAGTTCCCACTTCCCAGAGCTTGTCCTGTATTATTTTAACTATCAGGTCGTTCCGGGTGCTCCTAACCACTAGGTCCATAGCAGTCCTAACCACCAGGTCCATAACAGACAGGGTCCCCGATCCCCCTATTTCTCGGTCCTCTGATGTGACACATCGCAAAACTGGAGATCGCAAAACAGGGGTCGGAAAAAAACAACCCCGATCATGTTCTTTGGGGTCTCGGCTACCCCCGGCAGCCGAGACCCCAAGACCTGCCGGGTGCCATTTTCTTGCTGGAAGAAGATGACGGTGCCCATGGGGAAGCATGAGGAGCACCGGGAGACACGGGTAACTATAGGGGGGGGGGGGGAATCGGGACCCCATTACTCTGTCCTCTGATGTGCGATCACATCAGAGAAATAAAATGGCAAATCGAGTTTTGGGGTTTTTTTTTTGCGGTCGCTGGTAAACGGTTAATTGGTACCCGGGGGTCGGTAAAAACTGACCCGAATCTTGTTCTCTGGGGTCTCAGCTAGCCCCGGCAACCGAGACCCCAGAGAAAATCCGACTCTGGGGGGCACTATGCACTTTTTACACAGCGCTGTGGTTTAAGTACCTTTAACTACCGCCGTTAAATGGCGTATCGGCGGTCGTTAAGGGGTTAAACTATAAATGAGCATGAAATCGGCAGTCATGCCCTGTCAACAGAGCAGAGTGGAAGAATAACCGAATCACCAGTAAGAGCGGCATTTGACAGCTCTGTGTTCTAGAGATCGGCAGCAGGCACAAAAGGCAGGTAGGGAGCAACTACCTGTGTGATAGCTCTTAGCAAATTATAAAAAAAAAAAAAGATTACGGTATTCCCCATAGTGAATACGCCTCCATATTAACATCAAACGTTTCAAGATACACAGGAAAAAAAAACTCTGAACAAATACTCTACATGCCAGTGACTGATTAGAACCTGTGACTTCTCTGCATTTAGTGGTCACTACTCACCTGTGCGGTTATCTGTGGGAATCTCCTCCTTACACCGCTCATCACCCATCACATATGTCTCTGTAGTATTAATATGGGGCAGATCTTCACCCTGAAGGAAATATTGTAAAAGTCACAGACAGATGAAGATGTTTGAGAAGATCCAGACAACATCTAATGTCTATGATCAGCTTTATCCTGTCATCTCCACCAGATATAAAACATACACTGAATGGCCACATTACTAGAGACACCCATATAGTAACACGTAGGATCTTATCTGCCCTTCACAACCTCAGATATTAATCACGTCACAGATTCCACTAGGTGCTGAGATTGTTCCCCAAGAATACTGGCCCATGCCAAAAGGATAGGTTCTTGCAGTTGCCGCAAATTAGATGAAGGTGCCAAGATTATCTGAGCAACCAATTCTACCTTGTCTCAGAGATGCTTTATAGGGTTAAGATCTGCGGACTGTGAAGGCAGAAAACAAGGAAAACTCACTGTTATATTCCTGGTGTAAAGGAATGGAAGATCCTGGCACCTTCTGAAGAAAATTGATGTATGACATAATATATCCTGCAGAATCACAAATATACCTTTCTTAGGCTACGTTCACATTTGCGTTGTTGGGCGCAGTGTCGGCAACGCAACCAACAACGCATGTACACAGCGCAGCGTTTTGCGACGCATGCATTGTCATAAGATCGTACTTAGGAATTTCGGCGCAGGGAAAACGCTACAAGTAGCATCCTCTGCGCCCTGTCTGTGCATCAATATGACGCATGCGTCGTAAAATGCAATACAACGCATACCGGCGCATGTCCATGCGCCTCCCATGTTAAAGATAGGGGAGCATGACGCATGCGTCGGTATGCGTCGATGACGCTGCGCCCAACAACGCAAATGTGAACGTAGCCTTACAGGACCCTGATAAAAAGTACTGTATCTATATGGCTAGTGCTATAATTTATTGTAGTCACTTTTTTGTGATAGATATGGACTGTAGGCAGCTGGGTAGGGGAGAGTTACAGAGGGTCAGCCCTGAAGCTGGGCAGGAGAGTTACAGAGGGTCAGCCCTGATGCTATGCAGGGGAGGGTTACAGAGGGTCAGCCCTGCAGCTGAGTATGGGAGAGTTACAGAGGGTCAGCCCTGCAGCTGGGCAGGGGAGTTACAGAGGGTCAGCCCTGATGCTATGCAGGGGAGGGTTACAGAGGGTCAGCCCTGCAGCTGGGCAGGGGAGAGTTACAGAGGGTCAGCCCTGCAGCTGGGCAGGAGAGTTACAGAGGGTCAGCCCTGATGCTATGCAGGGGAGGGTTACAGAGGGTCAGCCCTGCAGCAGGGCAGGGGAGTTACAGAGGGTCAGCCCTGCAGCTGGGCAGGGGAGTTACAGAGGGTCAGCCCTGATGCTATGCAGGGGAGGGTTACAGAGGGTCAGCCCTGCAGCTGGGCAGGGGAGAGTTACAGAGGGTCAGCCCTGCAGCTGGGCAGGGGAGTTACAGAGGGTCAGCCCTACAGCTGGGCAAGGGAGAGTTACAGAGGGTCAGCCCTGCAGCTGAGTATGGGAGAATTACAGAGGGTCAGCCCTGCAGTTGGGAAGAGAATTGGGAGATGTTTCTAGGTAGTTTACTGTGTATATAATATAGTGTATATATATATATATATATATATATATATATATATATATATATATATATATGTTTCCAATGTGGGGCTCTGTAGAGTGAGATTGTGCTATTGCATAACATTAGGTGTGTACTCCAAGCATGACAGTTTCATAGAAATACATGCTGTCATGCTCAGGTTGGGAGGGCCACCAGCCAGTTCGACCATTGTGATGCAATCCCCATCTGAATTAAACGTCTGATTTTTTCCTTATACTGGTGGATAAAACAAGACTGAACTTAAGACTTTCACAGCTGTTTACAGCTCATATAGAAGATCTCATGACACCTTCTCTCCATCTACCTGATGATCCTGAGGAACATTGGGATCTTCTTGCTTACAGTCCTGTTGAAGAAGAGGACGGGGACATCTCTCTGGTGTTGTCCTCTCACTGGACAGAACTGGAGGAAACACATACAGGGACTGAATTCATTCTTTACATACAGATAATTATAGGCCGTGTGTATTTAGTCGTGTCTATTACCTGGTGATGTGAGGGGCTGGGGAACCTCCATCATGACGTCCTCGTACAGATCTTTGTGTCCTTCTAAATACTCCCACTCCTCCATGGAGAAATAGACGGTGAAATAATGACACCTTATAGGAACCTGACACATACAATGATACAGTCAACCCTGATCCCTTCATATAGTTGCTGTATAATGTCTCAGCATTCCCAGCAGTGTCACCTCTCCAGTCAGCAGCTCAATCATCTTGTAGGTGAGTTCTAGGATCTTCTGGTCATTGATGTCCTCATGTATCAGGGGGTGAGGTGGAGGCCCTGTGATTGGGCTCAGGGGTCTTCCCCATCCCTCAGACACAGGGTCCTGACAGCGCTCACTAGAGGTCTTCTTCATTACTGTGTAATCCTGGTTATGGAGAATGGAGAGACATTAATAAACCTCACTACAGACATTTCCAGAGTCCTCACCTCTCCAGTTCTGTCCATCTGTTATTCCCATAGATAACAATGATGTAATGTGACGTCATCAGAATCTCTCACCTCTCCAGTAAGCCGGAAGAGGATCTCTAGGATGAGGTGTAATATCCTCTCCGCCATCTTGTCCCTGTCCCTATCCATCCTTGTAGGGTCACTCAGGAGAATTCTCTTATATAGAAGATCTCCGCTGAGAGGATCCGATATTGTAGGGGCCTGAATGGGGAGAAGATGGCGATGTGACATCATAAAGATCCCATGTAAGAAATCTCCGGACCTGTTACCGGCGTCACATGATCACTACATCCAGTCATGGCCCCGTCCTGCCCCAGGTATAACACACAGTTCCATTATAGTCACATACAGAGATTTGTCACATAATATCTCCAATCCAGCATCAAAACACAGAACAAATCTAAAAGGAAAATCTAAATTATCTGAATCTTTATTAACTATTCCATGAGAACAAGACACAAAGTTATAAAGCGCAGGGAACATCCACAGAGATCGGGACGGCAGAACCGGGGACGTCAGTAACAGATAATAATAGAACATTAATATAAACTACAGAAAATTGTAATCACAGTAAATGTGATTGTCCCAGAAAGGCGCTGCATAAATCGAGAAAACCAAGAAGGGGATTAGTGTCAGGGCAGAAATTATACTAATGAATAAAAAATGAAGTATAGAAGTGCGCACACATAGAGCGGCCAATGTAACAGAATCGCCCGATCTATCAATATAAAAAAGGATTAACCTGATCGCTAAACAGCGTAGCGAGAAAAAAAATCAAAACGCCAGATTTACATTTTTTTTTTTTTTAGTTGCCGCGACATCACATTAACATGCAATAATGGGTGATCAAAAGATCATATCTGCACAAAAATGGTATAATTACAAACATCAGCTCGGCGTGTAAAAAATAAGCCCTCACCTAACCTGAGATCACGACAAATGGAGACGCTATGGGTCTCGAAAAATGGCGCAATTTTTTTTGTCTTGTTAGCAAACGTTGGAATTTGTTTCCACCACTTAGATAAGAAAGAACCTAAACATGTTTGGTGTCTATGAACTCGTAATGACCTGGCAAATCATAATGGCAGGTCAGTTTTAGCATTTAGTGAACCTAACAAAAAAGCCAAACAAAAAACAAGTGTAGGATTGCACTTTTTTTCCAATTTCACCACACTTGGAATTATTCCCCCCTTTTTGGTACAAGACATGGCAAAACCAATGATGTCATTCAAAAATACAACTCGTCCCCCCAAAAATAAGCCCTCAAATGGCCAAATTGACTGAAAAATAAAAAAAAGTTATGGGTCTGGAAAGAATGGGAGCGAAAAACGAAAACGCAAAACCGAACAAAAGCTCCGGGGGTGAAGGGGTTAAAAGACTTGTCTTTCATGAACTATTTCTATTCAATCATATATAGTACTTTTGTACCTTTTCTTGGCTGTACACAATTCTTAAAGGCTCTGTGATGCAGTGACCCCTGTTACAGGTAGGGGGCTCTGCATGGTCTTCCCAGAATACGCATGGAGGTGTATTGAGGCCATAGGAATGCATGGCAGTCGCAGGCATAACTATGGTGAGGAGACAAGGTCCGGCATTATTGTGAATGGCCGGTATGTGTGTCGCACAGGAAGATACTCTGCGCTGTCAGCCTGAAGTAATGTTGTTCTGGGACCTGCAATCCTACAAGTAATTGTGTTGTTTTAGAGGGAGGCTGGCAGGGCTAGTTCTGTGAGCTGGGTGGGTTGAACTAGCCACACACACACACACCACTCATCTATGGGAGTGGTTACAAGTATGGAATGTGACCAGAGTGAGGGTCACATGGTTCCTGTGCATGGAACTGAATGGTTCTGGGCTGGAAGGTCCTGTGAGAGGAAAGGCCTGGGTGTTGGGAGGTCCAGAGTGTGGACCGGATCAGTGAAGAGCACCTGGTGAGGCAGAGGTCCTGGAAGGCCTCTGTGTTGTGAGGTTCTGGGAGTAGGACTGGATCCCTGATGAGCACATAGGGAGGCCTTGGACCTGGGGGGCTGTGTCTTGGACGGTCCCAGGTGGAGACGGATGTCCTGAATAGCGCACAGAGGGGCCGTGTGTGCAGAGTCCGTGATGGCACTGCATTGGGGGAGCTACAGCATACCTGAGGATCTGGATTGACTGATGTGTGCCTGCCAAGCAAGTTGGTAATCCCAGTTCAGCAGTTTCCCTGGAGGAGAGAGGACTAACAGGAGTTCATCGTGTGGAGCAGGAGCTCCAGAAAGGTAACACCCGGGAAGGGGGGCTATCATAACGGCACAGACGTATCTGCCAGTGGAAAAGACCTTGGTGCTTACTGTGTTCCACGGACATTGAGGAACTGTTCGGTCTACGGTCACCCATGGTAACTGGATGAAGTGAGAAGTCCAGCATCTTTAGTGTCTGTGAGTTGAAGCTGTATATGAAATATATATAAAGAACTGTGCATGTCCCGGTTTATGCTGCACAAAATAAACCGGATTGGCTATCTAAATGAAAAACCGTGCCTGTCTGAGTGTATCCCGCTGCCAAGTGAATGTCCCCAACACATGCGGTGAGCGCTATCTCACAGTTCTTTATTTGTGATGAGCGAGTATACTCGTTGCTTGGGTGGTCTCCGAGTATTTGTTAGTGTTAGGAGATTTAGTTTTCATCGCCGCAGCTGAACGATTTACAGCTACTAGCCAGCCTGAGTACATGTGGGGGTTGCCTGGTTACTAGGGAATCCCTACATGTAATTAAGCTGTCAAGTAGCTGTAAATCATTCAGCTGCGATGTAAACTAATTCTCCGAACACTAAAATACTCGGAGACCACCCGAGCATGCTTGGGAAAACCCGAGCAACGAGTATACTGTATACTCGCTCATCACTATTCTTTATATATCAATTGTTCCAGAGCCATCTATTATTTTTTGTTACATGCTCAACTTTGGTGCTATTAATTCATTTAACCCATTTATTACTACTTTCTTACTATTTACACACCATTTTGCACTACTGCCCCCTTTATTTCCAGTACATGTAGTAGAGTGAGACTGGAAACAAAAGGGAAAAAAAGGGAGGAGAAGGAAGATATTGAAAACACCACACAAAGAGAGATAGAATTAATAAAGGAATAAATATAGAGAGATCAGCAATAACATACAGACAAACTGACATCAGTGTGGTCTGTATGTAAAAAGTAATACAAAAAAAGATTGCTCTCAGTGGGAAAAACAAAATAATAATTTTGTAGTTATGACACCTTTTAATTGCCAACATAAATAGGATAAATAATGTTTGTCATAGAAAATATTCAAATCTTTAAGGCACACTAGAGAGGGGTTATTCACACCCCTCCCTCCTCCATTGTCACTTAGAATGGCAGTAGCAAAAAAGGGCTTACAAACCACAAATCTTTTAGTAGTTAAATTACACACACACACATATATATATATATATATATATATATATATATATATATATATATATATATATATATATATATATATATATATATATATATATATATATATATATATGAGACATCGTGATCACTCGCTAATCCCGCCCCCTGCACAGTAGCTCCGCCTCCCACCACATCACCACACACAATCCCGCCCCCACCACATCACCACACACAATCCCACCCCCCACCACATCACCACACAATCCCGCCCAACACATCACCACACATAATCCAGCCCCCCACCCCATCACCACACATAATCCCGCCCCCACCCCATTACCACACATAATCCCGCCCCCACCCCATTACCACGCATAATCCGGCCCCCACCCCATTACCACACATAACCCCGCCCCCCACCCGATTACCACACATAATCCTGTCCCAACATCTTAAATTGTACCTGGTAGAAGTCAAGGAAAGATCTTTGAAAATGACTATATATTTAATTGTGTTTATAGAGAAATTTTAACTTAATTTATGTTTCGTTATGAAATTTGTTTAGATGCGGGAATGAATAAAAAACGCGTATCTTACTGAATCCAGTTTGTTTTTTATTTTACACTGAATAAAATGTATTATTAGTATTATTCAGATTTTAAATGATTATTATTGTTATTAACTTCATTTTAAGTTAATTTACCACCTGCGTAAGCGCTATTGAATGTTGTCATTATTTACTTTAGTTTAATCACCAGCAATGAGCGTGCCGAGCGTTAGCTGGCTGGAAACAGCTAGTATTAACATATGGAAAATGAGTAAAAGTACCGTCATACTAGACAATATCGCTAGCGATCCGTGACGTTGCAGCGTCCTGGCTAGCGATATCGTCCAGTGTGATAGGCAGCAGCGATCAGGCCCCTGATGTGATATCGCTGGTCAGGGAAGAAAGCCCAGAACTTTGTTTCGTCGCTGGATCTCCCGCTGACATCGCTGAATCGGCGTGTGTGACCCTGATTCAGCGATGTCTTCGCTGGTAACCAGGGTAAACATCAGGTTACTAAGCGCAGGGCCGCGCTTAGTAACCCGATGTTTACCCTGGATACCATCGTTAAAGTAAAAAAACCAACCATTACATACTTACCTACAGCTGTCTGTCCCTGGCGCTGTGCTTCTCTGCTCTGGCTGTGAGCACAGCGGCCAGAAAGCAGAGCGGTGATGTCACCGCTCTGCTTTCCGGCTGCCCGGCACTCACAGCCAGAGCAGAGAAGCACAGCGCCGGGGACAGACAGCTGTAGGTAAGTATGTAGTGGTTGTTTTTTTTACTTTAACGATGGTAACCAGGGTAAACATCGGGTTACTAAGCGCGGCCCTGCGCTTAGTAACCCGATGTTTACCCTGGTAACCGGGGACCTCGGGATCGTTGGTCGCTGGAGAGCGGTCTGTGTGACAGCTCTCCAGCGACCAAACAGCGACGCTGCAGCGATCCGGATCGTTGTCGGTATCGCTGCAGCGTCGCTTAGTGTGACGGTACCTTAAGACTGAGATGTATTAGATGGGAGAGAGGTGACAATCTTAATTAAAATGCATGCAGCTCCTTTTAGGGCACAGGACCCCTGCGGTGAAAAAGGTGGATGTTTATTGTGCAGGGACAAAGAGTTATAGATTGAACGAATAATTAAGACAGGAAAAGGTCTTTTAGAGAGTACTGATGTTTACACATAGATAAAAAAGTAGTAAAGGTTTTTTGACAGGAAGAGAAGCAAATATTTAACACCCTTTAGAGATATCTATTGTTCTTCCCTGGTGCACATTCCTTTCATCAAAACATCTTTGGCAAATGCTGAAGCATCGGTGGGGAGTTATGATTATAGAAACTTGTATGGATCCAATAGTGATGGCACATACATTTTCAAATTTAGTGTTAATAGGGGAAGGGTATGCATTTTTTTTTTTTATAACTGTAACACAGGGGTGGGGAACGTCATCTGGTGCGGCCCGCAGCCACTTTGCCCTTTTTTTGGCTGTGGGCCCTTTAATTCTTCAGAGACTTAAGAGGACGCCTGGGGTGTTTTATAATGTCCGCGTTCTAATTGGCTGACATTCTTGTTATTGCTCTCCCGCCTGAATCACCCATTTTGCTGTCAGCGGAGCTTCTCATTGGCATAGAGCCGCCGTGCACACGCTTTGAGTACGCAGAATCCGTGACTGAAAATAGAAATGACCAATTGATTTTCAGTTTAGACTTTTTGGCGACCAATAGGATTGCTTAAAGTGAAAGAAAAGAGGTAAGGGGTGGGGCCGCTGTAGAGGACGGCTGGTAAACACTGAGCACCTCGTATCGGAGAGACTGGGACGGGAGAAGAAAAAGGGAGCAGTGCTTGCAGCCTGGAGACAGCAGGGCCTGTGACGGGGTAAATCCTGTACTGGGGAGGCAGTGCTTCTGCATTACAACTACAACTCCCAGCATGCCTTGGCAGCTTGTTGTGCTGGGACTTGTAGTGTTGTGCTCTCTGGTGCTGACCACATGGGTGCTGCTGCCATCTGGAGGGATGGGGTGTGGTAGAAGCAGCAGCACATATCTGGTGTAAGGACTCTGCAGCTGATATTGTGCAGCATGAGGTGATCCTATACATTTAGGTTTATATTTTTTTTGTAACTTTGTAAACCATTAAAATATTAGTTATAATACGTAAATAATGAATAATAATCTTTATTTATATAGCGGCAACATATTCTGCAGCGCTTCACAATTCAGTTGTAGAAAAGTAAATATAAAAAGTATATATAATATATAAAATATATAGTCCAAGGAGCGGCACTGGGTCTCGGGTCTTTGCTGCAAATAAAAACGCTCTTTTTTTTTGTCCAGTTTTAGGTAGATACTAGCTGAAGAGCCCGGCGTTGCCTGTAAATATCTGTGGTTAGTTATAGCACCTCACGTCTCCTATTTTCCCATCATGCCTCTCATTTTCTCCCTTACACCTCTCATTTTCCCCCTCACTCCTTATTTTCCCCCTCACTCCTCTCATTCCCCCCTAACACTTGTCATTTCGACCTCACATCTGTCATTTTCCAATCACTCCACTATATTCCCTCACTCCTCTCATTTTGCACTCACACCTTTTCTTTTTCACCTCACACCCCTCATTTTCACCTCAGTATATACATGTTTGTCATCTCCCATATATAGTATACACCTGTATGTCTTCTCTTGTATATAGTATATACCTGTATGTCATCTCCCCTGTAATTAGTATATACCTGCTGTATGTCATCTCCTCCTGTATATTGTATATACCCATGTGTCATCTCCTCCTGTATATATTATATACTTTTATGCCATCTCTTCTGTGTATACTATATACCTGGATGTCATCTCCTGTATATAGTATATACCTGCTGTATGTCATCTCCTCCTCTATATACCTATGTGTCATCTCCTCCTGTATATAGTATATACGTGTGTCATCTCCTCCTGTATATAGTATGTACCTGTAAGTCATCTCCTCCTGTATATAGTATATACCTGTGTGTCATCTCCTCCAGTATAGTATATTCCTGTTTACCATCTCCTCTTGTATATAGTATATACCTGTGTGTCATCTCCACTGTATATACTTGTGTGTCATGTCCTCCTGTATATAGTATGTACCTGTATGTCATCTCCTCCTGTATATAGTATATACCTGTGTGTCATCTCCCCTGTATATAGTATATACCTGTGTGTCATCTTCTCCTGTATATAGTATATACCTGTATGTCATCTCCTCCTGTATATAGTATATATAGGTGTCATCTCCTCCTGTATATAGTATATACCTGTAAGTCATTTCCTCCTGTATATAGTATATACCTGTGTGTCATCTGCTCCTGTATATAGTATATACCTATGTGGCATCTGCTCCTGTATATAGTATATACCTGTGTGTCATCTCCACCTGTATATAGTATATACCTGTGTGTCATCTCCTCCTGTATATAGTATATACCTGTGTGTCATCTCTCCTGTATATAGTATATACCTGTGTGTCATCTCCTCCTGTATTAGACCGCGTTCACATGTTATTTCGTCAGTATTTTTACCTCAGTATTTGTAAGCTAAATTGGCAGCCTGATAAATCCGCAGCCAACAGGAAGCCCTCCCCCCTGGCAGTATATATTAGCTCACACATACACATAATAGACAGGTCATGTGACTGACAGCTGCCGTATTTCCTATATGGTACATTTGTTGCTCTTGTAGTTTTTCTGCTTATAAATCAGATTTTTATTTTTGAAGGATAATACCAGACTTGTGTGTTTTAGGGCAAGCTTCATGTGTCCAGTTGTGTGTGTTGAGTTGCATGTGGTGACATGCATGTAGCGACTTTTGTGAGATGAGTTTTGTGTGGCGACATGCGTTTAGCAACTTTTTGTATGTCGAGTTGCATGTGATAGGTTAGTGTAGCAAGTTGTGTGCAGCAAGTTTTGCGCATGGCGAGTTTTGCGCGTGGCGAGTTTTATGTGTGGGGCGTTTTGAGTATGTGCAAGTTTTGTGTGAGGCAACTTTTGCATGTGTTGCAACTTTTGTGCATGTGGCAATTTTTCTGCGTGTGCAAGTTTTGCACGTGTGGCGAGTTTTGCATGTGGCGAGTTTTGCGCATGGCGAGTTTTGAGCGGCGACTTTTGTGTTTCGACTTTTATGTGGCGAGGTTGGTGTATGTGTTCAAGCACGTGGTAGTTTGTGGCGCCTTTTGTGTGTGTGTTCATATCCCCGTTTGTGGTGAGTATCCCATGTCGGGGCCCCACCTTAGCATCTGTACGGTATATACTGTTTGGCGCCATCGCTCTCACTCTTTAAGTCCCCCTTGTTCACATCTGGCAGCTGTCAATTTGCCTCCAACACTTTTCCTTTCACTTTTTCCCCATTATGTAGATAGGGGCAAAATTGTTTGGTGAATTGGAACGCGCGGGGTCAAAATTTCGCCTCACAACACAGCCTATGATGCTCTCGGGGTCCAGACGTGTGACTGTGCAAAATTTTGTGGCTGTAGCTGCGACGGTGCAGATGCCAATCCCGGAAATACATACACACATTCAGCTTTATATATTAGATATATAAAAGGTTGATATTTGCGCTAAAAGACCGAATATAGCAAAAATTCCTTCAATTGATCCTATTTTAGAAACTACACCCCTCAATGATTGTATCCAGAGTAGTGATGAGCAAATATATTCGTTGCTCGGGTTTTCCACCAACAAGGGCATTGAAAATGAAACGTGTATGGGTCTTTCAGCATAATAATGATCCTAAGCACACCGCCAGGGCAACGAAGGAGTGGCTTCATAAGAAGCATATGAAGGTCCTGGAGTGGCCTAGCCAGGTCTCGAGATCTCAACCCTACAAAAAACCTTTGGAGGGAGCTGAAAGTCCGTGTTACCCAGCGACAGGCCCAATACATCACTGCTCTAGAGAAGATCTGCATGGAGGAATGGGTCTACATACCACCAACAGTGTGTGCCAACCTTGTAAAGACTTAGAAAAAAACGTTTGACCTCTTTTACTGCCAACAAAGGATATATAACAAAATATTGAGATTAACTTTTTTAATGACCAAATACTTATTTTCCACCATTATTTGCAAAATGAATCTTGCCAAATCAAACAAGGTGATTTTCTGGATTTGTTTGCTCAATTTTGACTCTCATAGTTGTGGTCTACCTATGATGTCAATTACAGACCTCTCTCATCTTTTTAAGTGGGAGAACTTGCACAATTGGTGGCTGACTAAATACTTTTTTCCCCCCACTGTCTAATATATGATTTATATTTTGGTCACGTTGTAAGGTCACTTGTAGATAACATTGACGGTGCCATTGCACAGTTACTTTTTTTTTTTTTGTCTGTGGCTTTTGCAAAACTGCACAATGGGAGTTATTATTCCAGCCATCACATTAGGTGGGAGTTATTTAAATGTTTGAGTAAATATAGTTGGCTAATGTTTAAGTAAATAATTTTATACGGGCCCCCCAACGCTATTATAAAATTTCAAATGGCCGTTGGTAGAAAAAAGGTTCCCCACCCCTGCTGTAACATATGCTTATAAGCCCCAAGATCAACAGTGACCACATCACTGACAACAGCCATGTCATGCTTGGTCTCTGGTGAAAGGTAAAATTTTAATGAAAAACATGGCAGCGATCTAGAACTTCTGCGACCATGTGGAAGGAAGATGTCTCATAACTTGGGAATTTCATAAAATCCTGAAGGGCAGAGAACAGCCCACAACCCGGCCCACATGAGATCATCAAGGGGGAGGGGGATTGTAACTCAGCTGCTGTTAAAAGGTCAAGCCAAATTACGATCTGGGTTCTGCAGAGAGATGCCCATCAGTGCAATCCTGTTTCTCATTCGCTGGATGTTTTTCAATCAAAGTGATCTCCTTCACTAGCTGAATTATGTCTGTGTTTAGCATAGTAAATTTCTTTACTAGGCTAATCCTTGCTCCCTGCAAAAAAAGAGGATGTGACAGCACCACCACCAGCAGTGTCACCGAGTATCTCCACAGAATCCCATGGAGGCCTTCAGCTGTTCGTCCCCCAAACACTAGAGAGAAAATGAAAAGACCTCTCTATCCACCCATGAGCCCTCGTCATCAACTACAGCAATTCAAAATCTCTGGATTTGATGCTGCTTTTTCGGCCTTTGGAGATGGACAGTTTTAAAAAACTAATGGTGGTTGCCGTCTGACAGTACGTGGTTCCCAGATCAGTGGCACGTACCACATAACCACCGATACGTGGACCAGTAAAGCACAGCCATTGACATATCTCCCTAAATGCCCACTGGGTAAATGTAGTAGTGGCTGGGTCTGATGGAGAAGGCATTGTAACACGTCCTACCACCACTGAGGATTGCTGGACATTTCTCTGCCCATGGTGCCTCCAACTCCTACTCTGCTTCCTCCACCACCTCCTCATCTGGTCTGTGGAACACCTGCAGCACCAACTTATTGTCAACTTATTAATGCCAAGTTATTTTTTAACAAACAGCATGGCTCAGAATGGAAAGAGTAATATTAAAATTTTGGAACACAAATTGGCTAAAATAGATGGTGGGTACCATGTCACATTCGCAGGACATCTAAGGTGCCCAAACAGCAGAAAACCCCCTTCAATTGATCCCATTTTAGAAACTACACCCCTCAATGATTGTATCAAGAGTAGTGATTAGCAAATATATTCGTTGCTTGGGCGGTCTCCGAGTATTTGTGACTGCTCTGAAATTTAGTTTTCTTTACCTCAGCTGCATGATTTACGGCTGCTAGCCAGCTTGATCACATGTGGGGATTCCCTAGCAACCCCGACATGTACTCAGGCTGGCTAGCAGCCGTAAATCATGCAGCTGTGTCAACGAAAACTAAATTTCCGAGCAGTCACAAATACTTGGAGACACCCGAGCGTGCTCGGAAAAATCCGAGCAAAAAGTATATTCGCTCATCACTAATCCAGAGGTATAATGATACAGTAAAGATATATAAAGAGGTATAATGAGCATTTTGAGCCAATAGGTACTACACAGAATTTTGTAACATTAGGTCATCATTCTGAATATGTCATCATTAGTGTTGAATGCAAGTGCTCACTACTTGAGTTTGCATCGGGTGCACGAGTGACATGCTCAAATCACTGCCCTGCGTGTTTTGTGACTGTTAGACAACCAAAAAAAATGAAAAGGGTTACTCTTGTATGGATGGCAATCCTACATGATTTTTGGCTAACAGCCGCAAAACATGCAGGGCCGAGACTCGCGCATGTCTGTCGAGCACCGACGATACTCAGTGCATACTTGAGCACCCAATGCAAACTTGAGTAGCACTTGCGCTCATCACTAGTTGTCAAATCATCTTTTTTTTTTTTCAACTTGTGAAAAAAACTCTAACCTCAAACCAAACAGAACACTAAGCCCAAACTTAATCGTAAGCCCAACACTAACCCAAAGGCCATCCGCAACCTTAAGCCCAACCCTAAACTTAACTGCAAAGAATTAAAGAAAAATTATAAAATAAAAATAAATCATTCTGACTTTATATACAAATTATTGTCTTTTGATCAATATGATAGGAGGGAGGAGGAGAGATGGGGGGGGGGGGGGGAATGGGACAGAGCAGGAGGCACCAGGGAAGGGCTTGGGGGACATCATTTGTCTCTCTTCTGACATGTACAGCATGTCATAACAGAGAGAAATTACTTTACTAGCTGGCACTTTTTGTTGCATGATCGCCATTATTCATTTAATAACGGTAATCACGTGTTTAAGGACAGGAAAATCCAGCTGTGATTGTGTTCAGGTTTGGCACTATACTTTTATTCCCAATTGCCATTTTAAAACAGCAATGAGGGAATAAGAGCCCTTAGCGGCCGTTTTAATGCATACTGGCAGTGATTAAGTGGTTAATTAGATAACTAGTGTGAACGTTTTAAAGTTTTATTGTTCCCATATCCATGTAAGATCAGACACCCCTAGTCTCCCTGTCTCTGGAGCAGATTACTCAAATTATTTAGCAAGTCATAAATTCTCCTGGCAGATTTGGTCCTATGTGGAGGGGATCACATACATTTTTGTTCCCAGACCCTGAGATGTTTTTCTGAATTGAAGTTTCCTTTTAATATAACAACTTTCACATTGGGCAGGGGAGTGTTACAGAGGGTCAGCCCTGCAGCTGGGCAGGGGAGAGTTACAGAGGGTCAGCCCTGCAGTTGGGAAGAGACTTGGGAGATGTTTCTAGGTGGTTTACTGTGTATATAATAGAGTATAGTATATATATATATGTGCATGTTTTCAATGTGGGGCTCTGTGGAGTGAGATTGTGCTAGTGCATGATATTAGGTGTGTAATCCAAGCATGACAGTTTCATAGAAATACATGCTGTCATGCTCAGGTTGGGAGGGCCACCAGCCAGTTCGACCATTGTGATGCAATCCTCGTCTGAGTTAAACGTCTGATTTTTTTCCTTATACTGGTGGATAAAACAAGACTGAGCTTTAGACTTTCACAGCTGTTTACAGCTCATATGGAAGATCTCATGACACCTTCTCTCCATCTACCTGATAATCTTGAGGAACATTGGGATCTTCTTGTTTACAGTCCAGTAGAAGAGGACGTGGACATCTCTCTGGTGTTGTCCTCTTACTGGATAGAACTGGAGGAAACACATACAGGGACTGAATTCATTCTTTACATACAGATAATTATAGGCCATGTGTATTTAGTCCTGTCTATTACCTGGTGATGTGAGGGGCTGGGGAACCTCCATCATGACGTCCTTGTACAGATCTTTGTGTCCTTCTAAATACTCCCACTCCTCCATGGAGAAATAGACGGTGACATCCTGACACCTTATAGGAACCTGACACACACAATGATACCGTCATCCCCCGATCCCTCCATAGCGTTACTGAAATAATGTCCCAGCATTCCCAGCAGTGTCACCTCTCCAGTCAGCAGCTCAATCATCTTGTAGGTGAGTTCTAGGATCTTCTGGTCATTGATGTCCACATGTCTCAGGGGGTGAGGTGGAGGCCCCGTGATCGGGCTGAGGGGTCTTCCCCATCCCTCAGACACAGGGTCCTGACAGCGCTCACTAGAGGTCTTCTTCACTACTGTGTAATCCTGGTTATGGAGAGACACATTAATAAATCTCACTACAGACATTTCCAGAGTCCTCACCTCTCCAGTTCTGTCCATCTGTTATTCCCATAGATAAGAATGATGTAATGTGACGTCATCACAATCTCTCACCTCTCCAGTAAGCCGGAAGAGGATCTCTAGGGTGAGGTGTAATATCCTCTCCGCCATCTTGTCCCTGTCCCTATCCATCCTTGTAGGGTCACTCAGGAGAATTCTCTTATATAGAAGATCTCCACTGAGAGGATCCGATATTGTAGGGACCTGAATGGGGAGAAGATGACGATGTAACATCATAAAGATCCCATGTAAAAAACCTCCGGAGCTGTTACAGGCTTCACATGATCACTACATCCAGTCATGGCCCCGCCCTGCCCCCGGTATAACACATAGTCCCATTATAGTCACATACAGAGATTTATCACATAATATCTCCAATCCAGCATCAAAAACACAAAACAAATCTAAAAGGAAAATCTAAATTAAGTGAGTCTTTATTAACTATTCCATGAGAACAAGACACAAAGTTATAAAGCGCAGAGAACATTCACAGAGATCAGGACAGCAGAACCCCCTCAGAAAGCATAATGCAGCCCCCCATAGAATATAATACAGCACCCCATAGAATGTAATGCAGCCAGCCTCCATAGAATGCAATGCAGCACAGCCCCCATATAATGTAATATAGCACAGCCCCCATAGAATGTAATGCAGCCAGACCCCCATAGAATGTAATGCAGCACAGCCCCCATAGAATGTAATGCAGCACAGCCCCCATATAATGTAATACAGCACAGCCCCCATAGAATGTAATGCAGCCAGACCCCCATAGAATGTAATGCAGCCAGACCCCCATAGAATGTAATGCAGCACAGCCCCCATAGAATGTAATGCAGCACAGCCCCCATATAATGTAATACAGCACACCCCCATAGAATGTAACGCAGCCAGCCCCATAGAATGTATTGCAGCCAGCCGCCATAGAATGTAATACAGCCCCCCCAATAGCCCCACAATCCAGTTATCACTCAGTGATATATTTAAAAAAAACAAAACACTCACCTCTCCTAGTGCCCAGCGCTGCTCCTGGCTCCGGTCTCAGCAGCTGCAATCTGCCCGGTCACACAGCAGGTGTGCGATGATATGACGTCATCGCGCACCCGCAGTGTCAGAGGCAGAGCGGGGAATGATGGGAGAGGGAGCGTCAGCAGACGCTCTCTCCTCCATCATTGCATTCAACTGTACCGGTGTCATAGACGCCGGTATAGTTGAATGCGGCGGCGCTGGTGGGGGGGTGAGTCGGCGGCAGCGGGGGGTGGGGTGGGTGGTGTGTGTGTGAGAATCGAGGGGGGGAGTCGGCGCTGGCGAGTGGCCCACGACAGCCACCGGCACTTCTGGCATTTGCCAGAACTTACCGATGGCCATACCGGCCCTGATGTCAATTACAGGCCTGTCATCGTTTTAAGTGGGAGAACTTGCACAATTGGTGGCTGACTAAAGACTTTTTCCCCCACTGTATAAGATTTATATTTTGGTCACGTTGCAGGGTCACTTGTAGATAACATTGACGGTGCGATTGCACGGTTACTTTTTTTTTTTGTCTGTGGCTTTTGTAAAACTGCACAATGGGAGTTATTATTCCAGCCATCACATTAGGTGGGAGTTATTTAAATGTTTGAGTAAACATAATTAGCTAATATTTAAGTTAATAATTTTATACGGTCCCCCAACGCTATTATATAATTCCAAATGGCCCTTGGCAGTAAAAAGGTTCCCCACCCCTGCTGTAACATATGCTTTTAAGCCCCAAAATCAATAGTGACCACATAACTGACAACATCCATGTCATGCTTGGTCTCTGGTGGAAGGTAAAATTTTAATGAAAAACATGGCAGCGATCTAGAACTTCTGCAACCGTGTGGAGGGAAGATGTCTCATAACTTGGGAATGTCATAATATCCTGAAGGGCTGAGATCATAAAGGGGGGGGGGGGATTGTAACTGCTGATAAAAGGTCGAGCCGAATTACGATCTGGGTTCTGCAGAGAGATGCCTATCAGTGCAATCATGATTCCCGTTCGCTGAATGTTTTTCAATGACAGTGATCTCCTTTACTAGCTGAATTATCTCTGTTTAGCATGGTAAATTTTTTTACTAGGCTAATCCGTGCTCAATGCAAAAAAAAAGAGGATGTGACAGCACCACCACCACCAGTGTCACCGAGTATCTCCACAGAATACCATGGAAGCCTTCAACTGTTCATCCCCCAAACACTAGAGAGAAAATAAAAGGACCTCTCTATCCACCCACGAGCCCTGGTCATCAACTACAGCATTTCAAAATGCACACTTCTCCCTCCAGCTCTTACATGTGGAGCCGGCTGTACCCTAATGTGCAGAGTCCCGGTGCCCCCCAGGACTGAGTCCTGTCCCCTCTATCACACAGTCCCTGCTCCCCCATTACCGCTCACCAGTGCAGACTTCTCCATTCAGCTCTTACATGTGGAGCAGGCTGTACCCTAATGTGCAGAGTCCCGGTGCCCCCCAGGACTGAGTCCTGTCCCCTCTATCACACAGTCCCTGCCCCCCATTACCGCTCACCAGTGCAGACTTCTCCCTTCAGCTCTTACATGTGGAGCCGGCTGTACCCTAATGTGCAGAGTCCCGGTGCCCCCCAGGACTGAGTCATGTCCCCTCTATCACACAGTCCCTGCTCCCCCATTACCACTCACCAGTGCAGACTTCTCCCTTCAGCTCTTACATGTGGAGCCGGCTGTACCCTAATGTGCAGAGTCCCGGTGCCCCCCAGGACTGAGTCCTGTCCCCTCTATCACACAGTCCCTGCTCCCCCATTACCGCTCACCAGTGCAGACTTCTCCCTTCAGCTCTTACATGTGGGGCCGGCTGTACCCTAATGTGCAGAGTCCCGGTGCCCCCCAGGACTGAGTCCTGTCCCCTCTATCACACAGTCCCTGCTCCCCCATTACCACTCACCAGTGCAGACTTCTCCCTTCAGCTCTTACATGTGGAGCCGGCTGTACCCTAATGTGCAGAGTCCCGGTGCCCCCCAGGACTGAGTCCTGTCCCCTCTATCACACAGTCCCTGCCCCCCATTACCGCTCACCAGTGCAGACTTCTCCCTCCAGCTCTTACATGTGGAGCCGGCTGTACCCTAATGTGCAGAGTCCCGGTGCCCCCCAGGACTGAGTCCTGTCCCCTCTATCACACAGTCCCTGCTCCTCCATTACCGCTCACCAGTGCAGACTTCTCCCTTCAGCTCTTACATGTGGAGCCGGCTGTACCCTAATGTGCAGAGTCCCGGTGCCCCCCAGGACTGAGTCCTGTCCCCTCTATCACACAGTCCCTGCTCCCCCATTACCGCTCACCAGTGCAGACTTCTTGTCCAGCTCTTACATGTGGCTGCTTCCTATACAAAAAAAAAAACATTCACTTCCCACAATTGCCCATTCTGCTCCTCCCCCATGTGACTGATCACATGACTGTGACATCATCACAGGTCCTGGAAGCAGAGCTCTACAGGGTTCCAGAATAGAGGTTGTGTCTAGTTTGGAGTTGACTTTTCATTTTATCAGCTCCACTCTAGACAGCTCGCTCCTGAAGTGACTAGATGGCAGTGAATATTTTGTGGTCCTCAATCCACCAACTCCATTGTAGCTGATTCACCATTGAGCTGTCTAGATCGGAGTGGATTTTTGGAGGACCTCCTTGTAGCCTCCAATCTGTACATTTTGGTGCTGAGGTTACTGGAATCGAGTTTTTCAAAGAGTGAGCGGAGCTTCGCAGGGAGAAACAGAACAGAGCGCAGCAACAGAGTCCTCATAGTTTATAACATTGGATCGGAGTGGATTTTTTGAGGACCTCATTTTAGCAACTCCATTGTAGCTGATTCAGTAGTGAGCCTTCTAGATTGATAGAAGCTGCCAGGTGGGATTGTGTTGTGTCCCTCATCTGCTGGATCCATTGAACTCGTCCAAGGACTATTTCTATATTTTCACTGGCATCGGATTAACGGACTTGTTTCTCCTGTTGTGGACTCATTGCACACTCTCCAGAATTACCTTCATTTTTGCTGTTCCATTTTCCCTGTTCAAATAAATCTCGTTGGATTGATCATCAGCCTGGTAACATAGTGACATAGTAATGCCGAAAAAAGACATTTGTCCATCCAGTTCAGCCTATATTCCATCATAATAAATCCCCAGATCTACGTCCTTCTACAGAACCAAATAATTGTATGATACAATATTGTTCTGCTCCAGGAAGACATCCAGGCCTCTCTTGAACCCCTCGACTGAGTTCGCCATCACCACCTCCTCAGGCAAGCAATTCCAGATTCTCACTGCCCTAACAGTAAAGAATCCTCTTCTATGTTGGTGGAAAAATCTTCTCTCTTCCAGACGCAAAGAATGCCCCCTTGTGCCCGTCACCTTCCTTGGTATAAACAGATCCTCAGCGAGATATTTGTATTGTCCCCTTATATACTTATACATGGTTATTAGATCGCCCCTCAGTCGTCTTTTTTTCTAGACTAAATAATCCTAATTTCGCTAATCTATCTGGGTATTGTAGTTCTCCCATCCCCTTTATTAATTTTGTTGCCCTCCTTTGTACTCTCTCTAGTTCCATTATATCCTTCCTGAGCACCGGTGCCCAAAACTGGACACAGTACTCCATGTGCGATCTAGCTAGGGATTTGTATAGAGGCAGTATAATGCTGTCATCATGTGTATCCAGAGCTCTTTTAATGCACCCCCATGATCCTGTTTGCCTTGGCAGCTGCTGCCTGGCACTGGCTGCTCCAGGTAAGTTTATCATTAACTAGGATCCCCAAGTCCTTCTCCCTGTCAGATTTACCCAGTGGTTTCCCGTTCAGTGTGTAATGGTGATATTGATTCCTTCTTCCCATGTGTATAACCTTACATTTATCATTGTTAAACCTCATCTGCCACCTTTCAGCCCAAGTTTCCAACTTATCCAGATCCATCTGTAGCAGAATACTATCTTCTCTTGTATTAACTGCTTTACATAGTTTTGTATCATCTGCAAATATCGATATTTTACTGTGTAAACCTTCTACCAGATCATTAATGAATGTTGAAGAGAACAGGTCCCAATACCGACCCCTGCGGTACCCCACTGGTCACAGCGACCCAGTTAGAGACTATACCATTTATAACCACCCTCTGCTTTCTATCACTAAGCCAGTTACTAACCCATTTATACACATTTTCCCCCAGACCAAGCATTCTCATTTTGTGTACCAACCTCGTGTGGCACGGTATCAAACGCTTTGGAAAAATCGAGATATACCACGTCCAATGACTCACCGTGGTCCAGCCTATAGCTTACCTCTTCATAAAAACTGATTAGATTGGTTTGACAGGAGCGATTTCTCATAAACCCATGCTGATATGGAGTTAAACAGTTATTCTCATTGAGATAATCCAGAATAACATCCCTCAGAAACCCTTCAAATATTTTACCAACAATAGAGGTTAGACTTACTGGCCTATAATTTCCAGGTTCACTTTTAGAGCCCTTTTTGAATATTGGCACCACATTTGCTATGCGCCAGTCCTGCGGAACAGACCCCGTCGCTATAGAGTCCCTAAAAATAAGAAATAATGGTTTATCTATTACATTACTTAGTTCTCTTAGTACTCGTGGGTGTATGCCATCCGGACCCGGAGATTTATCTATTTTAATCTTATTTAGCCGGTTTCGCACCTCTTCTTGGGTTAGATTGGTGACCCTTAATATAGGGTTTTCATTGTTTCTTGGGATTTCACCTAGCATTTCATTTTCCACCGTGAATACCGTGGAGAAGAAGGTGTTTAATATGTTAGCTTTTTCCTCGTCATCTACAACCATTCTTTCCTCACTATTTTTTAAGGGGCCTACATTTTCAGTTTTTATTCTTTTACTATTGATATAGTTGAAGAACAGTTTGGGATTAGTTTTACTCTCCTTAGCAATGTGCTTCTCTGTTTCCTTTTTGGCAGCTTTAATTAGTTTTTTAGATAAAGTATTTTTCTCCCTATAGTTTTTTAGAGCTTCAATTGTGCCATCCTGCTTTAGTAGTGCAAATGCTTTCTTTTTACTGTTAATTGCCTGTCTTACTTCTTTGTTTAGCCACATTGGGTTTTTCCTATTTCTAGTCCTTTTATTCCCACAAGGTATAAACCTCTTACAGTGCCTATTTAGGATGTTCTTAAACATTTTCCATTTATTATCTGTATTCTTATTTCTGAGGATATTGTCCCAGTCTACCAGATTAAGGGCATCTCTAAGCTGGTCAAACTTTGCCTTCCTAAAGTTTAGTGTTTTTGTGACTCCCTGACAAGTCCCCCTAGTGAAAGACAGTTGAAACTGTACAATATTGTGGTCGCCATTTCCTAGATGCCCGACCACCTGCAGATTTGTTATTCTGTCAGGTCTATTAGATAGTATTAGGTCTAAAAGTGCTGCTCCTCTGGTTGGATTCTGCACTAATTGTGAAAGATAATTTTTCTTGGTTATTAGCAGAAACTTGTTGCCTTTATGGGTTTCACAGGTTTCTGTTTCCCAGTTAATATCCGGGTAGTTAAAGTCCCCCATAACCAGGACCTCATTATGGGTTGCAGCTTCATCTATCTGCTTTAGAAGTAGACTTTCCATGATTTCTGTTATATTTGGGGGTTTATAACAGACCCCAATGAGAATTTTGTTACCATTTTTCCCTCCATGAATTTCGACCCATATGGACTCGACATCCTCATTTCCTTCACTAATATCCTCCCTTAAAGTGGACTTTAGACAAGACTTTACATAGAGACAAACCCCTCCTCCTCTCCGATTTTTACGATCCTTTCTAAACAGACAGTAACCCTGTAAGTTAACTGCCCAGTCATAGCTTTCATCTAACCATGTCTCGGTTATTCCCACTATGTCAAAGTTACCTGTAGATATTTCTGCTTCTAGTTCTTCCATCTTGTTTGTCAGGCTTCTGGCGTTTGCAAGCATGCAGTTTAGAGGATTTTGTTTTGTTCCAATCTCCTCGCTGTGGATTGTTTTAGAAATGTTCTTACCTCCCTTCTGAGTATGTTTTCCTGGGTCTTCTTTGTTCGAGTCTAAGGTTTTTCTTCCCGTCCCCTCTTCTTCTAGTTTAACGCCCTCCTGATGAGTGTAGCGAGTCTTCTGTCGAATGTGTGTTTCCCAGGTTTGTTGAGGTGTAGTCCGTCTCTGGCGAGGAGTCCATCTTACAAGTAATTCACGCCGTGGTCCAGGAATCCGAATCCTTGTTGTCTGCACCATCGTCTTAGCCAGTTGTTCGCATCAAGGATCCTGTTCCATCTCCTGGTGCCATGCCCGTCTACTGGAAGGATAGAAGAAAAAACTACCTGTGCATCCAGTTCCTTTACTTTCTTCCCCAACTCTTCAAAGTCCTTGCAGATTGTCGGTAGGTCCTTCCTTGCAGTGTCATTGGTGCCAACATGTATCAGAAGAAATGGGTGGTGTCCCTTCCCTTCCTGTTTTGTCACACACCCCGTCACAATAACCACTAAAACTTTATTTCTACAGGCCACTTGGAACGCAAAACAACTATAGAAGGTTGTGATGCACCAAGATTACCATAGAAACACTGCTGTGACCTAATAAAATAGTCTGTAGGAGGAAAACGATCCACATCGTCAGTATTGGGCCCTCTACTTTTTAACATATTTATTAATGACCTTGTAGGGGGCATTCAGAGTAGAATTTCAATATTTGCAGATGATACTAAACTCTGCAGGGTAATCAATACAGAGGAGGACAATTTTATATTACAGGATGATTTATGTAAACTAGAAGCTTGGGCTGATAAATGGCAAATGAGCTTTAATGGGGATAAATGTAAGGTCATGCACTTGGGTAGAAGTAATAAGATGTATAATTATGTGCTTAATTCTAAAACTCTGGGCAAAACCGTCAATGAAAAAGACCTGGGTGTATGGGTGGATGACAAACTTAAATTCAGTGGCCAGTGTCAGGCAGCGGCTGCAAAGGCAAATAAAATAATGGGATGCATTAAAAGAGGCATAGATGCTCATGAGGAGAACATAATTTTACCTCTATACAAGTCACTAGTTCGACCACACTTAGAATACTGTGCACAGTTCTGGTCTCCGGTGTTTAAGAAAGACATAGCTGAACTGGAGCGGGTGCAGAGAAGAGCGACCAAGGTTGTTAGAGGACTGGGGGGTCTGCAATACCAAGATAGGTTATTACACTTGGGGCTATTTAGTTTAGAAAAGCGAAGACTAAGGGGTGATCTTATTTTAATGTATAAATATATGAGGGGACAGTACAAAGACCTTTCTGATGATCTTTTTAATCATAGACCTGAAACAGGGACAAGGGGGCATCCTCTGCGGTTGGAGGAAAAAAGGTTTAAGCATAATAACAGACGTGGATTCTTTACTGTAAGAGCAGTGAGACTATGGAACTCTCTGCCGTATGATGTTGTAATGAGTGATTCATTACTTAAATTTAAGAGGGGACTGGATACCTTTCTGGAAAAGTATAATGTTACAGGGTATATACACTAGATTCCTTGATAGGGCGTTGATCCAGGGAACTAGTCTGATTGCCGTATGTGGAGTCGGGAAGGAATTTTTTTCCCCAATGTGGAGCTTACTCTTTGCCACATGGGTTTTTTTTGCCTTCCTCTGGATCAACATGTTAGGGCATGTTAGGTTAGGCTATGGGTTGAACTAGATGGACATATAGTCTTCCTTCAACCTTAATAACTATGTAACTATGTAACTATGTAACATTATTGCAGATCTATTATTGTGGATATTTGTGCAAATACTTCTGGATTTTTAAAAAAAGATTTATCAAGAAACAACAATGTTTAGGCCTTGATAGAGATCAAGCAGCCGGATACCTGTCATTAATGCCACAACAAGCTTCTCTCAAACTGTTTAATTAACATAACTATAAATGACAAAACATTAACAAAGGCAAAAAAAAAAAACATTTGTACCAGAATTAACCTGTGATTTTAGTTACATATAATAAACATCTATATGTATAAATTACTGACATTTTTAAAATACAAAACGTAACAAAAAAGTGTAACATTACATAAAACATTTTGATCATAGTTACTGCCATTAGAATCAGGTCTATATGTAGTAGTACACTAAGATGTCACGCATCATTTTTTAGACCTGTATCCCACAATCAATGGAGCACTTTTGAAATATGAAGACTTTGAATTTATATTGCGCTCATGGTGTGCAGGAGTAAGAGGAGAAATCACATGGATTAGGTCACAGAAGGAGGCACAATCTGCTTTCAATGGTTTTTCCACAAACAAAATACATTTTTTAAAATAGATCTTGGGATAATGCAAGCTTTCCCCGCACATTACAATACTTTGCTCTGCCCTCAACAGTGCAGAGAGAAGTGCACCTGTGCAGGAGCACAATGGAGGAGAATGTGTGTATGACATAGGACGCGTTATCCAAATGAAGCAGATGAGGACGCCATTCACAAGATAGGAGTGTTAAAAAAGGTTACTCCGCACATATATTTAATCAGGACTATTCACCAGGTGCTTACTCTTAAAAGAAAAATGTCACGGTATTCTCATGAAAAATATAGTGGTTTATTGAATTGTCCATAGGAAAACCACATTGCAGCAATAACATAAAAGTAGATGAAATAGTTATGAACAGATTGTCCATGTGTAAAAATCAGCGTTTGTCTTGTTACTCATCTTTCCCAAGGTCCTGAATGGTAAAACCGTCTGTCTGTGTGAAGTCTGAAGTCATCATGGCATGGAGTAGAATTATGGCATGGCTAACAGCTGTTGCTTCTTTGTCCGACGTCCATGGAGAATGACGGTGAAGGCAGGGGTGACAGTCCCACGTGACAAAAGGCCCCACACCCTCCTAAGAGACGTTTATATACGTTTCCTACAGACCACGTGTTCTCTGTGTATGGAGTTAACTTATATTCTGAGCTACATACACAGAAATAGCTTTTGATAGTGTCAGTAAGAAGCAATGTGCTCAGTACAGAATTGAGAATAATTCAATTACGGTAATAATTAATATTTAACAAGGAGGCGTTGTGCCAAGATCAGACCAAACTGCCACTCCAGTGATAATAAATGCCATTTCTGAAATTATACAGATCGGCCTGGGGACTAGCACACAGCCTTATGGAATAAGGTATATATGGGCTTACGGTGGTGGCTGCAGCTTAAACGAGAAAAACCTAGTAACAAATTTACTTTAACCAAGAGGATAAAGGATGACCAATTTGTGTTGATTTGTAAGTTCTCTCTTTGCTCCTTGGGTATCAACGAGGATAAAAGAAGTACCCATGCTTTTTGTGTGAATTTGACAGCCGGGATAGGACTCATTACTGGAGCCAAAAAAAAGTTTGAACAACGAGAACATCTTTGCAACCTGGACTCAAGAACATAGTTTCCAAAAGTTTACTTTATCCCACAAGAGTTCTCTTGCCACCACATTACATTTTTTAAAATTCCCATTTGGAGCAAGGAGAAAGATTTCATGAGGATATTTAGGAGATGGAACGTAAAAATGATGGGGAACAACTGCTGGAGGCTTCACAGAGGAGATCCGCAGCCTTCTATTAGAGAAAGATGGAAGGTGACCATGATGGGGGACAACTGCTGGGGGCTTCACAGAGAAGATCGGCAGCCTTCTATTAGAGAAAGATGGAAGTTGAACATGATGGGGGACAAGAAGAAAGGAAAAGGGAATATCCAGCACGTCCATCCAGTGTAAGTAAAATATCCAAAATTTATTGAAGCATTTTAAAAAACAATATTAAAAAAGAGAGAGGGAGACTCTCTCTTTTTAATATTGTTTTTTAAAATGCTTCAATAAATTTTGGATATTTTACTTACACTGGATGGACGTGCTGGATATTCCCTTTTCCTTTCTTCTACTTCAGCTGAAATCACCAGCAGGTACAGCACCCACCAGCTATATTCATTTGCAACGGCTTACAGATGCATGTCTCGGCGTGTCAAGCTCCTAACCTTCCCTCTCCCCCCTCCTCTTTTCTTGAATGATGGGGGACAACTGCTGGGGGCTTCACAGAGAAGATCGGCAGCCTTCTATAAGAGAAAGATGGAAGGTGAACATGATGGGGACGACTGCTGGAGGCTTCACAGAGAAGATCGGCAGCCTTCTATTAGAGAAAGATGGAAGGTGAACATGATGGGGGACAACTGCTGGAGGCTTCACAGAGAAGATCGGCAGCCTTCTATTAGAGAAAGATGGAAGGTAAACATGATGGGGGACAACTGCAGGGGGCTTCACAGAGGAGATCCACAGCCTTCTATTAGAGAAAGATGGAAGGTGAACATGATGGGGAACAACTGCTGGGGGCTTCACAGAGAAGATCGGCAGCCTTCTATAAGAGAAAGATGGTGAACATGATGGAGGACGACTGCTGGAGGCTAAACAAAGAAGATCCAGACTTCTATAAGTGAAAGATGGAAGTTGTGAAGCGTCCAGTAGTCATCCCCCTTCAGAGACGGTCCACAGCCTTGTATAAGACAAAAGGGAGCGAGAGAAGCTTTGAAGGGAATAGTAGCAAGAATTAACTTCCAATAATGTTGCCAAATTAATGTTGAACACATTCTTATATATAATAGTGTAAATTTGTGGGTACAATAAAGAGGTCTCTTGTACATATAGCTTGTACCCAATTTGTGTGCATTTTTTAGGGGGACAAAATCAATACTTTATGGTAATTTTTTTTTTTTTTTTTTTTTTTTGGGGGGGGCGGAGAGGCGTGTAGTCATTACCTTAATGAGCAGGGCCATGTGATCGCTCAGCCGGAAGAGCTGCTTGTGCCGTAAGGAACAAGATGCAGTGCCAGCAAAGGCGTTCAGGTAGGTGAGTATAATGTGTGCTGGAAGCCAGCAGCTGCACAGGCTTTAGCCACAGCCGCCAGCTCCTGCCTCTGTGACCTGTTCTCCCTCTCTCTTTCTGGGACAAAGACTCATGTATAAGCCGAGGGGGTGTTTTCAGCACAAAAAAAGTGCTGTAAAACTCGGCTTATGAACAAGTATATACGGTATATAGATCTGACAGTTATCTAATTTGTTTGCGGGTTTTAAGCCATGGCCACACCTTCAGTATTTGGTCAGTATTTTACCTCAGTATTTAGAAGCCAATGCCAGGAGTGGAACAATCAGAGGAAATGTATAATAGTGTCATGATAGCCCCTTCCAAAAAGAGCTAATGTGGGTTGAGATGTAAGGGGTTGACTATTTTACCCCTTTAAACACCTATATTGTTGTACTTGTATGTATATATTTATTTCTATATTTTATGCCGTTGTTATGTGTTGTCGTGTATTCCATTATGTCATATTGTCTATGTACTATATGTTATACTAGGAATTAATAGGGACAGTGCAGTTTGGGAAAGGGTCACTAGATGGGGCACTGAGCTCACTGTATAGTAGGTTTAGCTGTAGGACATATAAGAGTTAATTGTAGGTGGGGATAGTTGGGGAATAAGGCAGGAATATTTTCTAGTGATAGGTAGTAGTGGCTAGACCCCTGTGTGCTTGGGTGGCCTATGGCCCGAGCTGCTTAACTTCCCCATAACGTTCAAGATTATGACCAAACGTCCAAGGGAAAACTTTAAGTAGAAGGTAAGGAAGAAAGCACAGTATGAGCTGCGGAAGAGAAGAGACTGAGGAAGATGATATAAGAAGATAGAGAGAGAGACACCGTAAAAGTGCATGGGCAGGTCAACCATTTACATGGTAGAGAACTCTGGAAGTAGTACATCAGAAGTCTGGTACGAAACAGGGAGAAGAAGGCTACAACGTAGTGACGTTCTACCGGGCACCTCGTCCTGCGGAAACACTTAGTGACACAAAGAGGAGAGAAGGGAAAGATAGAGAAATGCGCTGTCTATATTGTGAACACAATGTGCTGTGTTCTAAGGAGAATAAATCCGTTTTGTTAAAAGTTGCTTTGGATTGTGCCTCCAGTCCTTTGAAACCAGGGATGGCTGTGACTCAAAGCAGTGAAGAGGAAGCTGACAGTACCATGAGTACCAGAAGTGTTGGTTCAAAGAAGGGACCCTCTTGGGCTGCAGAGAAAGGCTTGGGTAAGCAGTACCCCAAATGCTCGGCTATGACTTCTAGCCTGTCCGTTTATTACAGAGACACAAATGATCTCCAATCTGCCATTATTGGTTCAAATTAAATAGATATGGTGCATCGGAGGCAAAAAAATAACACACAGCCAGTGTCTGTCAGTGTACAATTCTTGTCTGGTTTTCCCAATTTTTCGGACTGACTGACCTTCAATTCTTAAAGTAATGATGGCCACTCATTTTTCTTTACATAGCTGTTTTTTTCTTGGCATAATACAAATTCTAACAGTCTATTCAGTAGGACTATCAGCTGTGTATCCACCAGACTTCTGCTCAAAACAACTGATGGCCCAACCCCATTTATAAGGCAAGAAATCCCACTTATTAAACCTGACAAGGCACACCTGTGAAGTGAAAACCATTTCCGGTGATTACCTCTTGAAGCTCATCAAGAGAATGCCAAGAGTGTGCAAAACAGTCATCGAAGCAAAAGGTGGCTACTTTGAAGAACCTAGAATATAAGACATATTTTCAGTTGTTTCACACTCTTTTGTTAAGTATATAATTCCACATGTGTTAATTCATAGTTTTGATGCTTTCATTGTGAATGTACAATTTTCATAGTCCTGAAAATACAGAAAAATCTTTAAATGAGGTGTGTCCAAACTCTTGGTCTGTACTGTAGATTATGTATATATATATATATATATATATATATATATATATATATATATATATATACATATACATATATATATACATATACATATATATATATACATACATACATATATACATTCTGTATATATAATCGTCTAAGGGGCACTTCCGTCTGTTTGTCTGTCCCGCATCTGAAATCCCGCATCGTTGATTGGTCGCGGCCTGCCAATCAGTGACAGGCATTGTCCGGCCGCGAATTCACCCCTTCCTACTCTCTGTCAGTGCCCCCTCCATTCAGCGCTGACACAGGGTTAATGGCTGCATTACACCGCGTTATGCCGCGGTGTAATGCAGTCCGTTAACGCTGCTATTAACCCTGTGTGACCAACTTTTTACTATTGATGCTGCCAATGCCTAGTAAAAAGATCTAATGTTAAAAGTAATAAAAAAAATTAAAAAATCATTATATACTCACCTTCCAGCGCCTTTCCCGCTCCTCGCGATGCTCCGGGCCATGCATTGCGGTCTCACGAGATGATGACGTAGTAGTCTCGCGAGACCGCTACGTCATCATCTCGCGAGACCGCAATGCATTCTTGGGACCGGAGCGTCGCGAGGAGCATCGCTAAACGCCTCTCCTGGATCCGGGGGCCGCCAGAAGGTGAGTATAACTATTTTTTATTTTAATTCTTCTTTATTTATTTATTTTTAACAGGGATATGGTGTCCAGATAGTATATAGCAATGTAGGCTGTGTTATATACTACATGGGCTGTGTTATATACTGCGTGGGCTGTTATATACTGCGTCTCTGTGCTATATACTACGTGGGCTGTGCAAAAGATTACGTGGCTGGGCAATATACTACGTGGCTGTTACACACTGCGTGAGCTGTGCTATATACTACGTGAGCTGTGCTATATACTACATACCTGTGCAATATATTACGTGGCTGGACAATGTACTACGTGGCTGTGTTATATACTGCGTGAGCTGTGCTATATACTACGTGGCTGTTATATACTACATAGCTGTGCAATATACATGGCTGGGCAATATACTACGTGGCTGTGTGTTGTGAATTCTGCTTTTGGGCTCCCTCCGGTGGTTGTAGGTGGTAATGTAGTTGTCCCTGGGCTGCAGTCCTGGACAGGTGTATCTGCTGATTGCAATTCAGACTTGGGTATTTAGGTTTGCATGACTCATTAGTCCTTGCCAGTTGTCAATGTTTCTTGGAAGGTGTTGGACCTCTGTCTGGCTTCTCCTGCTTAGCTGCCAATTCAGCAAAGATAAGTGTCTGTTTCTTTTTCTATGGCACACATACTGTGTGCTTGTTTTTTGATTGTATTCCTGCTCTGAGTGTAGGATTCTCTGGAGTTGCAGATATACGTTCCACATCTTTAGTTAGATGGAGGAATTTTGTATAATCTGCTGTGGATATTTTTGAAAGGGTTTTAATACTGACCGCACAGTACTCTGTCCTATCCTGTCCTATTTTAGCTAGAGTGGCCTCTTGTGCTAAATCCTGTTTTCTGCCTGTGTGTGTCTTTCCTCTCCGACTCACAGCCAATATTTGTGGGGGGCTGCCTATCCTTTGGGGTTCTGCTCTGAGGCAAGGTAGAATTCCTATTTCCATCTTTAGGGGTATTTAGTCCTCCGGCTGTGTCTAGGGTTTGTTAGGTACACTCCACGGCTACTTCTAGTTGCGGTGTTAAGATCAGGATTTGCGGTCAGTATAGTTACCACGTACTCCAGTGAAAGTTTTCATGTTGCTCCAAGGTCACCGGATCATAACAGCTGTGCTATATACTACATGGCTGTGTTATATACTGCGTCTCTGTGCTATATATTATGTGGGCTGTGCTATATACTACGTAGCTGTGCAATATATTACGTGGCTGTTATATACTGCATGAGCTGTGCTATATACTACATGGGCTGTGCTATATAATACGTGGCTGTGTTATATACTACGTGGACTGTTCTATACTGCGTGAGCTGTGCTATATACTACGTGGCTGTGTTATATACTACGTGGGCTGTACTATATATTACGTAGCTGTGCAATATACATGGCTGGGCAATATACTATGTGGCTGTGCTATATACTACGTGGGCTGTTATATATTACGTGGCTGTGTTATATACTATGTGAGCTGTGCTATATACTACGTGGCTGTGTTATATACTACGTGGGCTGTGCTTTATACTACGTAGCTGTGCAATATACATGGCTGTGCTATATACTACATGGCCTGTTATGATCTGGTGGCCTAGGAGCAGCATGAGACGGACTCTGGAGAAGGTGGTCCCTGTACTGACCGCAAACCCTGAACCTAGCAGCGCAACTAGAAGCAGCCGTGGGGGGTACCTAACACTCCCTAGACCCCTCGACACAGCCTCAGAACTAACTTCCCCTAAAGACAGAAACAGGAAACCTATCTTGCCTCAGAGAAAATCCCCAAAGGATAGATAGCCCCCCACAAATATTGACGGTGAGAGGAGAGGGAAATAACATATGCAGATATGAAATCAGATTTTAGCATAGGAGGCCATACTAGCTAAAAAGAAAGAATAGAACAGAGTACTATGCGGTCAGTATTAAAACACTAGAAAATATCCACCACAGAAAATACAGATCGCCACATCTGACTAAAGACATGGAGGGTATATCTGCATCTCCAGAGACACAGCTTGGCTGCAAAAAATCCTTCACAGACAAAGCTGGACAAGACAAAAACATGAATATGCACAGAACTACAAGGTCCACAGCAGGTGGACAGCAAAAACAAAGCCAGGACTTATCTTAGGAGAAAAGCACAGCAAACTGGAGAGACCAGCAAGGAAGTGAATCCTCCAAAAACAATGGACAACTGGCAGGGACTAAAGAGTCCTGCAAAGCTATATACCCCAGTCAGTTTTGCAATTAGTAGATACACCTGTCCAATCCTGCAGTCCAGGCACAACTGCATTACCCTCTACAACCACCGGAGGGAGCCCAAAAGCTGAATTCACAAGAATGGCCTGTGTTATATACTACGTGGGCTGTGTTTTATACTACATGGGCTGTGTTTTATACTACATGGGCTGTTATATGCTACGTGGCCTGTTATATACTATGTGGGCTGTGCTATATACTGAGTGGACTGTGTTATACACTGCGTGGGCTGTGCTATATACTACGTGGGCTGTTATACACTGCATGGGCTGTGCTATATACTACGTAGCTGTGTTATATACTACGTAGCTGTGTTATATACTACGTAGCTGTGTTATATACTACGTGGGCTGTGCTATATACTACGTAGCTGTGCAATATACATGGCTGGGCAATATACTACGTGGCTGTGCTATATACTACATGGCTGTGTTATATACTACATGGGCTGTTATATACTACGTGGGCTGTGCTTTATACTACATGGGCTGTTATACACTGTGTGGGCTGTGCTATATACTACATGGCTGTGCTATAGGCTACGTGGCTGTGCTATATGCTACGTGGGCTGTTATATACTACGTGGCCTGTGCTATATGCTACGTGGGCTGTTATATGCTACTTGGCTGTGGTAAATTTCTCTGCAGTATCTGTGCATCATGAATCGTGGTATGTGTTAAAGAGGGGGCCCACTGAGACTCTTTCGCCCGGGGCCCTCAAAAACCTGGAGCCGGCCCTGGCTTCACTGATTGTTCTCTGCTGGCTGGGAGTGACAAATCAGCGACAGGAGCAGTCCGGCCGCGAATTGGTGCGGAATTTGAACCACGCTTCGCTAATTGGTCGCACCCGGCCTGCCAAATCCTGTGTATACATATATATATATATACATACACACATATATATATATATATATATATATATATATATATATATATATATATATATATATATATATACATATACATACACATATATATATATATATATATACACATATACATATATATACACACAGACCACATCTCAGTACCAGTGCTTTCTGGCGGATGTTTTGGTCACTTTTGAATTTTGGTTGTCCTTTCACACTGGTGGTAGCATGAGACGGACTCTACAACCCACACAAGTGGCTCAGGTAGTGCAGCTCATCCAGGATGGCACATGAATGCGAGCTGTGGCAATGTGTGTCAGCGTAGTGTCCAGGGGCTGGAGGTGCTACCAGGACACAGGCCAGTACACCAGGAGATGTGGAGGGGCCGTAAGAGGGCAACAACCCAGCAGCAGGACCACTACCTCACCCTTTCTGCAAAGAGGAACAGAAGGAGCACTGCCAGCAGAGCCCTGCAAAATGACCTTCAGCAGGCCACAAATGTGCATGTGTCTGCACAGTTAGAAACGACTCCATGAGGATGGTCAGAGTGCCCGACATCCACAGATGGGGGTTGTGCTCACAACCCAACACCATGCAGGATGCTTGGCATTTGCCACAGATCACCAGGATTGGCAAATTCGCCACTCACGCCCTGTGCTCTTCACAGATGAAAGCAGGTTCACACTGAGCACATGTGACAGATGTGACAGAGTCTTGAGACGCCGTGGAGAGTGATCTGCTGCCTGCAACATCCTTCAGCATGACCAGTTTGACAGTGGGTCAGTAATGGTGTGGGGTAGCATTTCTTTGGAGGGCCGCACAGCCCTCCATGTGCTCCATGTGCCAGAGGTAGCCTGACTGCAATTAGGTACCGAGATGAGATCCTTAGACCCTTTGTGAGACCATATGCTGGTGCGGTTGGCCCTGGGTTCCTCCTAATGCAGGACAATGCCAGAGCTCATGTGGCTGGAGTGTGTCAACAGTTCCTTCAAGATGAAGGAATTGAAGTTATGGACTGACCCGCCTGTTCCCCAGACCTGAATCCGATAGAACACATCTGCGACATCATGTCTCGCACCATCCACCAACATCACGTTGCACCACAGACTGACCAGGAGTTGGTGGATGCTTTTGTCCAGGTCTGGGAGGAGATCCCTCAGGAGACCATCCGCTACCTCATCAGGAGCATGCCCAGGCATTGTAGGGAGGTCATACAGGCACTTGGAGGCCACTCACACTACTGAAAATCATTTCCTTGTCTTGAGGCATTTCCACTGAAGTTAGATCAGCCTGTAACTTCATTTTCCACTTTAATTTTGAGCATCATTCCAACTCCAGATCTCCGTGGGATATTACATTGATCATTTTTAGGTTTTACTGTTCTCAATGCATTACACTATATAATGAATAAAGATATACAACTGAAATATTTCATTCAGTGATATCTAGGATGTGGGATTTTAGTGTTCCCTTTATTTTTTTGAGCAGTGTATATATAGTTATAACCGAGTATCAGAGTGCTTTCGTTCATCCCTAATGAATATGCAAAAACAGAGTAGCAAGGAATAAATATGAGCTACTGTTACTCCCCCACATAATACATCACCACTGTGCCCTTTACAAAATAATACTGCCTCACTTCAGCCCTCTAGCTTTTAAATTTGCGCTCTTGAAAATATTAATGCACTGTGCAAACGCCCTAGAAAAGTGTCCACATTTTCCCCCTTTAGTTACAATACTCTCAGTACTCATATAACAATGCTTCTTAAGTGCCCACTTAACATTTACTAGTGTCCACTGGGCCCCCCAATATACAGCTCCTTTATATTCAGCATGGTGGACCCACAGCTCCCTTATACAGAGTATGATGTCCCCACAGCTTCCCTATACACAGTATGGTGGGGCCACTGCTCCCCTGTACACACAACCGTCAGTATATGAATGCTGCGAGAGAACCACAGTCAGTAGATGAATGCATCACAAGAATCGCTATTAGGCCGGGGTCACACTTGCAAGTGCAATGCGAGAAGCTCACACCTCAATACCCGGTCCTGCCACCGGCGGCTTGGACCAGAAATACATGCAGCTGCACACTCTGGTCCCGCGTGCCGGCGGCATTGCCAGGTATTGAGGCGAGAGACTCATGCAAGTTTCTCGCATTGCACTCGCAAGTGTGACCCCGGCCTTAGTAAATGAATGCAGTGCCAAAACTACCATCACCAGATGAATACAGTGATAGAACCACATTTTTCCTTCTCTAAATACTGCAAACAGATTAACATCCCTCATATACAATAAAAGTCCTTATGACTTTTGGCTCTACAAGGAGCTTACCTTTCCCACTTCGGCAGCAGGGTCCCCACATGCTCCCAATTCTTGGTTCTGTATCTCCATTTCTCGATATTGCTCCCTATGCACCATCCTGTTCTCCCACTTCTCTATATTGTCCTCTACGCTCGCACCTTTCCATACTGTCCCCCCACTTCTTTATATTGTACACCCAATTCTCCATTCAGTCCACCTATGGTTCCATTTCTCCATACAGTCCCCCCACACTCCCACTTCTCCATAATGTCCCCACTTCTCAATATGGTCCCCCCATGCTTCCTCATCTCCATACAGTGCCCCCACTTCTTCATACAACCCCCCACACTTCCACTTCTCCGTAAGGCCTCAGATGTTCCAAATTCTCTATTCTGTTCCCCCATATTGTTCTCTACACTATCTAAACTGTCTCCCCATTTCTTCATATTGAACACCCACTTCTCCCTTTTATCCGCCCCAAGCTCCCATTTCTCCAAATGGTCCCCCACACTTATCCATGTCCTCCACTTCTCCAAATGGTCCCTCCACTCCTCCATATTGTCCCCCATGCTCTCTCCTCTACATACTGTCCCAACACTTCTCCATATGGTCTACTCACCCCCTACATTACTCCCTCTCACAAAAGCACAATGCATCCTTGCCCTCACTGTGGCTCAGTGATCACAGCAGCAGAGCAATGAGATCAGCAGTGTGTCCACTTCATCACTCTACTGAGCATGGGGCCGGGAAGTTGACGAGAGCTCTCCTACCTCCAAGTACAGGGAAAAGGGAGCTGCATACTGTGCAGCCACGGCATAAGTATATTGGTTTCTGTGCATGCCGATATAGTTTAGAGTAGCGTAGCTCCGGGTGGGCGCCCTGTTGTAGGCCTCCCTTGACCACGGGGCATGTGACAACCACACATTATTCCATCCCGATAGCTACGTTACAGGCTCCCGCCATTTAATATTCTTAGCTTGGTAATGACAATTAAAATGCACAAACAGAATAGGGCTTAGACATCTTATATAATGCTCGGGTGTCAATTAATATTAGCACTTGTAACATCAGCTCACAGGGTGAAATGTCTCCTTTATTATGCCGATAGCAGGACTGTTGTGAATTCTGCTTTTGGGCTCCCTCCGGTGGTTGTAGGTGGTAATGCAGTTGTCCCTGGGTTGCAGTCCTGGTCAGGTGTATCTGCTGATTGCAGTTCTGACTGGGGTATTTAGGTGTGCAGGATTCTTTAGTCCTTGCCAGTTGTCCATGGTTATTGGGAGGTGTTGGACTCCTGTCTGGTTCCTCCTCCTTGCTGCCAGATCAGCAAAGATAAGTGTCTGGTTTTGTTTCTGTGGCGCTTGATAATTCAGTGCTATTCATTTGTTTTTTCTTGTCCAGCTTTGATTGTGTCTGTATTTACTCAGTCTAGTTGGATTCTCAGGAGTTGCAGATATACGTTCCACGTCTTTAGTTAGATAGAGGAATTTTTTGTATTATCTGCTGTGGATATTTTTGGAAGGGTTTTAATACTGACCGCTTAGTATTCTGTCCTATCCATTCCTATTTAGCTAGAGTGGCCTCTTTTGCTAAATCCTGTTTTCTGCCTGCGTGTGTCTTTCCTCTCCTACTCACAGTCAATATTCGTGGGGGGCTGCCTATCCTTTGGGGTTCTGCTCTGAGGCAAGGTAGAATTCCTATTTCCATCTATAGGGGTATTTAGTCCTCCGGCTGTGTCGAGGTGTCTAGGGTTTGTTAGGCACACCCCACGGCTACTTCTAGTTGCGGTGTTAGATCAGGATTTGCGGTCAGTACAGTTACCACCTACTCCTGAGAAAGATTCATGCGGCTCCAAGGTCACCGGATCATAACACAGGACTAAGAAAAATCTAATTTACTGTACAATCTGAATCACCACCTCTCAACCATACAGTGCAATTTTTAATTCACTATTTATACAAATCTCAGCTCTCCCGCAATTCCATAGGTTAAAAATAAGATTTCAACAGTTAAAGAATAAATGAATATAATTAAAAACATGGAAAGAAGAAATATAAGCCATCTCACCCGTGATGCATAAACCAAACTTCAGGAGCACGGACCCGCTGAGTCCAGGCGTATAAAGTCCAAAACAAGAAGAGAATGTCCAGCTTCACTGAATCTGTAAAAGAGTTTTCTTTATTCACAGACTTTAAGCATAGAGGATACAGACTTCAGCACGTACCATATGGGTAAGAATCTCAACGCGTTTCTGGAGACTAAGCTCCCTTAATCATGGTAATCATTAAGGGAGCTTAGTCTCAACGCGTTTCTGGAGACTAAGCTCCCTTAATCATGGTAATGATTAAGGGAGCTTAGTCTCCAGAAACGCGTTGAGATTCTTACCCATATGGTACATGCTGAAGTCTGTATCCTCTATGCTTAAAGTTTATGAATAAAGAAAACTCTTTTTTACGGATTCAGTGAAGCTGGACATTCTCTTCTTATTAAAAACAGTTTTATAATCACATTTCTAGCAATGATTGGTAACAAGTTTGAATGATTTATCCTACGCTTCTCTGATCCAAATGTCCTGATGACACGCTACTGTAAATGATCAGGACAACTGTCAAGACAACTCTTTGTTTCTTATCTGATCTCATCCAGTGGTGTACGGCCAATGTCGGCCAACCATGTGGCCAATGTGGAGCCTGAGCCCAGTGTGAATGACTGTCTCAATTCCAATGGTATCTGCATCCTCACGCCATAGATACAGTTGTATATAATGGTGGAACATGGAGAAATCAGCTTGTTGTTCCATCATTCTACAATTGTGTTTCAGTTCTGGTGCGTCGATACAAAATCCACACACAGATAACTGGAGGAGCACAGCGTAGGAATCTGTACTGACTTTGTTGCGGTTGAGGCAGGCACATGATGCGGTATTGTGGAAATGGCCAAGCAAGTTTAATAAAGTTGCATAAACCGCTCTGGATACTCAAAACAAATGAACAGCCTTTTCTGGCACAAAGTGAAAAGCAAACAGGAACAAAATGCACAGTCCATATAATAATGCAGGTCCGCCCGTTCTGGTCAGTGTCTTTAGCGCACACACACGCATGGAGGTCTCCACACCTCCAGCCACAGACACTGAATGAGGCAGTTGGCCTCCATTTTATTATCCAAACCACGCCCCTGGGGTGGGGATATGTGAGCGATCACTCCTACCCAACTCTTATGACCGCTCGTAAAACTCGGCCCTGGAGCGGCCCAAACAACTCTCTCAGCACTATATGTGCTGAAGCATACTTCAAAGTTCCCATCACCGCAGCTAATAGCCGCGATGACACAAATCTCCCCTCCAGGACTCGTCCGGCGGCCATCTCACAACAGTTATTGTGTCTGTGCAGAATCTCAAAAGACTACGTCTCTGTGTACCTATAGAGCCTGGGAGCATAGATAAGAGGGCAATCTGGGGGGAGTGGTTCTTTCCCATGAGATCTTACAATATGCGTTAAATATCCCATCCCAAAAAGGTCTGATTTGGTCACAATCCCACCAAACGTGCAACATCGTACCCCTCTCTGTTCCACAACATCAACACACATCCGGCACCGAAGGGAAGATCACATCTAGTTTTGTTGGGACTCGATACCATCTTGTCAAGATCTTGTAATTCCTCTCCTGAATGTACCTGGCCCCCGGCATCTTGTACGTAAACAAAAATGCTTTCTATATATTCTCCAAAAAGGTAGTATCCAGTTCGGTTTCTCATGCATGCTCAAATCCAGGATCCATTGAACAGAGTGAATGGCTTAATAGTCGACATACAATGGAAATCAAATGGGAGGGGGTGAGCTCTGAAGGAATAGGTTCTCAAATGGTGTTGGTAACACTGGTAAGGAGTGCCATCCCCTCTTCTTCCAAAGATTTATAAACTATTTCAGCTGCTCGTATTCTAGCCAAGAGAGTTTTTCAGGAATACTATTTTGAAGTTCTGAGAAGGGATGAACATCAGGTCCCTTCAAAATATGACTAATGCGAATATCGTCATGACTATACCAACAGAGGAATTTGTCCTTCGTACAACCCGTTGGGCGGACAGGATGACAGCATTTTATCTTAATTATGCCAGATGAAAATTCAATAGGCTCAGAATCATAAGCTGGTATTTGAAGTATTGACTCTTTTTGTAGGATGAATATTTACCTCTAATATCAACTCCTACAGTTTATTGTCTGCTATCTTTGAAAAACAGTAATGTGTTGTGAATTCTGCTCTTGGGTTCCCTTCGGTGGTTGAAGATGGGAATGCAGTTGTCTCTGAGTCTCAGTCCTGGTCAGGTGTATCTGATAATTACAATTCGGACTGGGATATTTAGGTGTGCTGGATCCTTTAGCACTTGCCAGTTGTCAATGTTTCTTGTGAAGTATGGATCACTTTCTGGCTTCTCCTGCCTGCTGCCAAATTCAGCAAAGATAAGTGTTTGGTTCTTTGTATCTGTGGCACACTGCTGTGTGCTTGTTTCAGTTTTATTCCTGCTGATTGTAGGATTCACTGGAGTTGCAGATTGACGCTCCTACATCTTTTAGTTAGATGTAGGAAGTTTTTGTATTTCTGCTGTGGATGTTTTGAAGGGTTTTATACTGACCGCACAGAACTCTGTCCTATCCTATCTAGCTAGTGTGGCCTCCTGTGCTAAATTCTGTTTTCTGCCTGTGTATGTTTTTTCCTCTCCGACTCACCGCCAATATTTGTGGGGGGCTGTCTATCCTTTGGGGATTTTCTCTGAGGCAAGATAGCATTCCTCTTTCCATCTTTAGGGGTAATTAGTCCTCCGGCTGTGACGAGGTGTCTAGGTGTGTTAGGTACACTCCAGGGCTATTTCTAGTAGCGGTGTTAAGTTCAGGATTGCGGTCAGTACAGGGGCCACCATCTCCAGTGAAAGTTCTCATGCAGCTCCAAAGTCACCGGATGATAACAGTAATGTAGGGTCACTAAGCAATGAAGTTTGCTGATCTTTTGATTACTCATTGTACCAGGTCATGAAATTTGTTGACTCACAAACACTGAAGAATAAACTATAAATAATCAAACAAACAATGTGAGTTGGTCTTATCACCATTCATCTCCTTTACCTGTAAATACTGGATGAAGGACAGTTAACTATAAAAGATATTATATAACATGAGACAAAAATTAAGCAAAGACATCCAGACATCCAAAAAGAACCAGAGCCTCTACAGGACAGCAGCCAAGATATCATGGCTCTATCACGAGGTACATAGTTTTGTCATTCTACAGGATGTCAAAGGTGACCATGGCACCAGCTGGAAGAATACAGCTCTACTCCATTGACCATCGCGAATCCATGGATACGTTTGGAGTAGTCAAGATTTGGACAAACTGGTCACCTGAGCCCCCATGTATACATTTGGAGTAGTTAGGATTTGGACCCGCTGGTCGCCTGGCTCCATGAAGATGATCTGAGAAACCAGGTTGAGACCCTGCGGTCAATTAGCCTTGTACCTCAAAGGACTGTTATCTTCCTAAGCTTGTCATTACCTCCTCTCGCTGTGCATGCCACAGGTGGGGTAGTCGGCCTTTGAAGCTCTGAAGTCACAGATGTCCTTTTCCTGACATGTCAATGGAAGGGTGAGACTAATGTGCACAATCTTGGGTATTTTGCTGTGACTGTTCTGTGCATTATTGCCTGTTTTGTGGTTCAATAAAGTATTGCCACACTGTTTTACCCTCACCCTGTTTTGTTTGAGTAGTATTACGCCCACGGGGAAAGGAGATTGGGCATTTGGTGGGATGATCCCTGGTTCATTCGGTTTCGGCTAGCGGACCAGAACACCCACTGACATCCCCCCATGTCTCCACACCAGTTTGTTAGGGAATACCAACATGTGTTGAGGCTAACTGCCTCAAATCATGCAACAACAGTTATGTGCCCACTATTCTGACAGGCTCAGAGGTCCCTTTCACTAGCATAAATGAAACAGCACCTGGTCAGCCCAGTAGGCCTGCCACCAGTTCCTTCTTCCATATATGCCTCATCCTTTAACAGAGTTACATCAGGCAAAAACTAGCCCTGGTAGCATGGAAGATCAAACCAAGAAACAAACATGTGGATTCGTGGATCGAAATGAAAGCGTAGCCCAAGGTTAAATTATATATTTAATTGCCTTTAGGACACACTAGATGGTTATACATATACCATGGTTAAATATGCAATACAGGTGAAGTAAAACAGATAAGCAGATGGACCATGGGCTACCAAGTAGGTTCTAGGACCTCCACAGCACGTTACTAGACATGACGACCCTTTCGAAGTGGACCGCATGTATTAGAGAGAGAGACCACATGGCCTTACACTAGCTTTAATCACCTTTGGGTCACTCCCCTCTGAACTGAACCAAAAATCCCTCCCCAGGAGGTTTGTAGCTAAATCCCCAAAAAAAAAAAAAAAGAATTCCTTTCTGGACAGTCCTAGAGCGGCGGTTCTGTCGTCATCTGATAATGGGTAGCTGGGGCCCGGCCCTAAGACCAAACACAGCTTTGTTATCTGGTTTCTAGTAACTGTTCTATGTATATCTATCCCCCTGGGGGCTAGAACAGATCAAGACCCTGGAAGAAGTTTCGTCCGGCCAAGATATCACGAAAATGTAACCGGTTTGTGACATACGATAAGCTCTTATTCTCCTTATAAAATCATCGCCAACTCAACAAGGGAGTTTAAACCTCATGATATCCTCATGGCAAGCAAGTTATTTGTTCTGAGCTGCCTTTGAACACTTGGCCCCACCTACTGCTGCTACATGGTCGGTTACAGCTTCACCGAAGGGGTTTTTTTTAATCCCATGCCATATAGGATACAAATGATTAACACGAAATTATATCTCGAAAATTCTTCACACAGTACATTTACTATTTCAACTTTGAACCCATTCTAACCGGTACCATATGTGCAGGGGCAGGGAGGCCTACACAAGCCTGTGATTCAGTGCCACTCAGCTTTACAGGTCCAAATTTGTCTTGGTGGTCACCGACCCGTCACGTCCTCACTTTTGGACAAAAACAGCTCTGCATCTCTAGCTGACCTAAAAGTGTTTCTGAAAGAAATACCTACCCAAAGGATCTTCCAGGAAGCCTCCCATTCTCCAGAGAAACCCTGTAACCCACTCCGCAGCTTCCCACCATGGGGAAGGCCATCAGGATAACAAAAGGTGACCCTACCCCAAGATTCAAAGGGAATCTGACTCCACATCCAAGCCACAACAGGAATACTCCAATATTAGGGGATGCTTTTCATTGCCGGTGCTCACACCTCTGACTTTCTAATTCTAAGCAATGGCCTCTATTCAGTTATGGCAGTTGCATGTCTCGTTCCCATTCAACTATATATTATATCTATCTATCTTACTAAGTTGGTGCCAACATGGCCAGTTCTATTAATTTCAGGAACGGAGAATCTCCACTGTTGACCGAGGTTCTGGCCGCTTATTGTTTTCTATACTATTATGCATCTACTAGGATACCGGTTGATGTTATTATTACGGCATATCTAATTTCCAATGTATCTGACAACCCTTACTCTCCCCCAAGTAAGTTGGGAGTCTCCTTTGTGACCATTATGGGCACACAAGCTGCTTAAATGAGATTCTCCTTCTCTAATTCCTTTTGCAGAGGCCCTCCCTCCGCTTTTGTTTTCCATTTTCTCTACTTAGTTTATGTCTTTTCTAACTTTTAATCTTTCTTTGATCAAGGGGACTGAGTAGCCTGGTTGCTTCTTATCTGAATCCTATGCAAAGAATTCCTGATCAAATATAAATGGTGGAATTATCATTCCTTCTTTCACCACAAAAATACTCTATACACCTGAAAAACGTGCAAAGATCTTCCATCATTTTCATAGACACAAGGAACACATTATTTGCTTCCAGGAAAAGGAAACACAATTCAAATCCAATCACTCACCAACAATCAACACAAACAATCCATAAATCCTTGACAAACCAAATTATTGCCTGCATAATAGATTCTGAGGCAAGATATATTATTCTTTCGCCATGTATTGATGGCCAGATATTTACAATAATCAACGAGTATGCCCGTAATCAGGACCAGGATAATTTTATTTCGAAGCCGATTGATACCGTCCTTCCATTGGCAAAAGGGATGGCACTGCACTGTGGTAACTTACATGCCAGTCTCGACTTGGCAGACAACTCCTAGGGTAGAGCCCATCTTCCTTATTGTCATAGAATGAAAGAAAAATAAATAAATAAAAAAGCGCTGTTGCAAGTACAACTGTATGACACTTGGAGACTCCAACATCCCTCAGATAAGAAATACAGTTTCTATTCTAACCCTCAGGACTTGTATAGCAGACTGGATTATATACAGTTAGGTCCATATATATTTGGACAGAGACAACATTTTTCTAATTTTGGTTATAGACATTACCACAATGAATTTTAAACAAAACAATTCAGATGCAGTTGAAGTTCAGACTTTCAGCTTTCATTTGAGGGTATCCACATTAAAATTGGATGAAGGGTTTAGGAGTTTCAGCTCCTTAACATGTGCCACCCTGTTTTTAAAGAGACCAAAAGTAATTGGACAATTGACTCCAAGGCTATTTCATGGACAGGTGTGGGCAATCCCTTCATTATGTCATTCTTAATTAAGAAGATAAAAGGCCTGGAGTTGATTTGAGGTGTGGTGCTTGCATTTGGAAGGTTTTGCTGTGAAATAAACATGCAGACAAAGGTGCTCTCCATGCAGGGGAAACAAGCCATCCTTAAGCTGCGAAAACAGAAAAAACCCATCCAAGAAATTGCTACAATATTCGGAGTGGCAAAATCTACAGTTTGGTCCATCCTGAGAAAGAAAGAAAGCACTGGTGAACTCATCAATGCATAAAGACCTGGGCACCCACGTAAGACAACAATGGTGGATGATCGCAGAATAATCTCTATGGTGAAGAGAAACCCCTTCACAACAGCCAACCAAGTGAACAACACTCTCCAGGAGGTCGGCGTATCAATATCCAAATCTACCATGAAGAGAGGACTGCATGAAAGTAAATACAGAGGGTTAACTGCATGGTGCAAGCCACTCATAAGCATCAAGAATAAAAAGGCTAGACTGGACTTTGCTAAAAAACATCTAAAAAGGCCAACACAGTTCTGGAAGAACATTTGGACAGATGAAACCAAGATCAACCTCTACCAGAATGATGGAAAGAGAAAAGTATGGCGAAGGCGTGGTACGGCTCATGATCCAAAGCATACCACATCATCTGTAAAACACGGCGGTGGCTTGGGCATGCATGGCTGCCAGTGACACTTGGTCACTAGTATTTATTGATGATGGGACACAGGACAGAAGCAGCCAAATGAATTCTGAGGTATTCAGAGCCATACTGTGTGCTCAGATCCAGCCAAATGCAGCCAAACTGATTGGTCGTCGTTTCATACTACAGATGGACAATGACCCAAAACATAAAGCCAAAGCAACCCAGGAGTTTATTAAAGCAAAGAAGTGGAATATTCTTGAATGGTGAAGTCAGCTACCTGATCTGAACCCAATTGAGCATGCATTTGACTTATTAAAGACTAAACTTCAGACAGAAAGGCCCACAAGCAAACAGCAACTGAAAACCACTGCAGTGAAAGCCTGGCAGAGCATCAAAAAGGAGGAAACACAGCGTCTGGTGATGTCCATGAGTTCAAGACTTCAGGCAGTCATTGCCAACAAAGGGTTTTCAACCAAGTACTAGAAATGAACATTTTATTTACAATTATTTAAACTGTCCAATTACTTTTGGTCCCTTTAAAAACAGGGTTGCACATGTTAAGGAGCTGAAACTCCTAAACCCTTCAACCAATTTTAATGTGGATACCCTCAAATGAAAGCTGAAAGTCTGAACTTCAACTGCATCTGAATTGTTTAGTTTAAAATTCATTGTGGTAATGTCTATATCCAAAATTAGAAAAATGTTGTCTGTCCAAATATATATGGACCTAACTGTCCATATATATTCTATATTTCTTCCTAACGGGAAGAAAAACATTAGACTTGAACAAAGAAGACCCAGGAAAACATACTCAGAAGGGAGGTAAGAACATTTCTAAAACAATCCACAGCGAGGAGATTAGAACAAAACAAAATCCTCTAAACTGCATGCTCGCAAACGCCAGAAGCCTGACAAACAAGATGGAAGAACTAGAAGCAGAAATATCTACAGGCAACTTTGACATAGTGGGAATAACCGAGACATGGTTAGATGAAAGCTATGACTGGGCAGTTAACTTACAGGGTTACAGTCTGTTTAGAAAGGATCGTAAAAATCGGAGAGGAGGAGGGGTTTGTCTCTATGTAAAGTCTTGTCTAAAGTCCACTTTAAGGGAGGATATTAGTGAAGGAAATGAGGATGTCGAGTCCATATGGGTCGAAATTCATGGAGGGAAAAATGGTAACAAAATTCTCATTGGGGTCTGTTACAAACCCCCAAATATAACAGAAACCATGGAAAGTCTACTTCTAAAGCAGATAGATGAAGCTGCAACCCATAATGAGGTCCTGGTTATGGGGGACTTTAACTACCCGGATATTAACTGGGAAACAGAAACCCATAAAGGCAACAGGTTTCTGCTAATAACCAAGAAAAATTATCTTTCACAATTGGTGCAGAATCCAACCAGAGGAGCAACACTTTTAGACCTAATACTATCTAATAGACCTGACAGAATAACAAATCTGCAGGTGGTCGGGCATCTAGGAAATAGCGACCACAATATTGTACAGTTTCACCTGTCTTTCACTAGGGGGACTTGTCAGGGAGTCACAAAAACACTGAACTTTAGGAAAGCAAAGTTTGACCAGCTTAGAGATGCCCTTAATCTGGTAGACTGGGACAATATCCTCAGAAATAAGAATACAGATAATAAATGGGAAATGTTTAAGAACATCCTAAATAGGCAGTGTAAGCGGTTTATACCTTGTGGGAATAAAAGGACTAGAAATAGGAAAAACCCAATGTGGCTAAACAAAGAAGTAAGACAGGCAATTAACAGTAAAAAGAAAGCATTTCCACTACTAAAGCAGGATGGCACAATTGAAGCTCTAAAAAACTATAGGGAGAAAAATACTTTATCTAAAAAACTAATTAAAGCTGCCAAAAAGGAAACAGAGAAGCACATTGCTAAGGAGAGTAAAACTAATCCCAAACTGTTCTTCAACTATATCAATAGTAAAAGAATAAAAACTGAAAATGTAGGCCCCTTAAAAAATAGTGAGGAAAGAATGGTTGTAGATGACGAGGAAAAAGCTAACATATTAAACACCTTCTTCTCCACGGTATTCACGGTGGAAAATGAAATGCTAGGTGAAATCCCAAGAAACAATGAAAACCCTATATTAAGGGTCACCAATCTAACCCAAGAAGAGGTGCGAAACCGGCTAAATAAGATTAAAATAGATAAATCTCCGGGTCCGGATGGCATACACCCACGAGTACTAAGAGAACTAAGTAATGTAATAGATGAACCATTATTTCTTATTTTTAGGGACTCTATAGCGACAGGGTCTGTTCCGCAGGACTGGCGCATAGCAAATGTGGTGCCAATATTCAAAAAGGGCTCTAAAAGTGAACCTGGAAATTATAGGCCAGTAAGTCTAACCTCTATTGTTGGTAAAATATTTGAAGGGTTTCTGAGGGATGTTATTCTGGATTATCTCAATGAGAATAACTGTGTAACTCCATATCAGCATGGGTTTATGAGAAATCGCTCCTGTCAAACCAATCTAATCAGTTTTTATGAAGAGGTAAGCTATAGGCTGGACCACGGTGAGTCATTGGATGTGGTATATCTCGATTTTTCCAAAGCGTTTGATACCGTGCCGCACAAGAGGTTGGTACACAAAATGAGAATGCTGGGTCTGGGGGAAAATGTGTGTAAATGGGTTAGTAACTGGCTTAGTGATAGAAAGCAGAGGGTGGTTATAAATGGTATAGTCTCTAGCTGGGTCACTGTGACCAGTGGGGTACCGCAGGGGTCGGTATTGGGACCTGTTCTCTTCAACATATTCATTAATGATCTGGTAGAAGGTTTACACAGTAAAATATCGATATTTGCAGATGATGCAAAACTATGTAAAGCAGTTAATACAAGAGAAGATAGTATTCTGCTACAGATGGATCTGGATAAGTTGGAAACTTGGGCTGAAAGGTGGCAGATGAGGTTTAACAATGATAAATGTAAGGTTATACACATGGGAAGACGGAATCAATATCACCATTACACACTGAACGGGAAACCACTGGGTAAATCTGACAGGGAGAAGGACTTGGGGATCCTAGTTAATGATAAACTTACCTGGAGCAGCCAGTGCCAGGCAGCAGCTGCCAAGGCAAACAGGATCATGGGGTGCATTAAAAGAGGTCTGGATACACATGATGAGAGCATTATACTGCCTCTGTACAAATCCCTAGTTAGACCGCACATGGAGTACTGTGTCCAGTTTTGGGCACCGGTGCTCAGGAAGGATATAATGGAACTAGAGAGAGTACAAAGGAGGGCAACAAAATTAATAAAGGGGATGGGAGAACTACAATACCCAGATAGATTAGCGAAATTAGGATTATTTAGTCTAGAAAAAAGACGACTGAGGGGCGATCTAATAACCATGTATAAGTATATGAGGGGACAATACAAATATCTCGCTGAGGATCTGTTTATACCAAGGAAGGTGACGGGCACAAGGGGGCATTCTTTGCGTCTGGAGGAGAGAAGGTTTTTCCACCAACATAGAAGAGGATTCTTTACTGTTAGGGCAGTGAGAATCTGGAATTGCTTGCCTGAGGAGGTGGTGATGGCGAACTCAGTCGAGGGGTTCAAGAGAGGCCTGGATGTCTTCCTGGAGCAGAACAATATTGTATCATACAATTATTAGGTTGTGTAGAAGGACGTAGATCTGGGGATTTATTATGATGGAATATAGGCTGAACTGGATGGACAAATGTCTTTTTTCGGCCTTACTAACTATGTTACTATGTTATTTTTCTTCAGCACAGTGCCCTGCCCTGGCTTTCACATACTAGCATTGGAAACGTTCCCCGGTCCGACCATGCACCAGTGTTGTGTTCCCTTAGAGTGCCATTTGTTATCAAAACAGTATGGCCCTTGCTGTTCCTTGAGTCTTTACTAGTGATGAGCGACTGTACTCGTTGCTTGGGTTTTCCCTAGCACGCTCGGGTGACCTCTGAGTATTTATGACTGCTCGGAGATTTATTTTCATCTCGGCAGCTGAATAATTTACAGCTACTAGCCTGCTTGATTGCATGTGGGGATTCCCCAGCAACCCCCACATGCACTCAGCCTGGCTAGTAGCTGTAAATCATTCAGCTGCCGCGATGAAAACTAAATCTCCGAGCACTAACAAATACTTGGAGACCACCCGAGCGTGCTCGGGAAAACACGAGCAACGAGTATACTCACTCATCACTAGTCTTTACTACTAGATACAGTATGCTCACCTGACATAGAAAATTACATAATTATATCGATACAGCCACCACAATTAAGGGTAAGTTCACACTGGGCGTTTTTGCTGCTTTTTTTCTGCAGCAAAACCTGATCATTTTGGCAGAAAAAAGCCGTGTCAAAAACGCAGGTTTAGGTGCGTTTTTTGTTGTGTATTTGTTGTGTTTTTTTAATGCATTTTTTTTTACTCTTTGTCCATGCTAATGTCCTTGGATTTTCAGCAGCAAAAACGCAGCAAATAATGATACCTGCGTTTTTTGCTGCGTTTTTTTCAACACCCATTCAAGTCAATGGGTGAAAAAACGGAGCAAAATTGCTGAAAGAAGTGACATATGCTCTGTGTCCAAAAACCGCAGCAAAGCACAAAATACTGATCACACAAAAAGCCAATGTGTGTGCATGAGATTTTTGAAATCTCATAGGCTTTGCTGGTATTGTAAAAAGCAGCTGAACATTAGCATAAAAAACACAGCAAAAACGCCCTGTGTGAACTTACCCTTAATGGTAAACATTTAAGACATCATTAATTATGCACACTTATATAAAACTCTCCTCATGATTCGGTTTTTGGACGCCAAAAATGTTTTCAACCCTCCTCTACCCCACGTCCTTTCTCTCTTTTGCAGTAGGACAAGACCTTGTAATATACCATATTTATCGGACTGCAAGACACTTTTTTCCTCCAAAAATTAGGAAAATGGGGGGGAGGGGGGGGTGTCTTATAGTCCAGATGTACCGGCTCTGGCTGTGGTGGGGAGGTGGGAGAGCGGCATCAGTGGTGTAGCGGGTCAAAGGAAGTTGGAGACTGTGGCTGCAGCTAACTCCTGTGCCTGCTGCTAAAGAGAAATTAAAATTCACGGCATTTCACGCCCATGGGCGTGGAGGGTAATGAATATTTCTCTCTAATATTAGTATCTTGGTATGATTGGTCCCCAACCCCAGTCCTGATATGGCCCCATCTCCATCCTGGTATGCATGGCCCCATCAGAAAACTTAAAAAAAACCATTACACTTACCTTCGCGGCGCTCCCTCGCAGCGTCCTGCTCTGTTGCCAGCAACTTTATGCTTGTAAGCAGCACATGGCAGGGACGTCATGCGCTGCTCACAAGCAGAGCACAGCTACGTGACTACTCACCGCGCTACATGACGGGACTGTGCATCATTTCCTTGTCTTGAGGCATTTCCACTGAAGTTAGATCAGCCTGTACCTTCATTTTACACTTTGATTTTGAGCATCATTCCAACTCCAGACCTCCGTGGGATATTAGTTGTGATTTTTGTTGATCATTTTTAGATTTTATTGTTCTCAACACATTCCACTATGTAATGAATAAAGATTTACAACTGGAATATTTCATTTAGTGATCTCTAGGATGTGGAATTTTAGTGTTCCCTTTATATTTTTGACAAGTGTACAATTTAATACTTCTGTTCCTTTTGTTCTGTAACTCGCACCCCTAAGCCATAAGCTACCAGAACCAAAACAAGGCTTATAGTCAGCCTGTATAAAACATGACTGGTGGTGGCAGCGAGTAGTCTGGGGTTATCGTGGAGCTAGCTGTAACCATACTGGGGGTATATACACATCCCACAAGTGGGAATTTGAAGTGTATATACACACACTATTCGCTCACTGTTAGTTTCCCGATAACCAGCCTATTAGTGGAAACAGCATGCAGCCTCCTCCGTCAGTCATCAGTAAATCGCATAATTGCCTGGGCAATGGGGGCAGCAGAGAGCCATTTGCTCCAAAGGTAACAGCATGGGTGGCCTCCCTGGCTGCGATATTTGACAGTCACATGTCAAGATAAACATTGACAAATCTGAAGCAATAAATATCTTTCTGCACCAACAATTAGAGAGCACTCTGAAGTCCAAATTCTCATTTAAGTGACCCTCAAGTAACAATATAAACTATCTGCGCACTGATGCTCCCTCCGATCTCGAGGCTATTCTCTTTCAACTTTCAATTGTTTTTCTCCCGGATGGAGTTGGATTTTGACTCTTGGAACCAAATCTCCAAGTTTGGCAGAGTCAATGTTCTTAAGATGACAATTCTAACTAGGCTGCTACTGTATACCTGCTGGAATTCATCCAAGCGTATATGCCTTCCTCTTTTTGGGTTAAAATTCAACATTAGTCATTTTCTTTGGCAATCAAGTCATTCAAGAGTCCAGCATAGTAACATAGTAACATAGTTAGTAAGGCCGAAAAAAGACATTTGTCCATCCAGTTCAGCCTATATTCCATCATAATAAATACCCAGATCTACGTCCTTCTACAGAACCTAATAATTGTATGATACAATATTGTTCTGCTCCAGGAAGACATCCAGGCCTCTCTTGAACCCCTCGACTGAGTTCGCCATCACCACCTCCTCAGGCAAGCAATTCCAGATTCTCACTGCCCTAACAGTAAAGAATCCTCTTCTATGTTGGTGGAAAAACCTCTCCTCCAGACGTAAAGAATGCCCCCTTGTGCCCGTCACCTTCCTTGGTATAAACAGATCCTCAGCGAGATATTTGTATTGTCCCCTTATATACTTATACATGGTTATTAGATCGCCCCTCAGTCGTCTTTTTTCTAGACTAAATAATCCTAATTTCGCTAATCTATCTGGGTATTGTAGTTCTCCCATCCCCTTTATTAATTTTGTTGCCCTCCTTTGTACTCTCTCTAGTTCCATTATATCCTTCCTGAGCACCGGTGCCCAAAACTGGACACAGTACTCCATGTGCGGTCTAACTAGGGATTTGTACAGAGGCAGTATAATGCTCTCATCATGTGTATCCAGACCTCTTTTAATGCACCCCATGATCCTGTTTGCCTTGGCAGCTGCTGCCTGGCACTGGCTGCTCCAGGTAAGTTTATCATTAACTAGGATCCCCAAGTCCTTCTCCCTGTCAGATTTACCCAGTGGTTTCCCGTTCAGTGTGTAAGGGTGATATTGATTCCCTCTTCCCATGTGTATAACCTTACATTTATCATTGTTAAACCTCATCTGCCACCTTTCAGCCCAAGTTTCCAACTTATCCAGATCCATCTGTAGCAGAATACTATCTTCTCTTGTATTAACTGCTTTACATAGTTTTGTATCATCTGCAAATATCGATATTTTACTGTGTAAACCTTCTACCAGATCATTAATGAATATGTTGAAGAGAACAGGTCCCAATACTGACCCCTGCGGTTCATAATATTATATCCTGTCCAAAAGTTTATCTGATTGCAGTCGTCGATATCTAGCATCAGCCCAGGCAATGATCCTGGATTTGTTCCGCAGTCAATACTTTGGGTCTGAGTTGCATAAGATATTTGCTTGGTGACAGCATCCTCTTTTCCATGTAATTGGAACATTGTGGCGCTGAATATTATTTTAGTATCATAGAGCGTCAATCAGACACTGAAAACTATATGTACACAAAGGGTGTGAGGTGTTTTGGTTGATCAGAGGGGCCCATGAATGCCTGTAACTGGTCACTCCAAGTTTCCACCTGACGCTTTGCAAATTCATTCCTAGCCGGCTCCAAAAAGAGGTCTTTACGTATACACCAAGTAGCTCCATTTTGCACGCCCTTATCCCTTTCTACTATCCTAGGTGATTGTCCTCATAAGATACGTATTAATTTTGAATACATACAACTTCAAGACTGTTACGATTCACTGGACAGTCTGCCCAATAATCCCCTTTGGAAATGCTGTGTGTCGCCCCCTATTCCCTCCGCATGCCATCTGTGGTAACCACAAATTGTTGATCGACCCAGATCTGGAGACCTTCCTCCATTTTGCAAGGCTTGAGAGACTGTGCTCCTAAGCACATTTATGAAGGATCAGTGGGATAAATGCTTTTTCCTCTCCCACAAATCGGCTATGGCCACTAATTACAAGAAATAATCTATAAAATTGTTTCAAGGTGGTACCGGGTTCCCACCACCTTGCATAAATGGTTCTGTGAGGTATCTAGTCTATGTTGGCATTGCGGGGTGTGTGGGGACACAGTAACATACATGGTGGTCTTGCCCGACTCAAGGAGCTTTCTGGGGTAAAGTCTGAATTTTTAAGGAAGTGACAGGAGTATCAGTATTTAGAAAACTTGTACAACAGTGAAAGCTCTGGTGTCCTATGCCCAAACTGATGTATAAGAAAATCACTACTAATGGCATCTACTTTAGGTAGCCAAAATAATAATACTGCATGCAAAAGAGAGAAAAAAAAGACTATCAGCACCACTGCGACATTCAAACCAATGTGTCTCACGCATCAAACAGCTTAATGCTTTTTTCGCCCAAAAAGGAACGGTTGCTCAATCCAGAAAGCAGACTGCAAAGTCAAATTATGAAGAAATGAAAGGCACTCACCGTCCTAAAAATCCAAGCTTTATTGCGACATACAAGTCTTCAGCAGGGGATAATGTGAACAATTAACGGACGATGGCCGTTTCGCTCTACCGCGCTTCCACGCGTCCTACCCGCCATTGGAATTCAGTAGAACCTCCTCTTTAGAAGAATGGTTCATAGAGTTGGCTAGAACCCATGCTACGAAAAAGCCGATAACCCAAATACAAGAATATACTATTACAACCGCTACTAAATGGTTTTACTGGGAAACCTTCCCTTATTTCCAACTCTCCCAAACTATCCTAAGGTGCATTATAGTTTGTCCCTTCTTTGCACTCCTAGATCCTCTCGATTTTTCTTTTTCTCCTCCTTAGGCTGCCGTCACACTAACAGTATTTGGTCAGTATTTTACATCAGTATTTGTAAGCCAAAACCAGGAGTGGAACAATTAGAGGAAAAGTATCACAGAAACATATGCACCACTTCTGCATTTATCACCCACTCCTGGTTTTGGCTGAGAAATACTGATGTAAAATACTGACCAAATACTGCTAGTGTGACAGCAGCCTACTTCCCATCCTTGAAGTGTCTTGCTTATCAATATACTACATCGGCTTCTTGATTTTTGTAACATGATTAAACCCTATTTATTCCTTTGATTCGTTATGTAATGAAGTCTATCGCTTTTTTCTATTCATCCTCTTAGACTTTGATTTTCTGTTAGTTGTTATATTATGCTGTTAAAAAAAAAATCAATAAAACTTTGAAAAAATATAGTTAATTACTTTCCTGTGTGAGTTTTTAGATGTGTAACAAGATTTGTTTTCCGATTAAAACATTTCCCACATACTGAACATGAAAATGGCTTCTCCCCTGTGTGAATTCTCTGATGTTTCGCAAGGTTTGATTTAGTACTGTAATATTTCCCACATTCTAAACATGAAAATGGCTACGCCTCTGTGTGAGTTCTCTGATGTTTAACAAGACTTGATTTCTTTGTAAAACATTTCCCACATTCTGAACAAGAGAATGGTTTCTCCCCCGTGTGAATCCTCTGATGTGAAACAAGACGTGATTTCAAGGTAAAACATTTCCCACATTCTGAACAAGAAAATGGCTTCTCCCCTGTGTGAATTCTCTGATGGTTAAAAAGTACAGTTTTTTCACTATATCGTTTTCCACATTCTGAACATGAAAATGGCTTCTCCCCTGTGTGAGTTCTCTGATGTTTAACAAGACTTGATTTCTCTGTAAAACATTTCCCACATTCTGAACAAGAGAATGGTTTCTCCCCCGTGTGAATCCTCTGATGTGAAACAAGACTTGATTTCAAGGTAAAACATTTCCCACATTCTGAACAAGAGAATGGTTTCTCCCCTATGTGAATTCTTTGGTGCATCACAAAACCTGATTTGTGTGTAAAACATTTCCCGCATTCTGAACAAGAAAATGGCTTCGCCCCTGTGTGAATTCTCTGATGTTTAAAAAGTACAGTTTTCTCACTATATTGTTTTCCACATTCTGAACATGAAAATGGCTTCTCCCCTGTGTGAATTCTCTGATGTGTAACAAGACTTGATTTCTCTTTAAAACATTTCCCACATTCTGAACAAGAGAATGGTTTCTCCCCCGTGTGAATCCTCTGATGTTTAACAAGACTTGATTTCAAGGTAAAACATTTCCCACATTCTGAACAAGAGAATGGTTTCTCCCCTGTGTGAATTCTTTGGTGCATCACAAAATTTGATTTGAATGTAAAACATTTCCCGCATTCTGAACAAGAAAATAGCTTCTCCCCTGTGTGAATTTTCTGATGTGTAACAAGACTTGATTTGAATGTAAAACATTTCCCACATTCTGAACAAGAGAATGGTTTCTCCCCCGTGTGAATCCTCTGATGTTTAACAAGACTTGATTTGAATGTAAAACATTTCCCGCATTCTGAACATGAAAATGGCTTCTCCCCTGTGTGAATTCTCTGATGGCTAGAAAGTACAGATTTCCTACTATATCGTTTTCCACATTCTGAACATGAAAATGGCTTCTCCCCTGTGTGAATTCTCTGATGGCTAGAAAGTACAGATTTCTTACTATATCGTTTTCCACATTCTGAACATGAAAATGGCTTCTCCCCTGTGTGAATTCTCTGATGGCTAAAAAGTACAGATTTCTCACTATATCGTTTTCCACATTCTGAACATGAAAATGGCTTCTCCCCTGTGTGACTTCTCTGATGTTTCGCAAGTTTTGATTTAGTACTGTAATATTTCCCACATTCTGAACATGAAAATGGCTTCTCCGCTATGTGAAGTATTTCATGTTTGACAGCCCTTCTGTGACTTTTGTTTTGCATATTGGTCTTAAATGAAGCAGAAAAAAGGACCTGTTGAAAAGGATCAGATGACAGATTTTTTCTGATGATATCTTGAGCTGGATCGGGTATAATGACATGTTCTTCGCAAATGTCAGGTGTGATACTAAAATTATCTGCAGAAAAGTCTGAGAAGATCAGACATCCCTCTGAGCTCCTGGTACAGTCACCTAGTAAGAATGAAAAAAAAATAGTTCTCTTCAGTAACTTTGCAGTGAAATTATATATTTCTATTATATATTTTATAGCATTTCCATGCAAACTGTAATACAATTAAAATGAAAATACAAAAACACACAGGCACTACCTGACCATGCAGCAGAAAACCATCTCTAGAATCCCCTCAGCTGCTAAGGTCAATAAGGGGTAGGTGTCACCCTTACAGAAAAATAGACAAGTGTTAAATAGACTGACCACGCTCCAGGAGAGAATAGCACAGAGCAAACTAAGTGGGTCCAATGAACAAAGAATCTATAGAGATTGATAGCCGTCCAATAAAACAAAATACGAGCCCCAGATGGCACTCCAAGAGAGAATAGCAAAAGAACAAGCTAAATAGATTCGATAAACAAAAAATTTATCTAGTAGCCGTCCAGTAAATCAATTACTAGCCCCAGATAGTAACAACACTACTAGCACACAGAACCCCTTTATAATAAGAAAGGCAGTGGAGCCCTTACCGTTCAGTGGAGGGTTTAGTTTTCATCGCGGCAGCTGAATGATTTACAGCTACTAGCCAGGCTGAGTGCATGTGGGGGTTGCCGGGTTGCTAGGGAATCCCCACATGTAAACAAGCAGGCTAGTAGCTGTAAGTCATTCAGCTGCCGCGATGAAAACTAAATCTCTGAGCAGTCATAAATACTAGGAGACCACCCAAGCGTGCTCGGGAAAACCCGAGCAAGGAGTACACTCGCTAATCACTAGTCTATATATATTCTTTGTTCATTGGACCCACTTAGTTTGCTCTGTGCTATTCTCTCCTGGAGAGCTGTCAGTCCATTTAACACTTGTAATACAATTAAATTATTGATGGACTAAAGCTGGAGTCACACATAACGATATCGTTAACGATATCTTGCAACATCACGCTTTTGGTGACGTAGCAACGATCCCGCTAACGATCTCGTTATGTGTGACAGCGACCAACGATCAGGCCCCAGCTGGGAGATCGTTGGTCGTTGGGGAATGATCAGGACCATTTTTGGTCGCTGATCACCCGCTGTCATCGCTGGATCGGCGTGTGTGACGCCGATCCAGCGATGTGTTCACTTGTAACCAGGGTAAATATCGGGTTACTAAGCGCAGGGCCGCGCTTAGTAACCCGATATTTACCCTGGTTACCATTGTAAAAGTTAAAAAAAAAAAAAAAAAACAGTACATACTCACATTCTGATGTCTGTCACATCCCCCGGCGTCCACAGGGTTAAAACTGCTTTCGGCAGGAGTGCTGCTAATGTGTCAGCGCCGGCCGTAAAGCAGAGCACATGGGTGACGTGCAGGGAAGCTCTCGGCAGCAGCGCGTGCAATAGCAGCCCTCTTGCCGAAAGCAGTTTTAACCCTGTGGACGCCGGCGGGGGACGCGACAGACATCAGAATGTGAGTATGTAGTGCTTTTTTTTTTTTTTACTTTTACAATGGTAACCAGGGTAAATATCGGGTTACTAAGTGCGGCCCTGCACTTAGTAACCCGATGTTTACCCTGGTTACCCGGGTGCTGCAGGGGGACTTCGGCATCATTGAAGACAGTTTCAACGATGCCGAAGCCTTTCCCCTGATCGTTGGTCGCTGGAGAGAGCCGTCTGTGTGACAGCTCCCCAGCGACCACACAACGACTTACCAACGATCACGGCCAGGTCGTATCGCTGGTCGTGATCGTTGGTAAGTTGTTTAGTGTGACTAAAGCTTTAGACAATAGACCCCAAAGAGGGACGGAGATTACAGTGTTAGGTGACCAGGTAGTGTCGTTACAAATTTTCACTACTCTATTATAGCCATCTTCAGAGGAGACTCATAAAATAAATCTTCCATCTCATACATTCTCCGACAGGTACAAGCGCTATAGCACAGAGCAAAGCACATTGGAGCAGATTGGTCATGTACACAAGGCATGGCTTTGGAGATGTAACTAAACAGTGGATACAAGAAAGGAGAGCAAGTCCTTCATATCATATATGTCATGCCAGCCAATAGAAACATTAGCTGAATATGGAAGCACTGGGGGATCTGAAAAAGAATTTGCAGCACTGCCCACTGCAAACATAGTTGCAGGTTCTTTTATAGATCACTTATGCTGGTTTCACATTTGCGTTTAAATCCGCAGCGTTTAAAACGCATCCGCAAGTGTTGAAAAAAACGCATGTAAAAGCGTACAAACGCTGCGTTTTTTAGACGCATGCGTTGTCGCATGCGGTTAAAAAAATGCCGCGTTTGTACGCGTTTACATGCGTTTTTTCCTGCGTTTGCGCTTTTGGTACGCATGATGAGAAATTTCACAAGCTGGTTTTTGTTCATTCTGCTTCACAAAAATCGGAATAAAAAGCAATCAAAAATGTCACGTGCCCGAAAATGTTACCAATAAAAATGTCAACTCGTCCCGCAAAAAACAAGACCTCACATGACTCTGTGGACCAAAATATGGAAAAATTGTGTTAGGAGTCGAGTTTCCTCTGCTGCACAGGGAGAATCTCGATCCGTGTCTCCTGCAGTCTCCCATTCTGCATCGGCCGCAGTGGGCCTGCTCAGCGGAGACGTTGCTCCCAGCATCTCACTGAGACTGGTACTGTGCAAAGGGTTACTACTGCCTCTCCAGGCTCTGCTATGGTACCCTGCACTGATCTGCAGCGAGCAGGCTTTTCTGGGTCTAAGTCCTGCTTTGCACACACTGAGCATGCCCAGGGCAAGATCTCTCAGTGGAGATATAGGGTCACATGCTCAGGAAGGTCCTGTAGGTGCTAGGACTTAGTCCTACTTTGCACACACTGAGCATGCCCAGGGCAAGATCTCAATGGAGATCTAGGGTCACATGCTCAGGTACTGCTGCAAATCCATTGGTCCTTCTTTGAAGGGTCCTGAACGTGCTGCAGCTATATAAGCTTCGCATGACCGCACGGCCATGCGCTAGTATACTATTGTAATCGTGTGTGTGTTCTTGAGTGCAAGTCGTTACTTAAAAAACCCATCCCTTGTGTATGACTGTTCGCGTAAGGTGTATGGCTGCAATCTAGCGCCCGGCTGAACTCACAGCCTAAACACACGAAGCAGCGTCTAACTGCTGTGACCGCCAGTGCAGCGCCGTGCGCTATTAGTGCGCTTACCTTACCCAAGTCTGGATGGTTAGTGGCGTCCGCTAGTGTGGCACAGCATACACTTCTGTGCATAATAGTTACCTCAGATACCCCTATTGTGGTGTCGATCGCAAGAGGTCTACACTAACTCTAATCCTGTGTCCTGGAATAGAGTTCTGTGGTTCCTTGCTTGCGCTCTCTGTGCGGTACCGCGACCCTGTGACTTAACAGGGATCGCTTCCTTCACACAGGGTGAAGTTAACCCATGTGTGTAATCACATTGTACCGCCATATAGTGCCGCCATTCACTTAGCAGCAGGTTCGTTCCTGCACGGTGGATCCCGGGTGGCGAAAGCACCAATCTTACTTAATATATTCGGTGCGTTCCGCCAACCCTAACAAATTGTAGCTCTCAAAATGTGGTAACGCAAAAAATATTTTTTGGAATAAAAAGCGTCTTTCAGTGTGTGACAGCTGCCAATCATAAAAATCCACTTGAAAACCCCTTATAAATAGAAATCAAACCCCCTTCATCAACTCCTTAGTTAGGGAAAAATTAAAAAAATGTATTTATTTCCATTTTCCCATTAGTGTTAGGGCTAGGATCCCTTTGGGGTTAGGGTTAGGATCCCTTTGGGGTTAGGGTGAGGGTTGGGGCTAGGGTTTGGATCCCTTTATCATCTTGATGGTGGCTTAGGGTTAGGGCTAGGGTTAGGATCCCTTTATCACCTTGATGGTGGGGGGTGGCCCATCAGTGTCTAGACTTGTTTTTCTCTATGGAAACGCATGCGTTCAAAAACGCAACCAAACGCATGTGCTTAAAAATGCATGCGTTTACATAGACAGCAATGCTTTTTTTTTACGCAAACCGTGCGCAATCGAACGCATGCGTTTCCCGCCTCTAAAAATACTACATGTTGCATTTCCGCACCAAGCCGCAAGCGACAAAAAGACACATGCGTCGTCAAACGCGGCCAAACGCGAACAAAAAAAACGCATGCGTTTTTAATGGTAAATATAGGAAAACACGACGCATGCGTTTAGATGCGGTACAAACGCAGCGGCAAAAAACGCAAATGTGAAACCAGCCTTACACTGGTACTTGAATGTTTGTGAATCCTTCAAAATTTGTCATTGCTGGATAAATTTGACCTACAACTACACTCGATTTTCACACTAAGGCCATGTTCATACAATGTGTTTTTTACTGCGGAACCGCCGCGATTTTGCCGCTGCGGGTCCGCAGCTGTTTTCCATGCAGGGTACAGTACAATGTACCCTATGGAAAACAGGAACCGCTATGCCCACATTGCGGAAATTCACTAAAAAAGCCGCACTGAATTGCTGCGGTAAAAAAGGACCATGTCACTTCTTTGTGCGGAATTGCAGCGGTTCTGCACCCATTGACCTCCATTGTGAGGGTCAAACCCGCAGTAAAGCCCGCAGACGAAAAAAATATCTGCGGGTTTTCTGCGGTTTGTGGTGCAGAACCGCTGCAGCAGGAAGTGCGCGGGCGGAGTGTGGCTGTCCCCCGTGACCCAATCCCACCCCCCATGCTCCGGTGCCACCCCCCTGTGCTCCGATGCCACACCCCCGTGCCCTCATCTCCCCCCTTATACTTACCGGGCCTCCCGGTGTCCATCCGTCCGTCCGTCTTCTCCCTGGGCGCCGCCATCTTCCAAAATGGCGGGCGCATGCGCAGTGCTCCCGCCGAATCTGCCGGCCGGCAGATTCGTTCCAGGCATATTTTGATCACTGTGATAACCTCACAGTGATCAAAATAAAAAAAAAAAGTAAATGACCCCCCCTTTATCACCCCCATAGGTAGTAACAATAATAAAATAAAGATTTTTTTTTTTTTTCCCCACTACAGTTAGAACTAGGGTTAGGGATAGGGTTAGGGGTAGGGTTAGTGGTAGGGTTAGGGTATTTTCAGCCATTTTAACCCTAAAAAACTTCCTAGAAAACACACAGACTCTGCAGAGAAAACTGCATAAAAAACCGCACTAAAAACCGCATAAAAAAACGCACCAAAAACGCACCTGCGTTTTCTGCCAAGAGCTGCGGTTTTTAGTGCAGAAAAAACAGCAGGGAAATCAGGAACGTGTGAACATGGCCTAAAAGTAGATAGAGAGTGTCTATTTGTATTATCTAGCATATTCAGTTACATAACATTATAACGTCAGTCCTCCCCTAAGCCTATGGCTGATTATGTTATACAAATAATACTGTCTTAACCCCTTCCCGACCTACGATGTACTGGGTACGTCATAGCGATTTTGCTTCAACTGTTTAGGCACATCAGGGGCTCTTCAAACACGACAAGACGATTCTATCAAACTCTGCTTTCCAAAACATCACTCCTTTTCTGAGCAATGCCATAAGCCCTAACAGTAGTTTCCCCCACATATGGGGTATTAGTATACCCAGGAGATATTGCAGAACAAATTTTGGGTTCAATTTCTTTCCTGCTACCCTTGTGAAAATAAAAAGTTTGGGGCTAAAAACATTTTTGTGGAAAAAAAATATAGATATTTTCACTTAAATCACAGCTACTACACAGAAGTTTGTAACATATAGCAAAGTGTTCAGCACACATCTCAATAAGTTCCTTGAGGGGTCTAGTTTCCAAAATAGGGTCACTTGCATTTTTTTTTTCACTATTTAGACAAATCAGAGGCTCTCCAAACACAATGTGGCAACCGCTAATAATTCCAGCTATTTTTGAGCTAAAAAAGTCAAATGGTGCTCCTTCCTTTCCTAGCCTTGTCAAACAGTATTTCTCCGCCATATATGGGGTACCAGCATTCTCAGGAGAAATTGCACAACAAATTGTAGGGTGCATTTTCACCTATTACCCTTGTGATAAAAAAATTTAAGGGTACTGTCACACAGTGGCATTTTGATCGCTACGATGGCACGATTCGTGACGTTCCAGCGATATAGTTACGATCTCGCAGTGTCTGACACGCTCCTGCGATCAGGGACCCCGCTGAGAATCGTACGTCGTAGCAGATCGTTTGAAACTTTCTTTCGTCATCTAGTGTCCCGCTGTGGCGGCATGATCGCATGGTGTAACAAAGGTGTTCACGATATTGTATACGATGTGCGCATATTAACCAACGGCTTCTACATCGCACATACGTCATGAAATTATCGCTCCAGCGTCGTACATTGCAAAGTGTGACAGCAGTCTACGACGCTGGAGCGATATTGTTACGATGCTGGAGCGTCACGGATCGTGCCGTCGTAGCGATCAAAATGCCACTGTGTGACGGTAGCCTAAGGCTAAAAAGCACAATTTTGTGAGACAAATGTGATGTTCTATTTTTATGCCTCTATGTTATAAACCTCTGATGCACCTGGGGGTTGAAGGTGCTCACCACACATCTAGATACATTCCATGAGGGGTTTAGTTTACAAAACAGGGTCATTTGTGGGGAGGGGGTTCCACTGTTTAGGCACATTAGGGGCTCTCCAAATGAGACATGGCATTTGCTCTCTATTCCAGCTATTTTCTTTTCAAAAAGTCAAATAGTACTGCTTCGCTCCATAGCCCTGCCATGCCCCAAACAGCAGTTTTCCTCCACATTTTGGCTATCAGCGTACCCAGAAGAAATTGCACAAGTTTTGGGGTCCTATTTCTGCTGTTACCCTTCTGAAAGTAAAAAATATGAAGTTAATGTAAAAAAAAAAGTAAAATGTTAAAATTGGTTATTTTCTGTCATATAGGCCATATATAGGCCCGCCAAAGGCACTTAAAACGTGATGTGGTCTCCAAAAAATGGCTTGGAAGTTTTGTTGAAAAATTGCTAGTCAACTTTAACCCTTCTAACTTCCTAAAGGAAGAAAAAAAATCATGTTTAAGAAATGATGCAAATGTAAAGTAGACATGTGTTTGATCTTCATGTATTAGCTCCGTTATTATTTTAGTAAGTCTCATGGCTAATACTTTAGCAAACAGTTTTTTATGTCTACAGGGAGAAGAGATATTGATCTATAGCAGACCTGGGCAAAGTGTGGCCCACGGGTCACATCCGGCCCCCCGGCTCAAGTCTGCCCCGCGGACCGAGAGCCGTGGGGCTGAAAACCTGAGATCCGTGGGCCGCACCGTGCCCGCCATCTCCCGCAGTCAGCATCGGTGGAAGAGGGGCCTCCGGCCACTTCCTCCACCAATCAGCGTGTGAAACAGCTGACGTGATGACGTCATGTCATTGCGTCAGCTGTGTACCGCTGGAGAGTCAGTGCATCGGAGACAGCAACAGTGAGTGTGGGGTGTTTTTTTTTCTCATGTGCATGAACATGGGGATTCTATGGGGGGTGAACATACTGCATACAGGGAGGCTATGGGTGTGTCATGCTGCACACGGGGAGGCTATGGGGGCGACATGCTGCACATGGTGAGGCTATGGGAAGGCTGTATACTGTCATACAATATATGGAGAGGCTGTGGGGGCCTCATGCAGTATATGGGAGGCTGTGTGGGGCCTCATCCAGTATGTGGAGAGATTCTGGGGCTCATGCTGTACATGGGGAGGCTGTGCGGGGCTCATGCCGTACATGGGGAGGCTGTGCGGGGCTCATGCCGTACATGGGGAGGCTGTGCGGGGCTCATGCCGTACATGGGGAGGCTGTGCGGGGCTCATGCCGTACATCGGGAGGCTGTGCGGGGCTCATGCCGTACATCGGGAGGCTGTGCGGGGCTCATGCCGTACATCGGGAGGCTGTGCGGGGGCTCATGCCATACATGGGGAGACTGTGCGGGGCTCATGCCATACATGGGGAGGCTGTGCGGGGCTCATGCCGTACATGGGGAGGCTGTGCGGGGCTCATGCCGTACATAGGGAGGCTGTGCGGGGCTCATGCCGTATTTAGGGAGGATGTGTGGGGCTCATGCTGCATATGTAGTAGGCTGTGTGAGGCTCATGCTGTATATAAGGGGCTGTGGGGGGGGGGGGGGGTTTCAAAGATATATATGGGGGTGTCAGCATACTTAATTATGCTCAATATTAGGTGATACAATTAATAAAATAATATTGAGTAGAATTAATTTCAAGCTATTAGTTTGGCCCTCCACAACAGTAATGGTCTCTCATATGGCACCTCAGGAAAATTAATTGCCCACCGTGGTCTATGGGAATCTGGGCATTCAGGGTATTACAACTGAATAATTGCTTCAGTCATTGAAGTAGGCAATCTCCCAACTATTGTTGCTCCCTCCAACACCCCCAACAATCTGGGAAGTAAAATCTCTCCAAGGAGCCCGTCAGCCTTTTCGTTTTGGAGTTTACTCAATGCCTCTTCCAGAGTGAATGGTTGATCAAGGCATCTGATAGCCTCTAGAGACAGCTTAGGGAGTTTTACCCCTGCCAAGTATGTAGATATTTGTTCCTCCCTTTCTGCAGATCTGGTTTTGTATATTTCTCCATAGTATTGACTTAAGGCTGTTAAAATATCTGAAGTATCAGTGAGTATATTGCAATCTCTCGATAAAAGTCTAGCTATATGCGATGATCCCGCCTGCGCCTTAATTATTTATGCCAACCGGTATCCCACACTCTCCCCTTCAATGAAATAGTTTTGCTTTATAAACATATGCCTCTGTGAGGAAAGTGCTAGTAGGTGATCTGCCATACTTTTTTGGGCTATTTTCCACTGTAATCTGTTGACATCAGACACATTTTTTCTATATAAAATCGCCTCCCGTGACATGAACTCTTGTTGCAATTCCTGAGATTTCTCTCTGGTTTTAGTTTTTACTTTGCTAAGTTTCCTTATATATATACCCAGCACATAGGCCTTCCTTATTTTCTATATTGTATTGGTCTCTGCTGTCCCATCAAATCTGACATCGAGCCTTTAAAAGACTGCAACCAATATGGGTGCAGGCGCCATAGAAACATAAACCCCCCCCCCCCAGGGGACCGTCCCCCACCTCTAACTGTACGAATAATGGAGAATGATCCGAAATATTTCTGGGAAGAATATTCCCGATAGGCAGATCTATGCGGGATAACGAACGGTGGGAAGAGGAGTAGCAAGAGAATTGTTTGACTCCAGGATGACCTACACACCAAAGATCTAGCATTCCTACTTCCAATAGTAAGTAATGCAGAGATGTTGGCCTGATGTTTTGGTGGGATAGTGCCCACATGATATTCATCCCAATATGGATTAGGATATGCGTTAAAACCTCCCACCACAACAACAGGGAAATCTGGAAAATCTTTTGTAAAAGAAATAATTAACTTCAGCACCTCTGAGGAGTTAGGAGGAAGGGGGTATACACAGCTACTATAATTATTTTTGTATTATAAATTTCACAAGCAATACATATATATCTACCATTTGCATCAATTTTTGTTGCTTGCCCCATAAATGGGATATCCTTGTGTACTAATACGCTGACTCCCCTAGCATTGAGACGAGTGGACGGAATGAAAGGTTTTCCCCACCCACGCCCTTTTCATCAGGTGTAATCTGTCATTTGTCAAAAGTGTTTGTTAGGCAGACTATACCGGCCTGGTATTGGCGTAACCAATCAAACATCGCACCACTGTTCACCACATCACCCAGCCCCCTGACAATCCAGGTCACAATATTAACTTGATACGCCATTCCCATATATAAGATTATACATATCAGCATACATCCAGACTCTCAATTAAATGCTGCCATTAAGGGTGTCCCTTTTTCTTCCATTTTCCTGATGAGGAGTAATGTCTCTGGTGTGTTGTCTTCTTTTTACAACCATAGCTAGAACCATACAACTTAAAATTAAACTAAAACCTCCCATCCAGTGAGAGGTAGGGCTATTAGGTATCCTGAAATTGGAAAACATAACCGTTACAATTTCCTCATGACATAATCTGAACAGTGAAGTGCTTCCCACAGAACTTAGATTCTTCAAACTTCAAGGGATCTGTACATCAGACCAGTGTCCCTCTTTTCACGAAACACTTCCCTATCCCTTATCATGGAGCAGGAACCTTTCGTAGGTGTCCATCCAAGCCATCGCCTCTTTGGGATTGTCAAACATCTGGACTTTTCCTACCACAGCAACTCAGACGTGCTGGATATAGCATGGAATATTGGATGTTTTTCACGCAGTCTCCTTTTTATGCCCCAAAATTGCACCCTCTTCCACTGCACCTCCGCCGAAAAGTCTGTATATATGGACACATTGGATCTGTTGATGGTTAGAGACTTATGGTCCCTTGCTTTGGGTAGAATTATATCGCCATCCTGAAAATGAAGGATTTTCATAATAGAACGAGGTGGTGCGCCAGGTGGCCCTGGTCGTGTGGGAACTCTGCGCACGCGTTCTATGGTAAAGAAGGGAGACATGGCCAGCTGCCAAATATATTCAGAAGCCATGCTTCAAAATAGATGACTGGGTCTTGGCCCTCCATCTTTTCTGGCATCCCAACAATGAGCAGGTTATTACGCCTAGACCCATTTTCAACGTCATCCACTTTATTAAGAAGCATATTAATATTTTGCTTATGAATTTCAGCTTCCTTCTGTACACCAGGAACAATGTCCTCCACTCCTCCATTCTTTCATTAAATGTATGCATGTCTTGTCTGAAGTGATTAAGGTCCACTTTAATGTCATCCATTTGCAGCCTGTTAGAATCTATAGAGGAGCTACAACCACTTATAGTTGTGTATATGTCCCAGAGAGAAAGCTCCTTTTCTCCCTCCTGCGTTATAGACACAGCTGCATTTCTCTGACTTTTCTCTCTGGTCTCTGAGGGAGGGACGCCATTACCTACCGCCCAGAAGCCCCTCACTGACCTCTTCCTCCTCCTAGTCTGATCCCTTCTGCTCCTGAGCCATCTTGCACAGACTGTACAGAATGAGCAGGGAAGGCTTCCACCAGCCTGGCAAAAGTCTTCTGTTTAGCCGCTGTAATCTCTAACATCCTGACTCTCTCAGGGCTGCTGTGAGGAGGGACCATTTTATCTGCCACACCGAGATTTTATTTTATTTTTTAGGGACCACATCACATTTGAAGTCATTTTGAGGGGTCTTTATGATAGAATGTTGTCACACTTGGGTATTTTCTAACAACTGCACCCCTCAAAGTGCTCAAAACAACATTCAAGAAGTTTTTTAACCCTTCAGGTGTTTGAGGCCGGTTTCACACGTCAGTGGCTCCGGTACATGAAGTGACAGTTTCCTCACGTACCGGAGACACTGACTCACGTAGACACATTGAAATCAATGTGTCTCTGCACATGTCGGCGTGTTTTCACGGACCGTGTGTCCGTGTGCAAAACACGGAGACATGTCAGTGTTCGTGGGAGCGCACGAATTACACGGACCCATTAAAGTCAATGGGTCCGTGTAAAACACGTACCGCACACGGAGTCCGTGTGCCGTGCAGGAGACAGCGCTACAGTAAGCGCTGTCCCCCCCACGTGGTGCTGAAGCCGCCATTCATATCTTCTCTGCAGCAGCGTTTGCTGTAGAGAAGATATGAAAAATCCTTTTTCTTTTGTTTCTCGTGTTTAAAATAAAGATCCCTGTCCCCACCCCCCCCTCCCACCCCCTGTGCGCCCGCCCGCTGTAATTAAAATACTCACCCTGCTCCCTCGCAGTGTCCTGTCCTGGTCGCAGCTTCTCCTGTATGCGGTCACGTGGGGCCGCCAATTAAAGTCGTGAATATGCGGCTCCACCTCCCATAGGGGTGGAGCCGCATATTCATTACTGTAATGGGATCTTTATTTTAAACACAACAAAAAAAAAAAATGATTTTTCATATCTTCTCTACATCAAACGCTGCTGCAGAGAAGATATGAATGGCAGCTTCAGCACCAGATACAGGGGACAGCGCTTATCTCTAGCGCGGTCTCCTGCACGCTCCATGTGGTACCCAGTCGGCACACAGGCGGCACACGTGTGCCACACTGATGTGCCACAGAAACGCACGGGCACACGGACACGGATAATTCCGGTACCGATTTTTCCGGTACCGGAATTATCTGGACGTGTGAGCCTGCCCTTACAGGAATTTTTGGAATGTTTTTTAAAAAAAAAAATTAAAATTTGACTTTAACAAAAAAATTTACTTCAGCTCCAATTTGTTTTATTTTTCCCAAAGGTAAAAGAAGAAATTGGACCCCAAAAGTTGTTGTGCCATTTGTTCTGAGTACGCCGATACCCCACATGTGGGGGTAAACCACTGTTTGGGTGCATGGCAGAGCTCGGAAGGGAAGGAGCGCCGTTTGGCTCTTCAATGCAAAATTGACTGGAATTGAGATGGGACGCCATGTTGAGTTTGGAGAGCCCCTGATGTGCCTAAACATTGAAACCCCCCACAAGTGACACCATTTTGGAAAGTAGACCCCCTAAGGAACTTATCTAGATGTGTGGTGAGCACTTTAACCCTCCCAAGTGCTTCACAGAAGTTTATAATGCAGAGCCGTAAAAATAAAAAATCATTTTTTCACAAATATGGTCTTTTCGCCCCCAATTTTTATTTTCCCAAGGGTAGGAGAAGAAATTGGACCCCAAAAGTTGCTGTGCCATTTGTTCTGAGCACGCCGATACCCCACATGTGGGGGTAAACCACTGTTTGGGTGCATGGCAGAGCTCGGAAGGGAAGGAGCGCCGTTTGACTTTTCAATGCAAAATTGACAGCAATCAATCCAAAAGACTCAAATATCAAAGCTTAATATTTTTGGAAGTTGGAGTGGGTTTTTTTAGATTTGGCTATCTTAGGAGGATATCTGTTTGTGCACGTAACTATTACTGTGCATAATTATTGGGCAACTTAATAAAAACCAAATATATTCCCATCTCACTTGTTTATTTTCACCAGGTAAACCAATATAACTGCACAAAATTTAGAAATAAACATTTCTGACATGCAAAAACAACCCCCCCTCAAAATTAGTGACCAATATAGCCACCTTTCTTTATGATGACACTCAACAGCCTTCCATCCATAGATTCTGTCAGTTGCTTGATCTGTTTCCGATCAACATTGAGTGCAGCAGCCACCACAGCCTCCCAGACACTGTTCCGAGAGGTGTACTGTTTTCCCTCCCTGAAGATCTCACATTTCATGAGGGACAACAGGTTCTCTATGGGGTTCAGATCAGGTGAACAAGGGGGCCATGTCATTATTTTTTCTTCTTTGAGACCTTTACTGGCCAGCCACGCTGTGGAGTAGTTGGAGGCATGTGATGGAGCATTGCCCTGCATGAAAATCATGTTTTTATTGAAAAATACAGACTTCTTCCTGTACCACTGCTTGAAGAAGTTGTCTTCCAGAAACTGGCAGTAGGTCTAGGAGTTGAGCATCCTCAACCCTTAAAGGTGCCACAAGTTCATCTTTGATGATACCAGCCCATACCAGTACCCCACCTCCACCTTGCTGGCGTCTGAGTCGGAGTGGACCTCTCTGCCCCTTACTGATCCAGCCTCTGGCCCATCAAGAGTCACTCTCTTCATCAGTCCATAAAACCTTTGAAAAGTCAGTCTTAAAATATTTCTTGGCCCAGTCTTGACATTTTATCTTATGTTTCTTGTTCAAAGGTGGTCGTTTTTCAGCCTTCCTTACCTTGGCCATGTCCCTGAGTATCGCACACCTTGTGCTTTTTGTTACTCTAGTAACGTTGCAGCTCTGAAATATGGCAAAAATAGTGGCAAATGGCATCTTGCCAGCTTCACACTTGATTTTCCTCAATTCATGGGCAGTTATTTTGCGCCTTTTTTGCCCAACACGCTTCTGGCGACCCTGTTGGCTATTTGCCATGAAACACTCAATTGTTCGGTGATCACACTTCCAAAGTTTGGCAATTTCAAGACTGCTGCATCCCTCTGCAAGATCTCTCACAATTTTGGACTTTTCAGAGCCCGTCAAATCTTTCTTCTGACCCATTTTGCCAAAGGAAAGGAAGTTGCCTAATAATTAAGCACACCTTATATAGGGTTTTGATGTCATTAGACAACACCCCTCCTCATTACAGAGATGCACATCACCTGATTTACTTAATTGGTAGTTGGCTCTCAAGCCTGAACAGCTTGGAGTAGGACAACATGTATAAAAAGTATCATGTGATCAAAATGCTACTTGCCTAATAATTCTGCACACAGTTTAGACATGGCAAAAGCACATGTGCATATCGTCACTGGAAAGATTACACCAAGTTGAAAAAGAGAAATCTTGGTTTTCTTAGGTGTGACTGACTATCAGGATGCAATGGGTGCACCACTGGGCCTGTCCCATTGACAAACCTCCCCAATCCCAATGTTTGACCACCTACACCCGGTTAAAAAGTAGTTGCAACCAGAATCTCCCAAGCACAGATAGAGGAGAAAGTCATCATGCATAGGTTCATACACTCCCGAGGCCGCTGCAGTCCTGGGTTGCCCAGGGAGACCACCGGAATTCCAATTACTTGGTGGGCCTGGTTGAAAGGTACCAGGTGGTAGACAGTTCCTTGAGGAAGACAGGGGTCTTTACATCTCTGTGAAGGTTTCCCACTCCACCACCCCGCCTAACATCATTATTATGTCAGGCGGATCACATAATGCGGTCTTCCCACTTTTACCAACGTGATGTTCTGTACCCCGACCCGGGGACAAGAAAGGTCAAATTGGTACAGTTTTACACAGACACCACCCTCTCCACATGGCCCAGGGAGGCACAGGAAGTGAGAGAATGTGGCTCACGTAGACTTCCATGGCACTAAACTGGTTCACAACCCTGAGTGGCCCCTTTCACTAGCACCAGTGAAAAAGCCTGGTAGGATGGTAGGACTGCCACCTCGTTCGATAAACGCCTGGTCCGTTAACAGGGTTATATCAAGCCAGAAACCAGCCCTGGTAGCATTGAAATTTAAGGCCCCTTTCACACATCAGTTTCTTGCCATCAGGCACAATCCATTGGCTTGACGGATCGGTCGCAGATTGTGAAAAACTGATACGACGGATCAGTTTTTTCGCCGGATCCGACTAATTGGATCCTAAAAAAAAAAAAAGGAGGAAAAAAAAATATTGGAGCATGCTCAGTTTAAAAAAACGGAATCAGTTGCCGGATTCCGTCATTTGACGGATCCGGCGCCATAGGCTTCCATTCTAGCAAACGACAGACGACAACAGATCCATCGCTGCCTGTTTTTCGATGTACACAAAAACGTTACTTTTTCCGTTGTCTCTGGCCGCCGGACAAACAATTTGACGGAGGTCATCCGTTGCAAGTCGTCGCTAATACAAGTCTAAAAGAAAAAAACGGATCTGTCAGCATCAGTCGCCGGATCCGTTTTTTCTCAAAATTCGATGGATTGCGACTGAAGGCAAAAAAATTATGTGGGAAAGGGACCTAAAACAGTGAAATGGATGTGTGGATTCGTGGATCGAAATAAAGAGCAGCCCAAGGTGAAATTACATATTTATAATCGCCTTAAGGGCACAATAAGCAATACAGTATATTCCAGATGGCTATACATATGCAATGGTCAGATGTGCAAGTACAGGTAAAGTACAACAGATATAAGCAGATGGATCACGTCACTTACAGTGTGATGTTCAATCATGTGCGTGATAGGCCGCAGGGGGCATGGGCTACCAGAGGGGTCCTAAGTCCTTCATAGCACATTACTCGACATGACTCCCCCTTTTGAAGTGGACTGCAAGCATCAGAGAGAGAGAGAGAGAGATCACATGGTCTTACACTAGCCTTTATCCCCTTTGGGTCACTCCTATCCTGTTTACCTGCTGAAGCCTCCAACCAAATGCACTGGCAGGGTGCTGCAGACCCGATCAATGATGAGAAGAACACAGGTGCAAAAAATACCGATTAACCCCTTAACCCCCAAGGGTGGTTTGCAGGCTATGGATCGGGCCAATTTTTACAATTCTGACCACTGTCCCTTTATGAGGTTATAACTCTGGAACGCTTCAACGGATCCCGGTGATTCTGACAATGTTTTCTCGTGTCATATTGTACTTCATGATAGTGGTAAAATTGCTTTGATATTACCTGCGTTTATTTGTGAAAAAAACAGAAATTTGGCAAAAATTTTGAAAATTTCGCAATTTTCCAACTTTGAATTTTTATGCAATAAATCACAGAGATATGTCACAAAAAATACTTAATAAGTAACATTTCCCACATGTCTACTTTACATCAGCACAATTTTGGAACCAAATTTTATTTTTGTTAGGGAGTTATAAGGGTTAAAAGTTGACCATCAATTTCTCATTTTTACAACACCATTTTTTTTTTTAGGGACCACATCTCATTTGAAGTCATTTTGAGGGGTCTATATGATAGAAAATACCCAAGTGTGACACCATTCTAAAAACTGCACCCCTCAAGGTGCTCAAAACCACATTCAAGATGTTTATTAACCCTTCAGGTGTTTCACAGGAATTTTTGGAATGTTTAAATAAAAATGAACATTTAACTTTTTTCACAAAAAAACTACTTCAGCTCCAATTTGTTTTATTTTACCAAGGGTAACAGGAGAAAATGGACCCCAAAAGTTGTTGTACAATTTGTCTTGAGTACGCAGATACCCCACATGTGGGGGTAAACCACTGTTTGGGCGCATGACAGAGCTCGGAAGCGAAGGAGTGCCATTTGACTTTTCAATGCAAAATTGACTGGAATTGAGATGGGACGCCATGTTGCGTTTGGAGAGCCACTGATGTGCCTAAACATTGAAACCCCCCAATTATAACTGAAACCCTAATCCAAACACACCCCTAACCCTAATCCCAACGGTAACCCTAACCACACCTCTAACCCAGACACACCCCTAACCCTAATCCCAACCCTATTCCCAACCGTAAATGTAATCTAAACCCTAACTTTAGCCCCAACCCTAACTGTAGCCCTAACCCCAGCCCCAACCCTAGCCCCACCCCTAGCCCCAACCCTAACCGTAGCCCTAACCCTAACCCTAGCCGGAAAATGGAAATAAATACATTTTTTTAATTTTTTTATTTTTCCCCTAACTAAGGGGGTGATGAAGGGGGGTTCGATTTACTTTTATAGAGGGTTTTTTAGTGGATTTTTATGATTGGCAGCCGTCACACTGAAAGACGCTTTTTATTGCAAAAAATATTTTTTGCGTTACCACATTTTGAGAGCTATAATTTTTCCATATTTTGGTCCACAGTCATGTGAGGTCTTGTTTCTTGCGGGACGAGTTGACGTTTTTATTGGCAACATTTTCGGGCACGTGACATTTTTTGATCGCTTTTTATTCCGATTTTTGTGAGGCAGAATGACCAAAAACCAGCTATCCATGAATTTCTTTTGGGGGAGGCGTTTATACCGTTCCGCGTTTGGTAAAATGGATAAAGCAGTTTTATTCTTTGGGTCAGTACGATTACAGCGATACCTCATTTATATAATTTTTTTATGTTTTGGCGCTTTTATACAATAAAAACTTTTATAGAAAAAAATAATTATTTTTGCATCGCTTTATTCTGAGGACTATAACTTTATTTTTTTGCTGATGATGTTGTATTGCGGCTCGTTTTTTGCGGGACAAGATGACGCTTTCAGCGGTACCAGGGATATTTATATCTGTCTTTTTGATCGCGTGTTATTCCACTTTTTGTTCAGCGGTATGATAAAGCGTTTTTTGCCTCTTTTTTTCTTACGGTGTTTACTGAAGGGGTTAACTAGTGGGACAGTTTTATAGGTTGGGTCGTTACGGACGCGGCGATACTAAATAAGTGTACTTTTATTGTTTGTTTTTTTATTTAGATAAAGAAATGTATTTATGGGAATAATATATATATTTTTTTCATTATTTAGGATTTTTTTTTATTTTATTTTTTACACACGTGGAAATTTTTTTTTTTTTTTACTTTTTTACTTTGTCCCAGGGGGGGACATCACAGATCGGTGATCTGACAGTTTGCACAGCACTCTGTCAGATCACCGATCTGTCAGAGCTATGCAGGCTTACCAAGCGATAAGCAGCTGACACCCGGCCGCGCTCCCCCCGTGAGATCGGCCGATCGCGCTGGACGTACTATTCCGTCCTTGGGAAGTAGGGCCCACCCCACATGGACGGAATAGTACGTCCGATGGCAGAAAGGGGTTAAACAACCACTTTCAATCCAGTGTTGGCCGTTTGGTATTTGTGCACAAAAAGATAAGAGATAATAGTCTGTATGTGGCATTGTAGGCTTCAGCAGGTAAACATCTCTGCTTTTTTCTCTGACTTTTTTTGGAGGATTTTTAGTCCTCTTTGTGTAGGTGAGCTTTTATTCTATGTTTAACGTTAGACTGGCAAAATGTAAGGACCCTTGATGTGGGTTGCCAGCTTATGTATTGAGGCCCCAATATAAACTAATACCTTGCATACATTGATATGTTTTTTCTTTTGCACTTTATCTCGCAGGGTGCAGTCGGACCAAGATGGCTCTGTAAACTGTTGCCTCTGTTCGCATAGCATGCAATTTGTAGCACTGGGCAGCCCGCCTGTATGTGCGTTACTAATAGGCTGTAAACTAGATGCTCTGCATTACCTGTGTGAACAACGCCACATACAGACTATTATCTCTTATCTTTTTGTGCACTAATACCAAACGGCCAACACTGGATTGAAAGTGGTTGTTTCATCGGTATTTTTTGCACCTGTGTGTTTGCCATCATTAATCGGTTCCGCTGCACCCTGCCAGTGCATTTGGTTGGAGGCTTCAGCAGGTAAACATCTCTGCTTTTTTCTCTGACTTTTTTTCAATTTTTTGGAGGATTTTTAGTCCTCTTTATGTCGGTGAGCTTTCACTCCTATCCTGCCCTCTGGACTCAACCTAAATCCCATACTCTGCAGGTTTGTAGCTAAAAACTCTAAAACCTATGAAAGATCATCTTTCTGGACGGTCGTAGGGCAACGGTTCTAGCGCAAACAGATCCGGCTGTGCCTATGCTACACCTGGACACTAAACATGCCTTTGCTACCTGGCTTCTACTAGATGTATTTCCATACCCCTGGGTGCCAGAATGAGTCGAAACCCAGGCAGCTATTCGCCATGTTCTGTGGATCTCGGAAATATTCATGTTATACGGTTAGAAAATATACTATCTTCATAACTCCTTATGGGATTACGTTTCTGGAATGTTCTAGATGGTTTCTGATGCTTTTTCTCAGTACTATATTACAGTGCTGAGGTGCTCAAGGTGTGAGATCTGTCATTCACAGCTTTTAAGACTTGGGCCCCCTACAGAGCTAGGTGTTCTATTACAGCTTCACACTGAAGATTTTTATAATCATATGCCAAATAAAAATGATTATATACAAAAAATTGGCCTGCCATCTCCCTCTCCACCTGTTCAGTCAAAAGAAAGAGTACCTTTTGTGCACACCCCACCCTCTTATGCCGAAATACGTAAGCTACTCACCGGCAGCGGTGTTTTTCAGGAGCCCATGACAGCACCATGAGAGAGGTGCTTCCGCCCTTCAGGGACAGGAAACCTACAGACAAAAGGGCGGCACCTCTCTCCCACATCAGTTGGCTTACAGAGCATGAGAGGGCCTCCCAGGTTAGTAGCATAAAATCAACTTAATATATGGTACAATTCACCACGTGGGTAGACTTAGCACTTAAAGGAAAAGACAGTGTTGACCCATACAAGAAAAAGGGTAGGGAATATAATATAAAGGTGCTGTCATGGGCTCCTGAAAAACACCGCTACCGGTAAGTAGCTTACGTATTTATTCAGTCGCCATGACAGCACCACGAGAGACTTTCAGAGAAGTAAACAGGACTAGGGAGGGACAACTGCTTCAAGCACCCTTCTCCCAAACGTGATATCAGAGGAGTTACCGAGATATAGTCCATAGCAGAGGTGTCAAACTGCATTCCTGGAGGGCCGCAAACAGGTCATGTTTTCAGGATTTCCTTGTATTGCACAGGTGATAATTTAATCAGCTGCACAGAATGATTCCAGCACCTTGTGCAATACAAGGAAATCCTGAAAACATGACCTGTTTGCGGCCCTCCAGGAATGCAGTTTGACACCTCTGGTCTATAGTGTTTAAAGAAAGTAGATGGAGAAGACCATGTGGCCGCCTTACAAATGTCTTCAATCGACACTTCAGATCTCTCCGCTCAGGCTGTGGCCACGGCTTGAGTGGAATGAGCTTTAACACCTTCTGGGATCTCCAAGACACCTGCTGTATAAGCCAGAGATATTGCCTCCATGATCCATCTAGATAGTGTGTTTTTAGATACTTTAAGTCCCTTTCTAACTCCCTGGAAGGAAATCAATAAGGAATTATCTTTTTTCCAAGCGTTTGTAGCTGAAATATATTTAAGACGACATCTTTTGACATCCAAAGTGTGAAATTTATGTTCCTTATTAGTGGGATTAGGACAAAATGAGGGAAAAACAACCTCTTGTAACCTTTGAAATTTTGAAGCTACCTTTGGAAGATAAAAAGGATCAGGTCTCAACAACTATCTTCCCTAAACTGCATGTATGGAGGCTGTCTGTACAAAGCTTGTATATCACTAATCCTTCTCCCCGATGTAAGCGCAACCAAGAGCTGTTTTCAAGGATAGGATTTTAATCGGGGAATCATCAATAGGCTCAAACGGAGCTTGCGTTAAAGCTGAGAGAACAAGATTTAGGTCCCATGGAACTACTTTTTATTTAATGATTGGTCTAGATCTCATAACTGCCTTGAAGAACCTGACTATCCAATGATTGCTGGCCAAATTTCTATTATACAGTGCCCCTAGAGCCGATACTTGAACCCTAAGCGTACTTGTGGCTAGGCCCATATCTAACCTTTTTTGCAAGAATTCTAAAATTTAGTTAATACAGGGTTCCTGATCAATCCGTGTTTCTGAAACTGATAAGAATTTTCTCCAAATCCTGATGTAAATGTTTTTTGTAGAAATTCTTCTACTTTTAAGTAATGTATTTACCAGGCACTGCGAAAAATCCCTCCCTCTTAGTAACGACCTTTCCAATTCCATGCCGCTAGATGTAAATTGGCCACTCGTGGATGGAGGATTGGGCCCTGGGAGAGGAGATTTGGTATTTCTGGAAGAATCCATGGCTGAGAAATGGACATCTTCCTCAGCCAAGGAAACCATGATCTTCTGGGCCAGAACGGGGCTATCAGGATTATTAAAGTCTGACGTGCCGACCCTGTAGGGGTATAAGAAAACTACTTAAAGAGCGTTCTACCGCTAATAACTCCTTTAAGTGTGCCCCCCATCCCCTGGGGCTAGCATCTGTAGTTATTATCCCAGTTATATGATTTGTCCAGAGAACCCCCCTACGTAAATTTGGCACATGTGTCCACCAATGTAGTGATTGAATAGATTCAGCGGACAATGAAAATTTACTGTCAAGATGAGCTTTCAGGCGATGGGAATTCTGTAAAACGTCCCACTGTAGTGTTCTGGTATGATATTGAGCCCAGAGAACCGCCGGAATACATGATGTGAGTGAACCCAATAGTGACATCGCCCCTCTTACAGAGACTGATGAATTATTAATCATTCTGGTTGCTAGTCGCTGGATACCATCCACTTTTGAATCCGGGAGACGACACTCCTGCCCACTGGAGTCTATGGTAAGACCCAGAAACTCCTGAACTTTTAAAGGCTGTAGACAAAATTTTTTGAAATTAATAATCCACCCCAATTTGTGTAACATGGATGTCACCCTCTCCAACTGGTTTTTGCAATGTGACTGAATGTCCCACAATCAATAAGTCATCTAGGTAGGGAACTATTAAAATGTCCTGTTCGTGAAGGTGTACCATAACTTCTACCATGACTTTAGTAAAAACCTGGGGTGCAACCACGACTCCGAAGGGTAGTGCATGATATTGTAAGCTGTACTGAGCCGTTTAGTGAAACCGCCACCCTAAGGAACTGTTGGTGATCTACGTGTTTCGGGATGTGATAATAGGAGTCTTTCAGATCTAGGACAACCATGAAGCAATTGTTAAAAGAGAAGTTTTATTGCAGTCTTTACAGATTCCATTTTAAAAGACGGGACCAGCAAAAATTTATTGAGGCCTTTCAAATTAATGATGGTACGAAATGATCCGTCAGGTTTTTTGACCAGAAAGATAGGGGAGTAGAACCCTTTACCTCTTTGTACCACGGACACTTTAATCAGAACCCCTTTTTTCTGAAGTTCCTGAACGTCTGACTCTAGTGCCAATTGTTCTGCTGAAGAAGAACGGATGGGTGTTAAAGTAAATTTATCATGAGGAATCCGTTGGAACTCAAACTTTAGGCCAGTTTCAATAACGCTGAGAATCCATGGACTGTTGGAAATTTATAACCAGGCAGGATAGAAGGCTGAAAGCCTACCCCCTACCTGGTCCAGCAGTCATTGAGGTTTTTTATAGTCCCGAGAGGTATTAAACATATATCCTCTACCTTTCCTTCTATTATTATCATATCTGGGTCTTTCTCTATTCGACCTTCTGCGGCTAAACCATACTTTATTGTAATCCCGTCTATAAGAGGGTCTTCCTAGGTAAGGGAACCGTTTCTTATTATCGCCCGCCTTTTCTAATAGTTCATCAAGAACCGGTCCGAATAAATGTGCCCCTTCACATGGAATGCTACACAGTTTTGATCTGGCTTGCAAATCTCCAGGCCAACATTTAATCCATAGAGCTCTACGATCTGCATTACAAAGGGCTGAAGATTTGGCGGCTAATTTAACAGAATCTGCTGACGCATCTGACAGAAAAGCTGCTGCCTCCTGAATTATAGGTAGGGAGGATAGGATCTCATTCCTGGGAGCTTTATTTTTGAGTTGATCCTCTAAGCGGTCAAGCCACACCATCAGTGACCATGCTGTGCAAGTGGCTGCAATTGCTGGTCTTAGGGATCCTGCTGATGTTTCCCAAGCCCCTTTCAGGAAAACGTCAGCCTTCCTATCTAGTGGATCTTTTAGATTTCCTAGATCTTCAAACGGAAGAGGTCCTTTTACACGCCTTCGCCACTGCTGCGTCCAGTTTTGGAGCCTTGTCCATGAGGACGAAGCTTCCTCCTCGAAAGGATATCACCTCTTAAATATCGGTGGAAGCAAACATTTCCTTTCGGGTTTTTTCCACTCCTTTGTAATCAATGTATTTATCTTATCCACCACCGGAAAATATCTTCGGGATTTTCGATCTAGGCCTTTAAAAATAATGTCCTGCATGGAGCATTCTGACTAAGTCTCCTCAATCCCCATTGTGTTTACCGCTTTAACAAGATGGTTATCTCTATCTAGCGGCAAGCAGGAGTGACCGGACTCGGCCTCTATAGATGAAGAGGATAACGGAAAGGAATCAGAACTCAATTCACCCGAGTCCGAACCCAAAACCGAAACTAGGGACCCAATATGTTTGCTTCTCCTGACATCGGTTTTCTGGGACATGGATTTAATAGAACCTTTAACTTCCTGACTAACCATATCCCTTAGAGTGGAAGTAAGGTCAGGTGCTTCCTCCTCAATTAAGCGTTGTATGCAGGGTTTACATAGCTTTCCGTCATGGCCATCTAGGAGTGGTTCCCCACATTCAGCGCACTCCCTATGTTTGGCTTTGGTGGAACATTTTCTCCCCTTACAAGGAGAGAGGGAATATAAGGAGGAACAGAAAATCACTAAGTGAACTTTCACGTAGATCACTTACCCAAACGTGCAGTGATTGGTATCGCAAACAGTGGGGAGGTCTTTCCTAGCTGGCGATGTTTTACGGCTTGAGGACTTGCGCTGCCTCGATTTTTGGGTGTTCTTGTCTCCAACAGTGCGACTACTGCCACTAGATCGCCGCTGGGATATAATTCGAGGCTCCTCAATGGGTTGAATCTGCTGCTTGTCAGGCAGTGGTGCTCCCTGCTCCAGTGACTCCATCATCACAATGAGTCAGAAGCACTCAGCAGTCGCCCAGACTCATTAAATATACCCCCAAGGTACCGCCCCCTGATGGGGGTCAGCAGGTTCTCCAGGTGATCTGCCCGGTACCATGTTTAAATGTTGGAGTGCCACCTCCAGGACCGTGCCCAGGACCGACCGTAAACAGGCCTCTGCCCCCCTCCAAAGGCCCATCCGCAAACCAGCCTCCACCGCATAATCGCCGGTTACCCGAATCAGGTCCGGACGCGATAGTGACATCATCGGCTGGCGCGGTCCCCCACTGCGCATGCTCCGCTGCGTCATCAGGCCGCGCCATCCGGACACGCCCCTTCCGGTCGCGACCGTGGTGAGCGAGCCGACGTGCGGTCGAGGAAGGCAACGCCGCCCGGACCGATGCGCACATCATCGCCAGGCCACGGACAGACCCCGGGAGGACCCCCGGGCGCGGCCACAGCAGAAGACCCCATATACTGACCTGGTACCTGACGGCGACGGATCACTTAAGAGGCAAGCATTTAAATAAAAGCTGCCCCTCTCTGCTGACACCGACACCAGCAGTTCCCCTGCCGTGTGGTGCTTCCGGCATCCTGGACAGACCGAGGTAGGGGACCCCCGCTACCTGAATCGGCCTGCCAGGACTGGGTTATCTGCTTTTCTTCGACCTTCTTCATAAGGCCTGTCTGAAGAGGTTCCCTGCCAGGGACAGGAAACCAACTGATGCGGGAGAGAGGTGCCGCCCTTTTAGGTCTTTAGGTTTCCTGTCCCTGAAGGGCGGATACCCTCTCTCATGGTGCTATCATGGTGAATAAAAGTCCATTCCATCATTGACGTTAATGACCTGGCCATTTTTTGCAATTCTGACCAGTATCCATTTGTGAGGTAATAACTCAGGAACGCTTCAACGGATCCTAGCGGTTCGGAGATTGTTTTTTCGTGACATATTGGGCTTTAGGTTAGTGGTAAATTTAGGTCAATAATTTTTGCGTTTATTTGTGAAAAAAATGAAATTACACTAAAATTTGGAAAATTTAGCAATTTTCAAATTTTGAATTTTTTTTCTGTTAAACCAGAGCGTTATGTGACACAAAATAGTTAATAAATAACATTACCCACATGTCTACTTTACATCAGCACAATTTTGGAAACATTTTTTTTGCTAAGAAGTTATAAGGGTTAAAATTTGACCAGTGATTTCTCATTTCTACAACAACATTTACAAAACCATTTATTTTTTAGGGACCACCTCACATTTGAAGTCAGTTTAAGGGGTCTATATGGCTGAAAATACCTAAAGGTGACACCAATCTAAAAACTGCACCCCTCAAGGTGCTTAAAACCACATTCAGGCCGGTTTCACACGTCAGTGGCTCCGGTACGTGAGGTGACAGTTTCCTCACGTACCGGAGACACAGACTCACGTAGACACATTGAAATCAATGTGTCTCTGCACATGTCAGCGTGTTTTCACGGACCGTGTGCAAAACATGTCAGTGTTCATGGGAGCGCAAGGATTACACGGACATTAAAGTCAATGGGTCTGTGTAAAACACATACCGCACACGGACGTTGTCCATGTGCGGTCCGTGTGCCGTGCAGGAGACAGCGCTACAGTAAGCGCTGTCCCCCCCATATGGTGCTGAAGCCGCGATTCATATCTTCTCTCCAGCACCGTTCGCTGTAGAGAAGATATGAATAATCCTTTTTTTTTGTTCGTGTTTAAAATAAAGATCCCTGTCCCCACCCCCCTGGCTGCGGCCAGGACAGGACACTGCGAGGGAGCCGGATGAGTATTTTATTCACGGCGGGCGGGCGCACAGGGGGTGGGAGGGGGGTGGGGACAGGGATCTTTATTTTAAACACGAACAAAAAAAAAAAAGGATTATTCATATCTTTTCTACAGCGAACACTGCTGGAGAGAAGATATGAATCGCGGCTTCAGCACCATATGCAGGGGACAGCGCTTATCTCTAGCGCTGTCTCCTGCACTCTCCGTGTGGTACCCAGTCGGCACACGTGTGCCGCACTGATGTGCCACAAAAACGCACGGACACGATAATTCCGGTACCGAAATTATCTGGACATGTGGCACTGCCCTCAAGAAGTTTATTAACCCTTCAGGTGCTTCACAGCAGCAGAAGCAACATGGAAGGAAAAAATGAACATTTAACTTTTTAGTCACAAAAATGATCTTTTTGCAGCAATTTTTTTTTGTTTTCCCAAGGGTAAAAGGAGAAACTGGACCCCAAATGTTATTGTTTAATTTGTCCTGAGTACGCCGATACCCCATATGTGAAGGGGGATGGGGGGGGGCTGGGAGGGAAACCACTGCTTGGGCGCAAGACAGGGCTCGGAAGGGAAGGAGCCCATTTGACTTTTTCAATGAAAAATTGGCTCCAATCTTTAGCGGACATCATGTCGCGTTTGGAGAGCCCCTGTGTACCTAAAGATTGGAGTTCCCCCACAAGTAACCCCATTTTGGAAACTAGACCCCCCAAGGAGCTTATCTAGATGCATGGTGGGCACTTTGAACCCCCAGGTGCTTCACAAGTTGATCCGTAAAAATGAAAAAGTACTTTCTTTTTCACAAAAAAAATTATTTTAGCCTCAATTTTTTCATTTTAACATGGGCAACAGGATAAAATGGATCATAAAATGTGTTGGGCAATTTCTCCTGAGTACACCGATACCTCACATGTGGAGGTAAACCACTGTTTGTGCACAGGGCAAGGCTCGGAAGGGAAGGAGCGCCATTTGACTTTTTGAATGAAAAATTAGCTCCAATCGTTAGCGGACACCACGTCGCGTTTGCAGAGGCCCTGATGTGCCTAAACAGTAGAAACCCCCCACAAGTGACCCCATTTTGGAAACTAGACCCCACAAGGAACTTATCTAGATGTGTGGTGAGCACTTTGAACTCCCAAGTGCTTCATAGAATTTTATAATGTAGAACTGTGAAAATAAAAAAATCTTTTTTTATTCCCCACAAAAATAAATTTTTAGCCCCCAATTTTTTATTTTCCTAAGGGTAACAGGAGAAATTAGACCCCCAAAGTTGTTCTGCAATTTTTCCTTATACCCCATAGGTTTGGGTAAACCACTGTTTAGGCACACGTCGGGGCGCGGAAGGGAGGGCGCTCCATTTCACTTTTTGAACGCAAGATTGGCTGGAATCAATGGTGGCACCATGTCACGTTTGGGACCCCCTGATGTGCCTAAACAGTGGAAACTCCTCAATTATAACTCCAACACTAACCCCAACACACGCCTAACCCTAATCCCAACCCTAAGCATAACCCTAACCACAACTCTAACCCCAACACACCCCTAACCCTAATCCCAACCCTAACTAATTCCAACCCTAAGGCTATGTGCCCACATTGCGGATTTGTGTGGGGATTTTTCCCACACAGTTTTTGAAAAATCGGCAGGTAAAATACACTGGGGTGAAATCGGACAGCGGGGGGGAACGGAGGAGAGGACGGGGGGTCGGAGGACAGGACGGGGGGGAAAGAGGAGGGCTGACAGCAGCAGCAGATAGTAGTTGTCAGTCGGTCGCGGGGGTGGATCGGGGTCTCCAGCCATGGCCAATCATATTGTAGCATCGGCCATGGCTGGATTGTAATATTTCAGCAAGTTTGGTGAAATATTACAAATTGCTCTGATTGGCTGTTGATCGTGATACAGCCAGTCAGAGCGATCGTAGCCACGTGGGGGCAAAGCCACGCCCCCTGGGCTGAAGTACCACTCCCCCTGTTCCTGTAGGTCGGGTGAAATTACAGTTAACCCTTTCACCCGGCCTGCAGGAGCGCGATCATTCTGTGACAGCATATGCGTCACAGGTCAGATTGACACCGACTTTCATGACGCATATGCTGTGTCACGGGTCGGGAAGGGGTTAAACATTGGCCACTCTTGGCCAGGGCCTATCCCAACATTGAATCATTCAATAATCCCGCTTTGAGGTGTACCAGGAGAGCCACCAACCTAAAGGACAAATTGGCACGCACAGACATAGGCAGTGCAAGCCCCGCTACTACACAGAAACTACTGAGTACACGACGACATGGCACATTCCCCTGCCTTAAGGCCCCGTCACACATAGCGAGATCGCTAGCGAGATCGCTGCTGAGTCACAAGTTTTGTGACGCAACAGCGATCTCAGTAGCGATCTCGCTATGTGTGACACGTACCAGCGATCAGGCCCCTGCCGTGAGATCGCTGGTCTTGTCGGAATGGCCTGGGCCATTTTTTGATCGTTGAGGTCCCGCTCACATCGCTGAATCGGCGTGTGTGACGCCGATTCAGCGATGTCTTCGCTGGTAACCAGGGTAAACATCGGGTAACTAAGCGCAGGGCGGCGCTTAGTAACCCGATGTTTACCCTGGTTACCATCCTAAAAGTAAAAAAACAAACGCTAAATACTTACCCATCGCTGTCTGTCCTCGGCGCTTTGCTTCTCTGGTCTGGCTGTGAGCGTCGGTCAGCCGGAAAGCAGAGCGGTGACGTCACCGCTCTGCTTTCCGGCCGCTGTGCTCACAGCCAGACCAGAGAAGCAGAGCGCCGAGGACAGACAGCGGTAGGTAAGTATGTAGCGTTTGTTTTTTTTTACTTTAACGATGGTAACCAGGGTAAACATCGGGTTACTAAGCGCGGCCCTGCGCTTAGTTACCCGATGTTTACCCTGGTTACCGGGGACCTCGGGATCGTTGGTCGCTGGAGAGCGGTCTGTGTGACAGCTCTCCAGCGACGCTGCAGCGATCCGGATCGTTGTCGGTATCGCTGCAGCGTCGCTATGTGTGACGGGGCCTTTAATTGTGCTTCCTGTTCCAAGGTCATTAGATCTGATACCATTACTCACCCAAGAACTGGTAAATCCTACCCGATACGTGGATACTATACCTGTGACACAAACTTTGTCATTTACGCGGTTAAACGTCCCTGTGTTCTCCTGTATGTTGGAGAAACCACACAACATCTAAAGGATAGGATAGCTATTATTGTTTAAGCTGTATTGTTTAAGATTATTGTACTTGTTTTCATTATGTACACCCCTCCTCACATGTAAAGCGCCATGGAATAAATGGCGCTATAACAATAAATAATAATAAATAATAATAATAGCCAGTCATAAATCGACTATTAGGTGTGGTAAGACCTGGTTTCCTCTCCCTGACCATTTTCTTAAAAATAGGCATTCAGTGGCGCAATTGACATTTCAAGTAGTGGAACAGGTTGATCGTCCGAGACGAGGAGGTGACCGCACTACATTTCTGAAACAGAGAGAATCATATTGGATCCACACTCTAGACACTTTAGAGGCCAAGGGTCCCAATAGAGAAATTTACTGGCTTCTATGACTAACCATACTTTTTTTCCCCCTTATTTCATAGACTCGCTGATGCCACTCATATGTAGGCGAGTGTCCTACTCCCAACTCCCTGGCTTCCCATACTCCCGCCTTTATTTCATTAGTTCTGGTCCCGGACCCCTGTAATTGCCCCCATAGGTTACAAACTATAGGACCTGCTGTCTTTACTTAGACTTTGGCTAATATCATTATCAGAAAGGCATCAGACATCCGTTTGGTGATTTATAAATATGTCCGTTCTTATGTGGCCACTATGAACCCTATTGCTGCTCAACATGTCCTGCTATTATCTGCAAACTACAATGCAGACAAGTTTTTAGCTGTAGCCAAGCACGGCCTACATTACGGCCGGGCATGTCCAGTAGTAGTATGTTAAAATGACCTCACTTCCTGTCTGCGAGGCTGTGGAGCCATTTCTCTCTGCCTCAGACATGGTACACCTCACAGCAAGGTGCAGGAGCGCCGCTGATTCACACTGGAAACAAGGTAATTAGGCTACCCATGCTTTAGCACTTGCAACATACTTTGGCCCACATATATTTTGACATCACACTTGTAATCCTACAGGTCCACAGCCACAATCGGCAACCTATACAACCACAACTGATTTTCTGGGATTATTAGGTAAATCAGGCTCTACTTAACCATTCTAGTCTATGGATCGGAACTAGTTTTAATAACATGATTGTCTCTTACAGGCCCTGGATACTACAGGGACATCCCTTCCCTTTTCTTGAGTTTTGCTCCCATACTACACCCGGGTTCAGGTAAAACTCGCTATACACAACACCATGTCCCTATATTTGACCTGTTTGGCCACATGCTGTATTTAATTTGTTTTGCTATTCTATTTTACTAGATAGTAGCCAGATTCTAATGCATCGGGTATTCTAGAATATGTATGTAGTTTATTTATGAAGATTTTAGAATAATACATTGAATACACAGGATTCGGCCGGCCACAACCAATTAGCGAAGCGTGGTTCAAATCCCGCGCCAATTCGCGGCCGGACTGTGCCTGTCGCTGATTGTTCGCGGCCGGCCACGTAGTATGTAGCACAGCCACGTAGTATATTGCGCAGCCACGTAGTATATTGCGCAGCCCACAGAGTGTATAACAGCCCACACAGCATATAACAGCCCACGCACGTAGTATATAACACAGGCCACGTAGTGTAGTGTATAACACAGGCCACGTAGTGTAGTGTATAACACAGGCCACGTAGTATATTGCACAGCCCAAGCAGTATATAGCACAGCCCACGCAGTATATTGCACAGCCCACATAGTATATAGCAATGTGGAAATCATATCCCTGTTAAAAAAAAAAAAATTTTTTAAATAATAAATAGTTATATACTCACCTTCCGTTGGCCCCCGTATCCAGGCGAAACGGTTACTGATGCTCCTCACGCGCTCCGGTCCCAAGAGTGTACTGCGGTCTTGCGAGATGATGACGTAGCAGTCTCGCAAGACCGCTACGTCATCTCGCGAGATCGCAATGCATGGAGCGGTCACCGGAGCATCGCGAGGAGCGGGAAAGGCCTGTTCTGGATCCGAGGGGCCGACGGACGGTGAGTATATAACTTTTTTTTTTTATTATTATTATTTTTAACATTAGATCTTTTTACTATTGATGCTGCATAGGCAGCATCAATAGTAAAAAGGTGGTCACACAGGGTTAATAGCAGCGTTAACGGAGTGCGTTACACCGCGGCGTAACACGGTCCGTTAACGCTGCCATTAACCCTGTGTGAGCGCTGACTGGAGTGGAGTGTTAAGGCTATCGGAACGCACCAAATAATAAGATAGATTAAGGTGCGTTCGCAGCCCGGGGTCCACCGTGCAGAGATGGAACCTGCTGCCAAGTAATGACGGACTATATGGCGGTGGAAGCGAACCCTGTTCAGCCACAGGACCGCAATGCCGCACTAAAGAGTGCAAGCAAGGAGTCAGCGAACTCAGTCCCAAGACTCAGGGTAGAAGTCCGTTCTGACTACTTGCGCACAACACCGCAACTGGGTGTAATAACAAATAGTTTGAGAGCACCGAAGTGCGAACTGTGCCGTGCTGGCAGACACCACCAGACACCCGGATGTGGGTAGGAAGCGCACTACTGGCGCGTGGCGCCGCACTGGCGGTCACAGCAATGGACGCTGATTCATGTGTAAAACGTAGTGAGGTTAGTCGGGCGCTAGATAGCAGCCATACACCTTACGCGAACAGTCATACAATAGGGTAGGGGTTTCCAAGGACGACTTGCACTCACAACAAACACACGTATGCAATTGTACACTAGCGCATGGCCGTGCGGTCATGCGCAGCTTATATAGCTGCAGCACGTACAGGACCTTCCAATAAAGGACCAATGGGAACCGCTGCAGCATCTGAGCATGTGACCCTCGATCTCCAACGGGAGATCTCACCCTGGGCATGCTCAGAAGGGAAAAAGCAGGACTTAGTCTTAAAAGCGTCTGCTCGCCGCTGCCCAGCACTGGCTTCAATGGCAGAAGCAGGAAAAGCAGCAGTAATCCTATGCACAGAGTGAGACTGAGCAAGACGCTGGGAACGACGTCTCCGCTGAGCAGACTCCACTGCGGCTGGAGAATGGGAGACCGCAGCAAAGATGGTTCGAGATTCCCCCTGTGCAGAGGCGGGAACTCGACACCTAACGGAGTATGGAGCAGGCACTGACAGCGGGGAGTAAGGAGCGGCCATTTTGCCGCCAAACTGTGCCCGTCGCTGATTGGTCGTGGCTGTTTTGCCGCGACCAATCAGCGACTTGGAATTTCCGTTACAGACAGACAGAAAGACGGAAGTGACTCTTAGACAATTATATAGTAGATTGCCATTTGGGAGTACACCTGTAATTATGCTATGCTTTATCTAAAATGTATAACCCCCCTATTAAAATAAAATATAACAAAATTAATGAAATTATGTTTTTCTTTGTTTTTTGTTTGTTTACAGAGACCTATGATTAAGACCCTTGAGGGGTCGAAACATCAGTAATCTGTCGCATATCATTTTTCCAGTGTACATATGCTATCTGATTTTGTGCATATTGAATAAATTGTTAATTTCTGAAAGATATTCCACTAAGGGTGTGCAGTGATTCTTAGTCTACAAATAAAAATTATTGACATGAAGTTATATTTCCAATATTCTTCACAAAAGAGGATGCAAGCAGAATGTTACTCCCCAGCACAGATGGTGGAGAAAGTCATCATGGAAAGGTTCATACACTCCTACGAGGCCGATGCAGTTCTGGGTTGTTCAGGGAGATTCTCGGAATCCCGATGACCTGATGTAAAGGCACCAGGTGGTAGACCGTTCCTTGAGGAAGCAATGGGTCTAAACATCTCCATACTGGCGTTAGCAAAGGGGGGTTGACACCCAAAAGAAAAGAATTAAAGCCACATCTGGAGGGGCGCCCAAGAGCCCAGGAGAAACTAAGGCCGGTTTCACATTTGCGATTGTGTCCGCAGCATTTTATCCGCAATAATCCGCATGCGTTGTGTATTCCTATCTTTAGCATTAGGGACGCATGTGTCTGTGTTTGATTGCGTTTTGCTGCGTTTGACGACGCATGCGTCGTTTCGTCTGCGGTTTGGCGCGGTAAACGCTACATGTAGTAATTTTAGAGGCGTCAATTTGCCGCCTAGAAACGTATGCGTTTGCTTGCGTTCGTGAACGCATGCGTTGCACCAGAGAAAAACATGTCTAGACACTGATTAGCCACCCACATACAAGGTGATAAAGGGAGGGAGTGGACATTTGCAGGTCACTACTCAGCAGACAGAAGCACAGCAGATGCAGGCCAGAACCTTGGAGGAAACAAGACACTGAACAATGTGAGTATAACAAAGCCAATGCCTTTATTTTCTATTTTCTGTCTCTACATGGAAGAAATTAGGACATTTCTTTCTTTCTGCATGCATCAGAATGTAATCTTCTTCTGATGAGGAGCAACGTCGTGGGCCTTCTCAAGCCGAACATGTCAGTGGAGTACTCAACTCCTCAGATTGGTAAGTATTCACTGTCACATCTTCACATGTGACAATCTTTTTCCTTTTTTAGAGCACTTCTTCCACTGCGGCAGAGGGTGAGGAGGAGCAGCGGGGTCACGGTCGGGCGGCAAGGCGGCAGCGTGTAAGTATACCTGGCTGACTGTTTACTGTATCCTCACTTAAGTAATCTTGAATCTTCCTTTCTTTACTTTCCTCTTTCTTTACATTTTTCTTCTGGACTCCTTTTTTATCTTGACTTTCCTTATTCATGCCATTTCTCAGCCTCTGTTTTCTTACTTTTCCTTATGTTAATGTATACAACATTTAATGTCTTCATTTATATTTTAGGTTCCAGAACGGGATGAGGACTTCATTAACAACGATATCCTCATCTCCCTGGTCCATGAGCGACTCCCGTTGTGGGACACCTGGGTTACACAGCACTCGGACAACGTGACGATCCGGCGGCTATGGAATGAGGTGGCCAAAGCGATATGGGATGGCTGGGACAACGCGCCGACTCAGGTCCGAAATGCATTTTTTAAGTATTGCAATGCAGTGTGAAGCAGCAGAGACCTTGGCCGTGCTCACACAAATGTGTGTGATGACACAAACTCTTAGGAGTTTCTCTCATCACACACAGTTGTGTGAGCACAGCCAAAAGTACATTGTCTAACCATTATGTTTTGTTTTTTCAACAGTGCTCAAAGTCAAAACACGTTGGCGTTCGATGAAGGACCGCTTCAACAAGGACCTGCGTCAAGAGAGCTGTGTTCCCAGTGGTTCTGGAGCAAGGATCCAAAAGCATAAATACCATCGCATTCTGGCATTTTTAAGACCGGTCCTTGCCCAGAGAACGTAAGTATTTCTCCTGTGTATTAGGTTGTGTTGTTTTGCCATAATCTGTATGTTTCTATTCAACAGGAGTTGGCTTTTTTAGTTTTTGGTCTTAATTTTTTTTTCCTTTGTTCACAGCACATGGAGCAGCACTGTTGACCCAGGTTCTGGAGCGGTCCTTCATCAGACAGCCATGGACCAGTGCCAGCCATCCTGCAGTGCTGCAGCAAGTGGGCCTGTCACACTAACTGGAGACCAGGAAGCTGGTCCATCAGGTGTTCCAATTTCCCAGTCCTTTGCCCCTTTTTTCTGGGCTCCTCCCGGCAGCGGCCATCGGACAGGTCACTCATGCCCGAGTTTTTGCACTTGAGCTCGGTTTTTCACGATGGACTCAAGGTTTTGGGTGACCGACTGGATACTGCCATTAGCCATATGAATACACATATCCAGGAGGTCACCAAAAGCCTTGACCAAGTAAAAGCCGACCTCCAGAGGCCAGCACATCATTTTTTTAACCAAATTGAACAGGGCATGTCGGAACACCTTACTCCTGATCTCTAGCTTAGTGTCATGCAGGCCTGCAATGCTGCTTACGTGCAGTCTATGCAGCAGTCGGTATTTTCAGCAGACAGTGGCGGCATATCCACCTGTGCCAACACTGTCACGATTGACCTCAATGCCAACCTCTGCTGCATACCACTGTACGGCCATCTCCATTCCTAGCGCTGCCGGACACCACTACAGCACCACCACCATGCCGAGTGCAGTTGGACAGCCCACCGCCACCACCATGACAACCGCTGCTCCTGCTTGGACCTCCTCCACTGACACCACGATGCAGCAGCAGGACCCTGGCATGGCCTTCCACTCCGCCACTACGATGCAGCAGCAGGTCCCTGGCATGTTCTTCCGCTCCGCCACCACGATGTAGCAGCAGAACCCTGGCATATCCTTGCAACCTCCAACCGCAACAATGCAGCAGCGGGACAAAGACTGACAGTTCGGCCACTATGACCAGGCCGCAAGAAATGAGCCCGCCGAGGCTCCCCAGACCGCAGCACCGATCCCAAAAAGGGAGAAAAAAAAAAAAAAAACCAGCAGACCATTTCTATTCCTCCCCCCTCACCTCCCAATGTGTCTGTAATGTCAGGTTGGTCTCACCCTTCCAGTGTGTCTCAGCCCTCTCATGCGTCGAGCACCATCCCCGATCTGCCAGACCCCAGTAATTTACTTGCCCCCTCTCCTGCCACCCCTGTGTCGTTCAGAGTCAGTCAACTTCACAGCTACATACACCCCGTTTCCAGGACTCTACCCCAAGCCGGCGAAGTTAATTTTTCTTTTGTTAAATAATAATGTTTTTTGCCCCCAAAAAGGTTTGGTTCATTGTGTATTTCGCCGCCGGCAACACACACCGTGTGCCAAATAAAAAACTGCGCCGCACACTTTATTTTTTGGCCCACTTCATAGCTCCAGTAGTTAGCAAGTACAACACTGCAGTTTTGTGTGTCTTTAGTATAGAGATATGAGGTGGGCCTAAAAAATTATACTTGTATTTTATCCATAATCTCTTCCTTCTGCTTAGTCTGTGACTAGTGTTGCAGACTGAAGAGAAAATGGTGGTAATACAATGCAGAACTATACTCAACAGGTCAGGTGTCCAAAAACTCATTAGTTAGGACATCTGACCTGGTGAGTAGAGAACTGCCTTGTATAACCTCCATTTTCTTAATCTATTCCACACAAAGTGAAGGGACGATGACGGTCATACAAGCCCGTTATGTACAGCACCATGGTATTAATGGTGCTATATAAATGAATATTTATTTATAATGCTCACCTGGACATGTGTCAGAAATAGTGAATTCATAAGGCTGTTATATGTGCATCATGAATTCATTATTTCTGACACCTGACTTGATGACTATAGATCTGTTTTGTATTAAACAGCCATTGTCTCTTCAGTCTGCGTCCAATAGATACTGCAGAACAGAATCAGGACGCAATGACGTCAACAACCTTACCACTAACAACCTAAGGCTGCCGTCACGCTAGCAGTATTTGGTCAGTATTTTACATCAGTATTTGTGCCCAAACCAGGAGTGGAGCAATGAAAGGTCAAGTATAATATAAACATATGCACCACTTCAGCATTTATCACCCACTCCTGGTTTTGGCTTACAAATACTGATGTAAAGTACTTACCAAATACTGCTAGTATCATTTGAATGGTATAAGTAGCATGCAGCGGGTCAGATCGGACTTCAGTCAGATGTGACAATTTCAAGTGACATATTTTAAGTGTATCATCTGAAATATACCACAATGATAACCCATGGTATATTCTTCTTCATGCTGTCATGCCCTGATCCATTTGCTTTCATTCACAGGTACGTCTGATCTCCTACTCAGGAATAGTCACTGCACCCCTGAATCCCATGTACTTCTCTCCCTCTGTTCTAAGTGGTACTTTGCCTTTTTTTCCCTGACTAATTCCTGTATCATTCTGAAAATTGTATGACCGCATATTGACATGTCTGTGCTCCTCACACCTAGCCCCATCTTTTGATCTTATCCTGCCTCTGTCTTCATTTTTGGTAGTCAAATGTTGTATTAACTGCAATCTGCCTATTGTCTCCTGCTGGGAACTGTCCTCCACCTTCTTCCTCCTCCCCCCTCCATCTCTCACCTGGCTTCATTTCCTGGACATTTGAATGGTATAAGTTGCATGCAGCGGGTCAGATCTGACTTCAGTCAGATGTGGGATAATTTCAAGTGACATATTTTAAGTGTATCATCTGAAATATACCAGAAATAGTCCACACGGTAAGACTAAACACTGTCTTCTAATTTTACTTGCCTTTCCTTTTCTCCCCTGCTCTTTAACCATGCTCACATTTCCCCCACTGTTTTTTCTCCACTAATCCTCACTTTCCTCCACTAACCCCATACCCTTGTACCCTCAAACCACAACTATCTCCCCCTCTCTCTTACCCCCCCACCTCGCTTCATCTGCAAACCTGCTCTCTAACCTCAGACCTCTACCACCAAAATATAATATAAGACATTCACTCTGCTTCACCCCCCTGCTTCCTCTCTCTGGAGCACTTTGGAATGCCCGCTCTATATGCAACAAGCTCCATGTGATCCACGATCTCTTTACATCCCAAAACCTTTCCTTCCTGGCCCTCACTGAGACCTGGCTGACGCCCCCTGACACGGCCTCGCCTGCAGCACTGAGCTACGGTGGCCTCCAATTTACCCACACTCCTCGCTCTGGCAACAGACATGGTGGAGGAGTGGGTATCCTTTCTAAAAACTGTTCCTTCAACCCTATCCAACCCCCACCCTCCTTTATCCTCCCTTCTTTCGAGGTTCACTCTGTCCGTATCTACTCTCCCTCCAATCTCCAAATGGCTGTCATATACCGACCACCAGGCTCAGCCACTGCCTTCATCGACCAATTCTCCACCTGGCTGCTTCACTTTCTCTCTGCTGACATCCCCACCATCATCATGGGTGACTTTAATATCCCTACTGACACCCGCCAGCCAGCAGCCTCCAAGCTACTGGCCCTTACTTCATCCTTTGGACTCACTCAGTGGTCCTCCACAGCCACCCACACAGACGGACATACACTAGACTTTATCTTCACCCGCCTCTGTTCCTTATCTAATCTCACAACTTCTTGCTTCCCCCTGTCTGACCACCATCTACTCACCTTCTCATCCTTGTCCTCCTCACCTGCCCCCCATGTCCAGCCATTACCACATCCTCGCAGAAACCCCTCTCCTACCCGTCCTCCATATCTTCACTCCACGACACAGACAGCGCCACCGCTTTCTATAACTCCACCCTCACATCAGCCATAGACTCAGTCGGCCCTCTCATGCATGGCACAGTGCGACGAACCAATAGGCGACCTTGGCATAACAATCTCACAAAATAACTTCAACAAGCATCCAGGGTTGCGGCGCGGCGTTGGAAGAAAACACGCCTGCCAGATGACTTCACTGCTTTCAAACAAGCTACATTTGACTTCAAATTAGCCCTCACCTACGCTAAACAGACCTATTTCACTAACCTTGTATCTTCACTATCCTACAACCAAAAACAACTATTCAGAACATTTACCTCCCTCCTCCGCCCACCACTGCCACCTCCAACTCCCCTCATCTCTTCCGAGGACTTTGCCACCTACTTCAAAAACAAGATCGACCAAACAAGGCAAACCCCAACTGTTCCACGACCCCAACCACTCCATGTACCAGACCTCTGCCCTTCCCTAATAACCTCCCTCTCTAACATCACTGAAGGAGAGCTTACTCGCCTCTTTTCCAAATTGTACCTCACCACCTGTGCACTTGACCCCCATCCCCTCCCACCTGCTCCCCAACGTCACCAACATGCTCATTCCAGCCCTAACCCACCTCTTCAACCTATCGCTATCTTCTGGTACCTTCCTCTCGGCCTTCAAACATGCCACCATCACACCCATCCTCAAAAAAAACTAACCTTGACCCAACTGCTATGCCCAGCTACAGCCCCATATCACTGCTCCAGTTTGCTTCAAAACTCCTTAAGCAGCATGTCCATGCTCAAATTTCCTCCCACCTCTCATCGAACTCTCTCCTTGACAACCTCCAATCTGGCTTCTGCCCCCACCACTCCACCGAAACTGCCCTGACAAAAATTACTAATGACTTACTCACAGCCAAAGCTAACAGACAGTTCTCCATCCTCCTCCTTCTTGACCTGTCCTCTGCTTTCGACACAGTCGATCACTGCCTACTGCTACAGATTCTTTCTTCCCTTGGCATCAAAGACCTTGCCCTGTCCTGGATTGCCTCATACCTTTCCGACCGCACATTTAGCGTTTCCCACTCCCACACCACCTCCTCATCCCGCCCTCTCTCTGTTGGAGTCCCTCAAGGCTCTGTCCTAGGGCCCCTAATTTTTTCCCATCTATACTCTTGGCCTAGGACAACTCAAAGTCCCATGGTTTCCAGTACCACCTGTATGCGGACGACACTCAGATCTACCTCTCTGGCCCAGATGTCACCTCTCTGCTGTCCAGAATCCCGAAGTGTGTCAACCATATCCTCCTTCACCTCTCGCTTCCTAAAACTCAATGTAGACAAAACCGAACTCATCATCTTTTCTCCATCTCACGTATCCCCCCTACCTGACCTACAGTTAGGTCCATATATATTTGGACAGAGACATTTTTCTAATTTTGGTTATAGACATTACCACAATGAATTTTAAACAAAACAATTTAGATGCAGTTGAAGTTCAGACTTTCGGCTTTCATTTAAGGGTATCCACATTAAAATTGGATGAAGGGTTTAGGAGTTTTAGCTCCTTAACATGTGCCACCCTGTTTTTAAAGGGACCAAAAGTAATTGGACAATTGACTCCAAGGCTATTTCATGGACACGTGTGGGCAATCACTTCGTTATGACATTCTCAATTAAGCAGATAAATGGCCTGGCATTGATTTGAGGTATGGTGCTTGTATTTGGAAGGTTTTGCTGTGAAGTAAACATGCGGTCAAAGGATCTCTCCATGCAGGTGAGACAAGCCATCCTTAAGCTGCGAAAACAGAAAAAACCCATCCGAGAAATTGCTACAATATTAGGAGTGGCAAAATCTATAATTTGGTACATCCTAAGAAAGAAAGCACTGGTGAACTCATCAATGCAAAAAGACCTGGGCGTCCAAACAACAGTGGTGGATGATGGGAGAATAATCTCCATGGTGATAGGAAACACCTTCACAACAGCCAACCAAGTGAAAAACACCCTCCAGGAGGTCGGCGTATCAATATCCAAATCTACCATAAAGAGAAGACTGCATGTAAGTAAATACAGAGGGTTCACTGCACGGTGCAAGCCACTCATAAGCATCAAGAGTAAAAAGGCTACACTGCACTTTGCTAACAAACATCTAAAAAAGCCAGCACAGTTCTGGAAGAACATTCTTTGGACAGAAGAAACCAAGATCAACCTCTACCAGAATGATGGAAAGAGAAAAGTATGGTGAAGGCGTGGTACAGCTCATGATCCAAAGCATACCACATCATCTATAAAACACGGCGGAGGCAGTGTGATGGCTTGGGCATGCATGGCTGTCAGTGGCACTGGGTCACTAGTATTTATTGATGATGTGACACAGGACAGAAGCAGCCCAATGAATTCTGAGGTTTTCAGAGCCATACTGTGTGCTCAGATCCAGCCAAATGCAGCCAAACTGATTGGTCGTCGTTTCATACTACAGATGGACAATGACCCAAAACAAAGCCAAAGCTACCCAGGAGTTTATTAAAGCAAAGAAGTGGAATATTCTTGAATGGCCAAGTCAGTCACCTGATTTCAACCGAATTGAGCATGCATTTCACTTGTTAAAGACTAAACTTCAGACAGAAAGGCCCGCAAACAAACAGCAACTGAAAACCACCGCAGTGAAGGCCTAGCAGAGCATCAAAAAGGAGGAAACACAGCATCTTTTGAAGTCCATGAGTTCAAGACTTCAGGCAGTCATTGCCAACAAATGGTTTTCAACCAAGTACTAAAAATGAACATTTTATTTACAATTATTGAATCTGTCCAATTACTTTTGGTCCCTTTATAAACAGGGTGGCACATGTTAAGGAGCTGAAACTCCTAAACCCTTCATCCAGTTTTAGTGTGGATACCCTCAAATGAAAGCTGAAAGTCTGAACTTCAACTGCATCTAAATTGTTTAGTTTAAAATTCATTGTGGTAATGTCTAGAACCAAAATTAGAAAAATGTTGTCTCTGTCCAAATATATATGGACCTAACTGTACCTATTATGGTAAACGGCATCACGCTCTTTCCCGCACCTGAAATCCGCTGCCTCGGGGAAACTCTCGACTCTGCCCTGTACTTCAAACAGCACGTCCAAACTCTTGCCACCTCCTGTCGCCTCCAACTCAAAAATATTGCCAGAATCCGTTCCTTCCTCAGCCCACAATCTACCAAAACTCTTGTGCATGCCCTCATCATCTCCCGCCTTGACTACTGCAACACCCTCCTCTGTGGCCTCCCCGCTAACTCTCTTGCACCACTCCAGTCTGTCCTCAACTCTGCTCCCCGACTAATCCACCTCTCTCCTCCCCTGCTTCTCCCCTCTGCGAATCCCTCCAATGGCTTTCAATTCCCCAACTAATCCAGTTCAAACTACTAACACTGATCTACAAAGCCATCCACAACCTGTCCCCTCCATATATCTCTGAACTAATCTCCCAATATCTTCCCTCACGTAATCTCCGATCCTCCCAAGACCTCCTACTCTCCTCCACACTTATTCGTTCCTCACACAACCGCCTCCAAGATTTCTCCCGAATATCCCCCATCCTCTGGAATTCCATGCCTCAACACGTCCGACTATCCACCACCCTCGGCTCCTTCAGACGGAACCTGAAAACCCATCTCTTCAAGAAAGCCTACAGCCTGCAATAACCATTCTGCCGCCTCGCCATAGCCGCCGCGCCATCGCCTCGCCCCCTACCTTCTGCCTCTTCCCCACTATCCCATAGAATTTAAGTCCGCAAGGACAGGGTCCTCTCCCTTTCTGTACCAGTCTGTCACTGTAAATTTGTTTACTGTAAACGATATCTATAACTCTGTATGTAGCCCCTTTCTCATGTACAGCACCATGGAATTAATGGTGCTATATAAATAATTAATAATAAGTGTGACGGCAGCCTTGGTTTTTAGAGGAAATACATCGGAGACCCGGTCAAGATACCAAAATTATAAAAGTTTATTAACAAATATTAGTAACATTTTAAACATAACAGGTACAGACCCGAACCCAACAGGGCATTTTACACTATATTGTCCTGCCATGCCACACGTCCAATATTAGAATCAAAAAAGGCAGCAAATTGGTCCCGCATGTGGCCAACTTCAGCAGTTGACCGCAGTGGGTGATGCTGGTAATCTGGCAATGGGTTTGCAACTGGTTCATCCAGTTCAATGGTGGGTCGCTCCTTAGCCATTATGTAATTGTGGAGAACCACACAGGCTTTGACCACCTCATCGACTGTCTCCATTTTTTAGATTAATGGCTGTTGCAAGAATGCGCCATTTTGAGACTAGAATGCCAAACGTACACTCTACTGTTCTTCAGGCCCTGGTCAGTCTGTAGTTAAAGATCATTTTAGTGTGGTTCAAGTCCCGACTGGAATATGGCTTCAGTAGGTGTTCACACATCTGAAAGGTCTCATCCCCAACCATAACAAATGGCATCGATGGACCTTGAGTGTTGGGGAGACGTCGTGGCCGTGGAAAATTAAAATTTTTGCCATACACACGGCGGCCCATATCAGAGTTCTTAAAAGTCTGGGAATCGTTGCCACGGCCAAAAGCTACAATGTCCACGGTGATGAAGCGACAGTCCACATCGCCTATTGCCATGGGCACAACAGAAAAATATTTTTTATAATTGAAGTACTCTGATCCTGTTCTGGCTGGTTTGATAATGCGGATGTGCTTTCCATCCACCGCTCCCAAACAGTTGGGAAAATGACACACTCCAGAATTTTTAAGCAATTTCAATCCACATGTCCACAGTAGGTAGAGGTATAAACTCATCCCGGAGAACATTCCACAAAGCCCGGTAGGTGTCCGCAAATATTCCGGACAGGGTGGAAATTCCAAGCCAGTATTGGAAGTGGAGGGATGATAAACTCTCTCCGGTTGCCAGAAATCTGGAAGAAAATTATAAAAAAAAAAAAAAAAAAAAATTACAATCAATTCTGTTTATGGTGTTGTTCTGCTAAAGACAAAGGAAAATACAAAGAATACATGTCAGAACAACCAAAATTAGGAATGGCATTGTTTAGAATTGTTACGTACCTTAATGTAACCAGCAGACGTTCCTCTGGTGGAATCACTCTACGGAGCTGGGTGTCCTGTCTCCGTATGGCTCCTTGGACACGAGCAAGCAAACCCCGGAAAGAGTCTTGCGACATCCTTGCATATTCTGGGAATTTGTCCAGGTTGGCATTAAGCTCGCCATATAGCGTGTGATAGGCTCCACGGCTCTCACGTAGTTCGATAATGGGGTGTCTCCAAAAACGCCTACGCCATCTCCTTCTCCATCTTTCGCGATTTCTGTGTTGCTCCCAAGCAAAAGCACAGGCAAGAAACAGCTTGATGCTTAAATCCAGGTTGAAATAAAAGCTCTCCATGCGAAGATCCATCATGACAGGATACAGTAGCACACTTAAGATTTAAGCAGTCCTAGGGTCTATATATAGATATCCCATAATACACGCCCTCTGTAGTCCCATTGGCGGTGTCTGGTTATCTAGATTTTTCTCCTGTAAAATTTGTCACCATGCGCACAAAAAACGCAAGCGCATGACAAAACGCATGATAAAGCGTGAAAATGCGACTTTTTTAAAACGCATGCGTTCCCGCATGCGTCTAAGAAACGCCGCGTTTCTACGCGTTTTTCCTGCACTTGTGGATGCGGATTAAACGCTGCGGATTCTAATGCAAATGTGATTTGTTGGAGGTGTCACGCCCCGAATCACATAGCCAACCGTTACCCCATGACCACTAAGGCAATTGACTGCAGCATCAGTCAGTGCTGTTCGTATTATGCATATCCTGCCTGCAGTGTTAGGCTATGTGCCCACGTTGCAGAATAGAAGCAGAATTATCTGCTTCAAGTCTGCATACTCTTGGCAGGAAAAATACATGTGGATTTATACACGTTTTTGACGAGTAATTAACACGTTTTGCATGCTTTTTTTAATGAGATTTTTTAGCGTTTTTCTAATGCATGTCTATGGAATTGCCGAAATTCCGCGAAAATAATGAACATGCTGCATTTTATTTCCGCGATGCGTTTCCGCTGTGGGAAAAAATGCAGCATGGGCACATCAATTGCAGAATGCATTAGAAAGTAATGAATAAGTAATAAAAAAAAAATCAAACCTACACATATTTGGTATCGCCGTGTTCAGAATCGAACGATCTATTAATAAAAAAAAAAAAAAAAAAAGGATTAATCTGATTGCTAAACGGCATAGCGAGAAAAAAAATCCAAAATCCCAGAATTAGGTTTTTTTGGTCGTTGCGACATTGCATTAAAATGCAGTAACGGGGGATCAAATGACCTGGAGAATCATAACGGCAGGTCAGTTTTAACATATAGTGAACCTTGAAAAAAAAGCCAAACAAAAAACAACTGTGGGCTTGCACTTTTTTTTGCAATTTCACTGCACTTAGGAGTTTTTTCCCCATTTTCTGGGAAGGAGGGGAGCGAAAAACGATAACGCAAACCTGAAAAAACTTTGGGGGTTAAGGGATTAAACCTAGGAGTCATTGAAGAGTGCCTGGTCTAGTACCATAGTCTTGGTACCGAAACGAGATGGAGAATGCAATGAAAACCAGAAGCTCAATGAAGTTTCTAAATTTGAGAGATATCCAATGTCCCATGTCGACAAGCTTATTTAAAGGGCAGGGCCAGCCCGATACATTACTACTCTGGACCTCACAAAAGGGTATTGGCAGATTTCCTTGTCCAAGAGACAAAGGAAAAAATGGTCTTTTCAATGCAAGATGGTTATTTCCAGAATGTCAGGTTGCAATTTGGGTTTGAAGCAGATCCAGCCACCTTCTAGAGAGACACAGACAGGATCCTAGCTCCCCACAATATATATGCAACAGCTTACTTGGATGACATGATCTTAAGCCAGGATTAGTGAAGCCATCTAAGCATAGTCGAGGCGATATTTGGTGAGTTAAGGAAGGCGGCGTTTTCCATCAATCTGAGGAAATGTGCCATGGGGATGGAAGAAGCCAAGTACTTGGGCTATGTCGTAGGGAGAGACAACAACAAACCCCAAAGTTGATGCAATACAGAATTAGCCACAGTCACTCCTAGAATATCACTAAAGTGCTGCTATTTGGACTGCTCACTTTGTTTTGCCTGCACGGATATGCTGTTTATTTTCTATCTTGGTGGCATGGTTTACGGAGCCTTAATAAACCAGCCTAGATGTTTTACTTAAACGACTTTCTGTGCCTACCTCAAGCGCAACCGAGTGAGTAGAAACTTTACACTTCATCTATCACCTGCTCAGTGAAGAACAAACAGCAGATGACACACAGATCTCAGATGAAGATACAATAAGAACATTGGGGTCCTTCTGGGTTCAGCTGTGTCCAATTTAGAAAACAAAGTTGAGCATGATGTTCTTATTTTATAGTTATCCACATTGACATGAATAAAAAAAAAAAAAAAACATTTTTAGTCACAGCATTTATCGATCATCATAAATAATTTGTTTGCTGTATTGTACAGGTTGTTACGATTACACAAAGTATGTCATGTTAATTATTGTTTTGCTTTTTTTAAATCTTATAATGAACTGACATATGCAAGGATGAATGCTATTGAGGTTTTCAGCTTAGAAGATTCTCTCATATAGCAGTGAAGCCTGTGGCTAATAATGTTTCTGTCTTACATATCAGAGGTCACCGACACCCACATGCTTCAAAATATTCTTGGAGACATCCATTGTGCACAGTGACCTGTGATGGACAGGACTGTGAGTAAAGAGCCATCTCCTCTGCAGCAGCTCAGGAACGTGCTCTGGATGCAGAGGAGAACATTCGTACAAAACACTAACGAAAAAAAAAAACACTGAAAAGTCGCAAACTTTACTGAACTTTTTGATATTTTCAAGCTTTTTTAAGGAAGGTCTGCCAAAGTGGGTGGAGCATGAGCGAGGCTTGCTGGTGCCCACCAAATTAATTGCTAGGGGCATAATTACACCCATCAAAAATGCTCCCATCCTTCCTTGACTTGGGTACAATTTCTAGCGATGCGCACATAGGAGAGCACCGCTAACAAGAAGGAGTGTGTGCACGTCTGAATGAATTCGGCATTACTTAACTCACCGCCCTCCTTCACTAAAGAATGGTGTGCATGGTGCCAATCTTAAGGAGATTGTCCAAGACTATTTTTTACTATAAGCCTAAAAACTAAACAGTCAGGTATTTGTAAACAGAGGCAATTACCTGTCTGCTGTACTCGGCACTGGTTAAGAGTGGTCACTGACTGCTCCTGCCAGCGTTTCAGCAGCACTTCTTCCGGGCTGCTCTGTGGACAAGGTATGACTTCTGATATCATGGTGATTGACAGCCGGCTTCCCAGAACGAAAGTATCAATCAGCATGAGGTCAGTAGTTACACCCTGTCAACAGAGCAGAGTGAAAGAGAAGCTGAATCACCAGTAAAAGCGGTCTGTTACTGATCTGTGTCAGTAGAGATAGTCACGAGGCACAAAAGGTAGGTAGGAAGAGACCACATGCACGCTAGTTCTTAGCACATTGTAAAAATAAAAAAAAGAATAGTCCCTGGTAACCCCATAATGACCCAGCCCCTACATCCACATCAAAAGTTCCATGAGAGCACACCAGAAAACAATCAGAACATCTAAAGTTACTCTACAAACCAGTGACTGATTAGAACCTGTGACTTCTCTGCATTTAGTGGTCACTACTCACCTGTGCGGTTATCTGTAGGAATCTCCTTCTTACACCGCTCATCGCCCCTCACATACGTCTCCGTTTTATCAATATGGGGCAGATCTTCACCCTGAAAGAAATATTGTAAAAGTCACAGACAGGTGAAGAAGCTTCAAAAGATCCAGACAACATCTAATGTATATGATCAGCTTTAGCCGGTCATCTCCACCAGGTATAAAACATACACTGAATGGCCACATTACTAGAGACATCCATCTAGTAACACGTAGGATCTTCTTTGCCCTTCAGGACCTCAGATATTAATCACATAGTAAATTGCACAAGGTGCTGAGATTGTTCCCCAAGAATACTGGCCCATGCCAACAGGATAGGTTCTTGCAGTTGCCGCAAATTAGATGAAGGTGCCGAGATGCTCTGAACAACCAATTCTACCTCTCCCCAGAGATGCTTTATAGGGCTAAGATCTGAGGACTGTGAAGGCGAGAAAACAAGGAAAACTAACTGTCAGACTCCTGGTGTAAAGGAATGGAAGATTCTGGCACCTCCTGAAGATAATTGCTTTATGACAGAGATATATTTTTGATGCTACTAGATATACTGTAATTACAGGACACAGATTCAGATTAACAGTACTATAAATATATGGTAAAGGCTGAGGTTTACTGTAGTCACTTTTATGTTCTGTCAGGGAGAGTTACAGAGTGGGCAGGAAAGAGTTACAGACGGTCAGACCTGCAGCTGGACATGAGAGTTTCAGGGGTTTAGTCCTGCAGTTGGGAACAGGGGAGAGACTGTAGTTGTAGTGCATATTTCCAACTGCTCATAGTTGGCTCTTGAGACATGATATTAGGTGTGCGGCCCAAGCATGACATTTGAATATAAATACATGTTGTCATGCTCGGGTCGGGAGAGCCGTCTGCCAGTTTGAACATTGTGATGCAATCCCTGTCCAAGTTATACTGCGGTCTGACTCTTCCCATAAACTGGTGGATAAAACAAGACTGAACACAAGACCTTCACAGCCTTCTACATATCATAGTGGAGATCTCACTGGCTCCCCATTGCCCAGAGACTCCACTACAAAACCCTAACCATGACGTACAAAGCCATCCACAACCTGTCTCCTCCATACATCTGTGACCTCGTCTCCCGGTACTTACCTACCCGCAACCTCCGATCCTCACAAGATCTCCTACTCTACTCCCCTCTTATCTCCTCTTCCCACAATCGTATACAAGATTTCTCTCGCGTATCACCCCTACTCTGGAACCCTCTACCACAACACATCAGACTCTCGCCTACCATCGAAACCTTCAAAAAGAACCTGAAGACCCACCTCTTCAGACAAGCCTACAACCTGCAGCTACCACCGATCGACCAAACCGCTGCATGACCATCTCTACCCTCACCTACTGTATTCTCACCCATCCCTTGTAGATTGTGAGCCCTCGCGGGCAGGGTTCTCTCTCCTCCTGTACCAGTTATGACTTGTATTGTTTAAGATTATTGTACTTGTTTTCATTATGTATACCCCTCCTCACATGTAAAGCGCCATGGAATAAATGGCGCTATAACAATAAATAATAATAATAATAATAATAATAATCTCATGACACCTCTCCATCTACCTGATGAGGAGAATCATTGGGATTTTCTTGTTTACAGTCCTGTTGAAGAAGAGGACGGGGACATCTCTCTAGTGTTGTCCTCTTACTGGATAGAACTGAAAGATACACATTCAGGGATTGAATCCATTCTTTACATACAGACAATTACATGCCATGTGTATTTAGTCATGTCTATTACCTGGTGATGCGAGGGGCTGGGGAACCTCCATCATGACGTCCTTGTACAGATCTTTGTGTCCTTCTAAATACTCCCACTCCTCCATGGAGAAATAGACGGTGACATCCTGACACCTTATAGGAACCTGACACATACAATGATACCGTCATCCCCCGATCCCTCCATAGCGTTACTGTATAATGTCCCAGGATTCCCAGCACTGTCACCTCTCCAGTCAGCAGCTCAATCATCTTGTAGGCGAGTTCTAGGATCTTCTGGTCATTGATGTCCTCATGTATCAGGGGGTGAGGTGGAGGCCCCGTGATTGGGCTCAGGGGTCTTCCCCATCCCTCAGACACAGGGGCCTGACAGCGCTCACTAGAGGTCTTCTTCACTACTGTGTAATCCTTGTTATGGAGAGACACATTAATAAATCTCACTATAGACATTTCCAGAGTCCTCACCTCTACAGTTCTGTCCATCTGTTATTCCCCTAGATAAGAATGATGTAATGTGACATCATCAGAATCTCTCACCTCTCCAGTAAGCCGGAAGAGGATCTCTAGGGTGAGGTGTAATATCCTCTCCGCCATTTTGTCCCTGTCCCTATCCATCCTTGTAGGGTCACTCATGAAAATTTTCTTATATAGAAGATCTCCACTGAGAGGATCCGATATTGTAGGGACCTGAATGGGGAGAAGGTGACTATAACATCAAAAAGATCCCTTGAAAGAAAACTCCGGAGCAGTTACAGTCTTCATATGATCACTACATCCAGTCATGGACCCGTTCTGCCCCCGGTATAACACAATCCCATTATAGTCACGTACAGAGATTTATCTCCGATCCAGCACTAAAAACACAGAACAAATCTAAAAAGGAAAATTTTAATGACCTCAGACTCTTCCTCCCATTCCCAAATAATAGGGTCACCTGGTTCCCCACAAAGAGGATGTGACAGCACAACCACCAGCAGTGTCACCAAGAATCTCCACTCTATCCCATGGAAGCATTCAGCTGTCCATCCCCCAAACACTGGAGAGAGAGTGAAAGTACCCTCCTACCTACCCACTAGCTCTGGTCCTGAATGACAGCATTTCAAAATTCCTAACCTTTGAAATGCTGCCATTCCAGATGGTGGAAATGAACGGTTTTAAAAAAATTGATGGTGGTGGCTCTCCCACTGTACGTTGTTCCCAGATCAGTGGCAAGGTCCACATAACAGATGCGTGGACTAGTAAACATGGCCAGAGACATTATATTTCCCACTGGGTAAATGTGCTAGTGGCTTGGCCTGAGGCACAATGCGTTCAGGAGCATGTCCTTTCACCACCACCGAAGATTGTTGGATCTTTTTTTTTTGTCCATTTTGCCTCTTCTTCCAACTCTGGTTCCTCCAATGCCTCCTCATCCTATCAGCCCAACACCTGCACCACCAACAGTGGGAAACAGAAAGCTGTTCTGAAACTCACCAGTTTGGGGAAAAGATCCCACACCACACAGGAGTTGTGGTAGGGGATCAAACAGCAGACAGATGAGAGGTTGATGCCGCAAAAACCTCAAGCCCGGTCTGGTGGTGTGCGATAATGGACAAAGTCTCATAGCAGCTCTGGGCCTTGCCGGTTTGATGCACATCCCTTGCTGGGTGCCTGCACTGTATTTGGTGATGCAGAACTTCCTTACATATTACCCTGATATTTCAGAGCTGCTACTGAAAATGTGGGCCGTCTGTGCGCGTTTCTGGCGTTATCACCCTGCTGCCGCTTGCCTGTCTGCGCTGCAGCTTCACTTCTGCCTTCCTGGTCACTGTCTCATATGCGACGTATCAACAAGGTGGAACTCCTCCTTGCATATGCTGGAGAGACTGTGGGAGCAGCAGCCGGCAATAGTGGAGTTTCAGCTGCAGCACGCATGGTCGAGTTGCTCTCTGGAACAACATCACTTCACCAAAGAGTGGGCCTCCGTGTGGGACATGTGTGCCATGTTGCGCTGTTTGACCTCCACCAACATGGCCAGCGCTGATGACACCATCATCACCGTTACTATCCCACATCTATGCCATCTTGAAAAAAAAAATGCTTTAGGCCAGACCTGGGCAAAGTGGGCTCGCAGGCCACATCCGGCCCTCTGGCTGTCTGAGTCCGGCCCGTGGACCGAGACATAAGTTGGGGCTGGAAACTAGAGGTCCACGGGCCGCACTGTGCATGCCCCGCTTGCTGTCTCCATAGGCGCTGAATGCATTGGTGGAGGAGGGACCTGCTCCATTTAACTTATGGGTCTCAAAATTGGACACATAGCCTCAGCTTGCTCTTTATGCCTTGGAAGTGATGGTCTGCCCCGTGGCAAATGTACGGAAGGGAGTGTGATCACAGACCGGTACATCTGCTTGCCCACAGCCAACGTGGACAAACTCACATTCATTAAAATGAACCAACAGGACTTGTCCGTACCTTTAACTGACTATAGAAGTAGACCAGCGGCTCCCAGTCATTGTTATTAGTGCACCGCAGTTTGATGCCACTTTCCATTCAAAATATTTTGTGGCATTCTTAAATTAAAAAATACATGCACTCATGCTCAGGTACGGAGAGCCACCGGCCAGTTCGAGCATTGTGATGCAATCACAGTCAGGGTTATATGGCCATCTGACTCTTCCCTTATACTGGTGGGTAAAAACACTGAATATTAGACCTTCACAGTAGTCTACACATAATAGGGGAAATGTCATGATACCTTCTCTACATCTACCTGATGATCCTGAGGAACATCAGAATCTTCTTGTTTACAGTCCAGAAGAAGAAAAGTAGGACAGGGACATCTCTCTGGTGCGGTCCTCTCACTGGATAGAACTGGAGGAAACAAACAGGGACTGAATTCAATCTTTACTTACAGATGATTTTAGAATGTGTATAGTTAGTCCTATTACCTGGGGATGTGAGGGACTGGGGAACCTCCATGACATCCTTGTACAGATCTTTGTGTCCTTCTAAATATTCCCACTCCTCCATGGAGAAATAGACGGTGACATCCTGACACCTTAAATGAGCCTGAAACACACAACGATACCGTCATCCTCCGATCCCTTCATAGCGTTACTGTATAATGTCCCAGCATTCCCAGCAGTGTCACCTCTCCAGTCAGCAGCTCAATCATCTTGTAGGCGAGTTCTAGGATATTCTGGCCATTGTTGCCCTCATGTATCAAGGGGTGAGGTGGAGGCCCCATGATTGGGCTCAGGAGTCTTCCCCATCTCTCAGACACAGGGTCCTGACAGTGCTCACTAGAGGTCTTCTTCACTACTGTGTATTCCTGGTTATGGAGAGACACATTAATAAACCTCACTACAGACATTTCCAGAGTCCTCACCTCTCCAGTTCTGTCCATCTGTTATTCCCATAGATAAGAATGATGTAATGTGACGTCATCAGAATCTCTCACCTCTCCAGTAAGCCGGAAGAGGATCTCTAGGGTGAGGTGTAATATCCTCTCCGCCATCTTGTCCCTGTCCCTATCCATCCTTGTAGGGTCACTCAGGAGAATTCTCTTATATAGAAGATCTCCACTGAGAGGATCTGATATTGTAGGGACCTGAATGGGGAGAAGAGGACGATGTAACATCATAAAGATCCCATGTAAGAAACCTCCGGAGCTGTTACCGGCTTCACATGATCACTACATCCAGTCATGGCCCCGTCCTGCCCCCAGTATAACAGACAGTCCGATTATAGTCACATACAGCGATTTATCACAAAATATCTCCAATCCAGCACCAAAAACACAGAACAAATCTAAAACAGAATACATGTTAAATATTCCATTAAAACAAGACGCAAAGTTATAAGTGCAGGGAACATCCACGGAGATGGGGACATCAGGACAGAGGGAGTCTTCGCCTTCCTGCTTTCGTCATAGACCCGCCCCACCTCCGATGACGCGGCACATGATGTGCGCACCTTCTGACGGAATCCAGTGACTGAGCCGCTAAAGCTGTACATTGTGACAGAGCAGTTATGGCTCATTGGAGATTAACCCTTTCACGACATGCGCTCTATATGTATGACGCTGCAGGAATGGCACCGCTATGTCTGTAACAGCAGGCCATCAATGCACGTCCCCCCATTCACCCTGCAGCGGCAATCGCTGTGATTGGCTGATCAATTCTGCCCAGCCAATCACAGAGGTGTCACAATAAAGTTCATTTGTCTGATACAGCACCATTCACACATTCACAGCAGTCACAATGGATGCAGTGATCAGTGTCACCTCTCCTGATTAACCCTTTTGGCACCAAATGGCTGGACAATAGTTTTTGACCAATCAGTGCCAAATAGGTTAATCTTATTAATGTGCAGAGCAGTTGTATACCTCCTGTATTACCTGAGTGTAAGAAATTAGTTGGTGGGAGATAGCATTTTTCTTATGCAAAAAAAAAAAAAAAGATAGCACCGAGTAACAAATTTTTTTTTATACAAACTTTTTTATGACATTTTGGGGCATTGTGCTGCATATGGGCAAAGTAAAAAAAACAGAGCATTGGCAATACTGGAGTGCTGATATACTCTACAGCACAATGACAAAGTACATCAAAAGTACATGACCAATTCATGATTAAGGGAGCTTAGTCTCCAGAAACACGTTGAGATTCGTACCCACACGGTTTGTGCTGAAGTTTGTATCCTCCATGTTTAAGTTTGTGAATAAAGAAAACTTTTTTTTCCATGGATTCGGTGAAGCTGGACATTTTTTTCTTTTATAATCATTTTGCACCTTTTCTTGGTTGTAGGTTCTTTGTATATCAGGAGCTCCACAGCCGCCTATGTTCTTGTTACAAGCTCAACTTTGGTGCTTTTAATTAATTTTACCTACCGTATTTTCCGGCGTGTAAGACGACTTTTTGACCCCTAAAAATTGTCCCAAAAGTCGGGGGTCGTCTTATACGCCGGGTACGGCGTGTGCAGGGAGCGATCCTGGTTGTAGGCATGTGGTTCCCGGGGTCTGGAGGAGAGGAGACTCTCCTTCAGGCCCTGGGATCCATATTCATGTAAAAAATAGAGAATAAAAATAAAAAACATGGATATACTCACCCTCGGACGGCCCCTGGCTCACAGCGCTGCTAGCGTCTTCCTCCAGTCCTAAGAATGCAGTGAGTGAAGGACCTTCGATGACGTCGCGGTCACATGAGCGGTCAGGTGACCGGTCACCTGACCGCGACATCATCGAAGGTCCTTCACTCACTGCATTCTTAGGAACAGAGGGAGACGCTAGCAGTGCTGTGAGCCAGGGGCCATCCGAGGGTGAGTATATCCATGTTTTTTATTTTTATTCTCTATTTTTTACATGAATATGGATCCCAGGGCCTGAAGGAGAGTCTCCTCTCCTCCAGACCCTGGGAACCACACGCCGTATAAGATGACTGGGCGTATAAGATGACCCCCGTCTTATACGGCGGGCATATCCCAAATTCCATATTTTATATGGAAAAGTTGGGGGTCGTTTTATACGCCCAGTCGTCTTATACACCAGAAAATACGGTATTGATTACTACGTTATTACTATTTATGCACAAATTTGCCATTTTGTTTCCAATACAGGTAGTAGAGCGAGACAAAAAAAAAAAAAAGGAAGCAGGGGAAGGAAGATACTGAATGGACCATACAAAAGATGGAATTAAGGAATATAAAGAGATCCACAATAACATACAGTCAAACTGATATCATTGTGATCTGTATGTAAAAAGTGATACAAAAAAAGGATTGCTTTTGATGGGAAAAACAGTAATCTTGTAGTCATGATACCTTTTAATGGCTAACAAAAATAAAAAATATTGTTACAAAACAAGTTTTCAAGACTTCTTAGGGTATGTTTCCACGGTCAATAAACGCTGCGGGTTGGACGCTGCGTACAGCTGCAGCTTCCATCCTGCAGTGGCCAGATGTTACAGCAGAGTGGAGGGGATTTCTTGAAATCCCATCTCCACTATAGGTGCAAAGACGCCTCCAGTTTCCCTGCGTAAATGAACATGCGGTGCATCTTTCCAGACGGCAGGATATCTATTTATCTTGCGGAGACGTTTCGTCTTTGCAAGATAAATATCACCGTCCAATATATAAGATGCAACAGAGAGGAATCAAAAGACCACAGCATCTGATTAATCCTACTCTTGCACTGAAAAGAAGCACTTCCCCTTTTTAAATGGTGTTAAATTGCTTTTGACAGAACAAGGGTTAATTGACCATGTTGGGAGCTCTGGGAGTCAGAGCTCTCAGCTGAGCTCGGTTAGGTAACGTTCACACTAGCGTTATGCTAGTGTACGTCGGGCGACGCAGCGGCGATGCACGCGTCATGCGCCCCTATACTTAACATGGGGGACGCATGCGTTTTTGTTAGTTGCGTTGTGCGACGCATGCGTCTTTTTTGCCGCAAGCGTCGGACCAAGAAAACGCAACAAGTTGCATTTTTCTTGCGTCCGATTTTCGGCAAAAAACGACGCATGCGTCGCAAAACGCAGCGTTTTTGCGTGCGTTTTGCCACGTTTTTGCGTGCGTTGCGTCGCCGTGGCGCACAACGCTAGTGTGAACGTAGCCTTAGCCACTGCTATCCCATATGTAATCTGGGTCCTGACTGAAACACATGGTTAGAGCTAGCTTATGCTGCATGGCTTAGAGAAGAGGTGTTTTGGTGGTTATATGAGGATTTATCTATGACTGTTGCATGGGTTTGTAAGGCTAGTTTCAAACTAGCGTTCAGCAGGGCTGCGGACTTCCTCCGTGAAGCCCTGCCCTCTGCAACACCTCTTCATTCAGCTCCCCCTAGTGTTAGGAACAGGGAAGAAGCACCTCGTCCCGAATCCCCAACAGCTGAGCCATGACACCTCCTTATGGCTAACTAGATGGTGGCCCGATTCTAACGCATCAGGTATTCTTGAATATGTATGTAGTTTATTTATAAAGTTTTCATAATAATGCAATTTATACAGAGGATTCGGCCGGCCGGGCGCGACCAATTAGCGAAGCATGGTTCAAATCCCGCGCCAATTCGTGGCCGGACTTCACCTGTCGCTGATTGTTCCCGGCCGGCCAGGTGTGACCAATCAGGGCCTGCTCCAGGTTTTTGAGGGCCCCAGGCGAAAGAGTCTCAGTGGGCCCCCATCTGTAACCCCTTTACCCCCAAGGGTGGTTTGCACGTTAATGACCGGGCCAATTTTCACAATTCCCTTTAGGAGGTTATAACTCTGGAAAGCTTCAACGGAGCCCAGTGATTCTGACATTGTTTTCTCGTGACATATTGTACTTCATGATAGTGGTAAAATTTATTTGATATTACCTGCTTTTATCTGTGAAAAAAAAACGGAAATTTTGCAAAAATTTAGAAAATTTCACAATTTTCCAACATTGAATTTTTATGCAATTAAATCACAGAGATACGTCACACAAAATACTTAATAAGTAACATTTCCCACATGTCTACTTTACATCAACACAATTTTGGAAACATTTTTTTTGTTAGGTAGTTATAAGGGTTAAAAGTTGACGAGCAATTTCTCATTTTTACAACACCATTTTTTTTTTTTTTTTAGGGACCACATCTCATTTGAAGTCATTTTAAGGGGTCTATATGACAGAAAATAACCAAGTGTGACACCATTCTAAAAACTGCACCCCTCAAGGAGCTCAAAACCACATTCAAGAAGTTTATTAACCCTTCTGGTGCTTCACAGGAATTTTTGGAATGTTTAAATAAAAATGAACATTTAACTTTTTTTCACAAAAAATTTACTTCAGCTCCAATTTGTTTTATTTTACCAAGGGTAAAAGGAGAAAATGGACCCCAAAAGTTGTTGTACCATTTGTCCGGTGTACGCTGATACCCCATATGTGGGGGTAAACCACTGTTTGGGCGCATGGGAAAGCTCGGAAGGGAAGGAGCGCCATTTGACTTTTCAATGCGAAATTGACAGGAATTGAGATGGGACGCCATGTTGCGTTTGGAGAGCCCCTGATGTGTCTAAACATTGAAACCCCCCACAAGTGACACCATTTTGGAAAGTAGACCCCCTAAGGAACTCATCTAGATGTGTTGTGAGAGCTCTGAACCCCCAAGTGTTTCTCTACAGTTAATAACGCAGAGCCGTGAAAATAAAAAATCTTTTTTCAACAAAAATTATTTTTTAGCCCCCAGTTTTGTATTTTCCCAAGGGTAACAGGAGAAATTGGACCCCAAAAGTTGTTGTCCAATTTGTCCTGAGTACGCTAATAACCCATATATGGGGGTAAACCCCTGTTCGGGCGCACGGGAGAGCTCGGAAGGGAAGGAACACTGTTTTACTTTTTCAACGCAGAATTGGCTGGAATTGAGATCGGACTCCATTTCGCAATTGGAGAGCCCCTGATGTGCCTAAACAGTGGAAACACCCCAATTATAACTGAAACCCTAATCCAAACTCATCCCTAACCCTAATCCCAACGGTAACCATAACGACACCCCTAACCCTGACACACCCCTAACCCTAATACCACCCTTATTCCCAACCGTAAATGTAATCCAAACCCTAAACCTAACTTTAGCCCCAACCCTAACTTTAGCCGCAACCCTAACTTTAGCCCCAACTCTAACTGTAGCCTTAACCCTAGCCCCAACCCTAACCCTAATAAGAAAATGGAAATAAATACATTTTTTTAATTTTGTAATTTTTCCCTAACTAAGGGGGTGATGAAGGGGGGGTTTAATTTACTTTTATAGCGGGTTTTTTTAGCGGATTTTTATGATTGGCAGCCGTCACACACTGAAAGACACTTTAAATGTGGTAACGCAAAAAATATTTTTTGCAATAAAGAGTTATAATTTCTCCATATTTTTGTCCACAGAGTCATGTGAGATCTTCTTTTTGCAGGACGAGTTGACGTTTTTATTGGTAACATTTTCGGGCACGTGACATTTTTTGATCGCTTCTTCTGATTTTTGTGAGGCAGAATGACCAAAAAACATCTATTCATGAATTTCATTTGGGGAAGGTGTTTATACCGTTCCGCGTTTGGTAAAATTGATAAAGCAGTTTTATTCTTCAGGTCAGTACGATTACAGCGATACCTCATTTATATCATTTTTGTGTGTTTTTGTGCTTTTATACGATAAAAACTATTTTATAGAAAAAAATTATTATTTTTGCATCGCTTTATTCTGAGGACTATAACTTTTTCATTTTTTCTTGATGACGATGTATGGCAGCTCGTTTTTTTTGCGGGACAAGATGATGCTTTCAGCGGTATCATCGTTATTTATATCCGTCTTTTTGATCGCGTGTTATTCCACTTTTGGTTTGGCGGTATGATAATAAAGCGTTGTTTTTATAACACAGCCCACGCAGTATATAACACAGCCCACGCAGTATATAACACAGCCCACGCAGTATATAACACAGCCCACGCAGTATATAACACAGCCCACGCAGTATATAACACAGCCCACGCAGTATATAACACAGCCCACGCAGTATATAACACAGCCCACGCAGTATATAACACAGCCCACGCAGTATATAACACAGCCCACGCAGTATATAACACAGCCCACGCAGTATATAACACAGCCCACGCAGTATATAACACAGCCCACGCAGTATATAACACAGCCCACGCAGTATATAACACAGCCCACGCAGTATATAACACAGCCCACGCAGTATATAACACAGCCCACGCAGTATATAACACAGCCCACGCAGTATATAACACAGCCCACGCAGTATATAACACAGCCCACGCAGTATATAACACAGCCCACGCAGTATATAACACAGCCCACGCAGTATATAACACAGCCCACGCAGTATATAACACAGCCCACGCAGTATATAACACAGCCCACGCAGTATATAACACAGCCCACGCAGTATATAACACAGCCCACGCAGTATATAACACAGCCCACGCAGTATATAACACAGCCCACGCAGTATATAACACAGCCCACGCAGTATATAACACAGCCCACGCAGTATATAACACAGCCCACGCAGTATATAACACAGCCCACGCAGTATATAACACAGCCCACGCAGTATATAACACAGCCCACGCAGTATATAACACAGCCCACGCAGTATATAACACAGCCCACGCAGTATATAACACAGCCCACGCAGTATATAACACAGCCCACGCAGTATATAACACAGCCCACGCAGTATATAACACAGCCCACGCAGTATATAACACAGCCCACGCAGTATATAACACAGCCCACGCAGTATATAACACAGCCCACGCAGTATATAACACAGCCCACGCAGTATATAACACAGCCCACGCAGTATATAACACAGCCCACGCAGTATATAACACAGCCCACGCAGTATATAACACAGCCCACGCAGTATATAACACAGCCCACGCAGTATATAACACAGCCCACGCAGTATATAACACAGCCCACGCAGTATATAACACAGCCCACGCAGTATATAACACAGCCCACGCAGTATATAACACAGCCCACGCAGTATATAACACAGCCCACGCAGTATATAACACAGCCCACGCAGTATATAACACAGCCCACGCAGTATATAACACAGCCCACGCAGTATATAACACAGCCCACGCAGTATATAACACAGCCCACGCAGTATATAACACAGCCCACGCAGTATATAACACAGCCCACGCAGTATATAACACAGCCCACGCAGTATATAACACAGCCCACGCAGTATATAACACAGCCCACGCAGTATATAACACAGCCCACGCAGTATATAACACAGCCCACGCAGTATATAACACAGCCCACGCAGTATATAACACAGCCCACGCAGTATATAACACAGCCCACGCAGTATATAACACAGCCCACGCAGTATATAACACAGCCCACGCAGTATATAACACAGCCCACGCAGTATATAACACACCCTACGTAATATATAGCAATGTGATCACCATATCCCTGGTGAATTAAAATAAAAAAGTTATATACTCACCTTCCGGTGGCCCCCGATCCAGGCGAGGCGTTAAGAGATGCTCCTCGCAACGCTCTGCTCCCAAGAATATATTGCAAGACCGCTACGTCATCATCTTGCGAGACCGCAATGCATGGCCCGGAGTGTCGCGAGGAGCGGGAAAGGCGCTGGATGGTGAGTATATAATCATTTTTTATTTTTTTAATTATTTTTAAAATGAGATCTTTTTACTATTGATGCTGCATAGGCAACATCAATAGTAAAAAGTTGGTCACACAGGGTTAATAGCAGCGTTAAAGCAGCCATTAACCCTGTGTGAGCGCTGACTGCAGGGGGCACTAACAGAGTAGGAAGGGGCGAATTCGCCCGCATACTCCCCTCCGGTCACCGCTAACACAGGGTTAATGCCGGCGGTAACGGACCGCGTTATGCCGCGGGTAACACACTCCGTTACCGCCGCTATTAACCCTGTGTGTCCCCAACATTTTACTATTGACGCTGCCTATGCGGCATCAATAGTAAAAAATGTAATGTAAAAAAAAAAACCTGCTATACTCACCCTCCATAGTCGCTCGAGCCGGCCGCCATCTTCCGTTGCAGGTTCCGGTGGCAAAGATGGTATAGGAGAAGGACCTGCCATGACGTCACGGTCATGTGACCGCGACGTCATCACAGGTCCTGCGCTCATACCAACCCTGGGACCGGAAGCTGCCGTGGACTAGAAGGGCTCCCTCGGAAAGGTAAGTATATGTTTATTTTTTAACCTGTGACAAACCTGGCTGGGCAATATACTACGCGGGCTGGGCAATATACTACGTGGGCTGGGCAATATACTACGTGGATATGCATATTCTAGAATATCCGATGCGTTAGAATCGGGCCACCATCTAGTAATACATATTCATACTGCTGTTAGCAGCACTTAGGGACAGATTGTAATGAAGGGACATGATCGCCTCATGCCTCTCACCCTTCCTATTTCAAGCGGGACATGAGGAGATTGCACGTAGGGATACCCAAATATTTGAGCAGCCATGCTAACAAGAAGGCGATTATGGGAAAATGCAATAACTGTCGCAAGAGGTGGACGATGATTAGACAATTGTCAACAAGTGGTGTTATTACATCAGCAAGTCAGGACTAGGGTGCGGAATTGAAAGACGAGGTGTTGGACGTTGAAGTCTCTGACCCAGACTGCGAAAGTGACATGCAGTGCAAGGACAACAGCGCACAGTAAGAGTGATCTGCTGCACCACAAAAGGCAGGAAGAAGCAGTGGGGTGGCCAGAAACACAAGGTGGGAAACTGTTCCCTAGAGCACCAACACGGGTAAAGTTGCCAAGCAAAGCAAAGGTTTAAATTCCAGAGTCTGGTGCTTTTTTACAGAAAGTCCAGTTAACGCAAAAAAGGCAATTTACAACATCTGCCATGCCAGCATCAGTATGGGCAGCACAACTTCCACCCTGACCTCCACCAGTATTACTCAATTACTCATGCAAGCAAAGCACCAGACTACATGGGCCGAACACCAGGGTCCAGAAAGTGTTAACGGGTGACACCACTGCCACTTACCCAGTCCTAAGGGAACGCCAATCCCAGGTCTATGACTTGGGCAAAGATACCTCCCACCCTGCACCTGTCATTGCACACTTACAACAATCGTCAGCAACCACGTCAATGTCCTTGTCCTAGTAATTCAGTCCCTACCCCTAAAAATTGATTTTCCTGTAGAATGTTTTGTTCACCATTGAAAGAAATACAAACGTGCAAACACTACATGTAAAAATAGCCCAGGGTGTTTTCTTATTTATTTTGCCTTATATACAAGTCATCATCCTCAAAAGAATGTTTCTTAAAGGGGTATTCCCATCTCCAAGATCCTATCCCATAATGTAGTAGGTGTAATAATAATATCAGCAAATACCTCCATTTAGAAATATAGTTTTTCTGATTTGCCGAGTCTCTTTCTTCATCTACAGGCATTGTAAGACCTTAGGTATCCAGGGTCGTACTGGCCCACCGGAGAACTAGAGGATTCTCCGGTGGGCGCAGGCACTGACACCTGCTGGCATACTGGCCAAAGGCTGCCTAAGGCCCTCACTTCTCTAGGGGCACCCAGCCAGCGGCTATGGGGCCCTTGAGTCAAGGGGGCCCGCCCTGTGCCACTGGAGCAGCGGCGGGTGACAGGAAGCCACACATGTCACTGCTGCTAAAGAGAAATTAAAATTCACGCTTCTCCACGCCCCCATGGGCATGGAGAGGAGTGAATACCATTTCACTTTAATGCTGCCGTCACACTAGCAGTATTTGGTCAGTATTTTACCTCAGTATTTGTAAGCCAAAACGAGGAGTGGGTGAAAAATACAGAAGTGGTGACGTGTTTCTATTATACTTTTCCTCTAATTGTTCCACTCCTGGTTTTGGCTTACAAATACTGATGTAAAATACTGACCAAATACTAATGGAGTGAAGGCAGCCTAATAGTGGGCAACGTTAGTAGTTGGCTGCAGCTAACACTGAAGCATGAAAAGCCCCACCACCACACCACCACTCTCTCATACACACAAAGCATCACATACATTCACGTACACAGACACACAGCACCACTCACCTCTCGCAGCACATCTTGGTGTCCTGCTGCCTGCCCGGCGCTTCCTGTCTGAGACAGCGCAGCTGGATGATGTCATCATTCAGCACGCGACTGTTTCAGAGAGAATGCTGCCGGCGAGGTTAAGGCTGCTGGGATGTGCTGTGAGAGGTGAGTGGTGCTGTGTGTCTGTCTGCATACGTGTATGTGGTGCGGAGCTTTGTGAGTGTGTGCGAGACAGTGGTGCTGTGTGTGTATTGGAGATTGGCAATGATGGGGTGGTGGGGAAGGACGATGGGGGTGGTGGGGAAGGAGGCAATGATGGAGGTGGTGAAATGGGCTATGATGGGATGTTGGGGAAGAAGCCAATAACGGTTGTGGTGGAAAGAACAATGATGGTAGTGGGGAAAGCAATGATGGAGGTGTTGAAAAGTGCAATGATGGGGGTGTTGAAATGGGCAATGATGGGGTGGTGGGGGAGGAAGCAATGATGGTTGTTGTGGAAAAGAATGGTGGTGGTGGAATGGGCAATGATGAGGGTTGTGGGGAGAAGGCAATGATAGGGGTGGAGAGGGGCTGCATTAAACCCTAGTTAGGGGCTAAATTATCTTCTGTGGGGGACTACATTATATTCTGGGGGGCTACATCATACTATATGAGGGGGCTACAGTATACTCTATGGGGGGCTGCATTATACCTTATGAGGAGGTTACATTATATTTTGTGGGGTGCTGCATTGTGTTCCATTATGTTCCATGAGAAGGGGCCGATTTATATTCTATGATAGGGGCTGCATTATATTCTATGAGGGAGGCTACATTATATACCCCAACCCCTGCTATATAATTAAGACGTGTACTCCCTTAAATTATACCCTATTATAGCATGTTTTATCACGCAATTTGTTGTCTTGTATTTATTTCAATGTAGCTACATAGTGGGCCCCAAGAATGATTTTCTCTGGTGGGACCAAGATACTCCAGTCCAACGCTGGATACGTCCACTGATAAAGTGACAGCTAGTAGCTACTGGTCGTATCAATGGATACCAAAGGTCCTGCAATGCATACGGAGCCGGCTGTACCCTAATGTGCAGAGTCCCGATGCTCCCCCAGGACTGAGTCCTGTCCCCTCTTACATGTGGAGCCGGCTGTACCCTAATGTGCAGAGTCCCAGTGCCCCCCAGGACTGAGTCCTGTCCCCTCTATCACACAGTCCCTGCTCCCCCATTACCGCTCACCAGTGCAGACTTCTCCCTTCAGCTCTTACATGTGGAGCCGGCTGTACCCTAATGTGCAGAGTCCCGGTGCCCCCCAGGACTGAGTCCTGTCCCCTCTATCACACAGTCCCTGCCCCCCATTACCGCTCACCAGTGCAGACTTCTCCCTTCAGCTCTTAAGGCCCCTTCACATTTAGCGACGCTGCAGCGATACCGACATCGATCCGGATCGCTGCAGCGTCGCTGTTTGGTCGCTGGAGAGCTGTCACACAGACAGCTCTCCAGCGACCAACGACCCCGAAGTCCCCGGGTAACCAAGGTAAGCATCGGGTACCTAAGCGCAGGGCCGCGCTTAGTAACCCGATGTTTACCCTGGTTACCAGCGTAAAAGTAAAAAAAAACAAACACTACATACTTACCTACCGCTGTCTGTCCCCGGCGCTCTGCTTCTCTGCACTCCTCCTGTACTGGCTGTGAGCACAGCGGCCGGTAAGCAGAGCGGTGACGTCACCGCTCTGCTTTCTGGCTGACCGACGCTCACAGCCAGTACAGGAGGAGTGCAGAGCACAGCGCCAGGGACAGACAGCGGTAGGTAAGTATGTAGTGTTTGTTTTTTTTACTTTTACGCTGGTTACCAGGGTAAACATCGGGTTTCTAAGCGCGGCCCTGCGCTTAGTTACCCGATGTTTACCCTGGTTACCAGTGAAGACATCGCTGGATCGGTGTCACACACGCCGATCCAGCGATGTCCACGGGAGATCCAGCGACGAAATAAAGTTCTGGACTTTCCTCAGCGACCAACGATCTCCCAGCAGGGGCCTGATCGTTGGTCGCTGACACACATAACGATTTCCTTAACGATATCGTTGCTACGTCACAAAAAGCAATGATATCGTTAACGATATCGTTATGTGTGAAGGTACCTTTACATGTGGAGCCGGCTGTACCCTAATGTGCAGAGTCCCGGTGCCCCCCAGGACTGAGTCCTGTCCCCTCTATCACACAGTCCCTGCTCCCCCATTACCGCTCAACAGTGCAGACTTCTCCTCCAGCTCGTACATGTGGAGCCGGCTGTACCCTAATGTGCAGAGTCCCGGTGCCCCCGAGGACTGAGTCCTGTCCCCTCTATCACACAGTCCCTGCTCCCCCATTACTGCTCACCAGTGCAGACTTCTCTCTTCAGCTCTTACATGTGGAGCCGGCTGTACCCTAATGTGCAGAGTCCCGGTGCCCCCCAGGACTGAGTCCTGTCCCCTCTATCACACAGTCCCTGCTCCCCCATTACCGCTCACCAGTGCAGACTTCTCCCCTCAGCTCTTACATGTGGAGCCGGCTGTACACTAATGTGCAGAGTCCCGGTGCCCCCCAGGACTGAGTCCTGTCCCCTCTATCACACAGTCCCTGCCCCCCATTACCACTCACCAGTGCAGACTTCTCCCTTCAGCTCTTACATGTGGAGCCGGCTGTACCCTAATGTGCAGAGTCCCGGTGCCCCCCAGGACTGAGTCCGGTCCCCTCTATCACACAGTCCCTGCTCCCCCATTACCACTCACCAGTGCAGACTTCTCCCTTCACCTCTTACATGTGGAGTCGGCTGTACCCTAATGTGCAGAGTCCCGGTGCCCCCCAGGACTGAGTCCTGTCCCCTCTATCACACAGTCTCTGCTCCCCCATTACCGCTCACCAGTGCAGACTTCTCCCTTCAGCTCTTACATGTGGAGTCGGCTGTACCCTAATGTGCAGAGTCCCGGTGCCCCCCCATGACTGAGTCCTGTCCCCTCTATCACACAGTCCCTGCTCCCCCATTACCGCTCACCAGTGCAGACTTCTCCCTTCAGCTCTTACATGTGGAGCCGGCTGTACCCTAATGTGCAGAGTCCCGGTGCCCCCCAGGACTGAGTCCTGTCCCCTCTATCACACAGTCCCTGCCCCCCATTACCGCTCACCAGTGCAGACTTCTCCCTTCAGCTCTTACATGTGGAGCCGGCTGTACCCTAATGTGCAGAGTCCGGTGCCCCCCAGGACTGAGTCCTGTCCCCTCTATCACACAGTCCCTGCTCCCCCATTACCGCTCACCAGTGCAGACTTCTCCTCCAGCTCTTACATGTGGAGCCGGCTGTACCCTAATGTGCAGAGTCCGGTGCCCCCCAGGACTGAGTCCTGTCCCCTCTATCACACAGTCCCTGCTCCCCCATTACCGCTCACCAGTGCAGACTTCTCCCTTCAGCTCTTACATGTGGAGCCGGCTGTACCCTAATGTGCAGAGTCCCGGTGCCCCCCAGGACTGAATCCTGTCCCCTCTATCACACAGTCCCTGCCCCCCATTACCGCTCAACAGTGCAGACTTCTCCCTTCAGCTCTTACATGTGGAGCCGGCTGTACCCTAATGTGCAGAGTCCCGGTGCCCCCCAGGACTGAGTCCTGTCCCCTCTATCACACAGTCCCTGCTCCCCCATTACCGCTCACCAGTGCAGACTTCTCCCTTCAGCTCTTACATGAGGAGCCGGCTGTACCCTAATGTGCAGAGTCCCGGTGCCCCCCAGGACTGAGTCCTGTCCCCTCTATCACACAGTCCCTGCTCCCCCATTACCGCTCACCAGTGCAGACTTCTCCCTTCAGCTCTTACATGTGGGGCCGGCTGTACCCTAATGTGCAGAGTCCCGGTGCCCCCCAGGACTGAGTCCTGTCCCCTCTATCACACAGTCCCTGCTCCCCCATTACCGCTCACCAGTGCAGACTTCTCCTCCAGCTCTTACATGTGGAGCCGGCTGTACCCTAATGTGCAGAGTCCCGGTGCCCCCCAGGACTGAGTCCTGTCCCCTCTATCACACAGTCCCTGCTCCCCCATTACCGCTCACTAGTGCAGACTTCTCCCTTCAGCTCTTACATGTGGAGCCGGCTGTACCCTAATGTGCAGAGTCCCGGTGCCCCCCAGGACTGAGTCCTGTCCCCTCTATCACACAGTCCCTGCTCCCCCATTACCGCTCACCAGTGCAGACTTCTCCCTTCAGCTCTTACATGTGGAGCCGGCTGTACCCTAATGTGCAGAGTCCCGGTGCCCCCCAGGACTGAGCCCTGTCCCCTCTATCACACAGTCCCTGCCCCCCATTACCGCTCACCAGTGCAGACTTCTCCCTTCAGCTCTTACATGTGGAGCCGGCTGTACCCTAATGTGCAGAGTCCCGGTGCCCCCCAGGACTGAGTCCTGTCTCCTCTATCACACAGTCTCTGCTCCCCCCATTACCGCTCACCAGTGCAGACTTCTCCCTTCAGCTCTTACATGTGGAGCCGGCTGTACCCTAATGTGCAGAGTCCCGGTGCCCCCCAGGACTGAGTCCTGTCCCCTCTATCACACAGTCCCTGCCCCCCATTACCGCTCACCAGTGCAGACTTCTCCCTTCAGCTCTTACATGTGGAGCCGGCTGTACCCTAATGTGCAGAGTCCCGGTGCCCCCCAGGACTGAGTCCTGTCCCCTCTATCACACAGTCCCTGCCCCCCATTACCGCTCACCAGTGCAGACTTCTCCCTTCAGCTCTTACATGAGGAGCCGGCTGTACCCTAATGTGCAGAGTCCCGGTGCCCCCCAGGACTGAGTCCTGTCCCCTCTATCACACAGTCCCTGCTCCCCCATTACCGCTCACCAGTGCAGACTTCTCCCTTCAGCTCTTACATGTGGGGCCGGCTGTACCCTAATGTGCAGAGTCCCGGTGCCCCCCAGGACTGAGTCCTGTCCCCTCTATCACACAGTCCCTGCTCCCCCATTACCGCTCACCAGTGCAGACTTCTCCCTTCAGCTCTTACATGTGGGGCCGGCTGTACCCTAATGTGCAGAGTCCCGGTGCCCCCCAGGACTGAGTCCTGTCCCCTCTATCACACAGTCCCTGCTCCCCCATTACCGCTCACCAGTGCAGACTTCTCCCTTCAGCTCTTACATGTGGAGCCGGCTGTACCCTAATGTGCAGAGTCCCGGTGCCCCCCAGGACTGAGTCCTGTCCCCTCTATCACACAGTCCCTGCTCCCCCATTACCGCTCACTAGTGCAGACTTCTCCCTTCAGCTCTTACATGTGGAGCCGGCTGTACCCTAATGTGCAGAGTCCCGGTGCCCCCCAGGACTGAGTCCTGTCCCCTCTATCACACAGTCCCTGCTCCCCCATTACCGCTCACCAGTGCAGACTTCTCCCTTCAGCTCTTACATGTGGAGCCGGCTGTACCCTAATGTGCAGAGTCCCGGTGCCCCCCAGGACTGAGCCCTGTCCCCTCTATCACACAGTCCCTGCCCCCCATTACCGCTCACCAGTGCAGACTTCTCCCTTCAGCTCTTACATGTGGAGCCGGCTGTACCCTAATGTGCAGAGTCCCGGTGCCCCCCAGGACTGAGTCCTGTCTCCTCTATCACACAGTCCCTGCTCCCCCATTACCGCTCACCAGTGCAGACTTCTCCCTTCAGCTCTTACATGTGGAGCTGGCTGTACCCTAATGTGCAGAGTCCCGGTGCCCCCCAGGACTGAGTCCTGTCCACTCTATCACACAGTCCCTGCTCCCCCATTACCGCTCACCAGTGCAGACTTCTCCCTTCAGCTCTTACATGTGGAGCCGGCTGTACCCTAATGTGCAGAGTCCCGGTGCCCCCAGGACTGAGTCCTGTCCCCTCTATCACACAGTCCCTGCCCCCCATTACCGCTCACCAGTGCAGACTTCTCCCCTCAGCTCTTACATGTGGAGCCGGCTGTACCCTAATGTGCAGAGTCCCGGTGCCCCCCAGGACTGAGTCCTGTCCCCTCTATCACACAGTCCCTGCCCCCCATTACCGCTCACCAGTGCAGACTTCTCCCTTCAGCTCTTACATGTGGAGCCGGCTGTACCCTAATGTGCAGAGTCCCGGTGCCCCCCAGGACTGAGTCCTGTCTCCTCTATCACACAGTCCCTGCTCCCCCATTACCGCTCACCAGTGCAGACTTCTCCCTTCAGCTCTTACATGTGGAGCTGGCTGTACCCTAATGTGCAGAGTCCCGGTGCCCCCCAGGACTGAGTCCTGTCCACTCTATCACACAGTCCCTGCTCCCCCATTACCGCTCACCAGTGCAGACTTCTCCCTTCAGCTCTTACATGTGGAGCCGGCTGTACCCTAATGTGCAGAGTCCCGGTGCCCCCAGGACTGAGTCCTGTCCCCTCTATCACACAGTCCCTGCCCCCCATTACCGCTCACCAGTGCAGACTTCTCCCCTCAGCTCTTACATGTGGAGCCGGCTGTACCCTAATGTGCAGAGTCCCGGTGCCCCCCAGGACTGAGTCCTGTCCCCTCTATCACACAGTCCCTGCCCCCCATTACCGCTCACCAGTGCAGACTTCTCCCTTCAGCTCTTACATGTGGAGCCGGCTGTACCCTAATGTGCAGAGTCCCGGTGCCCCCCAGGACTGAGTCCTGTCTCCTCTATCACACAGTCCCTGCTCCCCCATTACCGCTCACCAGTGCAGACTTCTCCCTTCAGCTCTTACATGTGGAGCTGGCTGTACCCTAATGTGCAGAGTCCCGGTGCCCCCCAGGACTGAGTCCTGTCCACTCTATCACACAGTCCCTGCTCCCCCATTACCGCTCACCAGTGCAGACTTCTCCCTTCAGCTCTTACATGTGGAGCCGGCTGTACCCTAATGTGCAGAGTCCCGGTGCCCCCCAGGACTGAGTCCTGTCCCCTCTATCACACAGTCCCTGCCCCCCATTACCGCTCACCAGTGCAGACTTCTCCCTTCAGCTCTTACATGTGGAGCCGGCTGTACCCTAATGTGCAGAGTCCCGGTGCCCCCAGGACTGAGTCCTGTCCCCTCTATCACACAGTCCCTGCCCCCCATTACCGCTCACCAGTGCAGACTTCTCCCCTCAGCTCTTACATGTGGAGCCGGCTGTACCCTAATGTGCAGAGTCCCGGTGCCCCCCAGGACTGAGTCCTGTCCCCTCTATCACACAGTCCCTGCCCCCCATTACCGCTCACCAGTGCAGACTTCTCCCTTCAGCTCTTACATGTGGAGCCGGCTGTACCCTAATGTGCAGAGTCCCGGTGCCCCCCCAGGACTGAGTCCTGTCCCCTCTATCACACAGTCCCTGCTCCCCCATTACCGCTCACCAGTGCAGACTTCTCCCTTCAGCTCTTACATGTGGAGCCGGCTGTACCCTAATGTGCAGAGTCCCGGTGCCCCCCAGGACTGAGTCCTGTCCCCTCTATCACACAGTCCCTGCCCCCCATTACCGCTCACCAGTGCAGACTTCTCCCTTCAGCTCTTACATGTGGAGCCGGCTGTACCCTAATGTGCAGAGTCCCGGTGCCCCCCCAGGACTGAGTCCTGTCCCCTCTATCACACAGTCCCTGCTCCCCCATTACCGCTCACCAGTGCAGACTTCTCCCTTCAGCTCTTACATGTGGAGCCGGCTGTACCCTAATGTGCAGAGTCCCGGTGCCCCCCAGGACTGAGTCCTGTCCCCTCTATCACACAGTCCCTGCCCCCCATTACCGCTCACCAGTGCAGACTTCTCCCTTCAGCTCTTACATGTGGAGCCGGCTGTACCCTAATGTGCAGAGTCCCGGTGCCCCCCAGGACTGAGTCCTGTCCCCTCTATCACACAGTCCCTGCTCCCCCATTACCGCTCACCAGTGCAGACTTCTCCCTTCAGCTCTTACATGTGGAGCCGGCTGTACCCTAATGTGCAGAGTCCCGGTGCCCCCCAGGACTGAGTCCTGTCCCCTCTATCACACAGTCCCTGCCCCCCATTACCGCTCACCAGTGCAGACTTCTCCCTTCAGCTCTTACATGTGGAGCCGGCTGTACCCTAATGTGCAGAGTCCCGGTGCCCCCCAGGACTGAGTCCTGTCCCCTCTATCACACAGTCCCTGCCCCCCATTACCGCTCACCAGTGCAGACTTCTCCCTTCAGCTCTTACATGTGGAGCCGGCTGTACCCTAATGTGCAGAGTCCGGTGCCCCCCAGGACTGAGTCCTGTCCCCTCTATCACACAGTCCCTGCTCCCCCATTACCGCTCACCAGTGCAGACTTCTCCTCCAGCTCTTACATGTGGAGCCGGCTGTACCCTAATGTGCAGAGTCCGGTGCCCCCCAGGACTGAGTCCTGTCCCCTCTATCACACAGTCCCTGCTCCCCCATTAACGCTCACCAGTGCAGACTTCTCCCTTCAGCTCTTACATGTGGAGCCGGCTGTACCCTAATGTGCAGAGTCCCGGTGCCCCCCAGGACTGAGTCCTGTCCCCTCTATCACACAGTCCCTGCCCCCCCATTACCGCTCACCAGTGCAGACTTCTCCCTTCAGCTCTTACATGTGGAGCCGGCTGTACCCTAATGTGCAGAGTCCTGGTGCCCCCCAGGACTGAGTCCTGTCCCCTCTATCACACAGTCCCTGCCCCCCCATTACCGCTCACCAGTGCAGACTTCTCCCTTCAGCTCTTACATGTGGAGCCGGCTGTACCCTAATGTGCAGAGTCCTGGTGCCCCCCAGGACTGAGTCCTGTCCCCTCTATCACACAGTCCCTGCTCCCCCATTACCGCTCACCAGTGCAGACTTCTCCCTTCAGCTCTTACATGTGGGGCCGGCTGTACCCTAATGTGCAGAGTCCCGGTGCCCCCCAGGACTGAGTCCTGCCCCCTCTATCACACAGTCCCTGCTCCACCATTACCGCTCACCAGTGCAGACTTCTCCCTTCAGCTCTTACATGTGGAGCCGGCTGTACCCTCATGTGCAGAGTCCCGGTGCCCCCCAGGACTGAGTCCTGTCCCCTCTATCACACAGTCCCTGCCCCTCATTACCGCTCACCAGTGCAGACTTCTCCCTTCAGCTCTTACATGTGGAGCCGGCTGTACCCTAATGTGCAGAGTCCCGGTGCCCCCCAGGACTGAGTCCTGTCCCCTCTATCACACAGTCCCTGCCCCCCCCCCCCCCATTACCGCTCACCAGTGCAGACTTCTCCCTTCAGCTCCTACATGTGGAGCCGGCTTTACCCTAATTTACAGAGTCCCGGTGCCCCCCAGGACTGAGTCCTGTCCCCTCTATCACACAGTCCCCGTTCCCCCATTACCGCTCACCAGTGCAGACTTCTCCCTTCACCTCTTACATGTGGAGTCGGCTGTACCCCAATGTGCAGAGTCCCGGTGCCCCCCAGGACTGAGTCCTGTCCCCTCTATCACACAGTCCCTGCTCCCCCATTACCGCTCACCAGTGCAGATTTCTCCCTTCAGCTCTTACATGTGGAGCCGGCTGTACCCTAATGTGCAGAGTCCCGGTGCCCCCCAGGTCTGAGTCCTGTCCCCTCTATCACACAGTCCCTGCTCCCCCATTACCGCTCACCAGTGCAGATTTCTCCCTTCAGCTCTTACATGTGGAGTCGGCTGTACCCTAATGTGCAGAGTCCCGGTGCCCCCCAGGACTGAGTCCTGTCCCCTCTATCACACAGTCCCTGCTCCCCCATTACCACTCACCAGTGCAGACTTCTTCCTTCAGCTCTTACATGTGGAGCCGGCTGTACCCTAATGTGCAGAGTCCGGTGCCCCCCAGGACTGAGTTCTGTCCCCTCTATCACACAGTCCCTGCTCCCCCATTACCACTCACCAGTGCAGACTTCTTCCTTCAGCTCTTACATGTGGAGCCGGCTGTACCCTAATGTGCAGAGTCCCGGTGCCCCCCAGGACCGAGTCCTGTCCCCTCTATCACACAGTCCCTGCTCCCCATTACCGCTCACCAGTTCAGACTTCTCCCTTCAGCTCCTACATGTGGAGCCGGCTGTACCCTAATGTGCAGAGTCCCGGTGCCCCCCAGGACTGAGTCCTGTCCCCTCTATCACACAGTCCCTGCTCCCCCATTACCGCTCACCAGTGCAGACTACTCCCTTCAGCTCTTACATGTGGAGCCGGCTGTACCCTAATGTGCAGAGTCCCGGTGCCCCCCAGGACTGAGTCCTGTCCCCTCTATCACACAGTCCCTGCCCCCCATTACCGCTCACCAGTGCAGACTTCTCCCTTCAGCTCTTACATGTGGAGCCGGCTGTACCCTAATGTGCAGAGTCCCGGTGCCCCCCAGGACTGAGTCCTGTCCCCTCTATCACACAGTCCCTGCCCCCCCATTACCGCTCACCAGTGCAGACTTCTCCCTTCAGCTCTTACATGTGGAGCCGGCTGTACCCTAATGTGCAGAGTCCTGGTGCCCCCCAGGACTGAGTCCTGTCCCCTCTATCACACAGTCCCTGCCCCCCATTACCGCTCACCAGTGCAGACTTCTCCCTTCAGCTCTTACATGTGGAGTCGGCTGTACCCTAATGTGCAGAGTCCCGGTGCCCCCCCAGGACTGAGTCCTGTCCCCTCTATCACACAGTCCCTGCTCCCCCATTACCGCTCACCAGTGCAGACTTCTCCCTTCAGCTCTTACATGTGGAGCCGGCTGTACCCTAATGTGCAGAGTCCCGGTGCCCCCCAGGACTGAGTCCTGTCCCCTCTATCACACAGTCTTTGCTCCCCCCATTACCGCTCACCAGTGCAGACTTCTTCCTTCAGCTCTCACATGTGGAGCCGGCTGTACCCTAATGTGCAGAGTCCCGGTGCCCCCCAGGACTGAGTCCTGTCCCCTCTATCACACAGTCCCTGCTCCCCCATTACCGCTCACCAGTGCAGACTTCTCCCTTCAGCTCTTACATGTGGAGCCGGCTGTACCCTAATGTGCAGAGTCCCGGTGCCCCCCAGGACTGAGTCCTGTCCCCTCTATCACACAGTCCCTGCCCCCCATTACCGCTCACCAGTGCAGACTTCTCCCTTCAGCTCTTACATGTGGAGCCGGCTGTACCCTAATGTGCAGAGTCCCGGTGCCCCCCAGGACTGAGTCCTGTCCCCTCTATCACACAGTCCCTGCCCCCCATTACCGCTCACCAGTGCAGACTTCTCCCTTCAGCTCTTACATGTGGAGCCGGCTGTACCCTAATGTGCAGAGTCCGGTGCCCCCCAGGACTGAGTCCTGTCCTCTCTATCACACAGTCCCTGACCCCCATTACCGCTCACCAGTGCAGACTTCTCCCTTCAGCTCTTACATGTGGAGCCGGCTGTACCCTAATGTGCAGAGTCCCGGTGCCCCCCAGGACTGAGTCCTGTCCCCTCTATCACACAGTCCCTGCTCCCCCATTACCGCTCACCAGTGCAGACTTCTCCCTTCAGCTCTTACATGTGGAGCCGGCTGTACCCTAATGTGCAGAGTCCCGGTGCCCCCCCAGGACTGAGTCCTGTCCCCTCTATCACACAGTCCCTGCTCCCCCATTACCGCTCACCAGTGCAGATTTCTCCCCTCAGCTCTTACATGTGGAGCCGGCTGTACCCTAATGTACAGAGTCCCGGTGCCCCCCAGGACTGAGTCCTGTCCCCTCTATCACACAGTCCCTGCTCCCCCATTACCGCTCACCAGTGCAGACTTCTCCCTTCAGCTCTTACATGTGGAGCCGGCTGTACCCTAATGTGCAGAGTCCCGGTGCCCCCCAGGACTGAGTCCTGTCCCCTCTATCACACAGTCCCTGCCCCCCATTACCGCTCACCAGTGCAGACTTCTCCCTTCAGCTCTTACATGTGGAGCCGGCTGTACCCTAATGTGCAGAGTCCCGGTGCCCCCCCAGGACTGAGTCCTGTCCCCTCTATCACACAGTCCCTGCTCCCCCATTACCGCTCACCAGTGCAGACTTCTCCCTTCAGCTCTTACATGTGGAGCCGGCTGTACCCTAATGTGCAGAGTCCCGGTGCCCCCCAGGACTGAGTCCTGTCCCCTCTATCACACAGTCCCTGCTCCCCCATTACCGCTCACCAGTGCAGACTTCTCCCTTCAGCTCTTACATGTGGAGCCGGCTGTACCCTAATGTGCAGAGTCCCGGTGCCCCCCCAGGACTGAGTCCTGTCCCCTCTATCACACAGTCCTGCTCCCCCATTACCGCTCACCAGTGCAGACTTCTCCCTTCAGCTCTTACATGTGGAGCCGGCTGTACCCTAATGTGCAGAGTCCCGGTGCCCCCCAGGACTGAGTCCTGTCCCCTCTATCACACAGTCCCTGCTCCCCCATTACCGCTCACCAGTGCAGATTTCTCCCTTCAGCTCTTACATGTGGAGCAGGCTGTACCCTAATGTGCAGAGTCCCGGTGCCCCCCAGGACCGAGTCCTGTCCCCTCTATCACACAGTCCCTGCCCCCCATTACCGCTCACCAGTGCAGACTTCTCCCTTCAGCTCTTACATGTGGAGCCGGCTGTACCCTAATGTGCAGAGTCCCGGTGCCCCCCAAGACTGAGTCCTGTCCCCTCTATCACACAGTCCCTGCTCCCCCATTACCGCTCACCAGTACAGACTTCTCCCTTCAGCTCTTACATGTGGAGCCGGCTGTACCCTAATGTGCAGAGTCCCGGTGCCCCCCAGGACTGAGTCCTGTCCCCTCTATCACACAGTCCCTGCTCCCCCATTACCGCTCACCAGTGCAGACTTCTCCCTTCAGCTCTTACATGTGGAGCCGGCTGTACCCTAATGTGCAGAGTCCCGGTGCCCCCCAGGACTGAGTCCTGTCCCCTCTATCACACAGTCCCTGCCCCCCATTACCGCTCACCAGTGCAGACTTCTCCCTTCAGCTCTTACATGTGGAGCCGGCTGTACCCTAATGTGCAGAGTCCGGTGCCCCCCAGGACTGAGTCCTGTCCCCTCTATCACACAGTCCCTGCTCCCCCATTACCGCTCACCAGTGCAGACTTCTCCCTTCAGCTCTTACATGTGGAGCCGGCTGTACCCTAATGTGCAGAGTCCCAGTGCCCCCCAGGACTGAGTCCTGTCCCCTCTATCACACAGTCTCTGCTCCCCCCATTACCGCTCACCAGTGCAGACTTCTCCCTTCAGCTCTTACATGTGGAGCCGGCTGTACCCTAATGTGCAGAGTCCCAGTGCCCCCCAGGACTGAGTCCTGTCCCCTCTATCACACAGTCTCTGCTCCCCCCATTACCGCTCACCAGTGCAGACTTCTCCCTTCAGCTCTTACATGTGGAGCCGGCTGTACCCTAATGTGCAGAGTCCCAGTGCCCCCCAGGACTGAGTCCTGTCCCCTCTATCACACAGTCCCTGCTCCTCCATTACCGCTCACCAGTGCAGACTTCTCCCTTCAGCTCTTACATGTGGAGCCGGCTGTACCCTAATGTGCAGAGTCCCGGTGCCCCCCCAGGACTGAGTCCTGTCCCCTCTATCACACAGTCCCTGCTCCCCCATTACCGCTCACCAGTGCAGACTTCTCCCTTCAGCTCTTACATGTGGAGCCGGCTGTACCCTAATGTGCAGAGTCCCGGTGCCCCCCAGGACTGAGTCCTGTCCCCTTTATCACACAGTCCCTGCCCCCCATTACCGCTCACCAGTGCAGACTTCTCCCTTCAGCTCTTACATGTGGAGCCGGCTGTACCCTAATGTGCAGAGTCCCGGTGCCCCCCAGGACTGAGTCCTGTCCCCTCTATCACACAGTCCCTGCCCCCCATTACCGCTCACCAGTGCAGACTTCTCCCTTCAGCTCTTACATGTGGAGCCGGCTGTACCCTAATGTGCAGAGTCCGGTGCCCCCCAGGACTGAGTCCTGTCCCCTCTATCACACAGTCCCTGCTCCCCCATTACCGCTCACCAGTGCAGACTTCTCCCTTCAGCTCTTACATGTGGAGCCGGCTGTACCCTAATGTGCAGAGTCCCGGTGCCCCCCAGGACTGAGTCCTGTCCCCTCTATCACACAGTCCCTGCTCCCCCATTACCGCTCACCAGTGCAGACTTCTCCCTTCAGCTGTTACATGTGGAGCCGGCTGTACCCTAATGTACAGAGTCCCGATGCCCCCCAGGACTGAGTCCTGTCCCCTCTATCACACAGTCCCTGCTCCCCCATTACCGCTCACCAGTGCAGACTTCTTCCTTCAGCTCTTACATGTGGAGCCGGCTGTACCCTAATGTGCAGAGTCCCGGTGCCCCCCAGGACTGAGTCCTGTCCCCTCTATCACACAGTCCCTGCTCCCCCATTACCGCTCACCAGTGCAGATTTCTCCCCTCAGCTCTTACATGTGGAGCCGGCTGTACCCTAATGTACAGAGTCCCGATGCCCCCCAGGACTGAGTCCTGTCCCCTCTATCACACAGTCCCTGCTCCCCATTACCGCTCACCAGTGCAGACTTCTCCCTTCAGCTCTCACATGTGGAGCCGGCTGTACCCTAATGTGCAGAGTCCCGGTGCCCCCCAGGACTGAGTCCTGTCCCCTCTATCACACAGTCCCTGCCCCCCATTACCGCTCACCAGTGCAGACTTCTCCCTTCAGCTCTTACATGTGGAGCCGGCTGTACCCTAATGTGCAGAGTCCCGGTGCCCCCCAGGATTGAGTCCTGCCCCCTCTATCACACAGTCCTGCTCCACCATTACCGCTCACCAGTGCAGACTTCTCCCTTCACCTCTTACATGTGGAGCCGGCTGTACCCTAATGTGCAGAGTCCCGGTGCCCCCCAGGACTGAGTCCTGTCCCCTCTATCACACAGTCCCTGCTCCCCATTACCGCTCACCAGTGCAGACTTCTCCCTTCAGCTCTTACATGTGGAGCCGGCTGTACCCTAATGTGCAGAGTCCCGGTGCCCCCCAGGACTGAGTCCTGTCCCCTCTATCACACAGTCCCTGCCCCCCATTACCGCTCACCAGTGCAGACTTCTCCCTTCAGCTCTTACATGTGGAGCCGGCTGTACCCTAATGTGCAGAGTCCCGGTGCCCCCCAGGACTGAGTCCTGTCCCCTCTATCACACAGTCCCTGCTCCCCCATTACCGCTCACCAGTGCAGACTTCTCCCTTCAGCTGTTACATGTGGAGCCGGCTGTACCCTAATGTGCAGAGTCCCGGTGCCCCCCAGGACTGAGCCCTGTCCCCTCTATCACACAGTCCCTGCTCCCCCATTACCGCTCACCAGTGCAGACTTCTCCCTTCAGCTCTTACATGTGGAGCCGGCTGTACCCTAATGTGCAGAGTCCCGGTGCCCCCCAGGACTGAATCCTGTCCCCTCTATCACACAGTCCCTGCCCCCCATTACCGCTCAACAGTGCAGACTTCTCCCTTCAGCTCTTACATGTGGAGCCGGCTGTACCCTAATGTGCAGAGTCCCGGTGCCCCCCAGGACTGAGTCCTGTCCCCTCTATCACACAGTCCCTGCTCCCCCATTACCGCTCACCAGTGCAGACTTCTCCCTTCAGCTCTTACATGTGGAGCCGGCTGTACCCTAATGTGCAGAGTCCCGGTGCCCCCCAGGACTGAGTCCTGTCCCCTTTATCACACAGTCCCTGCTCCCATTACCGCTCACCAGTGCAGACTTCTCTCTTCAGCTCTTACATGTGGAGCCGGCTGTACCCTAATGTGCAGAGTCCCGGTGCCCCCCAGGACTGAGTCCTGTCCCCTCTATCACACAGTCCCTGCTCCCCCATTACCGCTCACCAGTGCAGACTTCTCCCTTCAGCTCTTACATGTGGAGCCGGCTGTATCCTAATGTGCAGAGTCCCGGTGCCCCCCAGGACTGAGTCCTGTCCCCTCTATCACACAGTCCCTGCTCCCCCATTACCGCTCACCAGTGCAGACTTCTCCCTTCAGCTCTTACATGTGGAGCCGGCTGTACCCTAATGTGCAGAGTCCCGGTGCCCCCCAGGACTGAGTCCTGTCCCCTCTATCACACAGTCCCTGCCCCCCATTACCGCTCACCAGTGCAGACTTCTCCCTTCAGCTCTTACATGTGGAGCCGGCTGTACCCTAATGTGCAGAGTCCGGTGCCCCCCAGGACTGAGTCCTGTCCCCTCTATCACACAGTCCCTGCCCCCCATTACCGCTCACCAGTGCAGACTTCTCCCTTCAGCTCTTACATGTGGAGCCGGCTGTACCCTAATGTGCAGAGTCCCGGTGCCCCCCAGGACTGAGTCCTGTCCCCTCTATCACACAGTCCCTGCTCCCCCATTACCGCTCACCAGTGCAGACTTCTCCCTTCAGCTCTTACATGTGGAGCCGGCTGTACCCTAATGTGCAGAGTCCCGGTGCCCCCCAGGACTGAATCCTGTCCCCTCTATCACACAGTCCCTGCCCCCCATTACCGCTCAACAGTGCAGACTTCTCCCTTCAGCTCTTACATGTGGAGCCGGCTGTACCCTAATGTGCAGAGTCCCGGTGCCCCCCAGGACTGAGTCCTGTCCCCTCTATCACACAGTCCCTGCTCCCCCATTACCGCTCACCAGTGCAGACTTCTCCCTTCAGCTCTTACATGAGGAGCCGGCTGTACCCTAATGTGCAGAGTCCCGGTGCCCCCCAGGACTGAGTCCTGTCCCCTCTATCACACAGTCCCTGCTCCCCCATTACCGCTCACCAGTGCAGACTTCTCCCTTCAGCTCTTACATGTGGGGCCGGCTGTACCCTAATGTGCAGAGTCCCGGTGCCCCCCCAGGACTGAGTCCTGTCCCCCCTATCACACAGTCCCTGCTCCCCCATTACCGCTCACCAGTGCAGACTTCTCCCTTCAGCTCTTACATGTGGAGCCGGCTGTACCCTAATGTGCAGAGTCTCGGTGCCCCCCAGGACTGAGTCCTGTCCCCTCTATCACACAGTCCCTGCTCCCCCATTACCGCTCACCAGTGCAGACTTCTCCTCCAGCTCTTACATGTGGAGCCGGCTGTACCCTAATGTGCAGAGTCCCGGTGCCCCCCAGGACTGAGTCCTGTCCCCTCTATCACACAGTCCCTGCTCCCCCATTACCGCTCACTAGTGCAGACTTCTCCCTTCAGCTCTTACATGTGGAGCCGGCTGTACCCTAATGTGCAGAGTCCCGGTGCCCCCCAGGACTGAGTCCTGTCCCCTCTATCACACAGTCCCTGCTCCCCCATTACCGCTCACCAGTGCAGACTTCTCCCTTCAGCTCTTACATGTGGAGCCGGCTGTACCCTAATGTGCAGAGTCCCGGTGCCCCCCAGGACTGAGTCCTGTCCCCTCTATCACACAGTCCCTGCTCCCCCATTACCGCTCACTAGTGCAGACTTCTCCCTTCAGCTCTTACATGTGGAGCCGGCTGTACCCTAATGTGCAGAGTCCCGGTGCCCCCCAGGACTGAGTCCTGTCCCCTCTATCACACAGTCCCTGCCCCCCATTACCGCTCACCAGTGCAGACTTCTCCCTTCAGCTCTTACATGTGGAGCCGGCTGTACCCTAATGTGCAGAGTCCCGGTGCCCCCCAGGACTGAGTCCTGTCTCCTCTATCACACAGTCTCTGCTCCCCCCATTACCGCTCACCAGTGCAGACTTCTCCCTTCAGCTCTTACATGTGGAGCCGGCTGTACCCTAATGTGCAGAGTCCCGGTGCCCCCCAGGACTGAGTCCTGTCCCCTCTATCACACAGTCCCTGCCCCCCATTACCGCTCACCAGTGCAGACTTCTCCCTTCAGCTCTTACATGTGGAGCCGGCTGTACCCTAATGTGCAGAGTCCCGGTGCCCCCCCAGGACTGAGTCCTGTCCCCTCTATCACACAGTCCCTGCTCCCCCATTACCGCTCACCAGTGCAGACTTCTCCCTTCAGCTCTTACATGTGGAGCCGGCTGTACCCTAATGTGCAGAGTCCCGGTGCCCCCCAGCACTGAGTCCTGTCCCCTCTATCACACAGTCCCTGCCCCCCATTACCGCTCACCAGTGCAGACTTCTCCCTTCAGCTCTTACATGTGGAGCCGGCTGTACCCTAATGTGCAGAGTCCCGGTGCCCCCCCAGGACTGAGTCCTGTCCCCTCTATCACACAGTCCCTGCCCCCCATTACCGCTCACCAGTGCAGACTTCTCCCTTCAGCTCTTACATGTGGAGCCGGCTGTACCCTAATGTGCAGAGTCCCGGTGCCCCCCAGGACTGAGTCCTGTCCCCTCTATCACACAGTCCCTGCTCCCCCATTACCGCTCACCAGTGCAGACTTCTCCCTTCAGCTCTTACATGTGGAGCCGGCTGTACCCTAATGTGCAGAGTCCCGATGCCCCCCCAGGACTGAGTCCTGTCCCCTCTATCACACAGTCCCTGCCCCCCATTACCGCTCACCAGTGCAGACTTCTCCCTTCAGCTCTTACATGTGGAGCCGGCTGTACCCTAATGTGCAGAGTCCCGGTGCCCCCCAGGACTGAGTCCTGTCCCCTCTATCACACAGTCCCTGCTCCCCCATTACCGCTCACCAGTGCAGACTTCTCCTCCAGCTCTTACATGTGGAGCCGGCTGTACCCTAATGTGCAGAGTCCCGGTGCCCCCCCCAGGACTGAGTCCTGTCCCCTCTATCACACAGTCCCTGCTCCCCCATTACCGCTCACCAGTGCAGACTTCTCCCTTCAGCTCTTACATGTGGAGCCGGCTGTACCCTAATGTGCAGAGTCCCGGTGCCCCCCAGGACTGAGTCCTGTCCCCTCTATCACACAGTCCCTGCCCCCCATTACCGCTCACCAGTGCAGACTTCTCCCTTCAGCTCTTACATGTGGAGCCGGCTGTACCCTAATGTGCAGAGTCCCGGTGCCCCCCCAGGACTGAGTCCTGTCCCCTCTATCACACAGTCCCTGCCCCCCATTACCGCTCACCAGTGCAGACTTCTCCCTTCAGCTCTTACATGTGGAGCCGGCTGTACCCTAATGTGCAGAGTCCCGGTGCCCCCCAGGACTGAGTCCTGTCCCCTCTATCACACAGTCCCTGCTCCCCCATTACCGCTCACCAGTGCAGACTTCTCCCTTCAGCTCTTACATGTGGAGCCGGCTGTACCCTAATGTGCAGAGTCCCGGTGCCCCCCCAGGACTGAGTCCTGTCCCCTCTATCACACAGTCCCTGCCCCCCATTACCGCTCACCAGTGCAGACTTCTCCCTTCAGCTCTTACATGTGGAGCCGGCTGTACCCTAATGTGCAGAGTCCCGGTGCCCCCCAGGACTGAGTCCTGTCCCCTCTATCACACAGTCCCTGCTCCCCCATTACCGCTCACCAGTGCAGACTTCTCCCTTCAGCTCTTACATGTGGAGCCGGCTGTACCCTAATGTGCAGAGTCCCGGTGCCCCCCCAGGACTGAGTCCTGTCCCCTCTATCACACAGTCCCTGCTCCCCCATTACAGCTCACCAGTGCAGACTTCTCCCTTCAGCTCTTACATGTGGAGCCGGCTGTACCCTAATGTGCAGAGTCCCGGTGCCCCCCCAGGACTGAGTCCTGTCCCCTCTATCACACAGTCCCTGCTCCCCCATTACCGCTCACCAGTGCAGACTTCTCCTCCAGCTCTTACATGTGGAGCCGGCTGTACCCTAATGTGCAGAGTCCGGTGCCCCCCAGGACTGAGTCCTGTCCCCTCTATCACACAGTCCCTGCTCCCCCATTACCGCTCACCAGTGCAGACTTCTCCCTTCAGCTCTTACATGTGGGGCCGGCTGTACCCTAATGTGCAGAGTCCCGGTGCCCCCCAGGACTGAGTCCTGCCCCCTCTATCACACAGTCCCTGCTCCCCCATTACCGCTCACCAGTGCAGACTTCTCCCTTCAGCTCTTACATGTGGAGCCGGCTGTACCCTAATGTGCAGAGTCCCGGTGCCCCCCAGGACTGAGTCCTGTCCCCTCTATCACACAGTCCCTGCCCCCCCCCCCCCCCCCCATTACCGCTCACCAGTGCAGACTTCTCCCTTCAGCTCCTACATGTGGAGCCGGCTTTACCCTAATTTACAGAGTCCCGGTGCCCCCCAGGACTGAGTCCTGTCCCCTCTATCACACAGTCCCTGCCCCCCATTACCGCTCACCAGTGCAGACTTCTCCCTTCAGCTCTTACATGTGGAGCCGGCTGTACCCTAATGTGCAGAGTCCCGGTGCCCCCCAGGACTGAGTCCTGTCCCCTCTATCACACAGTCCCTGCCCCCCCCCCCCCCCCCCCATTACCGCTCACCAGTGCAGACTTCTCCCTTCAGCTCCTACATGTGGAGCCGGCTTTACCCTAATTTACAGAGTCCCGGTGCCCCCCAGGACTGAGTCCTGTCCCCTCTATCACACAGTCCCCGTTCCCCCATTACCGCTCACCAGTGCAGACTTCTCCTCCAGCTCTTACATGTGGAGCCGGCTGTACCCTAATGTGCAGAGTCCGGTGCCCCCCAGGACTGAGTCCTGTCCCCTCTATCACACAGTCCCTGCTCCCCCATTACCGCTCACCAGTGCAGACTTCTCCCTTCAGCTCTTACATGTGGGGCCGGCTGTACCCTAATGTGCAGAGTCCCGGTGCCCCCCAGGACTGAGTCCTGTCCCCTCTATCACACAGTCCCTGCTCCCCCATTACCACTCACCAGTGCAGACTTCTCCTCCAGCTCTTACATGTGGAGCCGGCTGTACCCTAATGTGCAGAGTCCCGGTGCCCCCCCAGGACTGAGTCCTGTCCCCTCTATCACACAGTCCCTGCTCCCCCATTACCGCTCACCAGTGCAGACTTCTCCCTTCAGATCTTACATGTGGAGCCGGCTGTACCCTAATGTGCAGAGTCCCGGTGCCCCCCAGGACTGAGTCCAGTCCCCTCTATCACACAGTCCCTGCTCCCCCATTACCGCTCACCAGTGCAGACTTCTCCCTTCAGCTCTTACATGTGGAGCCGGCTGTACCCTAATGTGCAGAGTCCCGGTGCCCCCCAGGACTGAGTCCTGTCCCCTCTATCACACAGTCTTTGCTCCCCCCATTACCGCTCACCAGTGCAGACTTCTCCCTTCAGCTCTCACATGTGGAGCCGGCTGTACCCTAATGTGCAGAGTCCCGGTGCCCCCCAGGACTGAGTCCTGTCCCCTCTATCACACAGTCCCTGCCCCCCATTACCGCTCACCAGTGCAGACTTCTCCCTTCAGCTCTTACATGTGGAGCCGGCTGTACCCTAATGTGCAGAGTCCCGGTGCCCCCCAGGACTGAGCCCTGTCCCCTCTATCACACAGTCCCTGCTCCCCCATTACCGCTCACCAGTGCAGACTTCTCCCTTCAGCTCTTACATGTGGAGTCGGCTGTACCCTAATGTGCAGAGTCCCGGTGCCCCCCAGGACTGAGTCCTGTCCCCTCTATCACACAGTCTCTGCTCCCCCCATTACCGCTCACCAGTGCAGACTTCTCCCTTCAGCTCTTACATGTGGAGCCGGCTGTACCCTAATGTGCAGAGTCCCGGTGCCCCCCAGGACTGAGTCCTGTCCCCTCTATCACACAGTCCCTGCTCCCCCATTACCGCTCACCAGTGCTGACTTCTCCCTTCAGCTCTTACATGTGGAGCCGGCTGTACCCTAATGTGCAGAGTCCCGGTGCCCCCCCAGGACTGAGTCCTGTCCCCTCTATCACACAGTCCCTGCTCCCCCATTACCGCTCACCAGTGCAGACTTCTCCCTTCAGCTCTTACATGTGGAGCCGGCTGTACCCTAATGTGCAGAGTCCCGGTGCCCCCCAGGACTGAGTCCTGTCCCCTCTATCACACAGTCCCTGCTCCCCCATTACCGCTCACCAGTGCAGATTTCTCCCCTCAGCTCTTACATGTGGAGCCGGCTGTACCCTAATGTACAGAGTCCCGGTGCCCCCCAGGACTGAGTCCTGTCCCCTCTATCACACAGTCCCTGCTCCCCCATTACCGCTCACCAGTGCAGACTTCTCCCTTCAGCTCTTACATGTGGAGCCGGCTGTACCCTAATGTGCAGAGTCCCGGTGCCCCCCAGGACTGAGTCATGTCCCCTCTATCACACAGTCCCTGCTCCCCCATTACCGCTCACCAGTGCAGACTTCTCCCCTCAGCTCTTACATGTGGAGCCGGCTGTACCCTAATGTGCAGAGTCCCGATGCCCCCAGGACTGAGTCATGTCCCCTCTATCACACAGTCCCTGCTCCCCCATTACCGCTCACCAGTGCAGACTTCTCCCCTCAGCTCTTACATGTGGAGCCGGCTGTACCCTAATGTGCAGAGTCCCGGTGCCCCCCCAGGACTGAGTCCTGTCCCCTCTATCACACAGTCCCTGCTCCCCCATTACCGCTCACCAGTGCAGACTTCTCCCTTCAGCTCTTACATGTGGAGCCGGCTGTACCCTAATGTGCAGAGTCCTGGTGCCCCCCAGGACTGAGTCCTGTCCCCTCTATCACACAGTCCCTGCTCCCCCATTACCGCTCACCAGTGCAGACTTCTCCCTTCAGCTCTTACATGTGGAGCCGGCTGTACCCTAATGTGCAGAGTCCCGGTGCCCCCCAGGACTGAGTCCTGTCCCCTCTATCACACAGTCCCTGCTCCCCCATTACCGCTCACCAGTGCAGACTTCTCCCTTCAGCTCTTACATGTGGAGCCGGCTGTACCCTAATGTGCAGAGTCCCGGTGCCCCCCAGGACTGAGTCCTGTCCCCTCTATCACACAGTCCCTGCTCCCCCATTACCGCTCACCAGTGCAGATTTCTCCCTTCAGCTCTTACATGTGGAGCAGGCTGTACCCTGATGTGCAGAGTCCCGGTGCCCCCCAGGACCGAGTCCTGTCCCCTCTATCACACAGTCCCTGCTCCCCCATTACCGCTCACCAGTGCAGACTTCTCCCTTCAGCTCTTACATGTGGAGCCGGCTGTACCCTAATGTGCAGAGTCCCGGTGCCCCCCAGGACCGAGTCCTGTCCCCTCTATCACACAGTCCCTGCCCCCCCATTACCGCTCACCAGTGCAGACTTCTCCCCTCAGCTCTTACATGTGGAGCCGGCTGTACCCTAATGTGCAGAGTCCCGGTGCCCCCCAGGACTGAGTCCTGTCCTCTCTATCACACAGTCCCTGCTCCCCCATTACCGCTCACCAGTGCAGACTTCTCCCCTCAGCTCTTACATGTGGAGCCGGCTGTACCCTAATGTGCAGAGTCCCGGTGCCCCCCAGGACTGAGTCCTGTCCTCTCTATCACACAGTCCCTGCTCCCCCATTACCGCTCACCAGTGCAGACTTCTCCCCTCAGCTCTTACATGTGGAGCCGGCTGTACCCTAATGTGCAGAGTCCCGGTGCCCCCCAGGACTGAGTCCTGTCCCCTCTATCACACAGTCCCTGCTCCCCCATTACCGCTCACCAGTGCAGACTTCTCCCTTCAGCTCTTACATGTGGAGCCGGCTGTACCCTAATGTGCAGAGTCCCGGTGCCCCCCAGGACCGAGTCCTGTCCCCTCTATCACACAGTCCCTGCCCCCCCATTACCGCTCACCAGTGCAGATTTCTCCCTTCAGCTCTTACATGTGGAGCAGGCTGTACCCTAATGTGCAGAGTCCCGGTGCCCCCCAGGATTGAGTCCTGTCCCCTCTATCACACAGTCCCTGCTCCCCCATTACCGCTCACCAGTGCAGACTTCTCCCTTCAGCTCTTACATGTGGAGCCGGCTGTACCCTAATGTGCAGAGTCCCGGTGCCCCCCAGGACTGAGTCCTGTCCCCTCTATCACACAGTCCCTGCTCCTCCATTACCGCTCACCAGTGCAGACTTCTCCCTTCAGCTCTTACATGTGGAGCCGGCTGTACCCTAATGTGCAGAGTCCCGGTGCCCCCCAGGACTGAGTCCTGTCCCCTCTATCACACAGTCTCTGCTCCCCCCATTACCGCTCACCAGTGCAGACTTCTCCCTTCAGCTCTTACATGTGGGGCCGGCTGTACCCTAATGTGCAGAGTCCCGGTGCCCCCCAGGACTGAGTCCTGTCCCCTCTATCACACAGTCCCTGCCCCCCATTACCGCTCACCAGTGCAGACTTCTCCCTTCAGCTCTTACATGTGGAGCCGGCTGTACCCTAATGTGCAGAGTCCCGGTGCCCCCCAGGACTGAGTCCTGTCCCCCTCTATCACACAGTCCCTGCTCCCCCATTACCGCTCACCAGTGCAGACTTCTCCCTTCAGCTCTTACATGTGGAGCCGGCTGTACCCTAATGTGCAGAGTCCCGGTGCCCCCCAGGACTGAGTCCTGTCCCCTCTATCACACAGTCCCTGCCCCCCATTACCGCTCACCAGTGCAGACTTCTCCCTTCAGCTCTTACATGTGGAGCCGGCTGTACCCTAATGTACAGAGTCCCGGTGCCCCCCAGGACTGAGTCCTGTCCCCTCTATCACACAGTCCCTGCTCCCCCATTACCGCTCACCAGTGCAGACTTCTCCCTTCAGCTCTTACATGTGGAGCCGGCTGTACCCTAATGTGCAGAGTCCCGGTGCCCCCCAGGACTGAGTCCTGTCCCCTCTATCACACAGTCCCTGCCCCCCATTACCGCTCACCAGTGCAGACTTCTCCCTTCAGCTCTTACATGTGGAGCCGGCTGTACCCTAATGTGCAGAGTCCCGGTGCCCCCCCAGGACTGAGTCCTGTCCCCTCTATCACACAGTCCCTGCTCCCCCATTACCGCTCACCAGTGCAGACTTCTCCCTTCAGCTCTTACATGTGGAGCCGGCTGTACCCTAATGTGCAGAGTCCCGGTGCCCCCCAGGACTGAGTCCTGTCCCCTCTATCACACAGTCTCTGCTCCCCCCATTACCGCTCACCAGTGCAGACTTCTCCCTTCAGCTCTTACATGTGGAGCCGGCTGTACCCTAATGTGCAGAGTCCCGGTGCCCCCCAGGACTGAGTCCTGTCCCCTCTATCACACAGTCCCTGCCCCCCATTACCGCTCACCAGTGCAGACTTCTCCCTTCAGCTCTTACATGTGGAGCCGGCTGTACCCTAATGTGCAGAGTCCCGGTGCCCCCCAGGACTGAGTCCTGTCCCCTCTATCACACAGTCCCTGCCCCCCATTACCGCTCACCAGTGCAGACTTCTCCCTTCAGCTCTTACATGTGGAGCCGGCTGTACCCTAATGTGCAGAGTCCGGTGCCCCCCAGGACTGAGTCCTGTCCCCTCTATCACACAGTCCCTGCTCCCCCATTACCGCTCACCAGTGCAGACTTCTCCCTTCAGCTCTTACATGTGGAGCCGGCTGTACCCTAATGTGCAGAGTCCCGGTGCCCCCCAGGACTGAGTCCTGTCCCCTCTATCACACAGTCCCTGCTCCCCCATTACCGCTCACCAGTGCAGACTTCTCCCTTCAGCTCTTACATGTGGAGCCGGCTGTACCCCAATGTGCAGAGTCCCGGTGCCCCCCAGGACTGAGTCCTGTCCCCTCTATCACACAGTCCCTGCTCCTCCATTACCGCTCACCAGTGCAGACTTCTCCCTTCAGCTCTTACATGTGGAGCCGGCTGTACCCTAATGTGCAGAGTCCCGGTGCCCCCCAGGACTGAGTCTTGTCCCCTCTATCACACAGTCCCTGCTCCCCCATTACCGCTCACCAGTGCAGACTTCTCCCTTCAGCTCTTACATGTGGAGCCGGCTGTACCCTAATGTGCAGAGTCCCGGTGCCCCCCAGGACTGAGTCCTGTCCTCTCTATCACACAGTCCCTGCCCCCCATTACCGCTCACCAGTGCAGACTTCTCCCTTCAGCTCTTACATGTGGAGCCGGCTGTACCCTAATGTGCAGAGTCCCGGTGCCCCCCAGGACTGAGTCCTGTCCCCTCTATCACACAGTCCCTGCTCCCCCATTACCGCTCACCAGTGCAGATTTCTCCCCTCAGCTCTTACATGTGGAGCCGGCTGTACCCTAATGTACAGAGTCCCGGTGCCCCCCAGGACTGAGTCCTGTCCCCTCTATCACACAGTCCCTGCTCCCCCATTACCGCTCACCAGTGCAGACTTCTCCCTTCAGCTCTTACATGTGGGGCCGGCTGTACCCTAATGTGCAGAGTCCCGGTGCCCCCCAGGACTGAGTCCTGTCCCCTCTATCACACAGTCCCTGCCCCCCATTACCGCTCACCAGTGCAGACTTCTCCCTTCAGCTCTTACATGTGGAGCCGGCTGTACCCTAATGTGCAGAGTCCCGGTGCCCCCCCAGGACTGAGTCCTGTCCCCTCTATCACACAGTCCCTGCCCCCCATTACCGCTCACCAGTGCAGACTTCTCCCTTCAGCTCTTACATGTGGAGCCGGCTGTACCCTAATGTGCAGAGTCCCGGTGCCCCCCAGGACTGAGTCCTGTCCCCTCTATCACACAGTCCCTGCCCCCCATTACCGCTCACCAGTGCAGACTTCTCCCTTCAGCTCTTACATGTGGAGCCGGCTGTACCCTAATGTGCAGAGTCCCGGTGCCCCCCAGGACTGAGTCCTGTCCCCTCTATCACACAGTCCCTGCTCCCCCATTACCGCTCACCAGTGCAGACTTCTCCCTTCAGCTCTTACATGTGGAGCCGGCTGTACCCTAATGTGCAGAGTCCCGGTGCCCCCCCAGGACTGAGTCCTGTCCCCTCTATCACACAGTCCCTGCTCCCCCATTACCGCTCACCAGTGCAGACTTCTCCCTTCAGCTCTTACATGTGGAGCCGGCTGTACCCTAAAGTGCAGAGTCCCAGTGCCCCCCAGGACTGAGTCCTGTCCCCTCTATCACACAGTCTCTGCTCCCCCCATTACCGCTCACCAGTGCAGACTTCTCCCTTCAGCTCTTACATGTGGAGCCGGCTGTACCCTAAAGTGCAGAGTCCCAGTGCCCCCCAGGACTGAGTCCTGTCCCCTCTATCACACAGTCTCTGCTCCCCCCATTACCGCTCACCAGTGCAGACTTCTCCCTTCAGCTCTTACATGTGGAGCCGGCAGTACCCTAATGTGCAGAGTCCCGGTGCCCCCCAGGACTGAGTCCTGTCCCCTCTATCACACACTCCCTGCTCCCCCATTACCACTCACCAGTGCAGACTTCTCCCTTCAGCTCTTACATGTGGAGCCGGCTGTACCCTAATGTGCAGAGTCCCGGTGCCCCCAGGACTGAGTCCTGTCCCCCCCTATCACACAGTCCTGCTCCCCATTACCGCTCACCAGTGCAGACTTCTCCCTTCAGCTCTTACATGTGGGGCCGGCTGTACCCTAATGTGCAGAGTCCCGGTGCCCCCCAGGACTGAGTCCTGTCCCCTCTATCACACAGTCTCTGCTCCCCCCATTACCGCTCACCAGTGCAGACTTCTCCCTTCAGCTCTTACATGTGGAGCCGGCTGTACCCTAATGTGCAGAGTCCCGGTGCCCCCCAGGACTGAGTCCTGTCCCCTCTATCACACAGTCCCTGCCCCCCATTACCGCTCACCAGTGCAGACTTCTCCCTTCAGCTCTTACATGTGGAGCTGGCTGTACCCTAATGTGCAGAGTCCCGGTGCCCCCCCAGGACTGAGTCCTGTCCCCTCTATCACACAGTCCCTGCTCCCCCATTACCGCTCACCAGTGCAGACTTCTCCCTTCAGCTCTTACATGTGGAGCCGGCTGTACCCTAATGTGCAGAGTCCCGGTGCCCCCCAGGACTGAGTCCTGTCCCCTCTATCACACAGTCCCTGCCCCCCATTACCGCTCACCAGTGCAGACTTCTCCCTTCAGCTCTTACATGTGGAGCAGGCTGTACCCTAATGTGCAGAGTCCCGGTGCCCCCCAGGACCGAGTCCTGTCCCCTCTATCACACAGTCTCTGCTCCCCCCATTACCGCTCACCAGTGCAGACTTCTCCCTTCAGCTCTTACATGTGGAGCCGGCTGTACCCTAATGTGCAGAGTCCCAGTGCCCCCCAGGACTGAGTCCTGTCCCCTCTATCACACAGTCTCTGCTCCCCCCATTACCGCTCACCAGTGCAGACTTCTCCCTTCAGCTCTTACATGTGGGGCCGGCTGTACCCTAATGTGCAGAGTCCCGGTGCCCCCCAGGACTGAGTCCTGTCCCCTCTATCACACAGTCCCTGCTCCCCCATTACCACTCACCAGTGCAGACTTCTCCCTTCAGCTCTTACATGTGGAGCCGGCTGTACCCTAATGTGCAGAGTCCCGGTGCCCCCCAGGACTGAGTCCTGTCCCCTCTATCACACAGTCCCTGCCCCCCATTACCGCTCACCAGTGCAGACTTCTCCCTTCAGCTCTTACATGTGGAGCCGGCTGTAGCCTAATGTGCAGAGTCCCGGTGCCCCCCAGGACTGAGTCCTGTCCCCTCTATCACACAGTCCCTGCCCCCCATTACCGCTCACCAGTGCAGACTTCTCCCTTCAGCTCTTACATGTGGAGCCGGCTGTACCCTAATGTGCAGAGTCCCGGTGCCCCCCAGGACTGAGTCCTGTCCCCTCTATCACACAGTCCCTGCTCCCCCATTACCGCTCACCAGTGCAGACTTCTCCCTTCAGCTCTTACATGTGGGGCCGGCTGTACCCTAATGTGCAGAGTCCCGGTGCCCCCCAGGACTGAGTCCTGTCCCCTCTATCACACAGTCCCTGCCCCCCATTACCGCTCACCAGTGCAGACTTCTCCCTTCAGCTCTTACATGTGGAGCCGGCTGTACCCTAATGTGCAGAGTCCCGGTGCCCCCCAGGACTGAGTCCTGTCCCCTCTATCACACAGTCTCTGCTCCCCCCATTACCGCTCACCAGTGCAGACTTCTCCCTTCAGCTCTTACATGTGGAGCCGGCTGTACCCTAATGTGCAGAGTCCCGGTGCCCCCCAGGACTGAGTCCTGTCCCCTCTATCACACAGTCTCTGCTCCCCCCATTACCGCTCACCAGTGCAGACTTCTCCCTTCAGCTCTTACATGTGGAGCCAGCTGTACCCTAATGTGCAGAGTCCCAGTGCCCCCCAGGACTGAGTCCTGTCCCCTCTATCACACAGTCTCTGCTCCCCCCATTACCGCTCACCAGTGCAGACTTCTCCCTTCAGCTCTTACATGTGGAGCCGGCTGTACCCTAATGTGCAGAGTCCCAGTGCCCCCCAGGACTGAGTCCTGTCCCCTCTATCACACAGTCTCTGCTCCCCCCATTACCGCTCACCAGTGCAGACTTCTCCCTTCAGCTCTTACATGTGGGGCCGGCTGTACCCTAATGTGCAGAGTCCCGGTGCCCCCCAGGACTGAGTCCTGTCCCCTCTATCACACAGTCCCTGCTCTCCATTACCGCTCACCAGTGCAGACTTCTCCCTTCAGCTCTTACATGTGGAGCCGGCTGTACCCTAATGTGCAGAGTCCCGGTGCCCCCCAGGACTGAGTCCTGTCCCCTCTATCACACAGTCCCTGCCCCCCATTACCGCTCACCAGTGCAGACTTCTCCCTTCAGCTCTTACATGTGGAGCCGGCTGTACCCTAATGTGCAGAGTCCCGGTGCCCCCCAGGACTGAGTCCTGTCCCCTCTATCACACAGTCCCTGCCCCCCATTACCGCTCACCAGTGCAGACTTCTCCCTTCAGCTCTTACATGTGGAGCCGGCTGTACCCTAATGTGCAGAGTCCCGGTGCCCCCCAGGACTGAGTCCTGTCCCCTCTATCACACAGTCCCTGCTCCCCCATTACCGCTCACCAGTGCAGATTTCTCCCCTCAGCTCTTACATGTGGAGCCGGCTGTACCCTAATGTACAGAGTCCCGGTGCCCCCCAGGACTGAGTCCTGTCCCCTCTATCACACAGTCCCTGCTCCCCCATTACCGCTCACCAGTGCAGACTTCTCCCTTCAGCTCTTACATGTGGGGCCGGCTGTACCCTAATGTGCAGAGTCCCGGTGCCCCCCAGGACTGAGTCCTGTCCCCTCTATCACACAGTCCCTGCCCCCCATTACCGCTCACCAGTGCAGACTTCTCCCTTCAGCCCTTACATGTGGAGCCGGCTGTACCCTAATGTGCAGAGTCCCGGTGCCCCCCCAGGACTGAGTCCTGTCCCCTCTATCACACAGTCCCTGCTCCCCCATTACCGCTCACCAGTGCAGACTTCTCCCTTCAGCTCTTACATGTGGAGCCGGCTGTACCCTAATGTGCAGAGTCCGGTGCCCCCCAGGACTGAGTCCTGTCCCCTCTATCACACAGTCCCTGCTCCCCCATTACCGCTCACCAGTGCAGACTTCTCCCTTCAGCTCTTACATGTGGAGCCGGCTGTACCCTAATGTGCAGAGTCCCGGTGCCCCCCAGGACTGAGTCCTGTCCCCTCTATCACACAGTCCCTGCCCCCCATTACCGCTCACCAGTGCAGACTTCTCCCTTCAGCTCTTACATGTGGAGCCGGCTGTACCCTAATGTGCAGAGTCCCGGTGCCCCCCCAGGACTGAGTCCTGTCCCCTCTATCACACAGTCCCTGCTCCCCCATTACCGCTCACCAGTGCAGACTTCTCCCTTCAGCTCTTACATGTGGAGCCGGCTGTACCCTAATGTGCAGAGTCCCGGTGCCCCCCAGGACTGAGTCCTGTCCCCTCTATCACACAGTCCCTGCTCCCCCATTACCGCTCACCAGTGCAGATTTCTCCCTTCAGCTCTTACATGTGGAGCAGGCTGTACCCTAATGTGCAGAGTCCCGGTGCCCCCCAGGACCGAGTCCTGTCCCCTCTATCACACAGTCCCTGCCCCCCCATTACCGCTCACCAGTGCAGACTTCTCCCCTCAGCTCTTACATGTGGAGCCGGCTGTACCCTAATGTGCAGAGTCCCGGTGCCCCCCAGGACTGAGTCCTGTCCCCTCTATCACACAGTCCCTGCTCCCCCATTACCGCTCACCAGTGCAGACTTCTCCCTTCACCTCTTACATGTGGAGCCGGCTGTACCCTAATGTGCAGAGTCCCGGTGCCCCCCAGGACTGAGTCCTGTCCCCTCTATCACACAGTCCCTGCCCCCCCATTACCGCTCACCAGTGCAGATTTCTCCCTTCAGCTCTTACATGTGGAGCCGGCTGTACCCTAATGTGCAGAGTCCCGGTGCCCCCCAGGACTGAGTCCTGTCCCCTCTATCACACAGTCCCTGCTCCCCCATTACCGCTCACCAGTGCAGACTTCTCCCCTCAGCTCTTACATGTGGAGCCGGCTGTACCCTAATGTGCAGAGTCCCGGTGCCCCCCAGGACCGAGTCCTGTCCCCTCTATCACACAGTCCCTGCCCCCCCATTACCGCTCACCAGTGCAGATTTCTCCCTTCAGCTCTTACATGTGGAGCCGGCTGTACCCTAATGTGCAGAGTCCCGGTGCCCCCCAGGACTGAGTCCTGTCCCCTCTATCACACAGTCCCTGCTCCCCCATTACCGCTCACCAGTGCAGACTTCTCCCTTCAGCTCTTACATGTGGAGCCGGCTGTACCCTAATGTGCAGAGTCCGGTGCCCCCCAGGACTGAGTCCTGTCCCCTCTATCACACAGTCCCTGCTCCCCCATTACCGCTCACCAGTGCAGACTTCTCCCTTCAGCTCTTACATGTGGAGCCGGCTGTACCCTAATGTGCAGAGTCCCGGTGCCCCCCAAGACTGAGTCCTGTCCCCTCTATCACACAGTCCCTGCTCCCCCATTACCGCTCACCAGTACAGACTTCTCCCTTCAGCTCTTACATGTGGAGCCGGCTGTACCCTAATGTGCAGAGTCCCGGTGCCCCCCAGGACTGAGTCCTGTCCCCTCTATCACACAGTCCCTGCTCCCCCATTACCGCTCACCAGTGCAGACTTCTCCCTTCAGCTCTTACATGTGGAGCCGGCTGTACCCTAATGTGCAGAGTCCCGGTGCCCCCCAGGACTGAGTCCTGTCCCCTCTATCACACAGTCCCTGCTCTCCATTACCGCTCACCAGTGCAGACTTCTCCCTTCAGCTCTTACATGTGGAGCCGGCTGTACCCTAATGTGCAGAGTCCCAGTGCCCCCCAGGACTGAGTCCTGTCCCCTCTATCACACAGTCTCTGCTCCCCCCATTACCGCTCACCAGTGCAGACTTCTCCCCTCAGCTCTTACATGTGGAGCCGGCTGTACCCTAATGTGCAGAGTCCCGGTGCCCCCCAGGACTGAGTCCTGTCCCCTCTATCACACAGTCCCTGCTCCCCCATTACCGCTCACCAGTGCAGACTTCTCCCTTCAGCTCTTACATGTGGAGCCGGCTGTACCCTAATGTGCAGAGTCCCAGTGCCCCCCAGGACTGAGTCCTGTCCCCTCTATCACACAGTCTCTGCTCCCCCCATTACCGCTCACCAGTGCAGACTTCTCCCTTCAGCTCTTACATGTGGGGCCGGCTGTACCCTAATGTGCAGAGTCCCGGTGCCCCCCAGGACTGAGTCCTGTCCCCTCTATCACACAGTCCCTGCTCCCCCATTACTGATCACCAGTGCAGACTTCTCCCTTCAGCTCTTACATGTGGAGCCGGCTGTACCCTAATGTGCAGAGTCCCGGTGCCCCCCAGGACTGAGTCCTGTCCCCTCTATCACACAGTCTCTGCTCCCCCCATTACCGCTCACCAGTGCAGACTTCTCCCTTCAGCTCTTACATGTGGAGCCGGCTGTACCCTAATGTGCAGAGTCCCGGTGCCCCCCAGGACTGAGTCCTGTCCCCTCTATCACACAGTCCCTGCCCCCCCATTACCGCTCACCAGTGCAGATTTCTCCCTTCAGCTCTTACATGTTGTCACGATATGGTATGAAATATCATATAAGTTTAGTTGCTCGTCAGCTCATGAGGTGGGCTAAACCCCCCCTTCACTAGCTGACTCTACTTGTTTCTCTCTGGGCTACGGACTGTATGCTAGAAGGGGGTTTTATTGCTCTGGGGTCGTAAATTCCAGGCTCAGAGGAAAGTCCCTCACCCCTCCCACATTCTCTAGTTCAAACTGGAAAAGTGGCTCCAAGATTCAGGAAAGATTCTTTGTTTAGTTTTTGTTAGATATTAGGCAAACGATTTAAGCTAGGAACATGAAAATATATATTCGTAGTCTCACTCGGTGTATCTACACATCCCATGAATCTCGGGTTTCTAACTCCATCTGGTAAAGAAGTAGGGTTTTCTCTGTAAATATGTATCCCAGATAGGACATATTTGATCTCATTAGAATGCTCACGTTAATCAGAGATGAATGATGAGCTTTTTATGACTCTGTCATGTTTTGTAGTGAAGTTATAGAAATTAGAGAGAATAGTTTAAAGTTTAGGCAGAATGTAGAGAGAGGAGGGTCTGGATAAGCCAGCCTTTCTGTGATGTCACAGCCTTAATGTTTTAAGTGTCTGGCAGGCTCTGAGGAGTCACTTTTTGCTGATTTCTCCTTCTGGACTGCTTTGTCCTATTGTCCTGGAAGAGCTGGTACATCCCATGGACTGGGATGTATGGAAACTGCACTAGCCTGGTTGCTTGTCATGCTTTAAACATGTAAGTGTTGCTTTTCTCATTTATTCCCTTTATGTTATAATTACCCATGTACATATTTGCAATTGTCTCATTTATAACCTCTTTATAAACTATTTTTGATAAAGCATTGCCTAATTATTTTTAATGGGATATACTATTATATATTAGTTCGTTCTCCTGCTCTAAACCGTACCCTAAGTCTCTTGAAGGGAAAATACGCTACTGTTACTGTTGTGTTGGGTTAGCTTCGGACCCGTTTAATCGAAGCTGGTGGCAGCGAAAGTGTGCTGACGGTTGGATTCTGCTGAAGCAACTGCGGGTTTGATAATTATTGTTCCTGCCTGTGTGGGAGTAGTTATCGCGTCGCTGCAGCGTGCCCAATAGCCAGTACATAGCAGGCAGCCTTTCTGGCGACTAATTACCCAGGGTGCAGTACCTAATCTGACCTGAGAGTAAGGGGGCGCCAGAGAGCTGCAAGTGTTAAGTGGAACTGTAAGCGGGATATACATAAATCCCTGCAGTTCGTGGTATATAGAAAAGCAGTGGGATACCTAGAATAAGCCCCTGCTGTAAACTAAGAGGTCAATAGCCTTGTGTGTGGTTTTTCATCACATTGTTAGCAGTGGAGGGATAACTAAGATAAGCCCCCCTGCACATGTGATAGCCGTCTGTTGGCCTAAAGTCACCCTGATCCGTGACGTAGGGGTGACGGTCACGGTGTGAATCCTGACCCAGTGGTGACAGCGGTCAGGGGAATCGTGACACATGTGGAGCCGGCTGTACCCTAATGTGCAGAGTCCCGGTGCCCCCCAGGACTGAGTCCTGTCCCCTCTATCACACAGTCCCTGCTCCCCCATTACCGCTCACCAGTGCAGACTTCTCCCTTCAGCTCTTACATGTGGAGCCGGCTGTACCCTAATGTGCAGAGTCCCGGTGCCCCCCAGGACTGAGTCCTAGTCCTGTCCCCTCTATCACACAGTCCCTGCTCCCCCATTACCACTCACCAGTGCAGACTTCTCCCTTCAGCTCTTACATGTGGAGCCGGCTGTACCCTAATGTGCAGAGTCCCGGTGCCCCCCAGGACTGAGTCCTGTCCCCTCTATCACACAGTCCCTGCTCCCCCATTACCGCTCACCAGTGCAGACTTCTCCCTTCAGCTCTTACATGTGGAGCCGGCTGTACCCTAATGTGCAGAGTCCGGTGCCCCCCAGGACTGAGTCCTGTCCCCTCTATCACACAGTCCCTGCTCCCCCATTACCGCTCACCAGTGCAGACTTCTCCCTTCAGCTCTTACATGTGGAGCCGGCTGTACCCTAATGTGCAGAGTCCGGTGCCCCCCAGGACTGAGTCCTGTCCCCTCTATCACACAGTCCCTGCTCCCCCATTACCGCTCACCAGTGCAGACTTCTCCCTTCAGCTCTTACATGTGGAGCCGGCTGTACCCTAATGTGCAGAGTCCCGGTGCCCCCCAGGACTGAGTCCTGTCCCCTCTATCACACAGTCTCTGCTCCCCCCATTACCGCTCACCAGTGCAGACTTCTCCCTTCAGCTCTTACATGTGGAGCCGGCTGTATCCTAATGTGCAGAGTCCCGGTGCCCCCCAAGACTGAGTCCTGTCCCCTCTATCACACAGTCCCTGCTCCCCCATTACCGCTCACCAGTACAGACTTCTCCCTTCAGCTCTTACATGTGGAGCCGGCTGTACCCTAATGTGCAGAGTCCCGGTGCCCCCCAGGACTGAGTCCTGTCCCCTCTATCACACAGTCCCTGCTCCCCCATTACCGCTCACCAGTGCAGACTTCTCCCTTCAGCTCTTACATGTGGGGCCGGCTGTATCCTAATGTGCAGAGTCCCGGTGCCCCCCAGGACTGAGTCCTGTCCCCTCTATCACACAGTCCCTGCTCCACCATTACCGCTCACCAGTGCAGACTTCTCCCTTCAGCTCTTACATGTGGAGCCGGCTGTACCCCAATGTGCAGAGTCCCGGTGCCCCCCAGGACTGAGTCCTGTCCCCTCTATCACACAGTCCCTGCCCCCCATTACTGCTCACCAGTGCAGACTTCTCCCGTCAGCTCTTACATGTGGAGCCGGCTGTACCCTAATGTGCAGAGTCCCGGTGCCCCCCAGGACTGAGTCCTGTCCCCTCTATCACACAGTCCCTGCTCTCCATTACCGCTCACCAGTGCAGACTTCTCCCTTCAGCTCTTACATGTGGAGCCGGCTGTACCCTAATGTGCAGAGTCCCGGTGCCCCCCCAGGACTGAGTCCTGTCCCCTCTATCACACAGTCCCTGCTCCCCCATTACCGCTCACCAGTGCAGACTTCTCCCTTCAGCTCTTACATGTGGAGCCGGCTGTACCCTAATGTGCAGAGTCCCGGTGCCCCCCCAGGACTGAGTCCTGTCCCCTCTATCACACAGTCCCTGCCCCCCATTACCGCTCACCAGTGCAGACTTCTCCCTTCAGCTCTTACATGTGGAGCCGGCTGTACCCTAATGTGCAGAGTCCGGTGCCCCCCCAGGACTGAGTCCTGTCCCCTCTATCACACAGTCCCTGCTCCCCCATTACTGATCACCAGTGCAGACTTCTCCCTTCAGCTCTTACATGTGGAGCCGGCTGTACCCTAATGTGCAGAGTCCCGGTGCCCCCCAGGACTGAGTCCTGTCCCCTCTATCACACAGTCTCTGCTCCCCCCATTACCGCTCACCAGTGCAGACTTCTCCCTTCAGCTCTTACATGTGGAGCCGGCTGTACCCTAATGTGCAGAGTCCCGGTGCCCCCCAGGACTGAGTCCTGTCCCCTCTATCACACAGTCCCTGCTCCCCCATTACCGCTCACCAGTGCAGACTTCTCCCTTCAGCTCTTACATGTGGAGCCGGCTGTACCCTAATGTGCAGAGTCCGGTGCCCCCCAGGACTGAGTCCTGTCCCCTCTATCACACAGTCCCTGCCCCCCATTACCGCTCACCAGTGCAGACTTCTCCCTTCAGCTCTTACATGTGGAGCCGGCTGTACCCTAATGTGCAGAGTCCCGGTGCCCCCCAGGACTGAGTCCTGTCCCCTCTATCACACAGTCCCTGCTCCCCCATTACCGCTCACCAGTGCAGACTTCTCCCTTCAGCTCTTACATGTGGAGCCGGCTGTACCCTAATGTGCAGAGTCCCGGTGCCCCCCAGGACTGAGTCCTGTCCCCTCTATCACACAGTCCCTGCTCTCCCATTACCGCTCACCAGTGCAGACTTCTCCCTTCAGCTCTTACATGTGGAGCCGGCTGTACCCTAATGTGCAGAGTCCCGGTGCCCCCCAGGACTGAGTCCTGTTCCCTCTATCACACAGTCCCTGCTCCCCCATTACCGCTCACCAGTGCAGACTTCTCCCTTCAGCTCTTACATGTGGAGCCGGCTGTACCCTAATGTGCAGAGTCCCGGTGCCCCCCAGGACTGAGTCCTGTCCCCTCTATCACACAGTCTCTGCTCCCCCCATTACCGCTCACCAGTGCAGACTTCTCCCTTCAGCTCTTACATGTGGAGCCGGCTGTACCCTAATGTGCAGAGTCCCGGTGCCCCCCAGGACTGAGTCCTGTCCCCTCTATCACACAGTCCCTGCCCCCCATTACCGCTCACCAGTGCAGACTTCTCCCTTCAGCTCTTACATGTGGAGCCGGCTGTACCCTAATGTGCAGAGTCCGGTGCCCCCCAGGACTGAGTCCTGTCCCCTCTATCACACAGTCCCTGCTCCCCCATTACCGCTCACCAGTGCAGACTTCTCCCTTCAGCTCTTACATGTGGAGCCGGCTGTACCCTAATGTGCAGAGTCCCGGTGCCCCCCAGGACTGAGTCCTGTCCCCTCTATCACACAGTCCCTGCTCCCCCATTACCGCTCACCAGTGCAGACTTCTCCCTTCAGCTCTTACATGTGGAGCCGGCTGTACCCTAATGTGCAGAGTCCCGGTGCCCCCCAGGACTGAGTCCTGTCCCCTCTATCACACAGTCCCTGCTCCCCCATTACCGCTCACCAGTGCAGACTTCTCCCTTCAGCTCTTACATGTGGAGCCGGCTGTACCCTAATGTGCAGAGTCCCGGTGCCCCCCAGGACTGAGTCCTGTCCTCTCTATCACACAGTCCCTGCCCCCCATTACCGCTCACCAGTGCAGACTTCTCCCTTCAGCTCTTACATGTGGAGCCGGCTGTACCCTAATGTGCAGAGTCCCGGTGCCCCCCAGGACTGAGTCCTGTCCCCTCTATCACACAGTCCCTGCCCCCCCATTACCACTCACCAGTGCAGACTTCTCCCTTCAGCTCTTACATGTGGAGCCGGCTGTACCCTAATGTGCAGAGTCCGGTGCCCCCCAGGACTGAGTCCTGTCCCCTCTATCACACAGTCCCTGCCCCCCCATTACCACTCACCAGTGCAGACTTCTCCCTTCAGCTCTTACATGTGGAGCTGGCTGTACCCTAATGTGCAGAGTCCCGGTGCCCCCCAGGACTGAGTCCTAGTCCCCTCTATCACACAGTCCCTGCTCCCCCATTACCGCTCACCAGTGCAGACTTCTCCCTTCAGCTCTTACATGTGGAGCCGGCTGTACCCTAATGTGCAGAGTCCCGGTGCCCCCCAGGACTGAGTCCTGTCCCCTCTATCACACAGCCCTGCTCCCTCATTACCGCTCACCAGTGCAGACTTCTCCCTTCAGCTCTTACATGTGGAGCCGGCTGTACCCTAATGTGCAGAGTCCCGGTGCCCCCCAGGACTGAGTCCTGTCCCCTCTATCACACAGTCCCTGCTCCCCCATTACCGCTCACCAGTGCAGACTTCTCCCTTCAGCTCTTACATGTGGAGCCGGCTGTACCCTAATGTGCAGAGTCCCGGTGCCCCCCAGGACTGAGTCCTGTCCCCTCTATCACACAGTCCCTGCTCCCCCATTACCGCTCACTAGTGCAGACTTCTCCCTTCAGCTCTTACATGTGGAGCCGGCTGTACCCTAATGTGCAGAGTCCCGGTGCCCCCCAGGACTGAGTCCTGTCCCCTCTATCACACAGTCCCTGCTCCCCCATTACCGCTCACCAGTGCAGACTTCTCCCTTCAGCTCTTACATGTGGAGCCGGCTGTACCCTAATGTGCAGAGTCCCGGTGCCCCCCAGGACTGAGTCCTGTCCCCTCTATCACACAGTCCCTGCTCCCCCATTACCGCTCACCAGTGCAGACTTCTCCCTTCAGCTCTTACATGTGGAGCCGGCTGTACCCTAATGTGCAGAGTCCCGGTGCCCCCCAGGACTGAGTCCTGTCCTCTCTATCACACAGTCCCTGCCCCCCATTACCGCTCACCAGTGCAGACTTCTCCCTTCAGCTCTTACATGTGGAGCCGGCTGTACCCTAATGTGCAGAGTCCCGGTGCCCCCCAGGACTGAGTCCTGTCCCCTCTATCACACAGTCCCTGCCCCCCCATTACCACTCACCAGTGCAGACTTCTCCCTTCAGCTCTTACATGTGGAGCCGGCTGTACCCTAATGTGCAGAGTCCGGTGCCCCCCAGGACTGAGTCCTGTCCCCTCTATCACACAGTCCCTGCCCCCCCATTACCGCTCACCAGTGCAGACTTCTCCCTTCAGCTCTTACATGTGGAGCCGGCTGTACCCTAATGTGCAGAGTCCCGGTGCCCCCCAGGACTGAGTCCTGTCCCCTCTATCACACAGCCCTGCTCCCTCATTACCGCTCACCAGTGCAGACTTCTCCCTTCAGCTCTTACATGTGGAGCCGGCTGTACCCTAATGTGCAGAGTCCCGGTGCCCCCCAGGACTGAGTCCTGTCCCCTCTATCACACAGTCCCTGCCCCCCATTACCACTCACCAGTGCAGACTTCTCCCTTCAGCTCTTACATGTGGAGCCGGCTGTACCCTAATGTGCAGAGTCCCGGTGCCCCCCAGGACTGAGTCCTGTCCCCTCTATCACACAGTCCCTGCTCCCCCATTACCGCTCACCAGTGCAGACTTCTCCCTTCAGCTCTTACATGTGGAGCCGGCTGTACCCTAATGTGCAGAGTCCCGGTGCCCCCCAGGACTGAGTCCTGTCCCCTCTATCACACAGTCCCTGCCCCCCATTACCGCTCACCAGTGCAGACTTCTCCCTTCAGCTCTTACATGTGGAGCCGGCTGTACCCTAATGTGCAGAGTCCCGGTGCCCCCCAGGACTGAGTCCTGTCCCCTCTATCACACAGTCCCTGCTCCCCCATTACCGCTCACCAGTGCAGACTTCTCCCTTCAGCTCTTACATGTGGAGCCGGCTGTACCCTAATGTGCAGAGTCCCGGTGCCCCCCCAGGACTGAGTCCTGTCCCCTCTATCACACAGTCCCTGCTCCCCCATTACCGCTCACCAGTGCAGACTTCTCCCTTCAGCTCTTACATGTGGAGCCGGCTGTACCCTAATGTGCAGAGTCCCGGTGCCCCCCCAGGACTGAGTCCTGTCCCCTCTATCACACAGTCCCTGCCCCCCATTACCGCTCACCAGTGCAGACTTCTCCCTTCAGCTCTTACATGTGGAGCCGGCTGTACCCTAATGTGCAGAGTCCCGGTGCCCCCCCAGGACTGAGTCCTGTCCCCTCTATCACACAGTCCCTGCTCCCCCATTACCGCTCACCAGTGCAGACTTCTCCCTTCAGCTCTTACATGTGGAGCCGGCTGTACCCTAATGTGCAGAGTCCCGGTGCCCCCCAGGACTGAGTCCTGTTCCCTCTATCACACAGTCCCTGCTCCCCCATTACCGCTCACCAGTGCAGACTTCTCCCTTCAGCTCTTACATGTGGAGCCGGCTGTACCCTAATGTGCAGAGTCCCGGTGCCCCCCAGGACTGAGTCCTGTCCCCTCTATCACACAGTCACTGCTCCCCCATTACCGCTCACCAGTGCAGACTTCTCCCTTCAGCTCTTACATGTGGAGCCGGCTGTACCCTAATGTGCAGAGTCCTGGTGCCCCCCAGGACTGAGTCCTGTCCCCTCTATCACACAGTCCCTGCTCCCCATTACCGCTCACCAGTGCAGACTTCTCCCTTCAGCTCTTACATGTGGAGCCGGCTGTACCCTAATGTGCAGAGTCCCGGTGCCCCCCAGGACTGAGTCCTGTCCCCTCTATCACACAGTCCCTGCTCCCCCATTACCGCTCACCAGTGCAGACTTCTCCCTTCAGCTCTTACATGTGGAGCCGGCTGTACCCTAATGTGCAGAGTCCCGGTGCCCCCCAGGACTGAGTCCTGTCCTCTCTATCACACAGTCCCTGCCCCCCATTACCGCTCACCAGTGCAGACTTCTCCCTTCAGCTCTTACATGTGGAGCCGGCTGTACCCTAATGTGCAGAGTCCCGGTGCCCCCCAGGACTGAGTCCTGTCCCCTCTATCACACAGTCCCTGCCCCCCCATTACCACTCACCAGTGCAGACTTCTCCCTTCAGCTCTTACATGTGGAGCCGGCTGTACCCTAATGTGCAGAGTCCGATGCCCCCCAGGACTGAGTCCTGTCCCCTCTATCACACAGTCCCTGCCCCCCCATTACCGCTCACCAGTGCAGACTTCACCCTTCAGCTCTTACATGTGGAGCCGGCTGTACCCTAATGTGCAGAGTCCCGGTGCCCCCCAGGACTGAGTCCTGTCCCCTCTATCACACAGTCCCTGCTCCCCCATTACCGCTCACCAGTGCAGACTTCTCCCTTCAGCTCTTACATGTGGAGCCGGCTGTACCCTAATGTGCAGAGTCCCGGTGCCCCCCAGGCCTGAGTCCTGTCCCCTCTATCACACAGTCCCTGCTCCCCATTACCACCCACCAGTGCAGACTTCTCCCTTCAGCTCTTACATGTGGAGCCGGCTGTACCCTAATGTGCAGAGTCCCGGTGCCCCCCAGGACTGAGTCCTGTCCCCTCTATCACACAGCCCTGCTCCCTCATTACCGCTCACCAGTGCAGACTTCTCCCTTCAGCTCTTACATGTGGAGCCGGCTGTACCCTAATGTGCAGAGTCCCGGTGCCCCCCCAGCACTGAGTCCTGTCCCCTCTATCACACAGTCCCTACTCCCCATTACCGCTCACCAGTGCAGACTTCTTCCTTCAGCTCTTACATGTGGAGCCGGCTGTACCCTAATGTGCAGAGTCCCGGTGCCCCCCAGGACTGAGTCCTGTCCCCTCTATCACACAGTCCCTGCTCCCCATTACCGCTCACCAGTGCAGACTTCTCCCTTCAGCTCTACATGTGGAGCCGGCTGTACCCTAATGTGCAGAGTCCCGGTGCCCCCCAGGACTGAGTCCTGTCCCCTCTATCACACAGTCCCTGCCCCCCCATTACCACTCACCAGTGCAGACTTCTCCCTTCAGCTCTTACATGTGGAGCCGGCTGTACCCTAATGTGCAGAGTCCCGGTGCCCCCCAGGACTGAGTCCTGTCCCCTCTATCACACAGTCCCTGCTCCCCCATTACCGCTCACCAGTGCAGACTTCTCCCTTCAGCTCTTACATGTGGAGCCGGCTGTACCCTAATGTGCAGAGTCCCGGTGCCCCCCAGCACTGAGTCCTGTCCCCTCTATCACACAGTCCCTGCTCCCCCATTACCGCTCACCAGTGCAGACTTCTCCCTCCAGCTCTTACATGTGGAGCCGGCTGTACCCTAATGTGCAGAGTCCCGGTGCCCCCCAGGACTGAGTCCTGTCCCCTCTATCACACAGTCCCTGCTCCCCCATTACCGCTCACCAGTGCAGACTTCTCCCTTCAGCTCTTACATGTGGAGCCGGCTGTACCCTAATGTGCAGAGTCCCGGTGCCCCCCAGGACTGAGTCCTGTCCCCTCTATCACACAGTCCCTGCTCCCCCATTACCGCTCACCAGTGCAGACTTCTCCCTTCAGCTCTTACATGTGGAGCCGGCTGTACCCTAATGTGCAGAGTCCCGGTGCCCCCCAGGACTGAGTCCTGTCCCCCCTATCACACAGTCCCTGCCCCCCATTACCGCTCACCAGTGCAGACTTCTCCCTTCAGCTCTTACATGTGGAGCCGGCTGTACCCTAATGTGCAGAGTCCCGGTGCCCCCCAGGACTGAGTCCTGTCCCCTCTATCACACAGTCCCTGCCCCCCATTACCACTCACCAGTGCAGACTTCTCCCTTCAGCTCTTACATGTGGAGCCGGCTGTACCCTAATGTGCAGAGTCCCGGTGCCCCCCAGGATTGAGTCCTGTCCCCTCTATCACACAGTCCCTGCTCCCCCATTACCGCTCACCAGTGCAGACTTCTCCCTTCAGCTCTTACATGTGGAGCCGGCTGTACCCTAATGTGCAGAGTCCCGGTGCCCCCCAGGACTGAGTCCTGTCCCCTCTATCACACAGTCCCTGCCCCCCATTACCGCTCACCAGTGCAGACTTCTCCCTTCAGCTCTTACATGTGGAGCCGGCTGTACCCTAATGTGCAGAGTCCCGGTGCCCCCCAGGACTGAGTCCTGTCCCCTCTATCACACAGTCCCTGCCCCCCATTACCACTCACCAGTGCAGACTTCTCCCTTCAGCTCTTACATGTGGAGCCGGCTGTACCCTAATGTGCAGAGTCCCGATGCCCCCCAGAACTGAGTCCTGTCCCCCCTATCACACAGTCCCTGCTCCATTACCGCTCACCAGTGCAGACTTCTCCCTCCAGCTCTTACATGTGGAGCCGGCTGTACCCTAATGTGCAGAGTCCCGGTGCCCCCCAGGACTGAGTCCTGTCCCCTCTATCACACAGTCCCTGCTCCCCCATTACCGCTCACCAGTGCAGACTTCTCCCTTCAGCTCTTACATGTGGGGCCGGCTGTATCCTAATGTGCAGAGTCCCGGTGCCCCCCAGGACTGAGTCCTGTCCCCTCTATCACACAGTCCCTGCTCCACCATTACCGCTCACCAGTGCAGACTTCTCCCTTCAGCTCTTACATGTGGAGCCGGCTGTACCCCAATGTGCAGAGTCCCGGTGCCCCCCAGGACTGAGTCCTGTCCCCTCTATCACACAGTCCCTGCCCCCCATTACTGCTCACCAGTGCAGACTTCTCCCGTCAGCTCTTACATGTGGAGCCGGCTGTACCCTAATGTGCAGAGTCCCGGTGCCCCCCAGGACTGAGTCCTGTCCCCTCTATCACACAGTCCCTGCTCTCCATTACCGCTCACCAGTGCAGACTTCTCCCTTCAGCTCTTACATGTGGAGCCGGCTGTACCCTAATGTGCAGAGTCCCGGTGCCCCCCCAGGACTGAGTCCTGTCCCCTCTATCACACAGTCCCTGCTCCCCCATTACCGCTCACCAGTGCAGACTTCTCCCTTCAGCTCTTACATGTGGAGCCGGCTGTACCCTAATGTGCAGAGTCCCGGTGCCCCCCCAGGACTGAGTCCTGTCCCCTCTATCACACAGTCCCTGCCCCCCATTACCGCTCACCAGTGCAGACTTCTCCCTTCAGCTCTTACATGTGGAGCCGGCTGTACCCTAATGTGCAGAGTCCCGGTGCCCCCCCAGGACTGAGTCCTGTCCCCTCTATCACACAGTCCCTGCTCCCCCATTACTGATCACCAGTGCAGACTTCTCCCTTCAGCTCTTACATGTGGAGCCGGCTGTACCCTAATGTGCAGAGTCCCGGTGCCCCCCAGGACTGAGTCCTGTCCCCTCTATCACACAGTCTCTGCTCCCCCCATTACCGCTCACCAGTGCAGACTTCTCCCTTCAGCTCTTACATGTGGAGCCGGCTGTACCCTAATGTGCAGAGTCCTGGTGCCCCCCAGGACTGAGTCCTGTCCCCTCTATCACACAGTCCCTGCTCCCCCATTACCGCTCACCAGTGCAGACTTCTCCCTTCAGCTCTTACATGTGGAGCCGGCTGTACCCTAATGTGCAGAGTCCCGGTGCCCCCCAGGACTGAGTCCTGTCCTCTCTATCACACAGTCCCTGCTCCCCCATTACCGCTCACCAGTGCAGACTTCTCCCTTCAGCTCTTACATGTGGAGCCGGCTGTACCCTAATGTGCAGAGTCCGGTGCCCCCCAGGACTGAGTCCTGTCCCCTCTATCACACAGTCCCTGCCCCCCATTACCGCTCACCAGTGCAGACTTCTCCCTTCAGCTCTTACATGTGGAGCCGGCTGTAGCCTAATGTGCAGAGTCCCGGTGCCCCCCAGGACTGAGTCCTGTCCCCTCTATCACACAGTCCCTGCCCCCCATTACCGCTCACCAGTGCAGACTTCTCCCTTCAGCTCTTACATGTGGAGCTGGCTGTACCCTAATGTGCAGAGTCCCGGTGCCCCCCAGGACTGAGTCCTGTCCCCTCTATCACACAGTCCTGCTCCCCCATTACCGCTCACCAGTGCAGACTTCTCCCTTCAGCTCTTACATGTGGAGCCGGCTGTACCCTAATGTGCAGAGTCCCGGTGCCCCCCAGGACTGAGTCCTGTCCCCTCTATCACACAGTCCCTGCCCCCCATTACCGCTCACCAGTGCAGACTTCTCCCTTCAGCTCTTACATGTGGAGCCGGCTGTACCCTAATGTGCAGAGTCCCGGTGCCCCCCAGGACTGAGTCCTGTCCCCTCTATCACACAGTCCCTGCTCCCCCATTACCGCTCACCAGTGCAGACTTCTCCCTTCAGCTCTTACATGTGGAGCCGGCTGTACCCTAATGTGCAGAGTCCCGGTGCCCCCCCAGGACTGAGTCCTGTCCCCTCTATCACACAGTCCCTGCTCCCCCATTACCGCTCACCAGTGCAGACTTCTCCCTTCAGCTCTTACATGTGGAGCCGGCTGTACCCTAATGTGCAGAGTCCCGGTGCCCCCCAGGACTGAGTCCTGTTCCCTCTATCACACAGTCCCTGCTCCCCCATTACCGCTCACCAGTGCAGACTTCTCCCTTCAGCTCTTACATGTGGAGCCGGCTGTACCCTAATGTGCAGAGTCCCGGTGCCCCCCAGGACTGAGTCCTGTCCCCTCTATCACACAGTCCCTGCTCCCCATTACCGCTCACCAGTGCAGACTTCTCCCTTCAGCTCTTACATGTGGAGCCGGCTGTACCCTAATGTGCAGAGTCCCGGTGCCCCCCAGGACTGAGTCCTGTCCCCTCTATCACACAGTCCCTGCCCCCCATTACCGCTCACCAGTGCAGACTTCTCCCTTCAGCTCTTACATGTGGAGCCGGCTGTACCCTAATGTGCAGAGTCCGGTGCCCCCCAGGACTGAGTCCTGTCCCCTCTATCACACAGTCCCTGCTCCCCCATTACCGCTCACCAGTGCAGACTTCTCCCTTCAGCTCTTACATGTGGAGCCGGCTGTACCCTAATGTGCAGAGTCCCGGTGCCCCCCCAGGACTGAGTCCTGTCCCCTCTATCACACAGTCCCTGCTCCCCCATTACCGCTCACCAGTGCAGACTTCTCCCTTCAGCTCTTACATGTGGAGCCGGCTGTACCCTAATGTGCAGAGTCCCGGTGCCCCCCAGGACTGAGTCCTGTCCTCTCTATCACACAGTCCCTGCCCCCCATTACCGCTCACCAGTGCAGACTTCTCCCTTCAGCTCTTACATGTGGAGCCGGCTGTACCCTAATGTGCAGAGTCCCGATGCCCCCCAGGACTGAGTCCTGTCCCCTCTATCACACAGTCCCTGCCCCCCCATTACCACTCACCAGTGCAGACTTCTCCCTTCAGCTCTTACATGTGGAGCTGGCTGTACCCTAATGTGCAGAGTCCCGGTGCCCCCCAGGACTGAGTCCTAGTCCCCTCTATCACACAGTCCCTGCTCCCCCATTACCGCTCACCAGTGCAGACTTCTCCCTTCAGCTCTTACATGTGGAGCCGGCTGTACCCTAATGTGCAGAGTCCCGGTGCCCCCCAGGACTGAGTCCTGTCCCCTCTATCACACAGTCCCTGCTCCTCCATTACCGCTCACCAGTGCAGACTTCTCCCTTCAGCTCTTACATGTGGAGCCGGCTGTACCCTAATGTGCAGAGTCCCGGTGCCCCCCAGGACTGAGTCTTGTCCCCTCTATCACACAGTCCCTGCTCCCCCATTACCGCTCACCAGTGCAGACTTCTCCCTTCAGCTCTTACATGTGGAGCCGGCTGTACCCTAATGTGCAGAGTCCCGGTGCCCCCCAGGACTGAGTCCTGTCCCCTCTATCACACAGTCCCTGCCCCCCATTACCGCTCACCAGTGCAGACTTCTCCCTTCAGCTCTTACATGTGGAGCCGGCTGTACCCTAATGTGCAGAGTCCCGGTGCCCCCCAGGACTGAGTCCTGTCCTCTCTATCACACAGTCCCTGCCCCCCATTACCGCTCACCAGTGCAGACTTCTCCCTTCAGCTCTTACATGTGGAGCCGGCTGTACCCTAATGTGCAGAGTCCCGGTGCCCCCCAGGACTGAGTCCTGTCCCCTCTATCACACAGTCCCTGCCCCCCCATTACCACTCACCAGTGCAGACTTCTCCCTTCAGCTCTTACATGTGGAGCCGGCTGTACCCTAATGTGCAGAGTCCGGTGCCCCCCAGGACTGAGTCCTGTCCCCTCTATCACACAGTCCCTGCCCCCCCATTACCGCTCACCAGTGCAGACTTCTCCCTTCAGCTCTTACATGTGGAGCCGGCTGTACCCTAATGTGCAGAGTCCCGGTGCCCCCCAGGACTGAGTCCTGTCCCCTCTATCACACAGCCCTGCTCCCTCATTACCGCTCACCAGTGCAGACTTCTCCCTTCAGCTCTTACATGTGGAGCCGGCTGTACCCTAATGTGCAGAGTCCCGGTGCCCCCCAGGACTGAGTCCTGTCCCCTCTATCACACAGTCCCTGCTCCCCCATTACCGCTCACCAGTGCAGACTTCTCCCTTCAGCTCTTACATGTGGAGCCGGCTGTACCCTAATGTGCAGAGTCCCGGTGCCCCCCAGGACTGAGTCCTGTCCCCTCTATCACACAGTCCCTGCCCCCCATTACCGCTCACCAGTGCAGACTTCTCCCTTCAGCTCTTACATGTGGAGCCGGCTGTACCCTAATGTGCAGAGTCCCGGTGCCCCCCAGGACTGAGTCCTGTCCCCTCTATCACACAGTCCCTGCTCCCCCATTACCGCTCACCAGTGCAGACTTCTCCCTTCAGCTCTTACATGTGTGGCCGGCTGTACCCTAATGTGCAGAGTCCCGGTGCCCCCCCAGGACTGAGTCCTGTCCCCTCTATCACACAGTCCCTGCTCCCCCATTACCGCTCACCAGTGCAGACTTCTCCCTTCAGCTCTTACATGTGGAGCCGGCTGTACCCTAATGTGCAGAGTCCCGGTGCCCCCCCAGGACTGAGTCCTGTCCCCTCTATCACACAGTCCCTGCCCCCCATTACCGCTCACCAGTGCAGACTTCTCCCTTCAGCTCTTACATGTGGAGCCGGCTGTACCCTAATGTGCAGAGTCCCGGTGCCCCCCCAGGACTGAGTCCTGTCCCCTCTATCACACAGTCCCTGCTCCCCCATTACCGCTCACCAGTGCAGACTTCTCCCTTCAGCTCTTACATGTGGAGCCGGCTGTACCCTAATGTGCAGAGTCCCGGTGCCCCCCAGGACTGAGTCCTGTTCCCTCTATCACACAGTCCCTGCTCCCCCATTACCGCTCACCAGTGCAGACTTCTCCCTTCAGCTCTTACATGTGGAGCCGGCTGTACCCTAATGTGCAGAGTCCCGGTGCCCCCCAGGACTGAGTCCTGTCCCCTCTATCACACAGTCACTGCTCCCCCATTACCGCTCACCAGTGCAGACTTCTCCCTTCAGCTCTTACATGTGGAGCCGGCTGTACCCTAATGTGCAGAGTCCTGGTGCCCCCCAGGACTGAGTCCTGTCCCCTCTATCACACAGTCCCTGCTCCCCATTACCGCTCACCAGTGCAGACTTCTCCCTTCAGCTCTTACATGTGGAGCCGGCTGTACCCTAATGTGCAGAGTCCCGGTGCCCCCCAGGACTGAGTCCTGTCCCCTCTATCACACAGTCCCTGCTCCCCCATTACCGCTCACCAGTGCAGACTTCTCCCTTCAGCTCTTACATGTGGAGCCGGCTGTACCCTAATGTGCAGAGTCCGGTGCCCCCCAGGACTGAGTCCTGTCCCCTCTATCACACAGTCCCTGCTCCCCCATTACCGCTCACCAGTGCAGACTTCTCCCATCAGCTCTTACATGTGGAGCCGGCTGTACCCTAATGTGCAGAGTCCCGGTGCCCCCCAGGACTGAGTCCTGCCCCCTCTATCACACAGTCCCTGCCCCCCATTACCGCTCACCAGTGCAGACTTCTCCCTTCAGCTCTTACATGTGGAGCCGGCTGTACCCTAATGTGCAGAGTCCCGGTGCCCCCCAGGACTGAGTCCTGTCCCCTCTATCACACAGTCCCTGCTCCTCCATTACCGCTCACCAGTGCAGACTTCTCCCTTCAGCTCTTACATGTGGAGCCGGCTGTACCCTAATGTGCAGAGTCCCGGTGCCCCCCAGGACTGAGTCCTGTCCCCTCTATCACACAGTCCCTGCCCCCCCATTACCGCTCACCAGTGCAGACTTCTCCCTTCAGCTCTTACATGTGGAGCCGGCTGTACCCTAATGTGCAGAGTCCCGGTGCCCCCCCAGGACTGAGTCCTGTCCCCTCTATCACACAGTCCCTGCTCCCCCATTACCGCTCACCAGTGCAGACTTCTCCCTTCAGCTCTTACATGTGGAGCCGGCTGTACCCTAATGTGCAGAGTCCTGGTGCCCCCCAGGACTGAGTCCTGTCCTCTCTATCACACAGTCCCTGCCCCCCCATTACCGCTCACCAGTGCAGACTTCTCCCTTCAGCTCTTACATGTGGAGCCGGCTGTACCCTAATGTGCAGAGTCCCGGTGCCCCCCAGGACTGAGTCCTGTCCCCTCTATCACACAGTCCCTGCCCCCCCATTACCACTCACCAGTGCAGACTTCTCCCTTCAGCTCTTACATGTGGAGCCGGCTGTACCCTAATGTGCAGAGTCCGATGCCCCCCAGGACTGAGTCCTGTCCCCTCTATCACACAGTCCCTGCCCCCCCATTACCGCTCACCAGTGCAGACTTCACCCTTCAGCTCTTACATGTGGAGCCGGCTGTACCCTAATGTGCAGAGTCCCGGTGCCCCCCAGGACTGAGTCCTGTCCCCTCTATCACACAGTCCCTGCTCCCCCATTACCGCTCACCAGTGCAGACTTCTCCCTTCAGCTCTTACATGTGGAGCCGGCTGTACCCTAATGTGCAGAGTCCCGGTGCCCCCCAGGCCTGAGTCCTGTCCCCTCTATCACACAGTCCTGCTCCCCCATTACCGCTCACCAGTGCAGACTTCTCCCTTCAGCTCTTACATGTGGAGCCGGCTGTACCCTAATGTGCAGAGTCCCGGTGCCCCCCAGGACTGAGTCCTGTCCCCTCTATCACACAGTCCCTGCTCCCCCATTACCGCTCACCAGTGCAGACTTCTCCCTTCAGCTCTTACATGTGGAGCCGGCTGTACCCTAATGTGCAGAGTCCCGGTGCCCCCCAGGACTGAGTCCTGTCCCCTCTATCACACAGTCCCTGCTCCCCATTACCGCTCACCAGTGCAGACTTCTCCCTTCAGCTCTACATGTGGAGCCGGCTGTACCCTAATGTGCAGAGTCCCGGTGCCCCCCAGGACTGAGTCCTGTCCCCTCTATCACACAGTCCCTGCCCCCCCATTACCACTCACCAGTGCAGACTTCTCCCTTCAGCTCTTACATGTGGAGCCGGCTGTACCCTAATGTGCAGAGTCCCGGTGCCCCCCAGGACTGAGTCCTGTCCCCTCTATCACACAGTCCCTGCTCCCCCATTACCGCTCACCAGTGCAGACTTCTCCCTTCAGCTCTTACATGTGGAGCCGGCTGTACCCTAATGTGCAGAGTCCCGGTGCCCCCCAGCACTGAGTCCTGTCCCCTCTATCACACAGTCCCTGCTCCCCCATTACCGCTCACCAGTGCAGACTTCTCCCTCCAGCTCTTACATGTGGAGCCGGCTGTACCCTAATGTGCAGAGTCCCGGTGCCCCCCAGGACTGAGTCCTGTCCCCTCTATCACACAGTCCCTGCTCCCCCATTACCGCTCACCAGTGCAGACTTCTCCCTTCAGCTCTTACATGTGGAGCCGGCTGTACCCTAATGTGCAGAGTCCCGGTGCCCCCCAGGACTGAGTCCTGTCCCCTCTATCACACAGTCCCTGCTCCCCCATTACCGCTCACCAGTGCAGACTTCTCCCTTCAGCTCTTACATGTGGAGCCGGCTGTACCCTAATGTGCAGAGTCCCGGTGCCCCCCAGGACTGAGTCCTGTCCCCCCTATCACACAGTCCCTGCCCCCCATTACCGCTCACCAGTGCAGACTTCTCCCTTCAGCTCTTACATGTGGAGCCGGCTGTACCCTAATGTGCAGAGTCCCGGTGCCCCCCAGGACTGAGTCCTGTCCCCTCTATCACACAGTCCCTGCCCCCCATTACCACTCACCAGTGCAGACTTCTCCCTTCAGCTCTTACATGTGGAGCCGGCTGTACCCTAATGTGCAGAGTCCCGGTGCCCCCCAGGATTGAGTCCTGTCCCCTCTATCACACAGTCCCTGCTCCCCCATTACCGCTCACCAGTGCAGACTTCTCCCTTCAGCTCTTACATGTGGAGCCGGCTGTACCCTAATGTGCAGAGTCCCGGTGCCCCCCAGGACTGAGTCCTGTCCCCTCTATCACACAGTCCCTGCCCCCCATTACCACTCACCAGTGCAGACTTCTCCCTTCAGCTCTTACATGTGGAGCCGGCTGTACCCTAATGTGCAGAGTCCCGGTGCCCCCCAGGACTGAGTCCTGTCCCCCCTATCACACAGTCCCTGCCCCCCATTACCGCTCACCAGTGCAGACTTCTCCCTTCAGCTCTTACATGTGGAGCCGGCTGTACCCTAATGTGCAGAGTCCCGGTGCCCCCCAGGACTGAGTCCTGTCCCCTCTATCACACAGTCCCTGCCCCCCATTACCACTCACCAGTGCAGACTTCTCCCTTCAGCTCTTACATGTGGAGCCGGCTGTACCCTAATGTGCAGAGTCCCGATGCCCCCCAGAACTGAGTCCTGTCCCCCCTATCACACAGTCCCTGCTCCATTACCGCTCACCAGTACAGACTTCTCCCTCAGCTCTTACATGTGGAGCCGGCTGTACCCTAATGTGCAGAGTCCCGGTGCCCCCCCAGGACTGAGTCCTGTCCTCTATATCACACAGTCCCTGCTCCCCCATTACCGCTCACCAGTGCAGACTTCTCCCTTCAGCTCTTACATGTGGAGCCGGCTGTACCCTAATGTGCAGAGTCCCGGTGCCCCCCCAGGACTGAGTCCTGTCCTCTATATCACACAGTCCCTGCTCCCCCATTACCGCTCACCAGTTCAGACTTCTCCTCCAGCTCTTACATGTGGAGCCGGCTGTACCCTAATGTGCAGAGTCCCGGTGCCCCCCAGGACTGAGTCCTGTCCTCTATATCACACAGTCCCTGCTCCCCCATTACCACTCACCAGTGCAGACTTCTCCCTTCAGCTCTTACATGTGGAGCCGGCTGAACCCTAATGTGCAGAGTCCCGGTGCCCCCCAGGACTGAGTCCTGTCCCCTCTATCACACAGTCCCTGCTCCCCCCATTACCGCTCACCAGTGCAGACTTCTCCCTTCACCTCTTACATGTGGAGCCGGCTGTACCCTAATGTGCAGAGTCCCGGTGCCCCCCAGGACTGAGTCCTGTCCCCTCTATCACACAGTCCCTGCTCCCCCATTACCGCTCACCAGTGCACACTTCTCCCTTCAGCTCTTACATGTGGAGCCGGTTGTACCCTAATGTGCAGAGTCCCGGTGCCCCCCAGGACTGAGTCCTGTCCCCTCTATCACACAGTCCCTGCTCCCCCATTACCGCTCACCAGTGCAGACTTCTCCCTTCACCTCTTACATGTGGAGCCGGTTGTACCCTAATGTGCAGAGTCCCGGTGCCCCCCAGGTCTGAGTCCTGTCCCCTCTATCACACAGTCCCTGCTCCCCCATTACCGCTCACCAGTGCAGACTTCTCCCTTCAGCTCTTACATGTGGAGCCGGCTGTACCCTAATGTACAGAGTCCCGGTGCCCCCCAGGACTGAGTCCTGTCCCCTCTATCACACAGTCCCTGCTCCCCCATTACCGCTCACCAGTGCAGACTTCTCCCTTCAGCTCTTACATGTGGAGCCGGCTGTACCCTAATGTGCAGAGTCCCGGTGCCCCCCAGGACTGAGTCCTGCCCCCTCTATCACACAGTCCCTGCTCCCCCATTACCGCTCACCAGTGCAGACTTCTCCCTTCAGCTCTTACATGTGGAGCTGGCTGTACCCTAATGTGCAGAGTCCCGGTGCCCCCCAGGACTGAGTCCTGTCCCCTCTATCACACAGTCCCTGCTCCCCCATTACCGCTCACCAGTGCAGACCTCTCCCTTCAGCTCTTACATGTGGAGCCGGCTGTATCCTAATGTGCAGAGTCCCGGTGCCCCCCAGGCCTGAGTCCTGTCCCCTCTATCACACAGTCCCTGCTCCCCCATTACCGCTCACCAGTGCACACTTCTCCCTTCAGCTCTTACATGTGGAGCCGGTTGTACCCTAATGTGCAGAGTCCCGGTGCCCCCCCAGGACTGAGTCCTGTCCCCTCTATCACACAGTCTCTGCTCCCCCATTACCGCTCACCAGTGCAGACTTCTCCCTTCACCTCTTACATGTGGAGCCGGTTGTACCCTAATGTGCAGAGTCCCGGTGCCCCCCAGGTCTGAGTCCTGTCCCCTCTATCACACAGTCCCTGCTCCCCCATTACCACTCACCAGTGCAGACTTCTCCCTTCAGCTCTTACATGTGGAGCCGGCTGTACCCTAATGTGCAGAGTCCCGGTGCCCCCCAGGACTGAGTCCTGTCCCCTCTATCACACAGTCCCTGCTCCCCCATTACCGCTCACCAGTGCAGACTTCTCCCTTCAGCTCTTACATGTGGAGCCGGTTGTACCCTAATGTGCAGAGTCCCGGTGCCCCCCAGGTCTGAGTCCTGTCCCCTCTATCACACAGTCCCTGCTCCCCCATTACCGCTCACCAGTGCAGACCTCTCCCTTCAGCTCTTACATGTGGAGCCGGCTGTACCCTAATGTGCAGAGTCCCGGTGCCCCCCAGGTCTGAGTCCTGTCCCCTCTATCACACAGTCCCTGCTCCCCCATTACCGCTCACCAGTGCAGACTTCTCCCTTCAGCTCTTACATGTGGAGCCGGCTGTACCCTAATGTGCAGAGTCCGGTGCCCCCCAGGACTGAGTCATGTCCCCTCTATCACACAGTCCCTGCTCCCCCATTACCGCTCACCAGTGCAGACTTCTCCCTTCAGCTCTTACATGTGGAGCCGGCTGTACCCTAATGTGCAGAGTCCCGGTGCCCCCCAGGACTGAGTCCTGTCCCCTCTATCACACAGTCCCTGCTCCCCCATTACCGCTCACCAGTGCACACTTCTCCCTTCAGCTCTTACATGTGGAGCCGGCTGTACCCTAATGTGCAGAGTCCCGGTGCCCCCCAGGACTGAGTCCTGTCCCCTCTATCACACAGTCCCTGCCCCCCATTACCGCTCACCAGTGCAGACTTCTCCTCCAGCTCTTCGTTGCTGCTTCGTTCACAGAAAATGGTAAATGCTAGAGTGTATGGGCTCCTTCCAGGTGTGACGTCGTTTTCGGGGGCGTGTCCTATCGGGAGGGGGCGTGTTGTGAGTTCACATCATGGGCGGCAAAGCAAAGCAGCATGATGATAGCTTGTGGACGCCATGGTGTATGGTAGTGATGGGTAAGTCCAGCTCTTTTTGATGATCCGGCTCTTTCGGCTCGCGAACCGGCTCTTTTTTAAAATAAAAATCCGTTTTCCACAGTCCTCGCTCTCGTTCTTTGCCTGTACAGTTTAGTATCTAGTGAAGCAGTACAGACTGTTTTTCAGCATTGCTATTTCCTCAGATTGTCGCTCTTGTGAACAGGGCCCTGCTACTCGGTTGTAGTCTTATGTATTACTTTCTAGTATGCGGCAGTTTTTTGTACCTGTCCTTTCTGATTTAGTAAGTGCTGCGATGTGCTGGCGCTGTATGAGATTATAATTCATAAAAATACAGGCATGTTACAAGCACTGGTGAAAGAAAATAAAAATGAGGCTCCGAGCTTGCGAGCATGAAATTCGCATGCAGATTGGACACAGGCATCCTGATTCGGGGGCGTCTACATTGACAATCATATGTTTTTTGGATGCGCTGCCACGTACCAGTTTGCAGATTTTTTAACACCCAAAATTCGCAACAAGCTGCGTTTTGGGAGCACATGACAAATCCTGATGCATCCTGATCCTGATGCAATTGCAGGTCCATGCGTCCCTATGTTAAGTGTAGAGATGCATCTGGATCAGGATTGCTACACATCGCACCGTACCAAAGCGCTAGTGTGAAAGCAGAGCCACTGGTGCAGCCCCTAACCAGGAGCCCCCATGTTATATACAGGCCCCCAATCCACGTTATTACCATTAGCACACTATAACATACGGCACAGCATGCAGAGTCTCCATTATTGCCCAGCCACGTAGTATATTGCCCAGCCACGTAGTATATTGCCCAGCCACGTAGTATATTGCCCAGCCATGTAGTATATTGCCCAGCCACGTAGTATATTGCCCAGCCACGTAGTATATTGCACAGCCACGTAGTATATTGCCCAGCGACGTAGTATATTGCCCAGTGACGTAGTATATTGCCCAGTCACGTAGTATATTGCCCAGTCACGTAGTATATTGCCCAGTCACGTAGTATATAGCAGAGCCACATAGTATATTGCCCAGCCACGTAGTATATTGCCCAGCCACGTAGTATATTGCCCAGTCACGTAGTATATTGGCCAGCCTCGTACTATATTGCCCAGTCACGTAGTATATAGCAGAGCCACATAGTATATAGCAGAGGCACGTAGTATATTGTGCAGCCACATAGTATATTGCCCAGCCACGTAGTATATTGCCCAGTCACGTACTATATTGTGCAGCCACATAGTGTATTGCCCAGGCACATAGTATATAGCAGAGCCACATAGTATATAGCAGAGCCACGTAGTATATTGCCCAGTGACGTAGTATATTGGCCAGTCATGTAGTATATTGCCCAGCCACATAGTATATTGCCCAGTCACGTAGTATATTGCCCAGCCACGTAGTATATTGCCCAGCCACGTAGTATATTGCCCAGTCACGTACTATATTGTGCAGCCACATAGTATATTGCCCAGGCACATAGTATATAGCAGAGCCACATAGTATATAGCAGAGGCACGTAGTATATTGTGCAGCCACATAGTATATAGCAGAGCCACGTAGTATATTGCCCAGCCACGTAGTATATTGCCCAGCCACGTAGTATATTGCCCAGCGACGTAGTATATTGCCCAGCCACGTAGTATATTGCCCAGCCACGTAGTATATTGCCCAGCCACGTAGTATATTGCCCAGCCACGTACTATATTGCCCAGCCACGTAGTATATTTCCCAGTCACGTACTATATTGTGCAGCCACATAGTATATTGCCCAGGCACATAGTATACAGGAGAGACACAAAGTATATAGCAGAGCCACATAGTATATTGCCCAACCACATAGTATATAGCAGAGCCACGTAGTATATTGCCCAGCCACATAGTATATAGCAGAGCCACGTAGTATATTGCCCAGCCACATAGTATATTGCCCAGCCACATAGTATATTTCACAGCGACGGAGTATACACCACAGAGCCACGTAGTATATAGACTTAAAAAATAAAATAAACATATACTCACCTTCCGAAGGCCCGTTGAAGTCCTGCTATACTCAAAATCCGCCGCCTTTCCCGCTCCTCGCCACGCTCCCGGGATCACTCCATTGCAAGCGGCAGCTTCCGGTCCCAGGACTGGTGTGAGCAGGACCTATGATGACGTCGCGGTCATGTGACCGTGACGTCACTGCAGGTCCTTGTCGCACATCAGCCCTGGGACAGGAAGCTGCCGTTTGCAATGGAGCGGTCCCGGGAGTGTGGCGAGGAGCGGGAAAGGCGGCGGAGGGTGAGTATAGCAGGTTTTTGTTTTTTTTTAAATTATTTTTAACATTACATTTTTAATATGGATGCTGCATAGGCAGCATCAATAGTAAATAGTTGGGGACACACAGGGTGCGTTACACCGCGGGCCGTTACCGCTGCCATTAACCCTGTGTGAGCGGTGAGTGGAGGGGATTACGGAGCGGGCGCCGGGCAGTGAGTGCAGGGGAGTAGGGGAGGGACTAATCGGACTGTGCCCGTCGCTGATTGGTCGCGGCAGCCATGACAGGCAGCTGCCAAGACCAATCAGCGAACGAATAACCGTGACAGAAGGACAGACAGACGGAAGTGACCCTTAGACAAATATATATATATATATATATATATATATATATATATATATATACTAGCTGAAGAGCCCGGCGTTGCCTGGGCATAGTAAATATCTAAATATCTGTGGTTAGTTATAGCACCTCACTTCTCTTATTTTCCCATCACGCCTCTCATTTTCCCAATCACATCTTTCATTTTCCCCCTCACACCTCTCATTTTCTCCCTCATTCCTCTCATTCCCCCCTAACACTTGTCATTTCAACCTCAAATCTGTCATTTTCTGATCACTCCATTATTTTTCCTCACTCCTCTCATTTTGCACTCACACCTTTTCATTTTCACCTCACACCTCTCATTTTCACCTCATCACCTCAGTATATACATGTTTGTCATCTCCCTTATATATAGTATACATCTGTATGTCATCTCCTGTATATAGTATATACCTGTATGTCATCTCCCCTGTATATAGTATATACCTGCTGTGTGTCATCTCCCCTATATATAGTATATACCTGAATGTCATCTCCTTCTATATATAGTATATACCTGTGTGTCATCTCTCCTGTATATAGTATATATCTGTGTGTCATCTCCCCTGTATATAGTATATACCTGTGTGTCATCTCCTCCTGTATTAGACCTCGTTCACACGTTATTTGCTCAGTATTTTTACCTCAGTATTTGTAAGCTAAATTGGCAGCCTGATAAATCCCCAGCCAACAGGAAGCCCTCCCCCTGGCAGTATATATTAGCTCACACATACACATAATAGACAGGTCATGTGACTGACAGCTGCCGTATTTCCTATATGGTACATTTGTTGTAGTTTGTCTGCTTATTAATCAGATTTTTATTTTTGAAGGATAAGACCAGACTTGTGTGTGTTTTAGGGCGAGTTTCGTTTGTCAAGTTGTGTGTGTTGAGTTGCGTGTGGCGACATGCATGTAGCGACTTTTGTGAGATGAGTTTTGTGTGGCAACATGCGTGTAGCAACTTTTTGTGTGTCGAGTTGCATGTGACAGGTTAGTGTAGCAACTTGTGTGCAGCAAGTTTTGCGCATGGCGAGTTTTGCGCGTGGCGAGTTTTGTGTGGTGCCTTTTGAGTATGTGCAAGTTTTGTGAGGCAAATTTTGCATGTGTTGCAACTTTTGTGCATGTGGCAATTTTTCCGCGTGTGCAAGTTTTGCGTGTGGCGAGTTTTCCATGAGGTGAGTTTTGCACTTGTGGCGAGTTTTGCAAGAGCCTGGTTTTTGCATGTGGCGAGTTCTGCGCGTGGCGAGTTTTGAGCGGCGACTTTTGTGTTTCGACTTTTATGTGGCGAGGTTGGAGAATGTGTGCTGAGGGTAATATGTGTTCAAGCACGTGGTAGTGTGTGGCGCATTTTGTGTGTGTGTTCATATCCCCGTGTGTGGTGAGTATCCCATGTCGGGGCTCCACCTTAGCAACTGTACGGTATATACTCTTTGGCGCCATCGCTCTCACTCTTTACGTCCCCCTTGTTCACATCTGGCAGCTGTCAATTTGCCTTCAACACTTTTCCTTTCATTTTTTCCCATTATGTAGATAGGGGCAAAATTGTTTGGTGAATTGGAAAGCACGGGGTTAAAATTTCACCTCACAACATAGCCTATGACGCTCTCAGGGTCCGGACGTGTGACTGTGCAAAATTTTGTGGCTGTAGCTGCGACGCCTCCAACACTTTTCCTTTCACTTTTTTCCCCATTATGTAGATAGGGGCAAAATTGTTTGGTGAATTGGAACGCGCGGGGTTAAAATTTCACCTCACAATATAGCCTATGACGCTCTCAGGGTCCAGACGTGTGACTGTGCAAGATTTGGTGGCTGTAGTTTCGACGCCTCCAACACTTTTCCTTTCACTTTTTTCCCCATTATGTAGATAGGGGCAAAATTGTTTGGTGAATTGGAACGCGTGGGGTTAAAATTTCGCCTCACAACATAGCCTATGACGATCTCGGGGTCCAGATGTGTGACTGTGCAAAATTTTGTGGCTGTAGCTTCGACGCCTCCAACACTTTTCCTTTCACTTTTTTCCCCATTATGTAGATAGGGGCAAAATTGTTTGGTGAATTGGAACGCGCGGGGTTAAAATTTCACCTCACAATATAGCCTATGACGCTCTCAGGGTCCAGACGTGTGACTGTGCAAAATTTTGTGGCTGTAGCTGCGACGGTGCAGATGCCAATCCCGGACATACATACACACATACACACATTCAGCTTTATATATTAGATATATATATATTACACACACAGTATATAATGCCATGGATGAGGCCAGTAAAGTACCGTATATCTTTATTTGGGACTAAGGTGACTCAAATCCTGACTCCAGCACTGAAGGACGGTGTTACACTAATCCTTGCAGTCTGAGGGCACTTAAGGGTTAACAGTCCACAGCCACCTCTCTGCTCACTGCTCCTCCTACATGAGTCACAGTCACTTCACTACCCTGAGGGTATGTGCACACGTCTGGATTTTTAGCGTTTTTTTTGCGGAATTTCGCTATAAAAAAACGCTATAAATCCGGGAAAAAAACGCTAACATGCATCCTACTTTTAGAATGCATTCCGCATTTTTTGTGCATATGTTAGCGTTTTTTTCCACACAAAAAACGCATTCCGCAAAAAGAACGGACATGCTCATTCTTTTTGCGGATTTTTTGCGGATTCCATGTCAAAAAGGACATTCAGGAAAATAAAAAAAACGCAAAAAATCCACGCAAAAACCGCGCGAAAAAAAAACGCGAATTTCTGGCAGAATTCTCAGGATTTTGTCAGGAAAAAAACCTGACGTGTGCACATACCCTGAATCTGATAAGGTGCAGCCAAGAAAGAAAAAAAAAAAAAAAGACTCGGCTCACTCACACTGCAGAGCCGACTCCTTTCGTTCACAGCAGAGAGTCGGCTCTTTGTGTCGGCTCGTTCAGGAACGACACATCACTAGCGTATGGAGGTCAGTGATTTCAGGGTGAAGAAATGCTGCTTGCTGCTCGCTATTGGGGAGAGGCCCTGTGGTGGGTGACCTGCTTGTCCGTGTGGGGGGGGGCACCGCTGCTGCTGGCTGCTGTGGGGGACCCCTGTTGTGTGCTTTTTGGGGGGGGCACCGCTGCTGTGGGGGACCCCTGTTGTGTGCTTTTTTGGGGGGGCACCGCTGCTGCTGTGGGGGCCCCTGTGGTGGGCTTTTTGGGGGGGCACCGCTGCTGCTGTGGGGGACACCTGTGCTGGGCTTTTTTTTTGGGGGGGGGGCAATGCTGCTGCTGGCTGCTGTGGGGAACCCCTGTGGTGGGCTTTTGGGGGGGGGCACCGCTGCTGTGGTGGACCCCTGTGGTGGGCTTTTGGGGGGGGGGCACCGCTGCTGCTGCTGTGGGGGACCTCTGGTGGGCTTTTTGGGGGTGACCTGCTGCTAATGGGGTGACCCCTATGGTGGGACCCCTGTGGTGTGATTTGAGGGACTACTTTTAGTGGGGGCGACCTGCTAGTGGGGGGGGTGACCTGCTAATGGCTATTGATGGGGCCCCTGTGGTGGGGTTTGGGGGTGACCTGCTGCTTACAGGGTGGACCACATTTAGTGGGGGCGACCTGCTGCTGGATATTGGGGGGACCCCTGTGGTGGGGCTTGAGGGCGGCATGCTTGTGGTCGGGTTTTGGGGGGCGGGACCTGCTGTCTATGTGGGGGGACCCCTGTGGTGGGATTTGAGGGTGACCTGCTTGTGGTGGGATTTGAGTGCGATCTGCTTGTGGGATGTGGGGGTTTGTGCTGGGTGGGGGGGTCCACATCTGGGGGGTTTGTGCTGGGTGGGGGGGTCCGCTTCTGATGGGGGTTTGTGCTGGGTGAAGGGGGGGTCCGCTTCCGATGGGGATTTACTCTTGGGGGAGGGAATGTCATATGGGGATTTATGCTTGGGGGGGGAGGGAATGTATGGTGGGCTTTGGATTTATCCTGTGCGGTCCTCTGGTTAATGTGAGGTGGAGGTTTCTGACTGGGGGAGCCAGGTTATGCTGTGTGGCCCTCTGGTTAATATGGGGGGGGGGGGCGCTAATGCTTCATTGGGGTACACAAAAAAACATGGGTGTATGCTGCTTATGCTATGCCCAAAGAAGGGCACGAAGCTAATCCGTTTTAGCTTAATGTCAGTAGGAGGCAGACATGGGTCTGGACCGCCCAGCCCAGTTTCTGCCTTAGGTTTTGTTTTTTATTAACGATTTTCCTTTTTTCTTTTTCCAGATACGGCTTTTGAGGGCGACAGTGGAATTGTCACTCTAATCTCCCACCTACAATTGTCACTACCATATCATCTGTGGTCAACGAGGCAAGGCCCTAACACATCAAGAGTGTTTCGGGTTCCCCGGAGGACGGTCCATGCCGCGAATCCCCCTACCCTCTCGCCCTTCCCCCAACCACCCCCCCCCCCCCCCCCCCCCCCCGAGCCAGATAGAGTAGGGAGGGAAGACGAATTCGTTATGTGCCAGCCGCCGAAAAGTCTTCGTCCAGGTTATTCTATGCCCATCTTCATCATCGGACTGCGAAGAAGGATTTGTGATCTTAAGGACAGGTGTATCCTACTAGGCAGTGAGGGGGCTACTTTAAAAAAAAAAAAAAAAAAAGACAGGACAAATATGTCCTAGTTTTCCCCTGAGCAATATGGACGTCTCCTAGGGAAGACTTCCTATTCACGCAGCCTCCATGTTTTCCAGAGGCTCCTGTGACCCTGCTCTTAAAATATCCAGACTTCAGTCTAGGCCTTCTCTGGTGGCCGGTCCACACTGCCAGCGCCCGGAACAATTTTGCATGCCGACTTTCTAGTGCGTCCTAGTAAGCGCTGTCCTTCCATCGTGGTGCTGAAGCCGCCATTCATTTCTTCTCTCCAGCAGCGTTCACTGGAGAGAAGATATGAAAAATCTTTTTTTTTTTTGTGTTTACAAAAAAAAGATCCCTGTCCCCAACAAAAAAACGCTAGTGTGAAAGTAGCCTTAGACAGGTAAACCACTTTTGAAACAATGTTCACTTGTACAAGCACTTAACACCTTAGTGACGGGGCCAATTTTTTAAAATCTTACCAGTGGCGCTTTATATAGTAATAACTCTGGAATGCTTCAACATATCCCATTGACTTTGAGATTTTTTTTTCTTTCGTGACATATTAGACTTTATGATAATGGTAAACTTGGGTTGATATGTTTTGCTTTATTTTGTAAAAAAATCAGAAATGGTACAAATTTAAAAAAAATAGAAATTTTCACATTTTGAATGATTTTCCCTTTAAGGCCGGAATCACACTAGAGAGGAATATGGACGAGTGCTATGTGAGAAAAAAAAAAATCGCATAGCACTCGGACCAATGTTAATCTATTGGGCAGCTCCCATCAATTTTTTTTTTTTCACGGCCGTATTATATGTGCGAGTGAAATTGCAGTATGCTGCGATCTGCACCGTATATCAGCCGAGACTCGCCAATGAAAGTCTTTGTGCAAGAAAAACTCACACCACACGGGCCATCAGTGTGACTTGCGAGAAATATGCAACGGTGTCCTTTGAAAGGCTTGCAATTCAGGTGCAGTGTACAGTAAAATCACACTGACAGCTTACAATACTTACAAATAGTTAATTTGTCAGCTTCTGTCAAATCATTGCTGAAGCTGACAGGATAGGAGACATGGTTCACATACAGTAAACCATTGCAGAACGGTTAGATTTATATAGGTCAGTGATTAATACGGTTAATGTGTGTGTGTAAAATTTGGGACCTGTATTTAATAAAAATGTTTTCACTGAAAAAACTGGCGTGGGCTCCCACACAATTTTCTGTGCCACAGAGGGAAGCCAGTGACTGAGGACAGATATTATAGCCTAGAGAGGGACCATGGTTATTGCCACCCCAGAAAAGGTGCATCTGTAAGATGCGCCAATTCTGGCACTCAGCTTCTCTCTTCTCACTGCCCTGTAGCAGTGGCATATGGGGTAATAAGGGGGTAATGTCACCTTTTGTATTGTAAGGTGACATTAGGCCAGCTCAGTAATGCAGAGGTGTCTGATAGATGCCTCTCCATTACTAACCTGTGGGCTTGATGTTACTTGACAATAAAAAGGTGACGTCAACACCACAAATATGAACCCCACTGCTAAAGGGCAAGTGGGAAGAGCAAGGCTAAGTGCCAGAATTGGCACATCTATAAGATGCGCCATCTCTGGGATGGTTGAGAGCTGATGGTTTTTAGCCTGTGGGGCTGCCAATATCCATGGCCTCTTCACAGGCTATTAATATCAACCTACAGCTTTTATAGGGGGACCCCATGTCAATATTTTGTGTCCCACTGTAAAATAGCCAGTAAAGGCTAAGCAAACAGCTGTGAGCTGATATTAATAGCCTGGGAACCTTTATGGTTATTGGCTCCTTTCCAGAATATTAACATCAGCTGTCAGCTTTCCCCTCTGCTGGTTATGAAAATTATGCGGGAGCCCATGCTGGTTTTTTTATTTTTTGAAAAATACATTACATTTCAAGCAGGTTTCTTAGTTGATTTTTTTTTTTTACAGCATATGTAGGTTAATTATGTTAATGCTCCTACATGGGTGTGTGTGTGTGTGTCTTTAGTTAATATTAATGAGGGTATCTTGTGAAGAGGAATAAGGAAAATGCATCACAATTCCTCTTTTTTTTTAAATATATCTTTAGCGCTATGGATTTACAAAAACACATCAAATCCGCATAAAAAAAGTGCAGAAATTTCCTCAAGCAAGTCTGCAACGTGCGCACATATCTATATAAACATGACAAACAATCATGGTAGATAAATATTTTTTGAAAATTGTATAACACCATTTATAATTTTTTTTTTTTAAAATACCATGAAATTAATAGGACTTATAATATATGTACTACATAGATCAGGACAAAAACGATGATCACAAGGCCATTATTGAATAATAAAATACAAATATTTATTGAAAAGCATCATTTTAACCCCTTAGCGACCGCCGATACGCCTTTTAACGGCGGCCGCTAAGGGTACTTAGGTTAATTAACGGCGCTGTGGAAAAAGTAAATAGCGCCCCCCAGAGTCCGATTTTCTCCAGACCCGAGAGAACATGATTCGGGGGGGTTTTTACCGACCCCCCCATTTGCGATCGCCGGTAATTAACCGTTTACCGGCGATCGCAAAAAAAAAAAAAACGCGATCTTTTTAATTTCTCTGTCCTCCGATGTGATCGCACATCGGAGGACAGAGAAAAGGGGTCCCAGGTAGCCCCCCAATACTTACCTGTCTCCCCCGGTGCTCCTCGTGTCTCCCGGTGGGCGCCGCCATCTTCAAAATGGCGGGCGCATGCGCAGTGCGCCCGCCGGCCGGCCCCGGGAGAGTCTTTGGGGTCTCGGCTGCCGGGGGTAGCCGAGACCCCAAAGAACATGATCGGGGTCGGTTTTACCGACCCCTGTTTTGCGATCGCCGGTAATTAACTGTTTACCGGCGACCGCAAAAAAAAAAAAAAAGTAAAGTGTAATTCTCTGTCCTCTGATGTGATCGCACATCAGAGGACAGAGAAATAGGGGGATTCGGGGACCCTATCATACTTACCTGTGTCCCTGGGTCTTCCTGCTGCTCCTCCTGGCCGCCAGCGAAAAGAACATGGCGGGCGCATGCGCAGTGCGCCCGCCATCTGTCTCCATCTGCCGGCTGGCAGGAGAACAGCAGTTGGGGCTAAAATTAGGGTTAGGGTTACGGCTAGGGTTAGGGCTAGGGTTAAAGTTAGGGCTAGGGTTGGGGCTAAAGTTAGGGTTAGAGTTGGGATTAGGGTTAGGGTTTGGATTAGGGTTGGCATTAGGGTTACGTTTGGGATTAGGGTTAGGTTTGGCATTAGGGTTAAGGTTAGGGTTGTGATTAGGGGTGTATTGGGATTAGGGTTAGGTTTGAGGTTAGGGTTGAGATTAGGATTAGGTGTGTGTTGGATTTAGGGTTTTGATTAGGGTTATGGTTGGCATTAGGGTAAGGGTTGTGATTATCGTTAGGGTTAGTGATTAGGATTATGGATCGGGTTGGGATTAGGGATGTGTTGGGGTTAGGGTTGGAGCTAGAATTGGGGGGTTTCCACTGTTTAGGTACATCAGGGGGTCTCCAAACACGACAGCCAATTTTGCGCTCAAAAAGTCAAATGGTGCTCCCTCCCTTCTGAGCTCTGCTATGCGCCCAGTGAGTTACCCCCACATATGGGGCATCAGCGTACTCGGGATAAATTGGACAACAACTTCTGGCGTCCAATTTCTCCTGTTACCCTTGTGAAAATAAAAACTTGGGGGCTACAAAAAATATTTTCTGGAAAAAAAAATATTTTTTATTTTTATGACTCTGCATTATAAACTTCTGTGAAGCTCTTGGCCATTAAAAGTTCTCACCACACATCTATATAAGTTCCTTGGGGGGTCTAGTTTCCAAAACGGGGTCACTTGTGGGGGGTTACTACTGTTTAGGTACATCAGGGGCTCTGCAAACGCAACATAACGCCCACAGACCATTCTTTCTAAGTCAGCATTTGAAAACGGCGCTCCTTCCCTTCCGAGCTCTGCCGTGCGCTCAAACAGTGGTTTACCCCCACATATGGGGTATCAGCGTACTCAGGATAAATTGGACAACAACTTTAGTGGTCCAATTTCTCCTGTTACCCTTGTGAAAATAAAAACTTGGGGGCTACAATATCTTTTTTGTGGAAAAAAAAATATTTTTTATTTTCACGACTCTGCATTATAAACTTCTGTGAAGCACATGGGGGTTCAAAGTGCTCACCACACATCTAGATAAGTTCCTTAAGGGGTCTAGTTTCCAAAATGGTGTCACTTGTGGGGGGTTTCCACTGTTTAGGCACATCAGGGGCTCTCCAAATGCGACATGGCGTCCAATCTCAATTCCAGCCAATTCTACATTGAAAAAGTAAAACGGCACTCCTTCTCTTCCAAGCTCTGCGGTGCGCCCAAACAGTGGTTTACCCCCACATATTGGGTTTCGACGTACTCAGGAGAAATTGCACAACAACTTTTGTGGTCTAATTTCTCCTGTTACCCTTGTGAAAATAAGAATTTGTGGGCGAAAAAATCATTTTTGTGTAAACAAAAGCGATTTTTTTATTTTCACGGCTCTACGTTAAAAACTTCTGTGAAGCACTTGGGGGTTCAAAGTGCTCACCACACATCTAGATAAGTTCCTTAAGGGGTCTAGTTTCCAAAATGGTGTCACTTGTGGGGGGTTTCCACTGTTTAGGCACATCAGGGGCTCTCTAAACGTGACATGGCGTCTGATCTCAATTCCAGCCAATTCTGCATTGAAAAAGTCAAACGGCGCTCCTTCACTTCCAAGTTCTGCGGTGCGCCCAAAAAGTGGTTTACCCCCACATATGGGGTATTGGCGTATTCAGGAGAAATTGCATAACAAAATTTATGGTTACATTTCTGTTTTTACACTTGTGAAAATAAAAAAAATGGTTCTGAATTAGGATGTTTTCAAAAAAAAAAAAGTTAAATGTTCATTTTTTCCTTCCACATTGTTTCAGTTCCTGTGAAGCCCGTAAAGGGTTAATAAACTTCTTGAAAGTGGTTTTGAGAACCTTGAGGGGTGTAGTTTTTAGAATGGTTTCACACTTTGTTATTTTCTATCATATAGACCCCTCAAAATGACTTCAAATGTGATGTCCCTAAAAAAAAAATGTGTTGTTAAAATGAGAAATTGCTGGTTAACTTTTAACCCTTATAACTCCCTAACAAAAAAAATTTTGTTTTCAAAATTGTGCTGATGTAAAGTAGACATGTGGGAAATGTTATTTATTAACTATTTTTCATGACATATCTCTCTGATTTAAGGGCATAAAAATACAAAGTTTGAAAATTGCAAAATTTTAAAAATTTTCGCCATATTTCCGTTTTTTTCATAAATAATCGCAAGTAATATCGAAGAAATGTTACCACTAACATGAAGTACAATATGTCACGAAAAAACAATCTCAGAATCAGCGGGATCCGTTGAAGCGTTCCAGAGTTATAACCTCATAAAGTGACAGTGGTCAGAATTGTAAAAATTGGCTCGGTCATTAAGTACCAAATTGGCTCTGTCAATAAGGGGTTAAAACCACATTACCTAGGTAAAACAGAGAAACAAACCTCCCGCTCATCAGTCACCCATAAACAACACGCTGCTATGGATGACACAAGGCTAATATACATAAATCAACCAGGGTGGGTGGCTAATAGTAAATACATAAATAATACCCAGGAGGAAAGATCAAACAAACAGTTAATCTACGTAGTTGCAAAATATCTCATAGTTGTGCCAAAAATCCAACTCCTAATATATAACTGACATGTTGTTCACTCCACCCACCCCCGGCTGCATCCTACCACTAAGGGTACTATACCCTTCAATGAGACCATGATCAGATAAAACGATTCTGGTAAAATTACCTTAAGAGAACCGTGGTAGATATAACCACTGACATTCACAGCAGCGCGTCCGCCCCGACGCACTTTTCGGACTCCTTTCTCAGGCCCCCCAAAAATGGTAGTTACTTACCGATAACGGTATTTCTCTGATCCCATGATGGCACCACGGAGAGAGGGCTCCTTCCCCAGGGACAGGAAACCTACAGGTGAAAAAGGGCGTACCTCTCTCCCACATCAGTTGGATTACAGAGCCTTATACAGAACTTCAGCTGCAACTCAATATTTGCACAAATTAAACTTAACCAATTTAATTTTACAGAGGCACCGTGACTAAAATTAATTACTAGTACATTACGATGTGCACACCTGTGTGTGAAAAGGGAGGGAATATACGGGTGCCATCATGGGATCAGAGAAATACCGTTATCGGTAAGTAACTACCATTTTCTCTATCCCCATGATGGCACCACGGAGAGATTTGCATAGATAGAACTCTTAGGGAGGGACCACTGCCTCTAGAACCCTTCGCCCAAAGGTAGGATCAGAGGAGGTCAAGTCTAAACGGTAATGTTTGAAAAATGTAGACTGGGAAGACCAAGTGGCCGCTCTACATATCTGTTGTATTGAAGCGCCAGCTCTCTCCGCCCAGGATGATGCCACTGCTCTGGTCGAATGAGCCTTTATATTCTCCGGGATGGCTGTCCCGCAGGATGAGTAGGATAGGGCGATGGCGTCTCTTATCCATCTCGCTAAGGTGGCTTTCGATGCTTTTTGTCCCTTCCGTGGACCCTGGAAGCAGACAAACAGAGCCCTATCCTTCCTGCACTCCCTAGTGGCTGATAGATATTGGACCAGACATCTTTTTACGTCTAGGGTATGCAGTGTTTTTTCCTCCTCATTTTTAGGGTTGGGACAAAAGGAGGGCAAAGAAATCTCTTGCGTTCTGTGAAATTGTGACGCTATTTTAGGGAGATAAGCCGGGTCAGTTTTTAGAATAACTCTGTCCTCGAGTATCTGAGTAAAGGGTGGGCATGCAGATAACGCTTGCATATCGCTGACGCGGCGGGCCGAGGTTAGGGCCACTAGGAGTGTGGTTTTTAGAGATAAGATCTTTAAGGGAACTTCTGCCAGGGATTCAAAGGGAGGTTTGGTTAGGGCATTTAATACGAGGTTTAGATCCCACGGAGGAGAATTGTGGAGGGGAATAGGCCTGGATCTACTTGAGGCTTTAATAAATCGCATGACCCAGCGATTTCTGGCCAAATCATAATTATACAGTGCTCCCAAGGCTGCTACCTGAACCTTTAGAGTATTTGTAGCCAAACCTCTTTCCAAACCTTTCTGTAGGAACTCAAGGATTTTCTCTCTTGGGATCTCCCCAGACGGGTCTGCGCCCGATACCGACATAAATTTTTTCCACACTTTCCCATATACTTTGGTGGTTACGAGTTTTCTACTCTGCAATAGAGTGGACACTAGACTGGGTGAGAACCCTTTATCCCTTAGAAGCCTCCTTTCAAAAGCCAGGCTGTCATGTGTAGATTCTTTACATTGGGGTGGAATACCGGACCCTGGGATAAAAGTTTCGGAGTGTCTGGTAGAACCCATGGGCTCGATATGGACATTTTTCTTAGCTAAGAAAACCATATTCTGCGGGGCCAGAATGGAGCTATTACTATCACTGTTGCTCCCTCCTCCCGAATTTTCCTCAACACTAAGGGGATGAGAGATATCGGAGGAAACGCGTAGGCGAGGTGATAGTTCCAGGGAATTGTTAGGGCGTCTAGAGCTACTGGGCCCCCCCGGGGATCGATTGAGCAGAATGTTTTTACTTTGTGGTTTTGGCTGTTCGCGAATAGGTCTATCTCTGGCAGACCCCAGAGATTCACAATTTGGTTGAATACCGTCTGGTTTAGTTCCCACTCCCCCTGCTTTAAGCATGTTCTGCTCAGGAAGTCTGCAGTTTGGTTTTCTGAGCCTTTTAAGTGGAGAGCTGTCAAGGACTTTAGACTGTATTCCGCTATGTGGAAGATGGATTGGGTTACCTCCATCAATGCTCGACACCTGGTGCCCCCTTGGTGGTTTAGATATGCCACCACTACTTGGTTGTCCGAAAAGACTTTTACGTGATGGGAGTGAAGGAGATTTAAAAATTGCGTTAGGGCCAGTTTTACCGCTAACAGTTCTTTCATGTTTGAAGAAGCTAGCTCTTGACTTTTGCTCCAATTCCCCTGCACCACTTGATCGTCTATATGTGCTCCCCACCCCCAGGGGCTTGCATCCGTCGTTAGGATTTTCTCCGTCGGTAGTGCCCAAGGAACTCCCTTGGTTAAATTCCCTGGGTCTGCCCACCATACTAGGGAGTGTATCGTGTTTGATGAGATACTTAATTGCCCGTCTAAATTTCCGAGCAGAGATATGCCTGAATCTAAAGTCTCACATTGTAGGTCCCGGGAATGGCATTGTGCCCACTGCACGGCCGGGATACAGGCAGTCATAGAGCCCAGCAGGGACATTGCTTTCCTCAGAGTAGTGACTGGGGATACCGTCAACTGAGACACTGCCTGTGTCATTTTTTGAATCTTCCCCTGAGGAAGGTAACACTTCTGCGTGATCGAGTCTAGGACTATCCCTAAGTACTCCTGTACCTGGGATGGCACTATTTTGGATTTGGGTATGTTCAGCAGCCAGCCTAGACTCGACAGTGAAGCCATGACCAGATCCAACTGTTGTTTGCAATGTTGGAATGAGGTCCCTACCACGAGGAGGTCGTCCAGATAGGGAACTATTAGGACATTCTGTTACCGTATGTGGGCCATCACTTCTGACATTATTTTCGTGAATACCCGAGGAGCGACGGCTATCCCGAAGGGGAGAGCCCGGAATTGGTAGTGTTTTACTTCCCCCTGGATATTCACTGCCAGTCTGAGATATTTTTGATGATCTCTGTGGATGGGCACATGATAATATGCGTCTCGTAGGTCTAGAACAGTCATGAAACACAAGGGAAAGAGTATTTTCACGCAAGATTTTATTGTCTCCATTTTGAAATGTTAAATGTCTAGGAAACTGTTTAATCTTTTTAGATTTATGATCGCTCTGTACGATCCGTCCGGTTTCCTGTGGAGGAAGAGGGGAGAGTAGAAGCCCGTGCCTCTTTCCTGGTATGGGACTTCTTGCAATACTCCTTCCTGGATTAAGTTCAGAATTTCCTCCTGGAGGGCTGACTGTTCATGTGACTGTTTCTGAGGTGTTACCATGAAGGAATTGCCGGGAGGGATACGGAATTTGAGTCTGAGACCTTCTCGTATTATACCTAGTATCCAAGGACTGTTTGAAATTTTTTCCCAGGCTGGAAGAAACCCGGCAAGTCTCCCTCCGGCCCGGGGAGTACCTTCATTGTGATTTTTTTACTATCCGGAGGGGGAGGGTTTGTTGAACAAGAAGCCTCTGTTTTTATTCCTTCTGTCTTCCCATCCATCTTTGTTTCCTTTGGGGGGTCTTCTCCACATAAACTTCCTGTTCCGAAAGGAACGCTTATAAGACTGGTTTGGGAACCCTGGGAAAGATTTCTTCTTGTCCCCCGCTTTTTCAAGGATGTCGTCCAACGTTCACCCAAACAGAAATTCACCTTCGCATGGTATTGAGCATAGTTTGGTCTTTTGGTCCCCCGGCCAGCACTTTAGCCATAGGGCACGTCTCGCGGCGTTTGAGAAGGAGGCCGACCTGGCTGCTAATCTAGCCGAATCTACTGATGCGTCGGCCAAGAAGGCCGCTGCACCCTTCATTACGGACACTGACTTTTTGGATCGTCTCTCTTGAGACTTTTTCCTTTAGTTGGGAATCCAAGTGCTCAAGCCATACCATTAAGGCGCGGGCCGTGCAAGTGGCCGCGATGGCTGGTTTTAGACCACCTCCTGCTGCTTCCCAGGAATTTCTTAAGAAAGCGTCAGCTTTTTTGTCCATCGGGTCCTTCAGGGTACCCATGTCCTCGAAGGGCAGGGCGAATTTTTTTAGAGGCCTTTGCTATGGCCACATCCAATTTTGGTGCCTTACTCCAGGATGAGCAGGCTGGGTCATCATACGGGTATTTTCTCTTGGGGGTCAAGAGAACTTTTTTATCCGTTTTTTTCTATTCTTTTTTGATCAAAGAGTGAATTTTCTCGTTTATCGGGAATACTCTTCTTTTCTTTTGTTCCAATCCGCTGAACATGATGTCCTGTGCTGTTCTTTTAGGGCTTTCGTCTACCAGACCCATGGTCGTTCTGATGGCCTTTACCAGTGCGTCTGTCTCTTCGATGGGGAAGCAACTGCGTCCCCCTTCTGAGGATAGCGACGAGGTCTCGGATGTTGAAGAATCGTTAGAATCAGATGTTTCACTTTCTGACTCGTCTACACTAGATTCAGGAGACTTGTGACTTGATCTGTGTTTTTTCTTTGGAGCTTTAATGCCTTTGAGGGCACTCTCCACCTGATTTTTTATTAGCAATTTTAGGTCTGATGCAAACGCCGGGGATTCCTCCTGAATTGTTTTGTCTATGCAAGGGCCGCATAGCTTTTTCTCCCAGGAGGAAGGTAGCTCTTCTAAACATATAGCACACACCTTGTGCTTTGATTTGGTTGTACATTTTCTTTCCTAGGTAAAAAAGTAACCCCGTATTACATTAGTACTTTAATGAAGATCACTCACCCCTGTGAATAAGAGATACCGTCTCTGGCCTGGGGACTATATCCACTGGATTCGTCACCGGTCGTGTAGTTTTCCCAGAGACCCGGCTGCTTTGTGACCCTGAGCGTCCACTGCTGCTGCGCTGCTGAGAGGAAGCGTTTCCCTTGCGCTGATGCTGTGAGCGCTGGTGCTGCTGTACCTGCACTTGCTCAGGAGACAATAGTACGCTCTCCTGCGCATCTTGCTGCTCTTTGTCACTCATAGTGGCCTCCACACTGCGTTTGGTGAAGAGGAGGTTTAATCCACACACCTTCCTGGAAGTGCCTCTTTTTAAATTTACCGCCGACGAAAGTGGCGATCTGCGCATGCGCACGCGCTACTTCCGGTTCAGAGCACGGGCGTCCCATAGGGAAGATATAATCGGGGACGCCCGTGCGCGCGCTCTAAGGTTCCGCCTGCTGTCTCTGCCCGCACCGCACGTCCGGTATGAGCGGCCGGCGTTCAGCGGTCCCATGTGCGCTCCAGCTTCTGCGCCTGGGACTTTATTGGTAGCGTAGCCGCCGCTACCTCCACGTGCTGTCAGCGGCACAGAGGCTGCATCGGTGATCGCCGTCACCTGCCTCCTTCCTCCCCCTTTTTTTTTTTTTTTTTACGTGGGGAAGGCAGGCTCGATCCTTCTTCACTGCCTCCCCTCACCACACTCACCCATAGGGCCCGCCGACCCCAGCGGTGGTGGTTCAGGGCCGGAGAAAAGGGGGGAGAAAACCTGCTGGATCCGGGCGTGACAGGGTGCCCCCTGCCAGGAACCGACCGGACCAGCCCCCTGGAATCCCACGAAGCGTCCTTCAGGTACATTGCTGTAGGTTCCCCGTCAGGGACAGGAAACCAACTGATGTGGGAGAGAGGTACGCCCTTTTTCACCTGTAGGTTTCCTGTCCCTGGGGGCAGACCCCTCTCTCCGTGGTGCCATCATGGGGATAGAGAAAACGTGTTAACTAAGTACCCTTTATTTTCTTGCACTATAGCCGTTGACTTACTACAGAGTATTCAATCATTGTTTCTGTCCCCTCCCCCATATAAAGTACGACCACTATCTATATGCTCTTATATACAGCATTCTAGAATGCTGTGTATATACAGTAGGCCCACTGCCTGTATACCCTTATATACAGCATTTTATAAAGCACAACCATTATCTGCATGCCCTTAGGATAGTGGCATATTAACCTTGCCTAGCCCTATCCAATGGGCTTCGCTAGTCTTTATCCAGGGCCTTCTCCTCTTCTATCACCGTCCTTCTTTCTTTGAGTCGATGACGCGTCCTATGTCATCCACACGGTGTCTTCCATCTCGCTCCTGTGCAAGCCCACTTTCTGCTCGTTGCAGTACTTTGCTTTGTGCTCGGCAGAGAAGTGTTCCTGCACAGAAGCGTGATGAGGGAGGTTGTGTGGATGATGTAGAACACATCATCCACGGGAAGGACTGCGCCGGATGAAGACCAGCGCCAAACATAACACCGGACCGCCCCGTAGGTGAGTATAAGAAGTTATTTACATTATGCACATTGGCTTAGGGACATACCGTATATACTCGAGTATAAGCCAACCCCCCTAATTTTGCCACAAAAAAACTGGGAAAACTTATTGACTCGAGTATAAGCCTAGGGTGGAAAATGCAGCAGCTACCGGTAAATTTCCAAAAATAAAAATAGATACCAATAAAAGTAAAATTAATTGAGACATCAGTAGGTTAAGTGTTTTTGAATATCCATATTGAATCAGGAGCCCCATATAATGTTCCATACAGTTCATGATGGCTCCATACAAAATACGCCCCATAAGATGCTCCATATTAAAATATGCCCCATATATTGCTGCACAAATGTTAATAATGGCCCCATGAGATGCTCCATAGAAACTTTTGCCCCATACAATAATGCTTAAAGTTGATGACCCCATAAGATGGTCCAAAGTTTTTGCCCCATATGATGCTCCACACATTATGCCCCATATGATGCTCCACACATTATGCCCCATAAGATGCTCCACATATTATGCCCCATATGCTGTTGCTGCGATTAAAATAAAAAAATCACATACTCACCTCTCTTCGCTCAGTCCCCCGGCACTTGCGATAGTCATCTTCCACCGCTGCGCGCTGCTCTGTCTTCCATCCTCTGCACTGACTTCAGGCAGAGGGCGGCGCGCACACTAACTACGTCATCGCGCCCTCTGACCTAACCAGTCACAGCCAGAGGACAGAAGACAGAGCGGCCCGCAGTGGTGGAAAGGGGAGAGGTGAATATTGCGCAATGCTCACCTCCCCGTCATACTCACCTGCTCCCGGCACGGTCCCTGGCAGCTTCTCACTGTCAGATGGTCTCCGGGAGCCGGCAGCGTGTTCCTATGTTCAGCGGTCACGTACAGCTCATTAAAGTAATGAATATGCGTCCATATTCATTACTTTAATGAGTGGTACCACGTGACCGCTGAACAAAGGAAGAGCTGCCTGGAGACCATCGGACATGCAGGGACCGCACCAGGAGCAGGTGAGTATGTGACAGCCGCAGCTCCCCCGCCGACCCCCTGCCGACAATGACTCGAGTATAAGCCAAGAGGGTCACTTTCAGCCCAAAAAGGTGGGCTGAAAGTCTCGGCTTATACTCGAGTATATACGGTATGTACAGCACTCTAGAAGGGTGTGTATAAGGGCATATAGGTGCTGGTGGTACTATATATGGGGAAAACCTTTTGACAGGTTCCCTTTAAGAAACCTATGGAACTAGGTTAAAATTGGAATTTTTTGGATGGTGAAAAACTTGTAGCTTAAATATTGATGATGGCTGAACTGCAGGTGGTCTGTGTCGCTTCATAAGTTTAAGGCCGGGGTCACACTAGCGTAGAATACGGACAAGCGCTATGTGAGAAAACATCGCATGGCACTCGGACCAGTGTTAATCTATGGGGCAGATCACATCTGTGGCTATTTTTTCATGCCGAATCAGCATACGAGAACAATCGCAGCATATATACCTGACAGGGGCCCATACATTCTGATATCATCAGTAATATATACCTGACAGGAGCCCGTACATTCTGATACCATCAGTAATATATACCTGACAGGGGCCCGTACATTCTGATATCATCACTAATATATACCTGACAGCAGCCCGTACATTCTGATATCATCAGTAATATATACCTGACAGGAGCCTGTACAGTCTGTATCTACAATAATATATACCTGACAGGAGCTCGTACAGTCTGTATCTACAATAATATATACCTGACAGGAGCCTGTACAGTCTGTATCTAGAATAATATATACCTGACAGGAGCCCGTACAGTCTATATCTACAATAATATACACCTGACAGGAGCCCGTACAGTCTATATCTACAATAATATATACCTGACAGGAGCCCGTACAGTCTATATCTACAATAATATATACCTGACAGGAGCCTGTACAGTCTGTATCTACAATAATATATACCTGACAGGAGCCTGTACAGTCTGTATCTACAATAATATATACCTGACAGGAGCTCGTACAGTCTGTATCTACAATAATATATACCTGACAGGAGCCCGTACAGTCTATATCTACAATATATACCTGACAGGAGCCCATACAGTCTATTTCTACAATATATACCTGACAGGAGCCTGTACAGTCTGTATCTACAATCATATATACCTGACAGGAGCCCGTACAGTCTGTATCTACAATAATATATACCTGACAGGAGCCCGTACAGTCTATATCTACAATATATACCTGACAGGAGCCCGTACAGTCTATTTCTACAATATATACCTGACAGGAGCCCGTACAGTCTATATCTACAATAATATATACCTGACAGGAGCCTGTACAGTCTGTATCTACAATAATATATACCTGACAGGAGCCCGTACAGTCTATATCTAGAATAATATATACCTGACAGGAGCCCGTACAGTCTATATCTACAATAATATACACCTGACAGGAGCCCGTACAGTCTATATCTACAATAATATATACCTGACAGGAGCCCGTACAGTCTATATCTACAATAATATATACCTGACAGGAGCCTGTACAGTCTGTATCTACAATAATATATACCTGACAGGAGCCCGTACAGTCTATATCTACAATAATATACACCTGACAGGAGCCCGTACAGTCTATATCTACAATAATATATACCTGACAGGAGCCTGTACAGTCTGTATCTACAATACTATATACCTGACAGGAGCCCGTACAGTCTATATCTACAATACTATATACCTGAAGACACAAAAGCGCAGAGAGTTTAAAAAAATACTCTGTTGTAAAAAAAAAGTCACAGTAAATAAGCAAGTGCTAGTCAAAAAATGAAAAAATACAGGGTATTTAGTTAATACGTTTTTTTGCAAAAAAAGTATGTTAAGCTGCTCCACCAATCGCCAAGGTATACCCATAATAGAGAAGTCATGTCTAATGTATATAATCCCTATCTGATGTATTTAAAAACCTGATCATCTGTATAGTACCTGTATAAGCAGGGTTCAGAGGAGAAATATCCATGCAGTACTTGCAAGAGAACAATTATAAAACCAAAAAACACATGGGCTACTTGCACAGTGAACAAGTCTGTAGAAACCTGTTCACACCACCAAAGAACGTATTAACTAAATACCCTGTATTTTTTCATTTTTTGACAAGCACTTGCTTATTTACTGTGACTTTTTTACAAGAGTATTTTTTTACCTCTCTGTGCGCTTTTGTGTCTTCAAGTTCTTTGGTGGTGTGAACAGGTTTCTACAGACTTGTTCACTGTGCAAGTAGCCCATGTGTTTTTTGGTTTTTAATACTATATACCTGACAGGAGCCCGTACAGTCTAGTGTCTTCACCAGTGAGCTGACTACACTGTATGGGCTGCAGTCAGGACCTGGCAGGAGCCCATATATTCTGCTGGCTTTAATAATTTATACCTTGAAGGAGCACATACATTCTAGTGTCATGTATAGGCTGCAGTCAGGGCCAGCCAGGCATAAAGTCTGTTACCTTCAAGAATATATACCTGACTGCAGCCCATACACTCCAGGCTCAACCCACAGAAAACCCTTCACTTCCTGCAAGCTGCATTCTGCTCCTCCCCCCATGTGACTGATCACGACTGTGACATCATCACAGGTCCTGGAAGCAGAACTCTACAGGGTTCCAGAATAGAGGTTGTGTCTAGTTTGGAGTTGACTTTTCATTTTATCAGCTCCACTCTAGACAGCTCGCTCCTGAAGTGACTAGATGGCAGTGAATATTTTGTGGTCCTCAATCCACCAACTCCATTGTAGCTGATTCACCATTGAGCTGTCTAGATCGGAGTGGATTTTTGGAGGATCTCCTTGTAGCCTCCAATCTGTACATTTTGGTGCTGAGTAGGGTTGAGCGAAACGGATCGTTCATTTTCAAAAGTCGCGGACTTTTGGCACAGTCGGGTTTCATGAAACCCGACCCGATCCCTGTGTGGGGTCGGCCATGCGGTACGCGACTTTCGCGCCAAAGTCGCGTTTCAATGACGCGAAAAACGCCATTTCTCAGCCAATGAAGGAGGACGCAGAGTGTGGGCAGCATGATGACATAGGTCCTGGTCCCCACCATTTAAGAGAAGGGCATTGCAGTGATTGGCTTGCTGTCTGCGGCATCACAGGGGCTATAAAGAGGCGTTCCCGCCGACCGCCATCTTACTGCTGCTGATCTGAGCATAGGGAGAGGTTGCTGCCGCTTCGTCAGAAGCAGGGATAGCGTTAGGCAGGGTCCATTAACCCCCAAACCGCCTGTGCTGTAGCGATTTCCACTGTCCAACACCACCTTTTGTTTGCAGGGACAGTGGAAGCTACATTTTTTTCCCTCAGCGCTGTAGCTCATTGGGCTGCCCTAGAAGGCTCCCTGATAGCTGCATTGCTGTGTGTACGCCACTGTGCAAACCAACTGCTTTTTTCAAAGCACAAATCTTGTTCCTTCCTTTCTGCACAGCTATCTTGTTTGTTTGTCCACACTTTTTATTTAATTTGTGCAGCAGTCCACTCCTTGTTATTGCTGCCTGCCATACATTGCTGAGATAACAGCAGGGAGATAGTAATTGTAGGACAGTCCCTGTTTTTTTTTTTTTTTAATTCTCCCTGAAAAAAAATAGTGGGAGATTAATCTTGGCATTTCTGCTAGAGTGCCAGTCCTGTGTGTGCCATCTCTCTCCAATTTTGGGGCACAGAAAGCCTAGTGTGTAATACTGGGCCTGATTTCTTGGCAATTCTCCCTAACAAAAAAAAGTAGTGGGAGATTAAGATTGGCATTTCTGCTAGAGTGCCAGTCCTGTGTGTGCCATCTCTCTCCAATTTTGGGGCACAGAAAGCCTAGTGTGTAATACTGGGCCTGATTTCTTGGCAATTCTCCCTAACACAAAAAAGTAGTGGGAGATTAAGATTGGCATTTCTGCTAGAGTGCCAGTCCTGTGTGTGCCATCTCTCTCCAATTTTGGGGCACAGAAAGCCTAGTGTGTAATACTGGGCCTGATTTCTTGGCAATTCTCCCTAACAAAAAAAAGTAGTGGGAGATTAAGATTGGCATTTGTGCTTCTGTGCCAGTTGTGTGTGCCATCTCTCTCAAATTGTGGGCCACAGAAAGCCTAGTGTCTGGTTTGTTTTTTTTTTGGGGGGGGGGGGGAAGAGGGGTTTAAATTCTCCCTGAAAACAAATAAATAGTGGGAGATTAATATTGACATTTGTGCTTCTGTGCCAGTCGTGTGTGCCATCTCTCTCAAATTATGGGCCACAGAAAGCCTAGTGTCTGTTTTTTTTTTTTTTTTTTTTTGGGGGGGGGGGTTTAAATTCTCCCTGAAAACAAATAAATATTTGGAGATTAATATTGACATTTGTGCTTCTGTGCCAGTCGTGTGTGCCATCTCTCTCAAATTGTGGGCCACAGAAAACCGAGTGTGTAACATTGTGCCTGATTTTCCTTGCAGTCTCACCCACCTATAAAGGGATATCTAAATCCTACTAAAGTTTTAGTTCACCTTGTAAGTTGTTTTACAGTAACAAATACCGTTACTTTGGTTACGTTTTTAAAACAATGAAGAAGTCTGGTGGAAGAGGTCGCAGCCGTGGGCGTTCATTGCCAGCTGGTAATGATGGTAGTGGTGGTGGAGCGTCAGGTGGTCGTGGGAAAAACAATATAGCACCTAAGTCTCGAGCTGTGGAGCCAGGTTCGTCGTCTGGCTACACAAGGCCTCGAACGCTCCCTTTTCTGGGAGTAGGAAAACCGCTTTTAAAGCCGGAGCAGCAAGAGCAAGTTTTGGCTTTCCTTGCTGACTCAGCCCCTAGCTCTTTTGCCTCCTCTTCTGAAACTGGTAAATGTAAAAGCAGCGCGTCGTTAGTGGATGTTCACGCTCAGGGACAAGTCGCTCCATTGTCCTGTTCAGCAAAAACAACAACAGAGAAGGATGCGTCAGGCGACACAACGAGTTACTCCATGGAGCTCTTTACACATACCGTTCCTGGGTTAGAAAGTGAAACAGTTAACAGGCCATGCCCATTACAAGTTGAATCGGACATGGAGTGCACAGATGCACAGCCACAGCCAGATTACTATACTGTTCTTTTGACTCAGACCACCACATTGCCCTCGCAGTGTACTGATCCAGAATCAGACCCTGATGAGACACTGGTGCCCCGTCACAAACGCTATACCACCGGCTTACACGGTAACACAGACGAAGTAGCACATGAGATAAAAGAGGAGGTCATAGATGACCCAGTTGTTGACCCCGATTGGCAGCCATTGGGGGAACAGGGTGCAGGCGGCAGTAGTTCTGAAGCGGAGGAGGAGGGGCCGCAGCAGGCATCAACATCGCAACAGGTTCCATCTGCCGGGCCCGTATCTGGCCCAAAACGCGTGGCAAAGCCAAAACCAGTTGGAGGACAGCGTGGCCATCCGGTTAAAGAAGCTCAGTCTGCAATGGTTGAAAAGGTATCCGATGCTAGAAAAAGTGGAGTCTGGCATTTTTTTAAACAACATCCAATTGATCAGCGCAAAGTCATCTGTCAAAAATGTTCAACTACCTTAAGCAAAGGTCAGAATCTGAAAAGTCTAAATACAAGTTGCATGCATAGACATTTAACCACCATGCATTTGCAAGCCTGGACTAACTACCAAACGTCCCTTAAGGCTGTAGCACCCTCGGCCAATGAACCTAGTCAGCAACGCTACATCCCTTCCGTCACTGTAAGGCCACCATTTTCCGCACCACCTGCAGTATCTGTGCAGGTTTCGTTGCCAGGCGAAAGCAGTCAGGGTCAGGGAATCACCAGTTTCGTAGTAGGAAACACTGCATCTAGGGCACCGGCAAGAATACCGTCTCTCAGTCTGCCATGTCAACCGGCACCCCCGCTAGTTCCACGATCTCCAGCTCTCCAGTCCAGCTCACCCTACATGAGACTCTCGTTAGAAAAAGGAAGTACTCATCCTCGCATCCACGTACACAGGGTTTTAACGCCTACATAGCTAGACTAATCTCGTTAGAGATGATGCCCTACCAGTTAGTGGAAAGCGACGCTTTCAAACCCTGATGGACTACGCTGTACCACGCTACAAGCTACCCAGTCGACAATTTTCGAGAAAAGCCATCCCTGCCCTCCACCAGCATGTTAAAGAGCGCATCGTCCATGCACTCAGGCAATCTGTGAGTACAAAGGTGCACCTGACAACAGATGCATGGACCAGTAGGCATGGCCAGGGACATAACGTGTCCATCATAGCACACTGGGTGAATGTGGTGGATGCAGGGTCCACAGGGGACAGCAAGATTGGGACAGTTCTGCCTAGCCCACGGTCTAGGAAACAGTTGGCTGTAGGCGTTGGCCCCCCTCCTCCTCCTCCTGCAGAAGCGAGAGCTCGTCCACAGACCGCAGTCGCACAACCACTCCATCCGCAGCTGCCACTGTTGCACACCAGGTGTCACATTATGGGGCAGCTACTGCCAAGCGTCAGCAGGCTGTATTGGCTATGAAGTGTTTGGGCAACAACAGACACACCGCGGAAGTTCTGTCCGAGTTCTTGCTGAAAGAAACGCAGTCGTGGCTGGGCACTGTAGATCTTGAGGCAGGCAACGTAGTGAGTGATAACGGAAGAAATTTCATGGCTGCCATCGCCCTTTCCCAACTGAAACACATTCCTTGCCTGGCTCACACCTTAAACCTGGTGGTGCAGTGCTTCCTGAAAAGTTATCCGACCTGCTCCTCAAAGTGCGCAGACTTTGCTCGCATATCCGCCGTTCGCCCGTACACTCCAGCCGTATGCAGACCTATCAGCGGTCTTTGAACCTTCCCCAGCATCGCCTAATCATCGACGTTGCAACAAGGTGGAACTCAACACTGCACATGCTTCAGAGACTGTGCGAACAGAGGCGGGCTGTTATGTATTTGTGGGAGGATACACATACACGGGCAGGCAGTAGGATGGCAGACATGGAGTTGTCAGGTGTGCAGTGGTCAAAGGTACAAGACATGTGCCAAGTCCTTCAGTGCTTTGAGGAATGCACACGGCTGGTAAGTGCAGACAACACCATAATAAGCATGAGCATCCCCCTAATGCGTCTGCTGATGCAAAGTTTGACGCACATAAAGGAGCAGGCGTCTGCAGCAGAGGAAGAGGAAAGCCTTGATGACAGTCAGCCATTGTCTGATCAGGGCAGTGTACAGGATGAGGTAGCGGGTGAACAGGAGGAGGATGATGGGGATGAGTATTTTTTAAATGAGGAAGCTTTTCCGGGGCCACTGGAAATTGGTGGCGTGGCAAGGCCGGGTTCTCTTTTTTTGAGGGACACAAGTGACGTAGATTTGCCTGAAACTGACCCTCAACCCAGCACAACCGCAGATTTGACAACTGGAACTTTGGCCCACATGGCGGATTATGCCTTACGTATCCTCAAAAAGGACACACGCATTTCTAAAATGATGAACGATGACGATTACTGGTTGGCCTGCCTCCTTGATCCTCGCTATAAAGGCAAATTGCAAAATATTATGCCACATGAGAACTTGGAACTGATATTAGCAACCAAACAATCAACTCTTGTTGACCGTTTGCTTCAGGCATTCCCAGCACACAGCGCAGGTGATCGTTCTCACACGACCTGCAGGGGGCAGCAGACCAGAGGTGTTAGAGGTGCACAAATCAGAAGTGGCGTTGGACAGAGGGGTTTTCTGACCAGGTTGTGGAGTGATTTTGCTATGGCCGCAGACAGGACAGGTACTGCAGCATCAATTCAAAGTGACAGGAGACAACATTTGTCCAGTATGGTTACTAACTATTTTTCATCCCTTATCGATGTTCTCCCTCAACCATCATTCCCATTTGATTACTGGGCATCCAAATTACACACCTGGCCAGAATTGGCAGAATATGCATTGCAGGAGCTTGCTTGCCCAGCAGCTAGTGTGCTATCAGAAAGAGTATTCAGTGCTGCTGGTTCAATATTAACCGAAAAAAGGACTCGTCTGGCTACCCAAAATGTTGATGATCTAACCTTCATTAAAATGAACCACTCCTGGATTTCGAATTATTTTGCCCCACCTTTCCTGGCTGACACCTAGCTTTCCAATGAAAAGGTCTTGCTTGTGGACTGCTCTGACTGAGTTTTCCAATCTCGTAATTTGCAGCAGCTGTTTGTCCAGCATACGACATGTTTACACCTCCCTAAATGGCCAAACTCCCCCCACGGGGCCGTGGTCTCGCCACTTGGCGCAAGCACCCGTGAGAGTGCCGTTTGTCTGAAGAGGTGGGTGTGCACGCTTTTGGTTGACGGCACTGCCACTGGGTCCCTCATAGTACAATAAAGTGTCTCTGGCGGTGGCGGCGCGCAACCAACGTCAGACACACCGTTGTAACATGAGGGGCCCTGGGCCTGTACCGCCGGCCACAAGACAGTTCCCCCCCCCAGCTCAAACAGTGCTCTACGAGTTGCAAAATTATCTCTCACAGCTCCACCAATGTTTAGTCTATGCGCTGACATCCTTCAATGCCTGGCACTGACAATACCAATGTGTTGACATGTATGATGCTACTTAAAATAGTCATGGGCAGTGTCCTATATTTACACCAGTAAATACTTTGCGCCAAATTACTAGGTCTGAAACTCAGCAGAGGAGCCCACCCCTGTACCTAAGTATGCCACCCTTTTTTTTGTTTGTTTTGTTGTATTGCGAGACATTAACATCTATTTATTTTTTGGGAGTACTAACTGTCAGACACTCATTACAATCGGCCTCCGCTGACAACACCAATGCTGCCTGTGTACCCCTGCAAGATAATTCCAAGTGCATAGAGCCTACTTTTGTTATGTTAGGCCTACTAAGCCTGTCTGCGGTCCCTCCTTCCAATAGTCCTCCACTGACCACATCACTGCTGCCCGTGTACCCCTGGAACCTATTTTAAAGTGCCTACAGCCTACTTTTGTTATGTTAGGCCTACTAAGCCTGTCTGCGGTCCCTCCTTCCAATAGTCCTCCACTGACCAGACCACTGCTGCCCGTGTACCCCTGGAACCTATTTTAAAGTGCGTACAGCCTACTTTTGTTATGTTAGGCCTACTAAGCCTGTCTGCGGTCCCTCCTTCCAATAGTCCTCCACTGACCACACCACTGCTGCCCGTGTACCCCTGGAACCTATTTTAAAGTGCCTACAGCCTACTTTTGTTATGTTAGGCCTACTAAGCCTGTCTGCGGTCCCTCCTTCCAATAGTCCTCCACTGACCACACCACTGCTGCCCGTGTACCCCTGGAACCTATTTTAAAGTGCCTACAGCCTACTTTTGTTATGTTAGGCCTACTAAGCCTGTCTGCGGTCCCTCCTTCCAATAGTCCTCCACTGACCAGACCACTGCTGCCCGTGTACCCCTGGAACCTATTTTAAAGTGCCTACAGCCTACTTTTGTTATGTTAGGCCTACTAAGCCTGTCTGTGGTCCCTCCTTCCACTAGTCCTCCACTGACCAGACCACTGCTGCCCGTGTACCCCTGGAACCTATTTTAAAGTGCCTACAGCCTACTTTTGTTATGCTAGGCCTACTAAGCCTGTCTGCGGTCCCTCCTTCCAATAGTCCTCCACTGACCAGACCACTGCTGCCCGTGTACCCCTGGAACCTATTTTAAAGTGCCTACAGCCTACTTTTGTTATGTTACGCCTACTAAGCCTGTCTGTGGTCCCTCCTTCCACTAGTCCTCCACTGACCAGACCACTGCTGCCCGTGTACCCCTGGAACCTATTTTAAAGTGCCTACAGCCTACTTTTGTTATGTTAGGCCTACTAAGCCTGTCTGCGGTCCCTCCTTCCAATAGTCCTCCACTGACCAGACCACTGCTGCCCGTGTACCCCTGGAACCTATTTTAAAGTGCCTACAGCCTACTTTTGTTATGTTAGGCCTACTAAGCCTGTCTGCGGTCCCTCCTTCCAATAGTCCTCCACTGACCAGACCACTGCTGCCCGTGTACCCCTGGAACCTATTTTAAAGTGCCTACAGCCTACTTTTGTTATGTTAGGCCTACTAAGCCTGTCTGCAGTCCCTCCTTCCACTAGTCCTCCACTGACCAGACCACTGCTGCCCGTGTACCCCTGGAACCTATTTTAAAGTGCCTACAGCCTACTTTTGTTATGTTAGGCCTACTAAGCCTGTCTGCGGTCCCTCCTTCCAATAGTCCTCCACTGACCAGACCAATGCTGTCCGTGTACCCCTGGAACCTATTTTAACCCCTTCATGACCCAGCTTATTTTGACCTTAAAGACCTTGCCGTTTTTTGCAATTCTGACCAGTGTCCCTTTATGAGGTAATAACTCAGGAACGCTTCAACGGATCCTTGCGGTTCTGAGATTGTTTTTTCGTGACATATTGGGCTTCATGTTAGTGGTAAATTTAGGTCAATAAATTCTGCGTTTATTTGTGATAAAAACGGAAATTTGGCGAAAATTTTGAAAATTTCGCAATTTTCACATTTTGAATTTTTATTCTGTTAAACCAGAGAGTTATGTGACACAAAATAGTTAATAAATAACATTTCCCACATGTATACTTTACATCAGCACAATTTTGGAAACAAAATTTTTTTTTGCTAGGAAGTTATAAGGGTTAAAATTTGACCAACGATTTCTCATTTTTACAACGAAATTTACAAAACCATTTTTTTTAGGGACCACCTCACATTTGAAGTCAGATTGAGGGGTCTATATGGCTGAAAATACCCAAAAGTGACACCATTCTAAAAAATGCACCCCTCAAGGTACTCAAAACCACATTCAAGAAGTTTATTAACCCTTCAGGTACTTCACAGCAGCAGAAGCAACATGGAAGGAAAAAATGAACATTTAATTTTTTAGTCACAAAAAATATCTTTTAGCAACAATTTTTTTATTTTCCCAATGGTAAAAGGAGAAACTGAACCACGAAAGTTGTTGTCCAATTTGTCCTGAGTACACAGATACCTCATATGTTTGGGCGCACGGCAGGGCTTGGAAGGGAAGGAGCGCCATTTGACTTTTTGAATGAAAAATTGGCTCCACTCTTTAGCGGACACCATGTCACGTTTGGAGAGCCCCCGTGTGCCTAAAAATTGGAGCTCCCCCACAAGTGACCCCATTTTGGAAACTAGACGCCCCAAGGAACTTATCTAGATGCATAGTGAGCACTTTGAACGCCCAGGTGCTTAACAAATTGATCCGTAAAAATGAAAAAGTACTTTTTTTTTTCACAAAAAAATTCTTTTAGCCTCAATTTTTTCATTTTCACATGGGCAACAGGATAAAATGGATCCAAAAATTTGTTGGGCACTTTCTCCTGAGTACGCCGATACCTCATATGTGGGGGTAAACCACTGTTTGGGCACAAGGCAGGGCTCGGAAGGGAAGGCGCGCCATTTGACTTTTTGAATGGAAAATTAGTTCCAATTGTTAGCGGACACCATGTCGTGTTTGGAGAGCCCCTGTGTGCCTAAACATTGGAGCTCCCCCACAAGTGACCCCATTTTGGAAACTAGACCCCCCAAGGAACTTATCTAGATGCATATTGAGCACTTTAAACCCCCAGGTGCTTCACAGAAGTTTATAACGCAGAGCCATGAAAATAAAAATTTCTTTCCTCAAAAATGATTTTTTAGCCTGGAATTTCCTATTTTGCCAAGGGTAATAGGAGAAATTGGACCCCAAATGTTCTTGTCCAGTTTCTCCTGAGTACGCCGATACCCCATATGTGGGGGTAAACCACTGTTTGGGCACATGCCGGGGCTCGGAAGTGAAGTAGTGATGTTTTGAAATGCAGACTTTGATGGAATGCTCTGTGGGCGTCACGTTGCGTTTGCAGAGCCCCTGATGTGGCTAAACAGTAGAAACCCCCCACAAGTGACCCCATGTTGGAAACTAGACCCCGAAAGGAACTTATCTAGATGTGTGGTGAGCACTTTGAACCCCCAAGTGCTTCACAGAAGTTTATAATGCAGAGCTGTGATAATAATAAATACGTTTTCTTTCCTCAAAAATAATTATTTAGCCCAGAATTTTTTATTTTCCCAAGGGTTACAGGAGAAATTGGACCCCAAAAGTTGTTGTCCAGTTTCTCCTGAGTACGCTGATACCCCATGTGTGGGGGTAAACCACTGTTCGGGCACATGTCGGGGCTCAGAAGGGAAGTAGTGACTTTTGAAATGCAGACTTTGATGGAATGGTCTGCGGGCGTCACGTTGCGTTTGCAGAGCCCCTGGTGTGCCTAAACAGTAGAAACCCCCCACAAGTGACCCCATTTTAGAAACTAGACCCCCCAAGGAACTTATCTAGATATGTGGTGAGCACTTTGAACCCCCAAGTGCTTCACAGACGTTTACAACGCAGAGCCGTGAAAATAAAAAATCATTTTTCTTTCCTCAAAAATGTTTTAGCAAGCATTTTTTTATTTTCACAAGGGTAACAGGAGAAATTGGACCCCAGTAATTGTTGCGCAGTTTGTCCTGAGTATGCTGGTTCCCGATATGTGGGGGTAAACCACTGTTTGGGCGCACGTCGGGGCTCGGAAGTGAGGGAGCACCATTTGACTTTTTGAATACAAGATTGGCTGGAATCAATGGTGGCGCCATGTTGCGTTTGGAGACCCCTGATGTGCCTAAACAGTGGAAACCCCTCAATTCTACCTCCAACACTAACCCCCCCCCCCACACCCCTAACCCTAATCCCAACTGTAGCCATAACCCTAATCACAACCCTAATTCCAACCCTAACCGTAAGGCTATGTGCCCACGTTGCGGATTCGTGTGAGATTTTTCAGCATCATTTTTGAAAAATCCGTGGGTAAAAGGCACTGCGTTTTACCTGCGGATTTACCGCGGATTTCCAGTGTTTTTTGTGCGGATTTCACCTGCGGATTCCTATTGAGGAACAAGTGTAAAACGCTGCGGAATCCGCACAAAGAATTGACATGCTGCGGAAAATACAACGCAGCGTTTCCGCGCGGTATTTTCCGCACCATGGGCACAGCGGATTTGGTTTTCCATAGGTTTACATGGTACTGTAAACCTGATGGAACACTGCTGCGGATCCGCAGCGGCCAATCCGCTGCGGATCCGCAGCCAAATCCGCACCGTGTGCACATAGCCTAATTCTAAAGGTATGTGCACACGGTGCGGAAAACGCTGCGGATCCGCAGCAGTTTCCTATGAGTTTACAGTTCAATGTAAACCTATGGGAAACAAAAATCGCTGTACACATGCTGCAGAAAAATTGCACGGAAATGCAGCGGTTTACATTCCGCAGCATGTCGCTTCTTTCTGCGGATTCCGCAGCGGTTTTACAACTGCTCCAATAGAAAACCGCAGTTGTAAAACCGCAGTGAAATGCGCAGAAAAAAAACAGCGGTTTAGCACTGCGGATTTATCAAATCCGCAGCGGAAAAATCCGCAGAGGACCAGAATACGTGTGCACATACCGAAACCCTAACCCTAGCCCTAGCCCTATTCTAACATTAGTGGGGAAAAAAATTCTTTATTTTTTTTATTATCCCTACCTATGGGGGTGACAAAGGTAGGGGGGTCATTTATTATTTTTTTATTTAGATCACTGGGATAGATTATATCTCAGTGATCAAAATGCACTTTGAACGAATCTGCCGGCCGGCAGATTCGGCGGGCGCACTGCGCATGCGCCCGCCATTTTGGAAGATGGCGGCGCCCAGGGAGAAGACGGACGAACCCCGGCAGGATCGGTAAGTATGATTGGGTGGGGTGGAAGCACGGGGGGGGATTGGGGATCGGAGCATGGGGGGGTGGATCGGAACGCGGGAGGGGTGGAACGGAGCACAGGGGGTGGAACGGAGCACGGGGGGGGGTGGAATGGAGCACGGGAGGTGGATCGGAGTGCAGGGGGGGTGATTGGAGCACGGAGGGGTGATTGGAGCACGGGGGTGAGCGGACAAGAGCACGGGGGGGAGCAGAGCACAGGACGGAGGGGAGCGGGGCAGTGTACCGGACAGATTGGAGGGCTGGGGGGGCGATCGGTGGGGTGGGGGCACATTAGTATTTCCAGCCATGGCCGATGATATTGCAGCATCGGCCATGGCTGGATTACATAGTAACATAGTAACATAGTTAGTAAGGCCGAAAAAAGACATTTGTCCATCCAGTTCAGCCTATATTCCATCATAATAAATCCCCAGATCTACGTCCTTCTACAGAACCTAATAATTGTATGATACAATATTGTTCTGCTCCAGGAAGACATCCAGGCCTCTCTTGAACCCCTCGACTGAGTTCGCCATCACCACCTCCTCAGGCAAGCAATTCCAGATTCTCACCGCCCTAACAGTAAAGAATCCTCTTCTATGTTGGTGGAAAAACCTTCTCTCCTCCAGACGCAAAGAATGCCCCCTTGTGCCCGTCACCTTCCTTGGTATAAACAGATCCTCAGCGAGATATTTGTATTGTAATTGTGATTGTAATATTTCACCCGTTATAATAGGTGAAATATTACAAATCGCTCTGATTGGCAGTTTCACTTTCAACAGCCAATCAGAGCGATCGTAGCCACGGGGGGGTGAAGCCACCCCCCCTGGGCTAAACTACCACTCCCCCTGTCCCTGCAGATCGGGTGAAATGGGAGTTAACCCTTTCACCCGATCTGCAGGGATACGATCTTTCCATGACGCCACATAGGCGTCATGGGTCGGATTGGCACCGACTTTCATGACGCCTACGTGGCGTCATGGGTCGGGAAGGGGTTAAATTGCATAGAGCATCCTTTTTTTAATTGTAGGCATACTAAGTCTGTCTGCAGTCCATAATTGAAATTGTCCTCCACTGACCAGACCAATGCTGCCTGTGTACCCCTGTCACCTTTTTTAAACTGCATTGAGCCAAATTTTTTGTTTAAGGCCTACTACCTGTGTCTGTCTGCGCCACTCAATACAGCTGTCCTCCTCTGAAAAAAGCTGAGCGTCAATAGTCTGGTTTTCAGCCTATAGGAATTGGAAAACTGCATTGGGGCTACTACTTCGGTAGGGCCTACTAACGGTGTCTGCCGGTCCAAGGTGTTCTCCAGGTTGCCTCTCCATAGCTTCAATCTTCATGCTCGTGTTAAGTAGTTGTTGAAACAACACTACATTAGGCCTACAAGTTGGGTCTGGGTCGTGGAGACGGTGTCTGCCGGTCCAAGGTGTTCTCCAGGTTGCCTCTCCATAGCTTCAATCTTCATGCTCGTGTTAAGTAGTTGTTGAAACAACACTACATTAGGCCTACAATTTGGGTCTGGGTCGTAGAGACGGTGTCTGCCGCTCCAAGGTGTTCTTCAGGTTGCCACATAGTCGAAGCTGCATAGAGCCTATTTTGTTATTTTACGCCTACTAAGTCTTTCTGCGGTCCCTCCTTCCAATTGTCCTCCACTGAGCACACCAATGCAGACCGTGTACCCATGTAACCTTTTTTAAACCTGCGTCGAGCCAACTTTGTGGTGTAAGGCCTACTTGTAGTGTCTGGCTGCGCCACTCAATACAGCTGTCCTCTTTACAAAAAATGACCTACAATTATCTGGTTTTCAGCCTATCTAAATTTTAAAACTGCAGTGGGCCTACTAGTTGGGTTGGGGCCTACTATCGGTGTCTGCCGCTCCTTGCTGTTCTCCTCCAGTGAACAAAGCTGTGCCGCCTGTTTACTACTGTTGCCAATTTTGAACTGCATTTAGACTACTTACTGATTTGGGCCTACTCTCTGTGTCAGCCTCTCATTCCAGTTGTCCTCCACTGAACAAAGCAATGCCCCCTGGTTAGTCCTGCTACCAATTTTGAACTGCATTTAGCCCACTTTATTCTTTGGGCCCATATCTGTTTCCTCCTCATCCTGCCCATTGCCCAGCCAGTGATAGATAAGTCTGCTGGTACATTGACCCATAACGCAACATTCCCCGAGCACGCTACACAGCAAGATTGTGACCCTGCTGAAAGTCAGGTTCCCCTTCCCGCATACCATATCACCTTACACGGGGACAAAGAGGAAGGTGCAGATGAAGGTGCAGGTTCCTTTATCAGGTGGGGGGAGGAATACTCGTTGGCGACATCACTGGCACAGGGCCCCTCATAGTACGCAAAAGTGTCGCTGCCGGTGGGAGGCGCCCCCGCCGTGCAAACACACCGCCGTACTTTGAGGGGCCCTGTGCCAATGCCAACGAGTGGGCCCCCCCTGCTTGCTCAGGATCACAGCACTTGCAAAGTTGAAATACTTACCTCTCCCTGCTCCACTACCGTGACGTGGTCCAGATTTCCTGGGCCCACTAAATACTTGAACCAGCCCTACCCCCCACAACTTTAGCCAAATGACCTCCAATTTCCAATGCCTTACTATTATTATAAGGTAAATTAAGATTGACAAGCTTCAGTAACAAGAATGTATGTTTTTGCCATTAAAATGGGCACTGTACATGTTTTCCTGGCCTCCACTCACTGCCGACTATGCTCCCCCATTGACTTGCATTAGGTTTCGTGTTTCGGTCGATCCCCGACTTTTCGCGATAATCGGCCAATTCCACTCGACTCGACATTTGAGATAGTCGAGTTTCGCGAAACCCGACTCGACCCTAAAAAACTAAAAGTCGCTCAACCCTAGGGCTGAGGTGACTGGAATCGAGTTTTTCAAAGAGTGAGCGGAGCTTCGCAGGGAGAAACAGAACAGAGCGCAGGAACAGAGTCCTCATAATTTATAACATTGGATCGGAGTAGATTTTTTGAGGACCTCATTTTAGCAACTCCATTGTAGCTGATTCAGTAGTGAGCCTTCTAGATTGATAGAAGATTGTGGATTGATAGAAGCTGCCAGGTGGGATTGTGTTGTGTCCCTCATCTGCTGGATCCATTGAACTCGTCCAAGGACTATTTCTATGTTTTCCCTGGCATCGGATTACCGGACTTGTTTCTCCTGTTGTGGACTCATTGCACACTCTCCAGAATTACCTTCATTTTTGCTGTTCCATTTTCCCTGTTCAAATAAATCTCGTTGGATTGATCATCAGCCTTGTGTCCCTTCCTGTTCTGTCACACACCCCGTCACAATGACCACTAAAACTTTATTTCTACAGGCCACTTGGAATGCAAAACCACCACAGAAGGTTGTGATGCAACAAGATTATCATAGAAACACTGCTGTGACCTAATAAAATAGTCTGTAGGAGGAAAAAAAATCCACATTATTGCAGATCTATTATTGTGGATATTTGTGCAAATACTTCTGGATTTTTAAAAAAGATTTATCAAGAAACAACAATGTTTACGCCTTGATAGAGATCAAGCAGCCGGATAACTGTCATTAATGCCACAACAAGCTTCTCTCAAACTGTTTAATTAACATAACTATAAATAACAAAACATTAACAAAGGCAAAAAAAAAAAAACATTTGTACCAGAATAACCTGTGATTTTAGTTACATATAAAAAAACATCTATATGTATAAATTAGTGACATTTTTAAAATACAAAACGTAACAAAAAAGTGTAACATTACACAAAACATTTTGATCATAGTTACTGCCATTAGAATGAGGTCTATATGTAGTAGTACACTAAGATGTCACGCATCATGCATCATTTTTTAGACCTATATCCCACAATCAATGGAGCACTTCTGAGTAGGGTTGAGAGAAACGGATCGGTCAATTTCATAAGTCGCCGACTTTCGGCAAAGTCGGGTATCATGAAACCCGACCCGATCCCAGTGTGGGGTCGGCCATGTTGTACGTGATCTTCGCGCCAAAGTCGCGTTTCATATGACGCGTTCAGCGCCATTTCTCAGCCAATGAAGGTGGACGCAGAGTGTGGGCAGCGTGATGACATAGGTCTCAGTCCCCACCATCTTAGAGAAGGGCATTACAGTGATTGGCTTGCTTTCAGCGGCGTCACAGGGGCTATAAAGGGGCGTTCATGCCAACCGCCATCTTACTTCTGCCGATCTGAGCATAGGGAGAGGTTGCTGCAGCTTCGGCAGAAGCAGGGATATTGTTAGGGAGGGAATATTAACCCCCAAACCGCTTGTGCTGTAGCGATTTCCACTGTCCAACACCACCTTTTCTTTGCAGGGACAGTGGAGGCTAGATTTATGTGCATCAGCTCTGTAGCTTATTAGGCTGCCTTATAAGGCTCCCTGATAGCTGCATTGCTGTTTGTATGCCGCTGTGAAAACCAACTGCTTTTTTCAAAGCAAAAAATCCTGTTGCTTCTTTCTGCACAGTTCTCTTGTTTCTTTGTTTGTCCACACTTTTGTGTGCACCAGTCCTTTTTACTGCTGGCTGCCATACTTGTCCTAAGATCATTGTAGAGAGATTGTTATTGTAGCACAGTCCCTTTATATATATATATATATATATATATATATATAGATACACAGACACAAAAAAGAGGCAGCACTCCATAGTTTAAGTGAAAAATGTGGAAGGTTTAATCGACCCACATAGCCGGGCGACGTTTCAGCTCCATCTGAGCCTTTATCAAGCAGTGAGTAACCATTCCTAGTATCTATTTATATGTGTCTTAACCCATGCTAAATTAGGTCCAATTAAACAATTTTTTTTTTTTTAATTTTTCATACTATTAGTGTTCATAATGACATATACATTATTCATATTCATTTATATTTACATCTAGTGCTCATTTACATTTGCATCCAGTGCTCATATATAAGGTGCGTTGTGCTTATGTGCATTAAATCCAAGCTATCTATACCCCAGCAGATTATCCTGAAGATATTCACAATTATAATAATAATAGATATATTTATGTTAGTTATATTTACATTCCTCTGCACTCACCCCTGTCACTCATGTGGGCTCATGGAGGACGACATGCCTGCAAGTCGGCGTTCTCTGCCGCTCACTGCGCATGTCACAGACGCATCATCATGTTGAAACGCCATATCAGCCAATGAGGCGCTCTGTGTGGCATTTTTCACATGGCGCATGCGCAGTAGCGCCGAAAACCGCCATATTGGTAGTGGCTGATCATTCACTATATTTTCTATACACTTATGCACATTAATAGTGCTCGCGCTGCAGTGCTAGGGAAGTATATACCGTTAAGACACTCATATGTCAGCGACTGCACAATTGCATATAAAAAGGGCCTTATGTTAATTTAAGATCAGCCATTTACCATGGAGTGCTGTCTGGCTACACAAAGCACCCACACCCAAAATAAAGCGGATCTAACACCCAATAGGAAGTATGTGAATCAAGAGGACAATTGGAAGTTTGTTAAAAAGGTATAAACATGAACTTTATTAACAACAATACCACACATAAAATACCACACATAAAATACATGCAACCGTCATGTGCTGACAGTGCAAATACAGATACAACTTGTGTAAGACACCAGAAACATCGGTCTACCGCATATAAATCATGTACATAACAACACCACACAATATTGTATTGAAAGGTGGAAGCAAAAAAGTATCCCCAATAGGGTATCCCGGCAGTCTAAGTCCCATAAAGGATACACCATCAGTATGGTATAAATGCACGGGAAATCTCACCCACAAGAAGTGCCTCACATCAGGCACCATAAAGGTGAAAAAGGGTAAAGTGGAGCATGCCTCACCTCAATGCAGGTAGACCTCTATACACGTGTATAGATAGAAGCAGGAAAACTATCTTGCCTCAGAGAAAATCCCCAAAGGATAGATAGCCCCCCACATGTAATGACTGTGAGAGGAGAAGGAAATTACATACGTAGTATGAAACAAGATTTAGCACAGGAGGCCACTTCTAGCTAGATAGGAAAGTACAGGAAAGAGCACTGTGCGGTCAGTAATAAAACCTAGAAAAAGTCCACCGCAGAGAAATGCAAAAAACTCCACACCTAACTAAAGGTGTGGAGGGCAAACTCTGCTGCCCAGAGCTTCCAGCTTAGCTGAATAGATCCATACTGATAAACTGGACAAATGAGCAAAAACAAAGACAGTACTGAACAACAAAGTCCACAAAAAGTGAACAGCAAGGACAAGCAAGGACTTAGCTTTGCAGAACTGGTCAGAGTGTCAGGAAAATCCAAAGAGCAATGACTCCAGGCTGGAACAATTGACAACTGGCATTGAATGAGGGCTAAGGCCAGACTAATATAGCCGAGCCCATAAGACGATCAGTGAAAACAGCTGCAGAAGCTAACTCCAAGAAGCAGCCATACCACTCAAAACCACAGGAGGGAGCCCAAGAGCAGAACTCACAACAGTACCCCCACCTTGAGGAGGGGTCACCGAACCCTCACCAGAGCCCCCAGGCCGATCAGGACGAGCCAAATGAAAAGCACGAACCAAATCGGCGGCATGAACATCGGAGGCAACAACCCAAGAATTATCCTCCTGGCCATAACCCTTCCACTTGACAAGATACTGAAGCTTCCGTCTTGAAAAACGAGAATCCAAAATTTTCTCAACCACATATTCCAACTCCCCCTCAACCAACACCGGGGCAGAAGGATCAACAGATGGAACAACGGGCACCACATATCTCCGCAACAAAGATCTATGGAAAACATTGTGGATGGCAAAAGAAGCTGGAAGGGCCAAACGAAAAGACACAGGATTGATAATCTCAGAAATCTTATAAGGACCAATAAACCGAGGCTTGAACTTAGGGGAAGAAACCTTCATAGGGACATGACGAGAGGACAACCAGATCAAATCCCCAACACGAAGCCGAGGACCAACACACCGACGGCGGTTAGCAAAACCCTGAGCAGCCCAAATCTGCTGCAACCTGTCCACCACAGAATCCACACCAGGACAATCAGAAGGCTCAACCTGCCCTGAAGAAAAACGAGGATGGAAACCAAAATTACAAAAGAAAGGCGAAACCAAAGTAGCCAAACTGGCCCGATTATTAAGGGCAAACTCGGCCAACGGCAAAAAAGTCACCCAATCATCCTGATCAGCAGACACAAAGCATCTCAAATAGGTTTCCAAGGTTTGATTAGTTCGCTCAGTTTGGCCATTTGTCTGAGGATGGAACGCCGAAGAAAAAGACAAATCAATACTCATCCTAGCACAAAAGGCCCGCCAAAACCTGGAAACAAACTGGGAACCTCTATCAGACACAATATTCTCCGGAATGCCATGCAAACGAACCACATGTTGAAAAAACAATGGAACCAAATCAGAGGAGGAAGGCAATTTAGGCAAAGGAACCAAATGGACCATTTTAGAGAACCGGTCACAAACCACCCAGATAACAGACATCCTCTAGGACACAGGAAGATCCAAAATAAAATCCATGGAAATATGCGTTAAAAGCCTCTCCGGAATGGGCAAAGGCAAAAGCAACCCACTAGCACGGGAACAGTAAGGCTTAGCCCGGGCACAGGTCCCACAGGACTGCACAAAAGAACGCACATCCCGCGACACGGAAGGCCACCAAAAGGACCTAGCAACCAATTCTCTGGTACCAAAAATCCCAGGATGACCGGCCAACACAGAACAATGGACCTCAGAAATTACCTTACTTGTCCATCTATCAGGAACAAACAGCTTCCCTACAGGACAGCGGTCAGGGTTATCAGCCTGAAATTCCTGAAGCGCCCGCCGCAGATCAGGGGAGATGGCAGATAGAATCACCCCTTCCCTAAGAATGCCAACCGGCCCAAGGACTCCAGGGGAATCAGGCAAAAAAACTCCTAAAGAGGGCATCCGCCTTAACATTCTTAGATCCCGGAAGATATGAGACCACAAAATCAAAACGGGAGAAAAACAGGGACCACCGAGCCTGTCTAGGGTTCAGCCGCTTGGCCGACTCAAGGTAAATCAGATTCTTATGATCGGTCAAGACCACAATGCGGTGCTTGGCTCCCTCAAGCCAATGTCGCCACTCCTCAAATGCCCACTTCATAGCCAACAACTCCCGATTGCCGACATCATAATTGCGTTCCGCAGGCGAAAACTTTCGGGAAAAGAAGGCACATGGCTTCATCAAGGAACCATCAGAATTCCTCTGTGACAAAACGGCCCCTGCCCCAATCTCAGAAGCATCAAACTCAACCTGAAAAGGAAGAGAAACATCCGGCTGACGCAAGACAGGGGCAGAAGTAAATTGGCGTTTAAGTTCCCGAAAGGCCTCAACAGCCTCAGAGGACCAATTAGTCACATCAGCACCTTTCTTCGTCAAATCGGTCAGGGGTTTAGCCACACTAGAGAAGTTGGCAATGAAACGGCGATAAAAATTAGCAAAGCCCAAAAATTTCTGAAGGCTCTTCACAGATGTGGGTTGAATCCAGTCATGAATGGCTTGGACCTTAACAGGATCCATTTCTATAGACGAAGGAGAAAAAATAAACCCCAAAAAAAGAGACCTTCTGAACTCCAAATAGGCACTTAGACCCCTTCACAAATAGAGCATTATCACGAAGGATCTGGAATACCATCCTGACCTGCTTCACATGAGACTCCCAATCATTGGAAAAAAATCTAAATATCATCCAAATACACAATCAAGAATTTGTCAAGATAATTGCGGAAAATATCATGCATAAAGGACTGAAATACAGAAGGAGCATTAGAAAGCCCGAAAGGCATCACCAGTTATTCAAAATGGCCTTCGGGCGTATTAAATGCAGTTTTCCATTCGTCACCCTGTTTAATACGAACAAGATTATATGCCCCTCGAAGGTTAATCTTGGTAAACCAACTAGCCCCCTTAATCCTAGCAAACAAATCAGAGAGCAAAGGTAAAGGGTATTGGAATTTGACCGTGATCTTATTAAGAAGGCGATAATCAATACAAGGTCTTAAGGAGCCATCCTTCTTGGCAACAAAAAAAAATCCCGCTCCCAATGGTGACGAAGACGGCCGAATATGCCCCTTCTCTAAAGACTCCTTAACATAGCTTCGCATGGCGGCATGCTCTGGCACAGACAGATTGAAGAGTCGGCCGTTAGGGAACTTACAGCCAGGAATCAAGTCAATAGCACAATCACAGTCCCTATGTGGAGGAAGGGAACTGGACTTGGGCTCATCGAATACATCCTGGAAATCTGACAAAAATTCAGGAACATCAGAAGAGGGGGAAGAGGAAATTGACATTAAAGGAACGTCACTATGTACCCCTTGACACCCCCAACTAGTCACAGACATTGATTTCCAATCCAGCACTGGATTGTGTATTTGTAACCATGGAAAACCCAGTACAACAACATCATGTAAATTATGCAACACCAGAAAACGGCAATCTTCCTGATGTGCAGGAGCCATGCACATAGTCAGCTGAGTCCAATACTGAGGTTTATTCTTGGCCAATGGTGTAGCATCAATACCCCTCAAGGGTATGGGACTCTGCAAAGGCTGCAAAGAAAAACCACAGTGTCTAGCGAATTCTAAGTCCATTAAGTTCAGAGCAGCGCCTGAATCCACAAATGCCATGACAGAAAAAGATGACAATGAACAAATCAGGGTCACAGACAGGAGAAACTTAGGCTGCACAGTACTAATGGTAACAGATCTAGCGACCCTCTTAATACGCTTAGGGCAATCAGAAATAGCATGAGCTGAATCACCACAGTAAAAACACAGGCCATTCTGACGTCTGTATCCCCTCTGTTCCGCTCTAGTCAAAATCCTATAACATTGCATGGGCTCAGGACTCTGCTCAGAGGACACTGCCATATGGTGCACCACTTTGCGTTCGCGCAGGCGCCGATCAATCTGAATGGCCAGAGACATAGATTAGCTCAAACCAACAGGCATGGGAAACCCCACCATGACATCTTTAAGGGCTTCAGAAAGACCCTTTCTGAAAATGGCTGCCAGAGCGTCCTCATTCCATCTAGTGAGCACAGATCATTTTCTAAATTTCTGGCAGTATAATTCTGCCGCTTCCTGACCCTGACACAGGGCCAACAGTGTTTTCTCAGCATGCTCTACAGAGTTAGGTTCGTCATACAATAATCCGAGTGATTGAAAAAATGCATCTACATTAAGCAATGCCGGATTCCCTGACTCAAGAGAGAATGCCCAGTCCTGAGGATCGCCACGCAGCAGAGAAATAACTATCTTTACTTGCTGAATGGGATCACCAGAGGAACAGGGTTTCAGAGCAAAAAACAATTTGCAGTTATTTTTAAAGTTCAAAAACTTAGATCTATCCCCGTAAAACAAATCCGGAGTAGGAATTCTAGGCTCTAAGGCCGGAGTCTGAATAACAATCTTGAAAACTCTGTACTCTTGCAGCAAGCTGATCCACACGAGAAAATAACCCCTGAACATCCATGCCTGCATCCAAATCCAGAATCACCCAGAGATTAAGAGGAAGAAAAAAAGGCAAAACAAACCAAAGAAAAAAAAATGGCTCAGAATTCCTTTTTTTTTCCTTCAGCTCATTTTTGGCCAGTTGTACTGTTATGATCTGGTGATTAAGGAGCGACATGTAACTAGCTCTTAGCAGGTGGGAACTATACTGACCGCAGTCCCTAAGCTCAACACAACACTAGAAGTAGCCGTGGAATGCTCCTAACTCTGCCTAGGCATCTCGTCACAGCCTAAGAGCTAACTACCCCTAAAGATAGAAGCAGGAAAACTATCTTGCCTCAGAGAAAATCCCCAAAAGATAGATAGCCCCCCACATGTAATGACTGTGAGAGGAGAAGGAAATGACATACGTAGTATGAAACAAGATTTAGCACAGGAGGCCATTTCTAGCTAGATAGGAAAGAGCAGTAATAGGAAAGGTCAGTAATAAAACCTAGAAAAAGTCCAACGCAGAGAAATGCAAAAAACTCCACACCTAACTAAAGGTGTGGAGGGCAAACTCTGCTGCCCAGAGCTTCCAGCTTAGCTAAATAGATCCATACTGATAAACTGGACAAATGAGCAAAAACAAAGACAGTACTGAACAACAAAGTCCACAAAAAGTGAACAGCAAGGACAAGCAAGGACTTAGCTTTGCAGAACTGGTCAGAGTGTCAGGAAAATCCAAAGAGCAATGACTCCAGGCTGGAACAATTGACAACTGGCATTGAATGAGGGCTAAAGCCAAACTAATATAGCCGAGCCCATAAGACGGTCAGTGAAAACAGCTGCAGAAGCTAACTCCAAGAAGCAGCCATACCACTCAAAACCACAGGAGGGAGCCCAAGAGCAGAACTCACAAAAATACTACTTACAACCACCGGAGGGAGCCCAAGAGCAGAATTCACAACAGTGGACCAAAATATGGAAAAATTATAGCTCTCAAAATGTGGTAACGCAAAAAATATTTTTTGCCATAAAAAGCGTCTTTCAGTGTGTGACGGCTGCCAATCATAAAAATCCGCTAAAAAACCCGCTATAAAAGTAAATCAAACCCCCCTTCATCACCCCCTTAGTTAGGGAAAAATTAAAAAATTGTATTTATTTCCATTTTCCCATTAGGGTTAGGGTTAGGGCTAGGGTTAGGGCTAGGGTTAGGGCTATAGTTAGGGTTGGGGCTAAAGTTAGGGTTAGGGTTTAGATTACATTTACAGTTGGGAATAGGGTTGGGATTAGGGTTAGGGATGTGTCAGGGTTAGAGGTGTGGTTAGGGTTACTGTTGAGATTAGAGTTAGGGGTTTGTTTGGATTAGGGTTTCAGTTATAATTGAGGGGTTTCCACTGTTTAGGCACATCAGGGGCTCTCCAAACGCGACATGGCGTCCGATCTCAATTCCAGCCAATTCTGCGTTGAAAAAGTAAAACAGTGCTCCTTCCCTTCCGAGCTCTCCCGTGTGCCCAAACAGGGGTTTACCCCAACATATGGGGTATCAGCGTACTCAGGACAAATAGGACAACAACTTTTGGGGTCCAATTTCTCCTGTTACCCTTGGGAAAATACAAAACTGGGGGCTAAAAAATAATTTTTGTGGGAAAAAATCTTTGTTTTATTATTACGGCTCTGCATTATAAACTTCTGTGAAGCCCTTGGTGGGTCAAAGCGCTCAAAACACATCTAGATAAATTCCATAGGGGGTCTACTTTCCAAAATGGTGTCACTTGTGGGGGGATTCAATGTTTAGGCACATCAGTGGCTCTCCAAACGCAACATGGTGTCCCATCTCAATTCCTGTCAATTTTGCATTGAAAAGTCAAACGGCGCTCCTTCCCTTCCGAGCTCTGTCATGCGCCCAAACAGTGGTTTACCCTCACATATGGGATATCGGTGTACTCAGGACAAATTGTACAACAACTTTTGGGGTCCATTTTCTCCTGTTACCCTTGGTAAAATAAAACAAATTGGAGCTAAAGTAAATTTTTTGTGAAAAAAAGTGAAATGTTCATTTTTATTTAAACATTCCAAAAATTCCTGTGAAGCACCAGAAGGGTTAATAAACTTCTTGAATATGGTTTTGAGCACCTTGAGGGGTGCAGTTTTTAGAATGGTGTCAAACTTGGGTGTTTTCTATCATATAGACTCCTCAAAATGACTTCAAATGAGATGTGGTCCCTAAAAAAAAATGTTGTTGTAAAAATGAGAAATTGCTGGTCAACTTTTAACCCTTATAACTCCCTAACAAAAAAAAATTTTGGTTCCAAAATTGTGCTGATGTAAAGTAAACATCTGGGAAATGTTACTTAAGTATTTTGTGTGACATATCTCTGTGATTTAATTGCATAAAAATTCAAAGTTGGAAAATTGCAAAATTTCCGCCAAATTTCCGATTTTTTCACAAACAAACGCAGGTACTATCAAAGAATTTTTACCACTATCATGAAGTACAATATGTCCTGAGAAAACAATGTCAGAATCACTGGGATCCGTTGAAGCGTTTTTTAGAGTTATAACCTCATAAAGGGACAGTGGTCAGAATTGTAAAAATTGGCCTGGTCATTAACGTGCAAACCACCCTTGGGGGTAAAGGGGTTAAACGAGAAAAACCTAGTAACAAATTTACTTTAACCAAGAGGATAAAGGATGACCAATATGTGTTGATTTGTAAGTTCTCTCTTTGCTCCTTGGGTATCAACGAGGATATAAGAAGTACCCATGCTTTTTGTGTGAATTTGACAGCTGGGATAGGACTCATTACTGGAGCCAAAAAAAAGTTTGAACAACGAGAACATCTTTGCAACCTGGACACAGGAACATAGTTTCCAAAAGTTTACTTTATCCCACAAGAGTTCTCTTGCCACCACATTACATTTTTTAAAATTCCCATTTGGACAACTCTCCTGAAAAAAAGGTGCTGTTAGCAAAGAGCAAGGAGAAAGATTTCATGAGGATATTTAGGAGATGGAACGTAAAAATGATGGGGAACAACTGCTGGAAGCTTCACAGAGGAGATAAGCAGCCTTTTATTAGAGAAAGATGGAAGGTGAACATGATGGGGACGACTGCTGGAGGCTTCACAGAGAAGATCGGCAGCCTTCTATTAGAGAAAGATGGAAGGTGAACATGATGGGGACGACTGCTGGAGGCTTCAAAGAGAAGATCGTCAGCCTTCTATAAGAGAAAGATGGTGAACATGATGGGGGACAACTGCTGGGGGCTTCACAGAGAAGATCCGCAGCCTTTTATTACAGAAAGATGGAAGGTGAACATGATGGGGGACAACTGCTGGGGGCTTCACAGAGAAGATCCGCAGCCTTCTATAAGAGAAAGATGGAAGGTAAACATGATGGGGACGACTGCTGGAGGCTTCACAGAGATCAGCAGGCGTCTATAAGAGAAAGATGGTGAACATGATGGACGACGACTGCTGGAGGCTAAACAAAGAAGATCCACAGACTTCTATACGTGAAAAATGGAAGTTGTGAAGCGTCCAGTAGTCATCCCCCTTCAGAGATGGTCCACAGCCTTGTATAAGACAAAATGGAGCGAGAGAAGCTTTGAAGGGAATAGTAGCAAGAATTAACTTCCAATATTGTTGCCAAATTAATGTTGAACCCATTTTTATATAGAATAGTGTAAATTCGTGGGTACAATAAAGAGGTCTCTTGTACATATAGCTTGTACCCAATTCTGTGTGCATTTTTTTAGGGGGACAAAATCAATACTTAATGGTAATTTTTTTTTTTTTGGGGGGGGGGGGGAACAGAGAGGCGTGTATAGTCATTACCTTAATGAGCAGGGCCATGTGATCGCTCAGCCGGAAGAGCTGCTTGTGCCGTAAGGAACAAAATGCAGTGCCAGCGAAGGCGTTCAGGTAGGTGAGTATAATATGTGCTGGAAGCCAGCAGCTGCACAGGCTTTAGCCACAGCCGCCGGCTCCTGCCTCTGTGACCTGCTTCTCCCTTTCCCCCACCATCTTTCTGGGACAATGACTCGTGTATAAGCCGATGGGGTGTTTTCAGCACAAAAAAAGTGCTGAAAAACTCGGCTTATAAACAAGTATATACGGTATACAGATCTGACAGTTATCTAATTTGTTTGCGGGTTTTAGGCCATGGTCACACCTTCAGTATTTGGTCAGTATTTTACCTCAATATTTAGAAGCCAATGCCAGGAGAGGAACAATCAGAGGAAATGTATAATATTGTCGTGATAGCCCCTTCCAAGAAGAGCTAATTTGGGTTGCGATGTAAGGGGTTAACTATTTTACCCCTTTAAACACGTATATTGTTGTACATGTATGTGTATATTTATTTACTAGATGGTGGCCCGATTCTAACGCATCGGGTATTCTAGGATATGCATGTCCACGTAGTATATTGCACAGCCTACGTAGTATATTGTTCAGCCACGTAGTATATTGCCCAACCACGTAGTATATTGCCCATCCACATAGTATATTGCCCAGCCACGTAGTATATTGCCCAGCCTTGTAGTATATTGCCCTTCACTTCACCATATTGTCCCCCATGCTCTCTCCTCTACATACTGTCCACCACTTCTCCATATGGTCTACCCACCCCCACATTACTCCCTCTCACAAAAGCACAATGCATCCTTGCCCTCACTGCGGCTCAGTTATCACAGCAGCAGAGCGATGAGATCAGCAGTGTGTCCACTTCATCACTCCACTGCACATGGGGCCGGGGAGATGACGAGAGCTCTCCTACCTCCAAGTACAGGGAAAAGGGAGCTGCATGCTGTGCAGCCCCGACATAAGTGATATAGTTAAGAGTAGCGTAGCTCCGGGTGGGCGCCCTGTGGTAGGTCTCCCTTGACCACGGGGCATGTGACAACCACACCTTCCATCCCGATAGCTACGTTACAGGCTCCCGCCATTTAATATTCTTAGCTTGGTAATGACAATTAAAATGCACAAACAGAATAGGGCTTAAACATCTTATATAATGCTCAGGTGTCAATTACTATTAGCACTTGTAATATCAGTTCGCAGGGTGAAAAATGTCTCCTTTATTATGCCGCTAGCAGGACTAAGAAAAATCTAATTTACTGTACAATCTGAATCACCACCTCTCAACCATACTGTGCAATTTTTCATTCCCTATTTATACAAATCTCAGCTCTCCCGCAATTCCATAGGTTAAATATAAAATTTCAACAGTTAAAGAATAAATGAATATAATTAAAAACAGTTTTATAATCACATTTCTAGAAATGATTGGTAACAAGTTTGAATGATTTATCCTACGCTTCTCTGATCCAAATGTCCTGATATCAAGCGTTGTGACACGCTACTGTAAATGATCAGGACAACTGTCAAGACAACTCTTTGTTTCTTATCTGATCTCATCCAGTGGTGTACGGCCAATGTCGGCCAACCATGTGGCCAATGTGGAGCCTATGAGCCTGGGCCCAGTGTGAATGACTGTCTCAATTCCAATGGTATCTGCATCCTCACACCATAGATACAGTTGTATATAATGGTGGAACATGGAGAAATCAGCTTGTTGTTCCATCATTCTACAATTGTGTTTCAGTTCTGGTGCGTCGATACAAAATCCACACACAGATAACTGGAGGAGCACAGCGTAGGAATCTGTACTGACTTTGTTGCGGTTGAGGCAGGCACATGATGCGGTATTGTGGAAATGGCCAAGCAAGTTTAATAAAGTTGCATAAACCGCTCTGGATACTCAAAACAAATGAACAGCCTTTTCCGGCACAAAGTGAAAAGCAAACAGGAACAAATACACAGTCCATATAATAATGCAGGTCCGCCCGTTCTGGTCAGTGTCTTTAGCGCACACACACACGGGTCTCCACACCTCCAGCCACAGACACTAAATGAGGCAGTTGGCCTCCATTTTATTATCCAAACCACGACCCTGGGGTGGGGATATGTGAGCGATCACTCCAACCCATCTCTTATGACCGTTCGTAAACCTCGGCCCAAACAACTCTCTCAGCACTATATGTGCTGGAGCATACTTCCGAGCTCACATCACCGCAGCTAATAGCCGCGATGACGCATATCTCCCCTCCAGGACTCGTCCGGCGGCCATTTCACAAGTAATTGTGTCTGTGCATTTTGCGACAAGGGGAGTGAACACCAAATTGTATTGGGGAGTACTTTGGTGGCCTCATACTGTATTGGGAGACACAGAGGGTCCATTATACTGTATTGCAGAGCCCAGTGGTGGTCTCATACTACACTGGAGGACACCATGGGAGCATCATACTGTATTGGGCAGATGATAGTGACCTCATACAGTATTGGGGACACTGTAGCAGCCTCATACTGTATTGGGAGCACTTTGGGTGCATTATAAGGTGTGTGATGGACACTGTGGGAGGTCATCATACCATGATGTTTGAGGGGGTTTAATATTGTACAGGAAAATACTCTGTGGGGGCATAATACAGTGCATTTTGGGGGCTTAAATGTAAAACCGAAAGAAAGGAACTAGAGTGTAAATTGGCATACATGGAACGTGGAGGTGCAATTCCACATTGGCCATTAACCCCTTAGCGACCGCCGATACGCCTTTTAACGGCGGCCGCTAAGGGTACTTAAACCACAGCGCCGTTAATTAACGGCGCTGTGGAAAAAGTGAATAGCGCCCCCCTGAGGCCGATTTTCTCCGGGGTCTCGGCTGTCGGGGGTAGCCGAGACCCCAGAGAACATGATTCGGGGGGTTTTTAACCCACCCCGCATTTGCGATCGCCGGTAATTAACCGTTTACCGGCGATCGCAAAAAAAACCAAACGCGATCTCTTTTTAATTTCTCTGTCCTCCGATGTGATCGCACATCGGAGGACAGAGAAAAGGGGTCCCAGGTGGCCCCCCCCATACTCACCTAGCTCCCCCGATGCTCCTCGTGGCTTCCGGTGGGCGCCGCCATCTTAAAAATGGCGGGCGCATGCGCAGTGCGCCCGCCCCCGCGAGAATCTTTGGGGTCTCGGCTGCCGGGGGTAGCCGAGACCCCAAAGAGCATGATCGGGGTCGGTTTTACCGACCCCTGTTTTGCGATCGCCGGTAATTAACTGTTTACCGGCGACCGCAAAAAAAAAAAAAAAAAAAGTAAAGTGTAATTCTCTGTCCTCTGATGTGATCGCACATCAGAGGACAGAGAAATAGGGGGATTCGGGGACCCTACAATACTCACCTGTGTCCCTGGATCCTCTTGCTGCTCCTCCTGGCCGCCGGCAGAAGAAAATGGCGGGCGCATGCGCAGTGCGCCCTCCATCTGTCTCCATCTGCCGGCCGGCAGGAGAACTGCAGTTGGGGCTAAAATTAGGGGTAGGGTTAGGGGTTAGGGGTAGGGGTAGGGTTAGGGGTAGGGCTAGGGTTAGGGCTAGGGTTAGGGCTAGGGTTGGGGCTAAATTTAGGGTTAGGGTTGGGGCTAAATTTAGGGTTAGGCTTCTTTCACACTTACGTCGGTACGGGGCCGTCGCAATGCGTCGGCCCGACATACCGACGCACGTTGTGAAAATTGTGCACAACGTGGGCAGCAGCTGTAGTTTTTCAACGCATCTGCTGCCCAATCTATGTCCTGGGGAGGAGGGGGCGGAGTTACGGCCACGCATGCGCGGTCAGAAATGGCGGATGCGACGTACAAAAAAACGTTTCATTGAACGTTTTTTTGTGCCGACGGTCCGCCAAAACACAACTGATCCAGTGCACGACGGACGCGACGTGTGGCCATCCGTCACGATCCGTCGGCAATACAAGTATATGGGCAAAAAAGGCATCCTGCGGGCACATTTGCAGGATCCGTTTCTTGTCCAAAACGACGGATTGCGACGGATGCCAAACGACGCAAGTGTGAAAGTAGCCTTAGGGCTAGGGTTAGGGTTAAAGTTAGGGCTAGGGTTGGGGCTAAAGTTAGGGTTAGAGCTGGGATTAGGGTTAGGGTTTGGATTAGGGTTGGTATTAGGGTTAGGGTTGGCATTAGGGTTACGCTTGGGATTAGGGTTGGGTTTGGGATTAGGGTTAAGGTTAGGGTTGTGATTAGGGGTGTATTGGGATTAGGGTTAGGTTTGAGGTTAGTGTTGAGATTAGGATTAGGGGTGTGTTGGATTTAGGGTTTTGATTAGGGTTATGGTTAGGGTTGACATTAGGGTTGTTTTGGGGTAAGGGTTGTGATTATCGTTAGCGTTAGTGATTAGGATTATGGATCAGGTTGGGATTAGGGTTAGGGGTGTGTTGGGGTTAGGGTTGGAGCTAGAATTGGGGGGTTTCCACTGTTTAGGTACATCAGGGGGTCTCCAAACACGACAGCCAATTTTGCGCTCAAAAAGTCAAATGGTGCTCCCTCCCTTTTGAGCTCTGCCGTGCGCCCAAACAGTGGGTTACCCCCACATATGGGGCATCAGCGTACTCGGGATAAATTGGACAACAACTTCTGGGGTCCAATTTCTCTTGTTACCCTTGTGAAAATAAAAACTTGGGGGCTACAATATCTTTTTTGTGAAAAAAAAAATATTTTTTATTTTCACGACTCTGCATTCTAAACTTCTGTGAAGCACTTGGGCATTCAAAGTTCTCACCACACATCTAGATAAGTTCCTTGGGGGGTCTAGTTTCCACAATGGGGTCACTTGTGGGGGGTTACTACAGTTTAGGTACATCAGGGGCTCTGCAATCGCAACATAATGCCCACAGACCATTCTATCAAAGTCTGCATTCCAAAAAGGCGCTCCTTCCCTTCCGAGCTCTGCCGTGCGCCCAAACAGTGTTTTACCCCCACATACGGCGCATCAGCGTACTCGGGATAAATTGGACAACAACTATTGCAGTCCAATTTCTCCTGTTACCCTTGTGAAAATAAAAACTTGGGGGCTACAATATATTTTTTGTGGAAAAAAAAATATTTTTTATTTTCACGACTCTGCATTCTAAACTTCTGTGAAGCACTTGGGCATTCAAAGTTCTCACCACACATCTAGATAAGTTCCTTGGGGGGTCTAGTTTCCAAAATGGGGTCACTTGTGGAGGGTTTCTACTGGTTAGGTACATCAGGGGCTCTGCAAACGCAACATAATACCCGCAGACCATTCTATCAAAGTCTGCATTCCAAAACGGCGCTCCTTCCTTCCGAGCTCTGCCGTGCGCCCAAACAGTGGTTTACCCCCACATATGGGGTACCAGCATACTCAGGACAAATTGGACAACAACTTTTGGGGTCCAATTTCTCTTGTTACCCTTGTGAAAATAAAAACTTGGGGGCTAAAAAATCTTTTTTGTGGAAAAAAATTTTTTTTTTATTTTCACGGCTCTGCATTATAAACTTCTGTGAAGCACTTGGGCATTCAAGGTTCTCACCACACATCTAGATAAGTTCCATGGGGGGTCTTGTTTCCAAAATGGGGTCACTTGTGGGGGATTTCTACTGTTTAGGCACATCAGGGGCTCTCCAAACGCGACATGGCGTCCGATCTCAATTCCAGCCAATTCTACATTGAAAAAGTAAAACGGCACTCTTTCTCTTCCAAGCTCTGCGGTGCGCCCAAACAGTGGTTTACCCCCACATATTGGGTATCGACGTACTCAGGAGAAATTGCACAACAACTTTAGTGGTCTAATTTCTCCTGTTACCCTTGTGAAAATAAAAATTTGTGGGCAAAAAGATCATTTGTGTGTAAACAAAAGCGATTTTTTATTTTCACGGCTCTACGTTATAAACTTCTGTGAAGCACTTGGGGGTTCAAAGTGCTCACCACACATCTAGATAAGTTCCTTAAGGAGTCTAGTTTCCAAAATGGTGTCACTTGTGGGGAGTTTCCACTGTTTAGGCACATCAGGGGCTCTCTAAACGTGACATGGCGTCCGATCTCAATTCCAGCCAATTCTGCATTGAAAAAGTCAAACGGCGCTCCTTCACTTCTAAGTTCTGCGGTGCGCCCAAAAAGTGGTTTACCCCCACATATGGGGTATTGGCGTATTCAGGAGAAATTGCATAACAAAATTTATGGTTACATTTCTGTTTTTACACTTGTGAAAATAAAAAAAATGGTTCTGAATTAAGATGTTTGCAAAAAAAAGTTAAATGTTCATTTTTTCCTTCCACATTGTTTCAGTTCCTGTGAAGCACGTAAAGGGTTAATAAACTTCTTGAATGTGGTTTTGAGAACCTTGAGGGGTGTAGTTTTTAGAATGGTGTCACACTTGGTTATTTTCTATCATATAGACCCCTCAAAATGACTTCAAATGTGATGTGGTCCCTAAAAAAAAATGGTGTTGTAAAAATGAGAAATTGCTGGTCAACTTTTAACCCTTATAACTCCCTAACAAAAAAAAATTTTGTTTCCAAAATTGTGCTGATGTAAAGTAGACATGTGGGAAATGTTATTTATTAACTATTTTTCGTGACATATCTCTCTGATTTAAGGGCATAAAAATACAAAGTTTGAAAATTGCAAAATTTTAAAAATTTTCGCCATATTTCCATTTTTTTCATAAATAATCGCAAGTAATATCGAAGAAATGTTACCACTAACATGAAGTATAATATGTCACGAAAAAACAAACTCAGAATCAGCGGGATCCGTTGAAGCGTTCCAGAGTTATAACCTCATAAAGTGACAGTGGTCAGAATTGCAAAAATTGGCCTGGTCATTAAGTACCAAATTGGCTCTGTCACTAAGGGGTTAAACAGACAAGACCTAAAATAAAAACAAAATGAGCAAATAACATATAGTAAGCAAATAACTGGCAACAGTACATGTAAATAACATGGAGTACTTGGTTAACATTGTTTTGGTAAAAATAATACATAAATGTCATTCCACCACGAAAAGGTGACCCCAATCGAAATGCTCCTAACCTCTACCATGGAGCAATACATGGGGCTCATTATACTGTATGGGGCCCAGCCTATACTGACTCTATCGAGCATTATATGGGGCCCATTATACACTGGAGCATTATATGGAGCCCATTCTGTATGGAGCAATATATGGAGCCCATCATATACTGTATGGAACATTATAAGGGACCCATTATGTATGGAGAAATATATGGAACTCATTGTATGGAGCATTATTATGAGGGCTCATCATATTGTATGGAACAATATATGGGGATCATTCTGTATGGAACAATATATGGGGCTCATTATACTGCATGCAGCTTTATATGGAGTCCATTATTCCGTATGGAGCAATATGAGGCTCATTCTGTATGGAACACTATGTGGTACCCATAATATTGTATGGAGCAATATATGAGACTCATTATTCTGTACTAGATTGTGGCCCGATTCTAACGCATCGGGTATTCTAGAATATACACGTCCCCGTAGTATATGGACAATGATGATTCCAGAATTCGCGGCAGACTGTGCCCGTCGCTGATTAGTCGAGGCAACCTTTATGACATCATAGTCGCCATGGCAACCATTATGACATCTACGTCGATACTGTGCCCATCGCTGAATCAGAAACGTGGGATTTCTACGTCCTTTATGACATCATCGTCGCTGTGCCCGTCGCTGATTGGTCGAGGCCTGGCGGCCTCGACCAATCAGAGTCGCAGGATTTCTACGTCGATACTGTGCCCGTCGCTGATTGGTCGAGGCCTGGCGGCATCGACCAATCAGAGACGCGGGATTTCCAGGACAGACAGACAGACGGAAAAACCCTTAGACAATTATTATTCTGTATGGAGCATTATGTTGTGCCCATAATACTGTATGGAGAGCTATACTGTCCGTTTTCTGAGCTACTGTAGAATTTACAATAGATATGACTCATGCAATGTAAGAAGTGAAATCTTTGGCATTGTACTATACCTATATTTCTCCGCCGTATCTGTGCATCATGAATTGTGGTATGTGTTAAAGGGGCCCACTGAGACTTTTACCCAGGGCCCACAAAAACCTGAATCCAGCCCTGCCCATGATGTCTCTTCCACTGCCATGACGGAGTAGCCAAGTGAGTCATCCTCGGACTCACCCAGCAAAATACCCAAATGGAGAGGCTTTCTCTGATCCGGACATCATCCGATATTCCCAGCAGACTGTCACTGCGATTATGGAGGGTAGATTAGCATCAATCCAAGATGGCTGCCACCCTATTCCAGAAATAACATTGGTCCAGCATTCCACAAACTCTTACAGCACATCTGCTCACATTGCTCCCATCCTCATAGCCTGACTTCATCTTCGGAAAGGGCTGACATCACTGCTGAGTTATGGGGTTTGCCTCATAGAAGACTTCCCTTGCCTCTGGGAACACAGGGGCCCATGTCTTAACAGTCAGTGACACCAAGCCTAAGGCATAACAAGGAGTCACAGGTTCCAGAGGGCTGCATAAATATTAAAATGGGCATGTGTTCTTGACATGGGATTGACCACGAATCATGGGTTTTCCACAGGGATCTCCTCTCTGCAATCTCACATCAGCGGCTTTAACCCATCTCACATTAGAGACCAGGAAAACCTGACCTGATCCGTACCTTCACTGGTAAAATCAATCCCTCTCGCCAGCATGGAGGTCTACTTTTTCCTCATGGAGTGACTCACATTCCTCTATAACTACCACCGCATCCCCAGAACCACAATACGGTATGTGAAGTATCCGCACCTTGCCTGATGTCACTATTACATCAAACGAATCACGTAATGCAGTCACCAAACTTTCACTAACAAGACGTTCCGCAGTATCTTGTTGTGCTCGTATATTATGTTTGCGTCCCTGTGGCTGCATGACTTGCGGCTGTTAGACGTCCTCAACACGAGGGGATTGTTTGTTGTTATGACAGCATTTAGTTTAATCAGATTTTATTGGTTATACATAACAAAACATAAAAAACATTTTCATTTGGGCCACGCAGGGCCTAATTGCATACAATAACCAGATTATTATAATACCACTCTTGTATATTCAAGTTGATCACAGATGCATTTAACATAATTTATGCACTATACTCTTTTCTCTGTATTGTGTTAAAGATATATCAAGTATTAAAGAAAGACAAAAACGAGAAACATACCACAACACTGGTGAATATCGCTACCTTAGGATATATAAATTCTATTACATATAAAAGTACGAAGAGGGAGGAGAAGATGATCATACAAGGGATAAGACAAACAAAGGGAGGACAGGGTGGGCAGGAGTAAGGGGGTGGTGGAAATTTTTAGTCCATATTTTCTCTAGTAGCCTTCCACGACAGCCCAGGAGGTTGTTTCCATACCCTAATGGGGGACAGGAAGCACAAGAGATTAAAAACCCCTCCCACCTCCCATTAACCAGTGTCTTTCCTGTCCCCCATGGGGCATGGAGAGGTTCCTGGTACGCTGCGCGGCCGGCTCTAGCGACGTACCTTCCATTCTTATGTTGGGCACTGGTGGTCGGGCCCCCAGGGCTTCCTCCTCCATTGTGCTCCCGTCTCCTTGCAGATTCTGGGACCGTATTCCCAGTCCTCCCGCGTCCTCTTGTGGGGGTAAAGCGGGCCGGCGTTCCCATCCCGGAGGCCTCCCTGAGCTCTCCGGCGTCTCCCCCTCCTGTGCGCGCTGTTCGGCGACCTGGAAGTCATGTGATGCTTCACTTCCGGGTCGGCGCTCCTGCATAGTAGCGCTACTCTGTCCAGGTTATGGACTGCCGGATGGCGTGTGAGGCACGCTGCATCCTCGCACGCCTGCCTGGGACTGCGGAGGGGGAGGGGCGACTAATTGCCACGCGCTGGTGCAGTCTTATTTCCTATATAAGCTGCAGAAGACGTCTCAGGTAAGCCTGCTTAAGCATGGATTCGTCTTGCCCTGCAGCTGCAGAGCCCAGCGCTTCTCAAGCCCCAGTAAGTGTGGCAGGGATGGGTCCCATTTAAAGGTAGATTCATGTGTACCTTCTTATACTGCTTCCTCTCTCATTTCAGGAAGACAAGCCTGGCCATAAAACCATTACTAAACGCAAATGTGCTACTTGTAATGTGAAAATGCCCTTAAATTGGAAGAAAAAGTTGTGCCAACCCTGTACGGACAAAGTAATCCGGGCGGAACACCCTTCACTAATTGAAGAAATACGTTCCCTGGTTAGGCAAGAGGTTCAGACCTCTTTGGCAACGCTCGCCCCCCCTCCTCCGCCACCACCATCCTCACCTGGTTCATCACTTCCCAAAAAGAGAAAGATCCAGGAATATTCTGGTTCAGAGTCTGAAGGTTCTTATACGTCATCTTCAGTCAAATGGGAAGATGTGTTACCTCATAAATCTGCGGAAATCAGGAAATACCTTTTTTCGTCTGAATACATTGAGGAATTAGTGTCCGCAGTGAGGAATACGATGGGGCTAAAAGAGGAACCCGTCCCTCAGTCTATACAGGATGAGTTATTTGGCATACATACTGAAAAACAACCTGGTTTTCCCGTACATAAAAGTATTACCGACATGATCAATAATGAGTGGGAACTGCCTGAGAAACGGCTAACTACCCCCCTCAGACTTTAAACATCGGTTTCCTCTGGATGAGGATTCAATTAAATGGAACATCCCAAAAATAGATGTTCAGGTGGCTAGAGTGGCAAAAAAAGACAGCTCTGCCGTTCGAAGACTCCTCCCAGTTAAAGGACCCCTTAGATAGGAAGATTGAGAGCCTTCTCAAAAAGTCCTGGGAAACTTCAGATTCAATATTGCATCCACCTGCGTAGCCCGGTCTCTCTTCCGCTGGATAGAAGAATTGGAATATCACATCTCTCAGGGTACTCCGAGAGATGAAGTGTTGGACTCCTTGCCTATTTTACATAGAGCCACTGGTTTTCTTGCGGACGCCTCACTGGAATCCATCCGTGTGGCCGCCAGATCTTTAGTCCAGACAAATTCAGCCAGAAGAGCTCTCTGGCTAAAAATGTGGAGCGGAGATGACACTTCAAAGATAAAACTCTGTTCCATTCCCTTTAAAAGGTGACTATGTGTTTGGGCCCTCATTAGATGACATCCTGGAAAAAGCCACGGACAGGAAAAAAAACTCTTCCTGAACAAAGACCTCCCAGGAAGCGTTTTTTTTCGGGCCTCCCAGTCCCAGCCCTCCCAGGTTAAGGGAAAAGGAAAAACCGGAAGATGGAGTTATACTAAGGGGAAACCTAAAAACATCCTTATTCCCCAACAAACACAGCAAGAAAAACAATGACTCCGATCCGGTGGGGGGGAGGCTTTCGAACTTCGTTCACAGTTGGCAAAATATCTCCAACAGCCCTTGGGTAGTAAGTGTTATCCAACAGGGTCCTCTGATAGAGTTCGATGCGCCTCCTCCCAGGATCTTAAGAGTCACCCCCCCACCCCCCCGTCATCTCGGGAGACTCAAAAACTGATGATGTCAGGGTTACAAGATTTACTAAACTCGAGAGCTATTTCGATGGTCCCGGTAAACGAGCAAGGAAAGGGGCATTATTCCCGTATTTTTATGGTAAAAAAGCCTTCTGGGCAAGCTCGGATCATAATAAATTTAAAAGCTCTCAACCAATACATTACTTACCGCAAATTCAAAATGGAGTCAGTAAAAACAGCCATCCCTCTGATAGCTCCTCATTCATATATGGCAACAATAGATCTCAAGGATGCCTATTTCCATATTCCAATACATCCTCGTCACAGGAGATATCTAAGATTTGCGGTCCAGTTCAGTCACAAAATCTTACATTTTCAATACAATGTTCTCCCCTTTGGGATCTCCTCGGCCCCAAGGGTTTTCTCCAGAGTCATGGCGGAAGCTGTATCTCATATCAGAAACCAAGACGTCGCTATAGTGCCGTACTTGGACGACCTTCTAATAATTGGTCCTTCTGCCGAAATTCTCAATCAGAGAATTTCCAGAACTCTGAGCATCTTACAGCTTTTGGGTTGGATACCCAATCTGAAGAAGTCTCATCTATTACCATCAAAGGTGATAAAATTCCTCGGAGTCCTTTTTGACTCGGGAAATCAAAAATCTTTCCTACCAGAGGAATACCAGAGGAACCTGATATCCAAGGTCCTGGACTTCAAAAAGCAACGGTCTCCTACTCTGCGGACTGCAATGTTTCTTCTGGGGTCAATGACGGCTTGTATACAATCAGTCCACTGGGCTCAAGGCCACTCCAGAGTTCTGCAGGCACATATCCTAGGAAACTGGAACGGAAATCCAAATTTCTTGAACAGGAGCGTGTACACTCCAGGGAAGGTAAAAGCCTCGTTAACCCGGTGGGCGATCCAAACAAACTTGCAAAAAGGAGTGGACTGGATACAAGATCTGCTGGTGACAGTGACAACGGAAGTCAAAAAGGCTGGGGAGCAGTTGTCTCGCAGATCCCATTCCAAGGTCACTGAAATCGGAAAGAAAGCTCCAATTCTTCCAACTTCAGAGAATTGATGGCAGTGGAGAAGGCCCTTCTAGCCGCCAGCAGTCTGATAGTAGGTCAACATGTCAGAGTCTATTCGGACAATATAACGACTGTAGCACATCTAAAACACCAGGGGAGTCCGAAGTTCAACCAATTGAGAGTAGTATCAAACAGAATTTTTTGCTGGGCAGAGGAACATCTCTCACTATCAGCAATACACCTCAAAGGGTCAGTTAAAGTTCATGTGGATCTCCTAAGTCGTCACGATTTACAACCAGGAGAATGGAGCCTGAAGACGGATGTTTTCAGAATGTTGACGGACAGATGGGGACTCCCCAACATAGTTCTTCTAGCATCAAGCCAGAATGCACAGGTCGAGAACTACTTCTCTCTAGACCCCAAAGACAGGTCTCAAGGAGTAGACGCCTTTGCTCATACATGGAGGTTCCAACTAGCGTACGTGTTTCCTCCAATTCCGTTACTTGCAAAGACCCTCCGGAAGATCCGAGACGATCAGGTCCCGACTATCCTAGTAGCTCCGGCATGGCCAAAGAGGAGCTGGTATAACCTCATCAGAGAATTGAAAGTGGATGGTGCAGTCTTTCTACAAACATCAGAGGATCTACTCTTCCAGGGTCCCTTTTATCATCCGAACCCTTAAAAATTCAAGCTGGCAGCTTGGCTATTGAAGCCCAGGTATTAAGAGCTAAAGGTCTTTCAGAGTCAGTAATCTCTACTTTACAGAAATCTAGAAAACCTGTCACCAACGCTATATATAGCAAAATTTGGAAGAGGTTCTCCTCGTGCTGTCATCCTCATAATCCTGACCCTTTCCATCCTAATATCTCACAAATATTAGATTTTCTACAAAAAGGATTGGAGTTGGGGTTGAAGCCGAGTACCTTAAAAGTTCAAGTGTCAGCTTTGAGTTCTGTCTTCGACCAAGACCTTGCAGGTCATCGTTGGATAAAAAGGTTTATGGTCTCAGCATCAAGACATTGTCCAAGACAACAAATCTTTGTGCCATCATGGGACTTAAACATAGTTCTAAAGGGCCTTATGGCTCCTCCATTTGAGCAGTTATCATCTTGTTCCTCACAGCTCCTGTCCTGCAAGACCGCCTTCTTAGTTGCAATTTCTACTGCAAGACGAGTGGGGGAAATACAAGCCCTCTCAATTAGAGAACCTTATCTTACCTTAAGGGATGATTCCATTGTGTTCCGACCAGATCCATGCTTTCTTCCAAAAGTAGTGTCAGAATTTCACCGATCACAGGACATAGTCCTCCCATCGTTCTGTCACAATCCTTCAAATCCAGAAGAACACAGATTTCATACCTTGGATGTACGGCGTATAGTATTACACTACTTGAAACAAACTAAATCCTTCAGAATTGACAAAAATCTCTTCGTTCATTTATCTGTCCGAAACAAGGGCAAAAAAGTAGCGAAGAGTACCATTGCCAACTGGATAAAAAAGGCCATTACTGAAGCATATCTAGCTCAGAATATTGCGGTTCCTGCTGGCCTAAAGGCTCATTCCACCAGATCTACTTCTGTCTCTTGGGCCGAAAGGGATGGTGCTTCAACAGAGCAGATTTGCAGGGCTGCAACATGGTCTTCTCTGCACACATATACTAAGCATTATAGATTGGACTTCTGGTCCAACCGGGATCTAGTCTTTGGCCGGAAGGTTCTTCAGGCTGTGGTCTCTCCCTAAATACAGAATTGGTTGGCATTCCTCCTGGGCTGTCGTGGAAGGCTACTAGAGAAAATAGAATTATTCTTACCGTTAATTCGGTTTCTAGGAGCCTTCCATGACAGCATTAATTCCCTGCCTATGTTCTTGGATATTTTTTCTGAGAACCTAAAAGGTAACCGGTGCTATGGGTTCAGTTGTAAGTCACTGGTTAATGGGAGGTGGGAGGAGTTTTTAACATCTTGTGCTTCCTGTCCCCCATTAGGGTATGGAGACAACCTCCTGGGCTGTCGTGGAAGGCTCCTAGAAACCGAATTGATGGTAAGAATAATTCTATTTTCCCTATTCAGAAGGATAAATAGTGGGGATCAAACAAGTGTCTAGTGACCAAATCAATTATTCACCAGTATTGTGAAGTGTTTTCCCTTCAGGAAAAGAATTTGGGTGAGTTCCTAAAGAGAATCCAGCTTTGCCACAACTTGACAAACTTTAAGTTGTCACCCGTGGCTTCTGTTGATAGAGCTTCCATATGACAAATATACAAAATTTCCTCTTGCCATTCTGACAAAGATGGAGTGAGTGACTGATGTCCGCCAGTGTCTGAGTATTATTGTACGTGCTGCCAAGCAGAATCTCAAAAGACTACGTCTCTGTGTACCTATAGAGCCTGGGAGAATAGATAAGAGGGCAATCTGGGGGGAGTGGTTCTTTCCCCTGAGATCTTACAATATGCGTTAAATATCCCATCCCAAAAAGGTCTGATTTAGTCACAATCCCACCAAATGTGCAACATCGTACCCCTCTCTATTCCACAACACCAACACACATCCGGCACTGAAGGGAAGATCACATCTAGCTTTGTAGGGACTCGAAAACATCTTGTCAAGATCTTGCAATTCCTCTCCTGAATGTACCTGGCCCCCGACATCTTGTACTTAAACAAAAATGCTTTCTGTATATCCTTCAAAAAGGTAGTATCCAGTTCGGTTTCTCATGCATGCTCAAATCCAGGATCCACTGAACAGAGTGAAAGGCTTAATAGTCGACATACAAGGGAAATCAAATGGGAGGGGGTGAGCTCTGAAGGAATAGGTTCTCAAATGGTGTTGGTAACACTGGTAAGGAGTGCCATCCCCTCTTCTTCCAAAGATTTATAAACTATTTCAACTGTTCGTATTCTAGCCAAGAGAGTTTTTCAGGAATATTATTTTGAAGTTCTGAGAAGGGAGGAACATCAGGTCCCTTCAAAATATGACTAATGCAAATATCGTCATGACTATACCAACAGAGGAATTTGTCCTTCGTACAACCCGGTGGAAATTCGGGATTTAAGAAAATTGGGGTAAGTGGACAAGATGACAGCATTTCATCTTAATTATGCCAGACGAAAATTCAATAGGCTCAGAATCATAAGCTGGTGTTTGAAGTATTGACTCTTCTTGTAGGATGAATATTTACCTCTAATATCAACTCCTACAGTTTATTGTCTGCTATCTTTGCAAAACAGTAAGGGCCCCGTCACACATAGCGAGATCGCTAGCGAGATCGCTGCTGAGTCACAAGTTTTGTGACGCAACAGCGATCTCAGTAGCGATCTCGCTATGTGTGACACGTAGCAGCGATCAGGCCCCTGCTGTGAGATCGCTGGTCGTGTCGGAATGGCCTGGGCCATTTTTTGATCGTTGAGGTCCCGCTGACATCGCTGAATCGGCGTGTGTGACGCCGATTCAGCGATGTCTTCGCTGGTAACCAGGGTAAACATCGGGTTACTAAGTGCAGGGCCGCGCTTAGTAACCCGATGTTTACCCTGGTTACCATCGTTAAAGTAAAAAAAACAACCACTACATACTTACCTACAGCTGTCTGTCCCCGGCGCTGTGCTTCTCTGCTCTGGCTGTGAGCGGCGGGCAGCCGGAAAGCAGAGCGGTGACATCACCGCTCTGCTTTCCGGCCACTGTGCTCACAGCCAGAGCAGAGAAGCACAGCGCCGGGGACAGACAGCAGTAGGTAAGTATGTAGCGTTTGTTTTTTTTACTTTAACGATGGTAACCAGGGTAAACATCGGGTTACTAAGCGCGGCCCTGCGCTTAGTAACCCGATGTTTACCCTGGTTACCCGGGGACTTCAGCATCGTTGAAGACAGTTTCAACGATGCCGAAGTCTTTCCCCTGATCGTTGGTCGCTGGAGAGAGCTGTCTGTGTGACAGCTCTCCAGCGACCAAACAGCGACGCTGCAGCGATCCGGATCGTTGTCGGTATTGCTGCAGCATCGCTAAGTGTGACGGTACCTTAATGTAGGGTCACTAAGCAATGACGTTTGCTGATCTTTTGATTACTCATTGTACCAGGTCATGAAATTTGTTGACTCACAAACACTGAAGAATAAACTATAAATAATCAAACAATGTGAGTTGGTCTTATCACCATTCATCTCCTTTACCTGTGAATACTGGATGAAGGACAGTTAACTATAAAAGATATTATATAACATGAGACAAAAATTAAGCAAAGACATCCAGACATCCAAAAAGAACCAGAGACTCTCTACAGGACAGCAGCCTAGACATCATAGCTCTATCACGAGGAGCACAGTTTTGTCATTCTACAGGATGTCAAAGAGGACCATGGTACCGGCTGGAAGAATACAGCTCTATTCCATTGACCATCGCGAATCCATGGATATGTTTGGAGTAGTCAGGATTTGGACAAACTGGTCACCTGAGCCCCCATGTATACTTTTGGAGTAGTTAGGATTTGGACCCGCTGGTCACCTGGCTCCATGAAGATGATCTGAGAAACCAGGTTGAGACCCTGCGGTCAATTGGCCTTGTACCTCAAAGGACTGTTATCTTCCTAAGCTTGTCATTACCTCCTCTCGCTGTGCATGCCGCAGGTGGGGTAGTCGGCCTTGGAAGCTCTGAAGTCACAGATGTCCTTTTCCTGACAAGTCAATGGAAGGGTGAGACTAATGTGCACAATCTTGGGTATTTTGCTGTGACTGTTCTGTGCATTATTGCCTGTTTTGTGGTTCAATAAAGTATTGCCACACTGTTTACCCTCACCCTGTTTTGTTTTAGTATTACGCCCACGGGGAAAGGAGATTGGGCATTTGGTGGGATGATCCCTGGTCCATTCGGTTTCGGCTAGCGGACCAGAGCACCCACTGAGATCCCCCCATGTCTTCACACCAGTTTGTTAGGGAATCCCAACATGTGTTGAGGCTAACTGCCTCAAATCATGCAACAACAGTAATGTGCCCACTATTCTGACAGGCTCAGAGGTCCCTTTCACTAGCATAAATGAAACAGCACCTGGTCAGCCCAATAGGACTGCCACCAGTTCCTTGTTCCATATATGCCTCGTCCTTTAACAGAGTTACATCAGGCAAAAACTAGCCCTGGTAGCATGGAAGACTAAACCAAGAAACGAACATGTGGATCAAAATGAAAGCGTAGCCCAAGGTTAAATTATATATTTAATTGCCTTAAGGGCACACTAGATAATACACGATGGTTATACATATACCATGGTTAAATATGCAATACAGGTGAAGTAAAACAGATAAGCAGATGAACCATGGGCTACCAAGTAGGTTCTACGTCCTCCTCCATTTCAACTTTGAACCCATTCTAACTGGTGTGTACCATATATGCAGGCGCAGGGAGGCCTACACAAGCCTGTGATGCAGTGCCACTCAGCTTTACAGGTCCAAATTTGTCCTCACTTTTGGACAAAAACAGATCTGCATCTTTAGCTGACCTAAAAGTGTTTCTGAAAGAAATACCTACCCAAAGGATCTTCCAGCAAGCCTCCCATTCTCCAGAGAAACCCCGTAACCCACTCCGCAGCTTCCCACCATGGGAAGGCCATCAGGATAACAAAAGGTGACCCCATTCCAAGATTCAAAGGGAATCTGACTCCACATCCTAGCCACAACAGGAATACTCCAATATTAAGGGATGCTTTTCATTGCCAGTGCTCACACCTCTGACTTTGTAATTCTAAGCAATGGCCTCTATTCAGTTATGGCAGTTGCAAGTCTCGTTCCCATTCAACTATATATATATATTATATCTATCTATCTATCTTACTAAGTTGGTGCCAACATGGCCAGTTCTATTAATTTCAGGAACGGAGAATCTGCACTGTTGACTGAAGTTCTGGCCGCTTAGCTTATTTTTTTCTATACTATTATGCATCTACTAGGATACCGGTTGATATTATTACAGCATGTCTAATTTCCAATGTATCTGACAACCCTTACTCTCCCCCAAGTAAGTTGGGAGTCTCCTTTGTGACCATTATGGGCACACAAGCTGCTTAAATGAGATTCTCCTTCTCTAATTCCTTTTGCAGAGGCCCTCCCTTTGCTTTTGTTTTCCATTTTCTCTACTTAAGGTACCGTCACACTGGACGATATCGCTAGCGATCCGTGACGTCGCAGCGTCCTCGCTAGCGATATCGTCCAGTATGACAGGCAGCAGTGATCAGGCCCCTGCTGTGCTGTCGCTGGTCGGGGAAGAAAGTCCAGAACTTTATTTCGTCGCTGGACTCCCCGCAGACATCGCTGAATCGGCGTGTGTGACACCGATTCAGCGATGTCTTCACTGGTAACCAGGGTAAACATCGGGTAACTAAGCGCAGGGCCGCGCTTAGTAACCCGATGTTTACCCTGGTTACCATCCTAAAAGTAAAAAAAACAAACACTACATACTTACCTACAGCCGTCTGTCCTCCAGCGCTGTGCTCTGCACTCCTCCTGTACTGGCTGTGAGCGTCGGTCAGCCGGAAAGCAGAGCGGTGACGTCACCGCTCTGCTTTCCGGCCGCTGTGCTCACAGCCAGTGCAGGAGGAGTGCAGAGCACAGCGCTGGAGGACAGACGGCTGTAGGTAAGTATGTAGTGTTTGTTTTTTTTACTTTTAGGAAGGTAACCAGGGTAAACATCGGGTTACTAAGCGTGGCCCTGCGCTTAGTTACCCGATGTGTACCCTGGTTACCGGCATCGTTGGTCGCTGGAGAGCTGTCTGTGTGACAGCTCTCCAGCGACGCTGCAGCGATCCGGATCATTGTCGGTATCGCTGCAGCGTCGCTAAGTGTGACGGTACCTTTAGTTTATGTCTTTTCTAACTTTTAATCTTTCTTTGATCAAGGGGACTGAGTAGCCTGGTTGCTTCTTATCTGAATCCTATGCAAGGAATTCCTGATCAAACATAAATGGTGGAATTATCATTCCTTCTTTCACTACAAAAATACTCTATACCCCTGAAAAACGTGCAAAGATCTTCCATCATTTTCATAGACACAAGGAACACATTGCTTCCAGGAAAAGGAAACACATTTCAAATCCAATCACTCACCAAAAATCAACACAAACAATCCATAAATCCTTGACAAACCAAATTATTGTCTGCACAATAGATTCTGAGGAGAGATATATTATTCTTTCGCTATCTATTGATGGCCAAATATTTACAATTATCAACGTGTATGCCCGTAATCAGGACCAGGATAATTTTATTTCTAAGCCGATACCACCCTTCCATTGGCAAAAGGGATGGCACTGCACTGTGGTAACTTAAATGCCACTCTTGACTTGGCAGACAACTCCTAGGGTACAGCCCATCTTCCTTACTGTCATACAATTTATTAAAAAAAAAAAAAACGCTGCTGCAAGTACAACTGTATGACACTTGGAGACTCCAACATCCCTCAGATAAGAAATACAGTTTCTATTCTAACCCTCAGGACTTGTATAGCAGACTGGATTATATATTTTTCTTCAGCACAGTGCCTTGCCCTTCACATACTAGCATTGGAAACGTTCCCTGGTCCGACCATGCACCAGCGTTGTGTTCCCTTAGAGTGCCATTTGCTATCAAATCAGTATGGTCCTTGCTGTTCCTTGAGTCTTTACTAGTGATGAGCAAGTGTACTCGTTGCTCTGGTTTTCCTGAGCACGCTCGGGTGACCTCTATTGAGTATTTATGACTGCACGGAGATTTAGTTTTCATTTCGGCAGCAGAATAATTTACAGCTACTAGCCTGCTTGATTACATGTGGGGATTCCCTAGCAACCAGGCAACCCCCACATGTACTCAGCCTGGCTAGTAGCGGTAAATCATTCAGCTGCCGCTATGAAAACTAAATCTCTGAGCAGTCGAAAACTAAATCTCCGAGCAGTCATAAATATTCGGAGACTACCCGAACAATGAGTATACTTACTCATCACTAGTCTTTACTACTAGATACAGTATGCTCACCTGACATAGAAAATTACATAATTATATCGATACAGCCAACACAATTAAGGGTAAGTTCACACTGGGCGTTTTTGCTGCTTTTTTCCTGCAGCAAAACCTGATCATTTTGGCAGAAAAGAAGCCGTGTCAAAAACGCAGGTTTAGGTGCGTTTTTTGTTGCGTATTTGTTGTGTTTTTTTAATGCATTTTTTTTTCTTTTTGTCCATGCTAAAGTCCTTGGATTTTCAGCAGCAAAAACGCAGCAAATAATGATACCTGCGTTTTTTGCTGCGTTTTTTTCAACACCCATTCAAGTCAATGGGTGAAAAAACGGAGCAAAAACGCTGAAAGAAGTGACATATGCGCTGTGTCCAAAAAAACGCAGCAAAGCACAAAATACTGATCACACAAAAAGCCAATGTGTGTGCATGAGATTTTTGAAATCTCATAGGCTTTGCTGGTATTGTAAAAAGCAGCTGAACATTAGCATAAAAAACACAGCAAAAACAACTGTAAGACACACTTTTTTCCTCCAAAAATGTGGAAAATGGGGGGGGGGAGTCTTATAGTCCAGATGTACCGGCTCTGGCTGTGGTGGGTAGGTGGGGGAGCAGCATCAGTGGTGCAGCGGGTCAAAGGAAGCCGGAGCCGGCAGCTGCAGCTAACTCCTGTGCCTGCTGCTAAAGAGAAATTAATATTCACGGCATTTCACGCCCATGGGCGTGAAGAGTAATGAATATTGCTCTCTAATATTAGTATCTTGGTATGATTGGTCCCCAACCCCGGTCCTGGTATGCATGGCCCTATCAGAAAACATAAAAAACCCCATTACACTTACGTTCACGGTGCTCCCTCGCAGCGTCCTGCTCTGTTGCCAGCAACTTTTTTAGCAGGGACGTCATGCGCTGCTCACAAGCAGAGCACAGCTGCGTGAATAATCACCGTGCTGCTTGCCGGGACTGTGCATCATTTCCTTGTCTTGAGGCATTTCCACTGAAGTTAGATCAGCCTGTAACTTCATTTTACACTTTGATTTTGAGCATCATTCCAACTCCAGAGGTCCGTGGGATATTAGTTGTGATTTTTGTTGATCATTTTTAGGTTTTATTGTTCTCAACACATTCCACTATGTAATGAATAAAGATTTACAACTGGAATATTTCATTCAGTGATATCTAGGATGTGGAATTGTAGTGTTCCCTTTATTTTTTTGAGCAGTGTACAATTTAATACTTCTGTTCCTTTTGTTCTGTAACTCGCACCCCTAAGCCATAAGCTACCAGAACCAAAACAAGGCTTCCAGTCAGCCTGTATAAAACATGACTGGTGGTGGCAGCGAGTAGTCTGGTGTTATCGTGGAGCTAGCTGCAACCATACTGGGGGTATATACACATCCCACGAGTGGGAATTGGAAGTGTATATACACACACCATTCGCTCACTGTTAGGCTAGGGTCACATTGCGTTATGTGAACCCGTTTAACGGACTACGTTACACCGCGGCATAACGTGGTGTAACGTAGTCCGTTAACGCCGCCATTGCTTGTAATGGCGAACGCATCGCTAGCACACGCCCACATTTGGGCATGCGCTAGCGATGTGCCGTCATTTGAGTGACGGACCTCGAACGCTGCTTGGAGCGTGGTCTGTTCCTCGCTAGCGCAGATCAGGCATCTGCGCTAGCGGGATCAGCAAACGCGATCCCTTTTGGGACATTGCGTTAGCACAGTCCGTAGCGCCATGCGCTAAACGGACTGCCCTAATGCAATGTGACCCTAGCCTTAGTTTCTCGATAACCAGCCTATTAGTGGAAACAGCCTGCGGCCTCCTACTTCAGTCATCAGTAAATCGCATAATTGCCTGGGCAATGGGGGCAGCAGAGAGCCATTTGCTTCAAAGGTAACAGCATGGGTGGCTGCGATATTTGACAGTCACATGTCAAGATAAACATTGACAAATCTGAAGCATTAAATATCTTTCTGCACCAACAATTAGAGAGCACTCTGAAGTCCAAATTCTCATTTAAATGGCCCTCAAGTAACAATATAAACTATCTGCGCATTGATGCTGCTGCCTCCGATCTCGAGGTTATTCTCTTTCAACTTTCAATTGTTTTTCTCCCGGTTGGAGTTGGATTTTGACTCTTGGAACCAGAGAGAAATCTCCAAGTTTGGCAGAGTCAATGTTCTTAAGATGACAATTCTAACCAGGCTGCTACTGTATACCTGCTGGAATTCATCCAAGTGTATATGCCTTCCACTTTTTGGATTAAAATTCAACATTAGTCGTTTTCTTTGGCAATCAAGTCATCCAAGAGTCCAGTATATTATATCCTGTCCAAAAGTTTATCTGATTGCAGTCGTCGATATCTAGCATCAGCCCAGGCAATGATCCTTGATTTGTTCCGCAGTCAATACTTTGTTTTCCAAGGCTTTATTATTTTTAACAAGTATGAGTAACAGGGAAGGAAAAGAGGGGGGGAGGGGGATAAGGGTGGACAGGAAAAATAAGGGAAGTGAAACCAACAAATCACACAATAAAATGCGGAGAGGCAACAGTAAGCCTTAATGAAGCAAGGGACGCAGCCCTTGGAACAAACTGTCTAATAACTGTTCCTGAGGAGGTGGTGATGGCGAACTCAGTCGAGGGGTTCAAGAGAGGCCTGGATGTCTTCCTGGAGCAGAACAATATTGTATCATACAATTATTAGGTTCTGTAGGACGTAGATCTGGGGATTTATTATGATGGAATATAGGCTGAACTGGATGGACAAATGTCTTTTTTCGGCCTTACTAGCTATGTTACTATGTTCGTTATATAAAATATAATGTATAACGTAAACAGGAAAATGGATTAGGTACATTTTAGCTTGTATAGAGCAAGGGTTGATCGAGCTAGGCATACTTTGGCTCATGGGGAGGAAATTTCTAGCTCCACATAGAAAAAAATCCCATAAAAACAATCAGAGCAAGGATGTGGTCATAAAAATTGCTTTATTAATTACATAAAACTCAGACTATACCATACAATAACAAAAAATGCATATATATAAAAAAATGTATCACAATTATATATAAAAAAATGTGTATAAGTGCCTGTAGTTAACTGATGTCCATATATGTAAATCCTGTGTCCGTTATAACATGTCAATATGGCCCATAAAAAATACAAAAGATGAGAGGAAAAACAACTATGAAAAAAAGTGTCAGATAAAAGCAGAAATCTGCGATAATGGGAGTGTAAACGATACTCAATCTAATGTGCAAATAGTGCATATATGTGAAGCCTTTTTTTCATAGTTGTTTTTCCTCTCATCTTTTGTATTTTTTATGGGCCATATTGACATGTTATAACGGACACAGGATTTACATATATGGACATCAGTTAACTACAGGCACTTATACACATTTTTTTATATATAATTGTGATACATTTTTTTTATATATATGCATTTTTTGTTATTGTATGGTATAGTCTGAGTTTTATGTAATTAATAAAGCAATTTTTATGACCACATCCTTGCTCTGATTGTTTTTATGGGATTTTTTTCTATGTGGAGCTAGAAATTTCCTCTTCATTATATGTAGTGTCCCACTGCGATACTTACACACTGGATGTCCTTGGGGTAGTTTTATTTATTTATTTATTAATATATATTGATATATATATATATATATATTTTGGTTAATTTTTACCCTGTGTGCACTAGTGTGTTTTTTAATTGTTATACTTTGGCTCATGAAAAGCAAGGGTCATGTCCCTTGGACTGTTAATTACAGCAAGAGAAGTGCAGAGGCTATATAAGTAGAGAGCTCCCAGGCGAGGCAGTTATGCTATCAGGAAGGAATTAGGGTACCGTCACACTATAACATTTCGATCGCTACGACGGTACGATTCGTGACGTTCCAGCGATATCGTTACGATATCGCTGTGTCTGACACGCAGCAGCGATCAGGGATCCTGCTGAGAATCGTACGTCGTAGCAGATCGTTTAGAACTTTCTTTCATCGCTGGATCTCCCGCTGTCATCGCTAGATCGGTGTGTGTGACACCGATCTAGCGATGCGATCCAGCGATGCGTTCGCTTGTAACCAGGGTAAACATCGGGTAACTAAGCGCAGGACCGCGCTTAGTTACCCGATGTTTACCCTGGTTACAAGCGTTAAACTAAAAAAAAAAAAAACAGCACATACTTACATTCTGGTGTCCGTCAGGTCCCTTGCCGTCTGCTTCCCGCACTGTGACTGCTGGCCGTAAAGTGAAAGCAGAGCACAGCGGCTGTGCTTTCACTTTCACTTTACGGCCGGCAGTCACTGAGTGCGGGAAGCAGACGGCAAGGGACCTGACGGACACCAGAATGTAAGTATGTGCTGTTTGTTTTTTTTTAGTTTTACGCTTGTAACCAGGGTAAACATCGGGTTACTAAGCGCGGTCCTGCGCTTAGTTACCCGATGTTTACCCTGGTTACCCAGGGACCTCGGCATCGTTGGTCGCTGGAGAGCTGTCTGTGTGACAGCTCCCACACTACGATTCACCTACGATCACGGCCAGGTCATATCGCTGGTCGTGATCGTAGGTAAATCGTATAGTGTGACGGTACCCTTAGGTGTGAGGCAGGCGCCATCTTGTTACCTTGTGGTAGTGAAAGTGAGTTGAGGTAGCAGCAGATATTCAAGGAGGAAAAAACTGGTCCCACTTATACCATTTCTGGTAGAACTTGCTAAACTCGTTATTGGATAAAGCGAATTTGAGTTTGAGGTCCCTGTGTTGCGACATTAATTTAATTATAGTGGTTTCGTTGGGGAGTGTCGTGTTTTTCCAGTGGTATGCTATGGAGTTTTTGACGACCATGCATAGGTGTAAGATTATTTTTACCAGAGAACTATCTAGGAGGTGGGTGTCCAATGAGAGGAGAGCAAGTTGGGGGGAAAGGGTGACTGTAGGGCCTGGAAGTTTGGCGATTATCGAGGAGATGTTTGACCAGAAGGTAGTAGCAATGGGGCAGTTCCAGAAAACGTGTAGCAACTCATCCCTGTGTCCGCAATTTCTCCAGCAGAGAGGGGAGATGGACAGGTTTATGTGTGAGAGTCTAGTTGGGGTGTAGTACCATCTGGAACAAATTTTGAAATGGGATTCTAAAAGGGACGTAGAGATTGTGGAGGAGTATGTGGTTGAAAAAGCCTCTTCCCAGTCGTCTGTGGAGGTGGATAAGTTTAGGGACTTCTCCCAGGCTAGGATATAAGCATTTTTTACAAAAGAAGTGTCTTTATTAAAGCAGTCGTAAATAAACTTATGGCCCCAGAATATTCTGTGGTTTGGGTTGGTTAAGATTTTTAAAGATGGCTCCGAAAATCTAAGTTTGAGGCCTTGAAAAAGTTTAACGTTTTCCCTCAAAACAATGTATTCAAGGAAGGAGGATGAGGGTGCGTTGAATTTGGACTTTAGGGAGCTAAAATTCAAAAGATTAGGACCATCCGAAATGTCCCCTAGGGTTAGGATTTTTAGGTCGGCCCAGAAGAGGGGCAGAGGTAGGTTAAAATATGAGTCGATAAATGCGAGAGGTAGCTTATGGAGAGTGGATCTGTTTTGGCTGCGGCCCTCTACTCTGGATACTCTGGACCAGGCAAGGGAAATTGCTTGGAATATTGGGTGCTTAGAGGTGTTTAGGTGGGAGCTAGCTATGGCTTTAAAGATCAAAGATTTGAGTGGTTGAGTGGCTTGCCCTCGTTTATTTCCAACTCCAACTCATACCAAGCCGGGGTTTTTTGGCCTGAAAACCAGTGGGCGCTTTGTTTAAGAAGAAGTGAGTGGTAGTGAGCATGAATGTTAGGAAGGCTCATTCCACCATGGTTTTTCTTCTTATATAGGGATCTAGTATCTGTTCTAGATTTGTTATTCAGATGAGCTTGTATCGCCGTCAGGTAGGACGTGGATATGGGGAGTGGGATACATCTATGGATGTATAGGATTTTGGGGAGCGTAAATAGTTTGATTGCCAAATTTCTCCCCCACCAGGACAGGTCCCTGTCTTTGAAGGAATGCAGTCTTTTAAAATTGAGTCAGTTAATTTTTTCATATTTGATGTGGCTGTTTTTTCTAGGCTTTTGTTGGTGATGACACCTAAGTAAGGGATTTCTTCTCTGCACCAATTAAATGATACAGAGGTGTTTAGGCGTTGAATTACTTTTTGGCTATTGTGTATGGGCAGGATGTTGGACTTTGAGTTGTTGATCTTGAATTTAGAAAGGGCCGAGAGTCTCCAATTCGTTGAGGGTTTCTAGTGTGGAGGATACCGGGTTTGTGAGAGTCAGGATAATATCATCTGCGAACAAGCTGATCTTGTGCTGGCGCTTGTTTGCGGGAATTCCAGTTTTGTAGGGGTTTTGTCTGATGTGCTCCACCAGAGGTTCTAGTGCCAGATTGAAGAGTAGGGGGGAGAGGGGACAGCCCTGACTCGTGCCGTTGCTGATGGGGAAAGCGTCCGAAATATGGTTGTTGCAGATAACTCTTGCCGTGGGACACTTGTAGAGTGTCATGAATGTGGAGACAAGGTTATTGTTGAAGCCAAATTAAATTAGGGTCTGTTTGAGGAATAGCCAGTCGATGCGGTCGAAGGCTTTCTCGGCGTCTAGGGATATAAGTACTGTTGATGATCTAGTAAGGTTTGAAAGTTTGATGGAATTCATAATTCTTCTCGTGGCATCAGCGGGTTGTCTATTTTTGACAAACCCCATTTGATCGTTCGCTACAAGGTTAGGTAGGATATCACTGAGCCTGTTGGCGAGAATTTTTGAAAAGATCTTAATGTCTGTGTTCAACAGGGAGATCGGTCTGTAATTGTTGGGGGATGTGGGGTCGCCTGTTTGTTTGGGGATTAGAATGATAGACGCCTCCAGCATTTCTTTTGGGAAGGATCCTATTTTGGCGGCGTGGTTAAAAAGCTCTGTTAGATGGGGGGCAAGGATTTTGCTGAAGGCTTTGTAGTAAGCATTATTGAAGCCGTCTGGCCCAGGAGATTTGTGGGGTTTAAGGTGGTTTATGGTATCCTCTACCTCTGGGATGGAGAAGTGAGCGGAAAGTGATTCAGTATCTTCTTTCGTTAAGGACGGCAGATTAATATTGGCGAGGTATGTTCTGATGTCTAGTTCTTTTGGGGGAGAGGAGGTAGGATCTGAATTTAAGTTATAGAGTTTGGAATAGTATTTGGAAAACTCATTTGCTATGTCTTGGGGGTGAGTTAGTGGAGTGCCATCTGTTAGTGAGGAGATTCTGTTTATTTTGTTTTGGGTCCTTAGTTTTTTAATTCTGTTGGCCATGTATCTGGTGGGTTTGTTCAGGGATGAATAGACCTTGAATTTAGAGGAGTTGAGGGCGGCTTCATAGGGAGAAAATATTAAGGACCTAAGTTCCTGTCTTAGGGAAAGGAGGTCGGATTGCATCTTAGGTGAGGGGAGGCCTATCAAGGTGTTTTCGAGTGTGCGAATAGATTTTTGTAAATTCAGAGTTTTTTCCCTTTTTATTTTGGCGGAGATATTCATTATAGTGCCTCTGATAACGGCTTTATGGGTGCACCAGTTATTAGGGGGGGTTGGTTGTTTCTGGGGAATTTTCCTTGAAATAGTTGGTTAAAGTATTCTGGATTGTGGCAATATGGATGGAATCATGGAGGATATGAGTTGCATTTCCATAATTTAACGCTTTTTAAGGAAGGGCCAATCAGTATTTCCCCACTAACGGGGGGAGTGGTCCGATAGCGTTCTGTCGCCTATGGATACTTTTTAAATTTGTCCAGGGAAAAAACGTCAGATAGGATCAAGTCGATCCTGGATGCCGAATGGTGGACTGAGGAGAAGTGAGAGAACTCCTTGGAGGAGGAGTTCAGGCATCTGAAGATATCATAAAGTTCATTTCTGTCCAGCCACCAATTTAAGTTGTCAGAATTAGGTCTAGAGTTTGATGTGGAATCTAGGATTCTATCTGGGGTGATATTGAAGTCTGCCAGGAGAATCAAGGTGCCTCTCTTGACTTCGTTTATCTTTTTCAGCGTTTTAGAAAGGAATCTAATCTGATTTTTGTTTGGAGCATACAAATTCGCTAGAGTGCATGTCTGACCATTAATGGTACAAATTAAGATGTGATACCTGCCTCCAGCATCAGCATGTTCCTTAAGAGCCTCGAAGGGGACGGAGTTCCTGATCAGAGTGATCACCCCAGCTTTTTTACTTGAGTTGCAGGCCTCAAAGATATGAGGGAAGCTGCGGTGATTAAAGTAGGGGTGATTCCCTGCCAAGAACTTCGTCTCTTGGATGCAGGCAATGTCTGACTGGGATTTAAGTAGTTCCCTCCACAGAGTGTGCCTCTTTTGGGGGCTATTTAGCCCTCTAATGTTATATGTTAGGATTTTGAATGACATTATATTATACCCCAGATGATGAAGACGAAGAAGGTAACACTAGAATCTGGGGGTAATGGTAACCTGAAAAGTAGGAATTAGTCCTACCGGTAAGTATGTTTCCAGGAGTCCATCATGACAGCACCACCAGGAGGTTGTCCTTCTTATCCTTGAAAGGGACAGGAAACACAGAAGAGGTTAAATAGCCCCTCCCTACCTCCACCCCTCAGTGATTTTCCAAGTACCACACCAGGATGGATGCAACTCTATTTTATTGAAATTCCTTCTACACATGTTTATATCACATATCAGACAGGAACTCAAGGGAGGGTATATAAGGGGTGCTGTCATGATGGACTCCTGGAAACATACTTACCGGTAGGACTAATTCCTACTTTCCAGGACGTCCCTCCTGACAGCTCCACCAGGAGGAATACCAAATAATTCCTTAATTTTTTAGGGCGGGATTACAGTCTGGAGGACTTTCCTCCCAAATGTAGTCTGTTGATTTACAGTTACGTCTAACTTATAATGTCTACAAAAGGTATTTGACCTCGACCATGTTGCAGCTTTGCATATTTGGTCCATAGAGGCCCCAGCGCTTTCTGCCCATGAGGCCAAGATTGCTCTCAACGAATGCGCCTTGAGGCTTTCTGGAGGAGTTCTTCCTGCCGAGATGTAAGCTGCCGTGATGGTGGATTTAATCCATCTTGCTAGAGTAGCTTTGGATGCTTTCTTTCCTTTATTCTTCCCGGTCATCTGAACGAAGAGGTTAGAGTCGATTCTCCAACTATCTGTGATCTCTAGATAGTGTAGAATTGTCCTTTTTACATACAAAGCGTGAAGAGAACGCTCTTTTTCATTAGAGAAGTTCTGGCAGAATGTAGGTAGAACAATTTCTTGACTTCTGTGGAAGTCCGAAACCACTTTAGGAAGGAACCCAGGATCTAATTTAAGGATGATACAGTCATCCAGGACCTTTAAGTATGGATGTTTAATAGAGAAAGATTGGATCTCACCAACACGTCGTGCTGACGTTATCGCCACCAGGAAGAGAGCTTTGAGGGTTACGGCTCTCAGGTTTGCTTGAGCCAGTGGCTCATATGGTTCCTTACAGAGTTCATTCAAGACCAGGTTTAGATCCCAGGGAGGCACTGTACTGCCAATTGTAGGCCTAAGTCTCTGAATAACCTTGACAAACCTCACTATCCATGGATGAGAGGCTAGCTGGACGTCATAGAAGGAACTGAGGGCTGAGATCTGTACCTTCAGAGTACTCGGCCTCAGTCCTTTATCAAACCCCAACTGGAGAAAATCTAGAATTTTCGGAATATCCGGACCGTGAGAGACCGATACGGGAACTGGACTCTGAGAGCAGAACTTCTTCCATATCTTCCTGTATATTGCAGAAGTTACAGGTTTTCTACTATTTTGAATGGTAGCAATGACTGGCTCTGAGAGGCCTTTTGATCTTAGGATCTCTTTTTCAGGATCCATGCTGCTAACTGTAGAAGGCCCGGGTTCTGATGGACTAGGGGCCCTTGAGACAAAAGGTCTGTTACGACTGGTAGATGGATTGGATCTTCCCAGGACATCTTTAGTAGAGAAAACCAGCTCCTTTTGGGCCAGTAAGGGGCTATTAAGATAACTGATGTCTGGCTCTCCTGAATCTTCCTCAGTACTCTCGGTATTAGGGCCAATGGAGGAAAAGCGTAAGCCAACTTCATGTCCCAGTTCTGAGCCAGTGCATCTATTCCTGATGGCCTGTCTCCTGGGTTTAGTGAAAAGAATTTTTCTGTCTTTGCGTTCTTCCTTGAGGCGAATAGATCTACTTCCAGGAAGCCCCAACGCTGGGTTATTTGGAGGAAGATTTCTTCGTTTAAGGACCATTCCGTGGGACATAATTTCTGTCTGCTTAGGAAGTCGGCTACCTGGTTTTGGGTTCCTTTTAGGTGAACCGCCGTTATCGACCTGACTGTCTGTTCTGCCCAAGAGAATATCGTGTCTGATAGATCTTGTAGGTGATGATGCTTCGGACCTCCTTGGTGAAGTAGAAAGGCTACTGTTGTTGAGTTGTCTGAGAAAATACGGATGTGTTGGTCTATTAACTCTCCCTGGAATGCCTTTAAGGCCTCCTAGACTGCCCTGAGTTCTCTGTAATTTGAGGATCTGTTTTGTACGGATACAGGCCAAGTCCCCTGGGAGTAACTCTCTTCTATGTGGGCTCCCCAGCCGCTGTGACTTGCATCTGTAGTGATGTTTATACACGGAGATGTTCTCCAAGGCCTTCCTTTCTCGAGATTTGCGGTTATGGTCCACCATGTCAGTGACCTTTTTGTAACTAGTGACAAGCGTATTTTGTTGTCCAGGGTTACGTCTCTGCCGTCCCAAAGTGAGAGAATTTCTTTCTGCAGGGGTCTTGAGTGATATTGGCTCCACTGGACGCAGGAAATGCAAGAGGTCATTAAGCCCAATACCCGCATGGCCTTCCTTATGGATGTTTGTTTTTGCTTTTGAAATTTTTTAATTTCTTTTTTTGAATGACTCCTGCTTGTGACGTGGGAGGTACGTATGTTCCTGAACTGAGTCTAGGATTACCCCAAGAAAGGATTTCTTTGTTTCGGGTTTGAGGTTTGACTTTTTGAAGTTTATTAGCCATCCTAGCTCTTCCAGGAGTGAAATAGTTGTTGATAAGTCCTCTTCCAACTGTTGTGGAGAGTCTGCTATTAGTAGGATGTCGTCGAGATAGGGGACATAGTAACATAGTAAGGCTGAAAAAAGACATTTGTCCATCCAGTTCAGCCTATATTCCATCATAATAAATCCCCAGATCTACGTCCTTCTACAGACCCTAATTGTATGATACAATATTGTTCTGCTCCAGGAAGACATCCAGGCCTCTCTTGAACCCCTCGACTGAGTTCGCCATCACCACCTCCTCAGGCAAGCAATTCCAGATTCTCACTGCCCTAACAGTAAAGAATCCTCTTCTATGTTGGTGGAAAAACCTGCTCTCCTCCAGACGCAATGAATGCCCCCTTGTGCCCGTCACCTTCCTTGGGACGGTGAGTATTCCTTTCTCCCTTAAGGAAGCCATCACCTCTGCCATGAGTTTGGTGAAAACTCTGGGAGCAGAGGAGATGCCGAATGGCAGGCATGTGAACTGATAGTGTAGTATTTGGCCCCGGTCTTTTATGGCGAATCTGAGGTACTGTTGGTGTGAGGCGGAGATGGGAACCTGGTAGTAGGCGCTTTTTAGATCTAATGTGCTCATTACTGAACCTTTCTGGATTAGAGGTATTGCAGTTTTGAAGGACTCCATTTTGAATCGTTTGTAAGTAACTGACCGATTTAAGGGTTTCAGGTTTATAATAGTACGAAATTCTACGCCTGTTTTTTTTTATGGAGAACAGACTCGAATAGTGTCCTCTGAACCTCTGAGCATGGGGTATCGGAATGACGGCTTTTATCTGGATAAGTTCTTGAATATCCTTTAGAAGTCTCTGCTGAACCGATAAAGACTGGGTTTGAGTTAGGCAAAACCTTTTGGGAGGTGTTTGGTTGAACTCTATTTTGTACCCTTGTTCTATCAAACTTAGGATCCATGGGTTCTGAGTGATGTTTTGCCAACCCTGTAGGAAGTATTGAAGCCTTCCTCCCACTAAGTTGGCGTCATTGTTTATTAGTTTTTGATTTTTGGTCCTGAAAGGTACCCCTGCCTCTGCCACCCTTCGGGTAGCTCCATCTTCCGCCCTTCCCTTTCCCTCTATAGTCTTGTCTGGGGTTGAATCGAGACCTATGAAAGGACGGTATGTTTTTCGGTTTCTCTTCCGGGAAACCCTTTTTCTTATCCGCTGCTTTTTCAAGCAATTCGTCCAATACTGGACCGAAGACATGAAGGCCAGAGAAGGGTATTGAACACAGTTTATTCTTTGACTGTGTGTCGCCAGACCATGATCTGAGCCATAGAGCTCTTCTCGCCGCATTAGATAGGGCATTGTTTCTTGCCGCAAACCGCACTGACTCTGCCGAAGCATCGGCCATAAAGTCTGTTGCCATCTTCAAGAGTCGTAAAGATTTTAGGATCTCGTCTCTAGGAGTTTTATCGTTAATCTGGGTCTCTAGTTTTTCTACCCACAGAGACATTGACCTGGCAACAGAGGTGGCTGCAATATTGGTTTTCATGATAGCGGCTGAAGCTTCCCAGGCCCTTTTGAGGAGATCTTCAGATCTTTTGTCCATCGGATCTTTGAGGCCCGAGGAGTCCTCAAAAGGGATGGCGGTCTTTTTTGAGACCTTAGCTACAGGTATATCCACTTTAGGAATGGATTCCCAGATTTTGGTCTCCTCTGGGTCAAAGGGCAGACGATATTTGAAATCCCTTGGTACTATTAGTTTTTTCCCCACATCGCTCCATTCTTCCAAGATCATTTCCTGAATATGGCGATTTACGGGAAACACTCTGCTCCTATGAGCTCTGAGCCCCCCAAACATTTCGTCTTGGATTGTAAGGGGTTCTGTGGCTTCCTCTACCTTCATGGTATTTCTGACAGCCTGTAGTAGTGTCTCTGTGTGTTCAGAGGAAAATAGATATCTCTTCTTTTCCTCTGGGAGGATATTTGAAGAGGATTCTCCCTCCATGGAATCGGATACGGAGTAAGCTGAAAGCTCTCCTTCTTCTGAACTAAGATCCTGTTCCCATCTAGGTTTCTTAGGACGGGGAGGGTCGACTGGCAACAGCGCTGATACTGTGGACTGTACTTCCTCTCTGATCATAGTTTTAATACTATCTAGAAGGGAAGTCTGTTCTCCTTCTAGCAGTCCTGCCATGCATTTATCACATACTTTCTTCCTATGCCCCTCTGGTAGCCTATTGGAGCACAGAGGGCATTTGCTTGTCTTGCGCTTTTGGCCTGACGCTGGGCGCTTGGATGCCTCCTTATCCTGCAATAGATACAGAGAGGCCCTATAGCTTGTGTTGTAGTGTGATATAGACCCCCTATGTATAACTTGCATGAACAGGGGCGAGCTCTGAGGACAGGATCTCTGGACGATCTGCACCCTCCATTCTCTAGGATCAGTGTGCAGTCAGATGTTCATGATTAAACAAAGACAAAGATTGACAAAGACCGAGTGTCGGTCGAAACGTTGCTGTATTATGGCTCAATAAACCTTTTTTCAAAGATTTCTACACCCGGATGGAGCGCTGTTCATTCTACTTCTCTTGGCATGATTAAATAGGTATCTCACCTGTCTTCAGAACATCTGATTCGTCCTCTTTCCGAGCTCAGCTGCCGGTGATCACTGCGGGTTGATGGGTCACTGTTCAGCTGTATAATACAGCCCAACACCAACTTCCGGCGTCCCGAGGTCTCCAGCTGCTCAGGAACGCCACTGGACCTTATTGGTGATTGCAGCGGCGAAGTAGCACGTCTAGAGCCGCATCGCACTTGCCGGCACGGCGCGCCCCCCGAGATGCGGCGCGTCCCGATGACGCGGCGTGCCCCGATGACGCGGCGCGCGCCGACGACGCGCCCTGATGACGCGGCATGCTCCATTGAGCACCGACCAGGACGCTTCCCGCAGGCCCAACCCGGCGCTCTTTGCGTGGGTTGGGAGGATCACCGCCGACATGCGGGTGCAGCCAGAAGGTGCAGAGCCCTCTGAAGAGGGATGCACCGGAATCGGGAGCATAACTCAACCGGCGCTGAGGGACCTCCAGCGGTATCAGCGCCAACCTGCGGAGTCCTGCTCCGCCTGCTCAGAGCCCTCGGATGAGGAATGAGACCGCTCCAGGAGCCCTGCTCACCGGATATCTGGATCTTCAGCACGGTAAGCCGTGCAATCTCCTCTGCGTCTGTCCCTGATAGGGACAGGAAAAACACTGAGGGGTGGAGGTGGGGAGGGGCTATTTAACCTCTTCTGTGTTTCCTGTCCCTATCAAGGATAAGAAGGACAACCTCCTGGTGGTGCTGTCAGGAGGGACGTCCTGGAAAGGAAAGATTAGTGTTGAAACAAGTAAGGTTATAACCTATAGACTATAGAGATCTTTCTTCTTGAGAGGTTCTTGAGCCAATGGTTCTTGGGTAAAACCTTAAAGATAAAATAACACAGTAGAATAAAACAGTAATTGCACAAGTAGGTCAACAGAACTACCTGGAAATAGAAAAGGGGGGGTTACTGAAAGTGAACGGGAATAGGGGAGATGTCCCATCTAGAATTTAAGAGGGAGACCCCCACATTTCGATAACAGAAAAAATAGGCCAGCTGAGTGATAGGATGGAAGTAGTTCAACGGTCAAGTGACTTGACGAAGTTTAGGCCATCCTCGACAGAGTGGATCGGAATGATTCTTCCCCGATGAGAAATTAATAATTTTAACGGGAAGCCCCATTTATAGATTATTCCTTTTTCCCTGAGGGCTGAAGTCACAGGTCTAAATTCTCTGCGGCCTTCTAGGGTTTCCTTTGAGAAATCTGGGAAGACTTTTAAATCTCCATAGGGCTCTGGGAATGTTCTTTTTTCCTTAACATAGTTGAGAATGGACTCTTTGGTTTTAAAGAAGTGGAGTTTTAGAATGGTGTCTCTAGGTAGATCCGCAGAGACCTTGGGGGGCTTGGGCAGCCGGTGGGCCCTGTCAATCGTGAGGTCTAGGTCTGAGAGGTCAGGCAGAGCTGCTTTGAAGATATTTTTGAGGTGAGAAGACAGCTGGTCTTGGGGTATGTCCTCTGATATGCCTCTAATTTTTAGGTTATTTCGCCTGCCTCTATCTTCGAGGTCTGCCAATTTAGATCGCAGGTGTTTCATTTCAAAGTTGATCCTATCCAGCTCGTCAAAAGAGATAGATGACTTATGTTCCAGTCTATTCAGCCTCTCCTCGTGTCTGGTCAGTTGTTTGTCAATCCTGTCCATTTTTTCACAATATTTTTGGAAATTTAAGTCCATTTCACTTTTCATTGTATTAACCAGGGAGTTTATTTTATCGTCCATTATGTTTTTTATTTTATTTATTAGATCCTCTTGGTCTGGTTGGCTTTGGCCTGTAGCGTGTGTGAGTGAGTATGTGCCTGCCGATTTGGCGCCCCTGTTGGGTTCTGGGTCGTCATATTTTGTTATACTTTTTTGTGGGGATTGATTGGGGATGTGTCACTAGATACAACATCCTCCTCCGCTTCTGAATAGTTCCCATAAGAATCATATTTCTCGTTTGTGGCTCCTGGGTTAGATCTCTTTAGGCTGGCAGAGGAGTCCATTTTTGTAGGAGAGGATTTGTTATCAAAGGATTTGTTGTTGGACCCATAGTCCATTAAATGAGGTGTGTCTCTCCTGGGGGATCTAGATCTGCGCCTGGGTATGGAGAATGAGCTAGGTCTGGATTTCTCTAGGTCCCTTCGACTCAGAGATTTGTCCTGTTTTTGGCTGTAGAGTGGTTTTGTTGGAGTGGAAGGGTTAATTCTCCCTTTAGATTTTGCGTTATTCATGGTAGCGGTTAATGGACGCTGACAGCAAATTTTAATGGGTGTTGATCAATTAGTGCTATGCCTCACAGTTAAGTCTTATGTGGCTAAGGTTAAAAGAGTGTTTTACTCCTGTCCAAAAGTAGGTATTCTGTGAGGGGTGTGAGAGGGGGGAGTTTCTGGTTTTGGTAACCTTTTAGAAGAGGGAGGATTAATTACAGTGTGTCCTTTACAGTGAGTTCAAGAGCGTTGTTTTGCAGACTCTGCTCTCTGTTGTCAGCTTTATAGGGCACTTGGGATGGTGCCGGCGTAGTGATTCCTACAGGGAGCGGCCGGAACTACTTCCCATAGGCTTTTATTGAGGAAGCCTGGAGATTTAATAAAAGATGTTTCAGTTCCTTTTCCCCAGGTGGATAAATTAGGGGGGCGATATTGGGAGAGCATTAAAGAGTTCATTCCCCCCCCCCCCACCCCCTTTTTTTTTTCACCGCGATTTTGCGGTAATGTGAGTGGTTGATAGGGGACTACTTTTTTAGGTTAGGCCTCTGAGAATCGCCGCTTTGGAGCCGGGGGCTCGATTTTTCCAGATCATTGACCTTACGGATTGGTGCCGGAGAGCTTCCTGTGAAGGTCCGGGGCTGGATCGGAGGGCAGGGTGAGGGTAAGTTGGATCACCAGCAGCGTCTCTGCAGAGCCACCGTCCGCTGGACTCCAATCGCTGGGGTCCGGGACCTGCCGATCAGCCGGTGTCCGGGGCGCTGTGGAGCGGCTTGCTTCTCGGGCTGAACCGCTTGTCCTGCTCCTCAGGCGGCGCTTCCCCGGTGGCGCCGCTGCAGTGTCACGATCGTCGCCGGCTGCTGCTGGTCTCCTCGGGCGGGTCCGCAGCGGCGCTGCACTCCGAGGGGACGTCTGGCGCCGCGGCCCGCAGTCAGGGCTGTGCCGCTCGGGGACGCCCGCTGTGTCGGCTTACCGGAGAGCGCAGGGCCGGAGCCTCCGTTCTGCTGCTTGCAAGTCCTCCTGGAGGGGGAAGCTTGCGGCGCTTAGTCTCCTGAAGTGGAGATCTGGCAGGGGAGGAGTCCGCCTCTTCACTACCGTGCAGGGCCTTCCTGTTCACTAGGCCTGATTGGCCCCAGAGGCCTGCTCCGGCTGTTCTGGGGGACAGAGATGAGGAGGAAGTTGGTTGGAGGGGCTCCCCTTGGTATCAAGGGATGATGAAGGGGGATTATGTGGCAAGGGGCCTCCAAAATATGCTGTGGAAGTCGTGTATAGGGATTTTTCCCCTGGAGCTCCCTCTTCACACGTCTGCCTCCATAGACGTCCGAAGCCACGCCCCCGCAGTCAATACTTTGGGTCTGAGTTGCACAAGATATTTGCTTGGTGACGGCATCCTCTTTTCCATGTAATTGGAACATTGTGGCGCTGAATATAATTTCAGTATCATAGAGCGTCACACACTGAAGACTATATATACACAAAGGGTGAGAATTGTTTTGGTTGATCAGAAAGGCCCATGAATGCCTATAACTGGTCACTCCAAGTTTCCACCTGACGCTTTTGCAAATTCATTCATGGCCAGCTCCAAAAAAGAGGTCTTTACGTATACACCAAGTAGCTCCATTTTGCACGCCCATATCCCTTTCTACTATCCTAGGTGATTGTCCTCATAAGATACGTACAGGAAAGAAATATATCTTGTTACCGTGTTAGCCAGTAGATAGAAAAATATTTAGAATGGAGAGTCCTCAGTGACCTCAGTGTAGTCTCGAAAGCTTGCAATTTGTTACCATCTTTTCAGTTAGCCATTAAAAAGGTATCAACCACTGAGGGCTCTCAATTCTAAATATTTTTCATAAGATACGTAGTAATTTTGAATACATACAACTTCAAGACTGTTACTATTCACTGGACAGTCCGCCCAATTATCCTCTTTGGAAATGTTGTGTGTCGCCCCCCCTATTCCCTCCGCATGCCCATCTGTGGTAACCACAAATTGTTGACCGACCCAGATCTGGAAACCTTCTTCCATTTTGCAAGGCTTGAGAGACTGTGCTCCTAATCACATTTATGAAGGATCAGTGGGATAAATGCTTTTTCCTCTCCCACAAATCGGCTATGGCCACTAATTGCAAGAAATAATCTATAAAATTGTTTCAAGGTGGTACCGGGTTCCCACCACCTTGCATAAATGGTTCTGTGAGGTATCTAGTCTATGTTGGCATTGCTGGGTGTGTGGGGAGACAGTAACATATATGGTGGTCTTGCCCGACTCAAGGAGCTTTCTGGGGCAAGGTCAGAATTTTTAAGGAAGTGACAGGAGTATTAGTATTTAGAAAACATGTAAAACAGTGAAAGCTCTGGTGTCCTATGCCCAAACAGGTGTATAAGAAAATCACTACTAATGGCATCTACTCTAGGTAGCCAAAATAATAATACTCCATGCAAAAGAGAGAAAAAAAAGACTATCAGCACCACTGTGACATTCAAACCAATGTGTCTCACACATCAAACAGCTTAGTGCTTTTTTCGCCCAAAAAGGAACGGTTGCTCAATCCAGAAAGCAGACTGCAAAGTCCAATTATGAAGAAATGAAAGGCACTCACCGTTCTAAAAATCCAAGCTTTATTGCGACATACAAGTCTTCAGCAGGGGATAATGTGAACAATTAACGGACAATGGCCGTTTCGCGCTACCGCGGTTCCACGCGTCCTACCCGCCATTGGAATTCAGTAGAACCTCCTCTTTAGAAGAATAGTTCATAGAGTTGGCTAGAACCCATGCTACGAAAAAGCCGATAACCCAAATACAAGAATATACTATTACAACTGCTACTAAATGGTTTCACTGGGAAACCTTCCCTTATTTCCAACTCTCCCAAACTATCCTAAGGTGCTTTATAATTTGTCCCGTCTTTGCACTCATGGATCCTTTTTTCTTTTTCTTCTCCTTACTTCCCATCCTTGAAGTGTCTTGCTTATCCATATACTACATCGGCCTCATGATTTTTGTACCATGATTAAACCCTATTTATTCCTTTGATTCGTTATGTAATGAAGTCTATCGCTTTTTTCTGTTCATCCTCTTTTAGACTTTGATTTTCTGTTAGTTGTTATACTATGCCGTTACAAAATCAATAAAACTCTAAAGATAAAAAGGGGAAACACTGGCGCTACAGGCAGTTACTGGTGAAGAGACAATTGCTTACTGTAGAATGCTGCTGGTGAATACAACAGGTTCTGTGTGGACCTGTTAGATAAGTAGTATAGATACTTAGTAAAAAAAATATATATATAGCATTCACCTGTGCTGTCTACATTACATAAGCAAAAAATAAATGTGTGTAGTAAAGTGGATATAAGTTCAAAAAGCACTTACTCATTAGATCATCATTGATGAGGAGGTAGATTTTTTGATAAACCCTTATAGGTGCTGGTAGAATCTTTTTAAAGGATAAGAGGAGAAAAAAAAAACAGATACTTTTATGTTAATCAAATTCATAAAAATAGTAGAATAGTGAGATATAGAATTTTTACTCACTTAGGTACTGAATGGCAATATACGGTTGGGGACCAGTAATAATTGTGGACACAAAAGAATCACGATGTCGTGATGGCTAAAAGTGCTTTTTCCAAGGCTGAACGGTTCCTCCTGCTTAGAAGGATATACACCCTCTTACAAGTGTGATTCTAAATGTCTATGATCCAGTTCTCACAACGTTAAGTATACTTACTACTGATAACGTCAGGAGTGAAGCAAGGTTTCGTTGGTGGTGAGTATGTAAGTTGCCGTCAGGTGGTTATGCATAACCCGGATGAAGAGGGCTAAAGCCCTTGAAATGCATTGGTTGGTTAGCTGCTCTAGCACACCTGCTCTTTCTGGCCCCGTAGATTAGTGACGTCACCTGTAGCTCCGCCCACCTCTCCGACCGCTACCTCAGCGTTGCTTCCCGCCGGGGCACGCGAGGTTTCGTGGTCTTGCGGCTCTTGCTTCATCTATCCTCCTAACCCACCGTCCTGCTACGGCGGCGGTACAGCGGCAGCACAGATTCCTCGGAACCGCTCCTCTCTATACCAGCGAGACAGTGAGTACAGCCCAATTACATATGCATGCATAAGCCATGATATATCAGTACTATCAACTGTCTCACTGGAGGAAGATTACCACTCATTTTTTATGCACGGGTAACTGTCTCTATTTAAAGTAACCTACTTCAAACACCACCTGACGGCAACTTACATACTTCACCACCAACGAAATCTTGCTTCACTCCTGACGTTATCAGTAGTAAGTATACTTAACGTTGTGAGAACTGGATCACAGACATTTAGAATCACACTTGTAAAAGGGTGTATATCCTTCTAAGCAGGAGGAACCGTTCAGCCTTGGAAAAAGCACTTTTAGCCACCACGACATCAGTAATAATTGTGGACACAAAAGAATCACGGTCCCCAACCGAATATTGCCATTCAGTACCTAAGTGAGTAGAAATTCTATATCTCACTATTCTACTATTTTTATGAATTTGATTAACAAAAGCATTGCTTTTTTTCCCCTTCTCTCTTTATCCTTTAAAAAGATTCTACCAGCACCTATAAGGGTTTATCATAAAATCTACCTCATCATCAATGATGATCTAATGCGTAAGTGCTTTTTGAACTTATATCCACTTTACTACACACATTTTTTGCTTATGTAATGTAGACAGCGCAGGTGAATGCTATATATTTTTTTACCAAAAATCAATAAAACTTTGAAAAAATATAGTTAGTTACTTTCCTGTGTGAGTTTTTAGATGTGTAACAAGATTTGTTTTCCGATTAAAACATTTCCCACATTCTGAACATGAAAATGGCATTGCCCCTGAGTGGATTCTCCGATGTGTAACAAGACTTGAATTATCTGTAAAACATTTCCCACATTCTGTACAAGAAAATGGTTTCTCCCCTGTGTGAATTCTCCGATGTGTAACAAGACTTGATTTCTCTGTAAAACATTTCCCACATTCTGAACAAGAAAATGGTTTCTCCCCTGTGTGAATTCTCTGATGCATCACAAAATTTGATTTTTCTGTAAAGCATTTCCCACATTCTAAACAAGAAAATGGTTTCTCTCCTGTGTGAATTTTCTGATGTTTAACAAGTACGGATTTTGTACTATATCGTTTTCCACATTCTGAACATGAAAATGGCTTATCCCCTGTGTGATTTTTCAGATGTGCAGCAAGATGTGTTTTTCGATTAAAACATTTTCCACATTCTGAACATGAAAATGGCTTTGCCCCTGAGTGTATTCTCTGATGTGTAACAAGACTTGAATTATCTGTAAAACATTTCCCACATTCTGGACAAGAGAATGGTTTCTCCCCCGTGTGAATCCTCTGATGTGTAACAAGACTTGATTTCTCTGTAAAACATTTCCCACATTCTGAACAAGAGAATGGTTTCTCCCCTGTGTGAATTCTTTGATGCATCACAAAATTTGATTTATGCGTAAAACATTTCCCGCATTCTGAACAAGAAAATGGCTTCTCCCCTGTGTGAATTCTATGATGGTTAAAAAGTACAGATTTCTCACTATATCGTTTTCCACATTCTGAACATGAAAATGGCTTCTCCCCTGTGTGACTTCTCTGATGTTTCGCAAGTTTTGATTTAGTACTGTAATATTTCTCACATTCTGAACATGAAAATGGCTTCTCTATGTTAACTATTTCATGTTCCACAGCCCTTCTGTGACTTTTGTTTTGCATATTGGTCTTAAATGAAGCAGAAAAAAGGACCTGTTGAAAAGGATCAGATGACAGATTTTTTCTGATGAGATCTTGAGCTGGATCGGGTATAATGACATGTTCTTCGCAAATATCAGGTGTGATACCAAAATTATCTGCAGAAAAGTCTGAGAATATCAGACATCCCTCTGAGCTACTGGTACAGTCACCTAGTAAGAATGAAAAAAAAAAAGTTCTTTTCAGTAACTTTGCAATGAAATTAAATATTTATATTATATATTTTATAGCATTTCTATGCAAACTGTAATACAATTAAAATGAAAATACAAAAACACACAGGTGCTACCTGACCATGCAGCAGAAAACCATTGCTAGAATCCCCTCAGCTGCTAAGGTCAATAAAGGGTGGGTGCCAACCTTATAGAAAAATAGACAAGTGTTAAATAGACTGACCTCGCTCCAGGAGAGAATAGCACAGAGCAAACTAAGTGGGTCCAATGAACAAAGAATCTATAGAGATTGATAGCCAATAAAACAAAATACTAGCCCCAGATGGCACTCCAAGAGAGAATGGCAAAAGAACAAGCTAAATAGATTCGATAAACAAAAAATGTATATAATAATCTAGTAACCGTCCAGAAAATCAATTACTAGCCCCAGATGGTAACAACACTACTAGCACACAGAACCCCTTTATAATAAGACAGGCAGTGGAGCCCTTACCGTTCAGTGGAGGGTTTAGTTTTCATTGCGGCAGCTGAATGATTTACAGCTACTAGCCAGGCTGAGTACATGTGGGGGTTGCCGGGTTGCTAGAGAATCCCCACATGTAAACAAGCAGGCTAGTAGCTGTAAAGGTACCGTCACATTAAGCGACGCTGCAGCGATATAGATAACGATGCCGATCGCTGCAGCATCGCTGTTTGGTCGCTGGAGAGCTGTCACACAACGATGCCGAGGTCCCCGGGTAACCATCGGGTTACTAAGCGCAGGGCCGCGCTTAGTAACCCGATGTTTACCCTGGTTACCATTGTAAATGTAAAAAAAAAAAAAACACTACATACTTACATTCCGGTGTCTGGTCACGTCCCTCGCCTTCAGCTTCCCGCACTGACTGTGAGCGTCGGCCGTAAAGCAGAGCGGTGACGTCACCGCTCACATTCAGTGCGGGAAGCTGAAGGCGAGGGACGTGACCAGACACCGGAATGTAAGTATGTAGTGTTTACCCTGGTTACCAGTGAAGACATCGCTGAATCGGCGTCACACACGCCGATTCAGCGATGTCAGCGGGTGATCCAGCGACGAAATAAAGTCCTGGACTTTCCCCAACGACCAACGATCTCCCAGCAGGGGCCTGATCGTTGGTCGCTGTCACGCATAACGATTTTGTTAACAATATCGTTGCTACGTCACAAAAAGCAACGATATCGTTAACGATATCGTTATGTGTGACGGTACCTTAACTCATTCAGCTGCTGCGATGAAAACTAAATCTCTGAGCAGTCATAAATACTCGGAGACCACCCGAGCGTGCTCGGGAAAACCCGAGCAAGGAGTACACTCGCTCATCACTAGTCTCTACATATTCTTTGTTCATTGGACCCACTTAAGGTACCTTCACACTAAACGATATCGCTAGCGACCCGTGACGTTGCAACGTCCTGGCTAGCGATATCGTTCAGTGTGACACACAGCAGCGATGAGGATCCTGCTGTGATGTCGTTGGTCGGGGCTAGAAGGCCAGAACTTTATTTCGTCGCTGGATCTCCCGCTGACATCGCTGAATCGGCGTGTGTGACGCCGATTCAGCGATGTCTTCGCTGGAAACCAGGGTAAACATCGGGTTACTAAGCGCAGGGCCGCGCTTAGTAACCCGATGTTTACCCTGGTTACCATCCTAAAAGTAAAAAAAAACCAAACACTTCATACTTACCTTCAGCTGTCTGTCCCCGGCGCTCTGCTTTCCTGCACTCACTGTGAGCACAGCGGCCGGAAAGCAGAGCGGTGACGTCACCGCTCTGCTTTCCGGCCGCTGTGCTCACAGCCAGTACAGAGAAGCACAGCGCCGGGGGACAGACAGCTGAAGGTAAGTATGAAGTGTTTGTTTTTTTTTACTTTTAGGATGGTAACCAGGGTAAACATCGGGTTACTAAGCGCGGCCCTGCGCTTAGTAACCCGATGTTTACCCTGGTTTCCGGCATCGTTGGTCGCTGGAGAGCTGTCTGTGTGACAGCTCTCCAGCAACCAAACAGTGAGGCTGCAGCGATCCGGATCGTTGTCTGGATCGCTGCAGCGTCGTTTAGTGTGAAGGTACCTTTAGTTTACTCTGTGGTATTCTCTCCTGGAGAGAGAGTCTATTTAACACTTGTAATACAATTAAATTATTGACAGACAGACAATAGACCACAAAGAGGGACAGAGATTACAGTGTTAAGGTACCTTCACACATAACGATATCGTTAACGATATCGTTGCTTTTTGTGACGTAGCAACGATATCGTTAAGGAAATCGTTATGTGTGACAGCGACCAACGATCAGGCCCCTGCTGGGAGATCGTTGGTCGCTGAACAAAGTCCAGAACTTTATTTCGTCGTTGGATCTCCCGTGGACATCGCTGGATCGGCGTGTGTGACACCGATCCAGCGATGTCTTCACTGGTAACCAGGGTAAACATCGGGTAACTAAGCGCAGGGCCGCGCTTAGTAACCCGATGTTTACCCTGGTTACCAGCGTAAAAGTAAAAAAAAAAAAAACACTACATACTTACCTACCGCTGTCTGTCCCCGGCGCTGTGCTCTGCACTCCTCCTGTACTAGCTGTGAGCGTCGGTCAGCCGTAGAGCAGAGCGGTGACGTCACCGCTCTGCTTTCCGGCCGCTGTGCTCACAGCCAGTACAGGAGGAGTGCAGAGAAGCAGAGCGCCGGGGACAGACAGCGGTAGGTAAGTATGTAGTGTTTTTTTTTTTTACTTTTACGCAGGTAACCAGGGTAAACATCGGGTTACTAAGCGCGGCCCTGCGCTTAGTAACCCGATGTTTACACTGGTTACCCGGGGACTTCAGGATCGTTGGTCGCTGGAGAGCTGTCTGTGTGATAGCTCTCCAGCGACCAAACAGCGACGCTGCAGCGATCCGGATCGTTGTCGGTATCGCTGCAGCGTCGCTTAATGTGAAGGGGCCTTTAGGTGACCAGGTAATGTCCTTACAAATTTTCACTACTCTATTATAGCCATCTTCTAACTTCATGTTTCTCTGTGTCTGTCATGAATCTGTCCCATTTACATGTTCAGAGGAGACTCATAAAATAAATCTTCCATCTCATACATTCTCCGACAGGTACAAGCGCTATAGCACAGAGCAAAGCACATCGGAGCAGATTGGTCATGTACACAAGGCATGGCTTTGGAGAAAAAAAAAATAAGGATTTTTTTTTTTTTATTGATGTAACTTAACAGTGGATGCAAGAAAGGAGAGCAAGACCTTCATATCATATAGGTCATGCAAGCCAATAGAAACATTGGCTGAATATGGGAGCACTGGGAGATCTGAAAAAGTATTTACAGCACTGCCCACTGCAAACATAGTTGCAGGTTCTTTTATAGATCACTTACACTGGTACTTGGATGTTTGTGAAAATTTGTCATATTGCTGGATAAATTTGACCTAAAACTACACTCGATTTTCACACTAAAAGTAGATAGAGAGTTGTCTATTTGTATTATCTAGCATATTCAGTTACATAACATTATAACGTCAGTCCTCCCCTAAGCCCATGGCTGATTACGTTATACAAATAATACTGTCTTAACCCCTTCCCGACCTACGATGTACTGGGTACGTCATAGCGATTTTTGCTTCAACTGTTTAGGCACATCAGGGGTTCCTCAAACACGACAAGACGATTCCATCAAACTCTGCTTTCCAAAACGTCACTCCTTTTCTGAGCCCTGCCATGAGCCCTAACAGTAATTTTCCCCCACATTCAGGGTATCCATATACCCAGGAGATATTGCAGAACAAATTTGGGGATCAATTTCTTTCCTGCTACCCTTGTGAAAATAAAAGTTTGGGGCTAAAAACATTTTTGTGGAAAAAAAAATTAGATATTTTCACTTAAATCACAGCTGCTATACAGAAGTTTGTAACATATAGCAAAGTGTTCAGCACACATCTCAATAAGTTCCTTGAGGGGTCTAGTTTCCAAAATAGGGTCATTTGCATTTTTTTTTTACTGTTTAGACACATCAGAGGCTCTCCAAGCACAATGTGGCATCCGCTAATAATTCAAGCTATTTTTGAGCTCCAAAAGTCAAATGGCGCTCCTTCTTTTCCTAGCCTTTTCAAACAGTATTTCTCCGCCATATATGGGGTACCAGCGTTCTCAGAAGAAATTGCACAACAAATTGTAGGGTGCATTTTCACCTATTACTCTTGTGATAAAAATTTAAGGCTAAAAAGCACAATTTTGTGGGACACATGTAATGTTCTATTTTTATGCCTCTACGTTATAAACCTCTGTGAAGCACCTGGGGGTTGAAGGTGCTCACCACACATCTAGATACATTCCATGACGAATCTAGTTTACAAAACAGGGTCACTTGTGGGGAGGGGGTTCCACTGTTTAGGCACATTAGGGGCTCTCCAAATGCGACATGGCATTTGCGCTCTATTCCAGCTATTTTTCCTTTCAAAAAGTCAAATAGTACTGCTTCGCTACATAGCCCTGCCATGCCCCAAACAGCAGTTTTCCTCCACATTTGGGCTATCAGCGTACTCAGAAGACATTGCACAACAAGTTTTGGGGTCCTATTTCTGCTGTTACCCTTCTGAAAGTAAAAAATATGAGGTTAAAATAAAATGTTAAAAAAAGTAAAATGTTAATCGGTTATTTTCTGCCATATAGGCCCGCCAAAGGCACTTAAAATGTGATGTGGTCCCTAAAAAATGGTTTGGAAGTTTTGATGTAAAAATGAAAAATTGCTAATCAACTTTTAACCCTTCTAACTTCCTAAGGAAGAAAAAAAATCATGTTTAAGAAACTCCTTATGGGATTACGATTCTGGAATGTTCTAGATGGTTTCTGATGCTTTTTCGCAGGACTATATTACAGAGCTGAGGTGCTCAAGGTGTGAGATCTGTCATTCACAGCTTTTGAGACTTGGCCCCCCTACAGAGCTAGGTGTTCTGAACCTTCACACTGAAGGTTTTTATAATCACACGCCAAATAAAAATGATTATATACAAAAAATTGGCCTGCCATCTCCCTCTCCACCTGTTCAGTGAAAAGAAAGAGTACCTTCAGTGAACACCACCCTCTTATGCCGAAAGTCCATTCCATCATTAAAAAACATTGGCCACTCTTGGCCAGGGCCTATCCCAACATTGAATCATTCAATAATCCCGCTCTGATGTGTACCAGGAAAGCCACCAACCTAAAGGACAAATTGGTACGGGCAGACATAGGCAGTGCACGCCCCGCCACTACACAGAGGCTACGGAGTACAAGACGACATGGCACATTCCCCTGCCTTAATTGTGCCTCCTGTTCCAAGGTCATTAGATCTGATACCATTACTCACCCAAGAACTGGTAAATCCTACCCGATACGTGGATACTATACCTGTGACACAAACTTTGTCATTTACGTGGTTAAACGTCCCTGTGTTCTCCTGTATGTTGGAGAAACCACACAACATGTAAAGGATAGGATAGCCAGTCATAAATCGACTATTAGGTGTGGTAAGACCTGGTTTCCTCTCACTGACCATTTTCTTAAAAATAGGCATTCAGTGGCGCAATTGAAATTTCAAGTAGTAGAACAGGTTGATCGTCCGAGACGAGGAGGTGACCGCACTAAATTTCGGAAACAGAGAGAATCATATTGGATCCACACTCTAGACACTTTAGAGGCCAAGGGTCTCAATAGAGAAATTAACTGGCTTCTATAATGACTAACCATACTTTTTTTCCCCCTTATTTCACAGACTCGCTGATGCCACTCATATGTAGGCGAGTTTCCTACTCCCAACTCCCTGGCTTCCCATACTCCCGCCTTTATTTCATTAGTTCTGGTCCCGAACCCCTGTAATTGCCCCCATAGGTTACAAACTATAGGACCTGCTGTCTTTACTTAGACTTTGGCTAATATCATTATCAGAAAGGCATCAGACATCCGTTTGGTGATTTATAAATATGTCCGTTCTTATATGGCCACTATGGACCCTATTGGTGCTCAACATGTCCTGGTATTATCTGCACACTACAATGTAGACAAGTTTTTAGCTGTAGCCAAGCACGGCCCACATGTCCTATTATCACTTACAGGCTTTAGCGGATGTCATGCCTAGTAGCAGTAGTATGGTAACATGACCTCACTTCCTGTCTGAGAGGCTGTGGAGCTATTTCTATCTGCCTCATGGCAGACATGGTACACCTCACCTCTTGAGTTTTGCTCCCATACTACACCTGCATTCAGGTAAAACTTACTATACACAACACCATGTCCCTATATTTGACCTGTTTGGCCACATGCTGTATTTAATTTGCTTTGCTATTCTATTTTATTGCCATTTGAGAGTACACCTGTAATTATGCTATGATTTATCTAAAATGTATAACCACCCATTAAAAAAAATATAACATAAAATTAATGAAATTATGTTTTTCTTTGTTTTTTGTTTGTTTACAGCGACCTATGAGTAAGACCCGGGAGGGGTCGAAACATCAGTAATCTGTCGCATATCATTTTTCCAGTGTACATATGCTATCTGATTTTGTGCATATTGAATAAATTGTTAATTTCTGAAAAATATTCCACTAAGGGTGTGCAGTGATTCTTAGTCTACAAATAAAAATGATTGACATGAAGTTATATCTCCAATATTCTTCACAAAAGAGGATGCAAGCAGAATGTTACTCCCCAGCACAGATGGTGGAGAAAGTCATCATGGAAAGGTTCATACACTCCTTTACGAGGCCGGTGCAGTTATGGGTTGCTCAGGGAGATTCTCGGAATTCCGATGACCTGATGTAAAGGCACCAGGTGGTAGACAGTTCCTTGAGGAAGCAAGGGGTCTTAACATCTCCATACTGGGGTTAGCAAAGGGGGGTTGACACCCAAAAGAAAAGAACTAAAGCCACATCTGGAGGGGCGCCCAAGAGCCCAGGAGAAACTAAGTTCTTGCCATCTAATTATGTGATTTGTTGGAGGTGTCACGCCCCGAATCACATAGCCAACCATTACCGCATGACCACTAAAGCAATTGACTGCAGCAACAGTCAGTGCTGTTCGTATTATGCATATCCTGCCTGCAGTGTTAGGCTATGTGCCCACTTTGCAGAATAGCAGCAGAATTTTCTGCCTCAGGTCTGCATACCCGTGGCAGGCAAAACGCATGTGGATTTATACGCATTTTTGACGAGTAATTAACACATTTTTCATGCGATTTTTTAGCGTTTTTCTAATGCATGTCTATGGAATTGCCGCAATTCCGCAAAAATAATGAACGTGCTGCTTTTTTTTCAACGATGCGTTTCCGCTGCGGGAAAAAAAATGCAGCATGGGCACATTGCGGAATGCATTAGAAAGTAATGGGATGCTGTTTGTAAGCTTTTGCTTTTTTTTTTTTTTTTTTTTTTTTTTAAGCGTTTCCGCTGCGGAAAATTGAGGCAAAAATGCTTAACCGCAACGTGGGCACAGCCTTAAACCTCAACTCGGCGAGGGGCTGCAGGCATGTCCCGTATCAGTGAATGGAGTGTCAGTGACTGGTCTGTTGGATTCGGGAACATTGCTAACGTAATTGAGGACCACATTTCCTCATCGGCTGATTCCTGGAAAGATGGTGGGCAGCGGCTGTATCCATGAAGATGCTAAAGACTGTCTATGACCACTAGGCCACAGAGTAAACTGTAGCACATAGTCCCAAGAGGTTGGAGTAGTCAAAGACCTTTTACACACTGTTATAATAGGTCTGGACTTTGCCTGTTTTGGGACAAGTGAGGTCACCTGTTTAAAGCGGTTGTCTGTATAAAGAAACCTCCTGGCAGCTTGGGTCTGATGGGTTTACCCCTCTGTATGCTCTTTGGCAATGTGGACGAGTCAGCAACCACTGAGGCCGACATCCCTGAGCTGCAGGTGTTTTGGGGACTTTGGAACCGCCTAACTCAGGGACCTATCTCTTAAAGGAACGTTTGATAATGTTATAGTACTAAATAGGCTTGCTCAAGAGCAGGAGGCAGACACTAGATACCTTTATTTTGCCATGAATGGGGAGTTATTGTACGGTGTCTTCAAGCAGAGAGGGGAGGTCATAGAACAGATACTAGTGACAGGGCTCTACAGACGTAGGGTGTTAGACATGACTCATATTCATGTTTTAGTAGATCATGTGGGGGTTGACAAAACCCAGAAACGAATTCTCCAGTGGTTCTACTATCCCGAATATCATGGGAAAATATAAAATTATTGTAGGTCCTGTCCCACCTGCCAGTTAACCACCCAGGTCAAGTTCACCAGAGGGCATCAGTTTATCGTGATGGTCCTGGAATATGCAACACGATACCTGGAAGTGATACCATTAGGAAACTCATCCGTTAACAGTATAGCCCAAATGCTGGTCCATATGCTTTCCCAAATGGGACTGCTGAAAGAGATGCAGATGGACCAAGGGACTCAGTTGATACCAAAATTCATGAGAGAGTTGGGCAAAGCCCTGCAGATCACACAACACAGGACCTCAGTGTACCACCCGCAGATAAACATTCTCATAAAAAGGTTTGAGTCCATGCCAAAACAGGTTGTAGAAGAGGACAGCTGAGATTGGAACTCTTTACTCCTGTATTTTCTGTTCTTCATCAGAGAAGTTCCCCAGTCCCCTTAGGGGTTTTCTCCATTTGAGCTGCTATATGGCCGACACCCCCATGGACTCACAAATATAGTGAAGGAGACCTGGGAAGCAGAGGTTACACCCTACCGAAGCGTAATCGAGCATGTGGCCCAAATGCAAGAACGGATTGCTGAAGTGATGCCCAGTGTGAGAGAGCACCTCTTCCAAGCACAAGAGGACCAGTCAAGGGTATAGAAATCGGTTGGCAAAGGTGAGACAGTTCAGCCCTGGGGATGGGATTGGGTACTCTCAAACCTTGCTGGGAGGTAATCTTGAAGGAGGTGAAATGGCTTCTAACCCCTTTCTGCCCTTGAACGGAATAGTACGTCCGATGGCAAATCCCCTGCTTTGATGTGGGCTCTGGCGGTGAGCCCGCATCAAAGCGGCAGGTGGAAATCGCGATCCACCTGCCGCTATTAACTAGTTAAATGCCGCTGTCAAACTGACAGCGGCATTTATTATTATTCATTTTTATAGCGCCATTTATTCCATGGCACTTTACATGTGAATGGGGCAAATATAGACAAGTACAATAAACATGAGTAAAACAAGGCACACACAAGTACAGGAGGAGAGAGGACCCTGCCCGCGAGGGCTCACACTCTACAGAGGATGGGTGAGGATACACTAGGTGAGGGTAGAGCTGGTCATGTGGCGCTTCAGTAGACTGGGGATCACTGCAGGTTGTAGGCTTGTCGGAAGAGGTGGGTCTTCAGGTTCCTTTTGAAGGTTTCCGTGGTAGGATTTAACAAGCGTTTCCGGCCATCGGGCCGGAAATGCGCGCAAAAGTTATAATCACCCCCCTTTCGCCCCATTCAAAATAAAGCAATATATATATAAAAAAAGCATTAAGCTACTTACTGGTAGCGGCATTTTTCGGAGGCCCATGACAGCACACGAGAGAGGGGATCCGCCCTTAAGGAACAGGAAACCTACAGATACAAAAGGGCGGCACCTCTCCCCATGCATCAGTTGTATTTCAGAGCCTGAGAGGACTGCCGCGGTTAGTGGTACACAAATATACATTATATACATTATATACATTTGAAACAAAATAACCCATTATTGTAATAAGACACCATACGTGAGATTTACATATTACGCTATATACATATCAGGAAGTGCTACCCCCACGTGAATAGGGAGGGAACTAAGGGTGCTGTCATGGGCCTCCGAAAAATGCCGCTACCAGTAAGTAGCTTAATGCTTTATTCGGACTCCCATGACAGCACACGAGAGATTTACAGAGATGTAAGCTACCTTAGGGAGGGACTATAGATTGTAGCACCCTTAACCCAAAGGAAAGATCAGAGGAGGACCCCAAATCCAACCGATAGTGTTTAAAGAAAGTGGAAGGGGATGACCATGTGGCCGCCTTACATATCTGCTCCACTGACACTCCAGATCTTTCTGCCCAGGATGACGCCATGGCCCGGGTGGAATGTGCCTTTAGGTTCTGCGGAGCTGGCCCCCCACCTGCTGTATAAGCTAGAGAGATAGTTTCCCTAATCCATTTAGCCAGTAAATATTTCGATACTCTAAACCCTTTCCTTGGACCTTGGAAGGAAAGAAGCAGTGCTCCATCTTTCTTCCAATTATCAGTAGCTGAAATATACTGAAGAAGAGATCTCCTGACGTCTAACGTATGAAGCTCCTGCTCTTTAGGATTCGAGGGATTAGGAATAAAGGACGGCAAAACTATCTCCTGTGATCTATGGAACCGTGTCGCCACCTTTGGCAGATATGCTGGGTCTGGTCTAAGGACTACTCTGTCTGACAAGATTTCAGTGTATGGAGGAGCTCTGGAAAGTGCCTGTATATCCCCTATCCTGCGAGCTGAGGTTATGGCGATCAGGAAGGCTGTCTTAAGTGTCAACATTTTGATCGAGGCCTCCTGCAGAGGTTCAAAGGGGGGTTTAGTTAGAGAGGACAGAACTAAATTTAAATCCCATGGAACTGTTCTGTCTTTATGCAGTGGTGTAGATCTACTAACTGCCTTCATAAACCTCGCTATCCAGTAGTTATTCGCTATATTACAGGAAAATAGGGCACCTAAAGCTGAGACCTGTACCCTAAGGGTACTAGGAGAGAGTTTTAACTCGAACCCCTTCTGTAGGAACTCTAGGATTTGTTGTACTGGCACCCCGTCTTGGACATTAAACTTTGAACAAGACAAGAACTTTCTCCAAGTCCTAGAGTAGATTCTCGTAGTTATTTGCTTTCTACTCTTTAGGAGCGTCTCCACCAAGTTTGGAGAGAAGCCTTTCCCCACTAATAGTGACCGTTCAAACTCCATGCCGTCAAATGGAGCCCCGCCACTTGTGGATGGGAGATCGGTCCCTGAGAAAGCAAGTCCGGGATCTCTGGCAGTACCCAGGGGACCGCTACAGACATTGTCTTGAGCCAGGCAAACCAGGTTCTTCTGGGCCAAAAGGGGGCGATAAGGATGACTTTCGCTCGATCCTCCCTGATTTTCCTCACCACTAGAGGTATCAGGTTCAGTGGTGGGAAAGCATAGGCCAGTGGAAAATCCCATTTTATGAGAAACGCGTCTACCGCCAGGGGATTCTCCCTGGGATTTAGGGAGCAAAAAAGTTTTACTTTTCTGTTGTTTCTGGTGGCGAATAGATCCACCACTGGTTGACCCCATCTGCGGACGACGAGATTGAAAATGTCCTCGTTGAGAGACCACTCTCCCTGTTTTAACACATTTCGGCTGAGGAAATCTGCTGCCACATTTTCTTTTCCCTTGATGTGAAGAGCTGTCAAAGATAGAAAATTGAGCTCTGCCACCTGGAACAACCGATCCGTGATCTGCATTAAAGTTTCGGAACGAGTTCCCCCTTGCCGGTTTATGTAAGCGACCGCCACTCTGTTGTCCGACAGAATTCTGACGTGCTGGCCCTGCAGATATACGAGGAATTTTTTAACAGCCAGTTCAACCGCCAACAACTCTCTTTGATTTGATGAAAATGTTGTGAAGGGTTCCCACTGTCCCTGGACCACCATGTCCCCCATATAGGCTCCCCACCCTGAAGAGCTGGCATCCGTGGTTATCACGTGGGTGACATCTACCATCCAGGGAACCCCTGCTGATAAATTTTGTTTATCTAGCCACCATCTAAGGGAATTCAATGTTATCGGCCTCAATGTCAATTTCCCATTCAATGCGCCTCCTAAGGCTCTGTCATGGAACAGGACTTCTTTTTGTAGGGACCTGGTGTGGAACTGAGCCCACTTAACTGCTGGGATGCAAGATGTGAGTGACCCAAGTAGAGACATTGCTTGTCTAAGTGTCATGGAAGGTGTATTGATTGCTCTTAATACAAAACTCTGAATTTGGTCCATTTTCTCCATAGGGAGGAGACACTGCTGTGTCACTGAATTCAACATTAACCCCAGGAATTTTTGAACATTTAGGGGCTGTAATTTTGATTTTTCAAAGTTTATGATCCAACCCAACCGTTCTAGTTTGGTTTTAGCAATCTCCCATTGTGACAGACAATGATCTACCGAGTTACCTACAATGAGGAAATCGTCTAAGTAGGGGACTATAAGGATATTTGACTCTCTTAAATGCGCCATGACTTACGCAATTATTTTAGTAAACACCCTAGGTGCCGAGGTGATCCCAAAGGGGAGTGCTCTGAATTGAAAATGTTGAATCCTACCCCCCATTAGTATCGCTACCCTCAGGTACCGTTGGAAATCAGCATGAATGGGTACATGATAGTAGGCATCTTTCAAATCCACTACTACCATGAAACAGTTGTTGAAAAGCATCTTTATTGCCGAATTGATGGACTCCATTTTGAAAGTGTGTTTCACCAAAAACTTATTGAGACCCTTAAGATTTATAATGGTCCTGTAAGATTTATCAGGCTTCTGGATTAGGAACAGGGGAGAGTAAAACCCTTTCCCTGCCTGAGAATACGGCACTTCTACCAAAACATTTTTGGAACAAAGAGTCCTCACTTCCTCTTCTAGGGCGAATTGTTCAGTGGGAGATGAGCGCCAGGGTGTTAAACTAAATTTGTCCTGTGGAATATGAACAAATTCCAGCTTGAGACCATGGGAAACAGTGTCTTTTATCCAAACGCTGTTTGTGATTTTCGACCACTCTGCCGAGAAACGCAATAGTCTCCCTCCCACTGGAATTGCCAGTCATTGGTCTTGTTTTTTATTTTCCGTCTGGTTACGGCGAAACATGAGACCTGTACCTCGCTTTCGCCTATCCTCCCATCTGGGACGATCTCTCCCTGGTGAAAAGGCTCGCTTTCCTCCCCGGTTGAACCTTCTTTTGTTGAAGGGACGACGGTATGGATTGAACAGGTTGGGAAACTTTTTCTTATCATCTCCTGCTTTCTCCAGGAGTTCATCCAGGGTAGGCCCAAATAAATACTCGCCTTTACAAGGGATAGCGCAGAGCTTCGCTTTTGCCTGCATATCCCCCGGCCAGCATTTCAGCCATAGGGCTCTCCTTGCAGCATTAGAAAGTCCTGCTGCTCTAGCTGCCAACTTTACGGAGTCAATTGAGGCGTCTGATAAAAAAGCCGCCCCCTCCTGGATTACAGGTAATGCTGAGAGAATGGAATCTCTAGAGGCCCCTTGTTTTAATTGGGTCTCCAACTGGTCCAGCCAGACCATCATTGACCTTGCCGTGCAGGTTGAAGCTACCGCAGGTCTTAAGGAGCCAGCTGCCATCTCCCAGGTTCCCTTCAGGAAGGTATCCACTTTCCTATCCAGGGGGTCTTTAAGTGTTCCCATATCTTCAAATGGGAGAGAAGATCGTTTAGCTACCTTGGCAATTGCTGCATCCAGCTTTGGTGCTTTCTCCCAGTTACCTACTGCTGGGTCATCAAAAGGGTATCGACGTTTTTGCGCAGGTGGTAAGGAGCCTTTTCTCTCCGGTTTTCTCCACTCCCTATTAATAAGATCTTGTATTTTCTCATTCAAAGGAAACACTCTGCGCCTCTTTTGCTCTAATCCACTGAACATCATTTGTTCTTTGGATAGTTGAGGCTTGGGTTCCGATATTCCCATTGTGCCTCTGACCGCCTTTACCAATTTGTCTATCCTTTCTAGGGGTAGGCAAAACCGAGCAGCGTCTTCTTCCGAAGAGGAGGATGATGCTGCTGAATTGTCTGATTCTTCGGACTTGTCCTTTTCCATAGACGAATCCGATTCAGTTCTCTGCCTAGAACCTCCTGACTGTGAAAGGTTTTTAAAGGACTCTTTAACCTCCATTCTAATCATCTCCTTGAGACTGGCCGTAATAGAGGAGGATTCTTCGGCTACCTACGGGGATAAGTAAGGTAGACTAGAGTGTAAGATCTACATGCTATACCCCCTCCCCTCCTTCCAGAACCTCACCGTCTGCTGGATACAGGGGTCACATAGTTTTTTAGGGTGTGAGTCAGGCAAGGGAACCCCGCAGATGGCACATTCCCTATGCTTCGCCTTACTGACGTTTTTCCTTCCCTACATAAAAACACATGAGGGGAGACTAGTCACTAAGTGAACTTTCTCGAAGATCACTTACCAGTGGCTGCTCACACCCAGAAATACCGAAGCACGAGGGGGATCCTTTTTGGCTGACCCTCCAGACCCCTGTCTGGAGGAGCTTCTGCGGCCCGAACCATCGCTCCTCTTTTCATGTTCCTTCTCCTTGGGTTTCTGGGATGCTTGTTCCAGCAGCACAACCTGCTGATCCTGATCTGAATCCATTTTCAGTAAATTGGAGCCAGAACCCGGGAACATGCTGCTGGAGCCGCCTTATAAAGCCCCTCCTTCGGTCAGCGCATCCTGCCCAGCTTGCTTGTTTAATTTTCCCGCCCTCCCGCAGCTGTGGGGAATCAATCGTTACTCCGGAGGGATTGCGGCATGATCTCCGGTGGGCGCCGCCATCTTGGAGCCCCCGCGCATGCGCAGGAGCTCACCGATCCGGAAGACGTCGCCGGCTCCGCCCCCCGACGTCACCACAGCTTTCAGCGCTTCCTGTCAGCGCTGCAGCCCTTGTGGAACGCCGAGGCCGGCCAGCTACGATCCGATCGGCGCCCCCTAGATGCCGCCGCGCCCCCCCCTGTCCAGAGAGACCCACAGCCCACGGGAAGGGCGACTTACCAGACGCTGGCCCCGGAGACCGGACACCCCCTGGCGACCGCTCCTCGCTGCCTAGTCACCGCCGTGCCGCCCTGCCAGGGCCACCGTGACTACATCAGGTACCCGCACCGGCCGAAGTGGGAGACCCCCTCGCCACCAGAATCGGTCCGGCCGGCCTGGACTCCTGTAGATTCTATAGGCATCCAGTCCCTTCAGGAACAGGAAACCAACTGATGCATGGGGAGAGGTGCCGCCCTTTTGTATCTGTAGGTTTCCTGTTCCTTAAGGGCGGATCCCCTCTCTCGTGTGCTGTCATGGGAGTCCGAATAAAAGATAATTAAACCTACACATATTTGGTATCGCCGCGTTCAGAATCGCACGATCTATTAATAAAAAAAAAAAAAGAATCTGATTGCTAAAAGGCATAGCGAGAAAAAAAATCCAAAATCCCAGAATTAGGTTTTTTGGTTGCTGCAACATTGCATTAAAATGCAATAACGGGGGATCAAATGACCTGGAGAATCATAATGGCAGGTCAGTTTTAACATATAGTGAACCTTGAAAAAAAAAGCCAAACAAAAGTCGTAGTTACTCACCGATAACGGTGTTTCTCGGAGCCCATGACAGCACTACGGAGAGAGGGGATCCGCCCTTCAGGGACAGGAAACCTACAGATAAAAGGGCGGTACCTCTCCCTCGCATCAGTTGGTTTACAGAGCATCGGAGGACCTCCAGGTTAGTTTACAACAGAGAAAAAATCATATTACAACATTTCTTAAAAGAGGAACCCCGTGCCTATACTCATACTATATACACTATATAAATTATATGTAATTAAAGGTGCTCACCGCACACGTGATGGGAGGGAATAAGCGAGTGCTGTCATGGGCTCCGAGAAACACCGTTATCGGTGAGTAACTACGACTTTCTCGGTCTCCCATGACAGCACTACGGAGAGAATTGCAGAGACTAAGCTTAGGGAGGGACCACCACCTCGAGAACCCTTCGTCCGAAGGTTAAGTCAGACACAGAGGCTAGATTTAATCTATAGTGTCTAAAAAAGGTCGATGGTGATGACCAGGTGGCCGCTTTACAGATTTGCTCTATTGATACCTCTGACCTCTCAGCCCATGAGGTAGCTACTGCTCTTGTGGAATGTGCTCTTATACCATCTGGGATCTCATTCCCCGAGGATGAATATGCCAGGACTATCGGCTCCTTTATCCACCTCGCCAAAGTACCCTTGGATGCCCGGAATCCTTTTCTGGGACCCTGGAAACAGACAAACAGAGAGCCTTCCTTCCTATACTCTCTGGTGGAATCTAAATATTGGATTAGGCACCTTCTGACGTCTAGATTATGGAAGTTCTGCTCTTTCTCATTTTTTGGGTTTGGACAAAAGGATGGCAGGGAGACTTCTTGTGACCTATGGAATTTTGATGCCTCTTTTGGCAAATAGGCCGGGTCAGGTCTAAGAGTGACTCTATCATCTAATATTTTAGTGAAGGGTGGATTAGAGGATAAGGCTTGAATGTCACTTATTCTGCGTCACTTAATCGTCTCTATGGGTTCGAATGGAGGACCCGTTAACGCCGAGAGGACTAAATTTAAGTCCCATGAGGGCACTTTCTGAGCGACTAATGGCTTTGATCTTGTCACCGCCTTAACAAATCTAATTATCCATGGGTTGGCCGCAATATTATGGTTATACAGTGCTCCTAGAGCTGCTATTTGTACTTTAAGAGTACTAACCAACAACCCCTGTTCCAGACCTTTTTGTAGGAACTCCAGTATTTTAGGAATTGAGGGCCCATCTTGGACTTTTACTTTGGAGACGGACAGAAATTTTTTCCAAGTTTTCCCATATATTCTAGTAGTGATGGGTTTTCTACTTTTTAACAACGTGGTGACTAAGTTATCTGAGAAACCTCTTTCTTTTAATAGTCCCCGTTCAAAAACCAGGCTGTCAAATGTAAGTTCGATTCCTGTGGGTGGAAGATCGGCCCTTGATGTAGAAGGTCTGGTATATTCGGCAGGACCCATGGGTCCGAGACCGAAAGCATCCTCAGCCAGGAGAACCACGTCCTTTTTGGCCAGAACGGGGCTATGAGGATCATTTTCGCTTTGTCCTCTCTGACTTTCCGAATGACTGCCGGGATCAGAATAGTTGGAGGAAAAGCATAAGTTAATTTTTGAGTCCACGGAATCATAAAGGCATCTAGAGCCTGTGGATTCCCTACCAGGTTCAGTGAGCAGAATTTGTTCACCTTTTTGTTTTTGTAATTGGCGAATAGATCTATTGTCGGTGCTCCCCACATTTTTGTGATCTGATCGTAGATGGATTGGTTTAGGGACCACTCGCCTTGTTTTAACAGCGATCGACTCAGGTAATCTGCTCTCGTTGTTTGAACCCTGAATGTGTAGCGCAGAGAGGGATAGTAGATTTTCTTCTGCAAGGTTGAAAATTTTGGCTGAAGAACTCATGAGTGCCTGAGACCTTGTTCCTCCCTGGTGGTTTATATACGCTACAGTCACTTTGTTGTCCGAAAAAATTCGGACATGATGTCCCTGAATATAGGTCAGAAAAGAAAGAAGAGCCTGAAGCACTGCCCAAAGTTCTTTTGGTTTGAGGATGCTGATATTTCCTGAACTGACCAGGTTCCCTGAGCCACTCTGTCCCCCATATGAGCCCCCCACCCTGTGGGACTCGCATCGGTTGTTATCACCCGGGATATTTGTGTCACCCAAGGAACTCCCTTTGATAAGTTTTGGCTCTCTGCCCACCAACGAAGGGAATGAATAACTGAGGAAGTCAGGGTGATTCGACTTTCCAATTTGTCTTTTAGTATTGACTGCCATTCGAGTACGTGCCACTGAAGTTCTCTTGTGTGGAACTGTGCAAAGGGTATCGCTGGTAGGCATGAGGACAGAGAGCCTAGTAGTGACATTGCTCTCCTTAGAGTCATGGAATGATGGTGAAAGGTTCGCGCTATCATGGCTGATATGTTGACTTTTTTGGGGTTTGGAAGTCGGCATTCTTGTACTCGGGAGTCTAATGTCAGACCTAGGAACTCCTGTACTTGACAGGGTTCCAACTTTGATTTTTTTAAGTTTATGAGCCACCCCAAGTCCGTCAAGATAGTCATTACCCGGTCCCTCTGTTCTTTGCAACTTTGGGCCGAGTTGCTTACGATGAGAAAGTCGTCTAGGTAAGGGACTATTAATATATTTTGTTCCCTTATGTGGGCCATCATTTCCGCTATTACCTTCGTGAATATTCGAGGAGCTATAGAGATTCCGAACGGAAGAGCTCTGTACTGAAAAAATCTTAATTGTCCTTTTATGGGAACTGCCAATCTCAGGAATTTTTGAGACTGATTGTGGATGGGCACATAATATGCATCGGTTAGGTCTATCACGACCATGTAGCAATTTGGAAACAGGATTTTTATGGTGGACTTTATTGTTTCCATTTTGAATTTGTAATTTTTTACGTATTTGTTCAGGTTTTTTAGATTTATAATGGTCCGAAAGGACCCGTCGGGTTTTGGTACTAAAAAAAGAGGGGAGAAAAACCCTTATTCTACTTCCTGAGGAGGGATTTCTTGAATCACAGATTTTTGCAGTAGGGAAATAATTTCTTTCTCTAAAGCTGCTTGTTCTGCCACTGAAGATCTTATTTTCGTTTCTATGTACTTCCGAGGAGGGAAAGAAATAAAATCTATTTTTAGACCGTACTGAATGATGTTTAGAATCCAGGTGTTGTTGGATATTTTCTTCCAGGCGGGAAGGAAAGATGTGAGCCTTCCCCCTACCGTAGGCACAATGTCATTTGGAGGGTTTTTTGTCGCGAGAGGTGTTGCCAAAGAGGTAACCTCTATCCCTTCTCCTGCCTTATTCCCATTTATTCTGCTCCCTGGGGGGTCTGCGGCGGAAAAATCTCCGATTCCGAAAGGACTGCCTGAATGGAGCTGGGCCCAAATTTGGAAACCCCTTCTTTTTGTCTCCTGCTTTTTGGAGGATGTCATCCAGGGTCTCTCCAAACAGAAAATTTCCTTCACACGGAATAGAACATAGCTTTAGCTTTGTCTGGAGATCCCCAGGCCAGCTTTTGAGCCATAAGGTTCTTCTGGCTGCGTTGGAGAGAGCAGCGGCCTTAGATGTTAACCGTACGGAGTCTGCCGAGGAGTCCGCCAGGAATGCTGCTGCTGCTCTAATTGCAGGAATAGAATCCAGTAATTTATTCCTGGGTAGCCCGTCTCTAATTTGACTCTCTAATTGATCAATCCATACCATCAGAGATCTGGAGGTGCAGGTAGCCGCAACAGTAGGCCTCAAGCTACCCCCAGCCGATTCCCATGCCCCTTTAAGAAATGTGTCTGCTTTCTTATCTAAAGGGTCTCTGAGGGTACCCATGTCCTCGAACGGGAGCGCAAATTTTTTCGAGGCTTTTGCCACCGCTACATCCAACTTTGGTGCCTTATCCCAGGAAGTGGATGCGTCATCTTCGAAGGGATACTTTCTTTTAAGCGAGGGCACTGAAGAGTTCCTCCTATCTGGTTTTTCCCATTCTTTTTTAATTAGGGATTGGAAATTGGGATTTAAAGGAAAGGTTTTCCGTTTTTTTTGTCCCAAGCCACCAAACATTACGTCTTGGGCTGTTTTGTCAGGTTTAGGCTCCTCCACCCCCATAGTAGCCCTAACGGCTCTCACTAAGGCATCCACTTCCTCGAGTGGAAAACAATGTCGGCCCGAATCTTCCTCGGAGGAGGATAGGGAGGAGTCAGAATCGTCCGAATCTGCGTCTTCAGATGAGGATCGGACAGAGTGGGATTGTACTGTTTCCTTTACTTTATCTTTTCCTTTTTTGGAGGAAGATACAGCATTCTGAACCTCAGATCTAATAATATTTTTTAGCTCGGATGCAAAGTCGGGAGTCTCCTCACATAGCACACGCTGGATACATGATTTACAAAGCTTTTTGTCCCAGGCTACTGGTAAAGCTTTGTCACAGATGGGGCAGGATTTGTTTTTCCTTTTCTCCAACTTCTTCTTTCCCTATTAAGGGAGAAGAGGGAGCCCTATTATAATATATACATTCACGAAGATCAACTCACCATTCGGACGTGCAGGCAGGTACCGGTTCTGGAGGGGGCCCTGGGTCTGGAATGGAAGGTTCCCGAGGAGGTGAACTAGTCTTCGCAGCAGACCTGCTGCGCTGTGAAGAACGGCTGCTAGACCCACTCCTAGCGCTCTTAGGGTCTGTCTTCTTATGGTGCTGCTGCCTAGGCTGCAGCTCCTGTGGATCGCTGTCTTCCATGATTTACAGGGAGATGGTGCGACAACTATGTGTGCACCATCTCCCTATTTGTATTTGGCGCCACCTCCGGCGTTCCCCGCACTTCCGGTCCTGCGTCACGTCCTCCAGGGAGAAGAGAAGCTACCGCGCATGCGCGCGGCGATGACCCGGAAGTCCTGCCGCATTTCCGGAGCGGCGGCCATCTTAGTACACCCGGAGCGTGCGCTTATCGGCACAGGAGCTCCGGGTGATCCAGCGCCCCTTCCTCTCCTCAGAATCGGCGGCGTTCTCCCTCCGCTCACCCTGAAGAACCCCTCGGTTCCAGCGGTGGCGGCTTCGGGAGCCGGACAAGCCGCGGCAGGAGCCTCCTCGCTGCCGGAACTCGACCGCCCGGTCCCGGTCCATCGGTCTTCATAACAGGTACCACCGGAAAGAGGTTCCCTGTTCAGGGACAGGAAACCAACTGATGCGAGGGAGAGGTACCGCCCTTTTATCTGTAGGTTTCCTGTCCCTGAAGGGCGGATCCCCTCTCTCCGTAGTGCTGTCATGGGAGACCGAGAAAAACAAGTGTAATCCAAACTGTAGAGATATGACACCCGCACTGCCGTAATTAGTTAGACGCTTGTGACTCAGGGGTATATGCAATGTACCGTATATGCCTTTTGTCAAAATAAAACATCAATCGCCATGGGCATTCCACCTGGGTGCCGCTTCCAAGAAAAAACAGTTCATATAGAAGTGTCCAAAAGAAAGAAAAATGAAAGCGCACTCACCGGTGGTGAACTTCAGCGATTTATTAACACATAGTTACGTGATGCAGGGAGGGTAGTGAACGCATACAGGACGACAGCTGTTTCGTGCTATGCAGCACTTCGACAGGTCCGGACCTGTCGAAGTGCTGCATAGCACGAAACAGCTGTCGTCCTGTATGCGTTCACTACCCTCCCTGCATCACCTAACTATGTGTTAATAAATCGCTGAAGTTCACCACCGGTGAGTGCGCTTTCATTTTTCTTTCTTTTGGACACTTCTATAAAAACAAGTGTGGGCTTGCACTTTTTTGCACTTTCACTGCACTTGGAGTTTTTTCTCGTTTTCTAGGAAGGAGGGGAGCGAAAAACGAAAAAGCAAAACTGAAAACACTTCGGGGGTTAAGGGATTAAACATAGGAGTCATTGAAGAGTGCCTGGTCTAGTACCATAGTCTTGGTGCCAAAACCAGATGGAGAATGCAATAAAAACCAGAAGCTCAATGAAGTTTCTAAATTTGAGAGATATCCAATGCCCCATGTCGACGAGCTTATTTAAAGGGCAGGCCAGCCCGATACATTACTACTCTGGACCTCACAAAAGGGTATTGGCAGATTTCCTTGTCCAAGAGACAAAGGAAAAAAATGGTCTTTTCAATGCAAGATGGTTATTTCCAGAATGTCAGGTTGCAATTTGGGTTTGAAGGAGATCCAGCCACCTTCTAGAGAGACACAGACAGGATCCTAGCTCCCCACAATATATATGCAACAGCTTACTTGGATGACATGATCTTAAGCCATGTAAGATCTTACATTCACGATATTTTCCTCTCTAATTCCCTTAACCTTCTGGCTATTACAGAAACCTGGATCCAGCACTCAGACACTGCCGCTCTCTGGTTTGGTGGGCTGAAATTTTCACATACCACCAGACCTGACAACAGACAGGGTGGAGGTGTTGGTTTACTCCTTTTATCACAATGTGCTTTCCAGGTCATCCCCCCGGTTCCCTCACTTACATTTCCTTCCTTTGAAGTCCACGCCATCAGACTCTTTAAGCCCTTCTCCTTGCGGGTGGCGGTTGTCTATGGCCCTCCAGGCTCCTCCCGCCTGTTTCTAGACCACTTTGCCACCTGGCTTACTCACTTTCTATCCTGTGACATCCCCACCCTCATCATGGGAGACTAACATCCCCATCAATGATCCCCTCTCCCAATCTGCCTCTCATCTTCTCTCTCTAACTTCTTCATTCAACCTCTCACAGTTTACTAATTCTCCTGCGCATGAGGACGGGAATACTCTGGACCTGGTTTTCTCCCATCCCGGATCGCTGCACGACTTTACTAACTCCACTCTCCCGCTCTCGGACCACAACCTTCTTTCCTTCTCTGTCAAGAATTGTCTCCTCACCCAGGACACCCCCACTTACAAACTTATCGTAATACACGTACCATTAATACCCAGCAGCTTATGGACAATCTCCACGCATCTTTAGCCCCCATCTCCTCCCTCTCCTGTCCAGACTTAGCATTGTCACACTTCAATATTACACTGAAGAATGCCCTGGATGAAGCAGCACCTACTACTTGCAGAAAGACCCGACACAGACAACGGCAGCCCTGGCACACTATGCAAACACGCTTTCTTCAGCGTTGCTCAAGGTGTGCAGAGCGGCAGTGGAGAAAATCTCTCTTAGCAGAAGACTTCATCCACTATAAGTTCATGCTCAAAACCTATAACTCTGCCCTTTCTCTGGCCAAACAATCCTACTTCACCACCCTCATCACCTCACTATCCAACAACCCAAAACGACTTTTTGAAACCTTAAACTCCCTCCTGAAACCTAAAGTACAGGCCCCCATCTCCAATCTCAGTGGTGAGGATCTGGCCACTTATTTCCTAGAAAAAAAATCAACCACATCCATCAGGATATCTCAGCCCAATCTCTTCAGTGCCTGGATCCCCTTCCCTGTCGCACCTCAAGCTCATTAGACATCTTTGAGCCTGTTTCAGAAGAAGTTTCCAAGCTCCTCACTTCTGCTCGACCTACAACCTGCAATAGTGGCCCCATGCCTTCACCTCTCTTGCAGTCTCTCTCACCAATAGTCACCACTCACCTGACTAAAATATTTAACCTCTCTCTTTCTTCAGGTATCTTTCCCTCCTCATTTAAACATGCCATCATTATCCCTTTACATAAAAAGCCATCCCTGGATCAGAACTGCACGGCTAACAACAGACCTGTCTCTAACCTTTCCTTCATCTCTAAACTCCTGGAACGCTTGGTCCACTCCCGTCTAATCCGCTATCTCTCGGATAACCCTCTTCTTGACCCCTTACAATCTGGTTTCTGCTCTTTACACGCCACTGAAACTGCCCTCACTAAAGTCTCTAATGATCTAATAACAGCTAAATCCAAAGGTCATTGCTCTCTGCTGATTCTCCTGGATCTATCTGCTGCATTTGATACTGTGGATCACCAGCTCCTTCTCACTATGCTCTGCTCCATAGGCCTCAAGGACACAGCCCTCTCCTGGTTTTCCTCCTACCTCTCTGACCGCTCCTTCACTGTATCTTTTGCCGGCTCCTCTTCCTCTCCTCGTCCCCTTACTATCGGGGTTCCGCAGGGCTCAGTCCTTGGCCCCCTCCTTTTCTCTCTATACACTGCCCCTATTGGACAATCAGCAGATTTGGGTTCCAGTACCATCTCTATGCTGACGACACCCAATTGTACACTTCTTCCCCTGACATCACCCCCACTCTAATTCAAAATACCAAGGATTGTCTGTCTGTTGTCTCTAACATCATGCCCTCCCTCTATCTGAAACTAAATCTCTCCAAAACTGAACTACTTGTGTTTGTCCCTTCTACTAACCTCACTCTACCCAACATCGAAATTACCCTGGAGGGTTCAACCATAACTCCCAAGCAGCATGCCCGCTGTCTTGGGGTCATATTCAACACCGAACTTTCCTTTACTCCCAATATACGATCACTCACTCGTTCCTGTCACCTGCATCTTAAAAACATCTCCAGAATCCGACCTTTTCTCACCTTTGAAACTGCCAAGACTCTTACTGTCGCTCTTATTCAGTCTCGTCTGGACTACTGCAACTCTCTTCTGATCGGTCTCCCTCTTTCCAAACTTTCTCCTCTCCAATCCATCTTGAATGCAGCAGCCAGGGTCATATTTCTGCCCAGCCGCTTCACCGATGCCTCCATCTTGTGCCAGTCATTACACTGGCTACCCATTCGCTACAGGGTCCAGTATAAACTCATCTCTCTCACCCACAAAGCTCTCCACAGTTCTGCACAGCCTTATATCTCCTCTCTCATCTCCGTCTATCGCCCTACACGTGCCCTCCATTCTACAAATGACCTAAGACTAACATCCCCCGTAATCCGAACCTCGCACCTCCGTCTCCAAGACTTCTCTCGTGCTGCGCGAGCTCTCTGGAATGCACTTCCCCAGACGATCAGACTGATACCCAGCCCCGACCTATTGAAGCACGCTTTAAAAACCCATCTCTTCAAACAAGCCTACCACATCAACTACTCAGTAAACTAATTTTGTCCTTTTCCCTCCTTCCAAATATTATCTGCATGTGAATCTGCACCCTACTATTCATCTGTCTCCACACCCTCCATGCACACGATAACTGCACTTGATACTTGATTATTACACTTAAACACACGGGCTGATGACCGGATCATGCAGCTTTATATGAAAATCCCTATTTATTATAATTGCCAGACCTGAAATAACAAGCACTTTTCACCTATCGTGTTTCCTTGTAGATTGTAAGCTTGCGAGCAGGGACCTCACCCCTAATGTCACTGTTTAAATTGTCTTAACTTGTACTGAATTTATTGTCTGCACATGTCCCCGCTTAATTGTTAAGTGCTGCGGAATATGTTGGCGCTATATAAATAAAAATTATTATTATTAATTATTATTATTATGCCAGGATTAGTGAAGCCATCTGGGCACAGTCAAGGTGATATTTGGTGATTTAAGGAAGGCGGCGTTTTCCATCAATCTGAGGAAATGTGCCATGGGGATGGAAGAAGCCAAGTACTTGGGCTATGTCGTAGGGAGAGACAACATCAAACCCCAAAGTTGATGCAATACAGAATTAGCCACAGTCACTCCTAGAATATCACTAAAGTGCTGCTATTTGGACTGCTCACTTTGTTTTGCCTGCACTGACATGCTGTTTATTTTCTATCCTGGTGGCATGGTTTACGGAGCCTTAATAAACCAGCCTAGACGTTTTACTTAAACAGCTTCCGGTGCCTACCTCAAGCGCAACCGAGTGAGAAGAAACTTTACACTTCTCCTATCACCTGCTCAGTGAAGAACAAACAGCACTCAGATGACACACAGATCTCAGATGAAGATACAATAAGAACATTGGGGTCCTTCTGAGTTCAGCTGTGTCCAATTTAGAAAACAAAGTTGAGCATGATGTTCTTATTTTATAGTTATCCACATTGACATGAATAAAAAAAATAAAAAAAGCCATTTTTAGTCACAGCATTTATTGATCACCATAAATAATTTGTTTGTTGTATTGTACCGTTTGTTACGATTACACAAAGTATGCCATGTTAATTATAATTGTTTTGCATCTTTATTTTATCTTATAATATACTGACACATAGAGAAATCTGTATAGACCAGTATATATGTACCGGTACAAGTAAAGAAGAATGCTACTGAGGTTTTCAGCTTAGAAGATTCTCTCATACATAGCAGTGAAGCCTGTGGCTAATAATGTTTCTGTCTTACTTATCAGAGGTCACCGACACCAACATGCTTCAAAATATTCTTGGAGACATCCATTGTGCACAGTGACCTGTGATGGACAGGACTGTGAGTAAAGAGCCATCTCCTCTGGAGCAGCTCAGGAACGTGCTCTGGATGCAGAGGAGAAACATTCGTACAAAACACTAACGAAAAAAAAACACTGAAGTCGCAAACTTTTTACAGAACTTTTTGTAATTTTCAAGCTAGTTAAAGGAAGGTCTGCCAAAGTGGGTGGAGCATGAGCGAGGCTTACTGGTGCCCACCAAATTAATTGTTAGGGACATAATTATACCCATCAAAAATGTTCCCATCCTTCCTTGACTTGGGTACCATTTCTAGCGAGGGGCACATAGGAGAGCACCACTGACAAGAAGTAGTGTGTGCACGTCTGAATGAATTCGGCATTACTTAACTCACCGCCCTCCTTCACTAAAGACTGGTGTGCATGGTGCCAATCTTAGGGAGATTGTCCAAGACTATTTTTTACTATAAGCCTAAAAACTAAACAGTCAGGTATTTGTAAACAGAGGCAATTACCTGTCTGCTGTACTCGGCACTGGTTAAGAGTGGTCACTGACTGCTCCTGCCAGCGATGCAGCAGCACTTCTTCCGGGCTGCTCTGTGGACAAGGCATGACTTCTGATATCATGGTGATTGACAGCCGGCTTCCCAGAACGAAAGCATCAATCAGCATGACGTCAGTAGTTACACCCTGTCAACAGAGCAGAGTGAAAGAGAAGCTGAATCACCAGTAAAAGCGGTCTGTTACTGATCTGTGTCAGTAGAGATAGTCACGAGGCACAAAAGGTAGGTAGGAAGCGACTACCTGCACATTGTAAAAATAAAAAAGAATAGTCCCTGGTAACCCCATAATGACTCAGCCCCTACATCCACATCAAAAGTTCCATGAGAGCACACCCAAAAACAATCAGAACATCTAAAGTTACTCTACAAACCAGTGACTGATTAGAACCTTTGACTTCTCTGCATTTAGTGGTCACTACTCACCTTTAAGGTTATCTGTAGGAATCTCCTCTTTACACCACCCATCATCCCACACATATGTCTCTACAGTAATAACATGGGGCAGATCTTCACCCTGAAAGAAATATTGTAAAAGTCACAGACAGGTGAAGAAGCTTCAGAAGATCCAGACAAAATGTAATGTATATGATCAGCTTTATCCGGTCATCTCCACCAGGTATAAAACATACCCTGAATGGCCACATTACTAGAAAAATATTTAGAATTGAGAGTCCTCAGGGGTTGATACCTTTTAATGGCTAACTGAAAAGATGGTAACAAATTGCAAGCTTTCGAGACTACACAGGTCTCTTCATCAGGCAAAGACTAAAACAAATTCTGAAGAATCAGTTAGCCATTAAAAGGTATCAACCACTGAGGACTCTCAATTCTAAATATTTTTCTATCTACTGGCTAACACGGTACCAAGATATATTTCTTTCCTGTATCACATTACTAGAGACACCCATCTAGTAACACATAGGATCTTCTTTACCCTTCAGGACCTCAGATATTAAACCCTTAATCCCATTTGACGTACTATCCAGTCAAGACGACCTGGGACTTAATTCCCAGGGACGGGATAGTACGTCATAGCGATCGACCGCGCTCACGGGGGAAGCGCGGCCGGGTGTCAGCTGACATCTGGCACTATGTGCCAGGAGCGGTCACGGACCGCCCCAGGCACATTAACCCCGGCACACTGTGATCAAACATGATCACAGTGTTCCGGGGGCATGGGAAAGCATTGCGCAGGGAGGGGGCTCCCTGCGGACTTCCCTGAGACCCTCGGTACAAGGCGATGTGCTCACCTTGTACCGAGCGTCTCCTCCCTGCAGACCCCGGATCCAAAATGGCTGCAGGGCTGCATCCGGGTCCTGCAGGGAGGTGGCTTACAAGCGCCTGCTCAGAGCAGGCGCTGGGAAGCCTCCCTGCTGTGCTGTGTGATCGCTGATCTGACACAGTGCACAGCAAAGTGTCAGATCAGCGACCAGTCATTTTACAATAATGTCCCCCGCCGGGCAAAGTAAGAAAAAAAAAAAAAATTATAAAAAAAATTATAAATAAATAAATAAATAAATAAATAAATATATATATATATATATATAAAATTCCTAAATTATATATATATATATATATATAATTAGGCACATCAGGGGCTCTCCAAATGCAACATGGCATCCCATCTCAATTCCAGCCAATTTTACATTGAAAAGTCAAATGACGCTCCTTCCCTTCCGAGCTCTGCCATTCGCCCAAACAGTGGTTTACCCCCACGTATGGGGTATCGGGGTACTCAGGACAAATTGTACAACAACTTTTGGGGTCCATTTATTCCTGTTACCCTTGGTAAAATAAAAACAAATTGGAGCTGAAGTAAAATTTTTGTGAAAAAAAATTAAAATTTTCATTTTTTTTTTTTAAACATTCCAAAAATTCCTGTGAAGCACCAGAAGGGTTAATAAACTTCTTGAATGTGGTTTTGAGCACATTGAGGGGTGCAGTTTTTAGAATGGTGTCACACTTGGGTATTTTCTATCATATAGTCCCCTCAAAATGACTTCAAATGTGATGTGGTTCCTAAAAAAAACAAAAACAAATGGTATTGTAAAAATGAGAAATTGCTGGTCAACTTTTAACCCTTATAACTCCCTAACAAAAAAAAAAAATTTGGTTCCAAAATTGTGCTGATGTAAAGTAGACATGTGGGAAATGTTATTTATTAAGTATTTTGTGTGACATATCTCTGTGATTTAAGGGCATAAAAATTCAAAGTTGGAAAATTGCGACATTTTTAAAATTTTCGCTAAACTTCAGTTTTTTCACAAATAAACGCAGGTAATATCAAAGAAATGTTACCGCTATCATGAAGTACAATATGACACGAGAAAACATTGTCAGAATCACCGGGATCCGTTGAAGCGTTCCAGAGTTATAAGCTCATAAAGGGACAGTGGTCAGAATTGTAAAAATTGGCCCGGTCATTAACGTGCAAACCACCCTCGGGGCTTAAGGGGTTAATCACATCGTATATTGCACAAGGTGCTGAGATGGTTCCCCAAGAATACTGGCCCATGCCAACAGGATTGGTTCTTCCAGTTGCCGCAAATTAGATGAAGGTGCTGAGATGCTCTGAACAACCGATTCTACCTCGTCCCAGAGATGCTTTAAAGGATTAAGATCTGAGGACTGTAAAGGCGAGAAAACAAGGAAAACTCACTGTCACATATAAAAATATGGTTAAGGCTGAGGTTTACTGTAGTCACTTATGTTCTGTCAGGGAGAGTTACAGAGTGGGCAGGGAAGAGTTACAGACGGTCAGACCTGCAGCTGGACATGAGAGAGTTCCAGGGGTTAGTCCTGCAGTTGGGAACAGGGGAGCGACTGTAGTTGTAGTGCATATTTCCTACTGCTCATAGTTGGCTCTTGAGGCACCATATTAGCTGTGCGGCCCAAGCGTGACAGTTGAATAGAAATACATGCGGTCATTCTCGGGTCGGGAGAGCTGCCGGCCAGTTTGAACATTGTGATGCAATCCCCGTCCGAGTTATACTGTGGTCTGACTCTTCCCATATACTGGTGGATAAAACAAGACTGAACACAAGACCTTCACAGCCTTCTACATATAGGGGAGATCTCATGACACCTTTCCATCTACCTGATGAGGAAAATCATTGGGATTTTCTTGTTTACAGTCCTGTTGAAGAAGAGGACGGGGACATCTCTCTAGTGTTGTCCTCTTACTGGATAGAACTGAAAGAAACACATACAGGGACTGAATTCATTCTTTACATACAGACAATTACATGCCATGTGTATTTAGTCATGTCTATTACCTGGTGATGTGAAGGACTGGAGAACCTCCATCAGGACGTCCTTGTACAGATATTTGTGTCCTTCTAGATACTCCCACTCCTCCATGGAGAAATAGACGGTGACATCCTGACACCTTATAGGAACCTGACATATACAATGATACCGTCATCCCCCGATCCCTCCATAGCGTTACTGTATAATCTCCCAGCATTCCCAGCAGTGTCACCTCTCCAGTCAGCAGCTCAATCATCTTGTAGGTGAGTTCTAGGATCTTCTGGTCATTGATGTCCTCATGTATCAGGGGGTGAGGTGGAGGCCCCGTGATTGGGCTCAAGGGTCTTCCCCATCCCTCAGACACAGGGGCCTGACAGCGCTCACTAGCGGTCTTCTTCACTACTGTGTAATCCTGGTTATGGAGAGACACATTAAGAAACCTCCCGACAGACATTTCCAGAGTCTTCACCTCTCCAGTTCTGTCCATCTGTTATTCCCATAGATAAGAATGATGTAATGTGACGTCATCAGAATCTCTCACCTCTCCAGTAAGCCGGTAGAGGATCTCTAGGGTGAGGTGTAATATCCTCTCTGCCATCTTGTCCCTGTCCCTATTCATCCTTGTAGGGTCACTCATGAAAATTTTCTTATATAGAAGATCTCCACTGAGAGGATCCGATATTGTAGAAACCTGAATGGGGAGAAGGTGACTATGTAACATCATAAAGATCCCTTGTAAGAAATCTCCGGAGTAGTTACAGTCTTCATATGATCACTACATCCAGTCATAGCCCCGTTCTGCCCCCTGTATAACACAATCCCATTATAGTCACATACAGAGATTTATCACAGAATATCTACGATCCAGCACCAAAAACACAGACCAAATCTACAAGGAAAATCTAAATTTCCTCAGCCTCTTCCTCCCGTTCCCAAATAATAGGGTCATCTGGGTCTTCACAAAGAGGATGTGACAGCACAACCACCAGCAGTGTCACCAAGAAACTCCACTCTGTCTCATGGAAGCATTCAGCTGTCCATCCCCCAAACACTGGAGAGAGTGAAAGTACCCTCCTACCTACCCACTAGCTCAGGTCCTGAATGACAGCATTTCAAAATTCATGGCCTTTGAAATGCTGCCATTCCAGATGGTGTAAATGAACCGTTTTAAAAAATTGATGGTGGTGGCTGTCCCACTGTACGTGGTTCCCAGATCAGTGGCAAGGTCCACATATCAGATACGTGGACCAGTAAACATGGCCAGGGACATTATATTTCCCTAACTGCCCACTGGGTAAGAGTGCTACTGGCTGGGCCTGAGGCACAAGGCGTTCTGTCGCATGTGCTACCACCACCATCGAAGATTGTTGGATTTTTTTTTGTCCATTTTGCCTCTTCCTCCTACTCAATTTCCTCCAATGCCTCCTCATCCTATCAGCCTAACACCTGCACCACCAACAGTGGGAAACAGAAAACTGTTCTGAAACTCATCTGTTTGGGGAAAATATCCCACACCATTCAGGAGTTGTGGTAGGGGAACAGCCAGCAGACAGATGAGAGGTTGATGCCGCAAAAACCTCAAGCCCGTTCTGGTGGTGTGCGATAATGGGCAAAGTCTCATAGCAGCTCTGGGCCTTGCCGGTTTGATGCACATCCCTTGCTGGGTGCATGCACTGTATTTGGTGGTGCAGAGCAGCCTTACATATTACCCTGATATTTCAGAGCTGCTACTGAAAGTGTGGGCCGTCTGTGCGCGCTTCTGGCTTCCTGGTCACCGCCTCATATGCGACATATCAACAAGGTGGCACTCCTCCTTGCATATGCTGGAGAGACTGTGGGAGCAACAGCCGGCCATTGTGGAGTTTCAGCTGCAGCACTTATGGTCGAGTTGCTCTCTGGAAAAACATCACTTCAAAGAGTGGGCCCCCACGTGGGACATGTGTGCCATATTGCGCTGTCTTGACCTCCACCAACATTGCCAGCGCTGATGACGCCATCATCACCGTTACTATCCCACATCTATGCCATCTTGAAAAAAATGCTTTAGGCCAGACCTGGGCAAAGTGGGCTCGCGGGCCACATCCGGCCCTCTGGCTGTCTGAGTCCAGCCCGGGGACCGAGACATAAGTTGGGGCTGGAAACCAGAGGTCCACGGGCCGCACTGTGCACGCCCGCTTGCTGTCTCCATAGGCGTTGAATGCATTGGTGAAGGAGGGACCTCTGTCCACTTCCACCACCAATCAGCGTGTGAAACAGCTGACGCAATGACGTAATTTCATCGTGTCAGCTGTGTACTGCGGAGAATCAGTGCACTGGAAGCAGGGAGAGAAGCAGAGCGCCATGGAACGGGACCAAGTTGAGTATGTGGTGTTCTTGTATTTTTTCACGTGTATGGGATGTTTGGGTGGGCATGGGGATGCTATGGCGCCGTCGTGCAGAACATGGGGATTCTATGGCGCCGTTGTGCAGAACATGGGGAGGCTATGGCACCGTCGTGCAGAACATGGGGAGGCCATGGCACCGTCGTGCAGAACATGGGGAGGCCATGGCACCGTCGTGCAGAACATGGGGAGGCCATGGCGCCATCGTGCAGAACATGGGGAGGCTATGGGTGCCTCATTCAGTATATGGGGAGGCTGTGTGGGGCTCATGAAGTATATAGAGAGGCTGTGTGGGGCTCATGAAGTATATGGGGAGGCTGTGTGGGGCTCATGCAGTATATAGAGAGGCTGTGTGGGGCTCATGCAGTATATAGAGAAGCTGTGTGGGGCTTCATGCAGTATATAGGGAGGCTGTGTGGGGCCTCATGCAGTATATAGAGAGGCTGTGTGGGGCTCATGCAGTATATAGAGAGGCTGTGTGGGGCTCATGCAGTATATGGGGAGGCTGTGTGGGGCTCATGCAGTATATAGAGAGGCTGTGTGGGGCTCATGCAGTATATAGAGAGGCTGTGTGGGGCTCATGCAGTATATAAAGAAGCTGTGTGGGGCTTCATGCAGTATATAGGGAGGCTGTGTGGGGCCTCATGCAGTATATAGGGAGGCTATGAGGGGCTCATGCAGTATATAGAGAGGCTGTGTGGGGCCTCATGAAGTATATAGAGAGGCTGTGTGGGGCTCATGCTGTATATATGGAGGCTGTGTGGGACTCATGCAGTATATGGGGAGGCTGTGTGGGGCCTCAAGCAGTATATAGAGAGGCTGTGTGGGGCTCATGCAGTATATAGAGAGGCTGTGTGGGGCTCATGCAGTATATAGAGAGGCTGTGTGGAGCCTCATGCAGTACATAGGGAGGCTGTGTGAGGCTCATGCAGTATATAAGGAGGCTGTGTGAGGCTCATGCAGTATATAGAAGCTGTGTGGGGCTCATGCTGTATATGGGAAGGCTGTGTGAGGCTCATGCAGTATATAGAGGCTGTGTGGGGCTCATGCAGTATATGGGGAGGCTGTGTGAGGCTCATGCAGTATATAGAGGCTGTGTGGGGCTCATGCTGTATATATGGAGGCTGTGTGGGGCTCATGCAGTATATAGGGAGGCTATGCGAGGCTCATGCAGTGTATGGGGAGGCTGTGAGGGGCCTCATGCAGTATATAGGGAGGCTGTGTGAGGCTCATGCAGTATATAGGGAGGCTGTGTGAGGCTCATGCAGTATATAGAGGCTGTGTGGGGGTCATGCTGTATATATGGAGGCTGTGTGGGGCTCATGCAGTATATGGGGAGGCTTTAGGGGCCTCATGTAGTATATAGGGAGGCTGTGTGGGGCTCATGATGTATATATGGAGGCTGTGTGGGGCTCATGATGTACAGGTCCTTCTCAAAAAATTAGCATATAGTGTTAAATTTCATTATTTACCATAATGTAATGATTACAATTAAACTTTCATATATTATAGATTCATTATCCACCAACTGAAATATGTTAGGTCTTTTATTGTTTTAATACTGATGATTGTGGCATACAACTCCTGATAACCCAAAAAACCTGTCTCAATAAATTAGCATATTTCACCCATCCAATCAAATAAAAGTGTTTTTAATAACAAACAAAAAAACCATCAAATAATAATGTTCAGTTATGCACTCAATACTTGGTCGGGAATCCTTTGGCAGAAATGACTGCTTCAATGCGGCGTGGCATGGAGGCAATCAGCCTGTGACACTGCTGAGATGTTAGGGAGGCCCAGGATGCTTCAATAGCGGCCTTAAGCTCATCCAGAGTGTTGGGTCTTGCGTCTCTCAACTTTCTCTTCACAATATCCCACAGATTCTCTATGGGGTTCAGGTCAGGAGAGTTGGCAGGCCAATTGAGCACAGTAATACCATGGTCAGTAAACCATTTACCAGTGGTTTTGGCACTGTGAGCAGGTGCCAGGTCGTGCTGAAAAATGAAATCTTCATCTCCATAAAGCATTTCAGCCGATGGAAGCATGAAGTGCTCCAAAATCTCCTGATAGCTAGCTGCATTGACCCTGCCCTTGATGAAACACAGTGGACCAACACCAGCAGCTGACATGGCACCCCACACCATCACTGACTGTGGGTACTTGACACTGGACTTCAGGCATTTTGGCATTTCCTTCTCCCCAGTCTTCCTCCAGACTCTGGCACCTTGATCTCCGAATGACATGCAAAATTTGCTTTCATCAGAAAAAAGTACTTGGGACCACTTAGCAACAGTCCAGTGCTGCTTCTCTGTAGCCCAGGTCAGGCGCCTCTGCCGCTGTTTATGGTTCAAAAGTGGCTTTACCTGGGGAATGCGGCACCTGCAGCCCATTTCCTGCACACGCCTGTGCACGGTGGCTCTGGATGTTTCCACACCAGACTCAGTCCACTGCTTCCTCAGGTTCCCCAAGGTCTGGAATCGGTCCTTCTCCACAATCTTCCTCAGGGTCCGGTCTCCTCTTCTCGTTGTACAGCGTTTTCTGCCACATTGTTTCCTTCCAACAGACTTACCATTGAGGTGCCTTGATACAGCACTCTGGGAACAGCCTATTTGTTGAGAAATTTCTTTCTGGGTCTTACCCTCTTGCTTGAGGGTGTCAATGATGGCCTTCTTGACATCTGTCAGGTCGCTAGTCTTACCCATGATGGGGGTTTTGAGTAATGAACCAGGCAGGGAGTTTATAAAAGCCTCAGGTATCTTTTGCATGTGTTTAGAGTTAATTAGTTGATTAAGAAGATTAGGGTAATAGGTCGTTTAGAGAACCTTTTCTTGATATGCTAATTTATTGAGACAGGTTTTTTGGGTTATCAGGAGTTGTATGCCAAAATCATCAGTATTAAAACAATAAAAGACCTGACAAATTTCAGTTGGTGGATAATGAATCTATAATATATGAAAGTTTAATTGTAATCATTACATTATGGTAAATAATGAAATTTAACACTATATGCTAATTTTTTTAGAAGGACCTGTATATATGGAGGCTGTGTGGGGCTCATGCAGTATATGGGGAGGCTTTAGGGGCCTCATGTAGTATATAGGGAGGCTGTGTAGGGCTCATGATGTATATATGGAGGCTGTGTGGGGCTCATGCAGTATATGGAGTGTTGTGAATTCTGTTATCGAGCTCCCTCCTGTGGTCGTGGATGGTACTTCAGCGAGTTCTGTCCATGGGCTCCCTCTGGTGGCTGTGAGTGGAGCTGCTGCTTCTGAGGTTCCTTCCACAGGTGATTTAGTTTATTCTTTGGCTGGCTGCTCTATTTAACTCCACTTTGATCGTTACTCTATGCCAGCTGTCAATGTTCTTGTACTGGTTCAGTTCGGTCTTGGATCTTTCTGGTGACCTGTCTAGTCCAGCAGAAGCTAAGTCCCTGCTAGTTTATTATTTGTTCATTGTTTTCTTGTCCAGCTTGCTATCATGATTTTGCCTTACTAGCTGGAAGCTCTGGGATGCAGAGTGGCACCTCCGCACCGTGAGTCGGTGCGGAGGTCTTTTTGCACACTCTGCGTGGTCTTTTTGTAGTTTTTTGTGCTGACCGCAAAGATACCTTTCCTATCCTCAGTCTGTTTAGTTAGTCTGGCCTCCCTTTGCTGAAACCTGTTTCATTTCTGTGTTTGTGACTTTCATCTTAACTCACAGTCAATATATGTAGGGGGCTTCCTTTACCTTTGGGGAATTTCTCTGAGGCAAGGTAGGCTTTATTTTCGATCTCTAGGGCTAGTTAGCTCTTAGGCTTTGAAGAGGCGTCTAGGCCTGTTAGTTAGGCTCCACAGCTATTTCTAGTGTGTGTGATAGGATTAGGGATTGCGGTCAGCAGAGCTCCCACTTCCCAGAGCTTGTTCTGTGTTAGCTTACCCATCAGGTCATTCCGGGTGCTCCTAACCACCAGGTCCATAACAATGGAGAGGCTGTAGGGGCCTCATGTAGTATATAGGGAGGCTGTGTGGGACTCATGCAGTATATAGAGAGGCTGTGTGGGGCTCATGCAGTATATGGGGAGGCTGTGTGGGGCTCATGCAGTATATGGGGAGGCTGTGTGGGGCTCATGCAGTATATAGAGAGGCTGTGTGGGGCTCATGCAGTATATAGAGAAGCTGTGTGGGGCTTCGTGCAGTATATAGAGAGGCTGTGTGGGGCTCATGCTGTATATATGGAGGCTGTGTGGGGCTCATGCTGTATATATGGAGGCTGTGTGGGGCTCATGCAGTATATGGGGAGGCTGTGTGGGGCTCATGCAGTATATGGGGAGGCTGTGTGGGGCTCATGCAGTATATGGAGAGGCTGTGTGGGGCCTCATGCAGTATATAGAGAGGCTGTGTGGGGCCTCAAGCAGTATATGGGAAGGCTGTGTGAGGCTCATGCAGTATATAGGGAGACTGTAAGACTCATGCAGTATATGGGGAGGCTGTAGGGGCCTCATGCAGTATATAGGGAGGCTGTGTAGGGCGCATGCTGTATATATGGAGGCTGTGTGGGGCTCATGCAGTATATAGGGAGACTGTGTGGGGCTCATGCTGTATATATGGAGGCTGTGTGGGGCTCATGCAGTATATAGGGAGACTGTAGGGCTCATGCAGTATATGGGGAGGCTGTAGGGGCCTCATGCAGTATATAGGGAGGCTGTGTGGGACTCATGCAGTATATAGAGAGGCTGTGTAGGGCGCATGTTGTATATGGGGAGGCTGTGTGGGGCTCATGCAGTATATGGGGAGGCTGAGTGGGGCTCATGCAGTATATAGGGAGACTGTGGGGCTCATGCAGTATATGGGGAGGCTGTGTGAGGCTCATGCAGTATATAGGGAGGCTGTGTGGGGCTCATACTGCATATGGGGAGGCTGTGTGGAGCTCTTACAGTATATGAGGGGCTGTGGTTTTAGTTCAAACAGTATACAAGGGGCTGTACTCCGTTTCAAACTATATATAGGGGGCCAGCATACTTAATTCTGCTCAATATTATACAATTAATATTAATATAATTATCAATAATATAATAATTATAATATATCAATATTAATATTGAGTAAAATTCTTTTCAGCCTATTGGTTCGGCCCTCCACAACAGTCACGGTCTCTCATGTGGCCCCTCGGGAAAATTTAATTTCCCACCCCTGGTTTAGGCACTTAGATGATGGATGAGGTTGTGGCACAGGAGGAAGAGGAGGAGAGACAGGGAACATTCACACTATTATCAGGCCAGTCCTCCACTTCTTGTACTAACAATGGCCAGGTACACAACTGTCCACCAGGGGAACATTTTGGAGGAGAAGGATGAACCGTGTTCACAGTAGGGTGGCACTCAAAGCAGCTCACAGGGATTACTGGAGAGTGGCTGGTGGAATGTAGAGGACCCAGACGATATACCGCTCTCCGAAGACAGCTTCTCGTTGTCTCTGGGCAGCCTGGCACACAGGAGCCGAAACATGCCGCTGTGAGCGCACAATGGTAGCTGAGTTGCCCAGATTGTTACCATTGCTTAATACTGGGGAGCTACTCTATTAGATTCCCACTACAAGGACAACGCACCAGCCTTACTTCAGTCACAGAAGCGGGATTGGAAAACACGGGAACATAAGCGCATGCTGGTAGATACACTACTAACAGCGTTCCCACCCGACATCGAGGGCTCAGTGAAAGAACAAGGCAGAAGAGGAGGAAGTATTCTGCAATGCAGCTAGGGCTCTGGCACCACTTCGGGAGGGTTAGCATGGGTGAAATATGGAAAACCTTCCCCAGCATACAGCACCACCATCTGATAAGGTCTGCATAGGCAGAGGCAGCATATCAACAACATGGTGGAAGAGTATCTGTAAAATGGGTCTGCTCCATTTAACTTATGGGTCTCAAAATTGGACACATAGCCTCAGCTTGCTCTTTATGCCTTGGAAGTGATGGCCTGCCCTGTGGCAAATGTATGGAAGGGGGTGTGATCACAGACCGGTACATCCGCTTGCCCACAGCCAACGTGGGCAAACTCACATTCATTAAAAAGAACCAACAGGGCTTGTCCGTACCTTTAGCTGACTATAGAAGTAAACCAGCGGCTCCCAGTCATTGTTATTAGTGCACCGCAGTTTGATCGTGCTATTTTCCATTCAAAATATTTTGTGGCCTTCTTAAGTTAAAAAAAAACAATAAAATAAAAAAATACATGCACTCATACTCAGGTACGGAGAGCCACAGGCCAGTTCGAGCATTGTGATGCAATCACAGTCAGGATTATATGGCCATCTGACTCTTCCCTTATACTGGTGGGTAAAACAAGGCTGAATATAAGACCTTCACAGCCGTCTACACATCATAGAAGAAATGTCATGACACCTTCCCTACATCTACCTGATGATCCTGAGGAACATCGGAATCTTCTTGTTTACAGTCCAGAAGAAGAAAAGTAGGACGGGGACATCTCTCTGGTGTTGTCTTCTCACTGGATAGAACTGGAGGAAACAAACAGGGACTGAATTCAATCTTTACTTACAGATGATTTTAGAATGTGTATATTTAGTCCTATTACCTGGGGATGCGAGGGACTGGGGAACCTCCATCATGACATCCTTGTACAGATCTTTGTGTCCTTCTAAATATTCCCACTCCTCCATGGAGAAATAGACGGTGACATCCTGACACCTTATAGGAACCTGACACATACAATGATACAGTCATCCCCCGATCCATCCATAGTGTTACTGTATAATGTCCCAGCATTCCCAGCAGTGTCACCTCTCCAGTCAGCAGCTCAATCATCTTGTAGGTGAGTTCTAGGATCTTCTGGTCATTGATGTCCTCATGTATCAGGGGGTGAGGTGGAGGCCCCGTGATTGGGCTCAGGGGTCTTCCCCATCCCTCAGACACAGGGGCCTGACAGCGCTCACTAGAGGTCTTCTTCACTAATATGTAATCCTGGTTATGGAGAGACACATTAATAAATCTCACTATAGACATTTCCAGAGTCCTCACCTCTCCAGTTCTGTCCATCTGTTATTCCCATAGATAAGAATGATGTAATGTGACGTCATCAGAATCTCTCACCTCTCCAGTAAGCCGGAAGAGGATCTCTAGGGTGAGGTGTAATATCCTCTCCGCCATCTTGTCCCTGTCCATATCCATCCTTGTAGGGTCACTCAGGAGAATTCTGTTATATAGAAGATCTCCACTGAGAGGATCTGATATTGTAGGGACCTGAATGGGGAGAAGATGACGATGTAACATCATAAAGATCCCATGTAAGAAACCTCCGGAGCTGTTACTGGTGTCACATGATCACTACATCCAGTCATGGCCCCGTCCTGCCCCCGGTATAACACACAGTCCCATTATAGTCACATACAGTGATTTATCACAAAATATCTCCAATCCAGCACCAAAAACACAGAACAAATCTAAAACAGAAAACTCTAAATTAACAAAATCCATGTTAAATATTCCATTAAAACAAGACGCAAAGTTATAAGTGCAGGGAACATCCACGGAGATGGGGACGTCAAAACAGAGGGCGTCGTCGCCTTCCTGCCTTCATCATAGACCTGCCCAACCTCCGATGACGCGGCGCGTGATGTGTGCACCTTCTGATGGAATCCAGTGACTGAGCCGCTTAAGCTGTACATTGTGACAGAGCAGTTCTGGCTCATTGGAGGTTAACCCTTTCACGACATGCGCTGTAATATATATACAGTGGGGCAAAAAAGTATTTAGTCAGTCAGCAATAGTGCAAGTTCCACCACTTAAAAAGATGAGAGGCGTCTGTAATTTACATCATAGGTAGACCTCAACTATGGGAGACAAACTGAGAAAAAAAAATCCAGAAAATCACATTGTCTGTTTTTTTATAATTTTATTTGCATATTATGGTGGAAAATAAGTATTTGGTCTGAAACAAACAATCAAGATTTCTGGCTCTCACAGACCTGTAACTTCTTCTTTAAGAGTCTCCTCTTTCCTCCACTCATTACCTGTAGTAATGGCACCTGTTTAAACTTGTTATCCGTATAAAAAGACACCTGTGCACACCCTCAAACAGTCTGACTCCAAACTCCACTATGATGAAGACCAAAGAGCTGTCAAAGGACACCAGAAACAAAATTGTAGCCCTGCACCAGGCTGGGAAGACTGAATCTGCAATAGCCAACCAGCTTGGAGTGAAGAAATCAACAGTGGGAGCAATAATTAGAAAATGGAAGACATACAAGACCACTGATAATCTCCCTCGATCTGGGGCTCCACGCAAAATCCCACCCCGTGGGGTCAGAATGATCACAAGAACGGTGAGCAAAAATCCCAGAACCACGCGGGGGGACCTAGTGAATGAACTGCAGAGACCAGGGACCAATGTAACAAGGCCTACCATAAGTAACACACTACGCCACCATGGACTCAGATCCTGCAGTGCCAGACGTGTCCCACTGCTTAAGCCAGTACATGTCCGGGCCTGTCTGAAGTTTGCTAGAGAGCATTTGGATGATCCAGAGGAGTTTTGGGAGAATGTCCTATGGTCTGATGAAACCAAACTGGAACTGTTTGGTAGAAACACAACTTGTCGTGTTTGGAGGAAAAAGAATACTGAGTTGCATCCATCAAACACCATACCTACTGTAAAGCATGGTGGTGGAAACATCATGCTTTGGGGCTGTTTCTCTGCAAAGGGGCCAGGACGACTGATCCGGGTACATGAAAGAATGAATGGGGCCATGTATCGTGAGATTTTGAGTGCAAACCTCCTTCCATCAGCAAGGGCATTGAAGATGAAACGTGGCTGGGTCTTTCAACATGACAATGATCCACAGCACACCACCGGGGAACGAAGGAGTGGCTTCGTAAGAAGCATTTCAAGGTCCTGGAGTGGCCTTGCCAGTCTCCAGATCTCAACCCTATAGAAAACATTTGGAGGGAGTTGAAAGTCCGTGTTGCCAAGCGAAAAGCCAAAAACATCACTGCTCTAGAGGAGATCTGCATGGAGGAATGGGCCAACATACCAACAACAGTGTGTGGCAACCCTGTGAAGACTTACAGAAAACGTTTGACCTCTGTCATTGCCAACAAAGGATATATTACAAAGTATTGAGATGAAATTTTGTTTCTGACCAAATACTTATTTTCCACCATAATATGCAAATAAAATGTTAAAAAAACAGACAATGTGATTTTCTGGATTTTTTTTTCTCATTTTGTCTCCCATAGTTGAGGTCTACCTATGATGTAAATTACAGACGCCTCTCATCTTTTTAAGTGGTGGAACTTGCACTATTGCTGACTGACTAAATACTTTTTTGCCCCACTGTATATATATATATACATACATATACAGTGCCTACAAGTAGTATTCAACCCCCTGCAGATTTAGCAGGTTTAATAAGATGCAAATAAGTTAGAGCCTTCAAACTTCAAACAAGAGCAGGATTTATTAACAGATGCATAAATCTTACAAACCAAAAAGTTTTGTTGCTCAGTTAAATTTTTATAAATTTTAAACATAAAAGTGTGGGTCAATTATTATTCAACCCCTAGGTTTAATATTTTGTGGAATAACCTTTGTTTGCAATTACACCTAATAATCGTCTTTTATAAGACCTGATCAGGCCGGCACAGGTCTCTGGAGTTATCTTGGCCCACTCCTCCATGCAGATCTTCTCCAAGTTATCTAGGTTCTTTGGGTGTCTCATGTGGACTTTAATCTTGAGCTCCTTCCACAAGTTTTCAATTGGGTTAAGGTCAGGAGACTGACTAGGCCACTGCAACACAGGGTGGATAAAAATCAATGTTTTAAAAAAAAAAAAAAAATCAGATTTTTTTTTATTTAAATCGGATTTTTTTTATTTAAATCAGATTTTTTTCAATAAACTGCTTTTTGAGGAAAATATTTTACCATCCAAAGGTTCTTCCATCATGAGATAAAGCTGAGTTGTTTAACTCAGTAGAATAAAGGCTGTATATGTGTAACATTCCCAATGCCATGCTCTTCCAGAGGTTTCTGTAGGATTAGTGGGCAGTTTCTCTCCTATATTATCACAGACGCTCGCTTTACTTACGCAGTTCTCAAAACTGAATTTGACTCCGCAGAGGTCCCAGTCTCTTCTTCACGGCAAAAATGTTACAACATGAACAGAGTTGAGAAAAAGACCTTAATCCTATTGTTCTAGGATTAAGGAGGAGGAAGGGCAAGCAGACAAGAAAATGAAAGTGAAACTTTGAGCACAATACTGCAGCATAGCCACAGACAGACAAGTCTGGATCTGTTTGTGTGTACGATCTGAGGTTTATTACATTCTTTCCTTATAATGGCAGCAGGCCGTAAAAGAGACCCAGTTTGGGAATATTTTAATGAAGCTCCTTCGCCTATCGGTAAGGCAGGCATGCGTGCAAAATGCAAACGATGCAACAAAGAGATGCAAAGCCTGGTGGCGCGAATGAGGCAACATCATGAGAAGTGCGGTGATGAAGAGGAGTCTTCCTCCTCCTCACACTTAGATTCACATTCTTCTTGTGTTGTGCAGATCTATTCCACTCCAAAAAATCAGAAACATATTGTCTAACTTCTTGGACTTGGCACTGAAGGGGTTGATTCTGTATTCATAGGTTTGTAGAACAATAGGATTAAGGTCTTTTTTCTCAACTCTGTTCATGTTGTAAAATTTTTGCCGTGAAGAAGAGGCTGGGACCTCTGCGGAGTCAAATTCAGTTAGGTAGAAACTTTGATTTAAATCACTGATTTAAATCAAGCCTTACTGACTAGTGATTTAAATCGTGATTTAAATCAGTTAGATTTAAATCAAATCCACCCTGCTGCAACACCTTGATTTTTTGCCTCTTGAACCAGGCCTTGGTTTTCTTGGCTGTGTGCTTTGGGTCGTTGTCTTGTTGGAAGATGAAATGACGACCCATCTTAAGATCCTTGATGGAGGAGCTGAGGTTCTTGGCCAAAATCTCCAGGTAGGCCGTGCTATCCATCTTCCCATGGATGCGGACCAGATGGCCAGGCCCCTTGGCTGAGAAACAGCCCCACAGCATGATGCTGCCACCACCATGCTTGACTGTAGGGATGGTATTCTTGGGGTCGTATGCAGTGCCATCCAGTCTCCAAACATCACGTGTGTGGTTGGCACCAAAGATCTCGATCTTGGTCTCATCAGACCAGAGAACCTTGAACCAGTCAGTCTCAGAGTCCTCCAAGTGATCATGAGTAAACTGTAGACGAGCCTTGACATGACGCTTTGAAAGTAAAGGTAACTTACAGGCTCGTCTGGAACAGAGACCATTGCGGTGGAGTACGTTACTTATGGTATTGACTGAAACCAATGTCCCCACTGCCATGAGATCTTCCCGGAGCTCCTTCCTTGTTGTCCTTGGGTTAGCCTTGACTCTTCGGACAAGCCTGGCCTCGGCACGGGAGGAAACTTTCATAGGCTGTCCAGGCCATGGAAGGCTAACAGTAGTTCCATAAGCCTTCCACTTCCGGATGATGCTCCCAACAGTGGAGACAGGTAGGCCCAACTCCTTGGAAAGGGTTTTGTACCCCTTGCCAGCCTTGTGACCCTCCACGATCTTGTCTCTGATGGCCTTGGAATGCTCCTTTGTCTTTCCCATGTTGACCATGTATGAGTGCTGTTCACAAGTTTGGGGAGGGTCTTAAATAGTCAGAAAAGACTGGAAAAAGAGATAATTAATCCAAACATGTGAAGCTCATTGTTCTTTGTGCCTGAACTACTTCTTAATACTTTAGGGGAACCAAACAGAATTCTGGTGGGTTGAGGGGTTGAATAATAAATGACCCTCTGAAAAGACTTTTCACAATTTAAAAAAAAAAATAAAGAAATAACAATCTTTTTTGCTGCAGTGCATTTCACACTTCCAGGCTGATCTACAGTCCAAATGTCACAATGCCAAGTTAATTCCAAATGTGTAAACCTGCTAAATCTGCAGGGGGTTGAATACTACTTGTAGGCACTAATATTATATATATATATATATATATATATATATATATATATATATATATATATATATATACATACATACATACATACATACATACATACATACATACACAGTTAGGGCCAGAAATATTTGGACAGTGACACAAGTTTTGTTATTTTAGCTGTTTACAAAAACATGTTCAGAAATACAATTATATATATAATATGGGCTGAAAGTGCATACTCCCAGCTGCAATATGATAGTTTCCACATCCAAATCGGAGAAAGGGTTTAGGAATCATAGCTCTGTAATGCATAGCGTCCTCTTTTTCAAGGGACCAAAAGTAATTGGACAATGGACTCTAAGGGCTGCAATTAACTCTGAAGGCGTCTCCCTCGTTATCCTGTAATCAATGAAGTAGTTAAAAGGTCAGGGGTGGATTCCAGGTGTGTGGTTTTGCATTTGGAAGGTGTTGCTGTGAGCAGACAACATGCGGTCAAAGGAACTCTCAATTGAGGTGAAGCAGAACATCCTGAGGCTGAAAAAAAAGAAAAAATCCATCAGAGAGATAGCAGACATGCTTGGAATAGCAAAATCAACAGTTGGGTACATTCTGAGAAAAAAGGAATTGACTGGTGAGCTTGGGAACTCAAAAAGGCCTGGGCGTCCACGGATGACAACAGTGGTGGATGATCGCCGCATACTTAATTTGGTGAAGAAGAACCCGTTCACAACATCAACTGAAGTCCAGAACACTCTCAGTGATGTAGGTGTATCTGTCTCTAAGTCAACAGTAAAGAGAAGACTCCATGACAGTAAATACAAAGGGTTCACATCTAGATGCAAACCATTCATCAATACCAAAAATAGACAGGCCAGAGTAAAATTTGCAGAAAAACACCTCAAGAAGCCAGCTCAGTTCTGGAAAAGTATTCTATGGACAGATGAGACAAAGATCAACCTGTACCAGAATGATGGGAAGAAAAAAGTTTGGAGAAGAAAGGGAACGGCACATGATCCAAGGCACACCACATCCTCTGTAAAACATGGTGGAGGCAACGTGATGGCATGGGCATGCATGGCTTTCAATGGCACTGGGTCACTTGTGTTTATTGATGACATAAGAGCAGACAAGAGTAGCCGGATGAATTCTGAAGTGTACCGGGATATACTTTCAGCCCAGATTCAGCCAAATGCTGCAAAGTTGATTGGACGGCGCTTCATAGTACAGATGGACAATGACCCCAAGCATACAGCCAAAGCTACCCAGGAGTTCATGAGTGCCAAAAAGTGGAACATTCTGCAATGGCCAAGTCAATCTCCAAATCTAAACCCAATTGAGCATGCATTTCACTTGCTCAAATCCAGACTTAAGACGGAAAGACCCACAAACAAGCAAGACCTGAAGGCTGCGGCTGTAAAGGCCTGGCAAAGCATTAAGAAGGAGGAAACCCAGCGTTTGGTGATGTCCATGGGTTCCAGACTTAAGGCAGTGATTGTCTCCAAAGGATTTGCAACAAAATATTGAAAATAAAAATATTTTGTTTGGGTTATGTTTATTTGTCCAATTACTTTTGACCTCCTAAAATGTGGAGTGTTTGTAAAGAAATGTGTACAATTCCTACATTTTCTATCAGATATTTTTGTTCAACCCTTCAAATTAAACGTTACAATCTGCACTTGAATTCTGTTGTAGAGGTTTCATTTCAAATCCAATGTGGTGGCATGCAGAGCCCAACTCGCGAAAATTGTGTCACTGTCCAAATATTTCTGGCCCTAACTGTATCTCTGCAGGAAGTGCGTTCCCGCAAAGCAAAGGACACACAGTTAGGTCCATATATATTTGGACAGAGACAACATTTTTCTAATTTTGGTTATAGACATTACCACAATGAATTTTAAACAAAACAATTCAGATGCAGTTGAAGTTCAGACTTTCAGCTTTCATTTGAGGGTATCCACATTAAATTTGGATGAAGGAATCAGGAGTTTCAGCTCCTTAACATGTGCCTCCCTGTTTTTAAAGGGACCAAAAGTAATTGGACCGAATAATAAAATGTTCATTTTTAGTACTTGGTTGAAAACCCTTTGTGGACAATGACTGCCTGAAGTCTTGAACTCATGGACATCACCAGACGCTGTGTTCCCTCCTTTTTGATGCTCTGCCAGGCCTTCACTGTGGTGGTTTTCAGTTGCTGTTTGTTTGTTGGCCTTTCTGTCTGAAGTTTAGTCTTTAACAAGTGAAATGCATGCACAATTGGGTTGAGATCAGGTGACTGACTTGGCCATTCAAGAATATTCCACTTCTTTGCTTTAATAAACTCCTGGGTTGCTTTGGCTTTATGTTATGGGTCATTGTCCATCCGTATGAAACGACGCCCAATAAGTTTGGCTGCATTTGGCTGGATCTGAGCACACAGTGTGGCTCTGAATACCTCAGAATTCATTCGGCTGCTTCTGTCCTGTGTCACATCATCAATAAACACTAGCGACTCCGTTCCACTGGCAGCCATGCATGCCCAAGCCATCACACTGCCTCCGCCGTGTTTTACAGATGATGTGGTATGCTTTGGATCATGAGCTGTACCACACCTTCACCATACTTTTCTCTTTCCATCATTCTTGTAGAGGTTGATCTTGGTTTCATCAGTCCAAAGAATGTTCTTCCAGAACTGTGCTGGCTTTTTTAGATGTTTTTTTTTGGCAAAGTCCAGTCTAGCCTTTTTATTCTTGATGCTTATGAGTGGCTTGCACCGTGCAGTGAACCCTCTGTATTTACTTTCATGCAGTCTTCTCTTTATGGTAAATTTGGATATTGATACGCCGACCTCCTGGAGAGAGTTGTTCACTTGGATGGCTGTTGTAAAGGGGTTTCTCTTCACCATGGAGATTATTCTGCGATCATCCACCACTGTTGTCTTCCCTGGGTGCCCAGGTCTTTTTGCATTGAGGAGTTCACCAGTGCTTTCTTTCTTTCTCAGGATGTACCAAACTGTAGATTTTGCCACTTCTAATATTGTAGCAATTTCTTGGATGGGTTTTTTCTGTTTTCGCAGCTTAAGGATGGCTTGTTTCACCTGCATGGAGAGCTCCTTTGACCGCATGTTTACTTCAAAGCAAAACTGTTGTGAATTCTGTGGTCGAGCTCCCTCCTGTGGTCACAAGTGGTACTTCGGCTGATTCTGTCTATGGGCTTCCGTTGGTGGATGTGAGTGGTACTGCGGCTTCTGAGTTTCCTTCCTCAGGTGATGAGGTTAAGTCGTTAGGTGCTGCTCTTTTTAACTCCACCTAGTGCTTTGTTCCTGGCCTCCAGTCAATGTTCTAGTATTGGTCTTGCTTCCTCCTGGATCGTTCCTGTGGCCAGTCTGCCCTGCATAAGCTAAGTGCTGCTTGTGTTATTTTTGTTGCTATATTTTCTGTCCAGCTTGCTTTATTGGTTTTTCTTGCTTGCTGGAAGCTCTGAGACGCAGAGGGAGCACCTCCGTACCGTTAGTCGGTGCGGAGGGTCTTTTTGCCCCTCTGCGTGGTTGTTTGTAGGTTTTTGTGTTGACCGCAAAGCTATCTTTCCTATCCTCGGTCTATTCAGTAAGTCGGGCCTCACTTTGCTAAATCTATTTCATCTCTGTGTTTGTCTTTTCATCTTAACTCACAGTCATTATATGTGGGGGGCTGCCTTTTCCTTTGGGGAATTTCTCTGAGGCAAGGTAGGCTTATTTTTCTATCTTCAGATCTAGCTAGTTTCTCAGGCTGTGCCGAGTTGCATAGGGAGCGTTAGGCGCAATCCACGGCTACCTCTAGTGTGGTGTGATAGGATTAGGGATTGCGGTCAGCAGAGTTCCCACGTCTCAGAGCTCGTCCTATGTTTTTGGGTTATTGTCAGGTCACTTGTGTGCTCTGAACTTCAAGGTCCATTGTGGTTCTGAATTACCTATTCATAACACAAAACCTTCCAAATGCAAGCACCACACCTCAAATCAACTCCAGGCCTTTTATCTGCTTAATTGAGAATGACATAACGAAGGGATTGCCCACAGCTGTCCATGAAATAGCCTTGGAGTCAATTGTCCAATTGCTTTTGGTCTCTTTAAAAACAGGGTGGCACATGTTAAGGAGCTGAAACTCCTAAACCCTTCATCCAATTTTAATGTGGATACCCTCAAATGAAAGCTGAAAGTCTGAACTTCAACTGCATCTGAATTGTTTTGTTTAAAATTCATTGTGGTAATGTCTATAACGAAAATGAGAAACATGTTGTCTCTGTCCAAATATATATGGACCTAACTGTATATGGCACCGCTATGTCTGTAACAGCAGGTCATCCCTGCATGACCCCCCATTCACCCTGCACCAGCGATCGCTGTGATTGAAAAATTCTGATTTGCCAGCCATTCACAGAGATGTCACAATAAAGTTGTGATATGAAAAGAAAAAAAAAAAAAAAAAAACACCTTGGCATGTGGTGATTGGTGCTATATCAGACAGCACCATTCACAGCAGTCACAATGGATGGATGTCACCTCTCCTGATTAACCCCTTTGGCACTGAATGGCTGAATAATTGGTCAGAAACTATTATTCAGCCATTCAGTGCCAAAGGGGTTAATCTAATTGATGTGCAGAGCGGTTGTATACCTCCTGTGTTACCTCAGTGTAAGAAATTAGTTGGTGGGAGATAGCATTTTTCTTTTCCTAAAAAAAAAAAAAAAAAAATAGCGCAGAGTAACTTTATATGTAGGGCGTTAGTGTAGTGAATGTCACTTTTTTTTTATACAAAGTTTTTTTTTCTATTACATTTTGGGTCATTGTGCCGAATATGGGCAAAGTCGGAAAAACAGAGCATTGGCAATACTGGAGTGCTGATATACTCTACAGCACAACGTTATTCTGTATGGCCATGACAAGGACACGATTTGAAGCGATCCAAAAATGTTTGCATTATAGTGATAATGCGCGGGGTCCTCCCTGAAACAATCTCAACTTTGATCTACAGTGGGTACAGAAAGTATTCAGACCCCTTTAAATTTTTCACTCCTTGTTTCATTGCAGTCATTTAGTAAATTAAAAAAAAAAGTTCACTTTTTTTCCTCATTAAATGTACACTCTGCACCCCATCTTGTCTCAAAAAAAACAAATGTAGAAATTGTTGGAAATTTATTAAAAAAGAAAAACTGAAATATCATCTACTATATAACTGTCTAAGGGTCACTTCCGTCTTTCTGTCTGTCCTTCTGTCTGTAATGGAAATCCCAAGTCGTTGATTGGTCGCGGCAAAACGGTCATGACCAATCAGCGACAGGCACAGTCCGGCAGCAAAAATGGCCGCTCCTTACTCCACACAGTCAGTGCCCGAACCATACTCCCCTCCAGTCACCGCTCACAAAGGGTTAATGGCAGCGTTAACGGACCGCGTTATGCCGCGATGTAACGCACTCCGTTAATGCTGCTATTAACCCTGTGTGACCAACTTTTTACTATTGATGCTGCCTATGCAGCATTAATAGTAAAAAGATCTAATGTTAAAAATAAAAAATCATCATATACTCACCTTCCGGCGCCTTTCCTGCTCCTCGTGACGCTCCGGTGACCATGCATTGCGGTCTCGCGAGATGATGACGAAGCGGTCTCGCAAGAATTCTACATCATCAGCTCTCGAGACCGCAATGCACTCTTGGGACAGGAGCGTCACAAGAAGCATCGGTAAATGCCTCGGCTGGGTCCGGGGTGCCAACGGAGGGTGAGTATATAACTTTTTTATTTTAATTATTTTTTTTAACAAGGATATGGTGCCCACATTGCTATATACTATGTGGGCTGTGCTATATACTACATCGCTGTGCTCTATGCTACGTGGCCTGTGTTATATACTGCGTGGCCTGGGCTATATACTACGTGGCCTGGGCTATATATTACGTGGCTGAGCAATATACTACGTGGGCTGTGCAATAAACTACGTGGGCTGTGCAATATACTACGTGGCTGTGCAATATACTACGTGGCTGTGCAATATACTACGTGGCTGTGCAATATACTACGTGGCTGTGCAATATACTACGTGGCTGTGCAATATACTACGTGGCTGTGCAATATACTACGTGGCTGTGCAATATACTACGTGGCTGTGCAATATACTACGTGGCTGTGCAATATACTACGTGGCTGTGCAATATACTACGTGGCTGTGCAATATACTACGTGGCTGTGCAATATACTACGTGGCTGTGCAATATACTACGTGGCTGTGCAATATACTACGTGGCTGTGCAATATACTACGTGGCAATTTGAACCACGCTTCGCTAATTGCTCGCGGCCGGCCGAATACTGTGTGTAAATTGCATTATTCTGAAAACTTTGCAAATAAACTACATACAGATTCTAGAATACCCAATGCGTTAGAATCAGGCCACCATCTAGCATGGTCATAAGTATGCAGACTCATTTAAGTCACATGCTGTCCATTTCCTTGTGATCCTCCTTGAGATGGTTCTACTCCTTCATTGGAGTCCAGCTGTGTTTAATTAAACTGATAGGACTAGATTTGGAAAGGCACACACCTGTCTATTTAAGACCTCACAGCGCATGTCAGACCAAATGAGAATCATGAGGTCAAAGGAACTGGCCAAGAAGCTCAGAGACAGAATTGTGGCAAGGCACGGATCTGGACAAGGTTACCAAAGAATTTCTGCATCACTCAAGGTTCCTAAGAGCACAGTGGCCTCCATAATCCTTAAATGGAAGAAGTTTGGGACCACCAGAAGTCTTCCAAGACCTGGCCGTCCAGCCAAACTGAGCAAACGTGGGAGAAGAGCCTTGGTGAGACAGGTAAAGAAGAACCCCAAGATCATTGTGGCTGAGCTCCAGAGATGCAGTGGAATATGGGAGAAAATTCCACAAAGTCAGCTATCACTGCAGTCCTCCACCAGTGGCCCAACGGAAGCCTCTCCTCTCCTCAGTGCAAGACATATGAAAGCCTGCATTGAGTTTGCTAAAAAAAAAAAACACATGTAGGACTCCCAGACTATGAGAAAAAAAGATTCTCTAGTCTGATGAGGCGCAGATAAACCTTTTTGTTGATAATTCTAACCGGTATGTGTGGAGAAAACCAGGCACTGCTTATCACCCGCCCAATACAATCCCAACAGTGAAACATGATGGTGGGAGTGTTTTCAGCTGCAGGGATAGGACGACTGGTTGCCAATGAAGGAAACATGAATGTGGCCAAGTACAGAGATATCCAGAGTGCTCTGGACCTCAAACTTGGTCGAAGGTTCACCTTCTAACAAGACAATGACCCTAAGCACACAGCTAAAATAACAAAGGAATGGCTTCAGAACAACTCTGTGACCATTCTTGATGCCAACCAGAGCCCTGACCTAAACCCAATTGAGCATCTCTGGAGAGACCTGAAAATGGCTGTCCACCAACAATCACCATCCAACCTCACGGAACTGGAGAGGATTTGCAAGGAAGAATAGCAGAGGATCCCCAAATCCAGGTGTGAATAATTTGTTGCATCATTCCCAAGACGACTCATGGCTGTACTAGCTCAAAAGGGTGCTTCTACTCCATACTGAGCAAAGGGTCTGAATACCTATGACCTATCTCTACATTTCTGGGAGGGTTTTCAGACAAGATGGGGTGCAGAGTGTACATTAATGAGAGAAAAAAAATTAACTTTTTTGAATTTACCAAATGGCTGCAATGAAAATGAATTGCCCATCCCTGCTTTAGGTGCATAGATGATGGATGAGGTTGTGGCACAGGAAGAAGAGGAGGAGAGACAGAACACTATTATCAGGCCAGTCATCCCCTTCCTGTACTATCAGTGGCCAGGTACACAACTGTCCACCAGGGGAAAATTTTGGAGGAGGAGGATGAACAGTGTTCACAGTAGGGTGGCACTTAAAGCAGCTCACAGGGATCACTGGAGAGTGGCTGGTGGAATGTAGAGGACCCAGATGATATACCCACCCCCGAGGACAGCTTGTCGTTGTCTCTGGGCAGCCTGGCACACAGGAGCAGAAACATGCTATGTCTATATAAAACCTATGATAACATGCTCGGAACACTGTCCCACAAAAACAAGCAGAGTAGGGAGAGGTGCTAGTGAAACGGACAGAATCGTAGCTGCATATTAGCCAGGGACTCAACCACATTTACCGTATATACTAGAGTATAAGCCGACCCGAGTATAAGCCGAGACACCTCATTTTGCCACAAGAAACTGGGAAAACGTAATGACTCAAGTATAAGCCTAGGGTGGAAAATGCAGCAGCTACTGGTAAATTTCAAAATTAAAAATAGATACCAATAAAAGTAAAATTGAGACATCAGTAGGTTAAGGGTTTCTGAATATCCATATTGAATCAGGAGCCCCATATAATGCTTCATAAAGTTTATGATGGGCCCCATATGATGCTTTATACAAAAATTTGCCCCATATAATGCAGCACAAAGGTTGATTATGGCCCCATAAGATCCTCCATAGAAACATTTGCCCCATATAATGCTGCATAAAGGTTGATTATGGCCCCATATGCTGCTGTGATTAACAAAAAAAAAAAAATTACATCTACCTTTTGTCCTGAGCAGGCAAGGACACCGGCACTTGCAATATTCACCTGTCCCCGTTCCACAGCCGCTATGTCTTCCGGGTCTCTGCAGTGACCTGAACGTCAAAGCCAGAGGATGCGGAACACGGCAGCCCGGCCGTGGAACGGGGACAGGTGAATATCGCAATGCTCGTCCTCCCCAGTCACACTCACGGCGCGATCCCTGGCAGCTTCTCCGTCTATTTTTTTAGGCTGAAAGTTCCCTTCTCGGCTTATACTCGAGTCATTGTCCCAGGGGGTCTGCCGGGGAAGGGGGAGCGGCAGCTGTCACATCATACTCGCCTGCTCCCGGCTCGTCTCTTCATGTCCCTGCTTCTCCAATGGTCTCCGGGCGCCAGCAGCTTGTTCCTGTGTTCAGCGGTCACTGGTACCACTCATTAAAGTAACGACTATGCGCTCTACCCCTATGGGAATGGAGTTGCGTCCATATTCAATACTTTAATGAGCGGTACCACGTGACCGCTGAACACAGGAACAAGCTGCCGGCGCCCGGAGACCATCAGAGAAGCAGGGACATGAAGACACAAGCCAGGAGCAGGCGAGTATGATGTGACAGCTGCCGCTCCCCCTTCCCCAGCAGACCCCCTGGGACAATGACTCGAGTATAAGCCGAGAAGGGAACTTTCAGCCTAAAAAAAATAGGCTGAAAATCTTGGCTTTACTCAAGTATGTAAGGTATATTGCTTTCAGATACAACAACAGCCTTTCTGTCATGGGGTTACCACAACAGAGAGGAATCAAAAGACCACAGCATCTGATTAATCTTACTCTTGCATTGAAAAGAAGCACTTCACCTTTTTAAATGGTGCTAATTGCTTTTGGCAGAACAGGGGTTAATTGACCATGTTGGGAGCTCTGGGAGTCAGAGCCCTCAGCTGAGCTCGGTTAGCCACTCCTATAACATATGTAATCTTGGTCCAGACTGAAACACATGGTTAGAGCTAGCTTATGCTGCATGGCTTAGAGAAGAGGTGTTTTGGTGGTTATATGAGGATTTATCTATGACTGTTGCATTAGTTTGTAGGGCTAGTTTCACACTAGCGTTCAGCAGGGCTGCGGACTTCCTCCGTGAAGCCCCGTCCGCTGCAACGCCTCTTCATTCAGCTCCGCCTACGGCTGCATGCATACCCTATCTTTAACATTGGGTACGCAGGCCAAGTGGATGTATGCGGATGTCGCTGCATGCGTCGTTTTGACGGCCTGCGTACCCAATGTTAAAGATAGGGTACACACGCCGCATGCAGCCACAGGCGGAGCTGAAGAGGCGCGGCAGTGGGCAGGGCTTCATGGAGGAAGTCCGCAGCCCTGCTGAACGGTACTGTGATAATTCCCTTTCCACTTCTTAGGCCGGTGTCACTAGCAGTATTTGATCAGTATTTTACATCAGTAAGCCAAAACCAGGAGTGGGTGATAAATGCAGAAGTGGTGAGAAGTTTCTATTATACTTTTCCTCTAATTGTTCCACTCCTGGCTTACAAATACTGATGTAAAATACTGACCCAATACTGCTAGTGTGACGCCAGCCTTACTTTGTTTTTTCTCCATCCTTCACTCTCCAATGCATTCCTCTGTCATATGTGAGTGAATATGTTGTATGCCTGGTATTTTCAGTTGCCCTGGTTTGTGTTGCCTTGTTTGTCTGAGTGGTCTACTGCGGTGCAGGGCAGCTCCCCTCCTCCCTGGGTGGGGAAAAGAGAACAGACGGAGGGCAGATTCAAGAGATAAGGCAAGAGGGGAGGCCCCGGCATATTCACCTTCAGAAGTATCCTGGGGAATAGGATGAGCTAGGATGCCCCCTAGTGTTAGGGACAGGGAAGGAGCACCTCGTCCCGGGTCCCCAACAGCTGAGCCCTGACACCTCCTTATGGCTAATCATAATACATATCCATACTGCTGTTAGCAGCACTTAGGGAAAGATTGTAATGAAGGGACATGAGGAGATTGCCTCAGGCCTCTCACCCTTCCTATTTCAAGCGGGACATGAGGAGACTGCATGTAGGGATAGCCAAATATTTCAGCAGCCATGCTAACAAGAAGGCGATGATGGGAAAATGCAATAACTGTCGCAAGAGGTGGACGATGATGAGACAATCGTCAACAAGTGGTGTTATTATGTCATAAAGTCAGGACTAGGGTGCGGAATTGAAAGACGAGGTGGTGGACGATGAAGTCTCTGACCCAGACTGCGAAAGTGAAATGCAGAGCAAGAACAATAGTGCACAGTGGGAGTGATCTGCAGCACCGCAAAACGCAGGAAGAGGCAGTGGGGTGGCCAGAAACACAAGGCAGGCAACTGTTCCCTAGAGCACCAACACAGGTAACATTGGAATATTTAAACCTTTTGTTTTGCTTGGCAGAGTCTGATGCTTTTTTACAGAAAGTCCAGTTAACGCAAAAAAAGGCCATTTGCAACATCTGCCATGCTAGCATCAGTATGGGCAGCACAACTTCCACCCTGACCTCCACCAGTATGCTCATGCACATGCAAGCAAAGCACCAGACTAACTGGGCCGAACACCAGGGTCCAGAAATAGTGTTAGCGGGTGACACCACTGCCACTTACCCTGTCATACGGGCACACCAATCACAGGTCTATGACTTGGGAAAAGATGCCTCCCACCCTGCACCTGTCATTGCACACTTACAACAACCGTCAGCAACCACATCAATGTCCTTGCCCTAGTAATTCAGTCCCTACCCCTAAAATTGATTCTCCTGAAGAATGTTTTGTTCACCATTGAAAGAAATACAAACGTGCAAAAACACTACATGTAAAAATAGCCCAGGGTGTGGAGGAGCATTTTTTATCTTATTTATTTTGCCTTATAATATACAAGTCATCATCCTCAAAAGAATGTTTCTTAAAGAGATATTCCCATCTCCAAGATCCTATCCCAACATGTAGTAGGTGTAATAATAACAGCAAATACCTTCATTTAGAAATATAGTTTTTCTGATTTGCTGAGTTTCTTTCCTCATGTACAGACATTGTTAGACCTTCGGTATCCAGGGTTGTACTGGCCCACCGGAGAAACAGAGGATTCTCCGGTGGGCCCAGGCAATGACACCTGCTGGCATACTGACCAACAGCTGCCTAAGGCCCTCACTGCTCTAGGGGCCTCCAGCCAGTGGCTATGGGGCCCCTGAGTCAAGGGGGCCCGCCCTGTGCCAGTGGAGCAGCAGCGGGTGACAGGAAGCCACGCCTGTCCCCGCTGCTAAACAGAAATGAAAATTCACGCTTCTCCACGCCCCCGTGGGCATGGAGAGGAGTGAATACCATTTCACTTTAATAGAGGGCACTGTTAGCCGCAGACTGCAGCTAACACTGATGCATATAAAGCCCCACCACCACTCTCTCACACACACAAAGCATCGCACCACATGCACACACGTACGCAGACACACAGCACCACTCACTTCTCGCTCCACATTCTGACGTTCTGTTGCCTGCCCAGCGCTTCCTGTCTGAGACAGCGCAGCTGGATGAAGTCATCATTCAGCGAGCAACTTTTTCAGACAGAAGGCTGCTGGCGAGGAAGACGCTGCTTGGATGTGCTGCAAGAGGTGAGTGGTGCTGTGTCTGTCTGCATGCGTATGTGTATGTGGTGCGGTGCTTTGTGAGTGGTGCAGTGCTTTGTGAGTGAGAGAGTGGTGCTGTGTGTGTGTGTATTGGAGATTGGCAATGATGGGGTGGTGGGGAAGAAGGCAATGATGGAGGTGGTGAAATGGGCAATGGTGGGGTGTTGGGGAAGAAGGCAATAACGGTTGTGGTGGAAAGAACAATGATGGTAGTGGGGAAAGCAATGATGGAGGTGTTGAAAAGTGCAATGATGCAGGTGGTGCAATGGGCAATGATGGGGTGGTGGGGGAGGAAGCAATGATGGTTGTTGTGTAAAGGACAATGGTGGTGGTGGAATGGGCAATGATGGGGGATGTGGGGGAAAAGGCAATGATGGGGTGGAGAGGGGCTGCATTAAACCTAGGAGGGGGCTACAGTATACTCTATGGGGGGCTGCATTATACCCTATGAGGGTGCTATATTATAACCTATGGTGGGGACTGCATTATACCTTATGAGGAGGTTGCATTATATTTTGTGGGGTGCTGCATTATATTCTATGAGAGGGGCTGCATTATATTCTATGAGGGAGGCTACAATATATTCTATGAGGGGGGATACCCCAACCCCTGCTACATACTTAAGACACGTTTACTACCTTAAATTATACCCTAAGATTAGCGTCTTTTATCACGCAATTTGTGGTCTTGTATTTATTTCTATGCAGCTACATAGTGGGCCCCAAGATACTCCAGTCCGACGCTGGATACGTCCACTGATAAAGCGACAGCTAGTTGCTAGTGGTTGTATCAATGGATACCAAAGGTCCTGCAATGCATACGGAGCCAGCTGTACCCTAATGTGCAGAGTCCCGGTGCCCCCCAGGACTGAGTCCTGTCCCCTCTATCACACAGACCCTGCTCCTCCATTACCGCTCACCAGTGCAGACTTCTCCCTTCAGCTCTTACATGTGGAGCCGGCTGTACCCTAATGTGCAGAGTCCCAGTGCCCCCCAGGACTGAGTCCTGGCCCCTCTATCACACAGTCCCTGCTCCCCCATTACCGCTCACCAGTGCAGACTTCTCCCTTCAGCTCTTACATGTGGAGCCGGCTGTACCCTAATGTGCAGAGTCCGGTGCCCCCCAGGACTGAGTCCTGTCCCCTCTATCACACAGTCCCTGCCCCCCAATACCGCTCACCAGTGCAGACTTCTCCCTTCAGCTCTTACATGTGGAGCCGGCTGTACCCTAATGTGCAGAGTCCCGGTGCCCCCCAGGACTGAGTCCTGTCCCCTCTATCACACAGTCCCTGCCCCCCATTACCGCTCACCAGTGCAGACTTCTCCCTTCAGCTCTTACATGTGGAGCCGGCTGTACCCTAATGTGCAGAGTCCCGGTGCCCCCCAGGACTGAGTCCTGTCCCCTCTATCACACAGTCCCTGCCCCCCATTAACGCTCACCAGTGCAGACTTCTCCCTTCAGCTCTTACATGTGGAGCCGGCTGTACCCTAATGTGCAGAGTCCCGGTGCCCCCCAGGACTGAGTCCTGTCCCCTCTATCACACAGACCCTGCTCCTCCATTACCGCTAACCAGTGTAGACTTCTCCCTTCAGCTCTTACATGTGGAGCCGGCTGTACCCTAATGTGCAGAGTCCCGGTGCCCCCCAGGACTGAGTCCTGTCCCCTCTATCACACAGTCCCTGCTCCCCCATTACCGCTCACCAGTGCAGACTTCTCCCTTCAGCTCTTACATGTGGAGCCGGCTGTACCCTAATGTGCAGAGTCCCGGTGCCCCCCAGGACTGAGTCCTGTCCCCTCTATCACACAGACCCTGCTCCTCCATTACAGCTAACCAGTGTAGACTTCTCCCTTCAGCTCTTACATGTGGAGCCGGCTGTACCCTAATGTGCAGAGTCCCGGTGCCCCCCAGGACTGAGTCCTGTCCCCTCTATCACACAGTCCCTGCTCCCCCATTACCGCTCACCAGTGCAGACTTCTCCCTCCAGCTCTTACATGTGGAGCGGGTTGTACCCTAATGTGCAGAGTCCCGGTGCCCCCCAGGACTGAGTCCTGTCCCCTCTATCACACAGTCCCTGCTCCCCCATTACCGCTCACCAGTGCAGACTTCTCCCTTCAGCTCTTACATGTGGAGGCGGCTGTAACCTAGTGTGCAGAGTCCCGGTGCCCCCCAGGACTGAGTCCTGTCCCCTCTATCACACAGTCCCTGCCCCCCATTAACGCTCACCAGTGCAGACTTCTCCCTTCAGCTCTTACATGTGGAGCCGGCTGTACCCTAATGTGCAGAGTCCCGGTGCCCCCCAGGACTGAGTCCTGTCCCCTCTATCACACAGACCCTGCTCCTCCATTACCGCTAACCAGTGTAGACTTCTCCCTTCAGCTCTTACATGTGGAGCCGGCTGTACCCTAATGTGCAGAGTCCCGGTGCCCCCCAGGACTGAGTCCTGTCCCCTCTATCACACAGTCCCTGCTCCCCCATTACCGCTCACCAGTGCAGACTTCTCCCTTCAGCTCTTACATGTGGAGCCGGCTGTACCCTAATGTGCAGAGTCCCGGTGCCCCCCAGGACTGAGTCCTGTCCCCTCTATCACACAGACCCTGCTCCTCCATTACAGCTAACCAGTGTAGACTTCTCCCTTCAGCTCTTACATGTGGAGCCGGCTGTACCCTAATGTGCAGAGTCCCGGTGCCCCCCAGGACTGAGTCCTGTCCCCTCTATCACACAGTCCCTGCTCCCCCATTACCGCTCACCAGTGCAGACTTCTCCCTCCAGCTCTTACATGTGGAGCGGGTTGTACCCTAATGTGCAGAGTCCCGGTGCCCCCCAGGACTGAGTCCTGTCCCCTCTATCACACAGTCCCTGCTCCCCCATTACCGCTCACCAGTGCAGACTTCTCCCTTCAGCTCTTACATGTGGAGGCGGCTGTAACCTAGTGTGCAGAGTCCCGGTGCCCCCCAGGACTGAATCCTGTCCCCTCTATCACACAGTCCCTGCCCCCCATTACCGCTCACCAGTGCAGACTTCTCTCTTCACCTCTTACATGTGGAGCCGGCTGTACCCTAATGTGCAGAGTCCCGGTGCCCCCCAGGACTGAATCCTGTCCCCTCTATCACACAGTCCCTGCTCCCCCATTACCGCTCACCAGTGCAGACTTCTCTCTTCACCTCTTACATGTGGAGCCGGCTGTACCCTAATGTGCAGAGTCCCGGTGCCCCCCAGGACTGAATCCTGTCCCCTCTATCACACAGTCCCTGCTCCCCCATTACCGCTCACCAGTGCAGACTTCTCTCTTCACCTCTTACATGTGGAGGCGGCTGTAACCTAGTGTGCAGAGTCCCGGTGCCCCCCAGGACTGAATCCTGTCCCCTCTATCACACAGTCCCTGACCCCCATTACCGCTCACCAGTGCAGACTTCTCTCTTCACCTCTTACATGTGGAGCCGGCTGTACCCTAATGTGCAGAGTCCCGGTGCCCCCCAGGACTGAATCCTGTCCCCTCTATCACACAGTCCTGGCCCCCCATTACCGCTCACCAGTGCAGACTTCTCCCTTCAGCTCTTACATGTGGAGCGGGCTGTACCCTAATGTGCAGAGTCCCGGTGCCCCCCCAGGACTGAGTCCTGTCCCCTCTATCACACAGTCCCTGCTCCCCCATTACCGCTCACCAGTGCAGACTTCTCCCTTCAGCTCTTACATGTGGAGCGGGCTGTACCCTAATGTGCAGAGTCCCGGTGCCCCCCAGGACTGAGTCCTGTCCCCTCTATCACACAGTCCCTGCTCCCCCATTACCGCTCACCAGTGCAGACTTCTCCCTTCAGCTCTTACATGTGGAGCCGGCTGTACCCTAATGTGCAGAGTCCCGGTGCCCCCCAGGACTGAGTCCTGTCCCCTCTATCACACAGTCCCTGCTCCCCCATTACCGCTCACCAGTGCAGACTTCTCCCTTCAGCTCTTACATGTGGAGCCGGCTGTACCCTAATGTGCAGAGTCCCGGTGCCCCCCAGGACTGAGTCCTGTCCCCTCTATCACACAGTCCCTGCTCCCCCATTACCGCTCACCAGTGCAGACTTCTCCCTTCAGCTCTTACATGTGGAGCCGGCTGTACCCTAATGTGCAGAGTCCCGGTGCCCCCCAGGACTGAGTCCTGTCCCCTCTATCACACAGTCCCTGCTCCCCCATTACCGCTCACCAGTGCAGACTTCTCCCTTCAGCTCTTACATGTGGAGCCGGCTGTACCCTAATGTGCAGAGTCCCGGTGCCCCCCAGGACTGAGTCCTGTCCCCTCTATCACACAGTCCCTGCTCCCCCATTACCGCTCACCAGTGCAGACTTCTCCCTTCAGCTCTTACATGTGGAGCCGGCTGTACCCTAATGTACAGAGTCCCGGTGCCCCCCAGGACTGAGTCCTGTCCCCTCTATCACACAGTCCCTGCTCCCCCATTACCGCTCACCAGGGCACACTTCTCTCTTCAGCTCTTACATGTGGAGCCGGCTGTACCCTAATGTGCAGAGTCCCGGTGCCCCCCAGGACTGAGTCCTGTCCCCTCTATCACACAGTCCCTGCTCCCCATTACCGCTCACCAGTGCAGACTTCTCCCCTCAGCTCTTACATGTGGAGCCGGCTGTACCCTAATGTGCAGAGTCCCGGTGCCCCCCAGGACTGAGTCCTGTCCTCTCTATCACACAGTCCCTGCTCCCCATTACCGCTCACCAGTGCAGACTTCTCTCTTCAGCTCTTACATGTGGAGCCGGCTGTACCCTAATGTGCAGAGTCCCGGTGCCCCCCAGGACTGAGTCCTGTCCCCTCTATCACACAGTCCCTGCTCCCCCATTACCGCTCACCAGTGCAGACTTCTCCCTTCACCTCTTACATGTGGAGCCGGCTGTACCCTAATGTGCAGAGTCCCGGTGCCCCCCAGGACTGAGTCCTGTCCCCTCTATCACACAGTCCCTGCCCCCCATTACCGCTCACCAGTGCAGACTTCTCCCTTCAGCTCTTACATGTGGAGCCGGCTGTACCCTAATGTGCAGAGTCCCGGTGCCCCCCAGGACTGAGTCCTGTCCCCTCTATCACACAGTCCCTGCTCCCCATTACCGCTCACCAGTGCAGACTTCTCCCTTCAGCTCTTACATGTGGAGCCGGCTGTACCCTAATGTGCAGAGTCCCGGTGCCCCCCAGGACTGAGTCCTGTCCCCTCTATCACACAGACCCTGCTCCTCCATTACCGCTAACCAGTGTAGACTTCTCCCTTCAGCTCTTACATGTGGAGCCGGCTGTACCCTAATGTGCAGAGTCCCGGTGCCCCCCAGGACTGAGTCCTGTCCCCTCTATCACACAGTCCCTGCTCCCCCATTACCGCTCACCAGTGCAGACTTCTCCCTTCAGCTCTTACATGTGGAGCCGGCTGTACCCTAATGTGCAGAGTCCCGGTGCCCCCCAGGACTGAGTCCTGTCCCCTCTATCACACAGACCCTGCTCCTCCATTACCGCTAACCAGTGTAGACTTCTCCCTTCAGCTCTTACATGTGGAGCCGGCTGTACCCTAATGTGCAGAGTCCCGGTGCCCCCCAGGACTGAGTCCTGTCCCCTCTATCACACAGTCCCTGCTCCCCCATTACCGCTCACCAGTGCAGACTTCTCCCTCCAGCTCTTACATGTGGAGCGGGTTGTACCCTAATGTGCAGAGTCCCGGTGCCCCCCAGGACTGAGTCCTGTCCCCTCTATCACACAGTCCCTGCTCCCCCATTACCGCTCACCAGTGCAGACTTCTCCCTTCAGCTCTTACATGTGGAGGCGGCTGTAACCTAGTGTGCAGAGTCCCGGTGCCCCCCAGGACTGAATCCTGTCCCCTCTATCACACAGTCCCTGCCCCCCATTACCGCTCACCAGTGCAGACTTCTCTCTTCACCTCTTACATGTGGAGCCGGCTGTACCCTAATGTGCAGAGTCCCGGTGCCCCCCAGGACTGAATCCTGTCCCCTCTATCACACAGTCCCTGCTCCCCCATTACCGCTCACCAGTGCAGACTTCTCTCTTCACCTCTTACATGTGGAGGCGGCTGTAACCTAGTGTGCAGAGTCCCGGTGCCCCCCAGGACTGAATCCTGTCCCCTCTATCACACAGTCCCGGCCCCCCATTACCGCTCACCAGTGCAGACTTCTCCCTTCAGCTCTTACATGTGGAACCAGCTGTACCCTAATGTGCAGAGTCCCGGTGCCCCCCAGGACTGAGTCCTGTCCCCTCTATCACACAGTCCCTGCTCCCCCATTACCGCTCACCAGTGCAGACTTCTCCCTTCAGCTCTTACATGTGGAGCGGGCTGTACCCTAATGTGCAGAGTCCCGGTGCCCCCCCAGGACTGAGTCCTGTCCCCTCTATCACACAGTCCCTGCTCCCCCATTACCGCTCACCAGTGCAGACTTCTCCCTTCAGCTCTTACATGTGGAGCCGGCTGTACCCTAATGTGCAGAGTCCCGGTGCCCCCCAGGACTGAGTCCTGTCCCCTCTATCACACAGTCCCTGCTCCCCCATTACCGCTCACCAGTGCAGACTTCTCCCTTCAGCTCTTACATGTGGAGCCGGCTGTACCCTAATGTGCAGAGTCCCGGTGCCCCCCAGGACTGAGTCCTGTCCCCTCTATCACACAGTCCCTGCTCCCCCATTACCGCTCACCAGTGCAGACTTCTCCCTTCAGCTCTTACATGTGGAGCCGGCTGTACCCTAATGTGCAGAGTCCCGGTGCCCCCCAGGACTGAGTCCTGTCCCCCCCTATCACACAGTCCCTGCTCCCCCATTACCGCTCACCAGTGCAGACTTCTCCCTTCAGCTCTTACATGTGGAGCCGGCTGTACCCTAATGTGCAGAGTCCCGGTGCCCCCAGGACTGAGTCCTGTCCCCTCTATCACACAGTCCCTGCCCCCCCATTACCGCTCACCAGTGCAGACTTCTCCCTTCAGCTCTTACATGTGGAGCCGGCTGTACCCTAATGTGCAGAGTCCCGGTGCCCCCAGGACTGAGTCCTGTCCCCTCTATCACACAGTCCCTGCCCCCCCATTACCGCTCACCAGTGCAGACTTCTCCCTTCAGCTCTTACATGTGGAGCCGGCTGTACCCTAATGTGCAGAGTCCCGGTGCCCCCCAGGACTGAGTCCTGTCCCCTCTATCACACAGTCCCTGCTCCCCCATTACCGCTCACCAGTGCAGACTTCTCCCTTCAGCTCTTACATGTGGAGCCGGCTGTACCCTAATGTGCAGAGTCCCGGTGCCCCCTCAGGACTGAGTCCTGTCCCCCTATCACACAGTCCCTGCTCCCCCATTACCGCTCACCAGTGCAGACTTCTTCCCTCAGCTCTTACATGTGGAGCCAGCTGTACCCTAATGTGCAGAGTCCCGGTGCCCCCCAGGACTGAGTCCTGTCCCCTCTATCACACAGTCCCAGACCCCCATTACCGCTCACCAGTGCAGACTTCTCCCTTCAGCTCTTACATGTGGAGCCGGCTGTACCCTAATGTGCAGAGTCCCGGTGCCCCCCAGGACTGAGTCCTGTCCCCTCTATCACACAGTCCCTGCTCCCCCATTACCGCTCACCAGTGCAGACTTCTCCCTTCAGCTCTTACATGTGGAGCCAGCTGTACCCTAATGTGCAGAGTCCCGGTGCCCCCCAGGACTGAGTCCTGTCCCCTCTATCACACAGTCCCTGCTCCCCCATTACCGCTCACCAGTGCAGACTTCTCCCTTCAGCTCTTACATGTGGAGCCAGCTGTACCCTAATGTGCAGAGTCCCGGTGCCCCCCAGGACTGAGTCCTGTCCCCTCTATCACACAGTCCTGCTCCCCCATTACCGCTCACCAGTGCAGACTTCTCCCTTCAGCTCTTACATGTGGAGCCGGCTGTACCCTACTGTGCAGAGTCCTGGTGCCCCCCAGGACTGAGTCCTGTCCCCTCTATCACACAGTCCTGCTCCCCCATTACCACTCACCAGTGCAGACTTCTCCCTTCAGCTCTTACATGTGGAGCCGGCTGTACCCTAATGTGCAGAGTCCCGGTGCCCCCCAGGACTGAGTCCTGTCCCCTCTATCACACAGTCCCTGCCCCCCCATTACCGCTCACCAGTGCAGACTTCTCCCTTCAGCTCTTATATGTGGAGCCGGCTGTACCCTAATGTGCAGAGTCCCGGTGCCCCCCAGGACTGAGTCCTGTCCCCTCTATCACACAGTCTCTGCCCCCCAATACCGCTCACCAGTGCAGACTTCTCCCTTCAGCTCTTACATGTGGAGTCGGCTGTACCCTAATGTGCAGAGTCCCGGTGCCCCCCAGGACTGAGTCCTGTCCCCTCTATCACACAGTCCCTGCCCCCCCCCCCCCATTACCACTCACCAGTGCAGACTTCTCCCCTCAGCTCTTACATGTGGAGCCGGCTGTACCCTAATGTGCAGAGTCCCGGTGCCCCCCAGGACTGAGTCCTGTCCTCTATATCACACAGTCCCTGCTCCCCCATTACCGCTCACCAGTGCAGACTTCTCCCTTCAGCTGTTACATGTGGAGCCGGCTGTACCCTAATGTGCAGAGTCCCGGTGCCCCCCAGGACTGAGTCCTGTCCCCTCTATCACACAGTCCCTGCTCCTCATTACCGCTCACCAGTGCAGACTTCTCCCTTCAGCTCTTACATGTGGAGCCGGCTGTACCCTAATGTGCAGAGTCCCGGTGCCCCCCAGGACTGAGTCCTGTCCCCTCTATCACACAGTCCCTGCTCCCCCATTACCGCTCACCAGTGCAGACTTCTCCCTTCAGCTCTTACATATGGAGCCGGCTGTACCCTAATGTGCAGAGTCCCGGTGCCCCCAGGACTGAGTCCTGTCCTCTCTATCACACAGTCCCTGCTCCCCCATTACCGCTCACCAGTGCAGACTTCTCCCTTCAGCTCTTACATGTGGAGCCGGCTGTACCCTAATGTGCAGAGTCCCGGTGCCCCCCAGGACTGAGTCCTGCCCCCCATTACCGCTCACCAGTGCAGACTTCTCTCTTCAGCTCTTACATGTGGAGCCGGCTGTACCCTAATGTGCAGAGTCCCGGTGCCCCCCAGGACTGAGTCCTGCCCCCCATTACCGCTCACCAGTGCAGACTTCTCTCTTCAGCTCTTACATGTGGAGCCGGCTGTACCCTAATGTGCAGAGTCCCGGTGCCCCCCAGGACTGAGTCCTGCCCCCCATTACCGCTCACCAGTGCAGACTTCTCTCTTCAGCTCTTACATGTGGAGCCGGCTGTACCCTAATGTGCAGAGTCCCGGTGCCCCCCAGGACTGAGTCCTGTCCCCTCTATCACACAGTCCTGCTCCCCCATTACCGCTCACCAGTGCAGACTTCTCTCTTCAGCTCTTACATTTGGAGCCGGCTGTATCCTAATGTGCAGAGTCCCGGTGCCCCCCAGGACTGAGTCCTGTCCCTTCTATCACACAGTCCTGCTCCCCCATTACCGCTCACCAGTGCAGACTTCTCCTCCAGCTCTTACATGTGGGGCCGGCTGTACCCTAATGTGCAGAGTCCCGGTGCCCCCCAGGACTGAGTCCTGTCCCCTCTATCACACAGTCCCTTCTCCCCCATTACCGCTCACCAGTGCAGACTTCTCCCTTCAGCTCTTATATGTGGAGCCGGCTGTACCCTAATGTGCAGAGTCCCGGTGCCCCCCAGGACTGAGTCCTGTCCCCTCTATCACACAGTCCCTGCTCCCCCATTACCGCTCACCAGTGCAGACTTCTCCCTTCAGCTCTTACATGTGGAGCCGGCTGTACCCTAATGTGCAGAGTCCCGGTGCCCCCCAGGACTGAGTACTGTCCCCTCTATCACACAGTCTCTGCTCCCCCATTACCGCTCACCAGTGCAGACTTCTCCCTTCAGCTCTTACATGTGGAGCCGGCTGTACCCTAATGTGCAGTCTTGGTGCCCCCCAGGACTGAGTCCTGTCCCCTCTATCACACAGTCCCTGCCCCCCCATTACCACTCACCAGTGCAGACTTCTCCCTTCAGCTCTTACATGTGGAGCCGGCTGTACCCTAATGTGCAGAGTCCCGGTGCCCCCCAGGACTGAGTCCTGTCCCCTCTATCACACAGTCCCTGCTCCCCCATTACCACTCACCAGTGCAGACTTCTCCCTTCAGCTCTTACATGTGGAGCCGGCTGTATCCTAATGTGCAGAGTCCCGGTGCCCCCCAGGACTGAGTCCTGTCCCCTCTATCACACAGTCCCTGCTCCCCCATTACCGCTCACCAGTGCAGACTTCTCCCTTCAGCTCTTACATGTGGAGCCGGCTGTACCCTAATGTGCAGTCCTGGTGCCCCCCAGGACTGAGTCCTGTCCCCTCTATCACACAGTCCCTGCCCCCCATTACCACTCACCAGTGCAGACTTCTCCCTTCAGCTCTTACATGTGGAGCCGGCTGTACCCTAATGTGCAGAGTCCCGGTGCCCCCCAGGACTGAGTCCTGTCCCCCCTATCACACAGTCCCTGCTCCCCCATTACCACTCACCAGTGCAGACTTCTCCCTTCAGCTCTTACATGTGGAGCCGGCTGTACCCTAATGTGCAGAGTCCCGGTGCCCCCCAGGACTGAGTCCTGTCCCCTCTATCACACAGTCCCTGCCCCCCATTACCGCTCACCAGTGCAGACTTCTCCCTTCAGCTCTTACATGTGGAGCCGGCTGTACCCTAATGTGCAGAGTCCCGGTGCCCCCCCAGGACTGAGTCCTGTCCCCTCTATCACACAGTCCCTGCTCCCCATTACCGCTCACCAGTGCAGACTTCTCCCTTCAGCTCTTACATGTGGAGGCCGCTGTACCCTAATGTGCAGAGTCCCGGTGCCCCCCAGGACTGAGTCCTGTCCCCTCCTATCACACAGTCCTGCCCCCCCATTACCGCTCACCAGTGCAGACTTCTCCCTTCAGCTCTTACATGTGGAGCCGGCTGTACCCTAATGTGCAGAGTCCCGGTGCCCCCCAGGACTGAGTCCTGTCCCCTCTATCACACAGTCCCTGCTCCCCCATTACCGCTCACCAGTGCAGACTTCTCCCCTCAGCTCTTACATGTGGAGCCGGCTGTACCCTAATGTGCAGAGTCCCGGTGCCCCCCAGGACTGAGTCCTGTCCCCTCTATCACACAGTCCCTGACCCCCATTACCGCTCACCAGTGCAGACTTCTCCCTTCAGCTCTTACATGTGGAGCCGGCTGTACCCTAATGTGCAGAGTCCCGGTGCCCCCCAGGACTGAGTCCTGTCCCCTCTATCACACAGTCCCTGCCCCCCATTACCGCTCACCAGTGCAGACTTCTCCCTTCAGCTCTTACATGTGGAGCCGGCTGTACCCTAATGTGCAGAGTCCCGGTGCCCCCCAGGACTGAGTCCTGTCCCCTCTATCACACAGTCCCTGCTCCCCATTACCGCTCACCAGTGCAGACTTCTCCCTTCAGCTCTTACATGTGGAGCCGGCTGTACCCTAATGTGCAGAGTCCCGGTGCCCCCCAGGACTGAGTCCTGTCCCCTCTATCACACAGTCCCTGCTCCCCCATTTCCGCTCACCAGTGCAGACTTCTCCCTTCAGCTCTTACATGTGGGGCCGGCTGTACCCTAATGTGCAGAGTCCCGGTGCCCCCCAGGGCTGAGTCCTGTCCCCTCTATCACACAGTCCCTGCTCCCCCATTACCGCTCACCAGTGCAGACTTCTCCCTTCAGCTCTTACATGTGGAGCCGGCTGTACCCTAATGTGCAGAGTCCCGGTGCCCCCCAGGACTGAGTCCTGTCCCCTCTATCACACAGTCCCTGCTCCCCATTACCGCTCACCAGTGCAGACTTCTCCCTTCAGCTCTTACATGTGGAGCCGGCTGTACCCTAATGTGCAGAGTCCCGGTGCCCCCCCAGGACTGAGTCCTGTCCCCTCTATCACACAGTCCCTGCTCCCCCATTACCGCTCACCAGTGCAGACTTCTCCCTTCAGCTCTTACATGTGGAGCCGGCTGTACCCTAATGTGCAGAGTCCCGGTGCCCCCCCAGGACTGAGTCCTGTCCCCTCTATCACACAGTCCCTGCTCCCCCATTACCGCTCACCTGTGCAGACTTCTCCCTTCAGCTCTTACATGTGGAGCCGGCTGTACCCTAATGTGCAGAGTCCCGGTGCCCCCCAGGGCTGAGTCCTGTCCCCTCTATCACACAGTCCCTGCTCCCCCATTACCGCTCACCAGTGCAGACTTCTCCCTTCAGCTCTTACATGTGGAGCCGGCTGTACCCTAATGTGCAGAGTCCCGGTGCCCCCCAGGACTGAGTCCTGTCCCCTCTATCACACAGTCCCTGCTCCCCATTACCGCTCACCAGTGCAGACTTCTCCCTTCAGCTCTTACATGTGGAGCCGGCTGTACCCTAATGTGCAGAGTCCGGTGCCCCCCAGGACTGAGTCCTGTCCCCTCTATCACACAGTCCCTGCTCCCCCATTACCGCTCACCAGTGCAGACTTCTCCCTTCAGCTCTTACATGTGGAGCCGGCTGTACCCTAATGTGCAGAGTCCCGGTGCTCCCCCAGGACTGAGTCCTGTCCCCTCTATCACACAGTCCCTGCTCCCCCATTACCGCTCACCTGTGCAGACTTCTCCCTTCAGCTCTTACATGTGGAGCCGGCTGCACCCTAATGTGCACAGTCCCGGTGCCCCCCAGGACTGAGTCCTGTCCCCTCTATCACACAGTCCCTGCCCCCCATTACCGCTCACCAGTGCAGACTTCTCCCTTCAGCTCTTACATGTGGAGGCGGCTGTAACCTAATGTGCAGAGTCCCGGTGCCCCCCAGGACTGAATCCTGTCCCCTCTATCACACAGTCCCTGCCCCCCATTACCGCTCACCAGTGCAGACTTCTCTCTTCACCTCTTACATGTGGAGCCGGCTGTACCCTAATGTGCAGAGTCCCGGTGCCCCCCAGGACTGAATCCTGTCCCCTCTATCACACAGTCCCTGCTCCCCCATTACCGCTCACCAGTGCAGACTTCTCCCTTCAGCTCTTACATGTGGAGGCGGCTGTAACCTAGTGTGCAGAGTCCCGGTGCCCCCCAGGACTGAATCCTGTCCCCTCTATCACACAGTCCCTGACCCCCATTACCGCTCACCAGTGCAGACTTCTCCCTTCAGCTCTTACATGTGGAGCCGGCTGTACCCTAATGTGCAGAGTCCCGGTGCCCCCCAGGACTGAATCCTGTCCCCTCTATCACACAGTCCCGGCCCCCCATTACCGCTCACCAGTGCAGACTTCTCTCTTCACCTCTTACATGTGGAGGCGGCTGTACCCTAATGTGCAGAGTCCCGGTGCCCCCCAGGACTGAATCCTGTCCCCTCTATCACACAGTCCCGGCCCCCCATTACCGCTCACCAGTGCAGACTTCTCCCTTCAGCTCTTACATGTGGAGCCGGCTGTACCCTAATGTGCAGAGTCCCGGTGCCCCCCAGGACTGAGTCCTGTCCCCTCTATCACACAGTCCCTGCTCCCCCATTACCGCTCACCAGTGCAGACTTCTCCCTTCAGCTCTTACATGTGGAGCCGGCTGTACCCTAATGTACAGAGTCCCGGTGCCCCCCAGGACTGAGTCCTGTCCCCTCTATCACACAGTCCCTGCTCCCCCATTACCGCTCACCAGGGCACACTTCTCTCTTCAGCTCTTACATGTGGAGCCGGCTGTACCCTAATGTGCAGAGTCCCGGTGCCCCCCAGGACTGAGTCCTGTCCCCTCTATCACACAGTCCCTGCTCCCCATTACCGCTCACCAGTGCAGACTTCTCCCTTCAGCTCTTACATGTGGAGCCGGCTGTACCCTAATGTGCAGAGTCCCGGTGCCCCCCCAGGACTGAGTCCTGTCCCCTCTATCACACAGTCCCTGCCCCCCATTACCGCTCACCAGTGCAGACTTCTCCCCTCAGCTCTTACATGTGGAGCCGGCTGTACCCTAATGTGCAGAGTCCCGGTGCCCCCCAGGACTGAGTCCTGTCCCCTCTATCACACAGTCCCTGCCCCCCCATTACTGCTCACCAGTGCAGACTTCTCCCCTCAGCTCTTACATGTAGAGCCGGCTGTACCCTAATGTGCAGAGTCCCGGTGCCCCCCAGGACTGAGTCCTGTCCCCTCTATCACAGTCCCTGCTCCCCCATTACCGCTCACCAGTGCAGACTTCTCCCTTCAGCTCTTACATGTGGAGCCGGCTGTACCCTAATGTGCAGAGTCCTGGTGCCCCCCAGGACTGAGTCCTGTCCCCTCTATCACACAGTCCCTGCTCCCCCATTACCGCTCACCAGTGCAGATTTCTCCCCTCAGCTCTTACATGTGGAGCCGGCTGTACCCTAATGTGCAGAGTCCCGGTGCCCCCCAGGACTGAGTCCTGTCCCCTCTATCACACAGTCCTGCTCCCCCATTACCGCTCACCAGTGCAGACTTCTCTCTTCAGCTCTTACATGTGGAGCCGGCTGTACCCTAATGTGCAGAGTCCCGGTGCCCCCCAGGACTGAGTCCTGTCCCTTCTATCACAGTCCCTGCTCCCCCATTACCGCTCACCAGTGCAGACTTCTCCCTTCAGCTCTTACATGTGGAGCTGTACCCTAATGTGCAGAGTCCCGGTGCCCCCCAGGACTGAGTCCTGTCCCTTCTATCACAGTCCCTGCTCCCCCATTACCGCTCACCAGTGCAGACTTCTCCCTTCAGCTCTTACATGTGGAGCCGGCTGTACCCTAATGTGCAGAGTCCCGGTGCCCCCCAGGACTGAGTCCTGTCCCCTCTATCACACAGTCCCTGCCCCCCATTACCGCTCACCAGTGCAGACTTCTCCCTTCAGCTCTTACATGTGGAGCCGGCTGTACCCTAATGTGCAGAGTCCAGGTGCCCCCCAGGACTGAGTCCTGTCCCCTCTATCACACAGTCCCTGCTCCCCCATTACCGCTCACCAGTGCAGACTTCTCCCTTCAGCTGTTACATGTGGAGCCGGCTGTACCCTAATGTGCAGAGTCCCGGTGCCCCCCAGGACTGAGTCCTGTCCCCTCTATCACACAGTCCCTGCCCCCCATTACCGCTCACCAGTGCAGACTTCTCCCTTCAGCTCTTACATGTGGAGCCGGCTGTACCCTAATGTGCAGAGTCCAGGTGCCCCCCAGGACTGAGTCCTGTCCCCTCTATCACACAGTCCCTGCTCCCCCATTACCGCTCACCAGTGCAGACTTCTCCCTTCAGCTGTTACATGTGGAGCCGGCTGTACCCTAATGTGCAGAGTCCAGGTGCCCCCCAGGACTGAGTCCTGTCCCCTCTATCACACAGTCCCTGCTCCCCCATTACCACTCACCAGTGCAGACTTCTCCCTTCAGCTCTTACATGTGGAGCCGGCTGTACCCTAATGTGCAGAGTCCCGGTGCCCCCCAGGACTGAGTCCTGTCCCCTCTATCACACAGTCCCTGCCCCCCATTACCGCTCACCAGTGCAGACTTCTCCCTTCAGCTCTTACATGTGGAGCCGGCTGTACCCTAATGTGCAGAGTCCCGGTGCCCCCAGGACTGAGTCCTGTCCCCTCTATCACACAGTCCCTGCCCCCCATTACCGCTCACCAGTGCAGACTTCTCCCTTCAGCTCTTACATGTGGAGCCGGCTGTACCCTAATGTGCAGAGTCCCGGTGCCCCCCAGGACTGAGTCCTGTCCCCTCTATCACACAGTCCCTGCTCCCCCATTACCGCTCACCAGTGCAGACTTCTCCCTTCAGCTCTTACATGTGGAGCCGGCTGTACCCTAATGTGCAGAGTCCCGGTGCCCCCTCAGGACTGAGTCCTGTCCCCCTATCACACAGTCCCTACTCCCCCATTACCGCTCACCAGTGCAGACTTCTTCCCTCAGCTCTTACATGTGGAGCCAGCTGTACCCTAATGTGCAGAGTCCCGGTGCCCCCAGGACTGAGTCCTGTCCCCTCTATCACACAGTCCCTGCCCCCCCATTACCGCTCACCAGTGCAGACTTCTCCCTTCAGCTCTTACATGTGGAGCCGGCTGTACCCTAATGTGCAGAGTCCCGGTGCCCCCCAGTACTGAGTCCTGTCCCCTCTATCACACAGTCCCTGCTCCCCCATTACCGCTCACCAGTGCAGACTTCTCCCTTCAGCTCTTACATGTGGAGCCGGCTGTACCCTAATGTGCAGAGTCCCGGTGCCCCCCAGTACTGAGTCCTGTCCCCTCTATCACACAGTCCCTGCTCCCCCATTACCGCTCACCAGTGCAGACTTCTCCCTTCAGCTCTTACATATGGAGCCGGCTGTACCCTAATGTGCAGAGTCCCGGTGCCCCCTCAGGACTGAGTCCTGTCCCCCTATCACACAGTCCCTACTCCCCCATTACCGCTCACCAGTGCAGACTTCTTCCCTCAGCTCTTACATGTGGAGCCAGCTGTACCCTAATGTGCAGAGTCCCGGTGCCCCCCAGGACTGAGTCCTGTCCCCTCTATCACACAGTCCCAGACCCCCATTACCGCTCACCAGTGCAGACTTCTCCCTTCAGCTCTTACATGTGGAGCCGGCTGTACCCTAATGTGCAGAGTCCCGGTGCCCCCCAGGACTGAGTCCTGTCCCCTCTATCACACAGTCCCTGCTCCCCCATTACCGCTCACCAGTGCAGACTTCTCCCTTCAGCTCTTACATGTGGAGCCGGCTGTACCCTAATGTGCAGAGTCCCGGTGCCCCCCAGGACTGAGTCCTGTCCCCTCTATCACACAGTCCCTGCTCCCCCATTACCGCTCACCAGTGCAGACTTCTCCCTTCAGCTCTTACATGTGGAGCCGGCTGTACCCTAATGTGCAGAGTCCCGGTGCCCCCTCAGGACTGAGTCCTGTCCCCCTATCACACAGTCCCTGCTCCCCCATTACTGATCACCAGTGCAGACTTCTTCCCTCAGCTCTTACATGTGGAGCCAGCTGTACCCTAATGTGCAGAGTCCCGGTGCCCCCCAGGACTGAGTCCTGTCCCCTCTATCACACAGTCCCTGCCCCCCATTACCGCTCACCAGTGCAGACTTCTCCCTTCAGCTCTTACATGTGGAGCCGGCTGTACCCTAATGTGCAGAGTCCCGGTGCCCCCCAGGACTGAGTCCTGTCCCCTCTATCACACAGTCCCTGCCCCCCATTACCGCTCACCAGTGCAGACTTCTCCCTTCAGCTCTTACATGTGGAGCCGGCTGTACCCTACTGTGCAGAGTCCCGGTGCCCCCAGGACTGAGTCCTGTCCCCTCTATCACACAGTCCCTGCTCCCCCATTACCGCTCACCAGTGCAGACTTCTCCCTTCAGCTCTTATATGTGGAGCCGGCTGTACCCTAATGTGCAGAGTCCCGGTGCCCCCCAGGACTGAGTCCTGTCCCCTCTATCACACAGTCCCTGCCCCCCCATTACCGCTCACCAGTGCAGACTTCTCCCTTCAGCTCTTATATGTGGAGCCGGCTGTACCCTAATGTGCAGTGTCCCGGTGCCCCCCAGGACTGAGTCCTGTCCCCTCTATCACACAGTCCCTGCCCCCCCATTACCGCTCACCAGTGCAGACTTCTCCCTTCAGCTCTTATATGTGGAGCCGGCTGTACCCTAATGTGCAGAGTCCCGGTGCCCCCCAGGACTGAGTCCTGTCCCCTCTATCACACAGTCCCTGCCCCCCCCCCCCCCCCATTACCGCTCACCAGTGCAGACTTGTCCCTTCAGCTCTTACATGTGGAGCCGGCTGTACCCTAATGTGCAGAGTCCCGGTGCCCCCCAGGACTGAGTCCTGTCCCCTCTATCACACAGTCCCTGCTCCCCCATTACCGCTCACCAGTGCAGACTTCTCCCTTCAGCTCTTACATGTGGAGCCGGCTGTACCCTAATGTGCAGAGTCCCGGTGCCCCCCAGGACTGAGTCCTGTCCCCTCTATGACACAGTCCCTGCCCCCCCCCCATTACCGCTCACCAGTGCAGACTTCTCCCTTCAGCTCTTACATGTGGAGTCGGCTGTACCCTAATGTGCAGAGTCCCGGTGCCCCCCAGGACTGAGTCCTGTCCCCTCTATCACACAGTCCCTGCCCCCCCCCCCATTACCGCTCACCAGTGCAGACTTCTCCCTTCAGCTCTTACATGTGGAGCCGGCTGTACCCTAATGTGCAGAGTCCCGGTGCCCCCCAGGACTGAGTCCTGTCCCCCCCTATCACACAGTCCCTGCTCCCCCATTACCGCTCACCAGTGCAGACTTCTCCCTTCAGCTCTTACATGTGGAGCCGGCTGTACCCTAATGTGCAGAGTCCCGGTGCCCCCCAGGACTGAGTCCTGTCCCCTCTATCACACAGTCCCTGCCCCCCCATTATCGCTCACCAGTGCAGACTTCTCCCTTCAGCTCTTACATGTGGAGCCGGCTGTACCCTAATGTGCAGAGTCCCGGTGCCCCCAGGACTGAGTCCTGTCCCCTCTATCACACAGTCCCTGCTCCCCATTACCGCTCACCAGTGCAGACTTCTTCCCTCAGCTCTTACATGTGGAGCCAGCTGTACCCTAATGTGCAGAGTCCCGGTGCCCCCCAGGACTGAGTCCTGTCCCCTCTATCACACAGTCCCAGACCCCCATTACCGCTCACCAGTGCAGACTTCTCCCTTCAGCTCTTACATGTGGAGCCGGCTGTACCCTAATGTGCAGAGTCCCGGTGCCCCCCAGGACTGAGTCCTGTCCCCTCTATCACACAGTCCCTGCTCCCCCATTACCGCTCACCAGTGCAGACTTCTCCCTTCAGCTCTTACATGTGGAGCCGGCTGTACCCTAATGTGCAGAGTCCCGGTGCCCCCCCAGGACTGAGTCCTGTCCCCTCTATCACACAGTCCCTGCTCCCCCATTACCACTCACCAGTGCAGACTTCTCCCTCCAGCTCTTACATGTGGAGCCGGCTGTACCCTAATGTGCAGAGTCCCGGTGCCCCCCAGGACTGAGTCCTGTCCCCTCTATCACACAGTCCCAGACCCCCATTACCGCTCACCAGTGCAGACTTCTCCCTTCAGCTCTTACATGTGGAGCCGGCTGTACCCTAATGTGCAGAGTCCCGGTGCCCCCCAGGACTGAGTCCTGTCCCCTCTATCACACAGTCCCTGCCCCCCCATTACCGCTCACCAGTGCAGACTTCTCCCTTCAGCTCTTACATGTGGAGCCGGCTGTACCCTAATGTGCAGAGTCCCGGTGCCCCCCAGTACTGAGTCCTGTCCCCTCTATCACACAGTCCCTGCTCCCCCATTACCGCTCACCAGTGCAGACTTCTCCCTTCAGCTCTTACATGTGGAGCCGGCTGTACCCTAATGTGCAGAGTCCCGGTGCCCCCTCAGGACTGAGTCCTGTCCCCCTATCACACAGTCCCTACTCCCCCATTACCGCTCACCAGTGCAGACTTCTTCCCTCAGCTCTTACATGTGGAGCCAGCTGTACCCTAATGTGCAGAGTCCCGATGCCCCCCAGGACTGAGTCCTGTCCCCTCTATCACACAGTCCCTGCCCCCCATTACCGCTCACCAGTGCAGACTTCTCCCTTCAGCTCTTACATGTGGAGCCGGCTGTACCCTAATGTGCAGAGTCCCGGTGCCCCCCAGGACTGAGTCCTGTCCCCTCTATCACACAGTCCCTGCCCCCCATTACCGCTCACCAGTGCAGACTTCTCCCTTCAGCTCTTACATGTGGAGCCGGCTGTACCCTAATGTGCAGAGTCCCGGTGCCCCCCAGGACTGAGTCCTGTCCCCTCTATCACACAGTCTCTGCCCCCCAATACCGCTCACCAGTGCAGACTTCTCCCTTCAGCTCTTACATGTGGAGTCGGCTGTACCCTAATGTGCAGAGTCCCGGTGCCCCCCAGGACTGAGTCCTGTCCCCTCTATCACACAGTCCCTGCCCCCCCCCCCCATTACCGCTCACCAGTGCAGACTTCTCCCTTCAGCTCTTACATGTGGAGCCGGCTGTACCCTAATGTGCAGAGTCCCGGTGCCCCCCAGGACTGAGTCCTGTCCCCTCTATCACACAGTCCCTGCCCCCCCCCCCCATTACCGCTCACCAGTGCAGACTTCTCCCTTCAGCTCTTACATGTGGAGCCGGCTGTACCCTAATGTGCAGAGTCCCGGTGCCCCCCAGGACTGAGTCCTGTCCCCTCTATCACACAGTCCCTGCTCCCCCATTACCGCTCACCAGTGCAGACTTCTCCCTTCAGCTCTTACATGTGGAGCCGGCTGTACCCTAATGTGCAGAGTCCCGGTGCCCCCCAGGACTGAGTCCTGTCCCCTCTATCACACAGTCCCTGCTCCCCCATTACCGCTCACCAGTGCAGACTTCTCCCTTCAGCTCTTACATATGGAGCCGGCTGTACCCTAATGTACAGAGTCCCGGTGCCCCCCAGGACTGAGTCCTGTCCCCTCTATCACACAGTCCCTGCTCCCCCATTACCGCTCACCAGGGCACACTTCTCTCTTCAGCTCTTACATGTGGAGCCGGCTGTACCCTAATGTGCAGAGTCCCGGTGCCCCCCAGGACTGAGTCCTGTCCCCTCTATCACACAGTCCCTGCTCCCCCATTACCGCTTACCAGTGCAGACTTCTCCCTTCAGCTCTTACATATGGAGCCGGCTGTACCCTAATGTACAGAGTCCCGGTGCCCCCCAGGACTGAGTCCTGTCCCCTCTATCACACAGTCCCTGCTCCCCCATTACCGCTCACCAGGGCACACTTCTCTCTTCAGCTCTTACATGTGGAGCCGGCTGTACCCTAATGTGCAGAGTCCCGGTGCCCCCCAGGACTGAGTCCTGTCCCCTCTATCACACAGTCCCTGCTCCCCCATTACCGCTCACCAGTGCAGACTTCTCCCCTCAGCTCTTACATGTGGATCCGGCTGTACCCTAATGTGCAGAGTCCCGGTGCCCCCCAGGACTGAGTCCTGTCCCCTCTATCACACAGTCCCTGCTCCCCCATTACCGCTCACCAGTGCAGACTTCTCCCTTCACCTCTTACATGTGGAGCCGGCTGTACCCTAATGTGCAGAGTCCCGGTGCCCCCCAGGACTGAGTCCTGTCCCCTCTATCACACAGTCCCTGCCCCCCATTACCGCTCACCAGTGCAGACTTCTCCCTTCAGCTCTTACATGTGGAGCCGGCTGTACCCTAATGTGCAGAGTCCCGGTGCCCCCCAGGACTGAGTCCTGTCCCCTCTATCACACAGTCCCTGCTCCCCATTACCGCTCACCAGTGCAGACTTCTCCCTTCAGCTCTTACATGTGGAGCCGGCTGTACCCTAATGTGCAGAGTCCCGGTGCCCCCCAGGACTGAGTCCTGTCCCCTCTATCACACAGACCCTGCTCCTCCATTACCGCTAACCAGTGTAGACTTCTCCCTTCAGCTCTTACATGTGGAGCCGGCTGTACCCTAATGTGCAGAGTCCCGGTGCCCCCCAGGACTGAGTCCTGTCCCCTCTATCACACAGTCCCTGCTCCCCCATTACCGCTCACCAGTGCAGACTTCTCCCTTCAGCTCTTACATGTGGAGCCGGCTGTACCCTAATGTGCAGAGTCCCGGTGCCCCCCAGGACTGAGTCCTGTCCCCTCTATCACACAGACCCTGCTCCTCCATTACCGCTAACCAGTGTAGACTTCTCCCTTCAGCTCTTACATGTGGAGCCGGCTGTACCCTAATGTGCAGAGTCCCGGTGCCCCCCAGGACTGAGTCCTGTCCCCTCTATCACACAGTCCCTGCTCCCCCATTACCGCTCACCAGTGCAGACTTCTCCCTCCAGCTCTTACATGTGGAGCGGGTTGTTCCCTAATGTGCAGAGTCCCGGTGCCCCCCAGGACTGAGTCCTGTCCCCTCTATCACACAGTCCCTGCTCCCCCATTACCGCTCACCAGTGCAGACTTCTCCCTTCAGCTCTTACATGTGGAGGCGGCTGTAACCTAGTGTGCAGAGTCCCGGTGCCCCCCAGGACTGAATCCTGTCCCCTCTATCACACAGTCCCTGCTCCCCCATTACCGCTCACCAGTGCAGACTTCTCTCTTCACCTCTTACATGTGGAGCCGGCTGTACCCTAATGTGCAGAGTCCCGGTGCCCCCCAGGACTGAGTCCTGTCCCCTCTATCACACAGTCCCTGCTCCCCCATTACCGCTCACCAGTGCAGACTTCTCCCTTCAGCTCTTACATGTGGAGCCGGCTGTACCCTAATGTGCAGAGTCCCGGTGCCCCCCAGGACTGAATCCTGTCCCCTCTATCACACAGTCCCTGCTCCCCCATTACCGCTCACCAGTGCAGACTTCTCTCTTCACCTCTTACATGTGGAGGCGGCTGTAACCTAGTGTGCAGAGTCCCGGTGCCCCCCAGGACTGAATCCTGTCCCCTCTATCACACAGTCCCGGCCCCCCATTACCGCTCACCAGTGCAGACTTCTCCCTTCAGCTCTTACATGTGGAACCAGCTGTACCCTAATGTGCAGAGTCCCGGAGCCCCCCAGGACTGAGTCCTGTCCCCTCTATCACACAGTCCCTGCTCCCCCATTACCGCTCACCAGTGCAGACTTCTCCCTTCAGCTCTTACATGTGGAGCGGGCTGTACCCTAATGTACAGAGTCCCGGTGCCCCCCAGGACTGAGTCCTGTCCCCTCTATCACACAGTCCCTGCTCCCCCATTACCGCTCACCAGTGCAGACTTCTCCCTTCAGCTCTTACATGTGGAGCCGGCTGTACCCTAATGTGCAGAGTCCCGGTGCCCCCCAGGACTGAGTCCTGTCCCCTCTATCACACAGTCCCTGCTCCCCCATTACCGCTCACCAGTGCAGACTTCTCCCTTCAGCTCTTACATGTGGAGCCGGCTGTACCCTAATGTGCAGAGTCCCGGTGCCCCCCAGGACTGAGTCCTGTCCCCTCTATCACACAGTCCCTGCTCCCCCATTACCGCTCACCAGTGCAGACTTCTCCCTTCAGCTCTTACATGTGGAGCCGGCTGTACCCTAATGTGCAGAGTCCCGGTGCCCCCCAGGACTGAGTCCTGTCCCCTCTATCACACAGTCCCTGCCCCCCCCCCATTACCGCTCACCAGTGCAGACTTCTCCCTTCAGCTCTTACATGTGGAGTCGGCTGTACCCTAATGTGCAGAGTCCCGGTGCCCCCCAGGACTGAGTCCTGTCCCCTCTATCACACAGTCCCTGCCCCCCCCCCCATTACCGCTCACCAGTGCAGACTTCTCCCTTCAGCTCTTACATGTGGAGCCGGCTGTACCCTAATGTGCAGAGTCCCGGTGCCCCCCAGGACTGAGTCCTGTCCCCCCCTATCACACAGTCCCTGCTCCCCCATTACCGCTCACCAGTGCAGACTTCTCCCTTCAGCTCTTACATGTGGAGCCGGCTGTACCCTAATGTGCAGAGTCCCGGTGCCCCCCAGGACTGAGTCCTGTCCCCTCTATCACACAGTCCCTGCCCCCCCATTATCGCTCACCAGTGCAGACTTCTCCCTTCAGCTCTTACATGTGGAGCCGGCTGTACCCTAATGTGCAGAGTCCCGGTGCCCCCAGGACTGAGTCCTGTCCCCTCTATCACACAGTCCCTGCTCCCCATTACCGCTCACCAGTGCAGACTTCTTCCCTCAGCTCTTACATGTGGAGCCAGCTGTACCCTAATGTGCAGAGTCCCGGTGCCCCCCAGGACTGAGTCCTGTCCCCTCTATCACACAGTCCCAGACCCCCATTACCGCTCACCAGTGCAGACTTCTCCCTTCAGCTCTTACATGTGGAGCCGGCTGTACCCTAATGTGCAGAGTCCCGGTGCCCCCCAGGACTGAGTCCTGTCCCCTCTATCACACAGTCCCTGCTCCCCCATTACCGCTCACCAGTGCAGACTTCTCCCTTCAGCTCTTACATGTGGAGCCGGCTGTACCCTAATGTGCAGAGTCCCGGTGCCCCCCCAGGACTGAGTCCTGTCCCCTCTATCACACAGTCCCTGCTCCCCCATTACCGCTCAGCAGTGCAGACTTCTCCCTCCAGCTCTTACATGTGGAGCCGGCTGTACCCTAATGTGCAGAGTCCCGGTGCCCCCCAGGACTGAGTCCTGTCCCCTCTATCACACAGTCCCAGACCCCCATTACCGCTCACCAGTGCAGACTTCTCCCTTCAGCTCTTACATGTGGAGCCGGCTGTACCCTAATGTGCAGAGTCCCGGTGCCCCCCAGGACTGAGTCCTGTCCCCTCTATCACACAGTCCCTGCCCCCCCATTACCGCTCACCAGTGCAGACTTCTCCCTTCAGCTCTTACATGTGGAGCCGGCTGTACCCTAATGTGCAGAGTCCCGGTGCCCCCCAGTACTGAGTCCTGTCCCCTCTATCACACAGTCCCTGCTCCCCCATTACCGCTCACCAGTGCAGACTTCTCCCTTCAGCTCTTACATGTGGAGCCGGCTGTACCCTAATGTGCAGAGTCCCGGTGCCCCCTCAGGACTGAGTCCTGTCCCCCTATCACACAGTCCCTACTCCCCCATTACCGCTCACCAGTGCAGACTTCTTCCCTCAGCTCTTACATGTGGAGCCAGCTGTACCCTAATGTGCAGAGTCCCGGTGCCCCCCAGGACTGAGTCCTGTCCCCTCTATCACACAGTCCCTGCTCCCCCATTACCGCTCACCAGTGCAGACTTCTCCCTTCAGCTCTTACATGTGGAGCCGGCTGTACCCTAATGTGCAGAGTCCCGGTGCCCCCCAGGACTGAGTCCTGTCCCCTCTATCACACAGTCCCTGCCCCCCATTACCGCTCACCAGTGCAGACTTCTCCCTTCAGCTCTTACATGTGGAGCCGGCTGTACCCTAATGTGCAGAGTCCCGGTGCCCCCCAGGACTGAGTCCTGTCCCCTCTATCACACAGTCTCTGCCCCCCAATACCGCTCACCAGTGCAGACTTCTCCCTTCAGCTCTTACATGTGGAGTCGGCTGTACCCTAATGTGCAGAGTCCCGGTGCCCCCCAGGACTGAGTCCTGTCCCCTCTATCACACAGTCTCTGCCCCCCAATACCGCTCACCAGTGCAGACTTCTCCCTTCAGCTCTTACATGTGGAGCCGGCTGTACCCTAATGTGCAGAGTCCCGGTGCCCCCCAGGACTGAGTCCTGTCCCCTCTATCACACAGTCCCTGCTCCCCCATTACCGCTCACCAGTGCAGACTTCTCCCTTCAGCTCTTACATGTGGAGCCGGCTGTACCCTAATGTACAGAGTCCCGGTGCCCCCCAGGACTGAGTCCTGTCCCCTCTATCACACAGTCCCTGCTCCCCCATTACCGCTCACCAGGGCACACTTCTCTCTTCAGCTCTTACATGTGGAGCCGGCTGTACCCTAATGTGCAGAGTCCCGGTGCCCCCCAGGACTGAGTCCTGTCCCCTCTATCACACAGTCCCTGTTCCCCATTACCGCTCACCAGTGCAGACTTCTCCCCTCAGCTCTTACATGTGGAGCCGGCTGTACCCTAATGTGCAGAGTCCCGGTGCCCCCCAGGACTGAGTCCTGTCCCCTCTATCACAGTCCCTGCTCCCCCATTACCGCTCACCAGTGCAGACTTCTCCCTTCAGCTCTTACATGTGGAGCCGGCTGTACCCTAATGTGCAGAGTCCCGGTGCCCCCCAGGACTGAGTCCTGTCCCCTCTATCACACAGTCCTGCTCCCCCATTACCGCTCACCAGTGCACACTTCTCTCTTCAGCTCTTACATGTGGAGCCGGCTGTACCCTAATGTGCAGAGTCCCGGTGCCCCCCAGGACTGAGTCCTGTCCCCTCTATCACACAGTCCCTGCCCCCCATTACCGCTCACCAGTGCAGACTTCTCCCTTCAGCTGTTACATGTGGAGCCGGCTGTACCCTAATGTGCAGAGTCCCGGTGCCCCCCAGGACTGAGTCCTGTCCCCTCTATCACACAGTCCCTGCTCCCCCATTACCGCTCACCAGTGCAGACTTCTCCCCTCAGCTCTTACATGTGGAGCCGGCTGTACCCTAATGTGCAGAGTCCCGGTGCCCCCCAGGACTGAGTCCTGTCCCCTCTATCACAGTCCCTGCTCCCCCATTACCGCTCACCAGTGCAGACTTCTCCCTTCAGCTCTTACATGTGGAGCCGGCTGTACCCTAATGTGCAGAGTCCCGGTGCCCCCCAGGACTGAGTCCTGTCCCCTCTATCACAGTCCCTGCTCCCCCATTACCGCTCACCAGTGCAGACTTCTCCCTTCAGCTCTTACATGTGGAGCCGGCTGTACCCTAATGTGCAGAGTCCCGGTGCCCCCCAGGACTGAGTCCTGTCCCCTCTATCACACAGTCCCTGCTCCCCCATTACCGCTCACCAGTGCAGACTTCTCCCTTCAGCTCTTACATGTGGAGCCGGCTGTACCCTAATGTGCAGAGTCCCGGTGCCCCCTCAGGACTGAGTCCTGTCCCCCTATCACACAGTCCCTACTCCCCCATTACCGCTCACCAGTGCAGACTTCTCCCTCCAGCTCTTACATGTGGAGCCGGCTGTACCCTAATGTGCAGAGTCCCGGTGCCCCCCAGGACTGAGTCCTGTCCCCTCTATCACACAGTCCCTGCTCCCCCATTACCGCTCACCAGTGCAGACTTCTTCCCTCAGCTCTTACATGTGGAGCCAGCTGTACCCTAATGTGCAGAGTCCCGGTGCCCCCAGGACTGAGTCCTGTCCCCTCTATCACACAGTCCCTGCCCCCCATTACCGCTCACCAGTGCAGACTTCTCCCTTCAGCTCTTACATGTGGAGCTGGCTGTACCCTAATGTGCAGAGTCCCGGTGCCCCCCAGGACTGAGTCCTGTCCCCTCTATCACACAGTCCCTGCCCCCCCATTACCGCTCACCAGTGCAGACTTCTCCCTTCAGCTCTTACATGTGGAGCCGGCTGTACCCTAATGTGCAGAGTCCCGGTGCCCCCCAGTACTGAGTCCTGTCCCCTCTATCACACAGTCCCTGCTCCCCCATTACCGCTCACCAGTGCAGACTTCTCCCTTCAGCTCTTACATGTGGAGCCGGCTGTACCCTAATGTGCAGAGTCCCGGTGCCCCCTCAGGACTGAGTCCTGTCCCCCTATCACACAGTCCCTACTCCCCCATTACCGCTCACCAGTGCAGACTTCTTCCCTCAGCTCTTACATGTGGAGCCAGCTGTACCCTAATGTGCAGAGTCCCGGTGCCCCCCAGGACTGAGTCCTGTCCCCTCTATCACACAGTCCCAGACCCCCATTACCGCTCACCAGTGCAGACTTCTCCCTTCAGCTCTTACATGTGGAGCCGGCTGTACCCTAATGTGCAGAGTCCCGGTGCCCCCCAGGACTGAGTCCTGTCCTCTCTATCACACAGTCCCTGCTCCCCCATTACCGCTCACCAGTGCAGACTTCTCCCTTCAGCTCTTACATGTGGAGCCGGCTGTACCCTAATGTGCAGAGTCCCGGTGCCCCCCAGGACTGAGTCCTGTCCCCTCTATCACACAGTCCCTGCTCCCCCATTACCGCTCACCAGTGCAGACTTCTCCCTTCAGCTCTTACATGTGGAGCCGGCTGTACCCTAATGTGCAGAGTCCCGGTGCCCCCCAGGACTGAGTCCTGTCCCCTCTATCACACAGTCCCTGCTCCCCATTACTGCTCACCAGTGCAGACTTCTCCCTTCAGCTCTTACATGTGGAGCCGGCTGTACCCTAATGTGCAGAGTCCCGGTGCCCCCCAGGACTGAGTCCTGTCCTCTCTATCACACAGTCCCTGCTCCCTCATTACCGCTCACCAGTACAGACTTCTCCCTTCAGCTCTTACATATGGAGCCGGCTGTACCCTAATGTGCAGAGTCCCGGTGCCCCCCAGGACTGAGTCCTGTCCCCTCTATCACACAGTCCCTGCTCCCCCATTACCGCTCACCAGTGCAGACTTCTCCCTTCAGCTCTTACATGTGGAGCCGGCTGTACCCTAATGTGCAGAGTCCCGGTGCCCCCAGGACTGAGTCCAGTCCCCTCTATCACACAGTCCCTGCTCCATTACCGCTCACCAGTGCAGACTTCTCCCTTCAGCTCTTACATGTGGAGCCGGCTGTACCCTAATGTGCAGAGTCCTGGTGCCCCCCAGGACTGAGTCCTGTCCCCTCTATCACACAGTCCCTGCTCCCCCATTACCGCTCACCAGTGCAGACTTCTCCCTTCAGCTCTTACATGTGGAGCCGGCTGTACCCTAATGTGCAGAGTCCCGGTGCCCCCCCAGGACTGAGTCCAGTCCCCTCTATCACACAGTCCCTGCTCCATTACCGCTCACCAGTGCAGACTTCTCCCTTCAGCTCTTACATGTGGAGCCGGCTGTACCCTAATGTGCAGAGTCCTGGTGCCCCCCAGGACTGAGTCCTGTCCCCTCTATCACACAGTCCCTGCTCCCCCATTATCGCTCACCAGTGCAGTCTTCTCCCTTCAGTTCTTACATGTGGAGCCGGCTGTACCCTAATGTGCAGAGTCCCGGTGCCCCCCAGGACTGACTCCTGTCCCCTCTATCACACAGTCCCTGCTCCCCCATTACCGCTCACCAGTGCAGACTTCTCCCTTCAGCTCTTACATGTGGAGCCGGCTGTACCCTAATGTGCAGAGTCCCGGTGCCCCCCAGGACTGAGTCCTGTCCCCTCTATCACACAGTCCCTGCCCCCCATTACCGCTCACCAGTGCAGACTTCTCCCTTCAGCTCTTACATGTGGGGCTGGCTGTACCCTAATGTGCAGAGTCCCGGTGCCCCCCCAGGTCTGAGTCCTGTCCCCTCTATCACACAGTCCCTGCTCCCCCATTACCGCTCACCAGTGCAGACTTCTCCCTCCAGCTCTTACATGTGGAGCCGGCTGTACCCTAATGTGCAGAGTCCCGGTGCCCCCCAGGACTGAGTCCTGTCCACTCTATCACACAGTCCCTGCTCCCCCATTACCGCTCACCAGTGCAGACTTCTCCCTTCAGCTCTTACATGTGGAGCCGGCTGTACCCTAATGTGCAGAGTCCCGGTGCCCCCCAGGACTGAGTCCTGTCCCCCTATCACACAGTCCCTGCTCCCCATTACTGCTCACCAGTGCAGACTTCTCCCTTCACCTCTTACATGTGGAGCCGGCTGTACCCTAATGTGCAGAGTCCCGGTGCCCCCCAGGACTGAGTCCTGTCCTCTCTATCACACAGTCCCTGCTCCCCCATTACCGCTCACCAGTGCAGACTTCTCCCTTCAGCTCTTACATGTGGAGCTGGCTGTACCCTAATGTGCAGAGTACCGGTGCCCCCCAGGACTGAGTCCTGTCCCCTCTATCACACAGTCCCTGCTCCCCCATTACCGCTCACCAGTGCAGACTTCTCCCTTCAGCTCTTACATGTGGAGCCGGCTGTACCCTAATGTGCAGAGTCCCGGTGCCCCCCAGGACTGAGTCCTGTCCCCCTATCACACAGTCCCTGCTCCCCATTACTGCTCACCAGTGCAGACTTCTCCCTTCACCTCTTACATGTGGAGCCGGCTGTACCCTAATGTGCAGAGTCCCGGTGCCCCCCAGGACTGAGTCCTGTCCTCTCTATCACACAGTCCCTGCTCCCCCATTACCGCTCACCAGTGCAGACTTCTCCCTTCAGCTCTTACATGTGGAGCCGGCTGTACCCTAATGTGCAGAGTCCCGGTGCCCCCCAGGACTGAGTCCTGTCCTCTCTATCACACAGTCCCTGCTCCCCCATTACCGCTCACCAGTGCAGACTTCTCCCTTCAGCTCTTACATGTGGAGCTGGCTGTACCCTAATGTGCAGAGTACCGGTGCCCCCCAGGACTGAGTCCTGTCCCCTCTATCACACAGTCCCTGCTCCCCCATTACCGCTCACCAGTGCAGACTTCTCCCTTCAGCTCTTACATGTGGAGCCGGCTGTACCCTAATGTGCAGAGTCCCGGTGCCCCCCAGGACTGAGTCCTGTCCCCTCTATCACACAGTCCCTGCTCCCCATTACTGCTCACCAGTGCAGACTTCTCCCTTCAGCTCTTACATGTGGAGCCGGCTGTACCCTAATGTGCAGAGTCCCGGTGCCCCCCAGGACTGAGTCCTGTCCTCTCTATCACACAGTCCCTGCTCCCTCATTACCGCTCACCAGTACAGACTTCTCCCTTCAGCTCTTACATGTGGAGCCGGCTGTACCCTAATGTGCAGAGTCCCGGTGCCCCCCAGGACTGAGTCCTGTCCCCTCTATCACACAGTCCCTGCTCCCCCATTACCGCTCACCAGTGCAGACTTCTCCCTTCAGCTCTTACATGTGGAGCCGGCTGTACCCTAATGTGCAGAGTCCCGGTGCCCCCCAGGACTGAGTCCTGTCCCCTCTATCACACAGTCCCTGCTCCCCATTACCGCTCACCAGTGCAGACTTCTCCCTTCAGCTCTTACATGTGGAGCCGGCTGTACCCTAATGTGCAGAGTCCCGGTGCCCCCCCAGGTCTGAGTCCTGTCCCCTCTATCACACAGTCCCTGCTCCCCCATTACCGCTCACCAGTGCAGACTTCTCCCTCCAGCTCTTACATGTGGAGCCGGCTGTACCCTAATGTGCAGAGTCCCGGTGCCCCCCAGGACTGAGTCCTGTCCCCTCTATCACACAGTCCCTGCTCCCCCATTACCGCTCACCAGTGCAGACTTCTCCCTTCAGCTCTTACATGTGGAGCCGGCTGTACCCTAATGTGCAGAGTCCCGGTGCCCCCCAGGACTGAGTCCTGTCCCCCTATCACACAGTCCCTGCTCCCCATTACTGCTCACCAGTGCAGACTTCTCCCTTCACCTCTTACATGTGGAGCCGGCTGTACCCTAATGTGCAGAGTCCCGGTGCCCCCCAGGACTGAGTCCTGTCCTCTCTATCACACAGTCCCTGCTCCCCCATTACCGCTCACCAGTGCAGACTTCTCCCTTCAGCTCTTACATGTGGAGCCGGCTGTACCCTAATGTGCAGAGTCCCGGTGCCCCCCAGGACTGAGTCCTGTCCCCCTATCACACAGTCCCTGCTCCCCCATTACCGCTCACCAGTGCAGACCTCTCCCTTCACCTCTTACATGTGGAGCCGGCTGTACCCTAATGTGCAGAGTCCCGGTGCCCCCCAGGACTGAGTCCTGTCCTCTCTATCACACAGTCCCTGCTCCCCCATTACCGCTCACCAGTGCAGACTTCTCCCTTCAGCTCTTACATGTGGAGCCGGCTGTACCCTAATGTGCAGAGTCCCGGTGCCCCCCAGGACTGAGTCCTGTCCTCTCTATCACACAGTCCCTGCTCCCCCATTACCGCTCACCAGTGCAGACTTCTCCCTTCAGCTCTTACATGTGGAGCTGGCTGTACCCTAATGTGCAGAGTACCGGTGCCCCCCAGGACTGAGTCCTGTCCCCTCTATCACACAGTCCCTGCTCCCCCATTACCGCTCACCAGTGCAGACTTCTCCCTTCAGCTCTTACATGTGGAGCCGGCTGTACCCTAATGTGCAGAGTCCCGGTGCCCCCCCAGGACTGAGTCCTGTCCCCTCTATCACACAGTCCCTGCTCCCCCATTACCGCTCACCAGTGCAGACTTCTCCCTTCAGCTCTTACATGTGGAGCCGGCTGTACCCTAATGTGCAGAGTCCCGGTGCCCCCCCAGGACTGAGTCCTGTCCCCTCTATCACACAGTCCCTGCTCCCCCATTATCGCTCACCAGTGCAGACTTCTCCCTTCAGCTCTTACATGTGGAGCCGGCTGTACCCTAATGTGCAGAGTCCCGGTGCCCCCCAGGACTGAGTCCTGTCCCCTCTATCACACAGTCCCTGCTCCCCATTACTGCTCACCAGTGCAGACTTCTCCCTTCAGCTCTTACATGTGGAGCCGGCTGTACCCTAATGTGCAGAGTCCCGGTGCCCCCCAGGACTGAGTCCTGTCCTCTCTATCACACAGTCCCTGCCCCCCATTACCGCTCACCAGTGCAGACTTCTCCCTTCAGCTCTTATATGTGGAGCCGGCTGTACCCTAATGTGCAGAGTCCCGGTGCCCCCAGGACTGAGTCCTGTCCTCTCTATCACACAGTCCCTGCTCCCCCATTACCGCTCACCAGTGCAGACTTCTCCCTTCAGCTCTTCTTTGCTGCTTCCTACACAGAAAACCCTTCACTTCCTACAAGCCCCCACCCTGCTCCTCCCCCATGTGACTGATCACATGACTGTGACATCATCACAGGTCCTGGAAGCAGAACTCCAAAGTGTCACAGAAAGAAAGAAGGAAACTCAGCTCAGCATCAGGCAAACAAAGAATTTCTGCACAGCCAAGCAGCAGAAGAAACAGCATTTATGCTACATGTGAATACGGCCTATATGTCCAAGCAAAGCGGATGTGACTTCATGAAAACTTCTGATCAAAAGACGCTGCTGAACTGTGCGGTTTATCTAAAGGCTTCTATGTGGAGCCTGAAAAAGATACGTGGAAAAAGAACACTTGAATTTTTAAGCGTAGAAATAAGCTTTAAAAATTCTACTTTGAATCTGCACCAAAAACAAATCAAAGGGGAAAAGCCTTAAAAAATGCAGCAAAACCGTAATAACCAAACACAATTGTGATTACATTGGACAACTTCACAGCTATGTGCACGGCCTTAGCGTCGTTACGTTTCTATCAAACTTTTATGGGTTTAATGGAAAAAAAAATGAGTCACACCATTTTTTTTTATCACAATACATAATCTGTCCACTGTGTTGTGCAATTTCAGGGACATCAATGTATGTCTGTTATTTGCTGATGTGATGTTTATTAACAATTTTTTTTAAAGTCTATTAATTTTATAGGAAGAAAAAAATGTGATCTTTATTTTCCCTCTAGGATACAGGTACGTAGAAACGCTATGTACCAGCTCAGACTACCTGTAAGGCCAGGATCACACTTGCGAGAAACTCGCTCGAGTCTCGCATCTCAATACTCGGCACTGCCGCCGGACCTCATGTCGGGACTGGAGTGTGCGGCTGCATGTATTTCTATGTAGCTGAGCGCTCCGGTCCAATCCTGGTGAGATCAGATCTCAAGAAACAAAAATAATTATTTAAATGAATGTAAGAATGTGCAGAGTAAAGAAATGCTGGCCCCAGCCATGGGTAGGAGCTGTGGAGCAATGGAGATGGCAGGGGAGAAGACACTGCACAGAGTGGAAGTCAGGACGCAGCTTTGACCACCCGGGAAAACAGAACAGCTCCCTCAAATCAGGAAAACCCCACAAGATCAGAGACGAATGGGAGCTATGCCTGTGCGCACAGAACAGCCATATATGTGGTGTGCGGCTCTGCAGGTGGAGGTAGGTGCTGGAGATTCCCCATTACTGGGCGCCGGGGACATTAACCCCCTCAGTGTTGCAGTCACATTCCAGGACACAGAACGTGTTCCCGTCTGTGTCGCTATATCAGGGTCTCTGTATTGGATTACATTGGGTCACTTCCCTCCTGACGGAGCTCGCTGCTCTGTTACTGTACAGCCTCCAAGATGGTCATCACCGCTCTATGTTGGCTGCTATAAGCCATTATTCAGACATTGTTTTTCATGGCTAGAACCGGCAATTATTATAATCTATGGAGCTGGCCACATGGTAGTTTTTATTTGCAAACAAAGTACTGAGATATGTCCGTTTTTGATCAGAATCATGGGTCAAAATTACCCATACAAATCTGTGGCTCTGTGAAATCACTTACAGCCAACTATTATCTGTTATTACCATTCTAACAGATAAGTGAAGCTTTACAATTTACAACTTGAAAAAAGACACTGTACAAGCTGCACTTTACTCACTTTCCATTTGTGTTGCTTAATAAACATGTGATTTAGATTTTTTCTTTTTGATTTTTTTTTTTTTGGTGCTGGATTGGAGATATTCTGTGATCTCTGTATGTGACTATAATAGGACTGTGTGTTATACCAGGGGCAGGACGGGGCCATGACTGGATGTAGTGATCATGTGACGCTGGTAACAGCTCCGGAGATTTCTTACATGGGATCTTTATGATGTTACATTGTCATTTTCTCTCCATTCAGTTCCCTACGATATCGGATCCTCCAGGATTACCCAGTAGTGAATAAGACCTCTAGTGAGTGCTGTCAGACCCCTGTGTTTGAGGGATGGGGAAGAACCCCGAGCCCAATTACAGGGCCTCCACCTCACCCCTTCATAAGGGTTGGCATTAGGGCTAGACAAACTGGACATTTGCCCGGGGCCCCCACTCCCCAAGGGCCCCTAGCCAGTGTCAAGCCACTAACAGCACTATGTGCCGCTATGAGACCAGTGAGTCAGTGGGTCCGGACCGGACCCGGGAACACCCATGCGACATCTCACATTCAACTTGTCAAGGTAGCCCCTTCCAAGGAGAGCTAATTTGGGGCGAGATGCAAACGATCTCCAATCATTATTGGTTCAAATTAAATAAATACGATGCATCGGAGATAAGAAAATAACACACAGCCGGTGTCTGTCAGTGTACAATTATTGGCTGCCTTCAGATCCCAAGTAACAAGTATTTTATTACACTCACAAAAGAAAGGGGTATGGCTTTACTTTACTTAAGAAAGAAAGTATTTTAATTGTGTAAGGTATTTTAATTGGGAATAACAATGTTGTAAATTATGGATTCTGTAGACCTTGAAACTAGCTCTACCCAATTAACTATACCTTCTGTAACAAAGAAAACTTAACACACAGACACCTCTATATCAGAGATAATACCTTGTTATTGCTTTAATGAATAACACTCAAAATGAATACTAAATACAAGGTTATCAAATATGTACCTGAGTCTGAGACGGAGATTTGTCTTCCAACAAGACAATGATCCCAAACATAAAGCAAAATCTACAATGGAATGCTTCAAAAATAAATGTATTCAAGTGTTAGAATGGCTAAGTCAAAGTCCAGACCTCAATACAATCGAGAATCTGTGGAAAGAGCTGAAAACTGCTATTCACAAACGATCTCCATCAAACCTCACTGAGCTCGAGCTGTTTGCCAAGGAAGAATGGGCAAGAATTTCAGTCTCTTGATGTACAAAACTGATAGAGACATACCCCAAGCGACTTGCAGCTGTAATCGCAGCAAAAGGTGGCGCAACAAAGTATTAAGTTAAAGGGGCCGAATAATTTTGCACTCCCCACTTTTCAGTTTTTGAATTTCCACAAAAATTTAAAATAACCAATAAATTTCGTTCAACTTCACAATTGTGTTCCACTTGTTGATTCTTCACCAAAAATTTATGTTTGGTATCTTTATGTTTGAAGCATGATATGTGGGAAAAGGTTGAAAAGTTCCAGGGGGCCAAATACTTTTGCAAGGCACTGTATAAGTATATCTAATATTTACCATAACAAACTGTATCAACATCCTCAGTGTCTGTCATCTCAGCCAGTGGGTGCGGTGACGTCATTTCATAGTGGCATGCTGTGTCGGGCAGTGGAGTTGCTGAGGAGACGCTCTGGAAATTGGAGCAGCGGGGGAATGGCAAGAGGAGTATTGTATTTATTTATTTATAATTAATGATTATATTGTGGTGCCATAATACCGGAGAACTATGGGGAGTCCATTATACTCTATGGAGAACTATGGGGGTCTCCTGCGTTATACTGTATGTTGGACTATGGGGAGTGCATTATACTGTATGGAGGACTATGGCATGTGCATTATACTATATAGAGGACCACGGCGTGTGCATTATACTCTATGGACAACTATGGGATGCATTATACTGTATGGAGGACTATGGGGGCTGCATTATACTCTATGGAGGATTATGGGTGTGCATCATACTACTATATGGAGGACTATGGCTATTTGCATACATTATATTGTCATCATTTTGTGTTTGGGATGGAGATATACAGACCTTCCACACATTTGTTTTTACTATTATCAATTCTGACCCAGAATTGAAATTCACTCTACATATTAACAGTCTGAAATTAGCTATAGAAAATCCATTGACCTTAATAGTCTTACTATATAGCAGTAGTCATCCTCAGACAACAAAAAAACAAAACTACTTACTTTGATCACAATTTAAAAGGACAGATCTTATGGTTAGTAATGATACATATCATCCACTCTTACAGAACATACATTATCTATTGGGTAAACTTACTATATCTTATCCAAGAATACCTGATTTTAAAGTACTTTTTTTAATATGTTACAAGTGTAAAAATCTCTGCAACACATTGGTCAGTTAAGATATGGGTTCTTTGAAGACCACAATTGCGCCAACCATGCATTTCATATGTACAACATGGTACTTTTCCATTGCTAAACTGTAAGTAATGCTCAAATGTTGTAAAATGTAATTGTATTATACATCCAAATATGGTCACAACTTCAGACTCTTTCCCTGATGGGCCTCAACCTCTATCTTGAACATGTTTCTTTATCATTTTTACAGATTCTTTAAATAATTGGACATAATTATTTACCGGTCATATCACTTGGACCTAGCCACAAGGTTTCTGTATGTCAAGATATACTAGACAACATGTTATTTATGCATACACATGATTCATGAGACAACGTGCTGTTTATTCATATACATGACTAATCAAATGTCATATATTTTTTTTAAAAGTGTGATTACTTCTGTCTGGTTGTTGCAATGCCATTTTCCTGGTAAGTTTAGTAAACCAGAAGCAAATGGTTGTCAGCTGTGAAAGAAGTGGTTAATTTATATTCTGAATAAAGTAGAAGAAAATAGTATTATGGAAGAATGACCTATGTTCTCAGTTATCGTCTGTCTACATGCCGATATTCTTATGGCCAATGGTCAGTTCCTACAATTCCCAGAAATTGTCAAAGACATGTTGTTGTTTTCAATATGGTCTGTAATCACCTAAAAATTCTATTCCTTCAGCCAGATTCTCTTGAGAACTTTAACTTTTGAACCAGAACACATTGACATGCTGGAAGTACCCCCACATTTTCTCATGTAATTTATCTCAGATCCCAGGGTGTGTTTGACAACCCATTGTACAACTCATATTTCTGCCAGATTATTATGTAATGCCTCATTTTCCTTTGATCTTGTACTATAAAAGAACACCTAGCTCCCCCCATTAAACAGAGACTATTTAGAAAGACAACGAGCAGTCTGTCTCTCTGATTATTGCTTCATAGCTTGGGTACCTAAGAAAGAGAACACCAGAGTAGGTTAGAAATCCCTCCTCTAACACACCTATAAGGAAGAAATTTGTGTTTACATTGTTTTACCCCTTAGTGTTAGTTTTCAACATTTGCTGGGCCCAATGTTTTGCATAATTTGCCATGGGCAGTGGCATTTTGCCTAAAATTTTTGTTTCTTTTTCATTTAAAACATGGCAAAGACCAATTATCACCAGATGTCAGGAAGCTTATATTCTGAGAGTGAAGTCAGGCATAAGCCAAAAAGACGTAGCTATGGAATTCTGCTCTCAGAGTCCAATGTCATGTATAATAGAGAAAGAAAAAGGTTATGGAACAGCTGACAAACCTAAAAGTGGACAACCACGGAAAACTTCCTCTAAAGTTGATCACATTATTAAGAACAAGTCAGTATCTGATGTCCTTAAGTGTTATACAGATTTCGCACAAAATGAGCGAAGAATATTGGGTCAAAGTGAGTTGCCAAACTGTGGTGCGACAGCTAAGAGCAATAGGGTTGAATACACGAGTTCCAGTGAAGAAGCCTTTCATCTCAGCAAAGAACCGGAAGGTCCAACTCGAGTTTGCCAAAGAACTTGGCTAATGGAAAGAGACAGATTGGTCTAAGGTGTTGTGGTCAGATGAATCCAAGATCATTCTGTTTGGTAGTGATGGCAAGCACTATATATACTGTCCAATTGGAAAACAATGATTTAAGGTACTAAACACCTACAGTGAAACGTGGTGGCAATATCATGGTTTGCTCCTGTTTTTTTTTGCATCTGCCATTGGCCCTCTGCAAAGAATAGATGCAAATATGAATGCTGCCATATACTGGAGAAAGTAATGCTGCCACATGGTAAAATCAAAGGCAGGGGCTGGCAATTCTAGAAAGAAAATGTACGCCTGTTGCAATGGCCAATCCAATCACCTGATTTACACCCTATAGAGCACCTTTGGGGTGGGTTAGGGTGACGAGTTAGGGCCCATACCCAGAGCAATAAAGATGAAATGTTTGAGATATGCAAATGGAGCAAGATTCCTCCGGATGCACTGAATACCCTGTTGGCTTCAATGCCCCATCTGTGTGGTGCAGCAATTAAAGAAAGAAGTAATGCTACAAAATACTAAGTTATGGCATTGCAACAATTAATTATTCTGTATTTTGTGATCAATAAATAGCATATTCAAATCTTTTGGCAGTCAATTCTCTTTAATAAAATAACCATACCTATATTCTAACGCATTTTGGTTAAAATGAAGATTTTGCATGATGACAACTTCATGCACTTTCCATTCATCACCAGGAAAATGGCCTCACAACTAGACAGAAGGAATCACAGTTAAAAAAAGCTAAACTTTTGGTTGCCACTGTAGCTGATTTCTTATGCTATACTATACATTATATGGTATTTGTAATATGTCCTTTTAATAATACATCTGTTTTTATGCTTGGATATATTGTGTAATAGACATTATGTTATTGAATTATATACGTGAATCTATACAACATCTCTGGTTGATCTCATATCATGCCTTTTTTCATATATGACAGACTACATGTGACATAGTTATATAGTTTTGATCCCTAAATGTGACTCATCATGACCTATGGATTCATATAAAAATCATGGACAATACCCCACACTTCATTTATTTCACATTATGAGGTCTATTATAAACTTCAATATATCATTTATAGCTATGCATTGTTTCTTCCAATTCATCTTTCCTACTTTCTTTATCCTCATTCTTTAAGTATGATGGCCATATTCATTGCTTATATTTTCTAGACACTTATCACATTAATTCATATCTTACTTTTGCTCCACTTCTGCCCACGTTATGCACCAATTCCGATTTTCCCACTATTTCATACTGTCACACTTTCAGTTTTAGAATATTGGCCCTTTATGCCCCACTTCCGCCGGGTTTTGTCGCTGATATATTTATCATGCTGCATGTCGCTACTGGTCATATCTTATCAGTATCTCTGCCACAGTCTCTTTGCTGTATGTCCTCAAGTTGACTTCTCCCTCCTTTAGGCTGTACATTTAGTTGCATAATCTCTCAAAGGAGCATAATACTCCAAGAGACTGAATTTCATCTACCTTTCCTTAGTTCTTATATACGGTTATAAAAAAAAAAAACTAAGATCCATAAAATCTCCAGGAGAAAGAGCTGAGCATCCAAACCCCTTTTAGAAGCAGGACCACATGTTTAACATTGAATAAAGTAAATTAATGTATAGCTAAGTGAGGAAAGCTGATTAAAATCCCCTTTGAAGCAACGGCTCCCTGCAATGCTCAGGTGATTGAAACAGGATATCTCTTGTGGAAAAAAGACAGTCTAAGACTTGTAGATTCAAGAGGCAGAAGCTACTATGATGAAAGAATCTATCCATTGTCCAGACAGGAATATGGGGTTCTGTATTCGTCCGATATTTATGAGATATATATTTTCCGAGTAGTAGCAAAGGGACGTACGTGACACATTAACTCCCATCAGTGTAGGGCCACTACAAACCCTCCAATTGAATAATTTTCTGATAGATGAAGCTATGCCTGACATATTTTGTGTCTTGGGAACAGTAAAATGATAAAAAAAAAAATATGACGGCAATGCCAGGAGCTTCAGAGGCAAACATATCTTGTGAGTTAGGGATTTCATAAAATCCTGAAGTGCTGAAAACATCCCACAAATCTGCCTCACATGAGGTCATGATAGAGAGGTGTATGGGTGTAACTTAGGAGCTAAAAAAAAAGCCAATGCCAATTATGATCCATGTTCAATGCCAGAACATACAAAGCTGTAGGCTTTACCCACGTTTCACAGGACATTTCTCAATCAAAGTACTTCACTTCCCTAAGTTCTGAGCCATTTCTGTGACCAGTGGTTAGCAAGTTTCTTTTGTTAATCCTTTTTATTTTATGTAATTGTATATATCATATTGTTTTGTTCCTATTTTGTATCATCTTGTATATTTTTTTTATAAACACTTCCTATCTTTCTGGATTAAATATAAAATTCAATAACTGTTTGTCTTGCTCTACAAACTGCACACCCAAAGCCATATGCTACATGTAACGGGTGTTTACAATAAGCCTGTAAAACGATTGGTGGTGGCAGCTAACAATATTTCTTGGGTTATTGTGAAGTTGGCAGTGACCATACCGAGGTATAAATATTCAATGCAGTTGCATACAGTGGGGCAAAAAAGTATTTAGTCAGTCAGCAATAGTGCAAGTTCCACCACTTAAAAAGATGAGAGGCGTCTGTAATTTACATCATAGGTAGACCTCAACTATGGGAGACAAACTGAGAAAAAAAAATCCAGAAAATCACATTGTCTGTTTTTTTTTTTTTTTTGCATATTATGGTGGAAAGTAAGTATTTGGTCAGAAACAAACAATCAAGATTTCTGGCTCTCACAGACCTGTAACTTCTTCTTTAAGAGTCTCCTCTTTCCTCCACTCATTACCTGTAGTAATGGCACCTGTTTAAACTTGTTATCAGTCTAAAAAGACACCTGTGCACACCCTCAAACAGTCTGACTCCAAACTCCACTATGGTGAAGACCAAAGAGCTGTCAAAGGACACCAGAAACAAAATTGTGGCCCTGCACCAGGCTGGGAAGACTGAATCTGCAATAGCCAACCAGCTTGGAGTGAAGAAATCAACAGTGGGAGCAATAATTAGAAAATGGAAGACATACAAGACCACTGATAATCTCCCTCGATCTGGGGCTCCACGCAAAATCCCACCCCGTGGGGTCACAATGATCACAAGAACGGTGAGCAAAAATCCCAGAACCACGCGGGGGGACCTAGTGAATGAACTGCAGAGAGCTGGGACCAATGTAACAAGGCCTACCATAAGTAACACACTACGCCACCATGGACTCAGATCCTGCAGTGCCAGACGTGTCCCACTGCTTAAGCCAGCACATGTCCGGGCTCGTCTGAAGTTTGCTAGAGAGCATTTGGATGATCCAGAGGAGTTTTGGGAGAATGTCCTATGGTCTGATGAAACCAAACTGGAACTGTTTGGTAGAAACAACTTGTCGTGTTTGGAGGAAAAAGAATACCGAGTTGCATCCATCAAACACCATACCTACTGTAAAGCATGGTGGTGGAAACATCATGCTTTGGGGCTGTTTCTCTGCAAAGGGGCCAGGACGACTGATCCGGGTACATGAAAGAATGAATGGGGCCATGTATCGTGAGATTTTGAGTGCAAACCTCCTTCCATCAGCAAGGGCATTGAAGATGAAACGTGGCTGGGTCTTTCAACATGACAATGATCCAAAGCACACCGCCAGGGCAACGAAGGAGTGGCTTCGTAAGAAGCATTTCAAGGTCCTGGAGTGGCCTAGCCAGTCTCCAGATCTCAACCCCATAGAAAACCTTTGGAGGGAGTTGAAAGTCCGTGTTGCCAAGCGAAAAGCCAAAAACATCACTGCTCTAGAGGAGATCTGCATGGAGGAATGGGCCAACATACCAACAACAGTGTGTGGCAACCTTGTGAAGACTTACAGAAAACGTTTGACCTCTGTCATTGCCAACAAAGGATATATTACAAAGTATTGAGATGAAATTTTGTTTCTGACCAAATACTTATTTTCCACCATAATATGCAAATAAAATGTTAAAAAAACAGACAATGTGATTTTCTGGATTTTTTTTTCTCAGTTTGTCTCCCATAGTTGAGGTCTACCTATGATGTAAATTACAGACGCCTCTCATCTTTTTAAGTGGTGGAACTTGCACTATTGCTGACTGACTAAATACTTTTTTGCCCCACTGTATATACACAATACACTCACTATCAGTTCCCCAATAATCAGACTAGTGGAAACAGCTGCGGCTTCCTCCGTTAAACCCTTCACCTCCGTGCCATTTCCATTTTTGTGTTTGTTTTTTGCTCCCTTCCCAGAGCCATACATTTTTTATTTTTCCATCAATATAGCCATGTGAGGGCTTATTTTGAGGGACAAGTTGTACTTTTGAAAAACATCATTGGTTTTACCATATAGTATACTGGAAAATGTGAAAAAAAAATTCAAGTACGGGGAAATTGCAAAAAAAAAAGTGCAATTCAACAATTGTTTTTTTGGGGCTGTTTTTTTTTTTCACCATTTTCACCAAATGCTAAAACTGACCTGGTGATTCTCCAGGTCTTCGGGATCTGGGGCTGGATCAGGGCTTATTTTTTGAGCACCGATACCATTTTTGTGTAGATACGATGTTTTGATCACCCGTTGCAGAGACCAAAAAATGTTATAGACGTTTTGACTTTTTTTTTAATCGTTACACCGTTTATTGATGCGATTAATTCTTTTTATTGATAAATTGGGCAATTCTGAACTCAGCAATACCAGATGTGTATTTTTTTTTGTTATATTTTGAGTGTGGGGGGGTAATTTAAACTTTTATCTATATTTTTTTTTTTTTACTTTACAGTTTCAATAGTCTCCATTGGAGACTAGAAGCTCATCCGATCGCTTGTGCTGCACATAGCTCTGCTCTGTGTACCAGAAATGTTCACTTGCTATGAGTGCCGACCAATGGGCAGCGCTCATAGCTATCTGGCTATTACAACCACAGGGGTCTCCTGCAGACCCTATTTGTCATGCCAAATCCATCGGCGACCAGCGGTCATGTGACAAAGGCGCCAATGGGCGGGATTAGTGACGCACTTCCGGTTCGATCACGTTAAATGCCGCTGTCAGAAATTGGCAGGGGCATTTAACAGGTTAACACCTGTGGGTGGATCGCGATTCCACCTGCGGCTGTTAGGGGCACATGTCAGCTGTTGAAATCAGCTGCCATGTGCCAGAAAAGATGTGGGCTCAGCAACAGAGCCCACATCTGAGAGGAGACCCAACATTCACAATACATGTAAGCCGCATGTCATGAAGGGGTTGTCAGTCAATTGTGTAATTCTCCTGACAATTGGGGGCAGCAGACAGCTGTTCGTGGCAAGAAGGTAATCCTCATTTCCATGGATTTGGTCCATTTTGGCTCGTAATATTTCTGTATCATACAGCATCACGCAGACACTGTAGGCAATATACTGTATACACCAAGTGCGAGGGGTGCTTTGGTTGGCAAGAAGGGACCATTGATGCTTGATCACTCAAGGTTTACACCTGGCACTTCCAAAAATTCCTTCCGATCCGGCTCCAAAAAGATGCCCTTAGGCCAGGTTCACACTGCGTTAGCAGCAGCCCATTCAGCACATACGCTAACGGGCTGCTGTTAACGCTAGCAGTGACGGACCCGGAAACGCTGCAGCCTGCATCTCAGGGTCCGTCACTCAATGACGGCACATCCCTAGCGCACACCCATTGTGTCCGATATTGCAGTCAATGGCGGCCTTAACGGACTATGTTACACCGCGTTTATGCCGTGGTGTAACGTAGTCCGTCTAACGGACTGCCAGGACGCAATGTGAACCCAGCCTTAGGTATACACCAAGTAGCAACGAATGGTATACTCTTACCCCTTTCTGCTATCCTAGGTAAGAGGCCTCATAAGATGTCATAATTTTGAATGCGTCCAACCTCAAAACTTTTACTTTTCACTGGACAGTGGTTCGGAATCCGCCAATCCATTATCTCCATTTGAAATGTTGGGCTTCGCCCCCCCTATCCCCTTTGCATGCCATCTCGGGTATCTACAAATTGTTGAGAGACCCAGATCTGGAAACCTTCCTCCATTTTGCAAAGCTTGGGGTACTGCCTTCCAAAGAACAGTTACAAAGGAGCAGTGAGATTTGGCTATGGCTACTAAATTACAAGAAACAAGCTACAAAATTATTTCAAGGTGGTACTGGGTCCCCTCTGCTTTGCATAAATGGTTCCCAGAGGTACCTAGTCTATTTTGGTGTTGCGGGGATGATGTCACATATATGGTGGTCTGGCCTGGCTTTGGAGGAAAATAAAAATAAAATTGCTACTTTCCTGTGTGAGATTTTAGATGTGTAACAAGATTTGGTTTCTGATTAAAACATTTCCCACATTCTGGGCATGAAAATGGCTTCTCCCCTGTGTGAATTATCTGATGTCTAACAAGACTTGTCTTCACTGGAAAACATTTCCCACATTCTATACATGAATATGGCATTTGCCCTATGTGAATTCTTTGATGCACATTTAAACCTGATTTTCGATTAAAACATTTCCCACATTCGGAGCATGGAAATGGGCTGTTGCCTGTGTGACTTACCTGATGTATAACAAGACTTGATTTATATGTAAAACATTTCCCACATTCTGAACATGAAAATGGCTTCTCCCCTGTGTGAATTCTCTGATGTTTAACAAGACTTGATTTCTCTGTAAAACATTTCCCACATTCTGAGCAACAAAATGGCTTATCCCCTAGGTGAACTTTCTGATGCTTAGCAAGATCAAATTTTGTATACCAGCATTTCCCACACTCTGAACATGAAAAAGGCTTCTCCCCTGTATGCATTCTCTGATGATGAATAACAAGATTTGCTTTCCGGTTAAAACGTTTTCCACATTCTGAACAAGAAAATTGCCTATACCCTGTGTGATCTTTCTGATGTTTAGCCAGATCAGATTTTGTACAATAGCATTCCCCACACTCTGAACATAAAAAGGGCTTCTCTCCTGTGTGAATTCTCTGATGGGTCAGAAGTTTGGATTTCTCACTATAACATTTCCCACATTCTGAACAAGAAAATGGTTTCTCCCCTGTGTGACTTCTCTGATGTGTAACTAAATTTGATTTCTGTGTAAAACATTTCCCGCATTCTGAACAAGAAAATGGCTGGTCTCCTGTGTGACTTCTCTGATGTTTAACAAGTATGGATTTCTCACTATAACATTTTCCACATTCTGAACATGAAAATGGCTTCTCTCCTGTGTGACTTCTCTGATGAGTGACAAGGTATGATTTATGTGTAAAACATTTCCCACATTCTGAACATGAAAATCGCTTCTCCCCTGTGTGATTTTTCAGATGTGCAGCAAGATTTGTTTTCCAGTTACAACATTTCCCACATTCTGGACATGTAAATGGATTCTCACCTGTATGCATTATCTGATGTTTAACAAGACATGATTTGCTTGTAAAACATTTTCCACATTCTGAACATGAAAGTGGCTTGTCCCCTGTGTGATTTTTCAGATGTGCAGCAAGATTTGTTTTCCGATTAAAACTTTTCCCACATTCTGAACATGAAAATGGCTTCTCCCCTGTGTGAATTCTCTGATGTGTTACAAGACATGATTTGTCTTTAAAACATTTCCCACATTCTGAACATGAAAATGGCTTCTCCCCTGTATGAATTCTCAGATGTGTAACAAGATTTCCTTTCCAATTAAAACATTTTCCACATTCTGAACATGAAAATGGATTCTCCCCTATGTCAGCTATTTCATGTTCAGCAGCCCTTCTGTGACTTTTGTTTTGCATATTTGTCTTTGTTGAAGCAGAAACAAAGACCTGTTGAAAAGGATCAGATGACAGATTTTTTCTGATGAGATCTTGAGGTGTATCTGGTATAATGACATGTTCTTCACACTTATCGATTGTGATACTAAGATTATCTGCTGAAAAATCTGAGAATAGCAAACGTCCTTCAGAGCTCCTGGTACAGTCATCTGCCAAGAATAAAAATGATGTCATTTCCCAGTAACACTGCATTGGAATTATATTACTTTTTATATTATTATTATTATTATATACTTTATAGCATTTTCATGCAAACTGTAATACATTTCAATTATTGACAGACTAAGACAATAGACCACAAAGATGGACTGATAGATTATAGTGTTAGGCCACCAGGTAATGTTAAAGATGGACTGATAGATTATAGTGTTAGGCCACCAGGTAATGTCCTTACAAATTTACATATCTCTATTATAGCCATCTTTTCAGTTCATGTTTCACTGTGTCTGTCATTAATCGTTTCCAGTTACGTGTTCAGAGGAAACTCATAAAAGGGATCTGTAATCAGTTTTATTAGGTGATTCCTTCTCATACATTCTCCGACAGGTATAAGCACTAGGGTTGAGCGACTTTTCTTTTTATAGGATTGGGTCGGGTTTCGCGAAACCCGACTTTTTCAAAAGTCGGGTCGAGTGAAATCGACCGATCATATAGAAAAGTCGGGGTCGGCCAATACACGAAACCCAATGCAGTGCATTGGGTTTCTAATGGTTCCCAGGGTCTGAAGGAGAGGAAACTCTCCTTCAGGCCCTGGGATCCATATTTAAGTGTAAAATAAAGAATCAAAATAAAAAATATTGATATACTTACCCTCGGACTTCCTTCCTAAGAATGAGCGCCTGAAGGACCTTCGATGACGTTGCGGCTTGTGATTGGTCGCGCGAGCGGTCACATGGGCGTCACGCGACCAATCACAAGCCGCGATGTCATCGAAGGCCCTTCAGGCGCTCATTCTTAGGAAGGAAGGCTGCCGGTGAGAACCAGGGCGCATCCGAGGGTGAGTATATCAATATTTTTTTTTTTTATTCTTTATTTTACACTTAAATATGAATTCCGATACCGATTCCCGATATCTTAAACATATCGGAACTCGGTATCGGAATTCCGATTCCAGATCAGAAGATTGCCGACCTCATAGCCGTCCCCAAACAGGGGTCGGGTCGGGTTTCATGAAACCCGACTTTGCCAAAAGTCGGCGACTTCTGAATCTGGCCGACCCGTTTCGCTCAACCCTAAAAAGCACTATAGCACAGAGCAAAGCACATTGGAGCAGATTTCTCATGTACACAAGTCATGGTTTTGGAGAAAAAATAAGTTTTTTTTCTATGTAACTACATAGTGGATACAAGAAAGGTGAACAAGTCCTTCATATTCTTATATATGTCATGCATGCCAGTAGAAACATTGGCTGAATATGGGAGCACTGGGGAATCTGAAAAAGTATTTTCAGCAGTGTCCTCTGCAAACATAGTTGTCCCTCCCTGGTTCTTTTGTAGATCACTTATTTACAAATTATTTACATGTACTATTAATATTTATTTACTTATCTATTTACACTATCAGCTCATTATGTTTTTACCCTTCGTTATGGTTGCAAGACTGCATCGTTGCTGTTCAAAACCTTTGCCCAGCAAGCTATGACAGACATGTACTGTGCATGACCGTAGTTACTGCTCTATGGTGCAAAGCACATTCAAGCTTAATACCAAGACGAAGAGTTCTCATGTAACCCTACCCATCTGAGCACAGAGCAGACACTGTAAGAAATAAAGGCATCTTCCAGCAAGGCTGAGATCACACCCCCATTTCTTGAAATTCTATGGGGTTCACCAAGTCGTAATTCAGTGATGGCACCAACAGCAACATGACTGGGCTGGAGCTGAGTTTGGCAGAAGTGAATGACTGGGAGTGTACACTTGGATCATTGTCACACACTCAGGGACGGAGGCCTGACAGTGAAATAGAAATAGAGGAGTAGGAGTATGAAAAGCAGTAGTTGTGGATGATGCAAATGAAAACACCGACCACTTACTACTTGGGGATGCAGCCTGGCTACCAAAAATACACGTGCGAGAACATGTAGGAGGATAGATTGAGCCTTGGCCATATAGCTGGTCAGTGTGCTTTTCCCAAATGAGTAGGTGATGTTGCCTCATGTGCTTATGAGGAGCTGTAGTGTCTAGACTTTTCTTGCTTGTATATCCACTGTTTTTATTCTTCATGCAAAGCCTTCACATTGCATAACAACTGAATACCAGTACAACCATGACCAAAGCTTTCAGGTGCTATTCAATCAACTTCCTCCAGCAACATCAGTTGTGGAAGCACATGTATTTTTTTCTCTTTTACACTACCCTCTTCATTGCAATTGCCACCATTTCTTTTACCATATATTTTAACAACAATATATGCCAAAAGTTCATCTTTTCAACTTAAATTATTCACCCTTCTCAAAAATGATATGAGAAGACATGCTGGGTAAAAAAAAAACTAGCAACTACAAAATCCTGCTGTATTGGTGTTGCATGTGTGAAAATTAACTAGTATACAGGTGAACAAAAACAGTCATGCACAGTGAAATGTTTGGATATTTTCAATCAATTTCCTGTTTTTTTTTTTTAACAAAATTGTCTTCCCTTCTCAGTAGAAAAAGACAAATAATGCTAAGTAGGTACACGTTCAAAAATGCAGCCACTACAAATGTATTGGTGTGATATACATGTATGTGAACATTATCTAGTAAAACGTGTCAATTTAAAAAAAAAATGTATATGACACACACAGCAACACAAACTTTACTGAGGTAGATGGTCTGTAAGATTGCATTTACTTGCGGGTTGGGGAATACTCGCTTGGCAGCGACAAAACACACAGCAATACGTTTTCTCCTCAAAGACTCAACTGGGTTTATTACTCCATAAACTCCAGTGGCAGAAAACACAAAACAACAATCTTCATATCACGGCAAATCAAAGTAACAATGTTCACAGCGTCACTCTGTTCCATCAGGACGGTGACCATACACTCTTGGTCGAGTCCAATATTCCGGCTCGCTCTGGAGCCAAACACACAGTCTGGTATTACCTGCTCGTCAGTGCTGCAGGTTTTCCACTGGCAGTACCACACGGGACCTGTTTCTGGCTCTGCAGATGCCTGTCCTCACCTCGTGCTGTTCAGGGATCCAGTCCTCCTCCCAGGACCTCCCAACACCCAGGTTACTCGGGATCACACAGATGGCCTGTCCGGGTACTATTCATAACATCCATCCCCGGCTGGGACCATCCAATACCCAGGCCAACAGTAGCAAAGTCCCACCACGTGCTCTTCAGGGCTAGCACACCCAACACCGAGGTTTCTCTCAGGACCTTGCAACTGTACCATCCAGGTCTGCACACTCAGACCACACAGGGCCCCTCTGCAGTGTCCAGCCAGGACACATGGAAGTGAGTCCACACTTGCAGACTCCCAAACACTCACTCCCATGTGCTAACACACCTCTTTAGGTAGCCTGTAACCACACCCACAGGTGAGGTAACATCACATGCACTGGTCACATGACCATGACATCACTGCAGGTCCTCAAACTCCTGCAGGGAAAAAGATACAGTGAGCACCCCCACTCAGAGTGAGGTATGTGGGTAGCCAGACCCTCCCATCTCTCACAGCTACCCGCAACCCGGACCCAGGTGCACTAAATGACATCTTCAGTGCTCACGCGCTCTAAAGACAAGATACTCCGGGTTGCATCGCAGGGAGCATCCATCCCTGTGACACATACCTCCCATTAACCACAATGCCAGACACTGTCTCACCATCACATCCATGCACACAATTGCCACGCACTCTTACGGCCTCAATACGCCTCCGTGCGCATACTGGGGAGACCATGCAGCGCCCCCTACCTGTTACAGGGGTCACTGCATCACAGGTCATAAATATGTATTTTGGTCAACTTTGTTTAGTACCATATTTTTTGCACTATAAGATGCACCGGACCATAAGACGCACCTAGGTTTTAGAGGAGGAAATTAAGAAACAAAAATTGAAGCAAAAATGTGGTCAATTCTGTACTTAATATCCCCTATCCTGGTATGTATGGTTCCCTTATCCCCATCCTGATACACATTGCTCCCCTAATCCCTACCCTGGTAGGGTGTGCACAGGTGTCTTTTTATACTGATAACAAGTTTAAACAGGTGCCATTACTACAGGTAATGAGTGGAGGAAAGAGGAGACTCTTAAAGAAGAAGTTACAGGTCTGTGAGAGCCAGAAATCTTGATTGTTTGTTTCTGACCAAATACTTATTTTCCACCATAATATGCAAATAAAATGTTAAAAAAACAGACAATGTGATTCTCTGGATTTTTTTCCCTCAGTTTGTCTCCCATAGTTGAGGTCTACCTATGATGTAAATTACAGACGCCTCTCATCTTTTTAAGTGGTGGAACTTGCACTATTGCTGACTGACTAAATACTTTTTTGCCCCACTGTATGCCTTTTCCCTTCCAGATTGCTGAACATAGTGAACATAGTGTCCTGAATTGATCTTGGCTCTCTGGGGGTTTCTACCCCCATAGTCGCCCTAACAAGTTTGAGCAATTTTCCGATATCTTCGGATTGAAAATAAGGACGGTCATACTCCTCATCTGAGGGGTCCAGGTCTGAGGCATCAGAAGGGGTTAATTCTCCCGCATCTTCTCCTGAATCTACATCAGACCTCTGGACACTTGTTGGGGGAGCGGGAGGAGGAGTTCCCTTTGTTGCATGGTGTTTTAATTGTTCTTTAACAATTCCTCCCGTATGATCGATTTAGTATTCTGCAATTGGGAAGAAGATTCTTCCGCTACTGTTTTATCAATGGAAGGCTGGCCGATTTTCCTGCTGTACAGTCTAGGGAGGGTTTCTTTGCATAGTGCACAAGCCCTATTCTTCTGTTTTGAGGTAGCTTTCTTTCCCTAAAAAACACATGGTGTAAAGGACATCAGATTGTGTGTTTCGCCTTACAAAGGCACTCACCCCTCCAAGCCCCTGGGTACCCCGGTAGCTTGTGCCTCTTCATTCATCTTGGGTACAGGTGCCGCCGGCATGTCAGGATCCTCTGCGGGCTCTACCATGTTTAGAAGGCAGTTGCCGCGTTCACTTTTCCCCTCTTATAAGGTAGGAGCGGTGTGCACGCCTCTGGAGCAACTTCCGCCCGCAAGTGTCCAGCACACCAGCTCCCCCGGCATGTGATGTCACTTCCTGTGCAACCGGAAGTCATCACCTTCACTTCGGCACTAGCGTCAGTGAAGGAAATGCCCCTTTTCCTGGACCAGCCTCCTGAACGGAGCGGACGCCGGGGAGTCCAGTGGGGGATGAGGCGCGGCATGCAGCAGCCCCCTTGGCCTCAGGATTCCCTGACAGCACCGCACGTGATGCCGCAGAGTACGGCTGTCCCCCGCCGCGGACCTCAGCCTCCAGACTGGCGATCATCAGAGGGAGATCCCACTGGAGGTAAGCACTCTGCCACAGGCATCCACCTGCAGGAACAGGAAACCCAACTTAGGAGAGAGGTGCTGCCCCCTTTGTTGTGAATTCTGTTGTCGAACTCCCTCCTGTGGTCGTGAACGGTACTTCGGCGAGTTCTGTCTATGGGCTCCCTCTGGTGGCTATGAGTGAAGCTGCTGCTCCTGAGGTTCCTTACACAGGTGACGTGGTTTATCCTTTGGTTGGCTGCTCTATTTAACTCCCCTCAGATCGTTACTCCATGCCAGCTGTCAATGTTTTTGCATTGGTTCAGTTCGCTCCTGGATCTCTCTGGATCCTTTTCCTGCAGAAGCTAAGTTCCTGATAGTCATTATTTGTTCTCTGTTTTCTTGTCCAGCTGGTTATCATGATTTTGTCTTGCTAGCTGGAAGCTCTGGGATGCAGAGTGGCCCCTCCGCACCGTGAGTCGGTGCGGAGGTCTTTTTTGCACACTCTGCGTGGTCTTTTGTAGGATTTTGTGCTGATCGCAAAGTTACCTTTCCTATCCTCTGTCTATTTAGTAAGTCTGGCCTCCCTTTGCTGAAACCTGTTTCATTTCTGTGTTTGTGACTTTCATCTTTACTCACAGTCAATATATGTGGGGGGCTGCCTTTTCCTTTGGGGAATTTCTCTGAGGCAAGGTAGGCTTTATTTTCTATCTCTAGGGCTAGCTAGTCCTTAGGCTGTGACGAGGCGCCTAGGGAGCGTCAGGCGCGCTCCACGGCTATTTTTAGTGTGTGCGATAGGATTAGGGCTTGCGGTCAGCAGAGCTCCCACATCCCAGAGCTTGTCCTGTATGAGTTTAACTATCAGGTCGGGTGCTCCTAACCACCAGGTCATAACAGTACAGCTGGCCAAAAGTATTAATGCATCTCAATAGAGGGATAAGAGAACTTCTGAGACCATTTTTTTTTCTTTGCACTGTGTTTTGTATTTCTTTTCCCCTAGACCTTTGGGTGGTTCAGGACACAGGTGTAGATATGGACATTCAGGGTCTGTCCTCTTGTGTGGATTATCTCACTGCAAGGGTACAAAACATTCAAGATTTTGTGGTTCAGAATCCTATGTTAGAGCCTAGAATTCCTATTCCTGATTTATTTTCTGGGGATAGATCTAGGTTCTTGAATTTCAAAAATAATTGTAAACTGTTTCTAGCTTTGAAACCCTGCTCCTCTGGTGACCCCGTTCAACAAGTAAAAATCATAATTTCTTTGTTGTGTGGTGACCCTCAAGACTGGGCATTTTCCCTTGCGCCAGGAGATCCTGCATTGCGTGATGTTGATGCGTTTTTTCTGGCGCTTGGATTGCTTTATGATGAACCAAATTCAGTGGATCAGGCAGAGAAAATCTTGCTGGCTTTGTGTCAGGGTCAGGATGAAGCAGAGGTGTACTGTCAGAAGTTTAGAAAGTGGTCTGTGCTTACTCAGTGGAATGAATGTGCCCTGGCGGCAATTTTCAGAAAGGGTCTTTCTGAGGCCCTTAAGGATGTCATGGTGGGATTTCCCACGCCTGCTGGTCTGAATGAGTCTATGTCCTTGGCCATTCAGATCGATCGGCGCATGCGTGAGCGCAAAGCTGTGCACCATCTGGCGGTATTCTCTGAGCATAGGCCTGAGCCTATGCAGTGTGATAGGACTTAGACCAGAGCTGAACGGCAAGAACACAGACGTCGGAATGGACTATGTTTTTACTGTGGTGAATCCACTCATGCTATCTCCGATTGTCCTAAGCGCACTAAGCGGTTCGCTAGGTCTGCCACCATTGGTACGGTACAGTCTAAATTTCTTTTGTCCGTTACTCTGATTTGCTCTCTGTCGTCCTATTCTGTAATGGCATTTGTGCATTCAGGCGCTGCCCTGAATTTGATGGACTTGGAGTTTGCCAGGCGCTGTGGTTTTTTCTTGAAGCCCTTGCAGTATCCTATTCCATTGAGAGGAATTCATGCTACGCCTTTGGCCAAGAATAAGCCTCAGTACTGGACTCAATTGACCATGTGCATGGCTCCTGCACATCAGGAGGATATTCGCTTTTTGGTGTTGCATAATCTGCATGATGTGGTCGTTTTGGTGTTGCCATGGCTACAGGTCCATAATCCAGTGTTGGATTGGAAATCTATGTCTGTGTCCAGCTGGGGTTGTCAGGGGGTACATGGTGATGTTCCATTGCTGTCAATTTCGCCTTCCACTCCTTCTGAAGTCCCTGAGTTTTTATCAGATTACCGGGATGTATTTGAAGAGCCCAAATCTGGTGCCCTACCTCCTCATAGGGATTGCGACTGTGCTATTAATTTGATTCCTGGTAGTAAGTTTCCTAAGGGCCGTCTGTTTAATTTATCTGTGCCAGAGCACGCCGCTATGCGGAGTTATATAAAGGAATCCTTGGAGAAGGGTCATATTCGTCCGTCGTCGTCACCATTGGGAGCAGGGTTCTTTTTTGTGGCCAAGAAGGATGGTTCTTTGAGACCTTGTATTGATTACCGCCTTCTTAATAAGATCACAGTCAAATTTCAGTATCCTTTGCCGCTGCTGTCTGATTTATTTGCTCGGATTAAGGGGGCTAGTTGATTCACCAAGATAGATCTTCGTGGTGCGTATAATCTTGTGCGAATTAAACAGGGTGATGAATGGAAAACGGCATTTAATACGCCCGAGGGCCATTTTGAGTACCTGGTTATGCTATTCGGGCTTTCTAATGCTCCATCTGTGTTTCAGTCCTTTATGCATGACATCTTCCGAGAGTACCTGGATAGATTCATGATTGTATATTTGGATGACATTTTGGTCTTTTCGGATGATTGGGAGTCTCATGTGAAGCAGGTCAGAATGGTGTTCCAGGTCCTTCGTGCGAATTCCTTGTTTGTGAAGGGGTCAAAGTGTCTCTTTGGAGTTCAGAAGGTTTCATTTTTGGGTTTAATTTTTTCCCCTTCTACTATCGAGATGGACCCTGTTAAAGTTCAGGCCATTTACAATTGGACTCAACCGACATCTGTGAAGAGCTTGCAGAAGTTCCTGGGCTTTGCTAATTTTTATCGTCGCTTCATCGCTAATTTTTCCAGTATTGCTAAACCGTTGACTGATTTGACCAAGAAAGGTGCTGATGTGGTCAATTGATCCTCTGCGGCTGTAGAGGCTTTTCAGGAGTTGAAGCGTCATTTTGCTTCTGCCCCTGTGTTGTGCCAGCCAGATGTTTCGCTCCCTTTTCAGGTTGAGGTTGATGCTTCTGAAATTGGAGCAGGGGCTGTTTTGTCGCAAAGAAGTTCTGATGGCTCGGTGATGAAACCCTGTGCCTTCTTTTCTAGAAAATTCTCGCCTGCTGAGCGCAATTATGATGTGGGCAATCGGGAGTTGTTGGTCATGAAGTGGGCATCCGAGGAGTGGCGACATTGGCTTGAAGGAGCTAAACATCGCTTGGTGGTCTTGACGGATCCCAAGAATTTGACTTATCTCGAGTCTGCCAAACGGTTGAATCCTAGACAGGCTCGATGGTCGCTCTTTTTCTCCCGTTTTGATTTTGTGGTTTCATACCTTCCAGGATCTAAGAATGTGAAGGCTGACGCCCTGTCAAGGAGTTTTGTGCCTGACTCTCCGGGTGTTCCGGAGCCGACGGGTATTCTTAAAGAGGGGGTAATTTTGTCTGCCATTTCCCCTGATTTGCGGCGTGTGCTGCAAAAGTTTCAGGCTGATAGACCTGACCGTTGTCCTACGGAGAAACTGTTTGTCCCTGATAGATGGACTAGTAGAGTTATCTCTGAGATTCATTGTTCAGTGTTGGCTGGTCATCCTGGAATCTTTGGTACCAGAGATTTGGTGGCTAGATCCTTTTGGTGGCCTTCTTTGTCACGGGATGTGCGTTCTTTTGTGCAGTCCTGTGGGACTTGTGCTTGGGCTAAGCCCTGCTGTTCTCGTGCCAGTGGGTTGCTTTTGCCCTTGCCGATCCCGAAGAGGCCCTGGACGCATATTTCCATGGATTTTATTTCTGATCTCCCTGTTTCTCAAAAGATGTCGGTCATTTGGGTGGTTTGTGATCGCTTCTCTAAGATGGTCCATTTGGTACCCTTATCTAAATTGCCTTCCTCCTCTGATTTGATGCCATTGTTTTTCCAGCATGTGGTTCGTTTGCATGGCATTCCAGAGAACATCGTCTCGGACAAAGGTTCCCAGTTTGTTTCGAGGTTTTGGCGGTCCTTTTGCGCTAAGATGGGCATTAATTTGTCTTTTTCTTCGGCTTTCCATCCTCAGACTAATGGCCAAACCGAACGAACTAATCAGACTTTGGAGACATATCTGAGATGCTTTGTTTCTGCTGATCAGGATGATTGGGTGTCCTTCTTGCCTTTGGCTGAGTTCGCCCTTAATAATCGGGCCAGCTCGGCTACTTTAGTTTCTCCTTTTTTCTGTAATTCTGGTTTCCATCCTCGTTTCTCTTCAGGGCAGGTTGAGCCTTCGGACTGTCCTGGTGTGGATGCGGTGGTGGACAGGTTGCAGCAGATTTGGACTCATGTGGTGGACAATTTGACATTGTCCCAGGAGAAGGCTCAACGTTTCGCTAACCGCCGGCATTGTGTTGGTCCCCGACTTCGTGTTGGGGATTTGGTTTGGTTGTCATCTCGTCACGTTCCTATGAAGGTTTCCTCTCCTAAGTTTAAGCCTTGTTTCATTGGGCCATATAAGATTTCTGAAGTTCTTAATCCTGTGTCATTTCGTTTGGACCTTCCAGCTTCTTTTGCCATCCATAATGTGTTCCATAGGTCGTTGTTGCGGAGATACGTGGCGCCTATGGTTCCCTCCGTTGATCCTCCTGCCCCGGTGTTGGTTGAGGGGGAGATGGAGTATGTGGTGGAGAAGATTTTGGATTCTCGTGTTTCGAGACGGAAACTCCAGTACCTGGTCAAGTGGAAGGGTTATGGTCAGGAAGATAATTCCTGGGTTTTTGCCTCTGATGTTCATGCTGCCGATCTTGTTCGTGCCTTTCATTTGGCTCATCCTGATCGGCCTGGGGGCTCTGGTGAGGGTTCGGTGACCCCTCCTCAAGGGGGGGGGGGGGGTACTGTTGTGAATTCTGTTGTCGAACTCCCTCCTGTGGTCGTGAACGGTACTTCGGCGAGTTCTGTCTATGGGCTCCCTCTGGTGGCTATGAGTGAAGCTGCTGCTTCTGAGGTTCCTTACACAGGTGACGTGGTTTATCCTTTGGTTGGCTGCTCTATTTAACTCCTCTCAGATCGTTACTCCATGCCAGCTGTCAATGTTTTTGCATTGGTTCAGTTCGCTCCTGGATCTCTCAGGTGACCTGCTTTTTCCTGCAGAAGCTAAGTTCCTGATAGTCATTATTTTTTCTTTGTTTTCTTGTCCAGCTGGTTATCATGATTTTGTCTTGCTAGCTGGAAGCTCTGGGATGCAGAGTGGCCCCTTCGCACCGTGAGTCGGTGCGGAGGTCTTTTTTGCACACTCTGCATGGTCTTTTGTAGGTTTTTGTGCTGATCGCAAAGTTACGTTTCCTATCCTCTGTCTATTTAGTAAGTCTGGCCTCCCTTTGCTGAAACCTGTTTCATTTCTGTGTTTGTGACTCATCTTTACTCACAGTCAATATATGTGGGGGGCTGCCTTTTCCTTTGGGGAATTTCTCTGAGGCAAGGTAGGCTTTATTTTCTATCTCTAGGGCTAGCTAGTCCTTATGCTGTGACGAGGCGCCTAGGGAGCATCAGGAGCGCTCCACGGCTATTTTTAGTGTGTGCGATAGGATTAGGGCTTGCGGTCAGCAGAGCTCCCACATCCCAGAGCTTGTCCTGTATGAGTTTAACTATCAGGTCGGGTGCTCCTAACCACCAGGTCATAACACCCCTTCTTTTATCTCTGCTGCAGGTTTCCTGTTCCTGGGGGCGGATGCCATCACTCACGTACGATGCTGTCATGGTGAAGGGAAAAGATGGCTGCCGTCTCCTGCAAGGTCCATCTCCCGTCCTGGCTTCCCCGATGTTTACTCAACGGGAGCTGCGCTTCACAACTTCACAGAGGCCAAAGAAATCCTCCCGGGTGAGTGCACAGCGGGATGTTAGTCAGGATCATGGGAGCTCCAGCCAGATGCCTCTCTGCTTCACTACGTCGCCACACCCCCCCATTTCACATACATCTAACCACACATTCTAACTTGTCATCTCAGTATACATTTACTGGATCGCATATAACGTTGACCTCGAAACTTGGAGATCGATACCCAATAACTACCGTATATACTCGAGTATAAGCCTAGAATTTCAGCCCATTTTTTTGGCTGAAATTGCCCCTCTCGGCTTATACTCGAGTCATACCCAGGGGTCGGCAGGGGAGGTGGAGCAGCAGCTGTGTAATCATACTCACCTGCTCCTGGCGCAGTCCCTGGTTCCCCGGCATGTTCTTCCTGTAGTGAGCGGTCACATGGTACCGCTCATTACAGTAATGAATATGGACCCCACCCCACTCCCATAGGGGTGGAGCCACATATTCATTACTGTAATAAGCGGTACCATGTGACCGCTCACTACAGGAAGAAGCTGCCGGCGCCGGGGAACCAGGGACAGCACAGGAGCAGGTGAGTATAACGCACTGACACTCAGGTCAGAGGGCACGATGATGAGATTAGTGTGCGTGCCGCCCTCTGCCTGAACAGCCAGTGCAGAGGACGAGGAAGATGCAGCAGCGGCCGGCGGCAGTGGAACGGGGAGCAGGTGAATATAGCAAGTGCTGGAGGCCTGAGGGACGAGAGGAGTATGTGATTTTTTTTTATCACAGCAACAGCATATGGGGCAAATATCTGTATGGAGCATCTTATGGGGCCATTATCAACGTTTGTGCAGCATTATATGGGGCAAATGTCTGTATGGAGCATCTTATGGGGCCAAAATCAACGTTTGTGCAGCACTATATGGGGCAAATGTCTGTATGGAGCATCTTATGGAGCTATAATCAACGTTTGTGCAGCATTATATGGGGCAACTATCTTTATGCAGCATCTTATGGGGCCATTATCAACATTTGTGCAGTATTTTATTGGGCAAATGTCTCTATGGAGCATCTTATGGGGCCATAATCAACATTTGTGCAGCATTATATGGGGCAAATGTGTCTATGAAGCATCTTATGGAGCCATTATTAACCTCTATGCAGGATTATATGGGGCATATTTTAATATGGATCATCTTATGGGGCCCATCATAAACCTTACGGAGCATTATATGGGGCGTATTTTGTATGGAGCATCTTATGGGGCCCATCATGAACTGCATTATATGGGGCTCCTGATTCAATATGAATATTCAAACACACAACCTACTGATGTCTCAATTAATTTTACTTTTATTGATATCTATTTTTACTTTTGACATTTACCAGTAGCTGCTACATTTCACACCCTAGGCTTATGCTCGAGTCATTAAGTTTTCCCATTTTTTGTGGTAAAATTAGGAGTCTCGGCTTATACTCGGGTCGGCTTATACTAGAGTATATACGGTATTTACATAACAATAACTAAAAATTAACATTTCTGCTGTAAAAATCGACGCACCTGTAAATGTGGTTTGGGCACCCCCCACCTCAATATTCTTAGGCACTTGTTAGATAGTGACAGGTGTTGAGTTCCAGAAGTCCCATATTTTATAGAATTTCCCAGTGCACCCTCTATTTTGATATACCGTGTTTTCATATAGAATCACTGAATTGACAGGTTCTACCCACGATCTCTGTGTTGGGTGTAAACTACCCATCAATCTCAGAGCATTTAATTTCCTGGCCAAAAATAGCATCTCTCAGAGAAATATTTTAATATAATGGTCCCAATTATCTTCTTCCACAACCCCAAACAGGCACACAAAGGGATCCAGGGAAATTGATATTGCTATTAGGGATGACAAGAAGGTGGTAACCTTCTGTCAGAATGTATGTATTACTGGACACCTCCACATCATGTGTATGAAGTCAGCCTCCAACTCATGACACCTTGGGCATTAAGAGGTCTGAGAACGACCCATTTTTGCTAATTTAGCTGCTGTAAGATATGCTTGATGGATTATATATAATTGGGTCATTTTGTTGTTAGCCGATGAGGAAATCTTGATTGAGGACTCGAGCATCTCCTCCCAGTCCTCCTACTGAATGTTAGGAATCAAGAGCTGCCATTTTCCCTTAACAACCAAAGGAGTAGAGTCCATGTTTGCTGACAATAGATAGGTGTATAGAGTGGTCCCTGTGATTTAATTATGCCAATCAGCGGAAGAGAAGATATCTCTGTGCCTGTACCTATGTAGGATTGGATCACTGACCTAAGATGTAGGTACCTGAAGAACTGAGCTCTTGGGACTGCATACAGAGTCTGTATCTGTTCAAAAGACATTAGAATATTTTGATTATAAGTCTTTTACTTTCAATACATTTCTGGAGCTCCTGAAAACAGAGGAGGGATGTCCTTGTAGAGAAGGGAAGTATGTTGTGCCAGAGTGGCATTTCTGCCACAACCTCAGTGAAATCAACTACTCTTTTAGCTTGTCTCCAGATTGTGCGGTCAAGCTTAAGGAGAGATAACATCTTAGGAATGTTTGGTTTATCTGTCTCCAGAAATCCCAATAAACAGTTCATCACCACCACTTGTGCCATGATGAGTGCAAATTTGCCTCCAGTATTTGCTGATAACATGCTGCATTCAGCGTTCCTTCAACTTTAACCAAGTTTCCTGTGCCTTTGTAGCTCACACATCCCCAAAACATCACCGATCCACCTTCGTGCTTTACAGTAGGAATGGTGTACCTTTCATCATAGGCTTTGTTGATGTCTCATCAAATGTAATGTTTAGGGTTGTGGGCAAAAAGTAAAATTTTGGTCTCATCACTCCAAATTACCTTGTTCCAGAAGTTTTGAGGCTTGTCTCTCTGATGTTTTGCGTATTGCAGACGAGATACTTTGTCGCATTTACACAGTAATGGCTTTCTTCTGGTGACTCAACCATGTAGCCCATTTTTCTTCAAGTGCCTCCGTATTGTGCATCTTGAAACAGCCCCACCGCTAGTTTTCAGAGAGTCCAGTATTTCAGCTTATGTTATATGTGGGTTTGTATCTTTTTGTATCCCTTTCCTGTTTTTTACAGTTCAACTACCTTTTCCTGTAGATCCACTGACAATTCTTTTGCTTTCCCCATGACTCACAATCCAGAAATGTCAGTGGTTGGATGAAAGATGCAAGAGTCTGTCTGGATCCGGGAAACTCCCTCAGCTTTTATGGACCTTGATGCAGTGACCCATGTTACAGCCAGGGGGCGCTGTATGTGCTCCTCAGGATACGCATGGAGGCGTATCTGTAGTAGTGATAATGAAACAGTGTCCGGCATGATTGTAAATGGCCGGTATGTGTCGCAGAGGAAGTCTGCGCTGTAAGCCTGTAGAATTGTTGTTCTGGGACCTGTAGTCCCACAAGTATTTGTATAGTTGAAAGGGAGGATTGCAGGGTTAGTCAAAGAGCTGGGTGGGACTGGCTAACCACGCACACCTCCCACCTCTGGGGGAGGTTACAGCTACAAAATGTGACCAGGGTTTGGTCACATGGTTCAGAGTGTATGGACAGAACGGTCAGTGTGTTGGAATGTCCTGGAAGCACATGGTGAGAACATGGACTGAAGTCCTTTGTGTTGGACGTGCCTGGGACTGGACTTCCTGAATAGCTCATGGAGAGGCCGTATCTGCAGAGCCTGTGATGGCTACTGTGTTGGGGAAGCTACAGTTCTGTCTGCGGGTCTGGACTATTTGAAGTGCCCTGGTCACAAGGACGGTGATCCCAGTTTGGCAGCTTCCCTGGGAACCAAGACTAACATCCAGTCAAAGGAACACATAAACCACCGACAGTCTGTTCCAATGGCAGATACTTCTCTGCCCATAACCCCCTTTATCTGGAGTTATCAAAGCAAAAGGTGGCTACTTTGAAGAACCTAGAATATAAGACATAATTTCAGTTGTTTCACACTTTTTTGTTAAGTGTATAATTCCATAGTTTTGATGCCTTCAGTGTGAATGTACAATTTTCATAGTCATGAAAATACAGAAAAATCTTTAAATGAGAAGGTGTGTCCAAACTTTTGGTCTGTACTGTATGTGTCTTCACGGTTATTAGCTGCGGTGATGTGAGCTCGGAAGTAGGCTCCAGCATATATAGTGCTGAGAGAGTTGTTTGGCCCACTGCAGTGCCGGGTTTTACGAGCGGTCATAAGAGATGGGTGGGAGTGATCGCTCACATATTCCCGCCCCAGGTATGTGGTTTGGCTAATAAAATGGAGGCCAATTGCCTCATTCAGTGTCTGTGGCTGGAGGTGTGGAGACCTCCATGTGTGTGTTGCTGAAGACGCTGACCTGAGCGGCCGGACCCGCAGTGCTTTATGGACTTTTTGTTTTCAGGTTGTGCCAGAAAAGGCTGTTTATTTGTTTTTCAATCCAGAGCGGTTTATGCAGTTTAATAAACTTGCTTGGACATTCCAGTGATACCGCTTCCTGTGACTGGCCTCAACTGCAGCCGAGTGAGTACAGATCCCTACATATATAGCAGTGAAGCCTGTTGCTGGTAAAGTTTCTGTCTTACATATCAGAGGTCACTGACACCAACATGCTACATCATTTGTTTAGAGACATCCATTGTGCACAGTGACCTGTGATGAACAGGACTGTGAGTAAAGAGTTATCTCCTCTGGAGCAGCGAGAAACATTTGTTCAAAATACGGAAAAAATAAGCGTAAAACACTGAAAAGATGCAAACTTTTTGCTGAAATTTTTGACATCTTCACGCCAGTTTAAGGCAGGTCTGCCAAAGTGGGCAAAGCATGAACAAGGCTTGATGGTGCCCGCCAAATTCAGTGCTAGAGGCATAACTTACACCCTTCAGAAATGTTGTTCCAATCCGTCCTGGACTTGGGTACAATTTCTGGCGAGGCGCACAGAGGCGCGCATAACTGGGAAGCAGTGAGCACATGTGAATCACTTCAGCATTACTTACCCCACCACCTCCCTTCATGAAAGACTAATCTTAAGGTTGTCCAAGACTTTTTATTTTTTACTATGGGCTCAAGACCTAAACAGGCAGATATTTGCTAACAGAGGCAATTACCTGCCTGCTGTACTCGGAGCTGGGTCAAAGTGGTCACCGACCGCTCCTGCCGGTGATTCAGCTGCTCCATGTCAGCGAACAGCTCTTCTACTTCCGCGCTGCTCTGCTGACATGACTTCACATATCATGGTGATTGATAGTTTAATTGTGAGAAGCCAGCTGTCAATCACTGTGAAATCAGCAGCCACGCCCTGTCAACAGAGCAGAGTGGAAGAGAAATCGCTGCTCTGTTGATGTGACATCAGCAAAAGACGCGGAATCATCCGCAAGCAGCAAGTCAGCAGTAGGCACAAAAGGCAGGTAGAAAGTAACTACCTGCGTGATAGTTCTTAGCACATTGTAAAATAATAATAAAAAAAAGAATAGTCCCAGATAACCCCATAATGAATCAGTCTCTACATGCACATCAAAAGGTTCAGGTGAACACACCCGAATTAAACAAACATCTAAAGTTACTCTACAAGTGAGTAACTGATTAGAGCCATTTACTTCTCAACATTTAGTGATTACTCCTCACCTGTGCAGTTATCTGTAGGAATCTCCTCTTCACCCCGCTCATTGCCCCTCACATATGTCTCTGTAGTATTAATATGGGGCAGATCTTTACCCTGAAAGAAATATTGTACAAGTCACTGACAGATGAAGACATTTGAGAAGATCCAGGCAGCATCTAATGTCTATGATCAGCTTTAGCGTGTCTCCTCCAAGTATAAAACATGGACTGAATGGCCACTTTAGTAGAGATATATATATATATCACAGGATGTGCGCAGGATGGGGGACATGTATAAGAGGAAAGAGCCCAAGATGGGGGACATTAGTACATAATCAGGGAGGCGGTGCAACTTGAGCGTCCTTATAGGATTTATAATACTACAAAGGCCCATACATTAAACCAACATTGGGGGAGAGCCCCAGTCCACATCTAGCACCAGGTCCATCATGCTCTAGTTATGCCACTGTTAGCTCTTGAGACATGATATTGGGTGTGCAGAAAAATCTGAATGAATGGGGAAGGTTTACTCTTTAAATAGGCCCCTGGGTGCTTCTAGAGTTTGGTTGTAGATTGAAAGTTGAAGAAAAAGGAAGTGAAAGTGTGAGAAGCAAGAAGAACCCTGACTTGGAGTTTACAAAAATCTAGATCGCCAAACCAGGATAAGGATTGTACAGAGAAAGCGGTCTGCATGGAAAAGGAGTCACGAAACGTGCCATCAGGAAAGATGGAGGGTCCTTCAAAAATTACGGAGTGTAACTGCTAAAAAGCGTATACTGTAATTTATGTGCCCCTGCTGGAAACCAAAAAATGTTATTTCCAAGTCATGTACTCTCTTCTCTACATACACTGTACAAACAAATATACGTGATAGAGCAACACAAAGCAGCAAGTATTTTCTGAGTGTAAAGGGAATGATACATGGTTTTCTAATAATTGCAGCGAAAGGTTGTCCTACAAAGTATTGAGTCAGGAGCCTGATTACAATGCACCTTACAAATTTTAGATTTATAGTTATTAAATACCGTATATACTCGAGTATAAGCCGACCTGAGTATAAGCCGACCCCCCTAATTTTGCCACAAAAAACTGGGAAAACTTATTGACTCGAGTAAAAGCCTAGGGTGGAAAATGCAGCAGCTACCGGTAAATGCCAAAAGTAAAAATAGATACCAATAAAAGTAAAATTAATTGAGACATCAGTAGGTTAAGTGTTTTTGAATATCCATATTGAATCAGGAGCCCCATATAATGCTCCATAAAGTTTGATGGGCCCCATTAGATGCTCCATATTAAAATATGTCCCATATAATTCTGCATAAAGGGTAATAAGGGCCCCATAAGATTCTCCATAGAGAAATTTGTACGGAGCATCTTATGGGGCCATAACACTTGTGCAGCACTATATAGGGCAGTCACTTGCCCCATATAGTGCTGCACAAGTGTTATGGCCCCATACAGATGCTCCGCACAGCTACTTGCCCCATATAATGCTGCACAAGTGTTATGGCCCCATTATAGTGCTCCGTACAGCCACTTGCCCCATATAGTGCTGCACAAGCGTTATGGCCCCATACAGATGGTCCGCACAGCCACTTGCTCCATATAGTGCTGCACAAGTATGGCCCCATAAGATGCTCTGCACAGCTACTTGCCCCATATAATGCTGCACAAGTATGGCCCCATATAATGCTGCACAAGTATGGCCCCATAAGATGCTCTGCACAGCTCGTTGCCCCATATAATGCTGCACAAGTATGGCCCCATAAGATGCTCTGCACAGCAACTTGCCCCTTATAATGCTGCACAACTATGGCCCCATAAGATGCTCTGCACAGCTACTTGCTCCATATAATGCTGCACAAGTATGGCCCCATAAGATGCTCTGCACAGCCACTTGCCCCATATAGTGCTGCACAAGTATGGCCCCATAAGATGCTCTGCACAGCTACTTGCCCCATACCATATAATGCTGCACAAGTATGGCCCCATAAGATGTTCTGCACAGCTACTTGCCCCATATAATGCTGCACAAGTATGGCCCCATAAGATGCTCTGCACAGCCACTTGCCCCATATAATGCTGCACAAGTATGGCCCCATAAGATGCTCTGCACAGCCACTTGCCCCATATGCTGTGGCTACCATAAAAAAAAAAAATCACATACTCACCTGTCTTCGCTCAGGACCCCGGCACTGTCACCTGCTCCTCGTGCGGCTCCGTCTTCGGCACTGACGTTCAGCAGAGGGCGCGCACTAACCACGTCACCGCGCCCTCTCACCTGAGCGTCACTGCTGAAGACAGAGCGACACCCGGACCGAGGAGCAGGTGACTATCGCGCAGCGCTGCGCTCCCCCTGCCCGTATACTTACCTGGTCCTGGCGCTGCGTCCCTGCTTCTTCCCCGGCGCTGCATCTTCTTCCTGTATTGAGCGGGCAGCGTCACCGCTCATATACAGTAATGAATATGCAGCTCCACCTCTATGGGGGGTGGAGCCGCATATTCATTTCTGTAATGATCGGTAACGGTGAGCGCTCAATACAGGAAGAAGATGCAGCGCTGGAAGAAGCAGGGACTGCAGGGACCGCGCCGGAGCAGGTAAGTATAATTACACTGTCCCCGCTCCCCTCACCTGCCGACCCCCGGGTATGACTCGAGTATAAGCCGAGAGGGGGACTTTCAGCCCAAAAAAAATGGGCTGAAAATCTCGGCTTATACTCAAGTATATACGGTAATTAGAAAACCATGTATCATTTCCTTTACCTTTCACAGATACTTGCTAATTACCTTCGGAATATCACATAAAATCCAAATAAAATACATTTAAGTTTATGGGTGTAGAGTGAAAAAATGTGGAAAGGTTCACAAGGTATGAATACTTTTTCCAGGCACTGTAAATTGTAGCATAACAGGGAAGTATAGTGTTAAATCCCAGCTCTACAGGATCTTGATTAGATACACCTGTAGGGTTTTGCCAAGCACCAAGAAGTAGCTTCCTGGAGTGGAAGAGTTGCATGTGCTGTTGGCGAGTGTCCAGCCAAAATGCGACTTGTAGCAGAAAGAGTCTTTCTCTGAATGGAGACTGCGCTAAGCAGTTTGTCAATGAGAGCTGCACCTCGGGATGATGGGGATACCGCAACTGGTGGCATCGAGCTTCTTTTGTGCATGAAGTCTGCTTCAGAAGAAAGGACTGCAATATGTTTTGCAATATGTTTTGCCATGTGCAGAGAACCCCAAGTATCAGTGGTTGATATGGACAATAGCTGTTTTGTGTGACCGAGAAGGGGCTAGCTCAGCTGTGTATAAGTAGCCAAGGTCTGTCCTGTTTAGTTAGTGCCTGGACAAGGTTAGAGATTTAGGTTTATGATTTTGTTGGTTTGGTGCTGTGCAGTCTGTGGATAGAAATAAGTACTGCATGTACTGTATGTCGACCAAAACTGCAAAGCTTGTGTGAACACATAAGGCCTCATGCCTACCACAATGAGTGAATCCCTACAAAAAAATAGATAGACAGATAAAGTAATGGTACAGGTCACTGTCCTTCTACCATAAACAGCTGCCATGAAAGGATAAACTTGATCAGTCACAACACTTAGGTAAATCGTAGTGTCCCAACATCTATCCACAGATATCAGAAGACCCAGAATGTGACACACCTGACCCAAAAGGTCCATGGATTCATCATGCTGCTTGTGTCAAATTCTGACCCTCCCATCAATCAAGATTCATCTGAACAGACAATGATTTCCATTGCCCAATGTTAGGGGTCGAGTTCCTGCCTCTCCACAGGGGGAATCTCGAGCCATCTCCGCTGCGGTCTCCAATTCTTCTCCTGCCGCAGTGGAGCCTGCTCAGCGGAGGCGTCGGTCCCAGTGTCATGCTCAGTCTGACACTGTGCGAAAGGTTACTGCTGTCCTTCAAGCTTCTGCCATTGTAGCCAGTACTGGTCAGCAGCGAGCAGAAATCTTTGGGACTAAGTCCTACTTTTCCCCTTCTGAGCATGCCAAGGGTAAGATCTCTCATTGGAAATCAAGAGTCACATGCTCAGGTACTGCAGCAAATCCTATTGGTCCTCTAGGAAGGTCCTGAAGGTGTTCAATGTCTGTGGCAGCCTCTCATTGGTCCTTCTAGGAAGGTCCTGTACGTGCTGCAGCTATAAGAGGTGCGCATGACCGCACGGCCATGCGCTAGTATTAATTTATGTATGAGCTCAGCGCCATTGTGGTGATGTTTGTATGCAGTCAGGGACCCGGCTGAAATAAGCCCCTAGAATGCTGGCACCTCGAGCGAGGAGTTTCGTGTGTGTGTATTCAGGGACCTGGCTGAAATAAGCCCCTAGAATGCTGGCACCTCCGGCGAGGAGTTTCATGTTTGCATTTGACTGCATGACCACCATCTGCTCTACTAAGTAGCTGTGTGCCTCTGTGAGCCAAACAGGGCACAGCGTTATCTTTGCTAACAGACTCTGAAGTAACAGAGTCTGTTTATACCATTATATTGTACCGCCATATCTAGCTGCAGGTGCTTTCCTGCACGGTGGATCCCGGGTTGCAAACGCACCAACTTCTTCTAATAAATATATATTCAGTGCGTTCCGCCAACCCTAACACCCAGTGACACCAGGTTTGACCTCTTTTTCCTTTCTGTAGGTCGGCAACGACCCTGGAACTGGTCTCCTGCTGCTATCGCCCATCTGTACTAAGAAATGATGGCTGCATTCAGACTCAGTAGTTGAACACTAGCGCAGTATTCAGCTGCAGTGTGTATAACTGCACCACATGTTCTCAGAACTACTGTTCACATTTTCCTTGATACATTTTTCCATCCACGGGATCCAACACCACTGATATTTCTCATTAATGACACCATTCTCAGTATACTATTCACATCATTACATGAGGTTGTCAATTTTTTAAATACTGGTCCTGTCCAATCTAGTAACAATGACAGTGAGCAATCTAAATGATTTTGAACAATCTTCCCATCTGATCACTCTGACTTATGCTGCACTCCACTGTCCTGTGTCTAATAAGTTTTAGATGGGAGTGGGGAAGTGTCTCTAATAAATTGGCCGTTCCATATAGGGGAAAAGTCAGGGAGCTTTATAACTAGGATGTGGATCACATCGAAATGATCAGACTGCCCAGCAGCTCTCCTGATCCAAGCGTGCCAGCTGCATAGAAATATACACTGTCATGCTCGGCTCAAGAGAGCTTTCGGCCAGTCCGAGCATTGCGATGTGATCCACGTACGATTTTTACAGCTCTCGGACTCTTCCCTTACACTGGCGGATAAGACTAGACTGAGCTCAAGACCTTCACAGACTACTACACATCATATTGAAGATTTCATGACACCTTCTTTCCATCTACCTGATGATCCTGACAATCACTGGGATCTTCTTGTTTACAGTTCCGTGGAAGAAGAGGACGGGGACATCTCTCTGGTGTCGTCCTCTTACTGGATAGAACTGGAAGAAACACATACAGGGACTGAATTCATTCTTTACATACTGATAATTATAGGCCGTGTGTATTTAGTCCTGTCTATTACCTGATGATGTGAGGGGCGGGGGAACCTCCATCATGACGTCTTTGTACAGATCTTTGTGTTCTTCTAAATACTCCCACTCCTCCATGGAGAAATAGAAGGTGACATCCTGACACCTTACAGGAACCTGACACATACAATGATACCGTCATCACTCCGATCCCTCCATAGCGTTAATGTATAATGTCCCAGCATTCCCAGCAGTCACCTCTCCAGTCAGCAGCTCAATCATCTTGACGGTGAGTTCTAGGATCTTCTGGTCATTGATGTCCTTATGTATCAGGGGGTGAGGTGGAGTCTCCTTTATTGGACTCAGGGGTCTTCCCCATCCCTCAGACACAGGGTCCTGACAGCGCTCACTAGAGGTCTTCTTCACTACTGTGTAATCCTGGTTATGGAGAGACACATTAATAAATCTCACTACAGACATTTCCAGAGTCCTCACCTCTCCAGTTCTGTCCATCTGTTATTCCCATAGATAAGAATGATGTAATGCGACGTCATCAGAATCTCTCACCTCTCCAGTAAGCCGGAAGAGGATCTCTAGGGTGAGGTGTAATATCCTCTCCGCCATCTTGTCCCTGTCCCTATCCATCCTTGACGGGTCAATCAGGAAAATTCTCTTACATAGCTCTCCACTGAGAGGATCCGATATTGTAGGGACCTGAATGGGAGATGATGATGTAACATCATAAAGATCCCATGTAAGAAATCTCTGGAGCCGTTATCGGTTTCACATGATTACTACATCCAGTCATGGCCCCGTCCTGTCCCCAGTATAACACACAGTCCCATTATAGGCACACACAGAGATTTATCACATAGTATCTCCAATCCAGCACCAAAAGACACAGAACAATTCTAATATTTTTGGTGATTAACTTTATTGATTACTACTTGTTTACTTTGTATTTCTGTGCTGTTGGTTCTTTACCTTTTTAATATTATGTATTTTTAACTTGATATATCTATGTTATTGTGTGCAGGCACTACAGTAGTTGTGCCACCATTTCACCATGCATTTCAATAAAGGTTTTTTTATCTCTATTTCTTGCCTAATGTGGTGTGACCTATATTTGTTTTTTCCTTCATTGGTTCTTGCGTGTTTCCGAATGGTCTTCCATTCCTCCATTGTTGCACATATACATCACAGACACTTGCCTATTAGTGTCTTATGAAGCACCATTAGTGTGGGTATATGTATTGCACATATTCCCTTTGCTTTGTTTTCTATACTCAACTTTCAACCTGATGGATTCATCTGAATTTGATGACAGCTTCTTAGCTTTCTTAACCTTTCCATATCTATCCTCCTCCCGGTAAACCAGAAATTTTAGAGAATTTTTAGCCTCTACCCTAAAAACAGATCTTAACTCTGTGGTGAAGTTAGGAGACTCTTCACAAACTGTTTGCTCAATACAGGAACGGCAAAGTCGCTTATGCCAAGAGCTAGCAAACCCTTCTTTGCAGAGCGCACAATCCCTGTGTTTAGCTTTCGTCATACACTTTCTAGGCTTTTCCTGACATCAAATGACAAGACAGAACCTCCATATTAAAGTGAATTTTCACAAAGATCACTTTGCAAGGGTATCGCATTTAGAGGTGGAATGCTATCACCTAACTGATCCCTTCTGGAGGTCGTGGATTCAACCATTCTGTCAAGATCCACCTAGTTACAGTTGTGGCTCTGCTGGCTGGTTTTACTATTGCTCCTGGTGCCACGCTTCCAACCGATGCGATTGACACTACCACTGCTGTTGTTGTTGCTGCTACATCCTTAAAAAGGTATTCCCGTCTCAAAAATCCCATTTCAATATGTAGTATGTGTAATGCCAATAATATTAGCAAATATGTCCAATTTGAAATAGATCATAATTTTTCAGATTTGCCACATTGCTTACCCCATGAAGTGCAAGGTGGTAACCATGGATACCTAAGCTACTGCAATGCCCTACATGAGGTAAGCGACAGAGAATCTGAAGAATTACACTAGATTTCTAATTGGAGGTAGCTGATAATATTATTAATATTATACCTACTATATATTGGGTTAGGATCTTGGAGATGGGAATACCACTTTAAGCTGGAAGGGCTGCCGAAACAAAAGACCTGCATTTTAAATATGAGACCAGTCGGACATGGCACACCCATCTGCTAATGCCTTTTCCAGCCCAACCTGGAAGTGAAAAACAATGCTGGGTCAAATGTTACCAGAGCACTCATCATAACGGTGTGGCTACTCGTCGATGCATGAACAGACTCGGCACCCCCAGAAGAAAGTGGCACCACTGCTTGTACCCACCGGCCAAGCCCCTATGGACAAACTGTGGCTCTTCCAGGTTTACTGCACTGGCCGCAGAAGTTGACCAAGAATATCGGCCAGGCTTGGGTATACTGAAGACCTACTTTTCTTCTAGGTACCGCAGAGAAATCAATTCGGATGTAGGTTTCCCTGTCAAGGACAGGAAAACAACTGAAGTGTGGGAGAGGTTCCACCCTTTTCATCCAGCAGCTATTCTGTCTTTGAGGAGTAGATCCCTCTCACTCCATGATGCAGTTGTGGGAGATAGAAAAGAACACCTTTATGCTAATATTGTTTCTTTACCAAAAAAATCCCTCTGGCCTTAACCCCTTAGTGACAGAGCCAATTTGGTACTTAATGACCAGGCCAATTTTTGCAATTCTGACCACTGTCACTTTATGAGGTTATAACTCTGGAACACTTCAACGGATCCCGCTGATTCTGAGATTGTTTTTTCATGACATATTGTACTTCATGTTAGTGGTAACATTTCTTTGATACTACTTGCGATTATTTATGAAAAAAACGGAAATATGGCGAAAATTTTTAAAATTTTGCAATTTTCAAACTTTGTATTTTTATGCCCTTAAATCATAGAGATATGTCACAAAATATAGTTAATAAATAACATTTCCCACATGTCTACTTTACATCAGCACAATTTTGGAAACAAAATTTTTTTTTGTTAGGGAGTTATAAGGGTTAAAAGTTGACCAGCAATTTCTCATTTTTACAACACCATTTTTTTTTAGGGACCACATCACATTTGAAGTCATTTTGAGGGGTCTATATGATAGAAAATAATGAAGTGTGACACCATTCTAAAAACTACACCCCTCAAGGTTCTCAAAACCACATTCAAGAAGTTTATTAACCCTTTACGTGCTTCACAGGAACTGAAAAAATGTGGAAGGAAAAAATGAACATTTAACTTTTTTTTGCAAACATCTTAATTCAGAACCATTTTTTTTATTTTCACAAGTGTAAAAACAGAAATGTAACCATAAATTTTGTTATGCAATTTCTCCTGAATACGCCAATACCCCATATGTGGGGGTAAACCACTTTTTGGGCGCACCGCAGAACTTAGAAGTGAAGGCGCGCCGTTTGACTTTTTCAATGCAGAATTGGCTGGAATTGAGATCGGACGCCATGTCGCGTTTGGAGAGCCCCTGATGTGCCTAAACAGTAGAAATCCCCCACAAGTGACCCCATTTTGGAAACTAGACCCCCCATGGAACTTATCTAGATGTGTGGTGAGAACCTTGAATGCCCAAGTGCTTCACAGAAGTTTATAATGCAGAGCCGTGAAAATAAAAAATATTTTTTTTTCCACAAAAAAGATTTTTTAGCCCCCAAGTTTTTATTTTCACAAGGGTAACAAGAGAAATTGGACCCCAAAAGTTGTTGTCCAATTTGTCCTGAGTATGCTGGTACCCAATATGTGGGGGTAAACCACTGTTTGGGCGCACGGCAGAGCTCGGAAGGAAGGAGCGCCGTTTTGGAATGCAGACTTTGATAGAATGGTCTGCGGGTATTATGTTGCGTTTGCAGAGCCCCTGATGTACCTAACCAGTAGAAACCCTCCACAAGTGACCCCATTTTGGAAACTAGACCCCCCAAGGAACTTATCTAGATGTGTGGTGAGAACTTTGAATGCCCAAGTGCTTCACAGAAGTTTAGAATGCAGAGTCGTGAAAATAAAAAAAAAATTTTTTCCACAAAAAAGATATTGTAGCCCCCAAGTTTTTATTTTCACAAGGGTAACAGGAGAAATTGGACTGCAATAGTTGTTGTCCAATTTATCCCGAGTACGCTGATGCACCATATGTGGGGGTAAACCACTGTTTGGGCACACGGCAGAGCTCGGAAGGGAAGGAGCGCCTTTTTGGAATGCAGACTTTGATAGAATGGTCTGTGGGCATTATGTTGCGATTGCAGAGCCCCTGATATACCTAAACTGTAGTAACCCCCCACAAGTGACCCCATTTTGGAAACTAGACCCCCCAAGGAACTTATCTAGATGTGTGGTGAGAACTTTGAATGCCCAAGTGCTTCACAGAAGTTTAGAGTGCAGAGTCGTGAAAATAAAAAATATTTTTTTTTTCACAAAAAAGATATTGTAGCCCCCAAGTTTTTATTTTCACAAGGGTAACAAGAGAAATTGGACCCCAGAAGTTGTTGTCCAATTTATCCCGAGTACGCTGATGCCCCATATGTGGGGGTAACCCACTGTTTGGGCGCACGGCAGAGCTCAGAAGGGAGGGAGCACCATTTGACTTTTTGAGCGCAAAATTGGCTGTCGTGTTTGGAGACCCCCTGATGTACCTAAACAGTGGAAACCCCCCAATTCTAGCTCCAACCCTAACCCCAACACACCCCTAACCCTAATCCCAACCTGATCCATAATCCTAATCACTAACCCTAACCATAATCACAACCCTTACCCCAAAACAACCCTAATGTCAACCCTAACCATAACCCTAATCAAAACCCTAAATCCAACACACCCCTAATCCTAATCTCAACCCTAACCTCAAACCTAACCCTAATCCCAATACACCCCTAATCACAACCCTAACCTTAACCCTAATCCCAAACCTAACCCTAATCCCAAGCGTAACCCTAATGCCAACCCTAACCCTAATACCAACCCTAATCCAAACCCTAATCCCAGCTCTAACCCTAACTTTAGCCCCAACCCTAACCCTAGGGCTACTTTCACACTTGCGTCGTTTGGCATTCCGTCGCAATCCGTCATTTTGGACAAGAAACGGATCCTGCAAATGTGCCCGTAGGATGCGTTTTTTGCCCATAGACTTGTATTGCCAACGGATCGTGACGGATGGCCACACGTCGCGTCCGTCGTGCACTGGATCAGTTGTGTTTTGGCGGAGCGTCGGCACAAAAAAAGTTCAATGAAACGTATTTTTGTACGTCGCATCCGCCATTTCTGACCGCGCATGCGTGGCCGTAACTCCGCCCCCTCCTCCCCAGGACATAGATTGGGCAGCGGATGCGTTGAAAAACTACAGCTGCTGCCCACGTTGTGCACAATTTTCACAACGTGCATCGGTATGTCGGGCCGACGCATTGCGACGGCCCCGTGCCGACGTAAGTGTGAAAGAAGCCTAACCCTAAATTTAGACCCAACCCTAACCCTAAATTTAGCCCCAACCCTAACCCTAAATTTAGCCCCAACCCTAGCCCTACCCCTAACCCTACCCCTAATTTTAGCCCCAACTGCTGTTCTCCTGCCGGCCGGCAGATGGAGACAGATGGCGGGCGCATTGGGCATGCGCCCGCCATTTTCTTCTGCTGGCGGCCAGGAGGAGCAGCAAGAGGATCCAGGGACACAGGTGAGTATTGTAGGGTCCCCAAATCCCCCTATTTCTCTGTCCTCTGATGTGCGATCACATCAGAGGACAGAGAATTACACTTTACTTTTTTTTTTTTTTTTTTTTGCGGTCGCCGGTAAACAGTTAATTACCGGCGATCGCAAAACAGGGGTCGGTAAAACCGACCCTGATCATGCTCTTTGGGGTCTCGGCTACCCCCAGCAGCCGAGACCCCAAAGATTCTCCCGGTGCCAGCCGGCGGGCGCACTGCGCATGCGCCCGCCATTTTGAAGATGGCGGCGCCCACCGGGAGACACGAGGAGCATCGGGGGAGCTAGGTGAGTATTGGGGGGCCACCTGGGACCCCTTTTCTCTGTCCTCCGATGTGCGATCACATCGGAGGACAGAGAAATTAAAAAGAGATCGCGTTTTTTTTTTTTTCTTTGCGATCGCCGGTAAACGGTTAATTACCGGCGATCGCAAATGCGGGGTGGGTTAAAAAACCCCCGAATCATGTTCTCTGGGGTCTCGGCTACCCCCGGCAGCCGAGACCCCGGAGAAAATCGGCCTCTGGGGGGCGCTATTTACTTTTTCCGTTTTAATTAACGGCGCTGTGGTTTAAGTACCCTTAGCGGCCGCCGTTAAAAGGCGTATCGGCGGTCGCTAAGGGGTTAATGGACAGAGAGTCCCACTGTTCCTCCCCGGACTGAGTCCTGTCCCCTCTATCACAAAGTCCCTGCTCCTCCATTAGGCTCTCAGCCGCCCCAGAAGAGGCACACCTCTAAATTGCGCCAATTCTGGCACTTAGCCTAGCTCTTCCCACTTGCCCTGTAGCGGTGGCAAGTGGGGTGATAGTGGGGGGCTGATGTCACCTTTGTATTGTCAAGTGACATCAAGCCCCAAGGTTAGTAATGGAGAGGCATCAATAAGATGCCCCAGTCTTTACCCCATAGCCCCATTGTATGACAACTGACACCCAGAAAAAAGTCCTTGAATTGAAAGAATGACACAGACTCCTTTAATAATCTTAATTAAACCATACTTACGATCTCGCCCATTCCCCCCGATGCCCTTGTCATCTGCAAAAGAGTTAAAAAAAACAAACAACATTCCTCACCTTTCCGCAGAGATGCTGCTAATCCATTTTTCCCACGACTGGTCTATCTCTGCTACATCTAGATGGCAGGCTGCATTGTTGCATGATACGACCATACAGCCTGCCATCCAGCAGACTCTAAGCAACGTTTGCCCAGTGTTTCTCTGGAAACTCCTATTACCTATCTGATGGCACCATGACTTTTCTTCAGCAGGGATAGGAAAGCTGGTCAGAGTTTATGTGAAGCTGGGTGAAGCCAAATACAGGGCAATTATAGAGGAAAAAAGTGACCGGCTGCAAAAGACTTGAGACTGGGGTGTAGGTTCACCTTCTAGCAGCAGAAGGACTCTAAAGATACTGCCAGAACTACAATGGAATGTTTCAGATCAAAACATACTCATGTGTGTGAATGGTCCCGAAACAGCCCAGACCTAAATCCCACTGAGAATCTTTGGCAAACCACTTGAAAATTGCTGTTCGCAGAAGTCTCCATGCAATCTCGCTGAGCTAGAGCAAGTGTGCAAAAAGGAATGGGCAAAAATTTCAGACTTGATATGTGCAAAACTGGAAGAGACAGACCCCAAAAGACTTGCAGCAGTGATTGCAGCGAAAGGTGGTCCTACAAAGTATGGACCCGGTGGCCTGAATGCAAATTCACGTGACCATTTTCAGATTTATATATTTAAAATAATTTGAAAACCATGTATCATTTACTCTACCCTTCACAAATAGTTGATACTTAATGTTGGTATATCACATAAAATCTATTTAAATTTGGGTGTAACATGAAAAAATGTGGAAAAGTTCACAGGATATGAATTCTTTTTTCAGAGTAATATTATATGTTGTATCAATCAGTAACACTCAGTTTATTTTCAGAACATGGACTGCAATCTTCCTTGTCTATAAGTTGTATCTTGATGTGTCTTTTGATAGTGTGCATATCAAATGACTGACCGTCACTTCCAAACAGAAAGACAAATGTGAACAGGAGCAAGCTAAGAGAGCCACTCTTTATGTAACTAACAAAGTTGCACTCTGAAACGCAAAAGTATGTAAACATTGAATATATGAAATTGGAATTGCATTATTGGTATAGAAAACAAGTTAAAATATTAAGGTAATAAGCGCATAAGTTGGCCAATTCATGTGAGCCAATAACAAGGTGCACACCTTCGTTGGGTCTCAACATGATGGGACCAAGTTCTATTTAAAACCGCCATAAGCTAATGTGTGCTCAGTCATATTTCTGATATTCATACATGTCTTCTGACTGAGCACTCCACCAATCAGCCTTTGGTGGTTTTAAATAGAACTTGGTCTTACTTGTCCATATAATTGTAGCGTGGAAGAGGCATCATGTTAGGTCAGGGACCCAACAAAGGGGGATACGCCTTGTCGTTGGCCTCACATGAATTGGCCAATTTATGCACCAAGTACCTTCATTCTCTAACTTGTTTTCTATAGCAGTAATTCAATTCCAATTTCATTTTTTCAATGTTTACTTACTACAGCGTTTCAGAGTTCAGCTTTAGTATGTTTCTGATAGTATGCACTGATGAAGGGAAACATCTACAGAAGAACACACACCCTCAGGAATGTGTTTCACTGGTGTCGTAGAAAGACACTTCGGCCCATACAACTCTTACACTGGAAGTAATACATGACAACATAACACGAGTCGTGCAGACAATGACCCATCCGTTTTTTCTACCACAGATTAAATATCTGCCATGAAGGGATGAACTTGATTAGTCACAATACGTAGAGAGGCCCTAGTGTCAAAACATCCATCTACAGGTATCAGAGGATCCAGAATGTGCCAAATAAATATCCTTCACACCAATACTCTACCTCCACCTGTCTGAACTGTGGACCCCTGAAAGAAAAGGTCTAATCATGCTGCTTTTGCCAAATTCTGACCCTCAATTCATATATCAAGTTTCATCTGAACAGAAAATGATTTCCATTGCTCAGTGATATCATTTTCGCTCTCTTTTTCCTGTCTGTAGGACGGCAATGACCATGGAACTGGTCACTGCTGCTATCGCCCATCTGTAGTAAGGAATGATGGCTGCATTCAAACACATTAGTTGAACACTATTGCAGTATTCAGCTGCAATGTGTATAAAGGCACCACATGTTCTCAGAACTATTGTTCACATTTTCATTGATATTGGGATCCAATATCATTCGATATTTCTCATTGATGACACCATTCTCAATATACTATTCACCATTTCATGAGGTTGGCAATTCTTACATACTGGTCCTGTCTAAGCTAGGACCAATGACTGTGGACAGTGTTCAAAGTAATTTAGATTGCTCAATCTTCCTATACAGATGTCTGATCACTCAGATTTATGCTGCACTCCACAGTCATGTGTCTAATATGAGTTAAAGGGGAGTGTGAAAGTGTCTCTAATAAATTTCTCAATTCGATATAAAGGAAAAGAGTCAGAGAGCTTTATGACTCGGATGGGGATCACATCGCAGTGTTTAGACTGGCCGGCGGATCTCCTGACCCGAGCGCAACAGTTGCATAAAAATGTATACTCATGCTCATGTGTGGAGAGTCACCAGGCAGTCCAAGGATTGCGATGTGATCCTCGTCCAAGTATCCTGCTGTCTGTCTTTTCCCTCATACTGGTGGATAAAAGTAGACTGAACACAAGACCTTCACAGCCGTCTACACATCATAGGGGAGATCTCATGACACCTTCTCTCCATCTACCTGATGATCCCGAGGAACAGTGTGATGTTCTTCTTTATGGTCCAATAAAAGAAGAGGATGGGGATATCTCTCTGGTGTTGTCCTCTCATTGGATATAACTGGAAGAAACACATACAGGGACTGAATTCAATCTTTACATACAGATAATTATAGGCCGCGTGTGTTTAGTCCTGTCTATTACCTGGTGATGTGAGGGGCTGGGGATCCTCCATCATGACGTCCTTGTACAGATCTTTGTGTCCTTCTAAATACTCCCACTCATCCATGGAGAAATAGACGGTGACATCCTGACACCTTATAGGAACCTGACACATACAATGATACCGTCATCCCCCGATCCCTCCATAGCGTTACTGTATAATGTCCCAGCATTCCCAGCAGTGTCACCTCTCCAGTCAGCAGCTCAATCATCTTGTAGGTGAGTTCTAGGATCTTCTGGTCATTGATGTCCTCATGTATCAGGGGGTGAGGTGGAGGCCCCATGATTGGGCTCAGGGGTCTTCCCCATCCCTCAGACACAGGGTCCTGACAGCGCTCACTAGAGGTCTTCTTCACTACTGTGTAATCCTGGTTATGGAGAGACACATTAATAAACCTCACTACAGACATTTCCAGAGTCCTCACCTCTCCAGTTCTGTCCATCTGTTAAGCTATGTGCACATGTTGCAGATTTCTGTGTGGATTTTTCCGTTCAGTTCTTAAAAAATCCGCAGGTAAAATGCACTGCGGATTTACCACAGATTTTCAGCGTTTTTTGTGCGGATTTCACTTGCGTTTTACCACCTGCGGATTTCTATAAAGGGACAGGTGTAAAATGCTGCGTAATCCGCACAAAGAATTGACATGCTGTAGAAAATACAACGCAGCGTTTCAGCGCGGTATTTTCCGCAGCATGTGCACTGCAGATTTTGTTTTCCATAGGTTTACATGGTACTGTCAACCAAATAGAAAACTGCTGCGAATCTGCAGCATCAAATCCACTGTGAATCCGCAGCCAAATCCGCAACGCGTGCACATACCCTTATTCCCATAGGTAAGAATGACATAATGTGACGTCATCAGAATCTCTCACCTCTCCAGTAAGCCGGAAGAGGATTTCTAGGGTGAGGTGTAATATCCTCTCCGCCATCTTGTCCCTGTCCCTATCCATCCTTGTAGGGTCACTCAGGAGAATTCTCTTATCTGGAAGATCTCGACTGAGAGGATCCGATATTGTAGGGACCTGAATGGGGAGAAGATGACGATGTAACATCATAAAGATCCCATGTAAGAAATCTCCAGAGCTGTTACCGGCGTCACATGATCACTACATCCAGTCATGGCCCCGTCCTGCCCCTGGTATAACACATAATCCGTTTATAGGCACATACAGAAATTTATCACAGAATATCTCCAATCCAAACCCCAAAACACAAAACAAATCTAAAAGAAAAATCTAAATTATCTGAATCTTTATTAAATATTTCTTAAAAACAAGACAAAGTTATAAAGTGAATGGAACATCCATAGAGATCAGGACATCAGCAACAGATAATGATAATCCCAGTAAATTTGATTGTACCAGAAAGGCACTGCATAAATCGAGAAAACTGAAAAAGGTGATATACTGTATGTCAGGGAAGAAATACGGTAATTCTAACAATTACTAAAAGAAAAAAAAAACTTTGTTAAATTCATAAAAACAACGAGTATGGATGTCTCAGTAACACAAACAAAAAATAAAATTGGTGGATGAAGGGGGAGGGGGCATGACTGGAAGCAAGAAGAGTTTGACATGCAGAAGAGACCTCTGAACCAAACAACATAAATCTTTCTAATCTAGCCGGTTTACCCTACAATCCACAGCCAAAACATCTCACCTCACTCTGCTGCAACGGGAGAAACCGTTTGAACTCACTATTGTGGCTGCACTGGTGCCATCAACTGAGGCCTACTTGTAGGCCCGAAGCCAAAGTCTATCCAGAGAGCAAGTCGCCTCTCACTGACCTGGAAGTAGCCTGCAGCCCTCATAGACGAGACTGGAGCTTTTGTGAGGTAGGAGGCTAATTGACACCCTTCCTGGGTGAGTCCCCACATGCTGAAGGGTTAGGACCCAGTATGCATATGGTAATACCCCCCACCCTAATTATCTGAAGCCACAACCAAGAGCTTCCCTCTGCCTAATGAGCATTCATACAGCAAAAAAGGCAGACATTTTTACCTGTTCAGGTCTCAGAAATAATGCAGCAAACCCATGTAGTAAAGATGGCGGCAGTACAGAAGCAAAATACCGTATTTTTCAGACTATAAGACGCACTTTTCCCTAAAAAAAATTGTGAGGAAAATGGGGGGGTGCGTCTTATAGTGCAAACGCAGGCTTACAGGTTGGTTGCGGCAGTGGTGTGGTGTCAGCAGAGGTACGGCGATGCTGAGGCGTGGTGGGCGGTACGGCGTGCACCTGAGCAGGGTCCCTTCCTTAGGTGAGGTGACGCCGCGGCCCGGTGTCCATGTGTCATCACCGCACCTCTGCCGCCGCCACACCACTGCCGCAACCCCCCATGGACACCAGGCCGCGGCATCGCCCACCTTAGCAGGAAGGGACCCTGCTAAGGTGCAGTCCCCACAGCCCACACCGAACATCAGCACCGCCAACACCAGACAGGACTAATCCTGAGGAAGGGAAAAGGGACCATGCCTCCTGTGACCCTGCTGTACCAACGCCAGCCCTCAGGTAAGATACCTTAAATTCGGACAATGAGACGGACCACAATCTTAGAAAAATCTTTTTTTCTGCTATTTTCACCCCAAATTTTGGGGTGCATCTTATGGTCCGGTATGTCTTATAGTCCGAAAAATATGATACTGATGAGACAACCACCACTCACAACCTACCATCTTCCCTCTTTTTTTCTTTTTGTAATTCTACTGTTTGTCTATCGCTTCTCGTTTTCTTTCTTCTTCTCCTGAACTTACATATAGGTTGCTGTTAGATCACCGACTATGACAATGTGTTGAGGGAATTAGTATTCTGCCTTCAAAATACTTTCTACAGAGGGTACGGTAAGGATTCAGACCTCTTTAAATTTTACACTCTTAGTTTCATTGCAGCCATTTTGTAAATTCAAAAAAGTTCATTTTTTTCTCATTAATATACACTCTGCACCAGATCTTGACTGAAAAACCCAGAAATGTAGAAATTTTTGCAAATTTATTAAAAAAGAAAAACTGAAATATCACATGGTCATAAGTATTCAGACCCTTTGCTCAGTATTGAGTAGAAGCAACCTTTTGAGCTAGTACATCCATGAGTCTTCTTGGGAATGATTCAAGATAAAGGTATGACCACCGATCCAAAACATGTGAAACAAGCAGGGTGGGACCAATAGTTAAAATTTAACTTTTAATAATTATTATTTAAAAATGGTGTTGAAAAACACCTAACAAATGATAATTTGCTTACACTAATTCACACTCACTACATGCTAACAAAACTAAACGAATTAACCTACGGTTAGATATTATTCCAGGAGTTACTAAAAAGACCTATATACTAACACAACTAGGTCGATTAATCCGCAATCAATATAATTCAAAAAGTACCAAGAGTAAAAATTATTAGTAAAGCACATGTTCCCAATGATACTTATGCATAGAGACCGACTCTTGGAAAAATCATAAATGAATGATCAAAGCAGAAACATTTACTGCTCATACATGACCGATCATTTGAGGATCAGAAGTAACACACTATGATCAAAATTAGCAAAATGAACGATCTCACCTCGTATTCCTTTGTTCATCCGGTGAAAAAATAGGGACCTTTGTACTTGGTGTCATATATTATGGGGGAGGCACCTCTTATTCATCCGTACATTGCCCCAAGACGAATCACCAGCCAGGACCCATACCATCACCCCAAAGCCCACGATTGCTCAGTTTGGCTGGACGGCCAGGTCTAGGAAGACTTCTGGTGGTCTCAAACCTCTTCCATTTAAGGATTATGGAGGCCACTGTACTCTTAGGAACCTTGAGTACTGCAGAAATTCTTTTGTATCTTGGCCAGATCTGCGCCTTGCCACAATTCTGTCTCTGAGCTCCTTGGCCAGTTCCTTTGACCTCATGATTCTCATTTGGTCTGACATGCACTGTGAGCTGTGAGTTCTTATATAGACAGGTGTGTGCCTTTCCAAATCAAGTCCTATCAGTTTAATTAAACACAGCTGGACTCCAATGAATAAGTAGAACCATCTCAAGGAGGATCACAAGGAAATGGACAGCATGTGACTTAAATATGAGTATCTGAGCAAAGGGTCTGAATACTTATGACCATGTGATATTTTTTTTTCTTTTTTAGCAAATTGGCAAAAATGTAAGAAGATCACCTCTTAGCCTTCGTTTTTCCAAACTAAATAGCCCCAAGTGTAATAACCTATCTTGGTATTGCAGACCCCCCAGTCCTCTAATAACCTTGGTCGGTCTTCTCTGCACCCGCTCTAGTTCAGCTATGTCTTTCTTATACACCGGAGACCAGAACTGTGCACAGTATTCTAAGTGTGGTCGCACTAGTGACTTGTATAGAGGTAAAATTATGTTCTCCTCATGAGCATCTATGCCTCTTTTAATGCATCCCATTATTTTATTTGCCTTTGTAGCAGCTGCCTGACACTGGCCACTGAATATGAGTTTGTCATCCACCCATACTCCCAGGTCTTTTTCAGTGAGTTTTGCCCAGTGTTTTACAATCAAGCACATCATTATACATCTTATTTCTTCTGCCCAAATGCATGACCTTAAATTTATCCCAATTAAAGCTCATTTGCAATTTATCAGCCCAAGCTTCTAGTTTGCATAAATCCTCCTGTAATATAAAATTGTCCTCCTCTGTATTGATTACCCTGCATAGTGTCATCTGCAAATATAGAAATTCTACTCTGAATGCCCCCTACAAGGTCATTAATAAATATGTTAAAAAGAAGAGGGCCCAATACTGACCCCTGTGGTACCCCACTGCTAACTGTGACCCAGTCCGAGTGTGCCCCATTAATAACCACCCTTTGTTTCCTATCCCTGAGCCAGCTCTTAACCCACTTACACATATTTTCCCCTATCCCCATTATTCTCATTTTATGTATCAACCTTTTGTGTGGCACTGTATCAAAAGCTTTTGAAAGGTCCATATACGCTACGTCCACTGGATTCCCTTGGTCCTGTCCGGAACTTCCTCATAGAAATTGATCAGATTAGTCTGACAGGAACAGTCCCTAGTAAACCCATGCTGATACTGGGTCATGAGGTTATTCCTCTTCAGATACTGCAGCATAGCATAACTTAGAATACCCTCCAGGATTTTACCCACAGTAGAGTTTAAAGGGAACCTGCTGTCACCCCCCCCTCAAGGTGTTTGTAACTAAAAGAGCCACCTTGTGCAGCAGTAATGCTGCATTCTGACAAGGTGGCTCTTTTAGTTCGGGTCCCTGCTGCAATAATCGATTTTGAAATTTGTTCCTCATACCGTGAAATTGTCCCGGGGGCAGGTCTTTCCCCCCCGAATCTGGACGCCTCACAACCGTCAATCATGGCCTCTGCGCGCCGGGCGCCGCTTACTTTTCCTTCAGTAGCGTCCCAAGCGCCTGCACTGTTGTTTTTTTTTTCAGGCATGCGCAGTTGCGTTGCCCTTTGAACTTACAGCGCAGACGCAGGGGACACTACTGAAGGAAGAGTAAGCAGCGCCCGGCGCACAGAGGCCATGATTGACGGTTGTGAGGCGTCTAGTTTCGGGGGAAAGACCTGGCCCCAGGACAATTTCACAGTATGATGAACAAATTTCAAAAGCGATTATTGCAGCAGTGCCAGGGACCCGAACTAAAAGAGCCACCTTACAATTATTATTATTACAATCATACAATTATTAGGTTCTGTAGAAGGACGTAGATCTGGGGATTTATTATGATGGAATATAGGCTGAACTGGATGGACAAATGTCTTTTTTCGGCCTTACTAACTATGTTACTATGTTACCTTGTCAGAATGCAGCATTACTGCTGCACAAGGTGGCTCTTTTAGTTACAAACGCCTGGGGGGGTGACAGGTTCCCTTAAAGCTTACTGGCCTATAATTACCGAGTTCAGTTTTTGTCCCCTTTTTGAATATTGGCACCACATTTGCTATACGCCAGTCCTGTGGTACAAACCCTGTCATTATGGTCTATCAATGACTGTACTTAATTCCTGCAGTACTCGGGGGTGTATCCCATCCGGGCCCGGAGATTTGTCAATTTTAGTGATTTTTAGACGCCGCCGTACTTCCTGCTAGGTTAAGCACGTGACATTTAATGGGGAATTTTTTTTTTTTATCACTGATCATATTGTCTGCCATGGGATTTTCTTGTGTAAATACTGTTGAAAAAAAGTCATTTAGCATATTGTCTTTTTCCTCATCCACCATTTCACCCAGACTATTTTTAAGGGACCAACACTATCATTTTTTAGTTTCTTACTATTCACGTAGTTAAAGAATATTTTGGGATTATTTTTACTCTCTCTGACAAGGAGTGTCTCTGTCTCAATTTTTGCTGCCTTGATTTGCTTTTTACAGAATTTATTTAATTTTCTGTATTTATTTAATGCCTCATCACTACCTACTTCCTTTAATTCTCTAAATGCTTTCTTTTTGTCACTTATTGCACCCCTTACAGCTCTATTTAGCCAAATTGGTTTCCTCCTATTTCTAGTATGTTTATTCCCATACGGTATATACTGTGCACAGGTCCTATCCAGGATGCTAATAAACGTCTCCCATTTTCTTTGTGTATTTTTGTGTCTCAGGATATCGTCCCAGTTAATTGCACCAAGATCCTCTCTCATCCGTTGGAAATTTGCCCTCCTGAAGTTTAGTGTCCTTGTAACCCCTCTACTAGAAATCTTATTAAAGGATCATGAAAACTTATTATTTTGTGATCGCTATTTCCCAAGTGACCCCCAACCCTTATATTTGCTATGCGGTCTGGCCTGTTGGTTAATATTAGGTCTAGCAGTGCCCCCCTTCTTGTTGGGTCCTGAACCAGTTGTGAAAGGTAATTGTCTCTCATAGTTGTCAAAAACCGATTACCTTTGGTGGAACTGCAGGTTTCTGTTCCCCAATCTATTTCAGGGTAGTTGAAGTCCCCCATAATAATGACTTCTCCTTGAGTTGCAGATTCATCTATTTGCTTTACGAGGATATTCTCTATTGCTTCCATTATCTTTGGGGACTTATAACAAACCCCTATCAGTAATTTATTATTTTTTCCCCATCCCCTTATCTCCACCCACAGGGACTTGACATTTTCATTAGATTCACCTATATTATGACAGATGATGGGTTTTAAGGATGATTTTACATATAGACACACACCTCCCCCTCGCTTATCTGTACGGTCACTTCTGAACAGACTATAGCCCTGCAAGTTAACAGCCCAGTCATGACTCTCCTCCAGCTATGTCTCAGATATCCCCACCATGTCATAATTATGTTCCAACAAAATTCTAATTTCTTAAATTATTAACTGTTCTAACCCCACCCCCATGCCACCTCCAATTTCTTTATTTGTACCCAGGTCACTATCTGCACTATCTTGCTCTCCTATAAAATGAATACCCTCCCCCCTAATCCCTAGTTTAAAGGGACACTGTCACCTGAATTTGGAGGGAACAATCTTCAGCCATGGAGGCGGGGTTTTAGAGTTTTTGATTCACCCTTTCCTTACCCGCTGGCTGCAATATTGGATTGAAGTTCATTCTCTGTCCTCCGTAGTACACGCCTGCGCAAGGCAAGATTGCCTTGTGCAGGCATGTACTATGGAGGACAGAGAATGAACTTCAATCCAATATTGCAGCCAGCATGCAGCCAGCGGGTAAGGAAAGGGTGAATCAAAACCCCCAAAACCCCGCCTCCATGGCTGAAGATTGTTCCCTCCAAATTCAGGTGACAGTGTCCCTTTAAACACTCCTCCAACCTTCTAGCCATTTTCTCCCCCAGCACAGCTGCACCTTCCCCATCGAGGTGCAGCCCGTCCCTAGCATAGAACCTGCAGCCGACTGAGAAGTCGGCCCAGTTCTGCAGGAACCCAAACCGCTCCTTCCTACACCAATTGCTGAACTACTTTTTTATCTCCCTAATTTCCCTTTGTCTCTCTGGCGTGGCACGTGGTAAAGGCAGTATTTCACAGAATACCATGTTGGAGGTCCTTGCTTTCAGCTTGCAGCCTAATACCCTGAAATCATCTTTAAGGACCTTCCACCTACTTCTAACTTTGTCATTTGTGCCAATGTGCAACATGACTGCTGGGTCCTCACAAGCCCCTCCCAGTAATCTGTCAACCTGATCAGCGATGTGTCGGACTCGAGCGCCAGGTAGGCAGCACAAAGTTCGACAATCCCTGTCTTTGTGACAGACTACCAGCACCTGTCTGGCCTGCACTGCTCTCCTATTTCCCCACTTACTGGAGCAGTCACTCCTCCGGCTTTCAGAGGACATGCCTTGCTGCAGCAGTACTACCCCTGTACTGGCACCCCCCTCATCTGCCAACTTAGCAAACTTATTGGGGTGAGCCAGATCAGAACTAGCCTCCCTGGCACTCTCCCCTCTACCCAACCTTCTGTCACCCAGCTAGCTGCCTCACTTTCCTGCAGCTCCATACTACCATCCTCCCCCACATCTATGCCAGTGAGCTGCTGCTCAGTGAGAAAAAAAACTATTTTCCATATTGTCAATGGATCTGTGTTGCCAGCTGCATATTTAGATCCAGAACCTGGGCTTCCAAATGCACAATGTGCTCACATCTCGCACAGCAGTATGCACCCTAGACCAGCTGATCAAGGATTGCATACATGTGGCAAGATGTGCACTGGATGACATTAACAATAGTGGAGCACATTTCCTAATGGGGATTGCACCAGACAGAAAAGTTAAAGGGAACCTGTCACCCCGTTTTTTCAAGAAGAGCTAAAAATAGCGTTAAATAGGGGCAGAGCTGGGCTTTACATTAGTGTATTTTGGAGCCTTTATTCCCCACCTATGCTGCCGAAATACCTTTGTAAAGTCACCGTTTTGGGCTGTCACTCACGCTGGTTAGGTCATATGGGCGTGGTGACAGCGCTGTTTCTCCCCCAGATCTCCGTTGGTGGCGTAGTGGTGTGCGCATGTCTAAGTGGTGAATCCACTGCGCAGCTTCAAGGAAAATAGCGCGATCTGCGCTATTCAGCCGTTTATCGGTGGGCGCAGCCATCTTTGTGAGGCCGCGCGTGCGCAGATGGTTCTTCTCGGCTTCCCGGGGCTTCAGGAAAATGGCCGCGGGATGCCGCACGTGCGCAGATGGAGATCGCGGCGGCCATTTTCCTGCAGCCGAGATGCGAACTCGGCTTCAGGAAAATGGCCGTCGAGATCGCCATCTGCGCACGCGCGGCATCCCACGACCATTTTCCTGAAGCCCCGAGAAGCCGAGAAGAACCATCTGCGCATGCGCGGCCTCACAAAGATGGCCGCGCCCACCGATAAACGGCTGAATAGCGCAGATCGCGCTATTTTCCTTGAAGCTGCGCAGTGGATTCGCCACTTGGACATGCGCACACCACTACGCCACCAACGGAGATCTGGGGGAGAAACAGCGCTGTCACCACGCCCATATGACCTGACCAGTGTGAGTGACAGCCCAAAACGGCGACTTTATAAAGGTATTTCGGCAGCATAGGTGGGGAATAAAGGCTCCAAAATACACTAATGTAAAGCCCAGCTCTGCCCCTATTTAAACGCTATTTTTAGCTCTTCTTGAAAAAACGGGGTGACAGGTTCCCTTTAAGTAATAAAATGCAAACAGCAATTCAGTAATTCCTCCCTTGTAAACTCCCTGAACCCAAAGTCACCGAATCAGAAGTCGCACACTTCCATTCGCATTTACGTTCCATTCACACTCGCTAAGGAAGATTTAAAGAGATTTTTTTTTCCTTTAGCACTAACCCAACCAACCTCTCAATGCACTTTCAAAAAAAAAAATAGCCATCACTGTGCTGTGTATGTAATGACGTCCACGGGCCCGGTCATCCCTAGTCACAACAATAATCAGCGAGCGCACAGGTGTAAACACAGGCGTAAATGACTACAGTGAGTACAAAGGAAAAACTTCCAGGTTCTCTTATTTCTCTACTAAATAATCCCTGAGCCCCTAATGTGCAGAGTCCCGGTGCCCCCCAGGACTGAGTCCTGTCCCCTCTATCACACAGTCCCTGCCCCCCCATTACCGCTCACCAGTGCAGACTTCTCCTTCAGCTCTTACATGTGGAGCCGGCTGTACCCTAATGTGCAGAGTCCCGGTGCCCCCCAGGACTGAGTCCTGTCCCCTCTATCTCACAGTCCCTGCTCCCCCATTACTGATCACCAGTGCAGACTTCTCCCTTCAGCTCTTACATGTGGAGCTGGCTGTACCCTAATGTGCAGAGTCCCGGTGCCCCCCAGGACTGAGTCCTGTCCCCTCTATCACACAGTTCCTGCTCCCCCATTACTGATCACCAGTGCAGACTTCTCCCTTCAGCTCTTACATGTGGAGCTGGCTGTACCCTAATGTGCAGAGTCCCGGTGCCCCCCAGGACTGAGTCCTGTCCCCTCTATCACACAGTCCCTGCCCCCCATTACCGCTCACCAGTGCAGACTTCTCCCCTCAGCTCTTACATGTGGAGCCGGCTGTGCCCTAATGTGCAGAGTCCCGGTGCCCCCCAGGACTGAGTCCTGTCCCCTCTATCACACAGTCCCTGCTCCCCCATTACCACTCACCAGTGCAGACTTCTCCCTTCAGCTCTTACATGTGGAGCCGGCTGTACCCTAATGTGCAGAGTCCCGGTGCCCCCCAGGACTGAGTCCTGTCCCCTCTATCACACAGTCCCTGCTCCCCCATTACCGCTCACCAGTGCAGACTTCTCCCTTCAGCTCTTACATGTGGAGCCGGCTGTACCCTAATGTGCAGAGTCCCGGTGCCCCCCAGGACTGAGTCCTGTCCCCTCTATCACACAGTCCCTGCTCCCCCATTACCGCTCACCAGTACAGACTTCTCCCTTCAGCTCTTACATGTGGAGCCGGCTGTACCCTAATGTGCAGAGTCCCGGTGCCCCCCAGGACTGAGTCCTGTCCCCACTATCACACAGTCCCTGCTCCCCCATTACCGCTCACCAGTGCAGACTTCTCCCTTCAGCTCTTACATGTGGAGCCGGCTGTACCCTAATGTGCAGAGTCCCGGTGCCCCCCAGGACTGAGTCCTGTCCCCACTATCACACAGTCCCTGCTCCCCCATTACCGCTCACCAGTGCAGACTTCTCCCTTCAGCTGTTACATGTGGAGCCGGCTGTACCCTAATGTGCAGAGTGCCGATGCCCCCAGGACTGAGTCCTGTCCCCTCTATCACACAGTCCCTGCTCCCCCATTACCGCTCACCAGTGCAGACTTCTCCCTTCAGCTCTTACATGTGGAGCCGGCTGTACCCTAATGTGCAGAGTCCCGGTGCCCCCCAGGACTGAGTCCTGTCCCCTCTATCACACAGTCCCTGCTCCCCCATTACTGATCACCAGTGCAGTCTTCTCCCTTCAGCTCTTACATGTGGAGCCGGCTGTACCCTAATGTGCAGAGTCCCGGTGCCCCCCAGGACTGAGTCCTGTCCCCTCTATCACACAGTCCCTGCTCCCCCATTACCGCTCACCAGTGCAGACTTCTCCCTTCAGCTCTTACATGTGGAGCCGGCTGTACCCTAATGTGCAGAGTCCTGGTGCCCCCAGGACTGAGTCCTGTCCCCTCTATCACACAGTCCCTGCTCCCCCATTACTGATCACCAGTGCAGACTTCTCCCTTCAGCTCTTACATGTGGAGCCGGCTGTACCCTAATGTGCAGAGTCCCGGTGCCCCTCAGGACTGAGTCCTGTCCCCTCTATCACACAGTCCCTGCTCCCCCATTACCGCTCACCAGTGCAGACTTCTCCCTTCAGCTCTTACATGTGGAGTCGGCTGTACCCTAATGTGCAGAGTCCCGGTGCCCCCCCAGGACTGAGTCCTGTCCCCTCTATCACACAGTCCCTGCTCCCCCATTACCGCTCACCAGTGCAGACTTCTCCCTTCAGCTCTTACATGTGGAGCCGGCTGTACCCTAATGTGCAGAGTCCCGGTGCCCCCCCAGGACTGAGTCCTGTCCCCTCTATCACACAGTCCCTGCTCCCCCATTACCGCTCACCAGTGCAGACTTCTCCCTTCAGCTCTTACATGTGGAGCCGGCTGTACCCTAATGTGCAGAGTCCGGTGCCCCCCAGGACTGAGTCCTGTCCCCTCTATCACACAGTCCCTGCTCCCCCATTACCGCTCACCAGTGCAGACTTCTCCCTTCAGCTCTTACATGTGGAGCTGGCTGTACTCTAATGTGCAGAGTCCCGGTGCCCCCCAGGACTGAGTCCTGTCCCCTCTATCACACAGTCCCTGCTCCCTCATTACCGCTCACCAGTGCAGACTTCTCCCTTCAGCTCTTACATGTGGAGCTGGCTGTACCCTAATGTGCAGAGTCCCGGTGCCCCCCAGGACTGAGTCCTGTCCCCTCTATCACACAGTTCCTGCTCCCCCATTACTGATCACCAGTGCAGACTTCTCCCTTCAGCTCTTACATGTGGAGCTGGCTGTACCCTAATGTGCAGAGTCCCGGTGCCCCCCAGGACTGAGTCCTGTCCCCTCTATCACACAGTCCCTGCTCCCCCATTACTGATCACCAGTGCAGACTTCTCCCTTCAGCTCTTACATGTGGAGCTGGCTGTACCCTAATGTGCAGAGTCCCGGTGCCCCCCAGGACTGAGTCCTGTCCCCTCTATCACACAGTTCCTGCTCCCCCATTACTGATCACCAGTGCAGACTTCTCCCTTCAGCTCTTACATGTGGAGCTGGCTGTACCCTAATGTGCAGAGTCCCGGTGCCCCCCAGGACTGAGTCCTGTCCCCTCTATCACACAGTCCCTGCTCCCCCATTACCGCTCACCAGTGCAGACTTCTCCCTCAGCTCTTACATGTGGAGCCGGCTGTACCCAATGTGCAGAGTCCTTGTGCCCCCCAGGACTGAGTCCTGTCCCCTCTATCACACAGTCCCTGCTCCTCCATTACCGCTGACCAGTGCAGACTTCTCCCTTCAGCTCTTACATGTGGAGCCGGCTGTACCCTAATGTGCAGAGTCCCGGTGCCCCCCCAGGACTGAGTCCTGTCCCCTCTATCTCACAGTCCCTGCTCCCCCATTACTGATCACCAGTGCAGACTTCTCCCTTCAGCTCTTACATGTGGAGCTGGCTGTACCCTAATGTGCAGAGTCCCGGTGCCCCCCCAGGACTGAGTCCTGTCCCCTCTATCACACAGTCCCTGCTCCCCCATTACTGATCACCAGTGCAGACTTCTCCCTTCAGCTCTTACATGTGGAGCTGGCTGTGCCCTAATGTGCAGAGTCCCGGTGCCCCCCAGGACTGAGTCCTGTCCCCTCTATCACACAGTTCCTGCTCCCCCATTACTGATCACCAGTGCAGACTTCTCCCTTCAGCTCTTACATGTGGAGCTGGCTGTACCCTAATGTGCAGAGTCCCGGTGCCCCCCAGGACTGAGTCCTGTCCTCTCTATCACACAGTCCCTGCCCCCCATTACCGCTCACCAGTGCAGACTTCTCCCTTCAGCTCTTACATGTGGAGCTGGCTGTACCCTAATGTGCAGAGTCCCGGTGCCCCCCAGGTCTGAGTCCTGTCCCCTCTATCACACAGTCCCTGCTCCCCCATTACCGCTCACCAGTGCAGACTTCTCCCTTCAGCTCTTACATGTGGAGCCGGCTGTACCCTAATGTGCAGAGTCCCGGTGCCCCCCAGGACTGAGTCCTGTCCCCTCTATCACACAGTCCCTGCTCCCCCATTACCGCTCACCAGTGCAGACTTCTCCCTTCAGCTCTTACATGTGGAGCCGGCTGTACCCTAATGTGCAGAGTCCCGGTGCCCCCCAGGACTGAGTCCTGTCCCCTCTATCACACAGTCCCTGCTCCTCCATTACCGCTCACCAGTGCAGACTTCTCCCTTCAGCTTTTCTTTGCTGCTTCCTACACAGAAAACCCTTCACTTCCTACAAGCCCCCATCTTGTTCCTCCCCCATGTGACTGATCACATGACTGTGACATCATCGCAGGTCCTGGAAGCAGGACTCCAGAATAGAGAGAGGGAGATTTTCTGCTCACCACCTGGTAAATGTTTCTTCCCCTCTAGCGCCCCCTGTGGCCACAGACATTTCCCACTTCTTTCTGCCCCACCAGGAGGAGATGTCGGAGGGGACATGAGGGCAGTGAGGGGCAGAGACCCAAATCCAGGACTGTCCGCTGTATCCGGGACGGTTGGGACCTATGGAGATATTTGTGTTTATCATTCACAGTCGGAGCAGATAGAACTTTCTCATGTTCCAGAATCTTCTCTATACGACCTCTGGCTTTCTGTGTCTGTAAGGCCGTGTTCACACGGTGCAGAAATAATGTTTTGTTTTTCTGCAGGATCCGCACTGAACTGCATAATAACAGTCTCCTCTGATTATTACATTATTACTGAACTTTTCTTCAGTATTTGATGCAGTTTTGGTGCAGATGTGATTATTAATGTGTTTTCATAGAAAGAAATCACTGAGCTTAAAACTCCAATATGCATGAGTCCACTAGTTTATTGGAATCCCTTATAATATACACTTAAAATATAACTTTTATTGTGAACTCTATAAAAAACATGTATACTAATTCCACCGTACCATTTAGCAGTCTCATCCAATCCGACAATTTGAATCAGATATGGATATTAATAATGGGTACATTTAAATAAAATCTGGCCGTGTATGCTAACAAGTCTCTTATGTATTACTGATGCTGTGAGGCTGCCGAGTGTCATTGTCCAGCAATACATTGCACTATGCCTCATGAAGTCAGAGAGATTCAGTGCATACAATACCACCATATTCCTTGTCACCTTGTCAATCAGTCTGGAACTGCTCTCACATTAGCTCCCAATCTACACTCTAGACATTAACTAGGTCACAGAGTAGAAGCTGGCTGCCTAGTATCCCTATCTTGCCTCACAGCTGCTTATAGGACCTGGCGATGAGTAGAGATGAGAGAATGTGTTCGGAAAACGTTCACCAATCTCAAATTCGACACGAATGTAGCACATTCGGATTTGTGTTCACTTTCACAAGCATTTTTACTCGGTAAAAGTGGGTCACAGTTCAGTAAATCATCGCATTTCCACTAATGCTTTTGTATGACTTTGGCTAGGATAGTGGTGCTTTATGATGAGAGGGAGGCTCAGGGAGATATGTTTGATGGGGAGTGGACAGTTTAGAGGAGCATCTGAAGAGATTGCAGGTGTGGCACTCTTTTTTAGTTTTTTCCACTTTATGTGTGTTGATTCCGGCAACCAATCAGGGTGCAGAAACCATCAAGAACATCATGACACAATGTCTTCTGTGATTGATTGCCAAAGTCACATGTCCCCGGCCATATAAAAAGCGGACATCTTGTTTTCCCTGCGCCATTTGATCAATGTCACAGTGCAGAGAGGTCAGTCCTGCCAAAACTGTGACAGTCTCCGGAAGCCCCAGTAGCTACTCCAAATAGTTTGTGCCAACTCTTTGTTTTGGTGGCAAATCAGAAGGCCAGATTTCCACGTAAAAATCGTTAGGCTTAATATAATGTTCACCAAATAAACCCAGACTCATAATAGAACAGTGGCCAGAGAACATATCTCGGCTCACTTCACAAGCTACTCCCCATATAACGATATACATATAGGAGGACAACGGGAGTTTTTAGAAAAAGATACATATTTATTAGAAAACTAGTAAAAAAAAAAAAAATTAACAAACAATTAAAAAACACCAATGAAACATACCAGAGGGACATACATGTAGATATATATATATATATATATATATATATATATATATATATAAAGTGTGGACCAAATGTAACCATACTCAAAATATGACACAAATAAGATCCTAAATCTCCTAAGCGACCCCCAGGAGCGGAGAAAAATACCTCCTAATGGCAAAACAACCTACACACCCCACGTCCTGCAAGTATAGCCACTGTGGCTGTGTGCATGTGGGAAGGTAATGAATGCAATAAAGGGAGACACATCCTACCGCAAACCAGGGTGGAGATAAAGTGTGTCCCAGGGAACCATATGTGTCTAACACCAAAAATCACTGTAGAAATCTCTCCTGGGACCCCACATAAACCAAGGCTCTTACCACATGAAGATGCCCCCTGGATTGTAGCGCCCAATCCAGGGGGCATTTTCATGTGGTAAGATCCTTGGTGGCTATACTTGCAGGACGTGGGGTGTGTAGGTTGTTTTGCCATTAGGAGGTATTTTTCTCCGCTCCTGGGGGTCGCTTAGGAGATTTAGGATCTTATTTGTGTCATATTTTGAGTATGGTTACATTTGGTCCACACTTTATATATATCTACATGTATGTCCCTCTGGTATGTTTCATTGGTGTTTTTTAATTGTGTGTTAATTTTTTTTTTTTTTACTAGTTTTCTAATAAATATGTATCTTTTTCTAAAAACTCCCGTTGTCCTCCTATATGTATATTAATATAATGTTGCAGCCAGGAGGCTCAATTAGCTACTCCAAATCGTTTGTGCTAAAACTGTGTTTCAGTGGCAAATTAGAAAGCCAGATTTCCACTTAAAAATCATTAGGCATACAGTGTTGTTCAGTCACACTAAGAAAATAAGTAGTGATTGTACATTTAGTTACAGGTGACTGACAGCTGTGGGCCTAAGGTTGTATAAAAAAGCAGGGTACAAGAAGGGAAGGCTACTTACAACATGAGTGGGAAAAAGGAAGGTCATGGTAGAAGGGGTAATAGGCTTGGTGTTCGACATGTACTTGAGTAAGGTGTTAATGTGAATGAAAGCTCAACTGAACAAACACCGTCTCATCCTATTGAAAGACCACTGACAACATCTGTTACTTGGCTGCCTACTTGACTCCCTTTCTTTGGCAGCCACACAACGTTACGCCTTGTAGATGAGGTTTAGAAAGAGCATGTGCTCCAGTGGATGGCAAGCGCTGCATCAAGTGGCCTCTTCTCTTCCTTCACCTTATCATCACACACAGTACAATTCTCAGAGGTGGCACCTCAATCACCCTTGTTTCTCCCCATGTCAAAAATTTTCAAATACCCAACTGACTGTGGGAAACCTCAGATGGACCATTCTGAAGAGCTGTTTACACATTGTATTCCATGGGCATCAGAGGTCTGCTGTGATGAATCACAGAATCGAGAGAAAAGCATCTTCACTGATGCTCAAAATTATTTCAGGTTGGATCTGGGGCTGGATGAAGTAGGGTCAGAGCAGAATTCAGACCCTCGTCACCAGATGTTAACGACCAAGGGTGGAGGTGATCCTGATGAGACTCAGATAACAGAGACACACATGGTCTGTACAGTGGTGTCAGGGCAAGATGAAGAGGAGGGTGACTCTCAGGGTGAGGAACGTGAGAACAGAGACAATGAGGTTGTAGATTCCGCTTGGTGTGAACCCAGAGGTAAGCAGCTGAGTAGCTCAGTGGAAGATGACACAGTTATGTTGTGGATTCCCGCACAGACAAAAAGTAATGCAACCATGATATCACTGCTCTTCAGCCCCATCTCTGGCTGTGGCCAGTATTGGCTGCGTATCTGCAGTTCACAGGGGCCGCAAGGTTGCCTAGCCTGTATGTTTTTTTGCAACCACAAAAGATGACCCAATACACGTTATCTGTCAAAAAAATGCATAAAAACACAGGGGAGGCAAAAGTTTCAATAATTTGACAACATGCCATAGTGTGGGAATCTCACTGCGTTAAAATGCGGACTAGTGGGTCTCCCCAACCACTGGCTGTCTCATCAACCCCATCTGCTGCTTCTTCCTCCTCCATCACTATTCTAAGTCTTCACAAACAGGTCTCTGCTTACCCACACAGTCGGGGTGAGAGACTACTGATTTTGTGTCCCCTAGCACAACACATCTTTCTTAATGCACCATAACATCTCCGTCTGCACCTCAGTCACAGTTCAGCAGTTTGTCCTGTTCTCTGTACTCTGCCCTCTCTCAACACAGAAGCCAGCCCTTGGTCTCGCAGTTGTGGTCACGTAAAAGAATATTTCCTCCTACAAATAGCAAAGCTAAGTGCTTGGACTCCACCATCTCCAATCAGTTGGCCATGGAAATGCTGCCTTTCTGCCTGGTGGAAACAGACAGTTTCCAAAAGTTGATGGTCATCGCAGTCCCCCAGTACCAGTTGCTCAGTCGCCATTCCTTCTCTAAGAAAGCTGTGCCTGCGCTACACAAGCTTGTCGCCGACAATATCACCCTTTCCTTGAAAAAATCTATGCCAAGGTTGCATTTCACCACTGACACCTGGATGAACAAACATGGGTAGGGGCATTACATCTTGCTGACTGGGTACTGGGTGACTCTGGTAGCTGTGTGGGCAAACGGATAAGGGGCTTCTCCACAAGTCTTTGAATCCCCAAGGCTTGCGGGACAAACCTCTGTATCTAACACTTCCTCCACTGCTCTAGAGCCTCCACTTGTAACCTCAACCTCTCCCTTAATCAGACACCTGTTCCAGCAGTGCAGATAGAATCTCCCCTACCTCTGTATTGCGCAGCAATGGCTCAACGCAGTCAGGGAGTATTTAATATGCCTTGGAGATCGCAGTTACACAGCTCAAGAGTTGTGGACAGGTTTCCAGGCAGAGTTAGAGCAATGGCTGTGTCCACTAAACCTGGACCAGGGAAGGTCGTATGCGATAACGGTGCAAATCTGGTGGCAGCCCTACGCCGTGGCATCCTCACACATGTGCCTTGCATAGCTCACGTCTTCAACCTGGTGGTACAGCAACTTCCCACCACTATCCTGGCCTGGATGCACTGCTGCAGAAAGCACCATCACTGTGCGCTCACTTTCGACGACCTCATCCCACAGGTCATCAACTTGCTTCACTACAGAGGTTTTTTGTCCTACCGGTTAACCGTTTGATTAGTAATGTTCCCACATGGTGGAATTCCACTCTGCACATGTTGCTGTGGCAGCAGCAACAAGCCCTGGTGAAGTATGTCCTTTTGCATAGCCAAGGCCATCACAGTCCAGACATGGTACAAATCACTCTTGCGGAGTGGGCACAGGTGAAGGACCTCTGCAGTTTTGAAATCAGGGGGGAGGGGAAACCGAAGATTATCATACAGTCCATTGTATAGTGAAAACAAAATGGCTTTATTAAATAATTTTACAGGCATGGAAAAGCGTGGATGTAAAATGTGAAAAAGCACACACAAATGTATGCAGATATGTACCGGATACAATGAGTAAATACAATCCCACAAAGTGAAACCTAATAGATGACATATATTACAGGTGAAGGTAAAATGCCTTGATGCTGGGTATAGATGGAATGATGACTATATGCAACTATTACAAAGGTAAAAAGACATGTGGGAAACACCCTGGAATGTGGTGTCAGGAAAAGGTGCTGGTAGAATAAACTTATATCTTAAGGCAGAAGCTAGTAAGATGATATCCATACATAGATGGTTAATTCAGATAAAAAGTCCAAAATAAAGCTGCAGCCAGAGGTACAGTTATATGAAAAAGTTTGGGCACCCCTATTAATCTTAAGCTTAATATTTTATAAAAATTGTTTTTTTTTGCAACAGCTATTTCAGTTTCATATATCTAATAACTTTTGGACACAGTAATGTTTCTGCCTTGAAATGAGGTTTATTGTACTAACAGAAAATGTACAATCTGCATTCAAACAAAATTTGACAGGTGCATAAGTATGGGCACCCCACCAGAAAAGTGACATTAATATTTAGTAGATCCTCCTTTTGCAAAAATAACAGCCTCTAGTCGCTTCCTGTAGCTTTTAATGAGTTCCTGGATCATGGATGAAGGTATTTTTGACCACTCCTCTTTACAAAACAATTCCAGTTCAGTTAAGTTTGATGGTCGCTAAGCATGGACAGCCGTCTTCAAATGATCCCACAGATGTTCAATGATATTCAGGTCTGGGGACTGGGATGGCCATTCCAGAACAGTGTAATTGTTCCTCTGCATGAATGCCTGAGTAGATTTGGAGCGGTGTTTTGGATCATTGTCTTGCTGAAAGATCCATCCCCTGCGTAACTACAACTTTGTCACTGATTCATGAATATTATTGTCAAGAATCTGCTGATACTGAGAGGAATCCATGCGTCCCTCAACTTTAACAAGATTCCCGGTGCCGGCATTGGCCGCACAGCCCCAAAGCATGATGGAACCTCCACCAAATTTTACTGTGGGTAGCAAGTGTTTTTCTTGGAATGCTGTGTTTTTTGGCCGCCATGCATAACGCCTTTTTGTATGACCAAACAACTCAATCTTGGCTTCATCAGTCCACAGGACCTTCTTCCAAAAAGAAATTGGCTTCTCCACATGTGCTTTTGCATACCTCAGCCGACTCTGTTTGTGGCGTGCTTGCAGAAATGGCTTCTTTCGCATCACTCTCCCATACAGCTTCTCAGCTTCTCCTTGTGCAAAGTGCGTTGTATAGTTGACTGATGCACAGTGACACCATCTGCAGCAAGTTGATGCTGCAGCTCTCTGGAGGTGGTCTGAGGATTGTTCTTGACTGATTTCACCATTCTTCTTCTCTGCCTTTCTGATGTTTTTCTTGGCCTGCCACTTCTGGCCTTAACAAGAACTGTACCTGTGTTCTTCCATTTCCTTACTATGTTCCTCACAATGTTCCTCACAGTGGAAATTGACAGGTTAAATCTCTGAGACAGCTTTTTGTATCCTTCCCCTGAACAACTATGTTGAATAATCTTTGTTTTCAGATCACTAGAAAGTTGTTTTGAGGAGTCCATGATGCCACTCTTCAGAGGACATTCAAACAGGAGAACAACTTGCAAGTGGCCACTTTAAGTAGCTTTTCTCATGATTGCATACACCTGGCTATGAAGTTCAAAGCTCAATGAGGTTAGAAAACCAAAAAAAGTGCATGAGTAAGTCAGTAAAAAGTAGGTAGGAGTATTTAAAACAATAAAACGATAAGGGTGTCCATACTTATGCACCTGTCAAATTTTGTTGGAATGCAGATTGCACATTTTCTGTTAGTACAATAAACCTCATTTCAAGGCAGAAACATTACGGTGTCCAACAGTTATTAGATATATGAAACTGAAATAGCTGTTGCAAAAAAAAACAATTTTTATAAAACATTAAGCTTAAGATTAATAGGGGTGCCCAAACTTTTTCATATAACTGTATACTAGTATAGTGTCCTATTACCTGAAGAGATTGCACCAGCAGGGGCTCATATGATCCGTGCGTCCGCCCCTATGTACATTTCGGATAAGTGTTTAAAAAGTATATTTTCCCGAAGTGTGGTTAGCCATGGACTGGAAGTGACGGTATGTTGCCATGGTTACCACAATGCTCATCGGTGTCCACATAATGAAGCAAATGATGTCAGAGACATGCGAAGCCCCACGTGATCCGACACCAAATGCTCTACGAAACGCAGAGAGGCGGCAAGGATGGCGGAGACAGGGTACGCATGCAGACTGGCCACAGCAGTGAGTGTATCACATTGGGTACTTAGTGCTGAAGGGGATAACAGTGTCAATGGAAATAACTATAGATGACTCACCATATGTTATCTTGAGATCAACAATATACATTCATCTCAAAGAATATAACCAAATGTATTATATCAAACAAATATCAAATAAGCAAATATATATGACATGGAATAATTGACAACAATTAACATATGGTAAATGAAAGTGCTGTCAATTTAGAGAAAACACATATTTGTGGTAAATAGATATAAATGACATAGTATTATACTATACTATTGGCAATATCTATTTAAAGCACTAACAGCAATGTGCCAGCAAAAAAATATAAATATATATACAGTGCCTACAAGTAGTATTCAAACCCCTGCAGATTTAGCAGGTTTAATAAGATGCAAATAAGTTAGAGCCTTCAAACTTCAAACAAGAGCAGGATTTATTAACAGATGCATAAATCTTACAAACCAAAAAGTTTTGTTGCTCAGTTAAATTTTTATAAATTTTAAACATAAAAGTGTGGGTCAATTATTATTCAACCCCTAGGTTTAATATTTTGTGGAATAACCTTTGTTTGCAAATACAGCTAATAATCGTCTTTTATAAGACCTGATCAGGCCGGCACAGGTCTCTGGAATTATCTTGGCCCACTCTTCCATGCAGATCTTCTCCAAGTTATCTAGGTTCTTTGGGTGTCTCATGTGGACTTTAATCTTGAGCTCCTTCCACAAGTTTTCAATTGGGTTAAGGTCAGGAGACAGACTAGGCCACTGCAACACCTTGATTTTTTGCCTCTTGAACCAGACCTTGGTTTTCTTGGCTGTGTGCTTTGGGTCGTGGTCTTGTTGGAAGATGAAATGACGACCCATCTTAAGATCCTTGATGGAGGAGCGGAGGTTCTTGGCCAAAATCTCCAGGTAGGCCGTGCTATCCATCTTCCCATGGATGCGGACCAGATGGCCAGGCCCCTTGGCTGAGAAACAGCCCCACAGCTGCCACCACCATGCTTGACCGTAGGGATGGTATTCTTGGGGTCGTATGCAGTGCCATCCAGTCTCCAAACGTCACGTGTGTGGTTGGCACCAAAGATCTCGATCTTGGTCTCATCAGACCAGAGAACCTTGAACCAGTCAGTCTCAGAGTCCTCCAAGTGATCATGAGCAAACTGTAGACGAGCCTTGACATGACACTTTGAAAGTAAAGGTACCTTACGGGCTCGTCTGGAACAGAGACCATTGCGGTGGAGTACGTTACTTATGGTATTGACTGAAACCAATGTCCCCACTGCCATGAGATCTTCCCGGAGCTCCTTCCTTGTTGTCCTTGGGTTAGCCTTGACTCTTCGGACAAGCCTGGCCTCGGCACGGGAGGAAACTTTCAAAGGCTGTCCAGGCCGTGGAAGGCTAACAGTAGTTCCATAAGCCTTCCACTTCCGGATGATGCTCCCAACAGTGGAGACAGGTAGGCCTAACTCATTGGAAAGGATTTTGTACCCCTTGTCAGCCTTGTGACCCTCCACGATCTTGTCCCTGATGGCCTTGGAATGCTCCTTTGTCTTTCCCATGTTGACCATGTATGAGTGCTGTTCACAAGTTAGGGGAGGGTCTTAAATAGTCAGAAAAGGCTGGAAAAGGAAATAATTAATCCAAACATGTGAAGCTCATTGTTCTTTGTGCCTGAACTACTTCTTAATACTTTAGGGGAACCAAACAGAATTCTGGTGGGTTGAGGGGTTGAATAATAAATGACCCTCTGAAAAGACTTTTCACAATTTAAAAAAAAAATAAACAAAGAAATAACATTATTTTTTGCTGCAGTGCATTTCACACTTCCAGGCTGATCTACAGTCCAAATGTCACAATGCCAAGTTAATTCCAAATGTGTAAACCTGCTAAATCTGCAGGGGGTTGAATACTACTTGTAGGCACTGTAATATTAGACTATTAGGTCAATCATAAATGAATTGTGCAATGACACATTGCTGTCAGAGCCACAATTTGTTTTACATGCATAGTGATCCAATTACGAATTAGCCAAAGCATACATCCTTATGAAATATGCTAAACATATACCACTGTAATTTCGATATATAAATATATGGGGAATGGCAATAGAAATATAATTGAAACTGAATATACAGTATATATATACTGTATATATATATATATATATATATATATATATAACCACAAGTGTATGCAAGAACACATGTATAGAACACAACAGAATGGTGATCACAAGAAAGGGGCAAAGCTAAGGCTTTTGTTAAGACCTTGTGGTTGGAGCATTTGCAGAGTCCAAATCCACCTAGATTACAACTGGGCAAGACGTTGAGATAATTTGCCTCAGTGGATTCCAATATCCAATGCATCTATACATCTGACCCGTAACAGTTTGATATTACATTGGTGGAATAATTTAAAGTGGCACAGTAAAGTCTTCAGTGTGCATGTGTCCGTGTGGTCAACAGTGGCCTGTATTCTAAGCACGAGTTCACTCACGCAAACTTTGAGTTGGCGTGAGGTGAGACCAACATAAATTAAATCACACGTACATGTAGCATAGATTATATATCAAAAAGTGCATGTGATAGATTTTTTTTTCATCTTATAGCTCCTGGATCCACTAGAGTCCATAAAGGAGTCACATCGGTCGATATTGGGGAATGCTACACAGTGACCACACAGAACACATCCACACCTGGGCCAAAATAATCCAAAAAAGTGGTCCTCGCTTTCACCCATGTAGTGGCTGCGAGTGAGATGGTCAGGTAGATTTCTGGCACACCTAACAGAAATAGCAGGTCTATCAGGTATTAGTTTTGCGATAGTGGGATCAATTTTGAGTATAAGCCACGATTTTTGTAGTGCTGCCAGTACGAGTGCAAGCCGAGAATGATAATTTGTGATGAACCTGACTTGATTATTGGTTATAATACTCTCACTGTTTTCATTTTTATATAAGAAAGTCTTGCGGGGGGAATGTTTTGACCTATTGTAGGCTTTTTTATTAACCAAATTCATAAAAACGCATTTTGATTTTCTCAGCTTGTTTCTAGAAGTCAAGGTCGGTTGAACAGATCCGACGGAGGTGGAAAAATTGGCCAGTGGGAACTGATTGTATCATATGTCTGGGATGACAGGAGGAAGCATGTAGCAGAATATTAGTAGAAATAGGCTTACTAAATATATCTGTTTGAATCTCACCTTTAAGATCTCACAAGAGTCACATGCAAAAGTGAGGTGAATGTTGATGTCATTGCTGTTCAAGCTAGTCATAAATTCTTGTAGAGATATAACCAAACCCTGCCAGTTCAAGAGGATATCATTCGATGTACGGCGTCCAAAAGGGGACGTGATCCACTGACGTCTGTGGATCCGACAGGAAGAGGTCCCTCTCCCACAACCAGTGGAACAGATTGGAATATAATGGTGCAAAAGCAACTCCCATGGCTGTTCCCTGGAGCTGTAGGAAAAAGGACCCCTTAAAAACAAAAAAATTATGGGTCAATGTAAATTCTAGTAATTCTAATATGAGATCCCTTGTCCCAGAAGACAAACTAGATGTGTCTTAGAAGTACCATGCGGCCCTCAGGCCATCACAATGTTTTATGTTGGTGTAGAGAGACTCAACGTCCGCCATCACCAACATAGTATTTGAGTCCAGGAACAAACCATCAATTTTTCGGAGGAGTTCACCCATGTCCTTCAAAAATTATGGTAGGTTCTCAACTAATGGCTGTAGGTAAAAATCTATCCATCGATTGATGTGCTCCAAATAGTTTCCCTACCCAAAATTATGGGACGTCCTGGTGGTATCTTATCGTTTTTATGGATTTTAGGAAGGAGGTACAGCGTCGAAGTGGTAGGTTCTGCAACAGTTAGTGCTGAAGCCAGGTCTCTAGTGATGACACCACTCTCAATGGCCCAATTCAGAATGGTCTCAAGGTGAGAACTGTAGGCAGACAATGGGTTATACCTCATTTTTCTATAACAGGTGGTATTATTGAGTTGGTGAAATGCCTCCTTCTCATGCATTATTTTGGGCCAAATAAAAATGTTGCCCCACTTGTCTGCTGGCTTAATCACTACATCAGGTAAATTTTGAAGAATCCGTAGACATACCTGCATTTCAAGGCCCTGATACCTCATGCATGGCCCATGGCTGACTGTTGCTGTGCCATTTGCACCTTTCTACTGTGGGTCAATTGATGCCACTTTTCATGGTGACTGCCCCTAATTTTAGCAGTGAAACTTTTTGTCACCCCTTAAGGTGTTGTCTATGCATTTGGTTTTGCCTCCCATTAAATCTAATGAGGTTCGGGTACATTCGTCGAACTGTCTGCCAAACAGTGGTCTATTCGGCGAATCCGAACCAAACCTTAAAAGGTTCGCTCATCTCTAGTGATGAGGCCCTTGCATCGATGCAGCTATGCCCTACACCTTGACGTGTTAAGCCCACTTATTTTTAGGGTTACATCAGGAGTCTTAACTAGTTCATGTAATATGTTGTTGCACAGGAGATGACTCTTCCGGCCTCGATGCGAGCCGTGTTCGGCAACACAAACGCTGAACCTTTATAGCGAATACCCCAGCCTCTCCTCAGACACGCCTCCCCTTCAGCCAATCACTGAGCCTCCCTCACAAGGCCAATCAGTTGTGGCCACGTCAACAGGGAATATCCTGGGAGGTATCCTGGATAACAGACGCTATAGAGGAGTAGAGGTGGAGGTTATCTATTCATTATCTGGCAACATTTTCAGGTATATATTTTTGTAGTCTTATCGTAATATCATGTTCTCATTCACTTTATGCAGTTAATAGCCCTCTGTGTCTGTACTACTACATGCTTAGGCAGTTAACTGGTTCATGCAGCTTTACATGAACACTCGAGCCTTACACTATGGCCGGTCCGAATAACTAAAGAAATTGTTATCATCCACCTCTCGTGTCTCCCCTTTTCCTCATAGTTTGTAAGCTTGCCAGCAGGGCCCTCATTCCTCCTGGTATCTGTTTTGAACTGTATTTCTGTTATGCTGTAATGTCTATTGTCTGTACAAGTCCCCCCTATAATTTGTAAAGCGCTGCGGAATATGTTGGCGCTATATAAATAAAAATTATTATTATTATTATTATTAATATCTTGCTGACAATATTTTCTCACCAATGAAGGTGTGAGATAGTATGTTTTTATTTTATTTTTATTTATTTTACTCATTTATATAGCGCCATTAATTCCACGGCGCTTTACAAACATTATTCCAACGATCCCAATCATTAACCCCCACGATTCTCAAGGATGCTAAAGATCTCAGTCATCACTAAAAGTAATTATGACCAGTATCACTATATTGTATATAAGATTAATCAAATAAAAGGGGTATTGTAGATATTTTAATTTATGCCCATCGGAGTTACAGTTTTTAATCTGTAAAACCACTGGGCCTGGTTCCTCAAGATTTTGTTATCAAGATTGTTATGACCTGGTGGTCAGGACAATAATGGACCTGGTGGTTAAGAGCACACGGAATGACCTGATAGTTACTGATAATAAAGGACGAGCTCTGGAACGTGGGAACTCTGCTGACCGCAATCCCTAATCCTATCACGCACACTAGAAATAGCCGTGGATTGCTCCTAACGCTCCCAATGCAACTCGGCACAGCCTAAGGAACTAGCTAGCCCGGAAGATAGAAAAATAAAGCCTACCTTGCCTCAGAGAAATTCCCCAAAGGAAAAGGCAGCCCCCCACATATAATGACTGTGAGTAAAGATGAAAATACAAACACAGAGATGAAATAGATTTAGCAAAGTGAGGCCCGACTTACTGAACAGACTGAGGATAGGAAAGGTTACTTTGCGGTCAGCACAAAAACCTACAAAAAGACCACGCAGAGGGCGCAAAAAGACCCTCCGCACCGACTCACGGTGCGGAGGCGCTCCCTCTGCATCCCAGAGCTTCCAGCAAGCAAGACAACAATAAAAATAGCAAGCTGGACAGAAAAATACCAAACGAAAGAAAATACAAGCAGGAACTTAGCTTCTGCTGGGAAGACAGGTCACAAGAACGATCCAGGAGTGAACTAGACCAATACTGGAACATTGACAGGTGGCATGGAGCAAAGATCTAAGTGGAGTTAAATAGAGCAGCAAGCTAACGAATTAACCTCGTCACCTGTGGAAGGAAACTCAGAAACACCCACCAGAGGAAGTCCATGGACAGAACCAGCCGAAGTACAATTCATGACCACAGGAGGGAGCCCGACAACAGAATTCACAACACAAGATCACCCCCTCTTGGGCCCTCAAATTTTCTCTATCCCCTGGAACTTGATCGCCCTCATATTCCCTCCATGTCTGTACCAAATATGCCTAGAAATAGGGGTGTCTTCCTTCCTCCTTATGTCTCCTACATGTTTTAAGATTCTCCGCTTAAACTGATGCCGTTTTCCCAACATAACTTTTTGGACAGTCACATTTTGCTAAATAGGCTATCCCCTCTGTTTGGCAATTGATAAACAAATATCATGGTTTGTGTGAAAGTTGTTGGCTTGTGCATCAGGGGTTAATTCTGTTGGCCTTTTTATGGCTATGGGAGGGCTTTAAATAGCCTCTATTGAGCTTCCTTCCTTGTCAGTTATACTTCTGGCTTTGGCTGAGTTAGTTCACCCTTGTGTGCTTGTGCCTTGTGCATGCTTTTCGTATGATCTCCTGTTTCTGACCCGGTCTGTCTCTTCGTTTGACTTTTGTCTGTTTATTCGGTACTGCCTGTTTGTTTGCCTGGGTCTGACTTCTGCTCCGCCTTGACTGCCAATTTTGCCTGTTCCCCTGGTACCTCTGTTGCCCTTCTAGGTTTCTGACACTTGGCTTGTATTTGACCTCTCTCCTGTATCTCACGCTTGTACCTCGCTGTCCTCCCGGTATTGACCTTGGCTCTCCCGATCTCCCTTCTTCCTGCCAGTCCCCACCGCTCTCCGATACCTCCTTCGGGAGTGCGTTGGCTGGCTCCGCTCCGGTCCCTTCCTCTGCGGTAACGTGCCGCAGGTCCTGCATACCGGCGGTCGTGTCCCAACCCGGCCTACTCTCCGTGAGCTATGAGCGCCGCTTGTCTTGCACCTAGCAGGACACGTGAACTGACCGGAGTGCTGTCAGTCAGTGTTCCTGATGGTAAATATGTTTTTCCGGTGATATCTCTTGCATAGAATGTAAGTCCGTAAGGACAGGGTCCTCTCTCCTCTGTACCAGTCTGTCACTGTAAATTTGTTTACTGTAAACGATATCTATAACTCTGTATGTAACCCCTTTCTCATGTACAGCACCATGGAATTAATGGTGCTATATAAATAATAATAATAATAAAAACGGAGCCTCTCAACCAAAAAATCACATGTTTTGCACAACCCATATCTAAAAGTGCCTGAGACTGAGGGGGTGACCTTCATAATGTATTTTTTATACCATAGAAAAGCAGTTTTTTACATTAGTTTTTTATGCTCCGTATAGAATCTTAGAGATAAAAAAGGACAAAAACCACACAGTTCAGCAGCGTTTTTAGACTCTCAGTGATCAGAAGTTTTCATGATATCATATGTGGCGTCGACAAGTTCACATCTACCATCTACGTGCAGAAAAAAACTATAATAAATATAGCAATTACACTATGTGTGAACATGGCCTTAGCGTTACATTTTTATCACATTTTTTATTGTGGCCGTGGCAAGTGGGGTAGGCTTGGAGTTGATGTCAGCTTTGTATTGGCAGCTGACATCAAGCCCAGGGGTTAGTAATGGAGAGGAGTCTATAAGAGGCCCCCATTACTAACCCCATAGTAAGTTCTGAAGTAAACACATAGCAAGAATAAAATCTATTTATTTATTTAAAAAAAACCTCAACACCCTGCTTTACAAATTAATTTAAAAATGAAAAACAAAGTTTTTGTGACAACGCAGCATAGTATCTTAACCCTCCGTCAGGAACAATGCCTTCACTTACGAGTTCAGGGTGAAATCTTTTGGGCCGAACTTGAAGGCTAGAGGGGATACTGATAGTTTTCATATTTCTACGTAGCTCTCCAAGCACTAGTTCATGGGCCAATTTTTTCAGATAGGCTCTTCTTGGTTCAAGCTGGTTTTGAAGTTACCGTATATACTCGAGTATAAGCCAACCCGAGTATAAGCCGACCCCCCTAACTTTGCCACAAAAAAACTGGGAATACTTAATGACTCGAGTATAAGCCTAAGGTGGAAAATGCAGCAGCTACCCGTAAATGTCAAAAATACAAATAGATACCTATAAAAGTAAAATTAATTGAGACATCGGTAGGTTAAGTGTTTTTGAATATCCATATTGAATCAGGAGCCCCATATGATGCTCCATAGAGTTTATGATGAGTCTCATAAGATGCCCCATATAATGCTGCACAAATGCGGATTATGGCCCCATAAGATGCTCCATACAGACATTTGCCCCATATAATGCTGCACAAACGTTATGCCCCATAAGATGCTCTATAAAGATATTTGCCCCATATAATGCTCCACAAACGTTCATAATGGCCCAATAATATGCTCCATAAAGATATTTTCCTTATATAAAGCTGCACAAACACTGATTATGCCCCACAAGATGCTCCATGTAGACATTTGCCCCATATAAAGCTGCACAAACATTATGCCCCATAGGATGCTACTGGAGCACCCCCACGTCAGGGCAATGGGGTACTTGGAGCTGGGTCCTTCTGCTGTTCTCAGCGGGGATGTTACGGTGGCTTGACCCGGTCCGTGGCCCTTTGAGGGGCGTCCAATAAAAGGACAACAGTTTATAGTATTGTGTTCGTGATGCCACCTGTGGTATTCGGTCAGGGTGACCGACGCTGCTTAGGGGTCCACTAGGGTGATGTTATGGCAGCTAGATGGTATACCTTCCCACAGGTGAAGTATGTCCCCAGGGCTTCCCAGAGTGTAGATGGTGGATGGTGCAAGGGGACACAAGGCTGCACAAGGTTGCAGTCTCTTTACCTTTACTGAAGGCTTCAGCATCCACAGTCCAGGGTAGGGACCAAAGGATAGGCAGAGTCCGGCCGGTCTGAAGACAAATCCAGAGTCCGCTTATCCACGTGGAATTCAATAGTTTTTCTCTAGCGCCTGGGCGTTGTAGTACCTCCCTGCTGAGCAACTCGGTAAGGTCCTCACCAGGGCTGTGGAGTCGGAGTCGTGGAGATGGAGGTAGTTTTGGTTGGAGTCGGAGTCGGAAGAAATGTACCGACTCCGACTCCAGCTTTAAAAAAAAATTATTAATATTTCATAATTGAACTTTCATATGAATTTTATAAATGTTACTCAAATATATATGTTATATCAAACTATGAACAACAGTGATAAGCAGTTCTGCTGGAGATAGAGACATTTCTTACTTCTTGTGTGTCACTGTTCTCCACTGCCCTTATCTAATCTTATACTTGGTTAACCTCATGCTGCCCCAACCCCCCTACTTACAATGTATGAAACTGAAAGTGAAAATGTGTTGCAAATTCTTAGTAGTAAAGCTCCTCCTCTAGACTAGATGTTTGGTGTGCGTCTTCCAAGCATCTCACAGCTGCTACTCAGAAGAGGAAGACTGTAAGAAGTATTATCCTTTCAACAAACTTTGCATCAGTTAACTGTGAGTACATGAGGAATAACAGAATTTAATTTCGAAAAATATTTGGATCACAAGGACTGTGAAAAGCGTTCCCGCATAGAAGAGTCATCCCCATCAAAGAACACAGCCAGTACATTTCAGCAGAATTTTTCATGTGCACTAAAAGAAATTGAGAAATTTGACCATTAATCAAAAATAACAGTACAACAAGCGATTCCTCTGTATCCTGACATTGTCAGAGATGTTGCCCGAGTGGTTACTGCTTTGCCACCAACCCAAGTTAGTGTAAAGAGGTTTTTCCTCTGCTCTCAAAATAATTAGATCAGATTTGAGGGCATCCATGAAGGAGGATCTGACAGAGGCAATACTTTTTCTGAGGATAAATTTATAGATTTCTTCTCATTAACTGCATAACAGTGTTTATTGCATATTTACTTACAAGAGTTTAGAAAAGTATATAAAAGTTATTTGCTATATTCTAATTGTATTCTAAAAAATATAGTTTTTGCTCTAAGTGGTCTGATTACTTATATGATGGTGAGAAACTGAATAAGCATGATGTTAATATTTGACAACAGTAAATTTATTGTTACGAATTGGCCGGAGTCGGAACCTAATAATATCCAGGAGTCAGAGTCGCAACTGTGGCTTATCGACTCCACAGCCCTGGTCCTCACAACTATTTCAGATGTTACGGCTCTTCTCTCTGTCCCCCTGACGGATAGGACAAACCTGTATGACTGGTGGCCTGAGGCTTTTTACAGGGACCCTAGAGATGCCCCGGCCCCCACAAGTTGCCACCCTGCTTCCTGGGTAAATGGTCGGGCAGCTAACGTGAAATTAACTGTCCTGCCAGTCTTTGAAGTAACGGCATAGAGATCCTTACTCCCTCGGTGTTCTGGCTACCGGTAGTGCGCTTCAGAAGGAGGCAGCCTGCTTCTAGCTGGTCTCCAACTGATGTTCCTCTCCTGTTGCTATGACTTCGTTGCTCACTCACTGCAACACAATTCCTTTTGTGTCGTTCCTTAGGATGCTGCCGCATGGGATGCAGGCGCAGCTCCGTGTACCTTCGTCTTCCACAGGCCGCAGTCTGGAGCTGGGTGGAACCCACTCCAACCAGCCTCTGCCAAGCTCGGTCGGGACTCACTGACTCTCTCCTTCTCCCTCTAGTCAGCTTCTGTCTGATGCTCACTGGATGGACTCCAGCTCGCTTCTCCCTCACTTCCTAACCAACCCACTAGTTTTACCCATTTGTGAGGAGTGCCCTAATAGATAGAAGCTTAGCTCCCCCTGGTGGACTGGAGTATGCAGTGTGTTTTGTGGTTGTGATACCTGGACAGAAGATCTCCTTCATTGCCTTCAGACGTAACATCACTCCCCCTGGTGGAAGAATAACATTACTGCAACGACCATGACTCTGGGGCGCTGCACTACACGTAGACATTTGCCCCATATAAAGCTGCACAAACATTGATTATGCCTCATAAGATGCTCCATGTAGACATTTGCCCCATATAAAGCTGCACAAACATTGATTATGCCCCATAAGATGCTCCATGTAGACATTTGCCCCATATGCTGTTGCTGCGATAAAAAAAATATCACATACTCACCTCTCGTCGCTCAGGCCCCTGGCACTTGCTATATTCACCTGCTCCCCATTCCCCATCCTCTGCACTGACTGTTCAGGCAGAGGGCGGCGTGCACACTAATTGCATCACCGCGCCCTCTGACCTGAGCAAAAATGCAGAGTATGGGGAAGACGCAGCGGCGGCTGGCGGTGGTGGAACGGGGAGCAGGTGAATATCGCGCACTACGTTATACTCACCTGCTCCTGGCGCCGTCCCTGGTTCCCCGGAACCGGCAGCTTCTTCCTGTAGTGAGCAGTCACATGGTACCGCTCATTACAGTAATGAATATGCGGCTCCACCCCTATGGGAGTGGAGTCCGTATTCATTACTGTAATAAGCGGTACCATGTGACCGCTCACTACAGGAAGAAGATGCTGGTGCCGGGGAACCAGGGACTGCGCCTGGAGCAGGTGAGTATGATTACACAGCTGCTGCTCCACCTCCCCTGCGGACCCCTGGGTATGACTCGAGTATAAGCCGAGAAGGGCAATTTCAGCCTGAAAAAATGGGCTGAAATTCTCGGCTTATACTCGAGTATATAGGGTAAATTATTTGTGAATTTATACCACCTAAATTCAACATAGTGAAAATGATCAGTAGCCAGCGTGTGGCATTTCTGCTGACGCTAAAAGTTGAGCACATCTGATCAGCTGTATCAATACCCCCTTTGGTTGCATTATAAAATGTAACTATTTCCGGGGTTTTTTTGTGCTTCAGACCCAGGATCGATGGCATCATCATCATGAAGCGTTGAGACAATAATTACATTTTTCTATTTGCGCGGTATATAGGAAACCAAATCCTTTTCATTATTGAATGCAAACATACTGCTAAACTGTTTTCTCCCTTTCACATTTACAAACTGTGGGGCAATTCTTTTTTTATTTTTTCTTCAGTACCTACATATGAAAGATTCTGCATTTTCAGATAATCAGATCACAATTTTAAAACTAATTGTCAGCTGTTATATTTACGACCCAATCCAAATAAAGGCTCAGCCATTCTTTTCACAATATCACTGGGTTTGTTGCTGACACGGTATGGACCTTCTCGCTGTTTTCCTGCATAAATTTCAAGGTTTTATGTGTAGACCTTCCTGACATCAACAAGGGCATATGTATTGACGAAATGCACATCTGCCACGAAAACCAGGGAGCATTTCGTCAATAATGACGCTTTCCCCAAGGCAAGAGCTTTTCTTACAATTTTCAACAAATTTTGGGAATAAATCGCAAATCAGAGCAAGCCGTTCATATGTTTTACGTTGGGTTCGGGTAGTTCTGTCATCAAACAGAATCTTTAATCTTTTTAAACACATAACAAAGCCAAATTTTTCTTTTACATTACCATCTATACCCCAAAGATCCTCCAAACTTTGGCAATGTGCCCTATAAGCTCCTGCAAGGTATAACAATCCCCCCCCCAAAAAAGCCCTCAGTTCTATTTAATCTGTGGGCTTGATGATTCTGTTGCAAATGAACTTGTCTTTTATAATGTTTATATATTGATTTGTGTATGTCACAACAGAGTCCAGAATGTCATCTGTGAATAAACTATTCCAGCATTTAGCTGCAGTTTTAGCATTCCTTGCTGTTCCTTTAACGCCTTAGCTACCAGGGGTATTTTTGGTTTTGCATTTTAATTTTTGCTCCCCTTCTTCCCAGAGCCATAACTTCTTTATTTTTTGGTCAAAATGTCCATGTGAGGAGGGTTGTATTTTTGAACAATACCATTGGTTTTAACTGGAAAAAGGTAAAAAAAATTCCAAGTGCAGTGAAATTGCAAAAAAAGTGCAATCCTACAGATGTTTTTCGGTTTGATTTTTTTACCGTATTCACTAAATGCTAAAACTGACCTGTCATTCAGATTCTCCAGGTCATTACAAGTTCATAGACACCAAACATGTATAGGTTTGCTTTTATTTAAGTGGTGAACATTTTTTCAAAACTTTGTTAAATTATTCCATTCATCGATGAAAAGAGGATCGGGGACCTTATAAAATCTGGCTTAACACACTGCACAGCACTGCCCCCTGACGAAGCCGACGCGAAACGCGCGTTGGGGCTTTGGTGGTGACCTCTGCAAGTCTGCATAATGGGTAAGGTTTTTGGAACCGGGATTGACTTGTAGTGCGGTATACTTGACTTTGACCCCGGTGTGGGATGTATGATATATAGTTGGTAACCTTCCTGGCCTTAAAACTCCCAGTATAACAAGCACTGTTGGGTAGAGGGGAGAGAGCCAGGGAGGCTAGTTCTGATCTGGCTCACCCCAATAAGTTTGCTAAGTTGGCAGATGAGGGGGGTGCCAGTACAGGGGTAGCACTGCTGCAGCAAGGCATGTCCTCTGAAAGCCAGAGGAGTGACTGCTCCAGTAAGTGGGGAAATAGGAGAGCAGTGCAGGCCAGACGGGTGCTGGTAGTGGGGGACTCAATTATTAGGGGAACAGATAGGGCAATCTGTCACAAAGACAGGGATCATTGAACGGTGTGTTGCCTACCTGGCGCTCGAGTCCGACACATCGCTGATCGGGTGCACAGATTACTGGGAGGGGCTGGTGAGGACCCAGCGGTCATGGTGCACATAGGCACAAATGACAAAGTTAGAGGTAGGTGGAAGGTCCTTAAAGATGATTTCAGGGAATTAGGCTGCAAGCTGAAAGCAAGGACCTCCAACGTGGTATTCTCCGAAATACTGCCTGTACCACGTGCCACGCCAGAGAGGCAACGGGAGATTAGGGAGGTTAATAAGTGGCTCAAGAATTGGTGTAGGAAGGAGGGGTTTGGGTTCCTGCAGAACTGGGCCGACTTCTCAGTTGGCTACAGGCTCTACGCTAGGGATGGACTGCACCTCAATGGGGAAGGTGTAGCTGTGCTGGGGGAGAAAATGGCTAGAAGGTTGGAGGATTGTTTAAACTAGGGATTGGGGGGAGGGTATTCAATTTATAGGAGGGGAAGATAGTGCAGACAGTCCCGGTAAATGGACTACTTCAGACAGGGAGTATTTATGTTGGTTTATTATTTTATTTTTGTTACAGGAGATCAAGGGATTTGGTAATTAGGCGTTGCAGTAAGTATTGTAAATTAAGATTCAAAAAAGGAGTCTGTCTGATTTTTTCAATTAAAGGACTTTATTCTGGCCGTGTCTTTATTAACCTTGTAACTATGATTAGTAATGGATAGGTATCTTATTGGCGCTTCTCCATTACTAATCCGTGGGCTTGATGTCACCGGACAATACAAAGGTGACATCAACCCCACAAATATTACTCACCGCTACAGGGCAATTGGGAAGAGAGATGCTAAGTTCCAGAATTGGCGGCGGCTGAGAGCTGATGGTTTTTAGCCTGGGGGTGCCAATATACATGACCCCTTCCCAAGCTATTAATGTCAGCCCACAGCTGTCTGCCTAGCCATTGCTGGCTCAATTTTATGGGGGGACCCCATGTCAACTTTTTTTCTGGTTTGCCCTGTAAACTAGCCAGTAAAGGCTAAGCAAACATCTGTGAGCTGATACTAATAGCCTGGAAACCTTTATGGCTATTGGCTCCTTCCCAGATTATTAACATCAGCCCTCAGCCGTTGGCTTTCCCTCTGCTCTTTATGAAAATTACATGGGAGCTCACGCAATTTTTTAAATTAAAAAAATAAATAAATAGATATTGCATTTCACGCAAATTTTGCATGTGTGTTTCTTTTATTTAACTCTTTATGTACCATTTTATTAATGAGGGTATCTGGCTGACACATACATATATATATATATACTAGCTTAAAGGGACTCTGTCACCTGAATTTGGCGGGACTGGTTTTGGGTCATATGGGCGGAGTTTTCGGGTGTTTGATTCACCCTTTCCTTACCCGCTGGCTGCATGCTGGCTGCAATATGGGATTGAAGTTCACTCTCTGTCCTCCATAGTACACGCCTGCACAAGGCAATCTTGCACAGCGCAGGTGTGTACTATGGAGGACAGAGAATGAACTTCAATCCAATATTGCAGCCAGCATGCAGCCAGCGGGTAAGGAAAGGGTGAATCAAACACCCGAAAACTCCGCCCATATGACCCAAAACCAGTCCCGCCAAACTCAGGTGACAGGTTCCCTTTAAAGGGACTCTGTCACCTGAATTTGGCGGGACTGGTTTTGGGTCATATGGGCGGAGTTTTCAGGTGTTTGATTCACCCTTTCCTTACCCGCTGGCTGCATGCTGGCTGCATTATTGGATTGAAGTTCATTCTCTGTCCTCCATAGTACACGCCTGCGCAAAGCAATCTTGCCTTGTGCAGTCGTGTACTATGGAGGACAGAGAATGAACTTCAATCCAATATTGCAGCCTGCATGCAGCCAGCAGGTAAGGAAAGGGTGAATCAAACACCTGAAAACTCCGCCCATATGACCCAAAACCAGTCCCGCCAAATTCAGGTGACAGGTTCCCTTTAAGAGCCCGGCGCTGCCTGGGTATAGTAAATATATGTGGTTAGTTATAGCACCTCACTTCTCTTATTTTCCCATCACGCCTCTCATTTTCCCCCTCACATCTCTCATTTTCCCCATCACTCCTCTTATTTTCCCCCTCACTCCTCTCATTCCCCCCTAACACTTGTCATTTCGACCTCACATCTGTTATTTTCCGATCACTCCACTATTTTCCCTCACTCCTCTCATTTTGCACTCACGCCTTTTCATTTTCACCATATACCCCTCATTTTCACCTCACACCTCTCATTTTCCCCTCAGTATATACATGTTTGTCATCTCCCTTATATATAGTATACACCTATATGTCATCTCCTGTATATAGTATATACCTGTATGTCATCTCCCCTGTAAATAGTATATACCTGCTGTATGTCATCTCCCCTATATATAGTATATACCAGTGTGTCATCTCCTCTGTATATAGTATATATGTGTGTGTCATCTCCTCCTGTATATAGTATATACCTGTGTGTCATCTCCCCTGTATATAGTATATATGTGTGTCATCTTCCCTGTATATAGTATATACCTGTGTGTCATCTCCTCCTGTATATAGTATATATCTGTGTGTCATCTCCTGTATATAGTATATACCTGTGTGTCATCTCCTCCTGTAAATAGTAAATACCTGTGTGTCATCTCCTCCTGTATACAGTATATACCTGTGTGTCATCTCTCCTGTATATAGTATATACCTGTGTGTCATCTCCCCTGTATATAGTATATAGTATATATCTGTATGTCATCTCCTCCTGTATTAGACCTCATTCACACGTTATTTGCTCAGTATTTTTACCTCAGTATTTGTAAGCTAAATTGGCAGCCTGATAAATCCCCAGCCAACAGGAAGCCCTCCCCCCTGGCAGTATATATTAGCTCACACATACACATAATAGACAGGTCATGTGACTGACAGCTGCCGTATTTCCTATATGGTACAGTTGTTGCTTTTGTAGTTTGTCTGCTTATTAACCCCTTTCTGACATCGGACGTACTATCCCGTCCATGTGGGGTGGGCCCCTATGACCATGGACAGGATAGTACGTCCAGCTGACATCCGGCACTATGTGCCAGGAGCGGTCACGGACCGCCCCCGGCACATTAACCCCTGGCACACCTCGATCAAAGATGATCGCGATGTGCCGGCGGTTCAGGGAAGCACCGCGCAGGGAGGGGGCTCCCTGCGGGCTTCCCTGAGCCCCCCGCAGCAACGCGATGTGATCGCGTTGCTGCGAGGGTCTTACCTCCCTCCCTCCCTGCTCGAGCCCCGGATCCAAGATGGCCGCGGATCCGGGTCCTGCAGGGAGGGAGGTGGCTTCACAGAGCCTGCTCAGAGCAGGCACTGTGAAGCAGCCTGCACTGCTCTCAGATCGGTGATCTGACAGAGTGCTGTGCAAACTGTCAGATCACCGATCTGTGATGTCCCCCCCTGGGACAAAGTAAAAAAGTAAAAAAAAAAATTTCAAATGTGTAAAAAAAAATTAAAAAAAATATTCCAAAATAATGAAAATATATATATATATTATTCCCATAAATACATTTCTTTATCTAAATAAAAAAAAAAACAATAAAAGTACACATATTTAGTATCGCCGCGTCCGTAACGGCCCGACTTATAAAACTGGCCCACTAGTTAACCACTTCAGTAAACACCGTAAGAAGAAAACAACGCTTTATTATCATACCGCCGAACAAAAAGTGGAATAACACGCGATCAAAAAGACAGATATAAATAACCATGGTACCGCTGAAAACGTCATCTTGTCCCGCAAAAAACGAGCCGCCATACAGCATCATCAGCAAAAAAATAAAAAAGTTATAGTCCTGAGAATAAAGCGATGCCAAAATAATTATTTTTTCTATAAAATAGTTTTTATCGTATAAAAGCGCCAAAACATAAAAAAATGATATAAATGAGGTGTCGCTGTAATCGTACTGACCCGAAGAATAAAACTGCTTTATCAATTTTACCAAACGCGGAACGGTATAAACGCCTCCCCCAAAAGAAATTCATGAATAGCTGGTTTTTGGTCATTCTGCCTCACAAAAATCGGAATAAAAAGCGATCAAAAAAGTCACGTGCCCGAAAATATTACCAATAAAAACGTCAACTCGTCCCGCAAAAAACAAGACCTCACATGACTCTGTGGACCAAAATATAGAAAAATTATAGCTCTCAAAATGTGGTAATGCAAAAAATATTTTTTGCAATAAAAAGCGTCTTTCAGTGTGTGACGGCTGCCAATCATAAAAATCCGCTAAAAAACCCGCTATAAAAGTAAATCAAACCCCCCTTCATCACCCCCTTAGTTAGGGAAAAATTAAAAAAATGTATTTATTTCCATTTTCCCATTAGGGCTAGGGTTAGAGTTAGGGCTAGGGTTAGGGTGAGGGCTAGGGTTAGGGCTAGGGTTAGGGCTAGGGTTAGGACTAGGGTTAGGGCTAGGGTTAGGGCTAGGGTTAGGGTTAGGGCTAGGGTTAGGGCTACAGTTTGGGTTGGGGCTAAAGTTACAGTTAGGGTTTAGATTACATTTACGGTTGGGAATAGGGTTGGGATTAGGGTTAGGGGTGTGTCAGGGTTAGAGGTGTGGTTAGGGTTACCGTTGGAATTAGGGTTAGGGGTGTGTTTGGATTAGGGTTTCAGTTATAATTGGGGGATTCCACTGTTTAGGCACATCAGGGGCTCTCCAAACGCGACATGGCGTCCGATCTCAATTCCAGCCAATTCTGCGTTGAAAAAGTAAAACAGTGCTTCTTCCCTTCCGAGCTCTCCCATGTGCCCAAACAGGGGTTTACCCCAACATATGGGGTATCAGCGTACTCAGGACAGATAGGACAACAACTTTTGGGGTCCAATTTCTCCTGTTACCCTTGGGAAAATACAAAACTCGGGGCTAAAACATATTTTTTGTGGGAAAAAAAAAGATTTTTTATTTTCACGGCTCTGCGTTATAAACTGTAGTGAAACACTTGGGGGTTCAAAGTTCTCACAACACATCTAGATTAGTTCCCTGGGGGGTCTAGTTTCCAATATGGGGTCACTTGTGGGGGGTTTCTACTGTTTAGGTACATTAGGGGTTCTGCAAACGCAATGTGACGTCTGCAGACCATTCCATCTAAGTCTGCATTCCAAATGGCGCTCCTTCCCTTCCGAGCTCTGCCATGCGCTCAAACGGTGGTTTCCCCCAACATATGGGGTATCAGCGTACTCAGGACAAATTGGACAACAACTTTTGGGGTCGAATTTCTCCTCTTACCCTCGGGAAAATACAAAACTGGGGGCTAAAAAATAATTTTGGGGGGAAAGATTTTTTTTTTTAATTTTCACGGCTCTGCGTTACAAACTGTAGTGAAACACTTGGGGGTTCAAAGCTATCACAACACATCTAGATGAGTTCCTTAGGGGGTCTAGTTTCCAAAATGGTGTCACTTGTGGGAGGTTTCTACTGTTTAGGTACATTAGGGGCTCTGCAAATGCAATGTGACACCTGCAGACCATTCCATCTAAGTCCTCATTCCAAATGGAGCTCCTTCCCTTCCGAGCCCTCCCATGCGCCCAAACAGTGGTTCCCCCCCACATATGGGGTATCAGCGCACTCAGGACAAATTGGACAACAAATTGTGGGGTCGAATTTCTCCTGTTACCCTCGGGAAAATACAAAACTGGGGGCTAAAAAATAATTTTTGTGGGAAAAAATTTTTGTTTTATTTTTACGGCTCTCCATTATAAACTTTTGTGAAGCCCTTGGTGGGTCAAAGCGCTCAGCACACATCTAGATAAGTTCCTAAGGGGGTCTACTTTCCAAAATGGTGTCACTTGTGGGGGTTTCTACTGTTTAGGTACATTAAGGGCTCTGCAAACGCAATGTGACACCTGCAGACCATTCCATCTAAGTCTGCATTCAAATGGCACTCCTTCCCTTCTGAGCCCTCCCATGTGCCCAAACAGTGGTTCCCCCCACATATGGTGTATCATCGCACTCAGGACAAATTGGGCAACAAATTTTGGGGTCCAATTTCTCCTGTTACCCTCAGGAAAATACAAAACTGGGGCTAAAAAAATAATTTTTGTGGGAAAAAAATTTTGTTTTATTTTTACGGCTCTGCATTATAAACTTCTGTGAAGCACTTGGTGGGTCAAAGTGCTCACCACACCTCTAGATAAGTTCCTTAGGGGGTCTACTTTCCAAAATGGTGTCATTTGTGGGGGGTTTCAATGTTTAGGCACATCAGTGGCTCTTCAAACGCAACATGGCGTTCTATCTCAATTCCTGTCAATTTTGCTTTGAAAAGTCAAACGGCGCTCCTTCCCTTCCGAGCTCTCCCATCCGCCCAAACAGTGGTTTACCCCCACATATGGGGTATCAGCGTACTCAGGACAAATTTTACAACAACTTTTGGGGTCCAATTTCTTCTTTTACCCATGGGAAAATAAAAAATTGGGGGCGAAAAGATTTTTGTGAAAAAATATTTTTTATTTTTACGGTTCTACATTATAAACTTCTGTGAAGCACTTGGTGGGTCAAAGTGCTCACCACACCTCTAGATAAGTTCCTTAGGGGGTCTACTTTCCAAAATGGTGTCACTTGTGGGGGGTTTCAATGTTTAGCCACATCAGGGGCTCTCCAAACGAAACATGGCGTCCCATCTCAATTCCAGTCAATTTTGCATTGAAAAGTCAAATGGCACTCCTTCGCTTCCGAGCTCTGCCATGCGCCCAAACAGTGGTTTACCCCCACATGTGGGGTATTGGCATACTCAGGACAAATTGTACAACAATGTTTGGGGTCCATTTTCTCCTGTTACCCTTGGTAAAATAAAACAAATTGGAGCTGAATTAAATTTTTTGTGAAAAAAAGTTAAATGTTCATTTTTATTTAAACATTCAAAAAATTCCTGTGAAGCACCAGAAGGGTTAATAAACTTCTTGAATATGGTTTTGAGCACCTTGAGGGGTGTAGTTTTTAGAATGGTGTCACACTTGGGTATTTTCTATCATATAGACCCCTCAAAATGACTTCAAATGAGATGTGGTCCCTAAAATAAAATGGTGTTGTAGAAATGAGAAATTGCTGGTCAACTTTTAACCCTTATAACTCCCTAACAAAAAAAAATTTTGGTTCCAAAATTGTGCTGATGTAAAGTAGACATGTGGGAAATGTTACTTATTAAGTATTTTGTGTGACATATCTCTGTGATTTAATTGCATAAAAATTCAAAGTTGGAAAATTGCGAAAATTTCATAATTTTCGCCAAATTTCCGTTTTTTTCACAAATAAACGCAGGTACTATCAAAGAATTTTTACCATCGTCATGAAGTACAATATGTCATGAGAAAACAATGTCAGAATCACCAGGATCCATTCAAGCGTTCCAGAGTTATAACCTCATAAAGGGACAGTGGTCAGAATTGTAAAAATTGGCCCGGTCATTAACGTGCAAACCACCCATGGGGGTAAAGGGGTTAATCAGATTTTTATTTTTGAAGAATAATACCAGACTTGCGTGTGTTTTAGGGCGAGTTTCATGTGTCAAGTTGTGTGTTGAGTTGTGTGTGGCGGCAGACATGTAGCGACTTTTGTGAGATGAGTTTTGTGTGGCGACATGCGTGTAGCAATTTTTTGTGTGTCGAGTTGCATGTGACAGGTTAGTGTAGCAAGTTGTGTGCAGCAAGTTTTGCGCATGGCGAGTTTTGCGCATGGCAAGTTTTGTGTGGTGCGTTTTGAGTATGTGCAAGTTTTGTGTGAGGCAACTTTTGCATGTGTTGCAAATTTTGTGCATGTGGCAATTTTTCCGCGTGTGCAAGTTTTGCGTGTGGCGAGTTTTCCATGAGGTGAGTTTTTCACGTGTGGCGAGTTTTGCGTGAGCCTAGTTTTGCATGTGGCGAGTTTTTCGTGTGGCGAGTTTTGCGCGTGGCGAGTTTTGAGCGGCGACTTTTATGTGGCGAGGTTGGTGTACGTGTGGTGAAATGTGTGCTGAGGGTGATATGTGTTCAAGCACGTGATAGTGCGTGGCGCATTTTGTGTGTGTGTTCATATCTCCGTGTGTGGTGAGTATCCCATGTCGGGGCCCCACCTTAGCAACTGTACAGTATATACTCTTTGGCGCCATCGCTCTCACTCTAAGTCCCCCTTGTTCACATCTGGCAGCTGTCAATTTGCCTCCAACACTTTTCCTTTCACTTTTTCCCCATTATGTAGATAGGGGCAAAATTGTTTGGTGAATTGGAACGCGCGGGTTTAAAATTTCGCCTCACAACATAGTCTATGACGCTCTCGGGGTCCAGACGTGTGACTGAGCAGGATTTTGTGGCTGTAGCTGCGACGGTGCAGATACCAATCCCGGACACACACACACATTCATCTTTATATATTAAATATATAAAATATATTCACTTATATTTGTATTGTGTGTGTAAACATTATATTTGAACATGGTATGTGATAACGTTATGGTCTTCAATGGAGAGTGAAAAAGAAGAGGTTGGACAAGGAAATGACATCACAATTCTTTTTTTTTGTTAAATAATATAGCTGCAGAATTTTACAAGAGCAAGTCCACAACGTGCGCACATACCCTTATAGTGAGATTGGATCCCAGCCTTTAATTTTAGGGATAAAAGGTTGGGAAACCATATCGTGCAAATTTATTTCTGGGTTTAGTATCAACCGGGAACAAGTGCATCACAGTGGTGGTTATCAGACAATAAATCACGCTCTTTGATCCAATATACATCTTAATAGATGTATGATTATACTTTTAATTTATGCAAAATATTTATGTCAATAAAGGTTATGTTTTAATCTACATTTCCTTCCCCCTTTCTTTACCGGTATTTACCATTTTGGTGGAGTTCACCTTCTTATTTGGTCCGTTGAGACTGGATTTTTGCCAATTTATTACACATCCCTTCCAATTCTTCACCCCTTTTCCCTATATTCTATGATTTAATGGTGGTGTACACCGATGTGTTTTTTGTCCAATGAGGTCTGACAATAATAACCTATACTTAACTATATAAAGGATAGCAACCTCCATAGACAGGGATTTAGACGGAGATATCTCCAGCCATCCAGGAGATCCAAGGAACCAGAGACTCTCTACAGGACAGCAGTCAAGACATCGTGGCTCCATCACGAGGGACACAGATTTGTCATTCCACAGGATGTCAGGTTAGGGGACCACAGCCCTGGCTGGAAGAATACAGATCAGCCCCATTGACCATTGCAAATTCATGGATATGTTTTGGGTAGCCTGGATTTGGACCAACCAATCACCTGAGCCCCATGAATGTTTGTGGGGGCCAGGAATGAGACCCCAACGGTCACCTGGATCATGGAGATGTTCGTAAAAGCCAAGCTGTGACCCTCCAGTCTACTGGCCTGAATGGATTATCATCTTCCTCAGCTTATTCTTACGTTCTCCCTGTGCATGCCACAGGTGGGGTAGTCGGCCCTGGAAGCTCTGAAGTCACATCTGCTCTTATCCCAGAGAGTCAACGTAAGGGCTCTTTTCCACTTGAAAGAAAAAAAAACGGTCCGATTTATGGACCGAAAAAACGGAGGTAAGTCATGCGATTTTTTTATCGCAACATCCGTATTGCTGTCCGATTTTTACGCACCGGTGTCCTTTGAAAAGCTGGCAAATCAGTGCTGTGTACAGTAAAATCACACTGACATTAGAATAGATGGGGGCAAAAAAGTATTTAGTCAGTCAGCAATAGTGCAAGTTCCACCACTTAAAAAGATGAGAGGCGTCTGTAATTTACATCATAGGTAGACCTCAACTATGGGAGACAAACTGAGAAAAAAAAAATACAGAAAATCACATTGTCTGTTTTTTTATCATTTTTTTTGCATATTATGGTGGAAAATAAATATTTGGTCAGAAACAAACAATCAAGATTTCTGGCTCTCACAGACCTGTAACTTTTTCTTTAAGAGTCTCCTCTTTCCTCCACTCATTACCTGTAGTAATGGCACCTGTTTAAACTTGTTATCAGTATAAAAAGACATCTGTGCACACCCTCAAACAGTCTGACTCCAAACTCCATAATGGTGAAGACAAAAGAGCTGTCAAAGGACACCAGAAACAAAATTGTAGCCCTGCACCAGGCTGGGAAGACTGAATCTGCAATAGCCAACCAGCTTGGAGTGAAGAAATCAACAGTGGGAGCAATAATTAGAAAATGGAAGACATACAAGACCACTGATAATCTCCCTCGATCTGGGGCTCCACGCAAAATCCCACCCCGTGGGGTCAGAATGATCACAAGAACGGTGAGCAAACATCCCAGAACCACGCGGGGGGATCTAGTGAATGAACTGTAGAGAGCTGGGACCAATGTAACAAGGCCTACCATAAGTAACACACTACGCCACCATGGACTCAGATCCTGCAGTGCCAGACGTGTCCCACTGCTTAAGCCAGTACATGTCCGGGCCCGTCTGAAGTTTGCTAGAGAGCATTTGGATGATCCAGAGGAGTTTTGGGAGAATGTCCTATGGTCTGATGAAACCAAACTGGAACTGTTTGGTAGAAACACAACTTGTTGTGTTTGGAGGAAAAAGAATACTGAGTTGCATCCCTCAAACACCATACCTACTGTAAAGCATGGTGGTGGAAACATCATGCCTTGGGGCTGTTTCTCTGCAAAGGGGCCAGGACGACTGATCCGGGTACATGAAAGAATGAATGGGGCCATGTATCGTGAGATTTTGAGTGCAAACCTCCTTCCATCAGCAAGGGCATTGAAGATGAAACGTGGCTGGGTCTTTCAACATGACAATGATCCAAAGCACACCACCAGGGCAACGAAGAATTGGCTTCGTAAGAAGCATTTCAAGGTCCTGGAGTGGCCTAGCCAGTCTCCAGATCTCAACCCTATAGAAAACCTTTGGAGGGAGTTGAAAGTCCGTGTTGCCAAGCGAAAAGCCAAAAACATCACTGCTCTAGAGGAGATCTGCATGGAGGAATGGGCCAACATACCAACAACAGTGTGTGGCAACCTTGTGAAGACTTACAGAAAACGTTTGACCTCTGTCATTGCCAACAAAGGATATATTACAAAGTATTGAGATGAAATTTTGTTTCTGACCAAATACTTATTTTCCACCATAATATGCAAATAAAATGTTAAAAAAACAGACAATGTGATTTTCTGGATTTTTTTTTTTCAGTTTGACTCCCATAGTTGAGGTCTACCTATGATGTAAATTACAGACGCCTCTCATCTTTTTAAGTGGTGGAACTTGCACTATTGCTGACTGACTAAATACTTTTTTGCCCCACTGTATGTATATATACCTATTTTATGTGTATATATCTATTCTATTTTAACCTGTCAGTGTGATTTTACTGTACACCGCGCTGAATTGCCAGCTTTTCAAAGGACACCGGTGCGTAAAAATCGGACTGAACTCGCATGGTGCGAGTGCTGTGCGATATTTTTCTCGCACCCATTGACTTACATTGGGGAGTCAGATTTCGGCTGAGAAAAAAAATAGCAAATGAGATGTCACCTATTAACCAACATTGGTCCGAGTGCAATCCGATATTTTATCGGATTGCACTCATCCGTTTTTCTCGCAAGTGGAAAAGAGCCCTTAGGGTGAGACTCTGTACTTGTGCACCCTATTAGGTATTGTGCTGGGACTGTTCTATGTGTTATTTGTCTTTGTGGTTCAATAAAATATTGCCACGCTGTTTTACCCTGTGTTGTCTGAGCAGCATTACACCAACATTAAAAGGAGGGTGGGCGTTCCTTGGGATGATCCCTGGTCCATGCGGTTTTGGCTAGCAAACCAGGGCACCCGCTGACCCCGTGTCTCCAGTTATTCTCACCTTTATGCCTAAAATCCATTGAAGCCTATGTTCCCTGTAAAACAACTAAAATAATGAACAACCATATCTCTCACCTATCCAATGTGTAAATTATCCTCCGATGCCCCTATCCCCTATAAAAAAGAAAAATTTACAACCATTCCCCTCATCTGTCCGGCGTGAAGATAATTCATACCGTTCCACGCCGTAATCCATCTCTGCATCATCTGGTTTTCAAACTGAATGGTGGCATGATGAGACCGTTCAATCTGAAAGGCAGGAGACACTGAGCTGCTGAGGAAGCAGCTTCAGTGACGAGCTTTGACATCATATAGGTTACTGCCGGTCACTGAAGCTGCGTTTCCATGGGCAGTTAACTGTGAGCAGCCCGATAAACTTCGGTGACCTCAATAAGATCACTAGAACCATAAGAAAATTTTCATGGTGCTAGCAATGATCTCATTGAGGGTCCCTCAGTGAAGTGCCCGTGGGAACACAGCTTCAGCAACCAGCGGTAACCTCTATGACATCACTGCAAGTCAATGAAGCTGCGTCCTCAGTAGCTCAGTGTCTCCTGCTTTTCAGCCTGAAAGGTTACATCATGCAACCATACAGTTTAAAAACCAGATGTTGCAGAGATGGATTACAGTGTGAGACAGTATGGATTATCTTTACGTAGGACAGGTGAGGCATATGGTTGTTTATTATTTTTGTTATTTTTACACGGGGCATGGGCTTCAATGGATTTTAGGTGTAAAGGGGAGTATAACTTATTTTTAAATAAATGCGTAAAACAAGGTGTTGTGTTTTATTTCAAATAAAGGGTTTCATTCTTGCAGCGTGTTTATATAAACTTACCATAGTGTTAGTAATGGGGGAATGTTATAGATGTATCTTCAATATTAACCCCTGGGCTTGATGTCAGCTGATAATACAAAGCTGACATCAACATCAACCCGTGGACTTTCCCTCTGCTGGTTAAAAAAGTTTCGCAGGAGACCAAGCCATTTTTTGTTATTTAATTCTTAATTTTAAACAGAATGTACACAGCAGGTGCTGAACAAAATTCCCATCATTGTCGCCTGGCCGCGCTGATCTCAGGGAGACCAAGTGACAATAATGAGAGCTGCCTCCAGGTGCCAGCAATTGTGAACAGCGCAAACAGTACCGCTTCTTCCTAGGCAATGGTAGGTCTCAAATATGTCATTCGTGTGTCATCAGTGTGCAGCATGCATTTTGTCCGCGCTTCGGAAAAAAACCTGACATGTCTGCGGGTTTTTCACATGGCCCGTGTGTAAAACCCGACATATGTGCACCACCAATGAATAAAAAATGAACCACAGATATAGAAAACGGAGTGTGAAGGGAGAACAAGGTGTAGCAGATTGAAGATAGAGAAAATAGGGCAAGGAGGGATTTCTGAGAGGTTTTGAGAGGATGTGATAGGTGCTGGCTTATAGGTCACTGCAATGTATGATGGAAATTGTAGTAATAGAACATAGGAAGGCAGGAGAGAGGAAGTTGCTGATTAACCTTCATCAGAGCTGCAGCCAGCCACAAGACCGTGCTGCTACAGCATGATAAAAGGTAATATTGGTAAAATAACACAATGGATGTACTGAGATGCATATGATAAGATTTATGAAAAAGTTATAACAATGGACAACCTCTTTAAAGGGAACCTGTTAGCAGATTTTGCCGCTATAAGATGCGGCCACTGCCTTTCAGGGCTTTACCAGACTTTGATTTTCGTATTAAATTATGCTGTTACAAAATCAATAATCCTTTGAATTTGAAAAGAAAATGGCTAATTTACTGTATGAGTTTTTATATGTATAACTAGATTTGTTTTCAGATTGAAACATTTCCCACATTCTGAACATGAAAATGGTTTCTGCCCTGTGTGAATGCTCTGATGTGTAATGAGATGCCATTTCCTATTAAAACATTTCCCACATTCTGAACATGAAAATGGTTTCAGCCCTGTATGAATTCTCTGATGTGTAATGAGATAACATTTCCTATTAAAACATTTCCCACATTCGGAACATGAAAATGGCTTCTCCCCTGTGTGAATCCTCTGATGTTTAACAAGACTTGATTTCTTTGTAAAACATTTTCCACATTCTGAACATGAAAATGGTTTCTCCCCTGTGTGAATTTGCTGATGGTATCTAAGACTTGATTTCTCTGTAAAACATTTCCCACATTCTAAACATGAAAATGGTTTCTCCCCTGTGTGAATTCTCTGATGTGTAACAAGATGTGATTTTTCTGTAAAACATTTCCTACATTCTGTGCATGAAAATGGTTTCTCCCCTGTGTGAATTCTCTGATGTGTAACAAGACGTGATTTCTCTGCAAAACATTTTCCACATTCTGAACATGAAAAAGGCTTCTCTCCTGTGTGCATTCTCTGATGTGATAGAAGTTTGTATCTATCACTATAATGTTTTCCACATTCTGAACAAGAAAATGGCTTCTCCCCTGTGTGACTTCTGTGATGTGTAACAAAATTAGATTTCTGTGTAAAACATTTCCCGCATTCTGGACAAGGAAATGGCTTCTCCCCTGTGTGAATTCTCTGATGTATAAAAAGTTGGGATTTCTTACTATAATATTTTCCACATTCTGAACATGAAAATGGCTTCTCTACTGTGAGTGTTGTGTGAGTTTTCTGATGAGTAACAAGACATGTTCTTTGTGTAAAACATTTCCCACATTCTGTACAAGAAAATGCCTTTTTACCTGTGGGAGTTTTCAGATGTGCAACAAGACTTGTTTTCCGATTAAAACTTTTCCCACATTCTGAACATGAAAATGGCTTTGCCCCTGTGTGTATTTTCTGATGTCTAACAAGACATGATTTTGTTGTAAAACATTTCCCACATTCTGAACATGAAAATGGTTTTGCCCCTGTGTGTATTATCCTATGTCTAAAAAGACATGGTTTCGTTGTAAAACATTTCCCACATTCTGAACATGAAAATGGCTTCTCCCCAGTGTGTATAATCTGATGTCTATCAAGATGTGTTTTCCGATTAAAACATTTTCCGCATTCTGAACATGAAAATAATTTTTCCCTTATGTCAGTTCTTTCATGGTCAACAGCCCTTCTGTGACTTTTGCCTTGCATATTTGTTTTTGATGAAGCAGAAAATAGAACGTGTTGAAAAGGATCAGATGACAGATTTTTTCTGATAACGTCTTGAGGTGTATCTGGTATGATGACATGTTCTTCACAAGTATTGGATGTGATACGTAGATTATCTGAAAAATCTGAGATTATCAGACATCCCTCTGAGCTCCTGGTACAGTCATCTGCTAAGAATAAAAAATATATTGGTCAGTAACACTGCACTGGAATTATACTATTTATATTATATACTTCACAGTATTTCCATGCTCAGAAGAGACTCAATGGATCTGTAACCAGTTTTATTAGGAGATTCCTTCTCATACATTCTCTGACAGGTACACGCACTATAGCACAGAGCAAAGCACATTGGACCAATATCATGTACACATGGCTTTGGAGAAAAAGTAAAGTTTTTCATTTTTATTTATTACTGTACCTAAACCCGTGGATATAAGATAGGATAACAAGTCCTTTATCTACTATATAATTGTCTAAGGGTCACTTCCATCTTTCTGTTTGTCCTTCTTTCTGTTACGGATATTCATTGGTCGCAGCCTCTGTCTGTCATGGAAATCCAAGTCGCTGATTGGTCACGGCAAAACAACAACGACCAATCAGCGACGGGCACAGTCCAGAAGAAAATGGCCGCTCCTTAATCCCCGCAGTCAGTGCCCGGCGCCCAAATACTCCCCTCCAGTCACCGCTCACACAGGGTTAATGCCGGCGGTAACGGACCGCTTTATGCCGCGGGTAACGCACTCCGTAACCGCTGCTATTAACCCTGTGTGACAAAGTTTTTACTATTGATGCTGCCTATGCGGCATCAATAGTAAAAAAAGATCTAATGTTAAGAATAATAAAAAAACAAAAAACCTGCTATACTCACCCTCCGTTCCCCGACTATCCGTTTGCGCCGGCCGCCATCTTCCGTTCCCAACGATGCATTGCGAAATTACCAAGAAGACTTAGCGGTCTCCCGAGACCGCTAAGTCATCTGGGTAATTTCGCAATGCATCCTGGGAGATGGCGGCAGCTGAACGCGTATCGCCGGAGCTTCGGTAGATCCCGCCGGGTGAGTATATAACTATTTTTTATTTTAATTATTTTTTTTTAACAGGGATATGGTGCCCACACTGCTGTATACTATGTGGGCTGTGTAATATACCACGTGGCTGCTATATACTACATGGGCAGTGTTATATATTACGTGGCCACTGTTATATACTGCATGGGCAGTGCTATATACTACGTGGCTGCTATATACTGCGTGGACAGTTACATACTGCGTGGCTGCTATATACTACGTGGCTGCTATATACTGTGTGAGCTGTGCTATATATTATGTGGCCAGTGTTATATACTACGTCGCCTGTGTTATATACTGCGTGGCTGCTATATACTGCGTGGGCTGTGTTATATAGTACGTGGCTGTGTTATATACTGCGTGGCTGTTATATACTGCGTGGGCTGTGCTATATATTATGTGGCCAGTGTTATGTACTGTGTGGCCTGTGTTATATACTACGTGGCCAGTGATATATACTGCGTGGGCTGTGTTATATAGTACGTGGCTGTGTTATATACTGCGTGGCTGCTATATACTGCGTGGGCTGTGTTATATAGTACGTGCCTGTGTTATATACTGCGTGGCCACTGTTATATATTGCGTGGCCTGTATTAACGCATCGGGTATTCTACAATATGCATGTATATAGCAGCCACATAGTATATAGCACAGGCCACGTAGTATTTGTCTGCTATATACTACATGGCTCCTATACACTATGTGACCTGTGCTATGTACTATGTGGCTGCTATATACATACATAAATACATATTCTAGAACACCCCATGCGTTAGAATCGGGCCACCATCTACTATTCTATATGTCATAAAAGCCAATAGAAACATTGGTTTAATTTAGGAGCACTGGGGGATCTGAAAAAGTATTTGTAGCAGTGTCCTCTGCTAACAGTTGTCCATCCCTGATTCTTTTGTAGATCACTTAGCCTTACACTGGTGCTAGAAAGTTTGTGAATCCTTTAATTTCCTATTTTTGCATAAATTTGACCTACAACTAAATCTGATTTTCACACTAAGGGTATGTGCACACGTTGCGGATTTGCTGCGTATCTGCAGCATTTTTTGTGGTGCAGAAACGCGGCAGATCCACAATTGATTTACAGTACAATGTAAATCAATGAGAAATAAAAAACGCTGGGCAGACTGTGCGGAAAAATCGGGGCAGAAACGCTGCGGATTAAAAGAAGTAGCATGCCACTTCTTTTTTGCAGATCTGCAGCGTTTTTGTACCCATTCCATTATAGAAATTCACAGGGGTGAAAACGCTGAAAATCCACAAAAAATCCGCAGCAAAACCGCACAAAAAACGCTGCAGATCCGCACAAAAAACGCGACAAATCCGCAGCTGCGTTTTCTGCCAAGAGATGCAGAATCCGCACCAGAAATTCCTAAGGCTAATCTGCAACGTGTGCACATAGCCTAAACGTTGATAAAGAGAGACGTCTATTTTTACTATCTAGAAGATCAGTTACGTAACTTTATAAGGTCAGTCCTCCCCCTAGGCCCATGACTGATTATTTTCTAACGACCAGGGTGCTGGTTTACCTCATTTTCTGGAGAGATCACCTTATTCTATTAAAAAATGTCCCAATAGTGTCATCTAAGCACCCTAAGTAATTTACATGTACTATCACTAGTTATTTACTTAATACATGTAATCTGCTCATTTTGTTTTTATCCTAGGTTCAAGTTGCAAGGCTGCATTGCTGCTGATCATAACCTTTGCACAACGAGCCGTGATAGACATGTACTGTACATGACCATAATTGCCGCTCTATGGGGCAGAGCACATTCAAGCTTAATGCCAAGAGGAAGAGTGCCCATGTAATGCTATCCCTGTGAGCACAGAGCAGGCATCACTTTCTTTAAGAAATAATGGCATCTTCCGACAAGGCTGAGATCACACCACCATTTCTCAAAATTCTGTGTTGTTCACAAAGTGGTAAATCAATGACCACACCAAGAACAACTTGCATGGACTAAAGTTGAGTTTGACACAAGTGGATGACAGTGTGTACATCTGTTTCATTGTCACAAACGTAGGGACGGAGGCCTGATAGTGAGATACAAATAGAGTAGGAGCATGAAAAACGATAGTTGTGGATGATGCGAATGATGACACCGACCACTTACTACTTGTGCATGTAGCCTGGCTACCAAAAACACGTTGCAAGGACATGCTGAGTATTTAGGTACATGCCCACAAGTCAGCAATTGCAAAAATGCTGCTGTATTGTTGTCACCTGTAGGGGTATCAAAATCAACCGGTAAACAGGTGTACAAAAACAGACATGCCCAGTTAAATGTCTGGGCCAAATGCTTGACATCTGACCAGTGTCACTTTGTGTGTTAATAATTCGAATTCTTCAACAAATTTCAGTGATTTTGAGATTGTTTTTTCGTGCTTATTTATAAAATTTTTTAACAAAAATGTAAACAAAAAACAGCAATTTTCAAACTTTGAATGATTATCCCTTTAATCCAGATAGTCTTTCCTTACATCAGTACCATTGGTAAAATGTTATTTTATTTTTTCAAGGAAATGTACATCATTTACTTATTGTTTTGAAGTGACTTTGCGAGTCCTATGTATTGGAAACCCCCCAAAGTGATACCATTTTAAAAACTGCACCCCTCGACATTGAAAACTGCCATCAGGTAGTTTATTAATCCTTCATGTGATTTTCAAGAATTAATGTAAAGTGGCAAAACAGAAATGAAAAATTGCATTTTTACCACCTAAATGTAGCTAAGTTCTGAACAGGCCACTGTAGTCGAGAGACTCTAAGGCCGTTATTTGGCTGTGAATTGCCATGGCAAACTTCAGGACCGCACAATCATGATCTCTGGGTGCTGATGAGGTTAAATAGGAAGCCACACTCTGTTAACCATTTAAATGATGTAATCACTTTGATAGCAGCATCTAAGGGGTTAAACAGATATGGACGGTGTCAACACTAATACAACAAGTTGTCAGCTATGGAGTACAGCCAACAACTGCTGGATTGTCACCAGTATGGGGATGCTATACTCTTATATCTCAGGTCAGGAAAAAAGACGTATTGGTGGTCTATAAGGGGTTAAATTAGTTGTTTATTTTTTTTAACCCCTTCATGACCGGGGGATTTTTCGTTTTTCCGTGTTCGTTTTTCGCTCCCCTCCTTCCCAGAGCCATAACTTTTTTATTTTTCCGTCAATTTGGCCATGTGAGGGCTTATTTTTTGCGGGACGAGTTGTACTTTTGAACGACATCATTGGTTTTAGCATGTCGTGTACTAGAAAACGGGAAAAAAATTCCAAGTGCGGTGAAATTGCAAAAAAAGTGCAATCCCACATTGGTTTTTTGTTTGGCTTTTTTGCTAGGTTCACTAAATGCTAAAAATGACCTGCCATTATGATTCTCCAGGTCATTACGAGTTCATAGACACCAAACATGACTAGGTTATTTTTTATCTAAGTGGTGAAAAAAAATTCCAAACTTTGCTAAAAAAAAAAAAAAAAAAATTGCGCCATTTTCCGATACTCGTAGCGTCTCCATTTTTCATTATCTGGGGTCGGATGAGGGCTTATTTTTGGCGTGCCGAGATGACGTTTTTAATGATAGCATTTCGGTGCAGATACGTTCTTTTGATCGCCCGCAGCGATGTCGCAGCGACCAAAAAAACGTAATTCTGGCGTTTCGAATTTTTTTCCCGCTACGCTGTTTAGCGATCAGGTTAATACTTTTTTTTAATTGATAGATCGGGCGATTCTGAGCGCGGCGATACCAAATATGCGTAGATTTGATATTTTTTTTATTGATTTATTTTGATTGGGGCGAAAGGGGGGTGATTTAAACTTTTATGTTTTTTTTATTTTTTTCACATTTTTTTAAACTTTTTTTTTTTAACTTTTGCCATGCTTCAATAGCCTCCATGGGAGGCTATAAGCAGGCACAGCACGATCGGCTCTGCTACATAGCAGCGATCTGCTGATCGCTGCTATGTAGCAGAATTGCACGTGTGCTGTGAGCGCCGACCACAGGGTGGCGCTCACAGCGACGGGCAATCAGTAACCATAGAGGTCTCTAGGACCTCTATGGTTACCATTCACAAGCATCGCCGACCCCCGATCATGTGACGGGGGTCGGCGATGACGTCATTTCCGGCTGCCCGGCCGGAAGCGGTAGTTAAATGCCGCTGTCTGCGTTTGACAGCGGCATTTAACTAGTTAATAGGTGCGGGCAGATCGCGATTCTGCCTGCGCCTATTACGGGCACATGTCAGCTGTTCAAAACAGCTGACATGTCCCGGCTTTGGTGCGGGCTCACCGCGGAGCCCTGCATCAAAGCAGAGGAGCCGGCATCGGACGGTATAGTACGTCCGATGCCGGTAAGGGGTTAAACAAAATTGTCTTCTCTCCTTAAAAAGAGACAAATAATGTTAGGTAGGTGTGTGTCCAAAAACTCAACCACTACAGTTGTATTGGTATATATGTATGTGAAATTTGACAAGTAAAATAAGTGTTTAAAAAATTATGACATGCACATCACTTACGGAGTTAGACAGTGTCACGACTCTTCCCTGTCCCTAATGCCAGGGGTCACCCTAGCTCACCCTGTTCTCTGGACTACTTCTGATGGTGAAAATGCCGGGGCCACATACCTTGCCTTAGATCCTGAATCTGCCTTCAGTCTATACCATTCTCCATCCGGGGAAGAGGGGGAGTAGTAGTGTACCATAATATACCAATCAGACTAACAAGGTAATACAAACAGGGATAAAGGAAATACCAATCCTACAAATATACACACAAACAAAAGAGGTAAATACTGGGGAGTGGAGGATGGGGTTAAACCAAAGTAGGAGAAGAAAGGGAATTATCACACACTCAAAACCTAGCAGCAGTTACAGATAAATCCACCAAATGCCTTCTCCAAAACAACCTCCAGCCAGGCAGCATAAGCTACTCTGGCAATGAGTGATAGCCAGGGCCCAGATTATATTGGAGATGGGAGTGGCCATCAGTGCACAGCGGAGCCTCAATGCAGGAAAGCTTCCAGGAGCTTTCAAATGATCAGACTAAAGCTTTAGTCACACTAAACGACTTACCAACGATCACGACCAGCGATACGACCTGGCCGTGATCGTTGGTAAGTCGTTGTGTGGTTGCTGGGGAGCTGTCACACAGACAGCTCTCTCCAGCGACCAACAATCAGGGAAACGAGTTCGGCATCGTTGAAACTGTCTTCAACGATGCCGAAGTCCCCCTGCAGCACCCAGGTAACCAGGGTAAACATCGGGTTACTAAGTGCAGGGCCGCGCTTAGTAACCCGATATTTACCCTGGTTACCATTGTAAAAGTAAAAAAAAAAATAAAAACACTACATACTCACATTCTGATGTCTGTCACGTCCCCCGCCGGCGTCCACAGGGTTAAAACTGCTTTCAGCAAGAGCGCTGCTAATGCACGCGCTGCTGCCGAGAGCTTCCCTGCACTGACTGTCAGCGCCGGCAGTAACAGCGTGTACTCTGCTTTTCGGCCGGCGCTGACACAGTCAGTGCAGAGAAGCTCTCGGCCAGAGCGCGTGCATTAGCAGCACTCCTGCCGAAAGCAGTTTTAACCCTGTGGACGCCGGGGGACGTGACAGACATCAGAATGTGAGTATGTGCTGATTTTTATTTTTTTTTTTTAACTTTTACAATGCGGCCCTGCGCTTAGTAACCCGATATTTACCCTGGTTACAAGTGAACACATCGCTGGATCGGCGTCACACACGCCGATCCAGCGATGACAGCGGGTGATCAGCGACCAAAAAATGGTCCTGATCATTCCCCAATGACCTCCCAGCAGAGGCCTGATCGTTTGTCGCTGTCACACATAACGAGATCGTTAGCGGGATCGTTGCTACGTCACCAAAAGCATGACATTGCAACGATATCGTTAACGATATCGTTATGTGTGACGGTACCTTAACCCCTGCACTGCTAAAATAAATTTACATTGTTTAATATGAAGTGCAGGAGTAGGAGAAATCAGATGCTGTGGTCTTCTGGCTCTTTTCTGTTGCGGTAAACCCATGACAGATAGTCATAGTTATATGTCTGGATTTTGGTCAATTTTATATAGTAATGTTAAAGTACAACTATCCCCCCTTCATAAAAAATGAATACACAAGAAATGGAAATATTCTGTACAGTTGGTCAATAGTGACAAGCACATTTTCTAAGCACATTTTCTTGAAACTAAGCTTACATTTTATTTTCTTTAACAAATATTGTGTTGGCTTGCTACTTCTTGTGCATGAAGAATCAGAAATAAATGGTGTAACTCAAATGAAACAAGAAAAGATGCCAGCCCATCAACACTACATCTCATATCAACCTCACCCACTATGGCTTCACTGCTGGCACCGCACCACTCTTCCGTCGCTCTCTACGAGTCAACTTTATCTCTGGGTTATTCACAGATTACTAATCTCATCATCTTTCTCTGCTGCAGTGTTACAATACAGACTTTCTGAAGTATTTGTCAAATGTTTTAGGTTTTTCTCTTCCCATCTCTATTGCTGAGCTCTGATGACCCTTCATTATCCAGAACCACCCAAAAATAGGTATAGCATTCCCTGTCTCAGCTTTTATAAAGGCTCACGTATTTTCTCCTGATTTGTTATGCTACACCGTGAAATGTGATAGGTGCAAGGCATCATGGGAAAATCCATGTGGCCACGCTTGAGATCACAGGAGCCTTCTGTGGCGGATCCAATCATCTGCAAAGTGAAAAATGGTGATTCGCACAAATCAAATTTGTTCAAATGAAAATCTATTTATATCAGCTGTAGGTCATCCAGTCTAGAGATGAGCAAATAGGTTTGGAAAACGATCGCAAAACATAAATTCGGCACAAGAATTTTTTTCTTAAAATCTGAAAAAGTAGGTAAAATTCAGTAAAAGTGCGGGAAAATAATTGTGTTGCCACTAAAGAATTTTAAAGTAGATGATGGATAGATAGATAAAAAGGCGTCAATTCAGCAGCCGAGCAAAATAAAATCACAGCAGGACTTTACAGGAAAGAATAGATAGAATAGATACCGTATATACACATAGAATAGACACATATATAGAGGTCAGTGACATATACAATTAGTACAGTGCATGTGCAGATTACCGTAAATGTATTTAATTAAAAGATTATTTTTCTGAAAAAATGTTGTGGGTTCCCACGTAATTTTCTTAACCAGCAGTGGAAAAGTCAACGGCTGGGGGCAGGTGTTCATAGCTTAAGAAGGGTGTAATACTCCTGGAGCTAATATATCAGCTCACAGCTATATACTTATCTTTTACTGGCTATTAAAATGGGGGACCCCCCCAAAAAATAAAAAAATTACTTAGGGTCCTCCTATAAATAATAACCAGCAAAGTCTACGCAGAGAGCTATGGGCTGATATTAATAGCCTAGGAAGGGGCCATTGATATTGCATGCCCCTTACTTCCCCAAGACTAAAAATATCAGCTCTCAGCCTCCCCAGAAAAGGTGAAACTATAAAATCTGCCAATTCTTGCACTTAGCCTCACTCTTCCCACTTGCCCTGTAGCAGTGGCAAATAGGGTGATAGTTGGGGGTGTTTATGTCACCTTTGTATTGTCAGGTGACATCAAGCCCAGAGGTTAGAAATGGAGAGGTGTCTATAAGACGCCCCCATTACTAACCCCATAGTCATTCTATAAAAACACACGCACCCAGAATAAAGTCCATTAATAGAAAGAATGACAGACTCCTTTAATAAATCTTAACTAAACCATACTTACGATATAGCCCATTCCAGTGACGCCATTGTCCCCTGCAAGAGAATTAAAATAAACAACAATATTCCTCACCTTTAGCTAAGCTACATCTAGATGGCAGGCTGCATGGTTGACTGATGTGACCATACAGCATGACATGCAGCAGAGACACTGAGCAGCATCTGCTACCGCTGCCTAGTGTGTCGCGATGATCTACTATAACCTGCCCTATAATAGTGTCCACTCTCGATTCCAGACAATCGTACGTTCGAAAACTGTTCTCTTTCCCTTTCGAGCCCTGCCATACACCCAAACAGTAGTTATCCCCCACATCGGCGTACTGAGGAGAAATTGCACACCAAATTTTGCGGTTCATTTTCTCCTGTTACCTTTTGAAAATAAAATTGGTTTTAAAGTAAAATTTTTCTGAAAAAAGTTAAATGTTATTTTTATCCTTCCACATTGCTTTAGTTTCTGTGAAGCACCTGCATGGATAATAGATTTCTTGAATATGGTTTTGAACACCTTGAGGGGTGCAGTTCTTAGAATGGTGTCACTTGGGTATTTTCTGTTATATAGGCCCCTCAAAGTCACTTCTAATGTGATATTGTCCAAACCAAGAAAAGAAAAAAAGTAAGCGGCACAGCTCGACTTTCCAGAGATTAATAACTCAATGTGGAGAGTTTCCCAACAATAGGTAGTCCGGTCAGATGAAAGGCGGTGCTTGCGTGAAACAAAGTGTCCATATAAATAAAAAAGTAGAAAAAACGCAATAGCACTCACCAATCAGTGGCAATTCAAACGTCCTTTATTGGAGCATATAGCAAAACATCTTCGCGGTTCAAGGGAGGGAGTGAGAGAGGGAGTGCAACAGGCAAGACGACGACGGCCGTTTCGCGCCAATACCGAGCGCTTCCACGGGTCTGTGTCCAGGAGGAAGTGACGCCTAGATAAGCAGGTAAGAAACAACTGGCTCCTCCCGCGCCACCTCCCCCCGAAACACCCAAAGTGCACAGTGCGTGTTAAATTGACACAAAAACAAAACAATTAAAAACAACCACAGTTAGAGCACCTTATTACACACGGCAATATAGAATAATAATGGTAACCAATCATAACTGTCCAATCTATCCAGAATACTAATAGTGTCCTCTATTCAAAGGTAAACTAAAGAATCCACACCTGAAATTATCTCACTCATCAGGAGAAAAAAAAAAAAAAACTGAGAAAAATGTAGGCGGCTAGCAAATACTCACTGACATGACTTGTACAAAGCATGAGAGAACAAGAGAGGGATCGATCTAGGATGACAGTGAAAATCAAAACAGAGCAACAACAATAATCAATGACAACGTTAGCATTTTATAAAAAAACAGACATATCAACACGATCATTGAGCCCTGCTGCACCAGTAGCTCTTGTCCGTATAATCCATTTAGTTTCTTGCCTCAATAGGATTCTATGCAGATCACCACCCTGCGTTGGTAGATTAACTCTTTCAAGGCCTGCAAACCTTAATACCTCTGGGTTACCCTGATGTTCTTCCCTTATGTGCTCAATTAATCTAGGGACACCTTTCCCTGTTGCAATAGATTTAAAGTGTTCACGGAAGCGTACATATAGGCAGCGAATCGTCTTACCGATGTAGAACCTCTTGCAAGGACAGAAGACTACATACACCACGTATTGCGTCTTACATGAAATGAAGTGCCGTACTTGATGCATAATGGGGCCAATGTGTACCGTAGGACCTTGCACATGAAACTGACAAAACCGACAGTGACCGCAGCGGTAATTTCCCACTGGTGTGGTACGTTCTAACCATGTAGATCTCTCTTTCGTGATCCGATTATGGACTAGCGAATCTCTGATACGTGCACTTCGTGAGATAGAGATCTCATGGGGAGGACCATGGGGAGCCCTTTAGTATCCAATAGACGAAGTGCACGTATCAGAGATTCGCTAGTCCATAATCGGATCACGAAAGAGAGATCTACATGGTTAGAACGTACCACACCAGTGGGAAATTACCGCTTTTTTTTTTTCTCCTGATGAGTGAGAATTTCAGGTGTGGATTCTTTAGTTTACCTTTGAATAGAGGACACTTTTAGTATTCTGGATAGATTGGACAGTTATAATTGGTTACCATTATTATTCTATATTGCCGTGTGTAATAAGGTGCTCTAACTGTGGTTGTTTTTAATTGTTTTGTTTTTGTGTCAATTTAACACGCACTGTGCACTTTGGGTGTTTCGGGGGGAGGTGGCGCGGGAGGAGCCGGTTGTTTCTTACCTGCTTATCTAGGCGTCATTTCCTCCTGGACACAGACCCGTGGAAGCGCTCGGTATTAGCGCGCAACGGCCGTCGTCGTCTTGCCTGTCGCACTCCCTCTCTCACTCCCTCCCTTGAACCGCGAAAATGTTTTGCTATATGCTCCAATAAAGGACGTTTGAATTGCCACTGATTGGTGAGTGCTATTGCGTTTTTTCTACTTTTTTATTTATCACTAATGTGATATTGTGCCTAAAAAAAAGTTTTTGTAAATTTAGTTGTAGAAATGAGAAATCTCTGGTCAAATTTTAACCCTTCTAACAAAAAATTATGTTTAAAAGATCGTGTTAATGTAAAAGTAGACATGTGGGAAATGAAAATTAAAAGTTTGAAAGTTGCCACATTTTTGCCAAATTTCCAATTTTTAAAAAATAAACGCAAGTCATATCGATCAAATTTTACCACCATCATTAAGTACAATATGTAAAAAAAACACTCAGAATCAGTGGGATCCAATGAAGTGTTACAGAGTTTTTACCTCAAAGTGACACTGGTCAGCATTGTAAAATATGGCCTGGTCATCAAGGAAAAAACAAGCTTGGAGGGAGGGGAGAGGTGAAGGGGTTAATAAAGTTCAACCATTACCACACTACACTCCTTTCACTAGCCTTGGTAATAGAGGTAAAGAAGAACCCCAAGATCACTGTGGCTGACCTCCACTGATGCAGTAGGGAGATGGCAGAAAGTTCCACAAAGTCAACTATCATTGCAGCCCTCCACCAGTCGGGCCATTATGGCAGAGTGCCCCACCAGAAACCTCTCCTCAGTGCAAGACATATGAAAGCCCGCATAGAGTTTGGTAAAAAAAAAACACATGAAGAACTACCAGACTACGAGAAATAACATTCACTGATCTGATGAGACGAATATAGAACTTTTGGTGATAATTCGAAGAGGTATGTGTGGAGAAAAGCAGGCATTGCTCATCACCTGCCCAATACAATCCCAACAGTGAAACATGGCAGCATCATGCTATGGGGGTGTTTTTCAGTTGCAGGGACAGGACGACTGGTTGCAATTGAAGGAAACAAGAATGCGGCCCAGTACAGCGATATCCTGGATGAAAACCTCTTCCAGAGTGCTCTGAACCTCAGACTTAGCGGAAGGTTCACCTTCCAACAAGACAATGACCTTAAGCACACAGCAAAAATAAGAAAACAGTGGCTTCAGAACAACTCTGTGACCTTTCTTGACTGGCCCAGCCAGAGCCCTGACCTAAACCCAATTGAGCTTCTCTGGAGAGGCCAGAAAATGGCTGTTCACCAACGTTCACCATCCAACCTGACGAAACTGGAGAGGATCTGCAAGGAAGAATGGCAGAGGATACCCAAATCCAGGTGTGAAAAACTTGTTGCATCATTCTCAAGAAGACTCATGGCTGTACTAGCTCAAAAGTGTGCTTCTACTCAATACTGAGCAAAGGGTCTGAATACTTATCACAATGTGATATTTCAGTTTCTTTCTTTTTTTTTTTTTAAATGTGAAAAAATTTCTACAATTCTGTTTTATTTCAGTCAAGATGCGGTGCAGAGTGTACATTAATGAGAAAAAATACGGTAGTTACTTACCGATAACGGTATTTCTCAGAGCCCATGACAGCACTACCAGAGAGAGGGAATCCGCCCTTCAGGACAGGAAACCTACAGGATAAAAAGGGCGGTACCTCTCTCCTGCGTCAGTTTGGTTTACATAGCATCAGAGGTCCTCCAGGTTAGTGACAACAGGAAAATATACAATTTTAGCAAAATATTTATCAAGATTACACCGTGTCTAAATTAAAACCACACATTTCATATAATAAGGTGCTCACCGCACACGTGATAGGGTGGGAATAAGCAGCTGCTGTCATGGGCTCTGAGAAATACCGTTATCGGTAAGTAACTACCGTATTCTCAGTCGCCCATGACAGCACTACCAGAGAGAATTACAGAGATCATTGCTTTAGGGAGGGACCACAGCCTGCAAGACCCTTCTTCCGAAGGCTAAATCAGATGAAGAGGCCAGGTCTAAGCGGTAGTGCCTAAAGAAGGTTGAAGGTGATGACCAGGTGGCCGCCTTGCAGATTTTGTCTATTGGTACCTCCGACCTTTCGGCCCAGGAGGTCGCCATGGCTCTTGTAGAATGCGCCTTGAGCCCTTCAGGAACTGCGTTTCCCGTGGACGAGTATGCCAAGGCTATCGCATCAGTTACCCAGCGAGCTATAGTGCTTTTGGAGGCTTTGAATCCTTTCCTAGGTCCCTGAAAACAGATAAAGAGAGACCCTTCCTTCCTATACTGTCGGGAGGATTGTAAGTAGTGTATTAAACATCTTCTCACATCTAAAGTGTGGAACTTTTCCTCTTTTTTATTTTTAGGGTTTGGACAAAAGGAGGGAAGGATTATTTCTTGGGACCTGTGGAAATTGGAAGCAACTTTGGGTAGATAAGCGGGATCTGTTTTTAGTATTACCCTATCATCCATGATTTGTGTGAATGGAGGGTTCGCAGATAGAGCCTGGAGGTCACTAATTCTACGGGCAGATGTCAAAGCTGTGAGAAGGGCCGTTTTGAAAGATAAGATTTTAAGTGGTAATGAATCTATGGGTTCGAATGGGGGTTCTGTCAGAGCTGATAGGACTAAATTTAAGTCCCAGGATGGAAGGCTTCTGATTTTTAAAGGTTTAGATCGTATCGCAGCTTTAATAAACCTTGTTACCCATGGGTTAGAGGCAATACTCTCACTATATAATGCACCTAAGGCCGCTATTTGCACTTTTAAGGTGCTCACCGAGAGGCCCATCTCTAAGCCTTTTTGCAGAAATTCTAATATTTTGACCACTTGGACCCCGTCTTGTAATTTCACCCCAGAGGTGGATAAAAACTTTTTCCAGATCTTACCGTAGATCTTAGTTGTTACTAATTTTCTACTTTTTAACAGTGTAGACACTAAATTATCTGAAAAGCCCCTTGCCCTTAGTAGTGACCTTTCAAGTTCCACGCTGTCAAGTGGAGGTTTGCTGACTGAGGGTGGAACACCGGTCCCTGGTATAAGAGATCCGGAAGATCCGGGAGAACCCAGGGATCGGAGACCGATAGAATTCTCAGCCATGAAAACCAGGCCCTTTTGGGCCAGAAGGGGGCTATTAGGATGATTCTCGCCCTGTCCTGCCTGATTTTCCGCAGAACAGCCGGAATAAGAATGTGAGGAGGAAATGCGTATGTTAGACCCTGAGTCCAAGGAATCGTAAATGCATCCAGAGCCCGAGGGCCCCCTTTGGGGTTCAGAGAACAAAAATCCCTTACTTTCCTGTTTTCTGCACTGGCAAAGAGATCTATTACAGGAACCCCCCAGATTTTGGTAATGCGATCGAAGATGCTTTGGTTTAGTGCCCATTCCCCCTGTTTTAACCGGGTACGGCTTAAGAAGTCTGCTTTTTGGTTCTCTACCCCCTTTATATGCAGCGCAGAGAGGGATAGGAAGTTGTCTTCTGCTAAGATGAAGATCTGGAAGGTAGCCTTCATTAGGGCTTGGGATCTGGTTCCCCCCTGATGGTTCAGGTAGGCTACCACTACCTGATTGTCCGAAAAAACCCAGACATGATGCCCCTGTAGGTTGGGAAGAAAATATGATAGAGCGTGACTCACTGCCCAAAGTTCTTTTTGATTCGAAGATACCTCGTATTCTTGATCTGTCCAGACCCCCTGAGTGATACTGTCATCCAGGTGAGCTCCCCACCCCATGGGACTGGCATCCGTGGTAACTATCCGAGATGTGTCTATCACCCATGGAACCCCCTTTGATAGGTTTTTGGGATCTAACCACCAGGCTAGGGAACGAATAGTGTTTGAATTTAGAGACATTTTTCCTTCTAGGTGTCCCCCCAGTGTAACCTGATTCCTCAGAATATCCCACTGGAGATCCCTCGTGTGAATTTGTGCCCACTGTATTGCCGGGAGACAAGCAGAAAGGGACCCCGGCAGTGACATCGCCCCTCTCAGGGTCATATGAGGGTTTGAACGAGCTCTGGACACAAGATTTAATATTTTCTGTTTTTTCTGGTCTGGAAGACGACATTCCTGTGTTATCGAGTCCAAAGTGAGGCCCAAAAACTCTTGAACCCTGGTCGGTTCTAGTTTTGACTTTTGGAGATTTAGGAGCCAACCTAACTCTGTTAGGATTTTTATCACTCTGTCGCATTTTTGGCGACAATGTTGGGCTGAGTTGCTGACAATCAGGAAGTCGTCCAGATACGGTATTATTATAATGTCTTTTTCTCTTATGTGGGCCATCATTTCCGCTACCAATTTGGTAAATATACGAGGCGCTACCGAGATGCCAAATGGAAGGGCCTTGTACTGGTATTGTTTTATTTCTCCTCCCATAACTACCGCTAGTCTGAGGTATTTCTGGGCATTTTTGTGGATGGGGAAATGATAGTACGCGTCGCTGAGATCCAACACTATCATGAAGCAATTCGGAAACAGGTTTTTTATTGTTGATTTTATTGATTCCATTTTGAAGGATTGATTTTTTACATAACTGTTTAGTTTCCGTAAATTGATTATTGTGCGGAAAGAGCCATCCGGTTTTGGGACCAAAAATAGTGGGGAAAAGAACCCTTTGCCTCTCTCCAGTAGGGGAACTTCTTGGATCACATCTTTCATTATGAGCTTTGAAATTTCTTGTTCCAAGGCCTGTTGTTGCTGAGGTGAGGGTTTTAGTGGGGTGACCACATAGTTTTGGGGAGGAAGGGAGGTAAAGTTTATTTGAAGCCCCATCTTTATCAGATCTAAAATCCAAGTATTGGTTGAAATTTTTTCCCAGGCCGGAAGGTATTGAGACAATCTCCCTCCCACCCTGGGGGAGGTGTCACTTAGGGGTTTTTTTATCTCTTGGGGAATTACCAAAGAGGAAGCCCCTATCCTTCCTTCTCCCATCATCCCATCTGTTCTGTTCCCTTGGGGGACGTCTCCGAAAAAACTTCCTACTCCGAAAGGGCCGTCTAACAAATGGTGCGGCTAGGTTAGGGAACCCCTTCTTCTTATCCCCTGCTTTTTGTAAGATGTCATCTAGGGTTTCCCCAAATAAGAATTTCCCCTCACATGGAATTGAACAGAATTTTTGTTTGGTCTGTAGGTCGCCCGGCCAGCTTTTTAACCACAGCGTCCTACGAGCTGCATTGGACAAGGCTGCCGATTTTGAAGCAAGTTTGATTGAATCGGCTGATGAATCTGCCAAAAAGGCTGCCGCCCCTCTAATCATGGGAATTGATTCAATCATTTTATGTCTAGATATGCCGTCTTTTAGTTGCTTTTCCAAGTTATCTATCCAAATCATTAAAGATCTGGAAGTACATGCGGCTGCTATTGCAGGCCTTAGACACCCCCCTGCCGATTCCCATGCCCCTTTAAGGAAAGTATCAGCTCTTTTATCGAGGGGATCCTTCAGGGTTCCCATGTCCTCAAAGGGCAATGCGAATTTTTTTGACGCTTTGGCTACTGCTACGTCGAGTTTTGGAGCCTTGTCCCATGACGTAGAAGCCTCTTCCTCGAAGGGATATTTTCTTTTAAGGGAGGGCACGGATGAATTTTTCCTTTCCGGTTTCTCCCACTCTTTCTTAATTAATGCTTGAATATTCTCATTAAGTGGAAAGACTCTGCGCCTTTTTTGCCCTAGGCCCCCAAACAATGTCCTGTACTGTTTTGTCAGGACGTGGATCTACAACCCCCATGGTTGATCTTACGGCCTTTACAAGGGCATCTACTTCGTCTAATGGGAAGCAGTGGCGGCCTCCGCTCTCAGAATCCGAGGAGGAGGAGGAACCCTGTCTGTCTGAAGCGTCCCCCTCAGAACTAGAAGAATCGGAGTGAGAATAGGGCACAGGTGTTTTTTCCTTGACCCCTTCCCCTTTAAGAGATTTAAATGCTGTTTCCACCTCTGATCTTATTACAGATCGCAATTCAGAGGCGAAACTAGGGGTTTCTTCACACAGGACTTGTCCTATACAGGAGCCACATAATTTCTTATCCCAGTTTTGCAACAGGGGTTCACTGCATAAGGGGCAGACTCTATTCTTAGTTTTCTCCGTTTTCTTTCTTGCCTAAAAACAAACGGAAAGGGGGACCCCAATTATTTGGTGAACTTTCACGAAGATCACTCACCCATCTTGCGCAGCCACAGGTACCGGTTCTGGAGGAGGTATAGGATCCTGTATCAGATCCGAAGTCTGTGGTGTCGGCTGGTTAAGCATATTGGCTTTACTCCGCGGCGTGGAATGGCTACTGGAGCGAGTGCTGCAGGTGCCTGCAGAGGACCTTTTCTTTTGGTCATCTGGCTTGCGCTGGTGGTGACGCTGACGCTGACGTTGCTGCTGCTGCTGCGGTGGCTGCTGCTGCTGCTGTAAGGCCTGCACCTGCTGGAGCTGCTGGTCGCTGTCCTCCATTATTAGGACCGCATGCAGCAAAGAGTGATTCCACAGCGGTGCTTAAATACTATACGCCGATTCACCCCCTCCTCCAGGGCTGCGTCCCAGGAAAGCGCTGATCCCCCTTGGATTACTGAGCATGCGCGCTCTGTCCGGGACCCGGAAGTAGTGTTCTCTATATCCGGTGCGGCGGCCATCTTGGTGCTCCTTCACACACCAGGCCACCGCTCCGAATCAGGAAGTGCCTCTGCCCGAGGCACACCGGGTCCCCGAAGCCCCTACCCCAATCCGGGGAGGCGGCCGCGCTTCCCTCCGCGCACTCTGCAGCCCCATCGGACCCAGCAGTGGCGGCGTCGGACACCGCGCCAGCCATGACAGGGGCCTCCCCGCCGTCATAGGTCGACTGGTCGGCTCCGGATCTCAGGTACCATCCTAGAGGGTTCCCTGTCAGGACAGGAAACAAAACTGACGCAGGAGAGAGGTACCGCCCTTTTTATCCTGTAGGTTTCCTGTCCTGAAGGGCGGATTCCCTCTCTCTGGTAGTGCTGTCATTGGCGACTGAGAAATTAACATTTTTTGGATTTACGAAATGGCTGCAATGAAACAAAGAGTGAAAAATTTAAGGGATCTGAATACTTTCCGTACCCACTGTATAATGGATGCTATCCAGCCTGAGTGTCCTAGACTGTCACTAACATGCCGTTATTAGGACTGTTTACTTTATTTTGCCTTCACGGAAAGGCCTTTTATTTAATTTCCTTGTGGCATGGTTTATGGAGTCTTAATAAACCAGCCTGGACATTTTACTTAAACAGCTTCCGGTGCCTACCGCAAGTGCAACCGAGTAAGTAGGAACTTTACACTTCTCCTATCAACTGCTCAGTGAAGAACAAACAGCACTCAGATGACACACATACTTCAGATGAAAATAGAAAAGGAACATTGGGGCCCTTCTGTGTTCGGATATGTGTCTATTTAAAAAAATAAATAAAACTGTACAACGTTATCTAAACTGACATGAATAAAAAAAAAAAAAAAAAAACTTTTTTAGTCACATCATCACCGATCACCATAAAAATGTGTTTGTTTAATTGTTCCGGTTGTTACGATTATACAAAATATGTCATGTTTATTGTAATTGCTTTCTGTCCTTATTTTAGAACGTACTGGCATATAGAGATATCTGTATAGACCAGTATGTATGTACCAGTAAAGAAGAATGATATTGAGGTTTTTGACTTAGACAATTTGCATGTACTTAACAGTAAAGCCTGTGGCTGGTAATGTTCCTGACTTTCATATCAGAGGTCACCGACACCAACATGTTTCATAATATGCTTAGAGACATCCATTGTGCACAGTGACCTGTGATGGACAGGACTGAAAGTAAAGAGTTATCTCCTCTGCAGCAGCTCAGAAACGTATTCTGGATGCAGTGGAGAAAAATTCGTACAAAATACTGCTAAAAAAAAAAAGAAGAAAAGAAAAAGTGAAACGATGAAAAAAGTCGCAAACTTTTTGCAGAACCTTGTCATTTTCACGACAGTTTAAGGAAGGTACACCAAAGTGGGCGGAGCATGAACGAGGCTTGATGGTGCCCGCCAAATTCATTGCTAGGGGCATAAATTCCGCCCATCAAAAATGTTGTTCCAATCCAACCTTGCTTTTGGTACCATTTCTACCAAGATGCACAACACTGAGAAGAAGCGTGTTTTTCTTAACGTATTCAGCATTACTTACCCCACCGCCAACTTTCAGTTAAAACTGGTGTGCTCGGTGCCAATCTCGAGGAGATTGTCCAAGGCTTTCTTTATACTATGGGCCTATAAACGACACAGGCAAGTATTTGCTAACAGAGGCAATTACTTGCCTGTTGTACTCGGAGCTGGGCCAGAGTGGTCACCGACTGCTCCTGCCGGTGATTCGGCATCTCCACATCAGTAGAGCAGCTTTTCTTCTTCTTCCGGGCTGCTCTGTAGGTAAGGCATTACTTTCGACATCATGGTGATTGATAACCGGCTTCCGACAGTTAAACTATCAATCAGCATGACATTGGCAGTCATACTCCATCAACATAGAGTGGAAGAATAGCCGAATCACCAGTAAGAGCTGCCTGTGACAGCTCTGTGTTGGTAGAGATCGACAGTAAGTAGGAAGTGACTACCTGCAAGATAGTTCTTAGCACATTCTAAAAATAAAAAAAAAGAATATTCCCAGGTGACCCCATAATGAATGAGCCCCTACATCCACATCAAAAGTTTCATGTGAACACAAACGGAGAACCCCAAACAGCTAAAGTTACGCTACAAGCTATTGACTGATTAGAATAAATCTTATAAGAAGGAAAAAACAATGATAAAAAGCAGTAAGCTCGGAAAACCGACAAAATCGAATGAAACCCAATAAAAGGTATTCATCAAAGTGGACATTTAAAAAAGTAAATTAAACATTTTATCCATTAAATAAATCACACATAAAAACAAACATAAGACAAGGACAAGTTAAGAATGATTAAAAAACATCTTTGGAGGGGGAGGGGGTAAGCCCTCAAGAAGATGGTGGTGATAAATATAAGAATAAATCACTACGGTATTGTATCACATCAATTATACATGTACGTATTATTTATGTCAATACAATATTGAACTTATCCAAAAATTATTAAAGGGAAACGGTCACCCCGAAAATCGCGGGTGAGGTAAGCCCACTGGCATCAGGGGCTTATCTACAGCATTCTGTAATGCGGTAGATAAGCCCCCGATGTTACCTGAAAGAGGAGAAAAAGACGTTATATTATACTCACCCAGTGGCGGTCCCGCTGCTGGTCAGGTCGGATGGGTGTCTCCAGTCCGCTGCGGCGCCTCCCATCTTCATTACAAGACGTCCTCTTCTGATCTTCAGCCACGGCTCCGCCGCAGGCCTACTTTGCTCTGCCCTGTTGAGGGCAGACAAAGTACTGCAGTGCGCAGGCGCCGGGCCTCTGACCTTTCCGGCGCCTGCTCACTGCAGTACTATCCTCTGCCCTCAAGAGGGCAGAGCAAAGTAGGCCTGCGGCGGAGCCGTGGCTGAAGATCAGAAGAGGACGTCTTGTAATGAAGATGGGAGGCGCCGCAGCGGACTGGAGACACCCATCCGACCTGACCAGCAGCGGGACCGCCACTGGGTGAGTATAATATAACGTCTTTTTCTCCTCTTTCAGGTAACATCGGGGGCTTATCTACCGCATTACAGAATGCTGCAGATAAGCCCCTGATGCCGGTGGGCTTACCTCACCCGCGATTTTCGGGGTGACAGGTTCTCTTTAAGTCCATGAATATCCATTTTACAACATCAACTGGCAAAGTAAACATGATGAAATAGAAGTACCTGTGTCATGAATTATAAATATCTTCTGCCCAAAATACCGCCTAATAGTCACCAATTATTATTTAATTCTTAAAGGGGGCCTGTTAGCAAAATTGTGCACAGTAACCCACAGAGTGTCAGGTTGACGTCTTTATACTGATTAAAATGATACCTTGGTTGATGAAATCTGTCTTGTGGTTGCTGTTTAACCCCTTTCCGACATCGGGCGTAATAGTTTGCCGATGTTGGACTCAGGCGTTGAGCCCGCACCTTTCCCGACACATGTCAGCTGAAATAGACATGTGCCCGCAACAGCCGCGGGTGGAATTGTGATCCACCCTGCGGCTGTTAACTAGTTAAAAGCCACTGTCAATTTCTCACAGCGGATTGCTATGAGCGCTGCCCAGTGGTCAGCGCTCATAGTAAGTGAGCATTTCTGCTACACACAGACAATCTGATCATAGCCTGTGTGTAGCAGAGATCGGACAACTGCATCTTCTAGTCTCCTATGGACACTATTGAAGCATACAAAAAGTTAAAAAAAAATGTTTTTAAAAACATTGAAAAAAATATATAAGTTCAAATCACCCCCCTTTTCGCCCCATTCAAAATTAAAAAAAAAATACAAAAATCAAATATACCCATTTTTGGTACCGTCGCGTTCAGAATCGCCCGATCACTATATATAAAAAAAAAATAACCTTTTTGCAAAATGGTGTAACGAGAAAAAAATGAAAACGTCAGCTACATTGCAATAAAATGTAATAACGGGCAATCAAAAGATTGTAATCCAGAAATAAGAAAACAGCCACACAACTCTAATCTTCCGTGAAATAAAAAGCCTTTGTCCTTTATTTCATTTGCACAATGTGGACAAGGTATTGATAGATTAAATTTTCTAGACGTAGAAATCAGTATTATTGAAGGGAATATATATACAAGAGTGCATAGGAAAATCGACTGCTTCAAATTCTATGCTACGTTATGACTCTGCTCATCCAGAGCACAGTAAAAGAAGCTTACCTTTCAGCCAAATGTTGCGGTTGAGAAATATTAACAACAATGAGGAATGCTTCAGAGATCAAATTAAAGAGTTAAAAACGGTTTGTGGATAGGGGTTACCCATCAGAACTCTTACACAAAGCCGAAACACGTGTTAACAGGATCACTCAACGTGAACTACTAACAAATAAACCAAATAGTCTGAAAAAACGTGCCTTTGTGGCTCAAAAAGAAAAAGATTTTAATTTTTGTTTCAAACACACTCCATTAGATAGAACGATTCACACGGCAATCAAAAAAAATTGGCACGTTCTAGAAACCGACAGTGATCTAATTAAGCAGGGCGCGATTAAGACGAGATTCGCTTATAAAAGAACCCATAATTTATCTGACCTTTTGGTGCAGAATCGGATAACAAAAGTACAAAATAATTGGTTGAGGGAATTCGCCCCAAAGGGTAATTTTAAATGCGGAGATTGTAATTTCTGCGAATACCACCTCACAGGCACTACGTTAAAAGTAGGACATATTCAACATAACGTTACAGAGTTAATAACCTGTAAAACGAAATATATAGTATATATCATTTTTTGTCCCTGCGCATTTTATTACATCAGTAAAACAATAAGACCGATGTGTATAAGAATTCGTGAACATTTCCATTCGATCTCAACAGGGAAAGGTTCCCCAAGATTCATAAAGCACATCCGTGAATTACATGGGTCTGATTCTCATTGCCTGCGATTTCAACAGACCTTATGAAAACCAACATCACACAAATAAATCTATAGGATAAAAATATCCTGTGACGTCAATGGACATAAACTGGAAATATGTCACACATAAAATGAGCAACAAAGAAAAAACACGACAAAAAACTTCCAATAAAGATAATAATTAACAAAACAATATTTTATTAAAGTGACCAGGTACAGATGACATGGGAGGAAAAAGGGGAGGGGGAGAAGGAGAGAGAAAAAGACACCCTCTCACACGTCAGAGTAAAAAACACTCACAGAGAAATGTCACATTTCCAATAGGTACATGGGTATAAACTAATTGTAAAGTGAGCTAGTCATTATTGCACGTAAACCCATAAAGCCTAAGGAAAAAGAAAATCCGGCACCCATATATAACAAATAAAAATGTAGCCCAAGGGGGGATATTATAAATACCAATAGAGCCGAGGGTGTGCCTGTGAGCGTCCTTGGGAAGGACAAAAAACTGGGAAAACTTATTGACTCGAGTATAAGCCTAGGGTGGAAAATGCAGCAGCTACCGGTGAATTTCAAAAATAAAAATAGATGCTCCATACTGTTCATTATGGCCCCATAGCTGTGCCATATAGTGCTCTGCACCGTTCATTATTGCCCCATAGCTGTGCCATATAGTGCTCTGCGCCGTTCATTATTGCCCATAGATGTGCCATATAGTGCTCTGCACCGTTCATTATTGCCCCATAGCTGTGCCCTATAGTGCTCTGCACCGTTCATTGTTGCCCCATAACTGTGCCATATAGTGCTCTGCGCCGTTCATTATTGCCCCATAGCTGTGCCATATAGTGCTCTGCACCGTTCATTGTTGCCCCATAGCTGTGCCATATAGTGCTCTGCGCCGTTCATTATTGCCCCATAGCTGTGCCATATAGTGCTCTGCGCCGTTCATTATTGCCCCATAGCTGTGCCATAAAGTGCTCTGCGCCATTCATTATTGCCCCATAGCTGCCATATAGTACTCTGCGCCGTTCATTATTGCCCCATAACTGTGCCATATAGTGCTCTGCACCGTTCATTATTGCCCCATAGCTGTGCCATATAGTGCTCTGCACCGTTCATTATTGCCCCATAGCTGTGCCATATAGTGCTCTGCACCGTTCATTATTGCCCCTGTTATGATTAGGTAATTCAGTACCACAATGGACATAGAAGTCATAGCACATACAGTGATCTGACAATAACCCAAAAACATAGAACGAGCTCTGAGACGTGGGAACTCTGCTGACCGCAATCCCTAATCCTCTCCAACCACACTAGAGACAGCCGTGGATTGCGCCTAACGCTCCCTATGCAACTCGGCACAGCCTGAGAAACTAGCTAGCCTGAAGATAGAAAATAAGCCTACCTTGCCTCAGAGAAATACCCCAAAGGAAAAGGCAGCCCCCCACATATAATGACTGTGAGTTAAGATGAAAAGACAAACGTAGAGATGAAATAGATTTAGCAAAGTGAGGCCCGACTTTCTGAACAGAGCGAGGATAGGAAAGGTAACTTTGCGGTCAACACAAAACCCTACAAACAACCACGCAAAGGGGGCAAAAAGACCCTCCGTACCGACTAACGGCACGGAGGTACACCCTCTGCGTCCCAGAGCTTCCAGCAAGCAAGAAAAACCAAATAAGAAAGCTGGACAGAAAAAACAGCAAACAAAAATAACACAAGCGAAACTTAGCTATGCAGAGCAGCAGGCCACAGGAACGATCCAGGAGGAAGCAAGTCCAATACTAGAACATTGACTGGAGGCCAGGATCAAAGCACTAGGTGGAGTTAAATAGAGCAGCACCTAACGACTTCACCACATCACCTGAGGAAGGAAACTCAGAAGCCGCAGTACCACTCTCCTCCACCAACGGAAGCTCATAGAGAGAATCAGCCGAAGTACCACTTGTGACCACAGGAGGGAGCTCTGCCACAGAATTCACAACATGCCCCATAGCTGTGCCATATAGTGCTCTGCGCCGTTCATTATTGCCCCACAGCTGTGCCATATAGTGCTCTGCGCCGTTAATTATTGCCCCATAACTGTGCCATATAGTGCTCTGCACCGTTCATTATTGCCCCATAGCTGTACCATATAGTGCTCTGCGCTGTTCATTATTGCCCCATAGCTGCCATATAGTGCTCTGCGCCGTTCATTATTGCCCCATAGCTGCCATATAGTGCTCTGCGCCGTTCATTATTGCCCCATAGCTGCCATATAGTACTCTGCGCCGTTCATTATTGCCCCATAGCTGTGCCATATAGTGCTCTGCACCGTTCATTATTGCCCCATAGCTGCCATATAGTGCTTTGCACCGTTCATTATTGCCCTATAGCTGTGCCATATAGTGCTCTGCACCGTTCATTATAGCCCCATAGCTGTGCCATATAGTGCTCTGCACCGTTCATTATTGCCCCATAGCTGCCATATAGTGCTCTGCGCCGTTCATTCTTGCCCCATAGCTGTGCCATATAGTGCTCTGCACCGTTCATTATTGCCCCATAGCTGTGCCATATAGTGCTCTGCACCGTTCATTATTGCCCCATAGCTGCCATATAGTGCTCTGCGCCGTTCATTCTTGCCCCATAGCTGTGCCATATAGTGCTCTGCACCGTTCATTCTTGCCCCATAGCTGTGCCATATAGTGCTCTGCACCGTTTATTATTGCCCCATAGCTGTGCCATATAGTGCTCTGCGCCTTTCATTATTGCCCCATAGCTGTGCCATATAGTGCTCTGCACCGTTCATTATTGCCCCATAGCTCTGCCATATAGTGCTTTGCACCGTTCATTCTTGCCCAATAGCTGTGCTGCCATATAGTGCTCTGCAACATTCATTATTGTCCCATACCTCTGCCATATAGTACTCTGCGCCCTTCATTATTGCTCCATGGCTCTGCGATATAGTGCTCTGCGCCGTTCATTATTGCCCCATAGCTGCCATATAGTGCTCTGCACCGTTCATTATTGCCCCATAGCTGTGCCATATAAAGCTGTGCCATTGCTGATGCAATAAAAAAAAAAATTCCATACTCACCTCGCTGCTTGCAGCTCCCGGCGTCTCGTCCCGGCGTCTCTCCGCACTGACTGATCAGGCAGAGGGCGCCGCGCACACTATATGCGTCATCGCGCCCTCTGACCTGCACAGTCAGAGCAAGAGGACGCGAAGACAGAGCGACGCCCAGCGTGTGGAACGCGGACAGGTGAATATTACATACTTACCTGCTCCCGGCGTCCCGCTCCCTCTGCCTGTCACACGGTCTTCGGTGCCGCAGCCTCTTCCTCTATCAGCGGTCACGGCACCGCTGATTAGAGAAATGAATATGCGGCTCCACCCCTATGGGAGGTGGAGCCGCATATTCATTTCTCTAATCAGCGGTCCCACGTGACCGCTGAACAGGGGAAGAGTTGCAGCACCGAAGACCGTGTGACGGCAGGAGCGTCAGGACCACCGGCACTAGGTGAGTATGCCTCAGCACCCTCTCCCCTCACCCGCCGACCCTGCCGCCCACCGTGACTTGAGTATAAGCCGAGAGGGGCACTTTCAGCACTTTTGGGCTGAAAATCTCGGCTTATACTCGAGTATATACGGTACTTGCAATATATGGCAATGTTATTGCAAACTACAAAATTCAAGGAATAGTATGATTGAATAGTGTGAGTGTGTACACTTTTGTATGAGTTAACATATACAGGTTAATAAGTACATATAAGGATTAAATAAATATAGTGATTATGTATATACTAGATGGTGGCCCGATTCTAACGCATCGGGTATTCTAGAATATGCATGTCCCTGTAGTGTATGGACAATGATGATTCCAGAATTCGCGGCAGACTGTGCCTGTCACTGTTTGGTCGAGGCAACCTTTATGACATCGTCGCCATCGCAACCATTATGACATCTACGTCGATGCTGTGCCCGTCGCTGATTGGTCGAGGCAAATTCGCGGCAGACTGTGCCTGTCGCTGATTGGTCGAGGCCTGGCTGCAGAAAAACCCTTAGACAATTATATATATAGATGAAGATTAACTACATACAGTATAGTTAGATCATCACAAAGAGGCTTTTAAACATCATCCGTATGGAATATCAGAGAAGCAACACCAAGACACAGAACCCCTGGGACATTACCTACACTGCATGGGCGTCCCCAATTATGCAGGTATCAGCACACTGTACATATATAGGTACCCCAGTTTTGGCATCTGTCTTATTCACTATATAAGACCAGAGAAACATGACTAACACTATGTAGTAACTCTAGTTTCACCCATACCTTCAAGTGGCCAATTTTCAAGGTTGGATGAAACGGAGATATCATGGAGTAATCAGACGAGGGGACATAAACCCCTAGAAAATGAAAGCCACAAGGATTTAGATCAAACCACCACCGGCATAGTTTCAGTAAACCTTAATGTTTTACAATGACAAACAGCAAACATATAGAGGCTTAGAACTGTTTGTGAAGTGAATAAACAAACATTTATCAAGATTGTGTCACTATGAGCATGGTCTGTCACATCTCTAAATGTTTTACAAGAAATGCAGCTAAGTATTTCAATCTTGTTTACAAATCGCCATTTGTATATTCTCCATTTGTTCATTTGAGGCAGACAAAGTTAAGGCTTGCAAGGAGAGAAACAAATATAGTGGACAAAGCTATATTTTTAATGAACTACTGACGCAAAGTAACAGCATTGCTTTATCAAATTTATATGAAGTGTATTGTGTCCAATGTTAGCAACCAGGCAACACAAAAAGGAGCTTTTCAGGTGAGCTCTTTAAGCTCCACAAGTGTTATGAAGTATTTGCCAGCAAGGATGTAGTTTCACCAATGCGGGATACCTTTTGTAAAAATAGACTAGTGCCATCACAGCCCCCCTTGACCAAACTTCACCGGCCTATAACAGTACAAAGCACGTTCACCCTGGTGATCTAGTGGCAGTTAAACAAGAGACATTGCAGGAGACAGAGTTAAGAAGTAGGCCCAATGGAATGCCATGCCCAATTCCCCAATGTGGTGTCCTTTTTGGACTTAAAAATATAGTGCCATTACAGCCCCCTTGGCCAAAATGCACCGTACAGAGCACGTTCACCCTGGTGATCTAGTGTCAGGCACAGGACAGATTGCAGGAGACCAAGTTAAGAAGTAGGCCCAAAGAAATGTCATGCCCAATTCCCCAATGTGTTTTCCTTTTTGGACTTAAAAATATAGTGCCATCACAGCCCCCTTGCCCAAAAATCACCAGCATATAACAGTACTGAGCACGTGCACCCTGGTCAATCTAATGGCAGTTAAAGGACACATTGCAGGCGACCGAGTTCAGAAGTAGGCCCAATGTAATGTCATGCCCAATTCCCCAATGTAAAATCCTTTTTTTTAAAAAAAAAGAAAAAAAGAGTGCCATCACAGATCCCTTGGCCAACATGCAACGTACAGAGCACGTTCACCCTGGTGATCTACTGGCAGGTACAGGACAGACTGCAGGAGACTGAGTTAAGAATTAGGCCCAAAGAAATGTCATGCCCAATTCCCCAATGTGTTGTCCTTTTTTTTAAAAAAATAAAAGAGTGCCATCACAGCATCCTTGGTCAAAATGCACTGTACAGACCACGTTCACCCTGGTGATATAGCGGTTCTGGATGAGGAGGATGAGAATAAGGAGGAGGATAAAAACAAACAGACCAAATCTGGAAGCGTATACCCATGTGTGGTTGTGAAGAGGTGCATGAGAATACACCTTCCCAAAACAGAGAATGTATTTGGGGTTGTTTCGCTGGTTTCACTTGGTGGTGAACAGAAGTCTTTCCCAATCTAGACCTTGTTCAGTTTTATAAGAGTCAGCCTGTCAGCATTTTCAGTTGACAGGCGGATGCGCTTATCTGTTATAATTCCACCAGCAGCACTAAAAACCTTTTCTGACAGAACGCTAGCAGCAGGGCAGGCCAGGACCTCCAAGGCGTAGAAAGCCAGTTCATGCCATATGTCCAGCTTGGATACCCAATTAAAAGGCACAGAGGAATCACGGAGGACGTTTGTATGATCTGCAAGGTAGTCCCTCACCATCTTTCCAAACATTGCACTTCTTGTGACAGTACGCATTGCCTCTGTGCTGCCACGATGGGAGGGTCTGAGAAAACTATCCCAGAACTTGGCCATTGTTCCCCTGCCTGAGCTGGATTGTGTTTCTGTCTTTCTCGCTTGGAGTCCGTGGTTGTACAACAAACTCTGCTGCCAGCGTTCTCACATGGGAATTTTCTAACTAATTCTGCTACAAGGGCCCTGTGGTACTGCAACATTTTGGTACACCTCTCTGCCTCAGGCAGAAGAGATTGAAAGTTCTCCTTGTAGCATGGGTCTAGAAGTGTCACCAACCAGTAATGAGTGTCACCCAAAATGTTTATAATCTGAGGGTCACGTGAAATGCAGTGCAACACAAAGTCAGCCATGCGTGCCAGGCTGATAACAGGCAAGACTTCCGTGTCCTCACCAACAGGACGACTGACCGTGCTGTCCTCCTCCTCATCCTCCTCCTCCCTGTCCTCAGGCCATCCCCACTGAACAGAAGCTAATACAGATGTGTTTGTAGTACAGTCTATAGCGCATGAAAGTAGCTCCTGTTCTTCCTCCTCCTCCTCCTCATTGCCTACCAATCCACGTTGAGAAGACATGAGGCTGGGCTGAGTGTAATTCCCCTGTATGTTTCCTTGCTCCATGTCCTTGTGCTCTGCCTGCAATGCATCCTCTTTGATTGTGAGCAGAGAGTTTTTCAGAATGCCGAGAAGCGGGAAGGTGATGCTAATTATTGCATCATCGCTGCTCACATCTTGGTGCAATCATCAAAGTTTTGGAGGATGTTAAATATGTCTGACATCCATGTCCACTCCTGAGGTCTTATGTGTGGAGTCTGACCTGAAATTCGACGGCCTTGTTGATGTTGGTAGTCAACAACGGCCCTCTTCTGCTCACAAATCTTTCCAACATATGCAGTGTAGAGTGCCAGCAGGTGGGGACATCACACAACAGTCGGTGAGCTGGAAGCTGAAAACGCTGCTGAAGCACGGCAAGGGCAGCTGTAGCTGACTTTCTAAAATGGGCAGATGGCGTACTTTTACTAGCAGATCCGGCAGCTCTGGGTAGCTTTTCAGAAAACATTGAACCACGAAGTTAAGCACATGGGCCATGCAAGGTACGTGTGTGAGCTCACCTTGCCTCAGAGCCACCACCAGGTTACGGCCATTGTCACACACGACCATGCCTGTCTGTAGGTTCAGGTGACATCCAAACATCCGACTGCTCTTTCAGCACTGTCCACACCTCTTCTGCATTGTGCGGTTTGTCACCTATGCAGATTAGCTTCAGGGCAGCCTGTTGCCGCTTGGCTGAGGCAGTGCTGCAGTGCTTCCAGCTTCTGACTGATGTGTTGACTTCAGACATGGAGAATGAATAGGAGGAGGAGGAGCAGATGCAGGAGCTGTAGACTGTGGGGGCAACCCTTATTGACGTAGGGCCAGTAATCCTTGGCGTGGGGAGGATGTGTTCCATCCCAAGGTCCGACTGGGTCCCGGCTTCCACTATGTTAACCCAGTGTGCCGTCATTGAGATGTACCGTCCCTTCCCAGAAGCACTTGTCTACGTGTCCGTGGTTAGGTGGACTTTGCCGGTAACAGCATTGTTGAGGGCACGGGTAATGTTGTGGAACACATGCTGGTGTAATGCCGCTACGGCACACCGGGAGAAATAGTAGCGACTAGGGACCGAGTACCTTGGGACGGCCGCCGCCATCAGGTTGCGGAAAGCTTCTGTCTCAACAAGCCTAAAAGGCAGCATTTCTAGCACAAGCAGAAGAGAAATTTTAGAATTGAGGACTGTGGCCTGTGGGGCGTTGGCGGGGTATTTCCGGTTGCGTTCCAAAGACTGGGTTAAAGACAACTGAACACGGTGCTGGGACAAGGACGTGCTTGCTGATGGTGCTGCTTTACTGTGGGCCACAACAGGTGCAGGGGTAGAGGCATCTTCACATGCACGGTGTACTGGGGATTGGCTTATACGCAAAACAGTGGAAGAAGCAGTGGTGTGACCAGCAGGCCGTGGTCCTGGAGCCTGGGGTTCGGCCCACAAAGTCGGGTGCTTTGCTTGCATGTGCCTGATCATGCTGGTGGTGGTCAGGCTGGTTGTTTTGCTACCCCTGCTGATGCGGGCATGGCAGGTGCTGCAAATGGCCTGTTTGGGGTTATCGGCAGAGACTTTAAAAAATAGCCTGACTCGGGAAGATCTCACAGGTGGGATGGCAACTTCACTCATGTTGGTGTTATTGGGAACGGATGCACGCCTTTTGTCTGTGGCCACCACACTGCTTCTTCCTGCCTGTTAGGGGGATATGCCTTCTTCCCCATTTGTGCTGCTGTCCTCGCTATGCATGTCCTCCTGCCAGGTTGGGTCAGTCACTATGTCATCCACCACCTCGTCTTCCACATCCGCACCCTGCTCCTCCTGACTTTCTGGCTATTGTGTCTCATCATCGTCCACCTCTTGTGACACTTTCCCACCATCGCCGTCTTGTGACCGGGGCTGGTCAAAGCTTTGGACCGCTCTTCATGCAATCTCATCTTTCCCCACTTCAAGTTGACTGGCAGAGATTTCTGAATCTTCAAATGTAAAACTAAACAGCTCTTCAGAGTGTCCAAGTGTGGGATCAGTTGTCTCAGGGCACTCGGCATGGTGGGAGGAAGGAGGATCAGGGTGAATAATATCCTGGCCACACTCACAGCTACTCAGACTTGACCATAAGGAAGATAAGGTGGTGGCTAAGTGACTGGAAGCATTATCCGCTATCCAACCAACAACCGTTTCACACTGCTCTGGCTTCAATAGTTGTTGTGAATTCTGATTTGGGCTCCCTCCGGTGGTTGTAGGTGGTAATGCAGTTGTCTCAGGGCTGCAGTCATGGTCAGGTGTTTCTGCTGATTGCAATTCTGACTGGGGTATTTAGGTTTGCAGGATTCATTAGTCCTTTCCAGTTGTCAATGTTTCTTGGGAAGTGTTGGATCTTGGTCTGGCTTCTCCTGCTTAGCTGCCAATTCAGCAAAGATAAGTGTCTGTTTCTTTTTCTGTGGCACACAAGCTGTGTGCTTATATTCTGTGCTATTCATTTGTTTTCTCTTGTCCAGCTTAGACTGTGTCAGTGTTTTCTCAGTCTTGTTGGATTCTCTGGAGTTGCAGATATACGCTCCACATCTTTAGTTAGATGGTGGAGTTTGTATTTTCTGCTGTGGACATTTTTGGAAGGATTTTAATACTGACCGCTTAGTATCCTGTCCTATCCTTTCCTATTTTAGCTAGAGTGGCCTCTTTTGCTAAATCCTGTTTCCTTCCTGCGTGTGTCTTTTCCTCTACTACTCACAGTCAATATTTGTGGGGGGCTGCCTATCCTTTGGGGTTCTGCTCTGAGGCAAGGTAGAATTCCTATTTCCATCTATAGGGGTATATAGTCCTCCGGCTGTGTCGAGGTGTCTAGCATTTGTTAGGCACAACCCACGGCTACTTCTAGTTGCGGTGTTAAGATCAGGATTTGCGGTCAGTATAGTTACCACCTACTCCAGTGAAAGTTTTCATGCTGCTCCAAGGTCACCTGATCATAACAAATAGTGGTGTGCTGTGGTCCCCTTGAAACTGGGACAGGAAGGTCAAGCGAGAAGATGTGGGTCTTTGTTATGGCCCACTTTCACCTTGTCCACGGCCTCGTCCTCTGGATGCACCATCAGCATCACATCCACTTCCCTGTCCCTTGCCTTAACCATTTTAAATGGAATACTGCATGATTTCAAATGCTCAACACAAATCTCTTTATTACTAGCAAAATAATATGTGATCCGTATGCCTGCAAATCTACGATTTTTCAAACCCAAACACCAGGCAAGCCTCAGCCTGACCTAACAGACTGTATTCAAATTTTTTTTTTTAAAGCTAATTTATGCGAAATAGCGCTGTAAAGGATTTGAGTATCACACAGCCACAAAGTATGTACACCAGTCTCCAATGCCCAAACTTGCAGCAGAGATACAGTGGGGCAAAAAAGTATTTAGTCAGTCAGCAATAGTGCAAGTTCCACCACTTAAAAAGATGAGAGGCGTCTGTAATTTACATCATAGGTAGACCTCAACTATGGGAGACAAACTGAGATAAAAAAATCCAGAAAATCACATTGTCTGTTTTTTTAACAATTTATTTGCATATTATGGTGGAAAATAAGTATTTGGTCAGAAACAAAATTTCATTTCAATACTTTGTAATATATCCTTTGTTGGCAATGACAGAGGTCAAACGTTTTCTGTAAGTCTTCACAAGGTTGCCACACACTGTTGTTGGTATGTTGGCCCATTCCTCCATGCAGATCTCCTCTAGAGCAGTGATGTTTTTGGCTTTTCGCTTGGCAACACGGACTTTCAACTCCCTCCAAAGGTTTTCTATAGGGTTGAGATCTGGAGACTGGCTAGGCCACTCCAGGACCTTGAAATGCTTCTTACGAAGCCACTCCTTCGTTGCCCTGGCGGTCTGCTTTGGATCATTGTCATGTTGAAAGACCCAGCCACATTTCATCTTCAATGCCCTTGCTGATGGAAGGAGGTTTGCACTCAAAATTTCACGATACATGGCCCCATTCATTCTTTCATGTACCCGGATCAGTCGTCCTGGCCCCTTTGCAGAGAAACAGCCCCAAAGCATGATGTTTCCACCACCATGCTTTACAGTAGGTATGGTGTTTGATGGATGCAACTCAGTATTCTTTTTCCTCCAAACACGACAAGTTGTGTTTCTACCAAACAGTTCCAGTTTGGTTTCATCAGACCATAGGACATTCTCCCAAAACTCCTCTGGATCATCCAAATGCTCTCTAGCAAACTTCAGACGGGCCCGGACATGTACTGGCTTAAGCAGTGGGACACGTCTGGCACTGCAGGATCTGAGTCCATGGTGGCGTCCTGTGTTACTTATGGTACTCCTTGTTACATTGGTCCCAGCTCTCTGCAGTTCATTCATTAGGTCCCCCCGCGTGGTTCTGGGATTTTTGCTCACCGTTCTTGTGATCATTCTGACCCCATGGGGTGGGATTTTGCGTGGAGCCCCAGATCGAGGGAGATTATCAGTGGTCTTGTATGTCTTCCATTTTCTAATTATTGCTCCCACTGTTGATTTCTTCACTCCAAGCTGGTTGGCTATTGCAGATTCAGTCTTCCCAGCCTGGTGCAGGGCTACAATTTTGTTTCTGGTGTCCTTTGACAGCTCTTTGGTCTTCACCATAGTGGAGTTTGGAGTCAGACTGTTTGAGGGTTTGCACAGGTGTCTTTTTATACTGATAACAAGTTTAAACAGGTGCCATTACTACAGGTAATGAGTGGAGGAAAGAGGAGACTCGTAAAGAAGAAGTTACAGGTCTGTGAGAGCCAGAAATCTTGATTGTTTGTTTCTGACCAAATACTTATTTTCCACCATAATATGCAAATAAATTGTTAAAAAAACAGACAATGTGATTTTCTGGATTTTTTTTTCTCAGTTTGTCTCCCATAGTTGAGGTCTACCTATGATGTAAATTACAGACGCCTCTCATCTTTTTAAGTGGTGGAACTTGCACTATTGCTGACTGACTAAATACTTTTTTGCCCCACTGTATATGACGGCTGTAACAGAAATACCACACTGGCAAATCTGCGGCCTTTCAATTTTTTTGGATGCTAAATAGCGCTGTATAGAATTTGAGTATCACACAGCCACAAAATAAGTACACCGGCCTCCAATGACCAAACTTGGAGCACAGAGATATATGAGGCCTTTTTCGGTGAATTTAAAACACCAAAAAAAAAAAAAAAAAAGGGTCACAAGGGTAGCACACACAACTATGCTACGTATGCCTGATAAACTATCACTTTTCAACAGGCCTCAGTCTGACAGAACAGACTGTATATTTTTTTTCTTTGGGGGGGAATTTGTGGGAAAAAAAAAGGTATATAGACAGTAAATAAGCAGCAGCAGGCAGTTATGGAGCTTTGGGAAGATTGCAGTGGTAGTAATGGACGCATATATAGTGCCTGGAGGCCTTGCACTGATATGGATATGCTGTGCCTTGCCTGCCTAGCGCTTTAATATCGGGACCCATGAATTAGCCCTAAAAAGGGCTTTTGGTTTCTGAGGAGTTGTGGATGTAAGAGTTGTAGACCTACACTACCTCTAAAACCACGATTCTGACCCTATCTTGGCAGCAGCTCTCCCTACTCTCACTGAAACAGGAACAGAATGCGGCGAGCAGGGCGGCGCCAGGTCTCTTATACTCGGGATGATGCTGTACGTCCGAGCCAATCACTGCACTACACAACAAAGATGGCTGCGGCGTTTCATGGCCTGGCAGACAATCCCTGCACCGTGATTGGGTCTCTAACGTCTGCCAAAAACGCGGGGTGGAGACTGCAGTTACCGCCCAATAATCCCGGAAATGCTCGCTGATCAGCGAGTACCCTGATACTCGGGCAAGTAACGAATGGTGGTGAGCACGTTCGCTCATCACTAATGGTATAAAAAACCTGAGGAATTGCACTTTTCTTTTCCAATTTTTTTTCCAGTAGATGATATGTTAAAACCAATGGTGTCTTTCACCAATGGTGTCACTCAAAAGTACAACTAGGTATTCATAATGAAGACTGCTGACAGGTCACTGATCCCTCACTGACTTGCCCCTTAGTTTACATAATGATTACCGTATATATCAATACATACATGCTCTAAGAAAAAAAACCTTCTGCAAGCAGGTGGCATCTGTGCTGCAGCAAAATTGCATGTGTAATCTGCATAAAATTATTATGGTTGACATATTTTAAAAAAAAAATCCATTTGAAAGTTGTGCCTGCCTGCAAAGTAGCAGCCAGTGGTGTCTATAGGTGATCCAATAGCTACTATTGCGCATGCGCCAGTGGCGCCATCTTGCCGGAAAAAAAATCCTCATCCAGTAGCAGCTATCTGATAACGTCAACCATAATAATTATATACACATTACACATGTGATTATGCTGCACCGCAGGTGCCACGGTTGGCGCCAGACTGCAGAAGGTTTATTTTTATTTTATTATGTGTATATGTAATATTCATCATGTGAACTAGGGGGCAGGTCAGTGAGGGATCAGTGACCTGTCAGCAGTCTGCATTATGAATACCTAATCAGAGCACCACATGAAGACACCAACAGGCCGCCCCTCAGAAAGAGCATATCATTAACACAAAACTGAAAATAAAGATTATACAACAACCAAGATCAACCAAGCTTTCATTTTAATCAGTATAATGGTGCCGAGCTGACACTGCATGTAAGTTACTGTGCACAATCCTGCTGACAGGTTCCCTTTAAAGGACTGGAAAGACATATATACTACATGATTATGGATAAACAATATAAAGTGCCAGTGCCATTGGATTTCGCAGACTAAAGAATACATGTATGGTAATACAAAAAAAAAAAATCACCCTAGGAGGAAATACCTTAACCCCTTCACACCATGACACTTGTTTCATTGACTGATTAGAGCCTGTGACTTCTCTGCATTTAGTGGTCACTACTCACCTTTGTGGTTATCTGTAGGAATCTCCTCTTTACACCACTCATCACCCCTCACATATGTCTCTGTAGTATCAATATGGGGCAGATCTTCACCCTGAAACAAAGATTGTAAAAGTCACAGACAGATGAAGACGTTTGAGAAGATCCAGACAACATCTAATGTCTATGATCAGCTTTACCCTGTCATCTCCATCAGTTATAAAACATACACTGAATGGTCACATTACTAGAGACACCCATCTAGTAACATATAGGATCATCTTTGCCCTTCAGAATCTCAGATATATTAATCACGTCATAGATTGCACACAAATTAGATGAAGGTGCTCTGAATAACCAATTCTACCTCGTCCTAGAGATGCTTTACAGGGTTAAGATCTGAGGACTGTGAAGGCAGGAAAACAAGGAAAACTCACTGTTATATTCCTGGTGTAAAGGAATGGATGATCCTGGCACCTCCTGAAGAGAATTGATGTATGACATAAAGGTATATTTGTGGTGCTGCAGACTATACTGTAATTACAGGCCCATGTAGCAAAGTGCTGTCATATGGTTAATGTTATAATTTATTGTAGTCATTTTTATGTGATAGTTATGAAAAAGTGTAGGCAGTAGTGTTGAGCGCGTATACTCGTTACTCGAGATTTCCCGAGCACGCTCGGGTGTCCTCCGAGTATTTTTTTAGTGCTCGGAGATTTAGTTTTCCTCACCTCAGCTGAATGATTTACATCTGTTAGCCAGCTTGATTACATGTGGGGATTCCCTAGCAACCAGGCAACCCCAACATGTACTTATGCTGGCTAGCAAATGTACAGTAAATCATGCAGCTGCGTCAACAAAAACTAAATCTCCGAGCACTTACAAATACTCGGAGACCCCCCGAGCATGCTCGGGAAATCTCGAGCAACGAGTATACTCGCTCATCGCTAGTAGGTAGCTGAACAGGGGGAGTTACAGAGGGTCAGCACTGCGGCTGGCCAAGGGAGAGTTACAGAGGGTCAGCCCTGCGGCTGGCCAAGGGAGAATTACAGAGGGTCAGGCCTGTAGCTGGGCAGGGGTGAGTTACAGAGGGTCAGCCTTGAAGCTAGGCAAGGGAGAGTTACTGAGGGTCAGACCTGCCGCTAGGTAGGGGATAGTAACAGAGGGTTAGCCCAGCAGCTAGGCAGGGTAGAGTTACAGAGGGTTAATCCTGCAGCTGGGAGCAGGGGAGACTATAGTTGTAGTGCATGCTTCCTATATGGAGCTCTGTAGAGTGAGGTTACGCTATTGCTCACTGTTAGCGCTTGAAGCATATTAGGTGTGCGGCCCAAGAATGACCGTTGCATAGAAATGCATGCTGTCATGCTCAGGTCGAGAAGGGCACCAGCCAGTTTGAGCAATCTAATGCAATTCCAGTCCGAGTCATACAGCTGTCTGACTCTTCCTTTTTACTGGTGGATAAAAGAAGACTGAACACAAGACCTTCACAGCCTTCTAGACATCATAGGAAATATCTCATGACACCTTCTCTCCATCTACCTGATGATCCAGAGGAACATTGGGATTTTCTTGTTTACAGTCCTGTGGAAGAAGATATCTCTCTGGTGTTGTCCTCTCACTGGATAGAACTGGAGGAAACACATACAGGGACTGAATTCATTCTTTGCATACAGATAATTATAAGCCGAGTGTAATTAGTCCTCTCTATTACCTGGTGATGTGAGGGGCTGAGGAACTTCCATCATGACGTCTTTGTACAGATCTTTGTGTCCTTCTAAATACTCCCACTCCTCCATGGAGAAAAATACGGTGACATCCTGACACCTTATAGGAACCTGATACATACAATGATAAAGTTATCCCCCCGATTCCTTCATAGCGTTACTGTATAATGTCCAGCATTCCTAGCAGTACCACCTCTCCAGTCAGCAGCTCGATCATCTTGTAGGTGAGTTCTAGGATGTTCTGGTCATTGATGTCCTCATGTATCAGGGGGTGAGGTGGAGGCCCCTTGATAGGGCTCTGGGGTCTTCCCCACCCCTCAGACATAGGGGCCTGACAGCACTCACTAGAGGTCTTCTTCACTATTGTGTAATCCTGGTTATGAAGAGACACATTAAGAAATCTCACTACAGACATTTCCAAAGTCCTCACCTCTCCAGTTCTGTCCATCTGTTATTCCCATAGATAAGAATGATGGAATGTGAGGTCATCAGCATCTCTCACCTCTCCAGTAAGCCGGAACAGGATCTCTAGGGTGAGGTGTAATATCCTCTCCGCCATCTTGTCCCTGTCCCAATCCATCCTTGTAGTGTCAGTCAGGAAAATTCTCTGATATAGAAGATCTCCACTGAGAGGATCCGATATTGCAGGGACCTGAATGGGGAGAAGATGACGATGTAACATAATAAAGATGCCATGTAAGAAATCTCCGGAGCTGTTACCGGCGTCACATGATCACTATATCCAAGTCATGGCCTTGTCCTGCCCCTCGGTATAACACACAATCTGATTATAGTCACATACAGAGATTTATCACACAATATCTACAATCCAGCACCAAAAACAGAGAACAAATCTAAAAACAAATTTAAAATACAGTATGTGAACCTTTAATAAATATTCCATAAAACAAGACAAAGTTATAAAGTGCAAGGAACATTTACAGAGATAGGGACGGCTGAACCTGGGACATCAGTAACAGATGATAATAGAATACTAATAGAAGCTAAAGAAAATTGTAATCCCAGTAAATGTGATTGTCCCAGAAAGGTAGTGCATGAATTGAGAAAACCGAGAAGTGAATTTGTGTCAGGGACGAAAAAAAGAAGTAGGAATGCTTCAAATTGTATTTTATTCTCTTTATCTGAGAAAACGAAAATTAAGCAAAGGGAGGGATTTATCTGTGCTGTCGTGGTGGGTTACTAGAAACCGAATTACCTGTAAGTCTAATTCTATTTTCTCTAGTAACCCCCCACGACCGCACACTGGAGCAGTACCGAAGAGTAATGTTAGGGAGGGACTATAGCCTGGACGACTTTTCTCCCAAAGGCCAAGTCTTCTACAGACATCAGGTCTAGCCTGTAATGCTTGAGGAAAACGTAAGGACAGAAGATCAGGTAACATGTCTGCGTATCTGCGCAAAGCAAGCACTAGCTTTCTAGGCCGAGGAGACAGACGTTGCTCTATTAGAGTGAGCTGTAAATTTCTCTGGCGGTGGAGGGCCCTGGATGTGATATGTCTCAGATTTCTCTCTTGGTCCAGTTGCCAATTGTGGATTTGGCAGTCTTCCTCCCCTTATTCTGTCAGCTTAAGTGAACCAACAGGTTTTGGTCCTTCCTAGTTTTTACCCGTCTCCCGAAGATAGTGGAGCACCATTCTCCGAACGTCCAGAGTCTGGAACGCTTCTTCCTTATTTCCTGGGTCTTGATAGTTCTTCCCTCCTTCTATCTTCTGAGACCTGTGGAACTCTTACACCATTTTAGGAAGAAATGATGGGTCCTGTCGCAGAATAAGTCGGTCCTGTAAGATTCTCATGTAGGGTTTGTTGATCGAAAGAGCCTGTAACTCACCCACTCTCCTGGCTGTAGTTATTGCTACCAAGAAGGCTGTCTTCCAGGAGAGTTTGTCTACGTCTATATAAGGGCTCAAATGGTGTTAGTGTGAGCCCTTTTAGGACAACATTGAGGTCCCAGGAAGGTACTAAATTTGTAGCTCTTGTACATAGGCGAGATGCTGCTGTCATAAATCTTTTAATCCATCTGTGGTCAGCTAATGTCTGGTCAAAGCAAGAACTTTGAGCCGCCACCTGGACTTTGAGGGTGCTAGGTCTGAGACCCTTTTCTATTCCCTCTTGCAGAAAATCCAGGGTTTGTGCTATGTTTGGTTGGTGTGGATCAGGTTGTTCTGGTGCACTCCATGAGATAAAGGTCTTCCATATCTTTTGGCATATAGAATTGGCTACTGCTTTTCTGTAGTGTCCCAATGAATCTTTCTGACAATCCTCTGTTCTTCAGGATTGAGAACTCAGAAGCCAGGCATGCAGATTCTTGGGATCCGGATGGAAGATTGGTCCCTGAGGGAGGAGGCTTCTGACCAGGGGTAGTGCTACAAGTCCATCTATGCTCAAGTGGGACAGATGACAGAACCAGCTTCTTTTGTGCCAGAATAGTGTGACCAGGATTATCTTGACCTTTTCCAATCTTATTTTCTGTAGAACTCTTGGTAGGATTGGTATTGGAGGAAAGGCATAAGCCAGTCTAAATCTCCATGGGTGGGCTAACACATAAAAATATTGATCCATATTTGCATTCTTCCCACTCGCGAAGAGATCTACCTATGCATGGCCCCACCTTCTGGTCGGTATCTGAAAGACCTTGGGGTCTAGACTCCATTCCTCTGGATGGATGTCTGTTCTGGTCAGAAAGTCAACCTGTATGTTTACTGCACCCTTTATGTGCAGAGCAGACAGGGATAGGTGATCTTCAGACGATGAGAACATTCTGGCTGAAATCGCCTTCAGGTCCTCGTGCCTTGTACTTCCTTGATGACAAAAGTGGGCAACTTGTCATGTTGTCCGAGTATATCTTGATATGGGTGTCCTAGACTAGGGCTACTGCAGTCCTGAGTACCTCCTCTACCGCCTTCAGTTACCTGAAGTTTGAGGACCGTTAGCTTATCTCATCTGGCCAGCACCCATGGAATACGTCTTGGGAGACCATGGCTCCTCATTCTATCCCACTGGGGTCTACTTTTATAGTGATCACGGGATCTTGCTTCCAGGGGACCCCTCTGCTCAAATTTGTTGTTTTTAGCCAGCATGTCAGCAAGGTTTTTATGTGAGATGGTATCAGGATCTTCTTGTCTAAGGATTTTGGGGATCTGTCCCAGTTTGCCAGAATGTACATCTGTAGCGTTCTGGTATGTGATCCATACATTACCTCACCAAAGGACATCATTCTGGACCCCTCATACTGCTACCCCAGAATTTCTGGGAAGCAGAAATTCTCGGGTTAGTGGTATGAGGGGTCCTGAATTATGTCCTTTGGTGGGGTAATGTATGGATGAAGGTAAGTGCCTCCCCCTCTATCAGCAAAAATCATGATCCCATTGAATTTTAAGAAATAAGGAATAATATGAGGTGAGATCCTTCATTTATTCCAGACTAATTGGATTTTCATACTAGATCATTGGAGTTGATTGATTTTGTGTTTTGCTCTTTGTTTTTTTGATGGGTTTAAAGCTATAAATTGGCATATAAAGATACCCTGACATTTATCTGGTTGTCGCCTCAGCTGAGTGAGGTTTCTATGTGAATTTTTGTTATTGTTCATATTTATTTTCCTTTGTGTGACACTATAGGGCTATTTTAAAATTTATCATTAAAAGTTATATTTTAAAAAAGTAATCCTACCTTGCTTTTTCATACATGGATTCCCACTCCTCTAGCACCAGATCCTGGATGTTTTTATATTCCTTGATGAGAAATATTTCTCCTTTTGGGAGATCTCTGGGTCCAGGATTAATTCACCTTCTTCCAGAGGTTCGTCTGGGATCGACGTTTCATCCCGAGAGTCATCATTCCCCTCCTCCTCTAGATTAAGCTTCCTCTTTTTAGCTTCTGGAGGGACACTGGGAGAGGGTGTGGGCTGGAAAAAGGCGGCCAGGGAGGTTTTTATCTCCTGGTGGATTAGGCCTTTCATTTCTTCTATTAAGAAATGTTGCTCTTCCCTGATGACCTTCCATGCACTCTTTGCATAATGTCTTCTTATGTCAAGAGGCCAGTTTTTTGTACAGACTGCACATCTCTGTGAAGTCTTGGACTTGTTTCCTGGTGCAGGCTCCTTGTCCCCCTACAAGAAAGAGGAGAAGGAATAATAAGGCTCTAAAATCTACACACAGGGAATGGACACCCAGTGTCAGAGAACTTACTGGGACCGGAAGGGTGCTGGGATCTGCAGATGCAGAGCAAGAAAAACCGGACATCTCCATGATACCACTATGCAGGGTTGGTTCTACCTTAGATGTCTTCCTTGACCAGGGCTCTTATATGGGCGACCGGACTTCAGCATCTGTCCTCTGATTAGAGGACCTTCTTCCACTCGATATCTAGGTGTGGGGGCAGCCGACACCAATCTGTGCTGTATCTTCCATGCGTTCCAGCATGGAATGCAAGAATCCCCGCATCTGGTGCACTGAAGCCGGAATGTGAAGTCACTTCCTGCCTCTGTACTCAGACTCGGAAGTTCTCACGTGTGCCCACTGCGACACGTTGCCTAGATACTGCAATGCCAAAGGAGAAGAGGCTGGAGAGCTCTGAGAGGCCCCCGGCGGAAGAATACCCCCCAGACCTTGTCTGAAGGTGCAGACTGGAGGGGGGTCCTCGAGTCCTGAATGGAGATGGGAGCAGCGCTCGGGGAGGAGAGGTACTGTTGATGACCGGCTTGTTTTCTATTTCCCTCCGGTGACTATTGTCAGCACAGAACACCGTGGATAACCTCTTCATCCCCAGTAGGGACAGGAAAGAACACTGAGGAGAGGATGTGGGAGGGGTTATTTAACCTTGCTGATATTTACTGTCCCTATTAGGAAAGGGGTAACATCCTCCGGTATGCTGTCGTGGGAGGTTACTAGAGAAATAATGATACTAATTATTAAAAATTGGAAATTTTATTAGAAACAATTCATGAAAACAAAGAGTATGGATATTCCTAGTAACACAAACAAAATGTAAGAATGTGGCTGAGCAATTGTGGGAGACTGTTGTGAATTCTGTTGTTAAGCTCCCTCCTGTGGTCATGAATGGTACTTCAGCTGGTTCTGTCCATGGGCTTCCTCTGGTGGTTGTGAGTGGAGCTGCGGCTTCTGAGGTTCCTTCCACAGGTGACGAGGTTAATTCGTTAGCTGGCCGCTCTATTTAACTCCACCTAGATCATTGCTCAATGCCACCTGTCAATGTTCCAGTATTGGTCTAGTTCGCTCCTGGATCGTTCTTGTGACCTGTCTTCCCAGCAGAAGCTAAGTTCCTGCTTGTTTTTCTCTGTTTGCTATTTTTTCTGTCCAGCTTGCTATTTTGATTTTTGTCTTGCTTGCTGGAAGCTCTGGGACGCAGAGGGAGCGCCTCCGCACCGTGAGTCAGTGCGGAGGGTCTTTTTGCGCCCTCTGCGTGGTCTTTTTGTAGTTTTTTGTGCTGACCGCAAAGTTACCTTTCCTATCCTCTGTCTGTTCAGTAAGTCGGGCCTCACTTTGCTAAATCTATTTCATCTCTATGTTTGTAATTTTCATCTTTACTCACAGTCATTATATGTGGGGGGCTGCCTGTTCCTTTGGGGAATTTCTCTGAGGCAAGGTAGGCTTAATTTTTCTATCTTTAGGGCTAGCTAGTTCCTTAGGCTGTGTCGAGGCGCCTAGGGAGCGTCAGGAGCGCTCCACGGCTATTTCTAGTGTGTGTGATAGGTTTAGGGATTGCGGTCAGCAGAGTTCCCACGTCTCAGAGCTTGTCCTGTATTATTAGTAACTATCAGGTCATTCCGTGTGCTCTTAACCACCAGGTCCATTATTGTCCTCACCACCAGGTCATAACAGTACAGGTGGCCAAAAGTATTGATGCATCTCAATAGAGGGATAAGAGAAGTTCTGAGACCATTTTTTTTCTTTGCAGTGTGTTTTGTCTCTCTTTTCCCCTTTACCTCTGGGTGGTTCAGGATACAGGTGTAGATATGGACATTCAAGGTCTGTCCTCTTGTATGGATAATCTCACTGCAAGGGTACAAAACAAGATTTTGTGGTTCAGAATCCGATGTCAGAGCCTAGGATTCCAATTCCTGATTTGTTTTTTGGGGATAGATCTAAGTTTCTGAATTTCAAAAATAATTGTAAATTGTTTCTTGCTTTGAAACCTCGTTCCTCGGGTGACCCTGTTCAACAAGTGAAAATCATTATTTCTTTGTTACGTGGCGACCCTCAAGACTGGACATTTTCCCTTGCGCCAGGAGATCCGGCATTGCGTGATGTTGATGCGTTTTTTCTGGCGCTTGGATTGCTTTATGATGAACCAAATTCAGTGGATCAGGCAGAGAAAATCTTGCTGGCTCTGTGTCAGGGTCAGGATGAGGTAGAGATATATTGTCAGAAGTTTAGGAAGTGGTCTGTACTCACTCAGTGGAATGAATGTGCGCTGGCAGCAATTTTCAGAAAGGGTCTCTCTGAAGCCCTTAAGGATGTCATGGTGGGATTTCCCATGCCTGCTGGTCTGAATGAGTCTATGTCTTTGGCCATTCAGATCGATCGACGCTTACGTGAGCGTAAAGTTGTGCACCATTTGGCGGTATTATCTGAGCATAGACCTGAGCCTATGCAATGTGATAGGACTTTGACCAGAGCTGAACGGCAAGAACACAGACGTCGGAATGGGCTGTGTTTTTACTGTGGTGATTCCACTCATGCTATCTCCGATTGTCCTAAGCGCACTAAGCGTTTCGCTAGGTCTGCCACCATTGGTACGGTACAGTCAAAATTTCTTTTGTCCGTTACTCTGATTTGCTCTTTGTCATCCTATTCTGTTATGGCATTTGTGGATTCAGGCACTGCCCTGAATTTGATGGACTTGGAGTTTGCTAGGCGCTGTGGTTTTTTCTTGGAGCCCTTGCAGTATCCTATTCCATTGAGAGGAATTGATGCTACGCCTTTGGCCAAGAATAAGCCTCAGTACTGGACCCAATTGACCATGTGCATGGCTCCTGCACATCAGGAGGATATTCGCTTTTTGGTATTGCATAATCTGCATGATGTGGTCGTTTTGGGGTTGCCATGGCTACAGGTCCATAATCCAGTATTGGATTGGAAATCTGTCTGTGTCCAGCTGGGGTTGTCAGGGGGTACATGGTGATGTTCCATTTTTGTCTATTTCGTCATCCACCCCTTCAGAAGTCCCGGAGTTTTTGTCGGATTACCAGGATGTATTTGATGAGCCCAAAACCAGTGCCCTACCTCCTCATAGGGATTGCGATTGTGCTATCAATTTGATTCCTGGTAGTAAGTTTCCTAAGGGCCGACTGTTCAATTTATCTGTGCCAGAACACGCCGCTATGCGGAGTTATATAAAGGAATCCTTGGAGAAGGGTCATATTCGCCCGTCGTCGTCACCATTGGGAGCAGGGTTCTTTTTTGTGGCCAAGAAGGATGGTTCTTTGAGACCTTGTATTGATTACCGCCTTCTTAATAAGATCACGGTCAAATTTCAGTACCCTTTGCCACTGCTGTCTGATTTATTTGCTCGGATTAAGGGGGCTAGTTGGTTCACCAAGATAGATCTTCGTGGTGCGTATAATCTTGTGCGTATTAAACAAGGCAATGAATGGAAAACAGCATTTAATACGCCCGAGGGCCATTTTGAGAACCTGGTTATGCCATTCGGGCTTTCCAATGCTCCATCAGTATTTCAGTCTTTTATGCATGACATCTTCCGAGAGTACCTGGATAAATTCTTGATTGTATATTTGGATGATATTTTGGTCTTCTCGGATGATTGGGAGTCTCACGTGAAGCAGGTCAGAATGGTGTTCCAGGTCCTTCGTGCTAATTCTTTGTTTTTGAAGGGGTCTAAGTGTCTCTTTGGAGTTCAGAAGGTTTCATTTTTGGGTTTCATTTTTTCCCCTTCTACTATCGAGATGGACCCTGTTAAAGTCCAGGCCATTTATGATTGGACTCAGCCGACATCTGTGAAGAGTCTGCAAAAGTTCCTGGGCTTTGCTAATTTTTATCGTCGCTTCATCAGTAATTTTTCTAGTGTTGATAAACCGTTGACTGATTTGACCAAGAAGGGTGCTGATGTGGTCAATTGGTCTTCTGCGGCTGTGGAAGCTTTTCAGGAGTTGAAGCGCCGTTTTTCTTCTGCCCCTGTGTTGTGCCAGCCAGATGTTTCGCTCCCGTTTCAGATCGAGGTTGATGCTTCTGAGATTGGAGCAGGAGCTGTTTTGTCGCAAAGAAGTTCTGATGGCTCGGTGATGAAACCATGTGCCTTCTTTTCTAGAAAGTTTTCACCTGCTGAGCGCAATTATGATGTTGGTAATCGAGAGTTGTTGGCCATGAAGTGGGCATTCGAGGAGTGGCGTCATTGGCTTGAAGGAGCCAAGCATCGCGTGGTGGTCTTGACGGATCACAAGAATTTGACTTATCTCGAGTCTGCCAAACGGTTGAATCCTAGACAGGCTCGTTGGTCGCTATTTTTCTCCCGTTTTGATTTTGTGGTTTCGTACCTTCCGGGCTCTAAGAATGTGAAGGCTGATGCCCTGTCAAGGAGTTTTGTGCCCGACTCTCCGGGTGTTCCTGAGCCGGCGGGTATTCTCAAAGAGGGGGTAATTTTGTCTGCCATCTCCCCTGATTTGCGGCGGGTGCTGCAAAAATTTCAGGATGATAGACCTGACCGTTGCCCAGCGGAGAAACTGTTTGTCCCTGATAAATGGACTAGTAGAGTTATCTCTGAGGTTCATTGTTCGGTGTTGGCTGGTCATCCTGGAATCTTTGGTACCAGAGATTTGGTGGCTAGATCCTTTTGGTGGCCGTCTGTCGCGGGATGTGCGTTCTTTTGTGCAGTCCTGTGGGACTTGTGCTCGGGCTAAGCCCTGCTGTTCTCGTGCCAGTGGGTTGCTTTTGCCCTTGCCGGTCCCGAAGAGGCCCTGGACGCATATCTCTATGGATTTTATTTCGGATCTCCCTGTCTCTCAAAAGATGTCGGTCATTTGGGTGGTTGTGATCGCTTCTCTAAGATGGTCCATTTGGTACCCTTGTCTAAATTGCCTTCCTCCTCTGATTTGGTGCCGTTGTTTTTCCAGCATGTGGTTCGTTTACATGGCATTCCGGAGAACATCGTTTCTGACAGAGGTTCCCAGTTTGTTTCGAGGTTTTGGCGATCCTTTTGTGCTAGGATGGGCATTGATTTGTCTTTTTCCTCGGCTTTCCATCCTCAGACTAATGGCCAAACCGAACGTACTAATCAGACTTTGGAAACATATCTGAGATGCTTTGTTTCTGCTGATCAGGATGATTGGGTGTCCTTTTTGCCTTTGGCTGAGTTCGCCCTTAATAATCGGGCCAGCTCGGCTACTTTGGTTTCGCCGTTTTTCTGCAATTCTGGTTTCCATCCTCGTTTCTCTTCAGGGCAGGTTGAGTCTTCGGACTGTCCTGGTGTGGATACTGTGATGGATAGGTTGCAGCAGATTTGGACTCATGTGGTGGACAATTTGACATTGTCCCAGGAGAAGGCTCAACGTTTCGCTAACCGCCGGCGCTGTGTAGGTCCCCGACTTCGTGTTGGGGATTTGGTTTGGTTGTCATCTCGTTATGTTCCTATGAAGGTTTCCTCTCCTAAGTTTAAGCCTTGTTTCATTGGTCCGTATAAGATTTCTGAGGTTCTCAATCCTGTGTCATTTCGTTTGACCCTTCCAGCTTCTTTTGCCATCCATAATGTATTCCATAGGTCGTTGTTGCGGAGATACGTGGCGCCTGTGGTTCCATCCGTTGATCCTCCTGCCCCGGTGTTGGTTGAGGGGGAGTTGGAGTATGTGGTGGAGAAGATTTTAGATTCTCGTATTTCGAGACGGAAACTCCAGTACCTGGTCAAGTGGAAGGGTTATGGTCAGGAAGATAATTCCTGGGTCTTTGCCTCTGAAGTTCATGCTGCCGATCTGGTTCGTGCCTTTCATTTGGCTCGTCCTGGTCGGCCTGGGGGCTCTGGTGAGGGTTCGGTGACCCCTCCTCAAGGGGAAGGTACTGTTGTGAATTCTGTTGTTAAGCTCCCTCCTGTGGTCATGAATGGTACTTCGGCTGGTTCTGTCCATGGGCTTCCTCTGGTGGTTGTGAGTAGAGCTGCGGCTTCTGAGGTTCCTTCCACAGGTGATGAGGTTAATTCGTTAGCTGGCTGCTCTATTTAACTCCACCTAGATCATTGCTCCATGCCACCTGTCAATGTTCCAGTATTGGTCTAGTTCGCTCCTGGATCGTTCTTGTGACCTGTCTTCCCAGCAGAAGCTAAGTTCCTGCTTGTTTTTCTCTGTTTGCTATTTTTTCTGTCCAGCTTGCTATTTTGATTTTTGTCTTGCTTGCTGGAAGCTCTGGGACGCAGAGGGAGCGCCTCCGCACCGTGAGTCGGTGCGGAGGGTCTTTTTGCGCCCTCTGCGTGGTCTTTTTGTAGTTTTTTGTGCTGACCGCAAAGTTACCTTTCCTATCCTCTGTCTGTTCAGTAAGTCGGGCCTCACTTTGCTAAATCTATTTCATCTCTGTGTTTGTAATTTTCATCTTAACTCACAGTCATTATATGTGGGGGGGCTGCCTGTTCCTTTGGGGAATTTCTCTGAGGCAAGGTAGGCTTAATTTTTCTATCTTTAGGGCTAGCTAGTTCCTTAGGCTGTGTCGAGGCGCCTAGGGAGCGTCAGGAGCGCTCCACGGCTATTTCTAGTGTGTGTGATAGGTTTAGGGATTGCGGTCAGCAGAGTTCCCACGTCTCAGAGCTTGTCCTGTATTATTAGTAACTATCAGGTCATTCCGTGTGCTCTTAACCACCAGGTCCATTATTGTCCTCACCACCAGGTCATAACAGGAGACCCAGTAGTATAAGGAATAGTTAACACAGTGTATGCAAATTTAACAATAGAAAAATGAAAAGTGTTTATGAATCAGTAATCAATAACATATAAATATATATCCAAACATAAAGTAACTTGTGCAAATATGAAATGGATGAATATCCCACAAAGGAGTCAAACAATATAAATAATTAGTAACAATAAGGTCACCCGCCAAAACACAAAAGCTTCATCAAGAGTGGGGAGGGGATAGGAGTGTGGAGCTAACCCAAACATACGTACGCCAACACATGAACAAGCCAATAGGAGGACATGGAAGCTGACACAATGCTCAGCTAACGGGGGAAGTTGACACGGGTGTCCGATGACCATCGTGTCAGCTAGTCTAATATATGAAGCTGAATGTGTGTGTGTATGTCCGGGATTGGCATCTGCACCGTCGCAGCTACAGCCATAGAGCGTCATAGGCTATGTTGTGAGGCGAAATTTTAACCCCGCGCGTTCCAATTCACCAAACAATTTTGCCCCTATCTACATAATGCGGAAAAAGTGAAAGGAAAAGTGTTGGAGGCAAATTGACAGATGCCAGATGTGAACAAGGGGGACTTAGAGTGAGAGCGATGGCGCCAAAGAGTATATACCGTACAGTTGCTAAGGTGGGGCCCCGACATGGGATACTCACCACACACGGGGATATGAACCCACACACAAAATGCACCACACACATACCACCCTCAGCACACATTTCACCACACATACACCAACCTCGCCACATAAAAGTCAAAACACAAAAGTCGCCGCTCAAAACTCGCTACATGCAAAACTAGGATCATGCAAAACTCGCCACACGTGCAAAACTCACCACGCGCAAAACTTGTACACGCGGAAAAATTGCCACATGCACAAAAGTTGCAACACATGCAAAAGTTGCCTCACACAAAACTTGCACATACTCAAAACGCACCACACTTAAAACTCGCCACGCGCAAAACTTGCTGCACACAACTTGCTACACTAACCTGTCACATGCAACTTGACACACAAAAAGTTGCTACACGCATGTCGCCACACAAAACTCATCTCACAAAAGTCGCTACATGCATGTAGCCACATGCAACTCAACACACACAACATGACACATGAAACTCGCCCTAAAACACACACAAGTCTGGTATCCTTCAAAAATAAAAATCTGATTACTAAGCAAACTACAAGAGCAACAAATGTACCATATAGGAAATACGGCAGCTGTCAGTCACATGACCCGTTTTATATGTGTATGTGTGAGCTAATATATACTGCCAGGGGGGAGGGCTTCCTGTTGGCTGGGGATTTATCAGGCTGCCAATTTAGCTTACAAATACTGAGCTAAAAATACTGACCAAATAACGTGTGAATGCAGTCTAATACAGGAGGAGATGACATACAGATATATACTATACACAGGGGAGATGACACACAGGTATATACTATATACAGGAGATGACAGGTATATACTATATACAGGAGGAGATTACATACAGGTATAAACTATATACAGGATGAGATGACATACAGGTATATACTATATACAGGATGAGATGACATACAGGTATATACTATATACAGGATGAGATGACATACAGGTATATACTATATACAGGATGAGATGACATACAGGTATATACTATATACAGGATGAGATGACATACAGGTATATACTATATACAGGATGAGATGACATACAGGTATAAACTATATACAGGATGAGATGACATACAGGTATATACTATATACAGGATGAGATGACATACAGGTATATACAATATACAGGATGAGATGACATACAGGTACATACTATATACAGGGGAGATGACACAGGTATATACTATATACAGGGGAGATGACACACAGGTATATATATACAGGACGAGATGACACAGGTATATACTATATACAGGAGGAGATGACACAGGTATATACTATATACAGGACGAGATGACACACGGGTATATACTATATACAGGGGAGATGACACAGGTATATACTATATACAGGAGATTACATACAGGTGTATACTATATACAGGAGATGACAGGTATATACTATATACAGGAGGAGATGACACAGGTATATACTATATACAAGAGGAGGTGACACACATATATACTATATATAGGGGAGATGACACACGTATATACTATATACAGGAGGAGATGACACACACATATACTATATATAGGGGAGATGACACACAGGTATATACTATATACAGGAGATGACACAGGTATATACTATATACAGGGGAGATGACATACAGGTAAATACTATATACAGGGGAGATGACACAGGTACATACTATATACAGGGGAGATGACACACAGGTATATACTATATACAGGGGAGATGACACAGGTATATAATATATACAGGAGGAGATGACACACAGGTATGTACTATATACAGGAGGAGGTGACATACAGGTACATACTATATACAGGAGGAGATGACACACGTATATACTATATACAGGGGAGATGACACACGTATATACTATATACAGGAGAGGACACAGTATATACTATATACAGGAGCATATGACAAATGTATAGACTATATACAGGAGATGACACACAGGTATATACTATATACAGGAGATAACATACAGATACATACTATATTAAGGAGGAGATGACACACAGGTATATACTATATACAGGAGCAGATGGCACAGGTATATACTATATACAGGAGGAGATGACATACAGGTATATACTATATATAGGAGATGAGGTATATACTATATACAGGAGGAGATGACACACTGGTATATACAATATATAGGGGAGATGACATACAGGTACATACTATACACAGGGGAGATGACATACAGGTACATACTATATACAGGGGAGATGAAATACAGGTACATACTATATACAGGGGAGATGACACAGGCACATACTATATACAGGAGACGACACAGGTATATACTATATACAGGAGATGACATACAGGTACATACTATTTACAGGAGGAGATAATACACAGGTATATACTATATACAGGAGGAGATGGCACACAGGTATATACTATATACAGGAGGAGATGACACAGGTATATACTATATACAGGAGGAGAAGACACACGTATATACTATATACAGGGGAGATGACACACGTATATACTATATACAGAAGCTGACACACAGATATATACTATATACAGGAGCAGATGACACACACGTATATACTATATTCAGGAGATGACACACAGGTATATACTATATACAGGAGATGACACACATATATACTATATACAGGAGATGACATACAGGTATATACTATATAAAAGAGGAGATGACACATAGGTATATAGAGATGACATACAGCAGGTATATTCTATATACAGAAGAGATGACATACAGGTATATACTATATACAGGAGATGACACATCGGTATATACAATATACAGGAGATGACATACAGCAGGTATATACTATTTACAGGGGAGATGAAGTACACGTATATACTATATACAGGAGATGACATACAGGTGTATACTAAATATAAGGGAAAATGACAAACATGTATATACTGAGGGGAAAATGAAAGGTGTGAGGTGAAAATGAGGGGTGTGAGGTGAAAATGAAAAGGTGTGAGTGCAAAATGAGAGGAGTGAGAGAAAATAGTGGAGTGATCGGAAAATGACAGATGTGAGGTCGAAATGACAAGTGTTAGGGGGGAATGAGAGGAGTGAGGGGGAAAATAAGAGGAGTGAGAGGGAAAATGAGAGGTGTGAGGGAGAAAATGAGAGATGTGAGGGGGAAAATGAGAGGCATGATGGGAAAATAAGAGAAGTGAGGTGCTATAACTAACCACAGATATTTACTATGCCCAGGCAACGCCGGGCTCTTCAACTAGTATTGTATATAACTACAGTCAGAGAGTGCACAAGTGACATACAATGCTCTTATTTCTCTACCAAATAATCCCTGTATCTTAATGTGCAGAGTCCCGGTGCCCCCCAGGACTGAGTCCTGTCCCCTCTATCACACAGTCCCTGCTCCTCCATTACTGCTCACCAGTGCAGACTTCTCCCTTCAGCTCTTACATGTGGAGCCGGCTGTACCCTAATGTGCAGAGTCCCGATGCCCCCCAGGACTGAGTCCTGTCCCCTCTATCACACAGTCCCTGCTCCCCCATTACCGCTCACCAGTGCAGACTTCTCCCTTCAGCTCTTACATGTGGAGCCGGCTGTACCCTAATGTGCAGAGTCCCGGTGCCCCCAGGACTGAGTCCTGTCCCCTCTATCACACAGTCCCTGCTCTCCCATTACCGCTCACCAGTGCAGACTTCTCCCTTCAGCTCTTACATGTGGAGCCGGCTGTACCCTAATGTGCAGAGTCCCGGTGCCCCCCAGGACTGAGTCCTGTCCCCTCTATCACACAGTCCCTGCTCCCCCATTACCGCTCACCAGTGCAGACTTCTCCCCTCAGCTCTTACATGTGGAGCCGGCTGTATCCTAATGTGCAGAGTCCTGGTGCCCCCCAGGACTGAGTCCTGTCCCCTCTATCACACAGTCCCTGCCCCCCATTACCGCTCACCAGTGCAGACTTCTCCCCTCAGCTCTTACATGTGGAGGCGGCTGTACCCTAATGTGCAGAGTCCCGGTGCCCCCCAGGACTGAGTCCTGTCCCCTCTATCACACAGTCCCTGCCCCCCCATTACCGCTCACCAGTGCAGACTTCTCCCTTCAGCTCTTACATGTGGAGCCGGCTGTATCCTAATGTGCAGAGTCCCGGTGCCCCCCCAGGACTGAGTCCTGTCCCCTCTATCACAGTCCCTGCTCCCCCATTACCGCTCACCAGTGCAGACTTCTCCCTTCAGCTCTTACATGTGGAACCGGCTGTACCCTAATGTGCAGAGTCCCGGTGCCCCCCAGGACTGAGTCCTGTCCCCTCTATCACAGTCCCTGCTCCCCCATTACCGCTCACCAGTGCAGACTTCTCCCTTCAGCTCTTACATGTGGAACCGGCTGTACCCTAATGTGCAGAGTCCCGGTGCCCCCCAGGACTGAGTCCTGTCCCCTCTATCACACAGTCCCTGCTCCCCCATTACCGCTCACCAGTGCAGACTTCTCCCCTCAGCTCTTACATGTGGAGCCGGCTGTACCCTAATGTGCAGAGTCCCGATGCCCCCCAGGACTGAGTCCTGTCCCCTCTATCACACAGTTCCTGCCCCCATTACCGCTCACCAGTGCAGACTTCTCCCTTCAGCTCTTACATGTGGAGCCGGCTGTACCCTAATGTGCAGAGTCCCGGTGCCCCCCAGGACTGAGTCCTGTCCCCTCTATCACACAGTCCCTGCCCCCCATTACCGCTCACCAGTGCAGACTTCTCCCTTCAGCTCTTACATGTGGAGCCGGCTGTACCCTAATGTGCAGAGTCCCGGTGCCCCCCAGGACTGAGTCCTGTCCCCTCTATCACACAGTTCCTGCCCCCATTACCGCTCACCAGTGCAGACTTCTCCCTTCAGCTCTTACATGTGGAGCCGGCTGTACCCTAATGTGCAGAGTCCCGGTGCCCCCCAGGACTGAGTCCTGTCCCCTCTATCACACAGTCCCTGCCCCCCATTACCGCTCACCAGTGCAGACTTCTCCTTTCAGTTCTTACATGTGGAGCCGGCTGTACCCTAATGTGCAGAGTCCCGGTGCCCCCCAGGACTGAGTCCTGTCCCCTCTATCACACAGTCCCTGCCCCCCATTACCGCTCACCAGTGCAGACTTCTCCTTTCAGTTCTTACATGTGGAGCCGGCTGTACCCTAATGTGCAGAGTCCCGGTGCCCCCCAGGACTGAGTCCTGTCCCCTCTATCACACAGTCCCTGCCCCCCATTACCGCTCACCAGTGCAGACTTCTCCTTTCAGTTCTTACATGTGGAGCCGGCTGTACCCTAATGTGCAGAGTCCGGTGCCCCCCAGGACTGAGTCCTGTCCCCTCTATCACACAGTCCCTGCTCCCTCATTACCGCTCACCAGTGCAGACTTGTCCCTTCAGCTCTTACATGTCACTGCTTCCTACAAGCCCCCATCTTGTTCCTCCCCCATGTGACTGATCACATGACTGTGACATCATCACAGGTCCTGGAAGCAGAGCTCCAGAATAGAGAGAGGGAGATTCTCTGCTCACCACCTGGTAAATGTTTCTTCCCCTCTAGCGCCCCCTGTGGCCACAGACATTTCCCTCTTCTTTCTGCCCCACCAGGAGGAGATGTCAGAGGGGACATGAGGGCAGTGAGGGGCATTCAGCAGACCCCCGAGACTGCAGGGCAGAGACCCAAATCCAGGACTGTCCGCTGTATCCAGGACGGTTGGGATCTATGGAGTTATTTGTGTTCATCATTCACAGTCGGAGCAGATAGAACTTTCTCATGTTCCAGAATCTTCTCTAGACGACATCTGGCTTTCTGTGTCTGTAAGGCCGTGTTCACACTGTGCAGAAATAATGTTTTGTTTTCTGCAGGATCCGCACCGAACCATGTAATAACAATTTCCTCTAATTATTACTGAACTTTTAATGCTTTTTTCCCCCGTTATTTGAAGCAGTTTTGGTGCAGATGTGAAGCCGCGTTATTAATGTGTTTTTATATCGCAAAAAAAACTTTGATTCTGCACTAAAACGATCTGCAGAGTGTCACATGAATTTTTTTAGGCTCCACATAAAATCTTATAGAGAAAAATAGCAACTGAAAAGCAAGTGAAGTCAATGAAATGTTTCTCCATCTCAGGTTTTCTCTTTAGGGAACATTTTTTCATTGCTGCAAATTGTTTGGTAACCTTGTTCTTGGAAAATGTAAAGGTGCTACCTCGCTGGACAAATTCCTTTTTTCATAACCCTTATGAATATTTTGCCCTTTCTTGCAGGTGCCAGCCATGAATATTGGCCCCCTCCCGTATTAAAAACATCATCCCTCCGCCATCCCAGAGAAGACATACCCATTAGATGCGCCAATTCTGGCACTTTGCCATGCTCTTCCCACTTGCCCTGGTGCGGTGGCAAGCTAATGATAGTTGTTGAGGTGTTATCAGCTTTGTAATGTCAGCTGACATCAATCCCACAGGTTACTAATGGAGAGGTGTCTATAAGATACCCCCTTTTCTAACCCCATAGTCATATTGTAATAAAAACACAGCAAGAATAGCGTCCGTTATTTGAAATAAAAACTCCCCACCCTCTTTTACTCATATATTTTAAAAAAAAGCAAAAACAACATCCTATTCCATATCTGTTCCACGAAGAACTCCAGCTCTGCTACATCCGGGTGGATTGTTGAGTGGTGGCATGATGTGACCTCACAGCAAGCCAGCCAGAACACTGAGACAGGAGCGTGAGAACATTCCTGCGGTGTGTAGCGCTGACGTGAGAACGATCACCAGAGTCCACAGCTGATGAACCCCGATCACTTCACTGACATGACCACTGGCTGTTAGAATTTTCCTAAGATGTGAGCGGAGCCATAAGTGAGCTGACCGGGGTTCATGAGCTATGAGCTCCGGTGACATTTTTCACATCAGCACTACCTTTTTCACGTCCACGTAATCACGCTCCTGGCTCAGTGTGGGCCAGCTAGCATGGAGAGCGGTTGCATCACTGATGTGACCGCTGGCCAAAATCACCCAGATCATCGTGTGACATGGCCGTTAATGGATTATCAAGACAAAAAACAAAGCACTCGTGATGATTAGTTGTAGGTGCTTAAGTAGGCAATCCAGCCCGTCGTATCAACAATGCAGAAAAACTTAGCACTCAAGAAGTGAAGAGAGAAAGTTCCATTTATTGTGCTTCCAGGCAATATATCGTTATTGAACGTTTTCGGTCCACAACAGGACCTTCATCAGAACAGTGTTTTATCTGATGAGACTGTATTTCTATATAATTGTCTGTATATTGATGTTCTGCATGTGCCTAACCCATAGCCATTCTTGAAGCATTATTATATGAGACGAATTATAATCCATTTCATCTACACTACTAAACCAGATAAAAGACCCTTCTGATGAAGGTCCTGTTGTGGACTGAAAATGTACAATAATGATATATTGTCTGGATGCACAATAAATGGAACTTTCTCTCTTCACTTCTTGAGTGCCAAGTTTTTCTGCATCATTAATGGATTATCGTCGGACAGGTGATGAATATGGTGTATTATTATTTTTTACTTTTTTTTTTTAGCAAATAAATGCGTAAAAGAAGGTCAGGAGTTTTATTTCAAATAAAAGAATTTACTCTGTTCTTGTCTTTATTACATTTGACTATGGGATTAGTAATGGGGGTGTCTTATAGGCACCTCTCCATCACTAACCTGTGGGCGTGATTTCAGCTGACATTACAAATGTGACAACAACCCTACAACTTTTACCCCAATTGCCACTGCACCAGGACAAGTGGGAAAAGCCAGACCAGGATTGACGCATCTACTAGATGCGCCTTTGTGGGGCGGCTGCGGGCTATTTTTAAAGCTGGAGAGATATTGGCCCCCTTACCAGTCTGAGAATATCAGCATCTAGCTGTCTGCTTTAGCTTGGCCGGTTGTCAAAAATGGGGAGACCCCACACCGATTTAAAAAAAAAATATTTATTTAAATAATTAAAAAATATGGTGTGGGGATCCCGCTATTTTTTATAACCAGCCAATATAAAGCTGACAGCCGGGGGTTTACCAGCACTGGTTTTCAAAAATAGAGGGGAACCCACAATATTTTTTTTAGTTATATATTGGACAGGTGACGGCTGTTGAATACTCAACAGCTTTGACTGGTAGTGCTGCTATCAGCGAGAGCAGGTGTAGGATGAAGAAAACAGTGACCAGCAATCAAAGCTGCTGGCTCAAACGCTGTTATCTGACAGCATGGGAACTGCAGCACTCTGACCGGCTGTAACAATCTTACTGCCGATCAGAGCCACCGGTGTTTCTTGCGCTGTCACACAGATAGCATGGGAAACACCTGATATTGAGCTGCCGAACCCGAACAGTAACACGGAGTTCCTGAAGAAGTCCATTTTCAGGTTCCGCACAACCCCCAACTTTACTGTACGAGTTCTTAGTACTTTCACATTTTAATAGGATGTCACCCTGCATGTGTTCAGCTTAAGATATTTGAGGAGTCTTTATCTCAAAGATTCTGAGACTGGTGGCTGAAACAGCTAGAGAACGGTCACAGTTACGGACCAGATTGAATTCCACTTTTCCAATTTTCTCTCTGATAATCGGGTGTCTATTCGAATACAATGGTGAATGAAGTAATCAAAATTTGTGAGAGCCTCGGCCTAGACTACTTAAAGGGAACCTGTCACCCCGTTTTTTGAGATTGAGCTATAAATACTGTTAAATAGGGCCTGCGCTGTGTGTTCCTATAGTGTATGTAGTGTACCCCGATTCCCCACCTATGCTGAGATATAACTTACCAAAGTCGCCGTTTTCGCCTGTCAATCAGGCTGGTCAGGTCGGGAGGGCGTGGTGACATCGCTGGTTCTTCCTCAGCTTTACGTTGGTGGCGTAGTGGTGAACAAGCAGCGCGCGATCTGCGCTGTAATCCCTTGCATCGGTGGGGGCGGCCATCTTCCTGGGGCCGCGCGTGCGCAGATCGAGTGCTCTGCTGCACGGGGCTTCAGGAAAATGGCCGCGGGATGCCGCGCGTGCGCATTAGAGATCGCGGCGGCCATTTTACCAAAGCCGAGATGCAAACTCGGCTTTGGGAAAATGGCCGCCGCGATCTCTAATGCGCACGCGCGGCATCCCGCGGCCATTTTCCTGAAGCCCCGTGCATCAGAGCACTCGATCTGCGCACGCACGGCCCCAGGAAGATGGCCGCCCCCACCGATGCAAGGGATTACAGCGCATATCGCGCGCTGCTTGTTCACCACTACGCCACCAACGTAAAGCTGAGGAAGAACCAGCGATGTCACCACGCCCTCCCGACCTGACCAGCCTGATTGACAGGCGAAAACGGCGACTTTGGTAAGTTATATCTCAGCATAGGTGGGGAATCGGGGTACACTACATACACTATAGGAACACACAGCGCAGGCCCTATTTAACAGTATTTATAGCTCAATCTCAAAAAACGGGGTGACAGGTTCCCTTTAATCTTTTAGAGTTCTTAAAGATATTTTTGCAGCATTATTTCATTGACTTATGCCCCTTATTTGAGGAAACCAGTCAGGCGAAACGGCGGTGTCGGGGTCGCTGTGGAGCACGCTCAGTTTGGAGACTACACTTATGTAAGTTTACTACTTTTGGCGATAGTTGTAGGCACGGTCCATTATCTTTAGCACTGTGCACTTTATTTCAGTCCCAAGTACTGTTTTAGAAAGGGGATTAATACATATCTATAGCCTCTGTTATGCCATAGGAACGTTGTTTCCAGGATAACCTCTATATATGGTTTATTATATATTAAGCGGTTGCACAAAGATTACAGTCATCGAACGCCTGGCTCATGGTTGCTAGGAAGGCCTCTAGATCATTAAGTCGATCATTGTGAGTTTCAAAAAGGGAGCTGACCCAAGCTACAGCTTTCTGTGTCAGTAAAAAAATAATACACATTACTTGTGATTTGTGCATATGGAAATGAACAGGATGAGTACCAAAGTACGATGTATACTGGTTGATGAATCCCAAAAATTTGTCATGGTCTCCACCAAAACCTGAAAGGTAGGAGAGGAAGGGCTTGAGCTATATGTTGATTTTAACATTGAAGGATCTTCTCAGACTACTATGCAATTTTATTGCTTAGATCTTGAACAATACTCGGTAGCTCCTGCATAGCTTGTTCAAAAATTTGAACGTTATGGGATGCCGGAGTTTACACAAAAAGAGAAACAGACAAGGTCCTAAGAAAGGGGATCACCACAACAAGGATATAGCAAAAAAATATATACACAGCTTTATTGAAATATATATACAAACAAGGGTAACAAACACATAGACATATAAAAACATTTAAAAAGCATACAAATGCTATACACAACAGCCCCTAATACGGCCGTACCCCACATAGGACTCGAGTCATATACACATAATGTAATAACCTAGAACCAAATTGCTCATAGAATGAAAGAAATAGGCCAAGCTACCTAGGCACTCCCCTGGGTACTACAAATGGAAACAGACCACTGATAGTGTGAATGCAAAATAGCAAAAGTATAAAGCCCACATAGACATACAAATCCCTGCACTACAAGTGCTAGATAAGGGACACACATACACAAACCTGCCTAGCATGTAGAGACGACAGGTGTGTACAAAACGGTACATAAATGTCAAGCAGCAAAAAGTATCAGCATAGTGCCTCAATAGCATGTGACCAACAATCTAACATGCCACTATACAGAAAAATAGCACCAAGATAGTATAAGCTGTAGAGATAGCATATTACCCAGGGCACATAATGCCCAAGCCTATAGCGCCTGGAAAAAGAGTCCTAATGAGGGCTACAAGGAGACCCAACGCGTATCGCCACCACACCGGGCAGCTTCGTCAGGGGTAATCTAAAGACCAAGTGCTTGCCCCTTATATAACAAATAAATGAATAGCATTACCATAATCAGCTGTGCTGCTGCTAGATCGGCCGCATGGAGTAGTATGAGTCACACCATCATGGGGAATCTCCCCCGTCTGAGCATGCTCCGGCATCGAACGCTGATTGGTATGTAAATACAGTTGCCGGGGAGACAAGGAAAGCCTTCCTTCCTATACTCCCTGGTGGAATCTAAGTATTGGACTAGGCATCTTCTGACGTCTAGATTATGGAAGTTCTGCTGTTTCTCATTTTTTGGGTTTGGGCAAAAGGACGGCAGGGATACTTCTTGTGACCTATGGAATTTTGACGCCACTTTTGGCAAATAGGCTGGGTCGGGTCTAAGAGTGACTCTATCATCCAATATTTTAGTGAAAGGTGGATTAGAGGATAGGGCTTGAATGTCACTTATTCTGCGCGAAGATGTTAATACTACCAAGAGAATGGTCTTAAGTGATGTTTTAATGGGAATCGTCTCTATGGGTTCGAATGGAGGACCCGTTAACGCCGAGGACTAAATTTAGGTCCCATGAGGGCATCTTTTGAGTAATTAAGGGCTTTGATCTTGTTACTGCCTTAATAAAACTTATTACCCATGGGTTGGCCGCAATATTTTGATTATAGAGTGCTCCTAGAGCTGCTATCTGTACCTTAAGAGTACTGACCGCCAACCCCTATTCCAGACCTTTTGTAGGAACTCAAGTATTTTAGGAATTGAAGGCCCATCCTGGACTTTTACCTTGGAGACAGACAGGAATTTTCTCCATGTTTTCCCATATACAGTATTTTAGTAGTGATAGGTTTTCTACTTTTTAATAGCGTAGCAACTAAGTTGTCTGAGAAACCCCTTTCTTTTAATAGTCTCCGTTCAAAAGCCAGGCTGTCAAATGCAAGTTCGACTCCTGTGGGTGGAAGATCGGCCCCTGCTGTAGCAGGTCTGGAATATTCGGTAGGATCCATGGGTTTGAGACCAATAGCATCCTCAGCCAGGAAAACCACATTCTTTTTGGCCAGAACAGGGCTATAAGGATCATTTTTGATTTGTCCTCTCTGACTTTCCGAATGACTGCCGGGATCAGAATGGTTGGAGAAAAGGGATAAGTCAACTTGTGGGTCCATGGAATCACAAAGGCATCTAGAGCCTGTGGATTCCCTTCCGGGTTCAGTGAGCAGAATTTGTTTACTTTCTTGTTTTTGGAATTGGCGAATAAGTCTATTGTTGGTGTTCCCCACATTTCTGTGATCTGGTTGTAGATAGATTGGTTTAGGGACCACTCGCCTTGTTTTAACTGAGTTCGACTCAAGTAATCTGCTTTCTCGTTGCTTGAACCCTGAATATGTAGCGCAGAGAGGGATAGTAGATTTTCTTCCGCAAGCTTGATAATTTTGGCGGAGGAACTCATCAGTGATCGAAACCTTGTTCCTCCCTGGTGATTTATATACGCTACAGTCACTTTGTTGTCCGAAAAAATTCGGACATGATGTCCCTGAATGTAGGTTAGGAAAGATAGAAGAGCATGATGCACCGCCCAAAGTTCTTTTTGGTTTGAGGATGCTGATAGTTCCTGAACTGACCAGTTTCCCTGAGCCACTCTGTCCCCCATGTGAGCCCCCCACCCTCTGGGACTCGCATCGGTTGTTATTACCCGAGATATTTTTGGCACCCAAGGGACTCCCTTTGACAGGTTTTGGTTCTTTCCCCACCAAAGAAGGGAATGAATAACTGAGGAATTTAGGATGACCCGGATTTCCAAATTGTTTTTTAGTATTAACTGCCATTCTAGTATGTGCCACTGAAGCTCCCTTGTGTGGAATTGTGCGAAGGGTATCGCTGGTAGGCATGAGGATAGAGAGCCTAGTAGCGACATTGCTCTCCTTAGAGTCATGGAGGGATTGTGTAACGCTCGTGCTATCATGGTTAATATATTGTCTTTTTTGGGACCTGGGAGTCGGCATTCTTGGACCCGGGAGTCTAACGTCAGTCCTAGGAACTCCTGTACATGACAGGGTTCCAACTTTGATTTTTTTACATTTATGAGCCACCCCAAGTCCGTCAGAATGGTCATTACTCGGTCTCTCTGTCCTGGTACTCTTTGGGTCTGTCTTCCTGTGGTGCTGCTGCCTTGGCTGCAGCTCCTGCTGTGGATCGCTGTCCACCATGGTTACAGGGAGATAGTGCGAGAACTATGTGTGCACCATCTCCCTATTTGAATCCGGCGCCACCCCCGGCGTTCACCGCACTTCCAGTTTCCTGCGCACATCCTCCAGGGAAAAGCTACCGCACATGCGCGCGGCGATGACCCGGAAGTCCTGCCGCATTTCCAGAGCGGCGGCCATCTTTCTACACCCGGAGCGAGCGCTTATCGGCACAGGAGCTCCAGGTGATCCAGCGCCCCTTCCTCCTTTCAGATTCGGCGGCGTTCTCCCTCCGCACACCCTGAAGAACCCCTCGGTTCCAGCGGTGGCGGCTTCGGGAGCTGGACAAGCCGTAGCAGGAGCCTCCTCGCTGCAGGGACCCGACCGCCCGGTCCATCGGTCTTCATAACAGGTACCACCGAAAGAGAGGTTCCCTGTCAGGGACAGGAAACCAACTGATGCAAGTTAGAGGTACCGCCCTTTTATCCGTAGGTTTCCTGTCCCTGAAGGGCGGATCCCCTCTCTCCGTAGTGCTGTCATGGGAGACCAAGAAAGCTGGGTTTGTGTCCTAGCTCATAGATCTTCCAGCAGGACAGTGAACCCAAACATATTTCAAGAAGCACACTGAAATGGATGGATACAAAGCACTGGAGAGTTCTGAAGTGGCCAGCAATGAATCCGGATCTAAATCCCACTGAACACCTGTGGCAAAATCTTAAAATTGCTGTTGGGAGAAGGGACCCTTCAAATATGAGAGACATGGAGCAGTATTCAAAAGAAGAGTGGTCCAAAATTGCATTTGAGAGGTGTAAGAAGCTTGTGAATGGATATAGGAAGGGATTGTTTGCAGTTATTTTTTCCAAAGGGCGTGCAACCAAATATTAAGTTGAAAGTGCCAACAATTTTGTCTAGCCCATTTTTTGTTTTTGTGTCAAATTATGTCCATTTTGCCTTTTTTCCTGTTTTTTTTTTTAATATTGATCCAGTACACATGAAGGAAATAAACATATGTATAACAAAACAAGTAATTGCAATAATTTTCTGAGAGAAATAATTAATTTTCTTGAACATTTTCAAGAGTACAAACCCTTTAGGCCATGACTGTATCTGTCCCCTCTCTGATGTTTGAATTGATGCGTTTCAATAAATGGTCGAATTTCAAGATAAAAAGACAAATTTGAAGCTTTGAATGTCTCTTTACCAAAACACTTAAATCATAAGTAACAATATCAACTATCTGTGCCTTGGTGTTCTCTCTGATCTGTTGAGACTATTCACACTCATCTTTTAACTGTTTTTCTCCAGTTTGGAGGTCAAGATGACAGTCCTAAAGATGCTGGTGGTGTCGGTTTACCAAACTGCAGTCAATATCTAGCATCAGCTCCAAGTATGATGAGTGTTTTGGTTTATTAGAGGGAACCATTGATGCCTATAACTGATCGCTCAAGGTTTCCACTTGGCGCTTTGGCAAATTCTGTCCGAGCTGGTTCCAAAATGTTGCCCTTACGTATTCACCAAGTAGCTCCAAATAGTGGGCTCTTACACCTTTCTACTATCCTAGGTGACTAATCTCATATTAAACAAACACATGGAACGAAGCTGACACCACTCACTATATTAGGGCGCTCATTCCAAATCCAAGGAACCCTCTTGGAAGGCAACAGCAATCAGAAAATAGAAGAACAGTACACTATCCAGGTGTAGTAGTAGAAAAAAACTTTATTCCCCCATGATAAACATACGACGTTTCGACCAGCAGTAGGTCTTTGTCAAGTATACTTAACAGTACACTGAGCTGGTTTAACCTTCGTCAGGCTGCATAATTTTACAACGTTAACAGGCTGCAGAAGTACAATTGTACCTTCATATATATTTTATTGAAATTTGGCCAATATATTCTGGACCAAAACTGCAGAGATGTCACGAAATTTCAGCCCTCTACGGCTTTTAAAAAAAAAAGTTATTGCAATTTTAAAACGGAATAGTTACAATTGTACCTACTCAGCCCGACGAAGGTTAAATAGTGTGGAGCCACAGAAAGCACCAATCACCATCAAACCACAGCCCACACATAAAATATTCACATTACATCACAAATAACAGACATCAAATATACACAGGGTCCAAATCCTCTGCAATAGATACAGACAAAATGTACAGAATCAAATATGTTAAATCTGTCTATATACACAATATATTCCTCGCAGTATTAGCAAATAAGAAACGAGCAGCATCATCTCTATAGAAACCCTCACCCAATCACTGAAACTGGATGTTGGTCAATGCAAAAAATATCATCATGATAATCCAATCATGTTCATTTACTAAAAGGCGCCAGATGGTCCATAAACAGAAAGAGCCACCAATCCTTAGCTGTCTCTCATCTTCTTCCAGGGGGTGTCTGTGTAACTGCCAATCATGTATTCGTTCTCTCCAGTCACCTGATCGGGTCACATGATCTACCCCGAATACACTGTCATGGTGCGCAGGCGCTTTCAGCTACTGGAGAGGTGATTTGTGCTTATTATGGCTCCACGCTATTTAAACCAGCTCAGTGTACTGTTATGTATACTTGACAAAGACCCACTGCTGGTCGAAACGTCATATTTAATTATGGCAGAATAAAGTCTTTTCTACTACTATTACACCTGGATGTAGCACTGTTCTTCTATTCTCTGATTAACCTCATATAATACGTCATAATTTTTAATTCATCCAACTTCAACAATTACTTTGTTACGCTCACTTTTTGCGCGAAGGTGGATTGTGGACCCACTGTGCCGTGAACCAGACTTAACCTGGAGAGGTGTAACTAAGCAGCTAACTTGGTCTTTGCTGGAGCCTCTAGTGGTGAAGTCAGGATTGTGCAGCAAGTGGCTGCCAGGTATCACTCCAGGGCAACGTCTGAAGTAGCAGCTAGCACCCAAAGGAACATGACACTGGAACAGCAGATGTGGGCAGGTACTGTAGGTGTACTGTCTAACACAGTTAATTCACAGGCAGGTACAGCTTCAGAAAGAACTGGGTCACTGAAAGGTATGACTGGAATAAAGGAACGGTTAGGAACCAGTTCGAGCTGAATCGACTTCAGGAAGGACTGGGTCACTGGCGGGTATGACTGGGATACAGGAATAGGTAAGACCCATTTCAGACTGGACAGACAAGGAACAGCTGCAGGAAGAACTAGGTCACTGGCAGGTACAACTGGAATATGGTAACTGGTAGGACCGAGTTAAGACAAGGCCCCGCAGATGCGGTCAAGCAGGAAACCACATGTGCGGATAAGCAGGGAAGCGGAGTTTTCAATAGGACAGTCGGGAGCAGATTCACATAGAGCAGACAGGGTAAGGATAAGGACAGACTGGACCAAGTTCACAGGACAAACATAAGGACAAGCAGTGTCGGACTGAAGCACCTTGGGCCCACCAGAGAAAATCATACTTGGGGCCCACTATGTAGCTACATAGAAATAAATACAAGACAACCAATTGTGTGGTAAAAAACGCTAATATCAGAGTATAATATAAGGTAGTACACATCTTTATTATGTAGCAGGGGTTGGGGTAGCCCTCTAATAGAATATAAAGTAGCCTCCTTCATAGAATATAATGCAGTCCCCCACAAAATATAACAACTCCCTCAAGATATAACGCAGACCCCCCCATAGAATATAATGTAGCCTCCCCATAGGTGTTCTAGCTGTTTGCGCTCTGACCCAGAGTCAGATAACCAGATCACCAGTGAGGTCAAATTGTGAAATTACGCCCTTAATTGACAAGCGCACTTATAGAAAAGGAAAATGCACACAGCTTGTGAGCAGTCACTTTATCTGATTTAAGATCAGTCATTCTGCTGGTGAAAAAGATCTTTTTGCAGTGATTGGAATGGATCCAGGTGAATGAGGTCAGCTGGACTTGGAACGGGTGTGTCTGCGTATGACCACCCAATCACCTGGATTCAGCTGGTGCTCATCTGCACTTTCATTGGGATCTGGAATGGATGAGAACACGTTTATGCACCATATTAAGTCTTTCCTGCAAGGCCTGGACATAGGCTGCCATAGAACCGTATTGCATTTGTAGCACCTGTGGTAAGTACAAACCAGTCTTTGGTGCACTACCAAACAGGACTTCAAAAGGAGACAAGGCTGTCTTTCTATTTGGAGCATGTCTGACTGAAAAGAGTGCAAGAGACAAGCATTCTAATCAGTCCTTTCATGTTTCTGTCATGACCTTTTGAAATTTTAAGTTTAAGTGTCATTTTAGCATTAGCACATTTTACCGGTTAGGCTTCCGGCCAACCAGAGAAGAGATCTACACATACTAGGATATATTCATACACTCTTACTTGGGTAGTTGTATGTAGTCAGTCTGCAGTCTCTGAAATGGGTAGAGAGGCCTGGGTGTCGCTTTCTTAGGGACTTTTACGGTTTTACCTGGGTTGTGCTGTGGGGCCACTGTACTATCAACACCCCAAGGGCAAATTGGGTACGGGCAAAAAGATCTTTGGTACATATCCTTGTGGAGGGTGTAGTGTATGTCAATTTATGGTTGCACGAGAAGAAGTTTTGGTTAATACATTGCCGTTCCCGATTAAATGTAAATCCTATTTTAACTGTAGGTCAACAAACCTGGTTTATGTGATGCTATGTGACTGTTCCAAACTCTACGTGGGCCAAACATCTCAACAACTGAGGAGGAGGTGTCAACAGCATATCTCCAACATCAATACGGCCAGACAGGACCTCCAGAAAGGAAAAAAGTTGACCTCAGTGGCGAAACATTTTTTGGAAGTACATGACGGCAGCATCAGAGGCCTTAAAGTGATGGGACTGGAAAGTATTAATGTCACTATTAGAGGAGGCAACATTACTAATCAACTACTGAGATGTGAATCTAAGTGGATCTACAGATTGCGGAGTCTGGCACCAAGAGGTCTAAATGAGGAACTGTTATTTACGGGGTTTTATAAACAACTTTAGCATATTCTGTTCCTTTCTTCTTTTCCATTTGTTATATATGTATACCGCCTGGTGGATGATGGGATTTCCAACTACAGTAACAAAACCTTGATGATCTGCACCTTGTGTGGGGGCTAACATGCCTTTTTGAGAGCTATATTGCACATTGGGGATAAGAATAAAAGACTCTTTAAATATAGCTCCTTTTTGCACCTTTTCTTGGTGTTTCTTGAACAGCGGGCTGATTAGTCATGAATAGACCTCTCTCTCCTGGTATCCTTGTGGCGTATCTTTGGGGTTTCCCCTTTTTGCAAAACCCCTGGATGTTAGGGCAACAGGAAGGAGTATGGTGCCTGGCATATGATCAGATAATATTTGATATATTGGATGGGATTCTAGAGAGCACAGACAATATAGGCTAGCCCGTTGTGGGGAAAGGGAAAAAGGTGCCCAGTTGTATGTATTTTGTGGGGATTTCATCATGTTCAGGGATGTAATGTATGTACCTATTTTGGGAAGCACTTCTTGTTCAAGGGTTTTAGGTATAGGACCCCAGGCAACTCTATATGTGGGCCTACATGATGAATTAGAAATAAGTTTGCCCCTTTCTCTTACATCACATCTTTTAGTAGCGTTGGATGTTATTGGGTATTGAGCACTTAATGATATCCAAGAATTAACTTTAGTGGGAGTTCTATTGCTTCCGTTGCATGAGGTGGTTGGAGCAATGCCCCGTACTTAATGCCATTATATTTGCTTACCGTTTGAGATATGCCATATTTGTTTGGCACAGTCTCTACATGGATGTTCTATGGGAGACAGGTGCCAATGCACTGAGTGTTGTAGCGGTATTGGCTCCATGGAAACCTCTGGAGCATGCGCAGTCGCTGTCTCTGTGGCTGGGAGGGGAGGGGTCAGAGCGCCAGCGTGATTGGGCCCATCACGGGGGAGTTCCCTCCCGGCTTCCGTCCTGGTCTCGGAGCGAGCACAGACTGCGATGCATAGTGAGAAGGCCGCTCTATATTGGCGCGGCCGCTGTGTGACTAGGAGAGGTATGCTGCTGTATTTCCATGGGGATATGTGTGGGTATGTCCGGACTTTCGTGATCGCTCTCCGGGGACCAACAACACAATAACGAGGAAGCTGTATCTGGTAGAGCTTCTTGGGACACAGGGTAGCTTTGGAGATATGGCTATTAGTTAGAATGGGTGCGCATTGTAGGATTCCCCTTGATCAGTTAGCTGTGTCTGTACACAGTAGAACGGCGTTGTTGTGTTGCCTTGGTAACCACTGACCTTGCGCAGTGGCAACTTCCGGGACGCTGGGCAATTAGAGTTATCTGATGGCATTCGCTGGTCAGAAGCAGACTCCCTGCAGCTGTATTGCATCCTGTAATTAGTAAGTACTATAAGTATCAGGGTCTAACCAGGGATTCAAGCTGCTTGAGGAGGCTAATTTGCATATTCCAGGTGCCTTCTGGGAAAAGCAAGGAGTCTCCCTAAGCTAGAAGATCGTTGGGTACAGCCGGGACCAGCTGCTTGGAAAGCATCACCAAACCGCGCGCCTTACGGCGCGCAAATTTTTGCCTATAGGACATTATTGCAAGAGAGCTTGGCTGAGTAGATTACACAAGAAGGAAAACACACAGCAAGTCAGCAGGATCTAGGAGCAACATGGCAGATGTGACAACCTACATGGTGAGCTGCAGCATGTGCTACATGTTCACAGATCGACCAGAAGAAGAATCAAATTTCACCTGTCAGAAGTGTAGACTAGTGGCCCTTTTAGAAGAAAAGGTGCGGGGTCTGGAAGAAAGAATAGCAACTTTGAAACTCATCAAAGAGAATGAAGACTTTCTAGACAGAACAGAAGCATCTCTACTGGTCACAGAAGGTGAAAAAAGTGTCAGAGAACCTCCAAAAGCAGATGAGTGGAAGCATGTGACCAAAAGAAGCAAGAAGACCATGGAGAAATCACCAACCACACAACTGAAGAACCGATATCAAATCTTTGTAGAGGATGAAGATGGCACACCTAAGGATGAAGCAATACCAGCAAGCAAAAAAGAAAAAGGGCACACAGCAACAAGTGACAGCAAAAAGTACAGCCAAGAAGCAACGAAGAGTGGTGGTGGTGGGAGACTCACTACTGAGAGGCACAGAAGCAGCCATCTGCAGACCGGACATAACCGCAAGAGAAGTATGCTGCCTTCCAGGTGCGATGATCAAGGATGTGACCGATAGGATACCAAAGCTCTTCAGCTCCAAGGACGTCCACCCATTTCTTCTGATACATGTTGGCACCAATGACACGGCAAGGAAGGACCTACCGACAATCTGCAAGGACTTTGAAGAGTTGGGGAAGAAAGTAAAGGAACTGGATGCACAGGTAGTTTTTTCTTCTATCCTTCCAGTTGACGGGCATGGCACCAGGAGATGGAACAGGATCCTTGATGCAAACAACTGGCTAAGACGATGGTGCAGACAACAAGGATTCGGATTCCTGGACCACGGTGTGAATTACTTGTACGATGGACTCCTCGCCAGAGACGGACTACACCTCAACAAACCTGGGAAACACACATTCGCCAGAAGACTCGCTACACTCATCAGGAGGGCGTTAAACTAGAAGAAGAGGGGACGGGAAGAAAAACATTAGACTTGAACAAAGAAGACCCAGGAAAACATACTCAGATGGGAGGTAAGAACATTTCTAAAACAATCCACAGTGAGGAGATTGGAACAAAACAAAATCCTCTAAACTGCATGCTCGCAAACGCCAGAAGCCTGACAAACAAGATGGAAGAACTAGAAGCAGAAATATCTACAGGTAACTTTGACATAGTGGGAATAACCGAGACATGGTTAGATGAAAGCTATGACTGGGCAGTTAACTTACAGGGTTACAGTCTGTTTAGAAAGGATCGTAAAAATCGGAGAGGAGGAGGGGTTTGTCTCTATGTAAAGTCTTGTCTAAAGTCCACTTTAAGGGAGGATAAAGGAATGAGGATGTCGAGTCCATATGGGTCGAAATTCATGGAGGGAAAAATGGTAACAAAATTCTCATTGGGGTCTGTTACAAACCCCCAAATATAACAGAAACCATGGAAAGTCTACTTCTAAAGCAGATAGATGAAGCTGCAACCCATAATGAGGTCCTGGTTATGGGGGACTTTAACTACCCGGATATTAACTGGGAAACAGAAACCTGTGAAACCCATAAAGGCAACAGGTTTCTGCTAATAACCAAGAAAAATTATCTTTCACAATTGGTGCAGAATCCAACCAGAGGAGCAGCACTTTTAGACCTAATACTATCTAATAGACCTGACAGAATAACAAATATGCAGGTGGTTGGGCATCTAGGAAATAGCGACCACAATATTGTGCAGTTTCACCTGTCTTTCACTAGGGGAACTTGTCAGGGAGTCACAAAAACACTGAACTTTAGGAAGGCAAAGTTTGACCAGCTTAGAGATGCCCTAAATCTGGTAGACTGGGACAATATCCTCAGAAATAAGAATACAGATAATAAATGGGAAATGTTTAAGAACATCCTAAATAGGCAGTGTAAGCGGTTTATACCTTGTGGGAATAAAAGGACTAGAAATAGGAAAAACCTAATGTGGCTAAACAAAGAAGTAAGACAGGCAATTAACAGTAAAAAGAAAGCATTTGCACTACTAAAGCAGGATGGCACCATTGAAGCTCTAAAAAACTATAGGGAGAAAAATACTTTATCTAAAAAACTAATTAAAGCTGCCAAAAAGGAAACAGAGAAGCACATTGCTAAGGAGAGTAAAACTAATCCCAAACTGTTCTTCAACTATATCAATAGTAAAAGAATAAAAACTGAAAATGTAGGCCCCTTAAAAAATAGTGAGGAAAGAATGGTTGTAGATGACGAGGAAAAAGCTAACATATTAAACACCTTCTTCTCCACGGTATTCACGGTGGAAAATGAAATGCTAGGTGAAATCCCAAGAAACAATGAAAACCCTATATTAAGGGTCACCAATCTAACCAAAGAAGAGGTGCGGAACCGGCTAAATAAGATTAAAATAGATAAATCTCCGGGTCCGGATGGCATACACCCACGAGTACTAAGAGAACTAAGTAATGTAATAGATAAAGCATTATTTCTTATTTTTAGGGACGCTATAGCGACAGGGTCTGTTCCGCAGGACTGGCGCATAGCAAATGTGGTGCCAATATTCAAAAAGGGCTCTAAAAGTGAACCTGGAAATTATAGCCCAGTAAGTCTAACCTCTATTGTTGGTAAAATATTTGAAGGGTTTCTGAGGGATGTTATTCTGGATTATCTCAATGAGAATAACTGTGTAACTCCATATCAGCATGGGTTTATGAGAAATCGCTCCTGTCAAACCAATCTAATCAGTTTTTATGAAGAGGTAAGCTATAGGCTGGACCACGGTGAGTCATTGGACGTGGTATATCTCGATTTTTCCAAAGCGTTTGATACCGTGCCGCACAAGAGGTTGGTACACAAAATGAGAATGCTTGGTCTGGGGGAAAATGTGTGTAAATGGGTTAGTAACTGGCTTAGTGATAGAAAGCAGAGGGTGGTTATAAATGGTATAGTCTCTAACTGGGTCGCTGTGACCAGTGGGGTACCGCAGGGGTCAGTATTGGGACCTGTTCTCTTCAACATATTCATTAATGATCTGGTAGATGGTTTACACAGTAAAATATCGATATTTGCAGATGATACAAAACTATGTAAAGCAGTTAATACAAGAGAAGATAGTATTCTGCTACAGATGGATCTGGATAAGTTGGAAACTTGGGCTGAAAGGTGGCAGATGAGGTTTAACAATGATAAATGTAAGGTTATACACATGGGAAGAAGGAATCAATATCACCATTACACACTGAATGGGAAACCACTGGGTAAATCTGACAGGGAGAAGGACTTGGGGATCCTAGTTAATGATAAACTTACCTGGAGCAGCCAGTGCCAGGCAGCAGCTGCCAAGGCAAACAGGATCATGGGGTGCATTAACCCCTTTACCCCCAAGGGTGGTTTGCACGTCAATGACCAGGCCAATTTTTACAATTCTGACCACTGTCCCTTTATGAGGTTATAACTCTGGAACGCTTCAACGGATCCTGGTGATTCTGACATTGTTTTCTCGTGACATATTGTACTTCATGATAGTGGTAAAATTTCTTTGATAGTACCTGCGTTTATTTGTAAAAAAAACGGAAATTTGGCAAAAATTTGGAAAATTTCACAATTTTCAAACTTTGAATTTTTATGCAATTAAATCACAGAGATATGTCACACAAAATACTTAATAAGTAACATTTCCCACATGTCTCCTTTACATCAGCATAATTTTGGAACCAAATTTTTTTTTGTTAGGGAGTTATAAGGGTTAAAAGTTGACCAGCAATTTCTCATTTTTACAACACCATTTTTTTTTAGGGACCACGTCTCATTTGAAGTCATTTTGAGGGGTCTATATGATAGAAAATGCCCAAGTGTGACACCATTCTAAAAACTGCACTCCTCAAGGTGCTCAAAACCACATTCAAGAAGTTTATTAACCCTTCAGGTGTTTGATAGGAATTTTTGGAATGTTTAAATAAAAATGAACATTTAACTTTTTTACACAAAAAATTTACTTCAGCTCCAATTTGTTTTATTTTACCAAGGGTAACAGGAGAAAATGGACCCCAAAAGTTGTTGTCCAATTTGTCCTGAGTACGCTGATACCCCATATGTGGCAGTAAACCACTGTTTGGGCGCATGGGAGAGCTCGGAAGGGAAGGAGCGCCGTTTGACTTTTCAATGCAAAATTGACAAAAATTGAGATGGGACGCCATGTTGCGTTTGGAGAGCCACTGATGTGCCTAAACATTGAAACCCCCCACAAGTGACACCATTTTGGAAAGTAGACCCCCTAAGGAACTTATCTAGAGGTGTGGTGAGCACTTTGACCCACCAAGTGCTTCACAGAAGTTTATAATGCAGAACCGTAAAAATAAAAAATCATATTTTTTCACAAAAATTATATTTTTTCCCCCAATTTTTTATTTTTCCAAGGTTAAGAGAAGAAATTGGACCTCAAAAGTTGTTGTCCAATTTGTCCTGAGTACGCTGATACCCCATATGTGGGGGGGAACCACCGTTTGGGCGCATGGGAGGGCTCGGAAGGGAAGGAGCGCCATTTGGAATACAGACTTAGATGGAATGGTCTGCAGGCGTCACATTGCGTTTGCAGAGCCCCTAATGTACCTAAACAGTAGAAACGCCCCACAAGTGACACCATTTTGGAAAGTAGACCCCCTAAGGAACTCATCTTGATGTGTTGTGAGAGCTTTGAACCCCCAAGTATTTCACTACAGTTTATAACGCAGAGCCGTGCAAATAAAAAATATTTTTTTTCCACAAAAATTATATTTTAGCCCCCAGTTTTGTATTTTTCCAAGGTTAGCAGGAGAAATTGGACCCTAAATGTTGTTGTCCAATTTGTCCTGAGTACGCTGATACCCGATATGTGGGGGGGAACCACCGTTTGGGCTCATGGGAGGGCTCGGAAAGGAAGGAGCATCATTTGGAATGCAGACTTAGATGGATTGGTCTGCAGGCGTCACATTGCGTTTGCAGAGCCCCTAATGTACCTAAACAGTAGAAACCCCCCACAAGTGACCCCATATTGGAAACTAGACCCCTCAATGAACTTATATAAATGTGTTGTGAGAACTTTAAACCCCCAAGTGTTTCACTACAGTTTATAACGCAGAGCCGTGAAAATAAAAAATCTTTTTGTTTTCCCACAAAAATTATTTTTTAGCCCCCAGTTTTGTATTTTCCCAAGGGTAACAGGAGAAATTGGTCCACAAAAGTTGTTGTCCAATTTGTCCTGAGTACGCTGATACCCCATATGTGAGGGTAAACCCCTGTTTGGGCACACAGGAGAGCTCGGAAGGGAAGGAGCACTGTTTTACTTTTTCAACGCAGAATTGGCTGGAATTGAGATCGGACGCCATGTCGTGTTTGGAGAGCCCCTGATGTGCCGAAACAGTGGAAACCCCCAATTATAACTGAAACCCTAATCTAAACACACCCCTAACCCTAATTCCAACGGTAACTCTAACCACACCTCTAACCCTGACACACCCCTAACCCTAATCCCAACCCTATTCCCAACTGTAAATGTAATCTAAACCCTAACCCTAACTTTAGCCCCAACCCTAACTGTAGCCCCAACCCTAACCCTAGCCCTAACCCTAGCCCTAATCCTAGCCCTAACTCTAGCCCTAACCCTAGCCCTACCCCTAGCCCTAGCCCTAACCCTAATGGGAAAATGGAAATAAATACATTTTTTTTTATTTTTCCATAACTAAGGGGGTGATGAAGGGGGGTTTCATTTACTTTTATAGCGAGTTTTTTAGCGGATTTTTATGATTGGCAGCCGTCACACACTGAAAGACCCTTTTTATTGCAAAAAATATTTTTTGCAATACCACATTTTGAGAGCTATAATTTTTCCATATTTTGGTCCACATAGTCATTTGAGGTCTTGTTTTTTGCGGGACGAGTTGACGTTTTTATTGGTAACACTTTCGGGCACGTGACATTTTTTGATCGCTTTTTATTCCGATTTTTGTGAGGAAGAATGACCAAAAACCAGCTATTCGTGAATTTCTATTGGGGGAGGCGTTTATACCGTTCCGCGTTTGGTAAAACTGATCAATCAGTTTTATTCTTCGGGTCAGTACGATTACAGCGATACCTCATTTATATCATTTTTTTATGGTTTGGCGCTTTTATTTGATAAAAACTATTTTACAGAAAAAAATAATTATTTTTGCATCGCTTTATTCTTAGGACTATAACTTTTTTATTTTTTTGCTGATGATGCTGTATGGCGGCTCGTTTTTTGCGGGACAATATGACGCTTTCAGCGGTAGCATGGTTATTTATATCTGTCCTTTTGATCGCATGTTATTCCACTTTTTGTTCGGCGGTATGATAATAAAGCGTTGTTTTTTGCCTCGTTTTTTTTTTTTTTCCTTACGGTGTTTACTGAAGGGGTTAACTAGTGGGACAGTTTTATAGGTCGGGTCGTTACGGACGCGGCGATACTAAATATGTGTACTTTTATTGTTTTTTTTTTATTTAGATGAAGAAATGTATTTATGGGAATAATATTTTTTTTTTTTTTTCATTATTTTGGAATTTTTTTTTTTTTTTTTACACATTTGGAAATTTTTTTTGTTACTTTTTTACTTTGTCCCAGGGGGGGACATCACAGATCAGTGATCTGACAGTTTGCACAGCACTCTGTCAGATCACTGATCTGACATGCAGCGCTGCAGCCTTCACAGTGCCTGCTCTGAGCAGGCTCTGTGAAGCCACCTCCCTCCCTGCAGGACCCGGATCCGCGGCCATCTTGGATCCAGGGCTGGAGGAAGCAGGGAGGGAGGTGAGACCCTCGCAGCAACGCGATCACATCGCGTTGCTGCGGGGGGCTCAGGGAAGCCCGCAGGGAGCCCCCTCCCTGCGGGAAGCTTCCCTATACCGCCGGCACATCGCGATCATGTTTGATCGCGGTGTGCCGGGGGTTAATGTGCCGGGGGCGGTCCGTGACCGCTACTGGCACATAGTGCCGGATGTCAGCTGCGATAAGCAGCTGACACCCGGCCGCGATCGGCCGCGCTCCCCCTGTGAGCGAGGCCGATCGGCTATGACGTACTATCCCGTCCAGGGTCAGATAAGCCCAGGGCACCTCGACGGGATAGTACGTCTAAGGTCACAGAGGGGTTAAGAGAGGTCTGGATACACATGATGAGAGCATTATACTGCCTCTGTACAAATCCCTAGTTAGACCGCACATGGAGTACTGTGTCCAGTTTTGGGCACCGGTGCTCAGGAAGGATATAATGGAACTAGAGAGAGTACAAAGGAGGGCAACAAAATTAATAAAGGGGATGGGAGAACTACAATACCCAGATAGATTAGCAAAATTAGGATTATTTAGTCTAGAAAAAAGACGACTGAGGGGCGATCTAATAACCATGTATAAGTATATAAGGGGACAATACAAATATCTCGCTGAGGATCTGTTTATACCAAGGAAGGTGACGGGCACAAGGGGGCATTCTTTGCGTCTGGAGGAGAGAAGGTTTTTCCACCAACATAGAAGAGGATTCTTTACTGTTAGGGCAGTGAGAATCTGGAATTGCTTGCCTGAGGAGGTGGTGATGGCGAACTCAGTCGAGGGGTTCAAGAGAGGCCTGGATGTCTTCCTGGAGCAGAACAATATTGTAGCATACAATTATTAGGTTCTGTAGAAGGACGTAGATCTGGGGATTTATTATGATGGAATATAGGCTGAACTGGATGGACAAATGTCTTTTTTCAGCCTTACTAACTATGTTACTATGTTACTGACCACTACACTATCTTTACCCCTGATGAAGTCACTGCTGTGACGATACGCGTTGGGTGGGTCACATGGGGGCTGGCTCCCTTCACGTCAGTCTTTCCTCCTGAGTGGTATGATCGGACATGAGCTTGTCCATTAGGAACGTATTGGTGGTAATATGAACTATTTTTCATGTGTAGCCATGTCTACATTCATCTGTCCGCTAGCTTGATAAATATACAGGCCCTAATAACATGATAATAGTACACCTCTTTTAGGTAGAGGCTCATTTTCTGCAGTTATCTGTATTATTAGTCCCCGCCATCCATATTGGCTATTGAGATATTAGGGTGGGCGAGGCTTTAGGACAGTGTACTACTTTGGAGGTAGAGTTGTGTGTGTGTGGGGGGGGGGGGGGGAGGTCCGTTTCCATGTGGAATTTTTTCTGGGGAATTTTTTAAATGCTTTTAAAATGTGTACAGTGTGTGGTTTACTGGACTTGTCATTAATAAAAATTGTAATATTTTGGTGATCCCTGCGTTTAGCATGTTTCTTTTTCTGTAGCTTGTTAGGATGTGCACAGATGAGGCATGACTACAAGAGTTTTGCGGCTGCGTAACTGAAACCAGTAGCGATCCAGAAGGCATTTACCATGGCACACGTGACATTTTGAGGTGTGAGTGGGACCATGTGTTGCTTGATCCATAATTGGGAACAGGGACCTTGGTAGGCACAATTTATCCTTATTCTCCCATGCTCCATTTGAGTTCAGCTCAGCTCCCATACTCCCCTAATGTTTCTTCTCTGTTTGGGCAGCTGGAGGGATTTCAGGAGATCTAAGCTGTGTGGCTGGAATACGCTGACTCCTCGCCACCGTCCTCTGCTCCCTAGGCTGCCTTGCTGCTACTTTAGCAAACTTGTCCGCCCTTCTGTTGCCCTCTACCTCCACGGAGTCACCTTTTGTGTGTGCTTTCACTTTGATTATGCTAACCTGGACTGGTGACATCAAAGCCCCCATTAATTGTTTCACCAGCACTGCATTTTTAACCCCTTAGTGACGGAGCCAATTTGCAGCTTAATGAGCAGGCCAATTTTTACAATTTTTACCACTGTCACTTTATGAGGCTATAACTCTGGAATGCTTTACCGGATCCCGCTGGTTCTGAGACTTTTTTCATGACATATTGTACTTCATGTTAGTGGTAAAATTTCTTCGCTATGACTTGCTTTTATTTATGATAAAAAATTAAAATGTTTCAATTTTCAAACTTTGAATTTTTATGCCCTTAAATCAGAGAGATATGTCACACAAAATAGTTAATAAACAACATTTCCCACCTGTATTTCTTTCTATTAACATTTCCCACATGTCTACTTAGCATCAGCACAATTTTGGAAACAAAATTTTTTTTTGTTAGGACGTTATAAGGGTTAAAAGTTGACCAGCAATTTCTCATTTTTACAACAAAATTCACAAAACCATTTTTTAGGGACCATCTCACATTTAAAGTCACTTTGAGGGGTATAAATGACAGAAAATACCCAAAAGTGACACCATTCTAAAAACTACATCCCTCATGGTGCTCAAAACCACATTCAAAAAGTTTATTAACCCTTTACGTTCTTCATAGGAACTAAAGCAATATGGAAGGAAAAAATTAACATTTAACATTTTAATTCAGAACCAATTATTTTTTTTATTTTAACAAGTGTAAAAAGAGAAAATGAACCACAAAATTTGTTGTGCAATTTCTCCTCAATACGCCGATACCCCATATGTGGGAGTAAACCAATGTTTGGGCGCACGGCAGAGCTTGAAAGAGAAGGAGCACCGTTTTACTTTTTCAATACAGAATTGGCTGCAATTGAGATCAGATGCCATGTCGTGTTTGGAGAGCCCCTGGTGTGCCTAAACAGTGGAAACTCCCCAAAAGCGACACCATATTGGAAACTAGACCCCTTAAAGAACTTATCTAGATGTGTGGTGAGCACTTTGAACTCCCAAGTGCTTCACAGAAGTTTATAACGTAGAGCCGTAAAAATAATTTTTTTTATTTTTTTTCCACAAAAATGATCTTTTCTCCCCCAAACTTTTATTTTCACAAAGGTAACAGAAGAAATTAGACCACCAAAGTTGTTGTGCAATTTGTCCTGAGTACGCCGATACCCCATACCTGTTTGGATGCACAGTAGAGCTCGGAAGGGACGGAGCGCCGTTTGACTTTTTCAATGCAGAATTGTCTGGAACGGAGATTGGACGCCATGTCGCATTTGGAGAGCCCCTGATCTGCCTAAACAGTGGAAATCCCCCACAAGTGACACCATTTTGGAAACTAGACCCCTTAAGGAACTTATCTAGATCTGTGGTGAGCACTTTGAACCCCAAAGGGCTTCACAGAAGTTTACAACGCAGAGCCGTGAAAATAAAAAAACTTTTTCCTCAAAAATGATTTTTTTAGCCCACAATTTTTTATTTTCACATGGGTAACAGGAGAAATTGGACCCCAAAAGTTGTTGTCCAGTTTGTCCTGAGTACGTTGATATGCCATATGTAGGTGGGGACCACTATTTGTGTACATGGCAGAGCTCGGAAGGGAATGAGCGCCATTTTGGAATGCAGAATGAGAAAATGGAAATAAATAAATTTTCTTTATTTTATTATTGTTCCCTAACTATGGGGGTGATAAAGCGGGGTGTTAATTACTATTTTTTTTATTTTGATTACTGTGATAGACCCTATCACAGTGACCAAAATGAACCAATAGGAAAAATCTTCCTGTTGCCAGGTTAAATAGAAAATCACGCTTTTTTTGCGGTCGTCGGTAAACAGTTAATACCGGCGATCTCAATCCGGGGGGTCGGTAAAAACCGACCCAAATCATGTTCTCTGGGGTCTCCGCCACCCGATTCTCCAGATAGGGCCATAATCATGGGATAATCCCCATACATAATTTGAATCTATGTAAATGTTAGCGACTTTACCTGCAGCAGCTCTACACGCCTCAGTGAGTGCCTTCAACTCTGCCTCCTGCGCTAACATGTGAGAAGAGAGTGGTTCAGCTCGGATTACCTCATGTGAGGATACTACTGCATATCCACTGGAGAATTCCCATCCTGGTGGTAACTGGAGCCATCTGAAAAAAAACTCAAAATCTGCATTATGAACAGGTTTTTCATGAACATGTGCAAAACCCACTGTCTCCTTACTCATTAGTTCTCTGCAGTCATGTTCGTGCATCATGTCAAAGTACTCTTCCTCACTTGCTAATACTGTCACCAATTTCCCCTTTTCGGAATCCACAGGCAGAAGGGTGAGCTGTCTGGCCATAGACAGGTGTTTTGGTTAAACTTGTACGAGTATGGCATGGATGTCATGTGGGGAGTAAATTGTCAAAGGAAAAGTCAGTGATCTCACATGCCTAATAGTGCAGCAGCTCCTACAGCATGGACACACATAGGAGACCCTCTAATCATGGGGTCTAATTGTGCCGAGTCGTAAGCTATCAGTCTCCGTTTTCCACCATGCTGTTGTGTCAGCACTGCTGTAGCATTACCTCCTTGTTCTGAACAGAACAAGAAAAATGACTGATCATAGTTTGGAATGCCTAGGGCCGGGGCTGATACAATGAGCAGCTTGAGAATGGAAGGAATCAATTGCTTCTTGGGTAAGGTCAAAGGGGTCTAATGACAAGCAGTCATGAGGTGATTGCCACTGCTCCAGGATCCCTGCCATCACTGTTGAATAGATGGTAGGGGAGTTCATTCCTCCCTGTGGGAGGACAGTCCAACAGTATTGTTGAGTAAAAGCAAAAAGATACTGATAATCGATGTGTAGGGATACAGAGAAGAATGCATTTGACAAATCAATGACTGTGAAACATTTTCAGGAGACTACTGTATGGTGCCTGATAGCACTCAACACATCTGGTCCCAGCAAATTCATAGGGGTATTGTCACTAACAATAAGTTTTGTAAGCACCTCTTGGCTACCCCCACACATTGCATAATCTTGTTAGTAATCATGTCTGGCATTATCAAGTCTTTGTCTACCACAGTCCCGGCTGCCCCAGTGTCAATCAAAATACTCCTGTATCTGTCTTACCCCACTCACCCTTGGTCCTGATGTGGTTGATTGCCTGGTGGTGGAGGTGATCGGAAGATCAGTGGGGGTGACATGTTCTACAACTTCCTCCCTCTCAGATTACTGTTGGCTTCCTCCCCAAAAGTCAGTGTCCCCACTACCCACACTAATGTGTCAGCTTCTTATGTCACTACATGTGATCTTATCCGGACAGGATTTAGTGTAATTTGCTTAGGTCGGGTTGCAGCATAGGTCATACAAGTATCTCTCAAGTCTGGGTTTGTCTGACCACAGTGTTTACAAGTCCATCTGTCTTCTCTGGTTCTTTGGTTCTACAAAGGTATGACGGTAGCAGTAATGTGTCGGTCATAGTCGAGCATTTGTGCATCAAAACATGCATAATACACCTTACTTCTGTACTGCTGCACTTTCTCAGACACCATTTATTCACTTGCTATTTTCTGTATCTTGTTTGTACCTTTTTTATACATCCAAACATTCACATTCTGGCATTTTTGCCCTTTTTCAATATTGGTCCCACATCATTCACTGCTTCCTTTTTTCTGTCTTTTACAATCTGTATAGCTGTTTTGGATCCCATTGGGTGCCCTGACTGCACACAGAACAAGTTTCCCATGGCTTCAACTTATTCTCCAGACAGCTCACCTTTCTGCAAATGCCCTTTCAGTGTGCCAGGAACTTGTCTACGGGCCACATGTAGCAAGTCAGAGTGAGCCTGTCAAGGTGTAGCGCAAAGGCTCCTTGCCTCTCACCTGGTAAACCTACAGGATGTAGTGATAAGGCTCTTTGCTCTACCCGGTACAACTACAGGATGTAACGAGATGGCTCTTTGCCTCTCACCAGTTAGATCAGCTGACTAAGGTAGGAAGGCCCAGATGTGAGAGGCCTCTAACCTACTAGATCAGCCGTGCAGTTGGCTACCTCCTTTTGCTGATCCTCATTAGCTAGGCATCAATCACACAACTAGAAGCAGGTGACAACACACACTGATGACCAATCAGTTACAAATTTCCTTCTAAAAATAAGCACCATATTTTACTTTCAAATTCTAACTTCAACTTACAATATTTCTTTCTACTTCAATACAGTACTGTTACTTTAAACACAAATCTCCCAGCACGTACTACACCTAGGACAGAAATCAAGAGAACTCATGCAGCGGCTTCATTCACCCCTCCCATCAGAATTTTAGAAATGGTGTCCTTCATACAGAAACAGAATTCAGCAGTTCTTAGACAATTTCTACAAAACCTTCATCTTCTGGAAATCAAAACAGTTTCGCTATGCGGGCAGATCACTGCACAATTTGAATAATATGATCCTGAGTGCATCTGGCCAAAACCTGTCCAATGTCAAACCATATGTAAGGCTAGGGTCACATTGCGTTAGTGCAATCCGTTTAGCGCTAGCGCTAGCGGATTGCGCTAACGCAATGTTTTTAAAGGGCCGCGTTTCGGGGTCGCGCTAACGTCCCCGCTCTCGCAGATCCCCGATCTGCGAGAGCGGGGAACGGACCTCGGGCGTGCCGCGGACGCTGCAAGCAGCGTCCGAGGCGCGCTACAAAAGACCGGCGCGTCGCTAGCGCGTGCCGAAAATGACACGCGCTAGCAATGCGCTGGTACATTGTGGGCAATGGGAGCGCTAACGGACGCGTTGCATGGCGTTAATTTCGCCGTGCAACGCTGTCCGTTTAACGCGTTCCCATAACGCAATGGAAACCCAGCCTTACACGGGTTTCACTGAATCTCAGATGTAGATTAAAATATCCACAACTCATCTGTACTGGACTCTCAGCAACAATTGGATAAGCAATGATACTTATGTGATGATTCATTCATACATGCTCATTCAGGGATTTTTTTTTCCACTTTCCAGTGATCTGAACAAAATCCCTTATCTCAATCACTCCACCTGATTCAGCTCAAAGTGAGCTGAATAATGTCCTTCTGTCACATACAGAGGACCACACCTAATGGAACCCCTCATCAACCAGGGATATATTTATTTATCCCTTATACTCAGTTACTCATCACTCATGTCATTCAGAGGTTTTCATATGCATATGTACAAGGATTTGTCCAGCCTGCCTACTGTACCTTGGAATTAGCACAACTTGTGTGAAAAACTGCAGCAGTATCGACTGACACTCCAAAAATGCCAAAGCTAACTACATAAACATAAAAAAACATAAACCAGAGACACACAACCCTATACAATGTACTGACCATCCAAGATGACCAAAAGAACAAACTGCAGAGTCTGTCCCAGCTCTGCACTATACAACCACTTAGTATATTGACAGAAAAACACAGCTATCAATTATCATCTTATTTCTCTATTATTCAACTCTCATACGGACATAAACAGACAATACACAAAACTCACTGGTGATGTAGGTTCTTTGAACCGTGTTCGCAGCCTTTACCCAGAGATATGGAGAAATCCAGAGAGATTGCAAGTGCAAAACAAAGTGTAAGAATAAAATTTCTTACCTTGCTGCAGCTGGATTTGCATGTCCAATCTCCCAGGACGCTCCCACATATGTATTCCGAATAGGCTGGTTACTACGGTCCCGCGTTCGGGCACCAAAAACTGTTGTAGCTGTTTGCATTCTGACCCAGAGTCAGATAGCCAGATCACCAGTGGATTTGCATGTCCAATCTCCCAGGACGCTCCCACATATGTATTCCGAATAGGCTGGTTACCAAGGTCCCGCGTTCGGGCACCAAAAACTGTTGTAGCTGTTTGTGTTGTGACCCAGAGTCAGATAGCCAAATCACCAGTGAGGCCAAATTGTGAAATTGCGCCCTTAATTGACAAGCATGCTTGGAGAAAAGGAAAATGCACACAGGTTGTGATCAAATCACTTTATCTGATTTAATAGAGCAAGAGGCAGTATTTTATACCATTTACAGCAAATGTAAACTCATGTAGCCCCCACCCCTGTTGCCCTGGGCCATGCTGACCTTTATTTACCATGTACCCGGAACATATTTGCTGACTATTGAAAACATATAGGATAAGAATAAACATCCTTAAATAAGAGACTACAAGACTACTGCATCATAAGAACAAATTCTAGCAAATTCTAGAAATTAAAGGCAAAACATTAACCCTTCTATATCATAGGGTATAATGCAGCTCTCTTCATATGGTATAATGCAGCCCTCCACAAAATAAAATATAGCCCCGAGTATAATGCAACCCCCTCATAAGGTATAATGCAGCCCCCATAGAATATTCTGTAGCCCCCTCCCCTCATATAGTATAATATAGCCCCCTAGAATATAACGTAGCCCAGAGAGAATAATGCAGCCCCCACAGAATATACCAATACCATCATTGTCCTTTCAACCACAACCATCATTGCTTTCTCCGCCACCACCCCATCATTGCCCTTTCCACTACCTCTATCATTGGTTTCTCCCCCCCAACACCCCCATCATTGCACTCTCCATCATTGCATCCCCACACCACCATCATTGCCCATCCTACCAATTCCATCATTGCGTCCTCCCCCACCACCCATAGTCCTTTCCACCACCAACATTGCCTTCTCCCCCACCACTGCTCTCTCCATCACCCAAATCATTGCCCTGTCCTATACACACACAGCACTGCACCACTCACCTCTCCGCACGTTTCCAGCAGCACATCCCGGCAGCATCTTCGTCATCGGCAGCTTTCTCGATTATAGCTAGATGATATGTCTCCCGGAAACATCACACCTGGAAGCAGCCCATACATTTTGGCGTCTACAGTGCAGGCAGTGTTAGCCTCAGCCTGCGGTTTACACTGCCCGCTATTAAAGTTAAATGAATATTCACTCCTCTCCATGCCCATGGGGGCATGGGGAAGCGTGAATATTCATTTCTCTTTAGCAGCAGGCACAGGCTTCTGTCTCCAGCTGCTGCTCCGCTGGCACCGGGCGGGCCCCCCTGACTCACAGGCCTATTAGCAGCTGGGTGTGCCGCTATTAGCGACAAGACACTGGCTCTGGTACCCTGGAGCAGCCTGGGCCCTTCGCAGCTTCCCGCCTTGTATGCCAGCAGGTGTAAGTACCTGGGCCCACTGGAGAATCCTCCAGTTCCCCATTGGTCCAGTCCGACCCTGAGGACAAGCACACACCAGTCAGACAGAGCCAGATTCACACAGGGTAGTTACTATGACGTAGAAAGTGTACACTCAGATCACTAATGTTGCACAGCGGCAATAGAAAAGAGATACACTTTCAGACACTACAGGTTAGCGATAGGTACTGGTCAGACACAGGAGGTTAGGAAAGGAAGCTGCTACAGCAGGTGTAGAAACAGGTTTTGATACAGACACAGGATACAGAGACAGGTTCAGATACGGAAAGATCAGATACAGGGAAAGATACAAACTGGATATAAACAGACCTAATTCAGACACAGGTATAGGCCTGGACATACAGACATAAGGACATACAGGCCCTTCTCACAAAATTAGAAAATCATCAAAAAGTTAATTTATTTCAGTTCTTCAATACAAAAAGTGAATCTCATATTACAGTCATTACAAGCAGAGTGATCTATTTCAAGTGTTTATTTCTGTTAATGTTGATGATTATGGCTTACAGCCAATGAAAACCCAAAAGTCATTATCTCAGTAAATTAAAATGCTTTATAACACCAGCTTAACAAATGATTTTAACATCAGAAATGTTGGCCTACTGAAATGTATGTTCAGTAAATACACTCAATACTTGGTCGAAGATCCTTTTGCATCAATTACTGCATCAATGCGGCATGGAGACAATCAATCTGTGGCACTACTGAGGTGTTATGGAAGCCCAGATTGATTTGATAGCAGCCTCCAGCTCATCTACATTGTTGGGTCTGGTGTCTCTCATATTCCTCTTGACAATACCCCATAGATTCTCTATGGGGTTAAGATCGCACGAGTTTGGTGGCCAATCAAGCACAGTGATACTGTCGTTTTTAAACCAGGTATCGGTACTTTTGGCAGTGAGGACAGGTGTCAAGTCCGGCTGGAGAATTAAATTTCCATCTAAAAAAACTTGTCGGCAGACGGAAGCATGAAGAGCTCTAAAATTTCCTGATTGATGGCTGCGCTGACTTTAGTCATCAAAAATCACAGTGGACCTACACCAGCAGATGACATAGCTCCCCAAACCATCACGGTTTGTGGAAACATCATACTAGACCTCAAGCAGCTTGGATTGTGTGCCGCTCCTCTCTTCCTCCAGACTCCGAGACCTTGATTTCCACTAAATTACAAGAAATAAGCCTTAAAAGTGTTTCAAGGTGGTACTGGCTCCCCTCCGCTTTGTATATATGGTTCCCTGTCCCTGAGTTATCTAGTCTGAAGAAGCCAGGTTTCCTGGCGACACGTGTTGGGCGTTCAGTGCCCTGGTCCTCCCCCCTCCCGGCTTATCTTACACTACTTCATGACTCCCCACAGGGGCTTGGATTTATTCTAGTGCAGGCTGTATCTACTTACCTGAAAACTTCTAGTACCTGGTTGATGCAATGTCTATGCTTTTACACTGGATTTGCATTATGAGGCTGGTTTAGGTTTTGTGGACAAGATCTCATCTACAGCTGTTTATTGCACTTTGAGCGTGGCTAGCATGTGTCAGCTTTGATTTATAACTACTCCTTACCAGTCTCCAATTCTGCACCATATTTCTGGTCCCGGTCCTTATCTTTAAGGACTTTACTGCATATCGCCTTTTTTCCAGTTTTTGAGCTAGTTAATCGCATTTGAGCTATACTGTGTGGTGTGGGGTTTTTGGACCAGGGCTTGACCCTATTACGGGTCTTTGTATTTACCATGTGTGTGAATTTACTTGTTTTTAATGGTCTTTTGCAGTGTTAAGTGTTTTTTGTCTCAAATAAAGTCTATTGAATTTGTACTATTTATGGTGTGGTGATCCCCGTCTTGTGCATGCTTCTCTTTTCTTTATTTGGTATTCATGTGTTGTTTTTTGGCATGTGATGGGAGATCCCCTGTAGTGGTGCCCGCCTACATTTATCATTATCTAGTCTATGATGGCGTACTGGGGTGTGTGTGTGTGCGCGCGGAAGAGGTCACATACTGTATATGGTGGTGTTGCCTGGCTCTGGGAGCTTTCCAGGATGGGTCAGAGTTAATAAGAAGGCGAGAGGAGTATAAGTACCTAAAACACCAGAAGCTACACTGTCATACATGTTTTCTATGCCCAAACAGGTGTATAAATAATACCACATCACTGGCATTCAGTAGACTCCCCTTCTTTACAAGAATGGTACGTAGAGATGGCTAGAATCCATGCTATGGAAATGCTGATAGCCCAAACACAAGTGACTATTAGAACCGCTACTAAAGGGATTCACTGGGAAACCTTCCCCCCTTTTCAACTATACCAAAATATCCCAAGGTGCCTTAGGGTATGTTTCCACGTTTCGGAAAGGCAGAGCTTTGGATGCAGTAGATACCCACTCCATCCAAAGCGCTGCCGGCTTTTGTATGGGTGGTGATTCCGCATGTGTTCATTGAACACATGTGGAATCACCGCATACTATACATAGATAGGACGGTGCTATTCAGTCTCCGCAAGATAAATTGACATACTGGGGTCTATACACTGGTATGCCACCTGCATCACTGAACACATAAAATCCCATCCACTATGCTATAACATCTGGATGCTGCGGATTGGACACTGCGGCTGCATGCCACATCCAATCCGCAGCAAATACTGAACATGGAAACATACCCTTACAGTTTGTCCCTTCTTTGCACTCCCATAGACCAACAAATTGTCAAATACTTTCCAGCTAATTGAGGTTCTTACACCGTGATTTTAATCCAATATGCTCTATAAAATAATGAATACCAATTTATCCCCTTGTTTTTTGTCTTCCCCTTGCAGCCAATCCCTTAAAGGGAATCTGTCACCCCCAAAATGGAAGGTGAGCTAAGCCCACCGGCATCAGGGGCTTATCTACAGCATTCCGGAATGCTGTAGATAAGCCCCTGATGTAACCTGAAAGATGAGAAAAAGAGGTTAGATTATACTCACCCAGGGGCGAACTGGACAGCGACACCCATCGGACCAGACCGCAGTGGAGAACGCCCCTGGGTGAGTATAATATAACCTCTTTTTCTCATCTTTCAGGATACATCGGGGGCTTATCTACAGCATTACAGAATGCTGTAGATAAGCCCCTGATGCCGGTGGGCTTAGCTCAACTTCCATTTTGGGGTTGACAGGTTCCCCTTAAGCATCTTGCTTATCCATATTCAACACCAGTTTCAATGATATTTGTACCATGATTATCCCTCTTTATTCATATCCTGTGTTGAACATCTCTGGAATCTGCCCTTTTCTCACCATGGAAACAACAAAAACCCTCACTGTCGCCCTGATCCACTCCCACCTGGCCTACTGTAACGCTCTATTAATTGGCCTCCCCCTTACTCGACTTTCCCCTCTCCAGTCCATCCTTAATGCAGCAGCCAGAGTCATCCACCTCGCTAATCGTTACTTGAACGCATACGATATTCGTCAGTCGTTACACTGGCTGCCCATTCATTATAGGATCCAATTCAAAGTATTTGTTCTCACCCACAAAACTCTCCACAGTGCGGCACCCCCTTACATCTCCTCCCTCATTTCTGTATATCGGCCTAACCGTTCGCTGTGTTCTGTAAACGACTTTTGACTAACCTCTGCACTAAGGCTACTTTCACATTTCCATCGGTAGTTGGCCGTCACAAAGCGTCGGCGCGACGTACCGACGGACGTTTGTGAAATAGGGTATATCGTGAGTAGCAGACGCAGTTTTTCAACAGGTCCGCTGTCCAGTCTAAAGTCCCGGGGAGGAAAGAGAGAGAGCGAGATTTCCTGCCGGCATGCGCAGTCGGAAACACAGGATACAACGTACAGAAAAACGTTCCCTTGAACGTTTTTTGCAAAAGACGGGCCTTCACATTTTGCAGGATCCAGTGCACGGCGGACAAAACGTGAGTCCATACGTTGCTAATACAAGTCTATGGGAATTTTTTTTTTGCAGGATCCTGCTTTTTCAAAAATCAAGGTATTGCAACGGTAGCAGAAAGACGGAAATGTGAAAGTAGCTTAATCCGTATCTCCCACTCCCGACTCCAAGACTGCTCCCATGTTGCTCCAATCCTCTGGAATGCTCTACCCCAAGAAATTAGGACCAGCCACAACTTGCAGTTTTATCACTTTCCCTACTCAAAGTCATTTTATGTGAAAGTGTGAATGTGTAGCCCGTTCACTATCTCCGCCTATCCCCCACTCCCTGAAGATGGCTGGATCTTCACTGTAAATCCATAATTGTAAATACATACCTGTACTTTCTATCTTCCCCACCTTATTGTAGATTGTAAGCTCTCACGAGCAGGGTTGTTTTATTTTGTTTTATTTTATTTTGCTTTAATCATTATATTATTGTTAACGCTGTTACTTATGACTGTTGTGTTTGAAACTATTAAACTGTAAAGCGCTACAGAATATGTTGGCGCTATATAAAGATTATTATTATAATAGCCTTTCACTCTTTATGGAACGAAGTCTATATATCCAATTTTTCTGTTCTTCCTCCTCCAGACTTTGATTTTCTGTTTATTGTAATATTATGTTGTTAAAAATATCTATAAAACCTTGTATTTGAGGAAAAAAAAGAAAGAAAATGGCTACTTTCCTGTGTGAGTTTTTAGATGTGCAATAAGACTTGTTTTCCGATTAAAACATTTCCCACATTCTGAACATGAAAATGGTTTCTCTCCTGTGTGAGTTATCTGATGAATAACAAGATCTCTTCTGTGTCTATAACATTGGCCACATTCTGTACATGAAAATGGTTTTGCCCCTGTGTGTATCATCTGATGTCTAACAAGACATGATTTTCTTGTAAAACGTTTCCCACATTCTGAACAGGAAAATGGATTGTCCCCTGTGTGAGTTCTCTGGTGAACAACCAGATTTGATCTTTCCACAAAACATTTTCCACATTCTGAACATGAAAATGCCTTCTCACGTGTGTGAGTTCTCTGATGAATAACAAGATCTCTTCTGTGTCTATAACATTTACCACATTCTGTACATGAAAAAGGCTTCACCCCTGTGTGTATCATCTGATGTCTAATAAGACATGATTTTGTTGTAAAACGTTTCCCACATTCTGAACAAGAAAATGGATTCTCCCCTGTGTGAATTCTGTGATGTTTAGCAAGATCAGATTTCGTACAATAGCATTCCCCACACTCTGAACATGAAAATGGCTTTTCTCCTGTATGAATTCTCTGATGTATTACAAGTTTAGATTTGTCACTATAATGTTTCCCACATTCAGAACAAAAAAATGGCCTTTCTCCTGTATGAATTCTCTGATGTGCTACAAGTTTATATTTGTAACTAAAACGTTTCCCACATTCTGAACATGAAAATGGTTTCACCCCTGTGTGAGTTTTCAGATGTGCAACAAGCTGTGTTTTCTGATTAAAACATTTCCCACATTCTGAACATGAATATGGCTTCTCTCCTGTGTGAGTTCTCTGATGAATAACAAGATAACTGCTTTGTGAAAAACATTTCCCACATTCTGAACATGAATATGGCTTCTCTCCTGTGTGAGTTCTCTGGTGAACAACCAGATTTGATCTTTGCACAAAACATTTTGCACATTCTGAACATGAAAATGTCTTCTCACCTGTGTGAATTCTGTGATGTTTAGCAAGATCAGATTTCGTACAATAGCATTCACCACACTCTGAACATGAAAATGGCTTTTCTCCTGTATGAATTCTCTGATGTGTTACAAGTCTATATTTGTCACTATAATGTTTCCCACATTCTGAACATGAAAATGGTTTCTCCCCTGTGTGAATTTTGTAATGTTTGGCAAGATCAGATTTCGTACAATAGCATTCCCCACACTCTGAACATGAAAATGGCTTCGCACCTGAGTGGATTCTCTGATGTCTAACAAGTAAGTATTTCTCACAAAAATGTTTCCCACATTCTGAACATGAAAATGGTTTATACCCTATGTGATTTTTCAGATGTGCAACATGACATGATTTCTTTTTAAAACATTTCCCACATTCTGAACATGAAAATGGCTTTGCACCTGAAAGGATGTTCAGATGTGATTCAAGATGTGTTTTCTGATTATAATATTTCCCACAGTGTGAACATACAAAACATTTCTCCCCTATGTGAACCATTTCATGTTCAACAGCGCTTATGTGATTTTCGTTTTGCATGTTTGCCTTTGATGATGCAGAAAAAAAAACCTGCTGAACAGGATCAGTGGACAGATTTTTTCTGATAAGGCCTTGAGGCGCATCTGTTATAATGACGTGTTCTTTACAAGTATTTGGTGTGATACTAAGATTATCAGCTGAAAAATCTGAAAATATTAGGCATCCCTCTGTGCTCCTGGTACAGTCATCTGCCAAGAATAAAAATATTTGTCAGTAACCTTGCATCGGAATATTACTATTTATATCATATACTTTATAGCATTTCCTTGCAAACTGCAATTTAAGTCAACATTTGTTTTTTCCACTTGAAAAAGGTGCAGGTACGGTGTTGAAACGCATTGTGAATTAAAAAACTTTTGCTCATCATCTTTTTCTGGAGAACTGATTCACTTCAGCAGCGCTCCCCTATACACAGTATGGTGGGCCCACAGCTTCCCTAAGCATAGCATGAGGTCCCCACTGTTTGCTCAAAATACGAGTCCCACAGTAGTCCTTAAACTGTATAATGCCCCCCACATTAGCTTCCAAACTGTATAATGCCCCCACATTAGCTTCCAAACAGTATAATGCCCCACCCTCCGCATTAGCTTCCAAACAGCATAATGCCCGACCCTCCGCATTAGTCCACAAGCTGTATAATGGCTCCCGCTTTAGTCCACAAACTGTATAATGGCCTGTGCATTAGTCCCCTCAAACTGTATAATGGCCTGTGCATTAGTTCCCAAACTGTATAATGGTCCGCACATTAGTCCTGAAACTGTATAATGGCTCCCGCATTAGTCCACAGGCTGAATTATGGCCCCCGCATTAGTCCCCAAGCTGTATAATGGCCCGAGCATTAGTCCCCAAGCTGTATAATGGCCCGAGCATTAGTCCCTAAGCTGTATAATGGCCCGAGCATTAGTCCCCAAGCTGTATAATGACCCGTGAATTAGTCCTCAAGCGGTATAATGGCTCCCGCATTAGTCCACAGGCTGTATAATGGTCCGTGCATTAGTCCTCAAGCGGTATAATGGCTTCCGCATTAGTCCACAAGCTGTATAATGGCTCCCGCATTAATCCACAAGCTGTATAATGGCTCCCACATTAGTCCACAAGTTGTATAATGGCTCCAGCTTTAGTCCTCAAGCTGTATAATGTCACATGAATTAGTCCACAAGCTGTATAATAGCCTGTGCATTAGTCCACAAGCTGTATAATGGCCCCTGCATTAATCCTCAAGCTGTATAATGGCCCGTGCATTAGTCCACAAGCTGTATCATGGCCCCTGCATTAATCCCCAAGCTGTATAATGGACCGTGCATTAGTCCACAAGTTACATAATGGTCTGTGCATTAGTCCACAAGGTATAAAATAAGTACCAGTACAATATCATGCACAAAATTGTGCAAAACTAGGCCTCAAAAGGAGAGGACAAAGAAGGAAACCAACTCCCTGTAATAATGGAAAAACTCGGAGGAAAAAGGAGTAATTAGGTTTAAAAAGTGTATTTTATAGGAAAAATATATAGTAAAATTAGGTCCAACACACATAATTATAAAGTTGCAAAAGGATGAAATGAAAGATCATTAGTGCCACTCACCCCATAGTTGACAGGAATATTTAAGACTGGAAGGCGTGTCACTAAAGTGCTAACATAGTACAACCATGTGGTCTTTTCAAATAAATACATATAATGCTTACCAGCAACTGACAAAAAATAGGGTAAATGGCACGAAAATGATCCAGCAGAGCCACCAAAATACGTTTCGCTTGTTTGTTGATCGCAAATGTACGTTGGGGGCTCTGCCGGATCATTTTCGTGCCATTTACCCTATTTTTTGTCAGTTGCTGGTAAGCGTTATTTTATATGTATTTATTTGAAAAGACCACATGGTTGTACTATGTTAGCACTTTAGTGACACGCCTTCCAGTCTTACATGTTCCTGTCAACTATGGGGTGAGTGGCACTAATGGTCTTTCATTTCATCCTTTTGCAACTTTATAATTATGTGTGTTGTACTTAATTTTGCTATATGTATTTGCAATAAAATACCCTTTTTAAACCTAATTACTCCTTTTTCCTCCGAGTTTTTCCATTAGTCCACAAGGTGTATAATGGCTCCTGCATTAGTCCGCAAACTGTATAATGGCCCGTGCATTAGTCCTCAAGCTGTGTAATGGCCCGTGCATTAGTCCTCAAGCTGTGTAATGGCCCGTGCATTAGTCTCCAAGCTGTATAATGGTCCCTGCAATAATACCTAAGCTGTATAATGGCTACTGAATTAGACCGTAAAATGTATGAGCGACCCCACCCTGTTTTAGGGTCCCTAACACGGCGTATAAGGGTCACCCATCTATATATCTATCTATCTATCTATCTATCTATATATATTTGTCTAAGGGGTACTTCCGTCTTTCTGTCTGCAACTTCCGAAAAGGAAATCCCGCGTCGCTGATTGGTCTCGCCAGCTGCCTGTCATGGCTGCCGCGACCAATCAGCGATGGGCACAGTCCGATTAGTCCCTCCCTACTCCCCTGCAGTCAGTGCCCGGCGCCCGCATACTCCCCTCCAGTCACCGCTCACACAGGGTTAATGCCAGCGGTAATGGACCACGTTATGCCGCGGGTAACGCACTCCGTTACCACTGCTATTAACCCTGTGTGTCCCCAACTTTTTACTATTGATGCTGCCTATGCAAAAGTAAACTAAAAAGATGTAATGTTAAAAATAATAAAACAAAAAACCTGCTATTCTCACCTTCCGTAGTCCGCCGAGCTGCGCGCAGCCTCCTACAGCCTCCGTTCCCAGAGATGCATTGCGAAATTACCCAGAAGACTTAGCGGTCTCGTAAGACCGCTAAGTCATCTGGGTAATTTCGCAATGCATCCTGGGAACGGAAGATGGCGGCAGCCGCGCGCGCATAGCCAGAGCTTCGCTGGATTGGATCCCGGTGGGTGAGTATATAACTTTTTATTTTAATTATTTTTTTTAGCAGGGATATGGTGCCCACACTGCTATATACTACATGGGCTGTGTTATATACCGCGTAGCTGCTATATAATGTTGAAGAAATGGTTAATCTTCATTTTGTTAAATATCAGAAAAATAGCCGAATAACAAAGTATTGCACAAGATTATCATCTGAGTCTCATTTCCCGGATATCTTACATAGTAGTGGTCAGAATTTCCCAAAATCCAGAATGTTCAGCCAAAATCTAATAAAACCGCAGACATGCACAACAATTCCCCGCATTCTTTCACCTCATCCATCTTGTATCCCTGGATGGTTTTTTTCAACTTATTGTATAAGACATATATCAGAAAAAGCACTAGGCCTAGGTATATGGCACTTCCAATATCAATATAACCAAAGAAGAACATATAAGGAAGTCATACGCCCAATATAAAAATCCATACAAATTTTATTAATATATTATAACATTAACATACACGTAAATATAATTATAAAAAGGAACACAAAAAAGACACTGCCAACACGGGCATGTACCAAGAATAAGCACCATACAATATAAACAGATATTCAGTATACGTAGAAAACAGCCACTATCTCGTAAATAAATTCACCATTGATATATCCAATAGGGGTGACATAGATCAACGTGCATAAATAAATGCTTCTAGATTATACCATCATATTTAAATAAAAATATACGAGCAAAGGATGCTTCATAGAATTTTGTTAAAGCGCGTATACACAATACAAGATTTATCCTGGCTACGTCTACAAAAGGTGCTAGGTGTTCAAAGTGCTTAGTGCCTCTGTCAACATTATCTGCTAGCCTCAAAAAATATCTAATGCATGTGTGTCAGTAGCTCCATAGCGGTAAAAAAGTGCTATAGTGCAATACATAGAAGGGAGCCCGTATAAACGTAGTGACAAGCACTGACCTACAAAGTGTCTAGTGCATATGTGCTAATAGCCTCATAACGGTATACCAGTGCTACAATGCAACACATACTAGGAAGCAAATGTAAGCGTAATGACATGACCTGTGTGTGCAGTTGGTCCCCGACGCGCGTTTCGCGACTTGCTTCTTCCTGGGGGGTTGTCATATGCACGTTGATCTATGTCACCCCTATTGGATATATCAATGGTAAATTTATTTATGATAGTGGCTGTTTTCTACGTACAGTGCCTACAAGTAGTATTCAACCCCCTGCAGATTTAGCAGGTTTACACATTTGGAATTAATTTGGCATTGTGACATTTGGACTGTAGATCAGCCTGGAAGTGTGAAATGCACTGCAGCAAAAAAGAATGTTTTTTTTTTTTTTTTAAATTGTGAAAAGTCTTTTCAGAGGGTCATTTATTATTCAACCCCTCAACCCACCAGAATTCTGTTTGGTTCCCCTAAAGTATTAAGAAGTAGTTCAGGCACAAAGAACAATGAGCTTCACATGTTTGGATTAATTATCTCTTTTTCCAGCCTTTTCTGACTATTTAAGACCCTCCCCAAACTTGTGAACAGCACTCATACATGGTCAACATGGGAAAGACAAAGGAGCATTCCAAGGCCATCAGAGACAAGATCGTGGAGGGTCACAAGGCTGGCAAGGGGTACAAAACCCTTTCCAAGGAGTTGGGCCTACCTGTCTCCACTGTTGGGAGCATCATCCGGAAGTGGAAGGCTTATGGAACTACTGTTAGCCTTCCACGGCCTGGACAGCCTTTGAAAGTTTCCTCCCGTGCCGAGGCCAGGCTTGTCCGAAGAGTCAAGGCTAACCCAAGGACAACAAGGAAGGAGCTCCGGGAAGATCTCATGGCAGTGGGGACATTGGTTTCAGTCAATACCATAAGTAATGTACTCCACCGTAGTGGTCTCCATTCCAGACGAGCCCGTAAGGTACCTTTACTTTCAAAGAGTCATGTCAAGGCTCGTCTACAGTTTGCTCATGATCACTTGGAGGACTCTGAGACTGACTGGTTCAAGGTTCTCTGGTCTGATGAGACCAAGATCAAGATCTTTGGTGCCAACCACACACGTGACGTTTGGAGACTGGATGGCACTGCATACGACCCCAAGAATACCATCCCTACAGTCAAGCATGGTGGTGGCAGCATCATGCTGTGGGGCTGTTTCTCAGCCAAGGGGCCTGGCCATCTGGTCCGCATCCATGGGAAGATGGATAGCACGGCCTACCTGGAGATTTTGGCCAAGAACCTCCACTCCTCCATCAAGGATCTTAAGATGGGTCGTCATTTCATCTTCCAACAAGACAATGACCCAAAGCACACAGCCAAGAAAACCAAGGCCTGGTTCAAGAGGCAAAAAATCAAGGTGTTGCAGTGGCCTAGTCAGTCTCCTGACCTTAACCCTGCTGTTCTGTTCGGTCTGGGGAGACCTATTTTGAACTTTGGTATTTTTTGGGGTGTTCAAGATGCGGTTCTGAAACTTGTGGTTGATTGACTTAAATGAGGATGGGTCGGTCGGCCACGGGTTTCAGAGCCGCATCTTGAATATTTTAAAGAATATTGAAGTTCAAAGTCGGTCATTTTTGACCAACAGAACAGCAGGGTTAACCCAATTGAAAACTTGTGGAAGGAGCTCAAGATTAAAATCCACATGAGACACCCAAAGAACCTAGATAACTTGGAGAAGATCTGCATGGAGGAGTGGGCCAAGATAACTCCAGAGACCTGTGCTGGCCTGATCAGGTCTTATAAAAGATGATTATTAGCTGTAATTGCAAACAAAGGTTATTCCACAAAATATTAAACCTAGGGGTTGAATAATAATTGACCCACACTTTTATGTTTAAAATTTATAAAAATTTAACTGAGCAACAAAACTTTTTAGTTTGTAAGATTTATGCATCTGTTAATAAATCCTGCTCTTGTTTGAAGTTTGAAGGCTCTAACTTATTTGCATCTTATTAAACCTGCTAAATCTGCAGGGGGTTGAATACTACTTGTAGGCACTGTATACTGAATATCTGTTTATATTGTATGGTGCTTATTCTTGGTACATGCCCGTGTTGGCAGTGTCTTTGTCGGTGTTCCTTTTTATAATTATATTTACATGTATGTTAATGTTATAATATATTAATAAAATTTGTATGGATTTATATATTGGGCGTATGACTTCCTTATATGTTCTTCTTTGGTTTTATTGTATAAGACATTCATTTGTGCCAATTTATTATTTAACTCTACATTTCATTTTGATCTTGGGCCTTTATAAGCCCAGCCCTAAAAATAAAAGACCAGAGACTATTTGGACAGACAACGAGCGTGTGTCTCTCTGATTATTGCTTCATTGCGTAGGTACCTAAAGACAGAACACCTGAGTAGGTTGGAAATCCCTTCTCTAACAACTTGGAGGCCCCAGCGAGATATAATTTCTCCTTTGACATTCATCTTAGACTGAACAATTGACTGCCTCACACAGTTTTCTCTCCGGGAAAGGAGGCTTTCTAGAGTCAGTCTTTGGGGATTTCTAACGGGAAAGCCCTCAGGTAAAATAAAGTATCTGTTATTTGTTTTGTTGTCTCTTGCTTGTCTTTGTCTGTTTTGTTTGTTGTTTTTTAAGTGCTGTTAACAATTGTTTTTGTTTCATTATGAAGTACAATGATTTTCCATCATTTGTTTTGTCTGTATTTATAACAAGGGTTCCTGTCTGTCTGTCTGTAACGATGTCAATGTATGTTAATCCTGTAAATATTGTAATAGAAGTGTCTTGATCCTGCTCTGCTCTGCTCTACTTGTCCGATGATTGTTCTATATTTCTTTCCTTTATTACTCTTATTCTGATTTTGGTTAGTAAATTATATCAGTTGAGTTTATTGGTGCCTTGTCAGTTGATAATTGATAAGTAGTACTGATAGAGCTGTGCTGAACTGTTCTGATTATACTGTGTTTCTTTCTGATATATTGCTGAATCTATGTTGTGGGGTACGGAGCAGCGCTCATCATATATGGAGACTAAATGATGTGTGCTCAGTATATAAATAGCCTTTTTATTAAAAGCAGTGAGTAAGATAAAACTCTCCGGTTAGTTGTTACTTGAAAAAAAAAAACTTACAGGAAGGTCCCAGGTGGGAGTTTGTAGTGAAGTGGGAAAGAGCACGTGAAGACAATCTATGTGAACATGAATGCTCATTTTTGTATGCAATCCCGTACTCAGATAGGAAATGAATTAGAGGATATAGTGAACCAAATAAGAGATTCCACAGATAGATGTGATTTATGTTTTTGTCCATTGACACTAGATCATTTTGATAAAATGTGAGGAGCGAGAAAGTACTAAGTAATGTGTGTATGGATGTAATTGAAAAATCAGACAAATGCTTCCCATGAGTGCAGCACATGCTGTGTGAAAAGTGTCTATGTTGAGTTCACCAGTTTAGGCGCAGAGAATACTCTTGTCATATAGTAACTGATCCTCATGGATTGATGAGAAGCTGGGTAGATATATTAGACTCTAGATGGTATATGCCAAGGTGGAAAGATAATGTCACGGACGAATATTATCTTATTGAACCCGGAGTAGGTTCAGGAATAGACCTTGCATATTCAGAGTCTAGTGAGGACTCAGATCCAGATGTATGAGGAGTATATAGCGCTTGTGGTTGGAACTGCGTTGTTCATAGTGATCTACTTTTGCAGGACAGTGTGCATCAGCATGAGGACAGAACAGAGGATTGCGGTTCAGCTTATTGCTTTGGAAGCAGGATTGCTGACTATCATAGTAGACCAGTGGAATCCAGCTTATACATAACAGGGCTGAAGATAGGGATCGCTACCTTTGACAGCTGTTATGGGTGATACATTAACCAGGTCAGGATAGATTACGGATCCGAGATATAAGATAAAGGACCTGGTGGGAAATAAAGCAGATAAGGATACCGCTAATAATTCTAGAAAAGGCAGGAATGCCAAAGGAATGGATGTTTGGATGCTGAGAGATGGAAGCATTTATGTAAGAAGCATGCCACATGGACTGATAAATATGACTATGGGATGCAAGTTGCAGTATGGATCAGAACCTCTGAACGACGTGATCTATATTTTAATACTGAGATGAATGAGGAACATGATGAAGTTACAATGTGAGCATATATGAGGCGATTTGCAGCATTCTTCCCGCAGGCACCGGCAGCCCCCCTTACTGAGTTCAGTGTCTGTGCAGCTCCCTCCGCCCCTGTAACAGGGGGGATGAGATCAGCCCCCTTCCAGCAGCAGCCCAGTAAAGAGTGAGAATGCATGGGAAAAGGAAGGTTGATTCCAGCGTCAGTCGCAATGCAAATGCAGGCAGGCTTCCCAGTATACGTTTCCTCTCCTCCTATGCATTTAACTACAAACCAATACCCTGGGCTGCCGAAAGGATCCCCGGATAGTTTTTCCACTCCAGTAAATAGTCCTAGACAGCAGCAGGAAGCCCTTACCTAAGGAAGGACAGGTTTCACTTACAGACTACCCCTACACCTCCTCCGGGTGACAATAAAGCAGAGTAGACAGCGAATGGAGGTGTATAGGAGATTACCAGTCCAGTGAGGGGTTGATGGGGGCTACAGTAAGTAGTCCCACGCACCCACAACCCCCAGTGCACGTAGGCAATCCACAGGATAGGCAGAGGGATAAAAGAGCCATGGGATCCACTACCTGGATCTGTAATAAAACAAGCCACAAGATAAAGGAAAAACCCAATATGACTTCTGTGCTATGACAGAGGGGTGACACTGCAATAGCCCTCCCTGTAATAACACATCACTAGTAAATCACAGGGGAACAGGTGGAGAGAAAAGGAAAGATGGTTGGAGTTCGCTAAGAGAAGAGTAAACAAAAATAGTGGTCCCCACAGGATGGCAATCACTTTCACACAATTATAATGACTGATTGATACATGGGCGAGTCGTACTGATATAAGAAAATGGATATGCCACAACGATTCATGACAGTGAAAACAGTCCAGGGTGTAGCGACAGATGGGGCAGTCCATCCCTTGCATGAAACAGAACCCAAGAATGTGTGAATAGCACGTACCACAGACTTGTGTGCCCAATTGCTGGTCTCAGATAAATGTCCTAAGCTTGATAGGTGCGGATATCCTGAGTGCAATGAAGGCAGATATTAATTGTTTGGAAGAAAAGTATTACTGTTACAGGCCCATTGTCTGGAGCAACCCTCTCCACTATGATGTTGCTAATTTAGCTACATGATGAAAAACTGCAAATTGACAAAAGATGAGGACATTCAGCAAATGATCGAGCAAACAGCTGCAGTATGGGTAAAGGATAAGAGAGATGTTGGTTTGTTAAGAATAACACAAGTATCCATCAAATTCAAGCCAGGTACTGTACCAGTGTGTATTAGACAATATCCCCTGAGCAGAGAGCAACCAGGTATGTCTAATTGAAAATAGATTCTTTGCTAATCATTTTGTACCACGAAGGATGTAAGGTTTCAAGAAAAAAAAAAAGAGGAAAAAAAGTAGTTTTCTTAGGTCGCTGAATGGGTAAAAGGCCATAAGTACACTGGGACCATCGCTAGGGCTGATCGGCTACTGTAGAGAATGGATTCCCTCTGCATCACAAATCATGCACCCTCTATTTGATGTGTTGTCAATGTGAAACAAGGGTCAGCCATACCAACTGACCACAGAAGCAAAAGAGGGGTTTAGGGACCGGAAGGAAGCCATTCTCTCAGCCCCAGCATTTGGAATCCCAAGTTATGACCTCCCTTTCCGTTTGTACTGTCATAAATCCGGGGGGACATGTTATGGGTGTACTGTTTTAACACAAATACTTGCCAATATGCAAGAGCCACCAATCCCTAATTTAAATCTAGAGCTTTATGTAAATGGGTCACAGGTTTTTTTTTCAAAAAAGACATAGTACCTCATAGAGGTTGTGCAATAGTTGATCAACATGAGGTGGTAAAAAGTGAAGCTATATGTTCTAGGATATCTGCTCGGGAAGCTGAATCGAAAGCACTCGCTGAGGCATGTATAATGGCAGAGCATTTACTGCCACGCATTCGGCATTTTCCATGATTGCGGTCCCATGTGGAAGAGCAGAAAGTTTATTGGTTCTTCTGGTAAACCCGTTAAAAAAAGCAGAGTTGATAGCTCAGCTTCTGAGAGCACTGGAACTGCCCAAGAGAGTTGCAATAATTAAAGTGCAGGCTCATACTGAGTAGCGCACTAGAGAAGCTGAAGGCAATAATAGAGCTGACCTTGTGGCAAAGGCTGCCGCACTACTACCTCTCCCCGCAGAAATATACACTGTGCAGGTGTCCGGGGGGGATGGACCTACAACTACTCCAGAGCCTGTAGATCAGGCCTCTGCAGCAGAAAAGGAAGGATGGCAAAGGCACTCAGGTGCGAAGGAAGAAGATGGACTGAGGAGAGCGGACAGTAAGTACTGCCTTCCTAGGGCACTGTTCCCCATGATGTGCGCTCTCTCTCATGGACTGGTGCATCAGTCTAAAGACGCAATGATAAGTCAGGTAAAAGCTAATTGGGTGACCCCAGAATTCCATTGTGCTGCTGCTAGATTCGTATAGGGATGCGTAGTCTGTGTATGCCTAAATGTGGGAAAAGTGCACCGCCTGACCATTGTACCTGCTCCAGCTACCTCAAATTAATTTCATACAGCTTTTAGAGGTAGGCATCTATGAATATGTGTTGGTATATATCGACTAGGTGACATTTTTTATAGTATAACTGATTATTTGATGCTCTAAATGTTGAATCAGCCTACATGAAACAGCTTATATTTATTATTAATCATCATTCTATAGTACATAATTATCTCACAGGATCTCAAGAAGGATTCTGTCAGGTGGTAGGACTTGCCTGTTGCCGCTATATAGATCCTTCCGGACTAATGAGAGTTACTCCTGATACAGAATAACTTGAAATGATAAAGGGAAGGGGTGAGAAAAGCTAACTCACTGGATGATTTACCCCTCCATGAATGGCTCTTATGGATAAACCCTGTGAACCAGTTCAAAGGAATAGGTGGATGGATATCCGGTGCAATTCATGTCCTAATGCAAGCAGTTTTAGTGATACCAATCATTGCAAGGATGATAAAGTTATTTGTTATGCAATAAAGAAAATTCTTAGTTCTAATTGCAAATGTTTTCCAGGTAAACGTAAAGCTAAAAATCGATAATGACTCTGAGATAAGGCAAACTCAAGTGATGACTACCTTGATAATAAAGTAAACCCAAGTGATGACTACCTCAATAACTGCACTACAACCTGAATGCATATTCTGCAACAAGCAAACTTCAGTAGACTTGGCGGATTGTATTTCAGAAGACCAAAGGTCTGATAAAAGACAAAAAACCCACAGAGAACTTACAAAGACACATTGACAATATGGACTCTATGAATTATACTAACAAACAAAAACTATGTTCTATTTTCTAACACATATTTTAATATATTAATATAAACGTCTATATTTCTCTGTCATAAAAATGTATCTATATCATCCCCTTATAATAATCCCTCAATAGAAATAGAACACCTGAGTAGGTTGGAAATCCCTTCTCTAACAATACTACCTGGCCAGTGTTAGATACTATGTGGGCTGTGTTATGTACTGCGTGGGCTGTGCTATATATTACGTGGCCAGTGTTATATACTGCATGGGCTGTGTTATATATTATGTGGCCAGTGTTATATACTGCGTGGGCTGTGTTATATACTGTGTGGCTGCTATATACTACCTGGCCAGTGTTATATACTATGTGGGCTGTGTTATGTACTGCGTGGGCTGTGCTATATATTACGTGGCCAGTGTTATATACTGCGTGAGCTGTGCTATATATTACGTGGCCAGTGTTATACACTACGTGGCCTGTGTTATATACTACATCGCCTGTGTTATATACTGCGTGGCTGCTATATACTGTTTGGGCTGTGTTATATACTGCGTGGCCACTGTAATATATTGCGTGGCCTGTATTAACGCATCGGGTATTCTACAATATGTATGTATGTATATAGCAGTCACATAGTATATAGCACAGGCCACATAGTATTTGTCTGCTATATACTACATGGCTCCTATATACTACGTGGCCTGTGCTATATACTATGTGGCTGCTATATACATACATACATATTCTAGAATACCGATGCATTAGAATTGGGCCACCATCTAGTGGTTTATACTGCCCCCATATCATACCACAAGTTTAAATATAAAATAAATAAATCATATACTCACCTAACCCATAATCCTAACGAGTCCAGCGGCAAGGTGACAGCTCAGTCATAGTGCTGACGCACGCACTGAACCTCAAAGTTCCAGTGCAGGGTGATGATGTCACCGTGCTAGGACTCTGACGTTGGTGCCTCAGTCGTTCTGTAGACCTTAGGCATAAAGCGATCTGTGGGCTACAAAACAGAGAGCAGTAGTGCGAGTACATGGTGTCTCTCTGCTCAACTGCAGGGCTTAATTGTATTGGTGCATTATACATGCTGGTTAATTAAAGTAAGTGTAGCACTGGGTGGGCCCTCTTGAGCTCGGCGCCGAGGCAACTGTCCACTCTGCCATCTGATAGCTATGCCAATGTACAGTGGGTACGGAAAGTATTCATACCCTTTAAATTTTTCACTGTTTCATTGAAGCCATTTGGTAAATTCAAAAAAGTTTTTTTTTTTTCCTTAATGTACGCTCTTCACCTCATCTTGGCTAAAAAATAGAAATGTATACATTTTTGCAAATTTATTAAAAAAGAAAAATTGAAATATCACATGTTCATAACTATTCAGACCCTTTGCTCAGTATTAAGTAGAAGCACCCTTTTGAGCTAGAACAGCCATGAGTCTTCTTGGGAATGATGCAACAAGTTTTTGCACACCTGGATTTGGGGATCCTCTGCCATTCTTCCTTGCAGATCCTCTCTAGTTCCATCAGGTTGGATGGTGAATGTTAGTGGACAGCCATTTTCAGGTCTCTCCAGAGATGCTCAATTGGGTTTAGGTCATTGCTCTGGCTGGGCCAGTTAAGAATAGTCAGAGAGTTATTCTGAAGCCACTCCTTTGTATAGAGAAAGGAGAAAGAAGAGCTATGCTAGGTATATGATATAAAAGTCCAAAGTTTATTGCAAGCAGTTACATAGTATATATAAAAACGTTTGTACACATATGAAGACAATACACCAGGGTGAACAGGATCCACCAAAGAACCCAAAATGCCTAGATTCCCAATCGGCTATTCATAAGGTGCAGAGTGCCACAGTACAGGCAAATGTGCCCACCGACAGAATGCCCTATATATGCATGGCCCCCAGTGGGGCAGTAACCATAATCTGGAAGGTGGGGAGACACTTACCAGAGGCAGGGGATGGAGGATCCTAGGCCGGGTATGTAAAGACGCCCCCCGACGCGCGTTTCGCGTCCCTATAAGACCGCTTTTTCAAGGGAGGGTATTTTAGCTGTGTACTTAGGGTCATTGTCTTGTTGGAAGGTAAACCTTCGGCCAAGTCTGAGGTCCAGAGCACTCTGGAAGAGGTTTTCATCCAGGATATCTCTGTACTTGGCCACATTCATGTTTCCTTCAATGACAACCAGTCGTCCTGTCCCTGCAGCTGAAAAACACCCCCATAGCATGATGCTGCCACCACCATGATAGTTGACTTCATGGAACTTTCTCCCATCTCCCTACTGTATCTGTGGAGCTCAGCCACAGTAATCTTGAAGGTTCTTCTTTACCTCTCTCACCAAGGTTCTTCTCCCATGATTGCTCAGTTTGGCTGGACGGCCAGGTCTTGGAAGACTTCTAGTGCTCCCAAGCTTCTTCCACTTAAGGATTATGGAGGCCACTGTGCTCTTTGGAACCTTGAGTACTGCAGAAATTCTTTTGTAACCTTGGTCAGATCTGCGCCATGCCACAATTCTGTCTCTGAGCTCCTTGGCCAGTTCCTTTTACCTCATTATTCTCATTTGGTCTGACATGCACTGTGAGCTGTGTGGTCTTATATAGACAGGTGTGTGCCTTTCCAAATCAAGTCCTACCAGTTTAATTAAACACAGCTGGACTCCAATGAAGGAGTAGACTCATCTCAAAGAGGATCACAAGGAAATGGACGGCATTTGACTTAAACTTAAATATGAGTCTCTGAGCAAAGGGCCTGAATACTTATGACCACGTGATTTCAACTTTTTTTTTTTTTAAATAAATGTGCAAAAATTTCTACATTTGTTTTTTTTCAGTCAAGATAGAGTGCAGAGTGTACATTAATGAGAAAAAAAATGAACTTTTTAGAATTTAGCAAATGGCTGCAATGAAACAAGGAGTGAAAAATTTAAAGGGGTCTGAATACTTTCCGTACCCACTGTATACAGGATATATATGCAGTGTATGATGTTCTGGAGCCAGGCTCAGGAGCAGCCAGCCTAGGACTGTATGCAGATCGGGTAATGATGGAGGTGATGACTCCCACTGACAGTGTGCGACCCGATATGTGTAAAGGTTCAAGCTGGGCAATAAATAATCTCATCCTGCCTCAGAGCGACTGCAGACACAACCACAAGACAAGATCTGCCACTGTCAGAGACCTCCTACCTCAGCCCTCTGCTCTGCTGACCTCACCACAGTAGATCCTCTCCATGGAATCTGCCTGGCTGGTACGCAGATGACACAAGATCAGCAGACATGCCCACGCACCCTCACATGGTGCCATATGACTGTCTGCAATACCAGGATGGCCGGGCCAGCACTTGTACAAATCTAAAGTACAGTCCCTGCCGGGTGGTTTAAAACTTCTGCAGGAAGACTACCCTGGGAGGCATTTGCCTCATGGCCCAGGCCACGCCGGCTTGTGCACACAATCGCGCTGCCACACAAATCAGCAGTGTCAAGTGGCGGCACAGAACATCACAGCACAGAATGGCGCCCCCTGGTCCTGCAGGTTTCAGCTGTGCAGCGTGATAGTATGCTCAAGGCAAGCTATTGCAGTGTGACATGCATGCTGCTCAAGGAGTGGAGGTGACCGAGCGCCCACTACAGGGACTGGCCCTCCTGGCATTTGCCAGAACTGCCAGCTGGCCAGTCCGACCCTGCGCTTGGTCAGAGTAGGCACCGAGTGCTCTTGCTGGTATTTCAGCTGCTCGACAAGGCGTAATTTCTGACGTCATGCTGATTTATAGGTTTAACTGTGGGAAGCTGGCTGTCAATCAACATGACGTCAGCAGTTACACCTTGTAGACAGAAAAGAGTGGAATAGAAGTTCTGCTCTGTCGATGTGACATCGATGGAAGCCATTGAATAACGAACAAGAACAGTCTATTACCACTTTGTGCTGACAGCAATCAGCAGCGGGTACAACAGGCAGGTAGTTACAATGTGCTATCCCAGATAAACCCTTTTAATGAATCAGCCTATAAATCCACATCAAAAGTTCCATATGAACAAACCCTAAAAAACAAAACATCATCTCAAGTTACTCTACAAGCCATTGACTGATTAGGACCTGTGACTTCTCTGCGTTTAGTGGTCACTACTCACCTGTGCGGTTATCTGTAGGAATCTCCTCTTTACACTGCTCATCACCCCTCACATATGTCTCTGCAGTATTAATATGGGACCGATCTTTACCCTGGAACAAATATTATAAAAGTTACTGACAAATTAAGAAGTCTGAGAAGATCCAGACAACATCTAATGTCTATGATCAGCTTTATCCCGTCATTTCCACCAGATATAAAACATACACTGAATGGCCACATTACTAGAGACACCCATCAAGTAGCACGTAGTTATTCATTGTATCACGTATTCCATTAGTTGGTGAGATTGTTCCCCAAGAATACTGGCCCATGCTAACAGGATAGGTCCTTGCAAATTAGAAGAAGGTGCTGACATCCACTGAAGAAGCCATTCTACTTTGTCCCAGAGATGCTTTATAGGATTAGAGTCTGAGAGTAGGTAGTTTGGCAGGGGAGAGTTACAGAGGGTCAGCCCTGCAGCTGGGCAGAGTTACAGGAGGTTAGCCCTGCAGCTGGGCAGGAGAGAGTTATGGGGGTCAGCCCTGCAGTCGGGCAGGAGAGAGTTACAGAGGGTCCGCCCTGCAGCTGAGCAGAGGAGAGTTACAGAGGGTCAGCCCTGCAGCTGGGCATGAGAGTTACAGAGGGTCAGCCCTGCATTTTGAAATACAGTTAGAAATCAATATGTGCATGTGAACTTCATGTATTGCGTTCTGACCATAAGCAGCGCTGGCTTCTCCCCTCTTGTGCTTTGATACATGATTATTATACAAAATTTGCCGAGACTCACCTATCCACGTTTACAGTTGAAAAACAAAACAAAACCGTATCGTTTCTCATTTTTACAGTTACAGTGCAAACCTTTAACATAGAAAACTGGAAATGGTAAAACGTGTAAATGATTAATATCTGCTGCTAAAAGTAACAGATTGCACATGGATGACAAGTAAGAAAAAAAATATTTCACTTTTCTGGATATACCACTGAGCTATTTTTTTATATGGACCTGATCTGGAGTTTATAAAAATCTAGATAGCCAATCCTGGACATGGATTGTACAGATAAAGTAGTCTGCATGAAAAAGAAGGAAAGTGGCATCAGGAAAGATGGAGGGCCAGCGAAAACTACGGGATGTAACTGTCGTGAGTTACGTCGTTTCGTGGTTATGACGCTTTATACGACGCCTCATTCCGACTTTGCGTCGTAAGTCGAACTACGGATACAATAAAGAAAGACAAGGCGCACAACCAGGGAGGTGCCAAAAGGCCGGTAGTAAAAGACCATATGAACGAAAAAGAGAAAAAAGGACTACCGTAAAGCCCTCACACTACAACAAATAATATATGAAAATATTTTATTAGGTACAGAAAAACAGCAAAAAACACATGTAAAACATAAGTAAAACCAGAAAACTGGCACCCCACTCATGGACCCCCTACAAGCCTGACAACCATATCATACAGGAATAATGGTGTGATAACAATAGATACAAAATTGTAAGCATATAAATATGAATATATAGTAGTTATCAAAACCATATAGGCTAATACCAATGCATCTGGAATGGTAAATATATAAAACCCCCTATAGTGACCATATAGCATACATAACGCTCAGCCACGGCTAATAAAGTGGCTAAAGTGCATAATACACGGACCCATATAAACCTATAGCAGAGAGTGAGTTATACTCTGAAACGATTCGAGAGGCGGGCCACCGTAGCCCATGGAGGACATTTAATCAGGTCAGCACAGGTGAAGAGACCCTAGAACACGGCCCCAGTCATATGTGCACCAAGAGTGGCGCAGGGCCAAGTGCCAAAGACATAATAAAAGATGACACATGCAGGCCAACAAAGAGGGAGATACCAACCAGGAGGGGGCCCCAGATGGGAATGAGAGTGGGGCGCGACCCCCCCGCAGATCTTAGTGGAAGACCATGAGGTGTGATCCTGGTACAGCCCCGCACCCACACTGCTTTCTGTCAAACTACGTGCAATGGCGGAAGAATAGAGTCCAGTACTGTACAATGTACCCGGTTACACGAGGAAAACGAGTCTCCTGCACGCCATAACACCCTTCATTATGGCTCCCAAACGTAAGCTAGACTCATCTAATACCAGTGCATCAAAGCAAAGGAAGGAGTACACTGTTTATTACTGTTACAGCACTTACAGTACAGTATTTCATTATTAAACGTACTGTACTGCACAATATTTTACTGTACCTATGTTTATTGATAATTATGTAGGGTACTGTGTTAGGATAGGTGTTTGGATAGGCTAAGTGTTTGCAGTACTGTACTGTTTTTATGGTACAGTACTGTATGAATGTATGGTCCAACTTACGTCAAAATTCAGTTTACGACGCCGCGTAAGAACGGATCAACGTCGTAAGTCGAGGACTACCTGTAATGGATAGGTCCGTTGGGGGGGGATCACGTGAGGTGGGGGAAAGATGATGAATTCTCTTTTCTCCATGATAAGTTTTAGAAATCTAACGGAGAAGAAGGATGAAATAGCAGATAGACATTGAGGGATTCTGGTTAGTAGGGTGGTGATATCTGGTCCAGAGATGTAGATCTGTGTGTCGTCAGCATAGAGATGATACTGAAAACCATGAGATTCTATGAGCTGTCCCAGGCCATAAGTGTAAATGGAGAAGAGCAGGGGCCCTAGAACTGAGCCTTGCGGGACTCCGACAGATAGTTGGCGAGGTGAGGAGGTGGTGTGTGAGTGGGAGATGCTGAATGTCCGGTCAGTTAGGTATGACGAGATCCAGGATAGGGCCAAGGCTGTGATGCCAAGGGATGAGAGGGTCCGCAGAAACAGGGAATGGTCCACTGTGTCAAAGGTAGAGGACAGGTCCAGGAGGAGGAGGATAGAGTAGTGTCCCTTGCTCTTGGCGGTTAATAGGTCATTGGTGACCTTAATTAGGGCAGTTTCAGTGGAGTTGTGTGACCGGAAGCCAGATTATAAGCGGTCGAAGAGGGAGCAGGAAGATAGACGGGAGGACAGTTCAAGATGGACGTGTTGTTCCAGTAGTTTTGAGGCATAGGGGAGTAGTGATATAGGGAGATAGCTAGATACAGAGGATGGGTCAAGAGAGGGCTTTTTGAGGATAGGTGTGATTGATAGGGTTGAGCGAAACGGGTCGTTCATTTTCAAAAGTCGCCGACTTTTGGCAAAGTCGGGTTTCATGAAACCTGATCCGACCCCTGTGCGGGGTCGGCCATGCGGTACGCGACTTTCGCGCCAAAGTCGCGTTTCAATGACGCGAAAAGCGCCATTTCTCAGCCAATGAAGGTAAACGCAGAGTGTGGGCAGCGTGATGACATAGGTCCTGGTCCCCACCATCTTAGAGAAGGGCATTGCAGTGATTGGCTTGCTGTCTGCGGCGTCACAGGGGCTATAAAGGGGCGTTCCCGCCGACCGCCATGTTACTGCTGCTGATCTGAGCTTAGGGAGAGGTTGCTGCCGCTTCGTCAGAAGCAGGGATAGCGTTAGGCAGGGTCCATTAACCACCAAACCGCTTGTGCTGTAGCGATTTCCACTGCCCAACACCACCTTCGGTGTGCAGGGACAGTGGAAGCTACATTTTTTTTTTTTTTCCCCCTCAGCGCTGTAGCTCATTGGGCTGCCCTAGAAGGCTCCCTGATAGCTGCATTGCTGTGTGTACGCCGCTGTGCAAACCAACTGCTTTTTTCAAAGCACAAATCCTCTTGTTCCTTCCTTTCTGCACAGCTATCTTTTTTGTTTGTCCACACTTTTTATTTAATTTGTGCATCAGTCCACTCCTTATTGCTGCCTGCCATACCTGGCTGAGATTACTGCAGGGAGATAGTAATTGTTGGACACTCCCTGTTTTTTTTTTTTTTTTTGTGGGAGATTAAGATTGACATTTCTGCTAGAGTGCCATCCCTGTGTGTGCCATCTCTCACTCAGTGGGCCATAGAAAGCCTATTTATTTTTTTGCTTGATTTGAGTTATAAAATCTACCTGAAAAAATCACTACATCAATCAGTGGGAGAAAAATATTGGCCTCAGGGCTTGTGTGCCACTCCTGACTCCTGTGTGCATCATCACTCACTCAGTGGGCCATAGAAAGCCCTTTTTTTTTTTTTTTTTTGCTTTATTTGGGTTCTAAATTCAACCTGAAAAAATCAATAAATCAATCAGTGGGAGATTAATATTGGCCTTTGGGCTTGTGTGCCAGTCCTAAGCGTGCCATCTCTCTCTCTCAGATAGTGGGCCATAGAAAGCCTATTTATTATTTTTTTTATTGGGTTTATAAATTTTCCCTGGAACAAAAAAAAAAAAAGTGGGAGATTAATATTAGCCTCTGGGCTTGTGTGCCAGTCCTGAGCGTGCCATCTCTCTCACAAATAGTGGGCCATAGAAAGCCTATTTATTTATTTTTTTTGGTTTTATAAATTCTCCCTGAAAAAAAAAAGGGAGATTAATATTGGCCTTTGGGCCTGTGTGCCAGTCCTAAGCGTGCCATCTCTCTCTCTCAGATAGTGGGCCATAGAAAGCCTATTTTTTTTTTTTTTATTGGGTTTATAAATTTTCCCTGAAAAAAAATAAAAAGTGGGAGATTAATATTGGCCTCTGGGCTTGTGTGCCAGTCCTGAGCGTGCCATCTCTCTCACAAATAGTGGGCCATAGAAAGCCTATTTATGTTTTTGGTTGATTTGGGTTCTAAATTCTACCTGAAAAAATCAATAAATCAATCAGTGGGAGATAAATATTGGCCTCTGGGCTTGTGTGCCACTCCTGACTCCTGTGTGCGTCATCTCTCACTCAGTGGGCCATAGAAAGCCTTTTTTTGTTTTATTTGTTTTCTAAATTCTCCCTGAAAAAATCATTTTATTTTATTTGGTTTCTAAATTCTTCCTGAAAAAATCATTTTATTCTATTATTTTTTTTTCCTAAAATCTCCCTGAAAAAAACAAAAAAAACAAATCAGTGGGAGATTAATATTGCCCTTTCTGCTTGTGTGCCAGTCTTGACTCCTGGGTGTGCCATCTCTCTCTCTCTCTCCAATTGTGGGCCATAGAAAGCCAATTATTTTTTTAGCTTGATTTGGGTTCCAAAATCTACCTGAAAAAATCACTACATCAATCAGTGGGAGATAAATATTGGCCTCTGGGCTTGTGTGCCACTCCTGACTCCTGTGTGCGTCATCTCTCACTCAGTGGCCATAGAAAGCCTTTTTTTGTTTTATTTGTTTTCTAAATTCTCCCTGAAAAAATCATTTTATTTTATTTGGTTTCTAAATTCTTCCGGAAAAAATCATTTTATTCTATTATTTTTTTTTCCTAAAGTCTCCCTGAAAAAAAAAAACAAAAAACAAATCAGTGGGAGATTTGTTGTGAATTCTGTGGCTGAGTTCACTTCTGTGGTCACAAGTGGTATTGCAGTCTCTGGGCTTCCTCTCTCAGGTGTTTTGGTGAGCTCGTTGGCTGCCTTGCTATTTAGCTCCACCTGAGTCTGTCTTCCTTGCTCCTTGTCAATGTTCCAGTGTTGGATCTGAGCTACTGCATCTTTCCTTGGGCCTGCTGCTCTGCTAGATAAGTGCTTCTAGTTTGTTTTCTGTTTTTTCTGTCCAGCTTGTTATTATCTTTTGCTGGAAGCTCTGAGAAGCAAAGGGGTGCACCGCCGTGCTGTTAGTTCGGCACGGTGGGTCTTTTTGCCCCTTTGCGTGGTTTTCGTTTTAGGGTTTTTTGTAGACTGCATAGTTCTCTTTGCTATCCTCGCTCTGTCTAGAATATCGGGCCTCACTTTGCTGAATCTATTTCATTCCTACATTTGTCTTTTCATCTTGCTAACAGTCATTATATGTGGGGGCTGCCTATTCCTTTGGGGTATTTCTCTGAGGTAAGTCAGGCTTGTATTTCTATCTTCAGGCTAGTCAGCTCCTCAGGCAGTGCCGAGTTGCATAGGTAGTTGATAGGCGCAATCCACTGCTGCTTCCAGTTGTGTGAGGATAGATCAGGTACTGCAGTCTACAGAGATTCCACGTCTCAGAGCTCGTCCTATTGTTTTGGGTTATTGCCAGATCTCTGTATGTGCGCTGATTACTGCACGCTGTGTTGCCTGATTGCCAGCCATAACAGTACAAGGAGCCTTTCAATGATTTCCAATAGAGGGAAAAAAGAAATCCTGACATCATTTTTTTTTCTTAGCTCTGTCTTCAGTCTTTTTTTTCCCCTAGACATTAGAGTGCTTCAGGACACAGCTGTGGACATGGATATTCAGGCTCTGTGCTCCTCAATGGATAATCTCGTTGTAAATGTACAAAAGATTCAAGATACTATTGATCAGAAATCGATGCTAGAACCAAGAATTCCGATTCCTGATTTGTTTTTTGGTGACAGAACTAAGTTCCTGAGCTTCAGAAATAATTGTAAGCTATTTTTGGCCTTGAAACCTCATTCTTCTGGTAATCCTATTCAACAGGTTTTGATTATTATTTCTTTTTTGCGCGGCGACCCACAGGACTGGGCGTTTTCTCTTGCACCAGGAGATTCTGCATTGAGTAATGTTGATGCATTTTTCCAGGCGCTGGGATTGCTTTACGATGAGCCTAATTCAGTGGATCAAGCTGAGAAAAATCTGCTGGCTTTATGCCAGGGTCAGGATGATGTAGAAGTATATTGTCAGAAATTTAGAAAATGGTCAGTACTCACTCTGTGGAATGAATCTGCACTAGCGGCTTTGTTCAGAAAGGGTCTCTCTGAAGCTCTTAAGGATGTAATGGTGGGATTTCCTATGCCTGCTGGTTTGAATGAGTCTATGTCCTTGGCCATTCAGATCGGTCGTCGCTTGCGCGAGCGTAAATCTGTGCACCATCTGGCGGTATTGTCTGAGAGTAAGCCTGAGCCTATGCAGTGCGACAGGACTATGACTAAAGTAGAACGGCACGAACACAGACGTCTGAACAGACTGTGTTTCTATTGTGGTGATTCTACTCATGCTATTTCTAATTGTCCTAAACGCACTAGGCGGTTCGATAGCTCTGCCGTTATTGGTACTGTACAGTCCAAATTCCTTTTGTCCATTACCTTAATGTGCTCTTTGTCATCATATTCTGTCATGGCGTTTGTGGATTCAGGCGCTGCCCTGAATCTGATGGATTTGGATTATGCTAAACGTTGTGGATTTTTCTTGGAGCCTTTGCGGTGTCCTATTCCGTTGAGAGGAATTGATGCTACACCTCTGGCCAAGAATAAGCCTCAGTACTGGGCCCAGCTGACCATGTGCATGGCTCCTGCACATCAGGAAGTTATTCGCTTTTTGGTACTGCATAATTTGCATGATGTGGTCGTGTTGGGGTTGCCATGGCTACAAACCCATAATCCAGTATTGGATTGGAACTCTATGTCGGTAACCAGCTGGGGTTGTCAGGGAGTACATGGTGATGTTCCATTTTTGTCTATTTCGTCATCCATTCCTTCTGACATCCCAGAGTTCTTGTCGGACTTTCAGGATGTATTTGAAGAGTCCAAGTCTGATGCCCTTCCTCCGCATAGGAATTGTGATTGTGCTATCGATTTGATTCCTGGTAGTAAATTCCCTAAGGGTCGTTTATTTAATTTGTCCGTACCTGAACACACCGCTATGCGCAGTTATGTGAAGGAGTCCCTGGAGAAGGGACATATTCGCCCATCGTCGTCACCATTGGGAGCAGGGTTCTTTTTTGTAGCCAAGAAGGATGGTTCGCTAAGACCGTGTATTGATTACCGCCTTCTTAATAAGATCACTGTTAAGTTTCAGTATCCCTTGCCATTGATTTCTGACTTGTTTGCTCGGATTAAGGGGGCTAGTTGGTTTACTAAGATTGATCTTCGTGGTGCGTATAATCTGGTGAGAATCAGGCAGGGAGATGAATGGAAAACGGCATTTAATACGCCCGAGGGTCATTTTGAGTATCTGGTGATGCCGTTCGGACTTGCCAATGCTCCATCTGTTTTTCAGTCTTTTATGCATGACATTTTCCGTGAGTATCTGGATAAATTCTTGATTGTTTACTTGGATGACATTTTGATCTTCTCAGATGATTGGGAGTCTCATGTGAAGCAAGTCAGAATGGTTTTCCAGGTACTGCGTGCTAATTCCTTGTTCGTGAAGGGATCAAAGTGTCTCTTCGGTGTGCAGAAAGTTTCATTTTTGGGGTTCATCTTTTCCCCTTCTACTATCGAGATGGATCCGGTTAAGGTTCAGGCCATCCAGGATTGGACTCAGCCGACATCTCTAAAAAGTTTGCAGAAATTCCTGGGCTTTGCTAATTTTTATCGTCGCTTCATCTGTAATTTTTCTAGCATTGCCAGACCATTGACCGATTTGACCAAGAAGGGTGCTGATTTGGTTAATTGGTCTTCTGCTGCCGTGGAAGCTTTTCAGGAGTTGAAGCGTCGTTTTTGCTGTGCCCCTGTGTTGTGTCAACCTGATGTTTCTCTTCCGTTCCAGGTCGAGGTTGATGCTTCTGAGATTGGTGCAGGGGCGGTTTTGTCACAGAGAGGTTCTGGTTGCTCAGTGTTCAAACCATGTGCTTTCTTTTCCAGGAAATTTTCTGCTGCTGAGCGTAATTATGATGTGGGCAACCGAGAGTTGCTGGCCATGAAGTGGGCATTCGAGGAGTGGCGTCATTGGCTTGAGGGTGCTAAGCATCGCGTGGTGGTTTTGACTGATCATAAGAACCTTACTTATCTTGAGTCTGCCAAGCGCTTGAATCCTAGACAGGCCCGTTGGTCGTTATTTTTTGCTCGTTTTGATTTTGTGATTTCATACCTTCCGGGCTCTAAAAATGTGAAGGCGGATGCTCTGTCTAGGAGTTTTGTGCCCGACTCTCCGGGGTTATCTGAGCCGGCGAGTATCCTCAAGGAAGGAGTCATTGTGTCTGCCATCTCCCCTGATTTGCGGAGAGTGTTGCAGAAATTTCAGGCTAATAAACCTGATCGTTGTCCGGCCGAGAAACTGTTCGTCCCTGATAGGTGGACTAGTAAAGTTATCTCTGAACTTCATTGTTCGGTGCTGGCCGGTCATCCAGGAATCTTTGGTACCAGGGAGTTGGTTGCTAGATCCTTCTGGTGGCCATCTCTGTCACGGGATGTGCGTGCTTTTGTGCAGTCCTGTGGAATTTGTGCTAGGGCTAAGCCCTGCTGTTCACGTGCCAGTGGGTTGCTTTTGCCCTTGCCGGTCCCGAAGAGGCCTTGGACACATATTTCGATGGATTTCATTTCTGACCTTCCCGTTTCTCAAAAGATGTCAGTCATTTGGGTGGTCTGTGATCGCTTTTCTAAAATGGTCCATCTGGTGCCCTTGGTTAAATTGCCTTCCTCCTCTGATTTGGTGCCTTTGTTCTTCCAGCATGTGGTTCGTTTACATGGCATTCCTGAGAATATTGTTTCTGACAGAGGTTCCCAGTTTGTCTCGAGGTTCTGGCGAGCCTTTTGTGGTAGGATGGGCATTGACCTATCTTTTTCCTCGGCCTTCCATCCTCAGACTAATGGCCAGACCGAACGAACCAATCAGACCTTGGAAGCATATCTGAGATGTTTTGTTTCCGCTGACCAGGATGATTGGGTGTCATTTTTGCCGTTGGCTGAGTTCGCCCTTAATAATCGGGCCAGCTCGGCTACCTTGGTCTCTCCATTTTTCTGCAATTCTGGGTTCCATCCTCGTTTCTCTTCAGGACAGGTTGAGTCTTCGGACTGTCCTGGTGTGGATTATGTGGTGGACAGGTTGCAGCAGATCTGGACTCAGGTAGTGGACAATTTGACCTTGTCCCAGGAGAAGGCTCAGCTTTTCGCTAATCGCAGACGCCGTGTGGGACCCCGACTTCGTGTTGGGGATCTGGTTTGGTTATCTTCTCGTCATATACCTATGAAGGTTTCCTCTCCTAAATTTAAACCTCGTTTTATTGGTCCGTATAGGATTTCTGAGATTCTCAATCCGGTGTCTTTTCGTCTGACCCTCCCAGACTCCTTTTCCATACATAATGTATTCCATAGGTCGTTGTTGAGGAGATACGTGGCACCTATGGTTCCATCTGTGGAGCCTCCTGCCCCTGTTTTGGTGGAGGGGGAATTGGAGTATATTGTGGAGAAGATTTTGGATTCTCGTGTCTCTAGACGGAAACTCCAGTATCTGGTCAAATGGAAGGGTTATGCTCAGGAAGATAATTCCTGGGTTTTTGCCTCTGATGTCCATGCCCCAGATCTTGTTCGTGCCTTTCATGTGGCTCATCCTGGTCGGCCTGGGGGTTCTGGTGAGGGTTCGGTGACCCCTCCTCAAGGGGGGGGTACTGTTGTGAATTCTGTGGCTGAGTTCACTTCTGTGGTCACAAGTGGTATTGCAGTCTCTGGGCTTCCTCTCTCAGGTGTTTTGGTGAGCTCGTTGGCTGCCTTGCTATTTAGCTCCACCTGAGTCTGTCTTCCTTGCTCCTTGTCAATGTTCCAGTGTTGGATCTGAGCTACTGCATCTTTCCTTGGGCCTGCTGCTCTGCTAGATAAGTGCTTCTAGTTTGTTTTCTGTTTTTTCTGTCCAGCTTGTTATTATCTTTTGCTGGAAGCTCTGAGAAGCAAAGGGGTGCACCGCCGTGCTGTTAGTTCGGCACGGTGGGTCTTTTTGCCCCTTTGCGTGGTTTTCGTTTTAGGGTTTTTTGTAGACTGCATAGTTCTCTTTGCTATCCTCGCTCTGTCTAGAATATCGGGCCTCACTTTGCTGAATCTATTTCATTCCTACGTTTGTCTTTTCATCTTGCTAACAGTCATTATATGTGGGGGCTGCCTATTCCTTTGGGGTATTTCTCTGAGGTAAGTCAGGCTTGTATTTCTATCTTCAGGCTAGTCAGCTCCTCAGGCAGTGCCGAGTTGCATAGGTAGTTGATAGGCGCAATCCACTGCTGCTTCCAGTTGTGTGAGGATAGATCAGGTACTGCAGTCTACAGAGATTCCACGTCTCAGAGCTCGTCCTATTGTTTTGGGTTATTGCCAGATCTCTGTATGTGCGCTGATTACTGCACGCTGTGTTGCCTGATTGCCAGCCATAACAGAGATTAATATTTACATTTGTGCTTCAGTGACAGTCCTGCGTGTGTGGCATCTCTCTCATTTGTTGCCACCAACAACAGAGTGTGTAACATTGTGCCTGATTTTCGTTGTGGTCTCACTCACCTGTAAAGGGGTAGCTAAATCATACTGAAGTTATAGCTCACCGTGTAAGTTGTGTGACAGCAACAAATACCGTTAGTTTGTTTACGTTTTTAAAACAATGAGGAAGTCTGGTGGAAGAGGTCGTGGCCGGGGGCGTTCATTGTCAGCTGGTAATGAGGGTAGTGGTAGTGGTGGAGCATCAGCTGGTCGTGGGAAAAAAAATATTGCACCTAAGTCTGGAGCTGTGGAGCCAGGTTCGTCGTCTGGCTACACAAGGCCTCGAACGCTCCCTTTTCTGGGAGTAGGAAAACCGCTTTTAAAGCCGGAGCAGCAAGAGCAAGTTTTGGCTTATCTTGCTGACTCAGCCTCTAGCTCTTTTGCCTCCTCTCGTGAAACTGGTAAATGTCAAAGCAGCGCGTCGTTAGTGGATGTTCACGGTCAGGGACAAGTCACTTCCTTGTCCTCTTCAGCAAAAACAACAACAGAGAAGAATGCAGCAGGCGACACAACGGGTTACTCCATGGAGCTCTTTACACATACCGTCCCTGGCTTAGAAAGTGAAGCAGTTAACAGTCCATGCCCATTACAAGTTGAATCTGACATGGAGTGCACTAATGCACAGCCACAGCCAGACTACTATGCTGGTCCTTTGACTCAGACCACAACATTGCCCTCGCAGGGTAATGATCAAGAATCAGACCCTGATGAGACTATGTTGCCCCATCACGAACGCTATACCACCGACCGACATGGTGACACAGACGAAGTTGCACACGAGCTACAAGAAGAGGTAATAGATGACCCAGTTCTTGACCCCGATTGGCAGCCATTGGGGGAACAGGGTGCAGGCGGCAGCAGTTCTGAAGCGGAGGAGGAGGGGCCGCAGCAGGCATCAACATCGCAACAGGTTCCATCTGCCGGGCCCGTATCTTGCCCAAAAAGCCAAAACCTGTTGGAGGACAGCGTGGCCATCCGGTTAAAGCTCAGTCTGCAATGCCTGAAAAGGTATCCGATGCTAGAAAGAGTGCAGTCTGGCATTTTTTTAAACAACATCCAATTGATCAGCGCAAAGTCATCTGTCAAAAATGTTCAACTACCTTAAGCAGAGGACAGAATCTGAAAAGTCTCAATACAAGTTGCATGCATAGACATTTAACCACCATGCATTTGCAAGCCTGGACTAACTACCAAACGTCCCTTAAGGTTGTAGCACCCTCGGCCAATGAAGCTAGTCAGCAACGCAACATCCCTTCCGGCAGTGAAGGGCCACCATTTTCCGCACCACCTGCAGTATCTGTGCAGGTTTCTTTGCCAGGCCAAAGCAGTCAGGGTCAGGGAATCACCAGTTTCATAGTAGGAAACACTGCATCTAGGGCACCGGCGGCAACAATACCATCTCCCACCGTCTCTCAGTCTGCCATGTCCACCGGCACCCCCGCTAGTTCCACGATCTCCAGCTCTCCAGTCCAGCTCACCCTACATGAGACTATGGTTAGAAAAAGGAAGTACTTAGCCTCGCATCCGCGTACACAGGGTTTGAACGCCCACATAGCTAGACTAATCTCGTTAGAGATGATGCCCTACCGGTTAGTTGAAAGCGAAGCTTTCAAAGCCCTGATGGACTACGCTGTACCACGCTACGAGCTACCCAGTCAACACTTTTTTTTCCAGAAAAGCCATCCCAGCCCTCCACCAGCATGTTAAAGAGCGCATCGTCCATGCACTCAGGCAATCTGTGAGCACAAAGGTGCACCTGACAACAGATGCATGGACCAGTAGGCATGGCCAGGGACGTTACGTGTCCATCACGGCACACTGGGTGAATGTTGTGGATGCAGGGTCCACAGGGGACAGCAAGTTTGGGACAGTTCTGCCTAGCCCACGGTCTAGGAAACAGTTGGCTGTAGCCGTTCGCACCCCCTCCTCCTCCTCTTCGTCCTCCTGCAGAAGCGAGAGCTCGTCCACAGACCGCAGTCGCACAACCACTCCATCCGCAGCTGCCACTGTTGCACACCAGGTCTCCCATTATGGGGCAGCTACTGGCAAACGTCAGCAGGCTGTATTGGCTATGAAGTGTTTGGGCGACAACAGACACACCGCGGAAGTTCTGTCTGAGTTCTTGCAGAAAGAAACGCAGTCGTGGCTGGGCACTGTAGATCTTGAGGCAGGCAAGGTAGTGAGTGATAACGGAAGGAATTTCATGGCTGCCATCTCCCTTTCCCAACTGAAACACATTCCTTGCCTGGCTCACACCTTAAACCTGGTGGTGCAGTGCTTCCTAAAAAGTTATCCGGGGTTAGCCGACCTGCTCCTCAAAGTGCGTGGACTTTGCTCACATATCCGCCGTTCGCCCGTACACTCCAGCCGTATGCAGACCTATCAGCGTTCTTTGAACCTTCCCCAGCATCGCCTAATCATAGACGTTGCAACAAGGTGGAACTCAACACTGCACATGCTTCAGAGACTGTGCGAACAGAGGCGGGCTGTTATGTTTTTGTGGGAGGATACACATACACGGGCAGGCAGTAGGATGGCAGACATGGAGTTGTCAGGTGTGCAGTGGTCGAAGATTCAAGACATGTGTCAAGTCCTTCAGTGTTTTGAGGAATGCACACGGCTGGTTAGTGCAGACAACGCCATAATAAGCATGAGCATCCCCCTAATGCGTCTGCTGATGCAAAGTTTGACGCACATAAAGGATCAGGCGTCTGCAGCTGAGGAAGAGGAAAGCCTTGATGACAGTCAGCCATTGTCTGGCCAGGGCAGTGTACAGGACGAGTTAGCGGGCGAAGAGGAGGAGGAGGACGAGGAGGATGATGGGGATGAGTATATACAGTGGGGCAAAAAAGTATTTAGTCAGTCAGCAATAGTGCAAGTTCCACCACTTAAAAAGATGAGAAGCGTCTGTAATTTACATCATAGGTAGACCTCAACTATGGGAGACAAACTGAGAAAAAAAAAATCCAGAAAATCACATTGTCTGTTTTTTTATCATTTTTTTTGCATATTATGGTGGAAAATAAGTATTTGGTCAGAAACAAACAATCAAGATTTCTGGCTCTCACAGACCTGTAACTTCTTCTTTAAGAGTCTCCTCTTTCCTCCACTCATTACCTGTAGTAATGGCACCTGTTTAAACTTGTTATCAGTATAAAAAGACACCTGTGCACACCCTCAAACAGTCTGACTCCAAACTCCACTATGGTGAAGACCAAAGAGCTGTCAAAGGACACCAGAAACAAAATTGTAGCCCTGCACCAGGCTGGGAAGACTGAATCTGCAATAGCCAACCAGCTTGGAGTGAAGAAATCAACAGTGGGAGCAATAATTAGAAAATGGAAGACATACAAGGCCACTGATAATCTCCCTCGATCTGGGGCTCCACGCAAAATCCCACCCCGTGGGGTCAGAATGATCACAAGAACGGTGAGCAAAAATCCCAGAACCATGCGGGGGGACCTAGTGAATGAACTGCAGAGAGCTGGGACCAATGTAACAAGGCCTACCATAAGTAACACACTACGCCACCATGGACTCAGATCCTGCAGTGCCAGACTTGTCCCACTGCTTAAGCCAGTACATGTCCGAACCCGTCTGAAGTTTGCTAGAGAGCATTTGAATGATCCAGAGGAGTTTTGGGAGAATGTCCTATGGTCTGATGAAACCAAACTGGAACTGTTTGGTAGACACACCACTTGTCGTGTTTGGAGGAAAAAGAATACTGAGTTGCATCCATCAAACACTATACCTACTGTAAAGCATGGTGGTGGAAACATCATGCTTTGGGGATGTTTCTCTGCAAAGGGGCCAGGACGACTGATCCGGGTACATGAAAGAATGAATGGGGCCATGTATCGTGAGATTTTGAGCGCAAACCTCCTTCCATCAGCAAGGGCATTGGAGATGAAACGTGGCTGGGTCTTTCAACATGACAATGATCCAAAGCACACCGCCAGGGCAACGAAGGAGTGGCTTCGTAAGAAGCATTTCAAGGTCCTGGAGTGGCCTAGCCAGTCTCCAGATCTCAACCCTATAGAAAACCTTTGGAGGGAGTTGAAAGTCCGTGTTGCCAAGCGAAAAGCCAAAAACATCACTGCTCTAGAGGAGATCTGCATGGAGGAATGGGCCAACATACCAACAACAGTGTGTGGCAACCTTGTGAAGACTTACAGAAAACGTTTGACCTCTGTCATTGCCAACAAAGGATATATTACAAAGTATTGAGATAAAATTTTGTTTCTGACCAAATACTTATTTTCCACCATAATATGCAAATAAATTGTTAAAAAAACAGACAATGTGATTTTCTGGATTTTTTTTTTCTCAGTTTGTCTCCCATAGTTGAGGTCTACCTATGATGTAAATTACAGACGCCTCTCATCTTTTTAAGTGGTGGAACTTGCACTATTGCTGACTGACTAAATACTTTTTTGCCCCACTGTATTTAATGAGGAAGCTTTTCCGGGGCCACTGGAAATTGGTGGCGCGGCAAGGCCGGGTTCTGGTTTTTGGAGGGACACAAGTGACGTGGATTTGCCTGAAACTGCCCCTCAACCAAGCACAACCGCAGATTTGAGAACTGGAACTTTGGCCCACATGGCGGATTATGCCTTACGTATCCTCAAAAGGGACACACGCATAACTAAAATGATGAACGATGACGATTACTGGTTGGCCTGCCTCCTTGATCCTCGCTATAAAGGCAAATTGCAAAATATAATGCCACATGAGAACGTGGAACTAATATTAGCAACCAAACAATCAACTCTTGTTGACCGTTTGCTTCTGGCATTCCCTGCACACAGCGCCCGTGATCGTTCTCACACGAGCTGCAGGGGCCAGCAGACCAGAGGAGTTAGAGGGGCAGAAATCAGAAGTGGCGTTGGCCAGAGGGGTTTTCTGACCAGGTTGTGGAGTGATTTTGCTATGACCGCAGACAGGACAGGTACTGCAGCATCAATTCAAAGTGACAGGAGACAACATTTGTCCAGTATGGTTACAAACTATTTTTCATCCCTTATCGATGTTCTCCCTCAACCGTCATTCCCATTTGATTACTGGGCATCAAAATTAGACACCTGGCCAGAATTGGCAGAATATGCATTGCAGGAGCTTGCTTGCCCGGCAGCTAGTGTCCTATCAGGAAGAGTATTCAGTGCTGCAGGTTCAATACTAACAGAAAAAAGGACTCGTCTGGCTACCCAAAATGTAGATGATCTAACCTTCATTAAAATGAACCACAACTGGATTTCGAAATCTTTTGCCCCACCTTGCCCGGCTGACACCTAGCTTTCCTATGAAAAGGTCTTGCCTGTGGACTATTCTGAATGCCTTTTCCAATCTCGTAATTTTCTGCACCTGATTGTCCAGCATACGACATGTTTACACCTCACTAAATGGCCAAACTCCCCACACGGGGCCGTGGTATCGACACTTGGCGACAGCACCCGTGAGAGTGCTGTTTGTCTGAAGAGGTGGGTGTGCCCGCTTTTGGTCGACGGCACTGCCACTGGGTCCCTCCTAGTACAATAAAGTGTCTCTGGCGGTGGTGGTGCGCACCCAACGTCAGACACACCGTTGTAATATGAGGGGCCCTGGGCCTGTACCGCCGGCCACAAGACAGTTCCCCCCCCAGCTAAAACAGTGCTCTACCACTTGCAAAATTATCTCACAGCTCCACCAATGTTTAGTCTATGCGCTGACATCCTTCAATGCCTGCCACTGACAATACCATTGTATTGACATTTTTGTTATGTTAGGCCTTCGAAGCCTGTCTGCGGTCACTCCTTCCACTATGCCTCCACTGACCACACCACTGCTGCCCGTGTACCCCTGGAACCAATTTAAAATTGCCTACAGCCATGTGTTATTATTTTAGGCCTTCGATGCCTGTCTGCGGTCACTCCTTCCACTAGGCCTCCACTGACCACACCACTGCTGCCCGTGTACCCCTGGAACCAATTTAAAATTGCCTACAGCCATGTGTTATTATTTTAGGCCTTTGATGCCTGTCTGCGGTCACTCCTTCCACTAGGCCTCCACTGACCACACCACTGCTTCCCGTGTACCCCTGGAACCAATTTAAAATTGCCTACAGCCATGTGTTATTATTTTAGGCCTTCGATGCCTGTCTGCGGTCACTCCTTCCACTAGGCCTCCACTGACCACACCACTGCTGCCCGTGTACCCCTGGAACCAATTTAAAATTGCCTACAGCCATGTGTTATTATTTTAGGCCTTCGATGCCTGTCTGCGGTCACTCCTTCCACTAGGCCTCCACTGACCACACCACTGCTGCCCGTGTACCCCTGGAACCAATTTAAAATTGCCTACAGCCATGTGTTATTATTTTAGGCCTTCGATGCCTGTCTGCGGTCACTCCTTCCACTAGGCCTCCACTGACCACACCACTGCTGCCCGTGTACCCCTGGAACCAATTTAAAATTGCCTACAGCCATGTGTTATTATTTTAGGCCTTCGATGCCTGTCTGCGGTCACTCCTTCCACTAGGCCTCCACTGACCACACCACTGCTGCCCGTGTTCCCCTGGAACCAATTTAAAATTGCTAACAGCAATGTGTTATTATGTTAGGGCTTCGATGCCTGTTTGCGGTCACTCCTTCCAATAGTTCTCCACTGACCAGACCAATGCTGGCCGTGTACCCCTGGAACCCAGCTGAAAGTGCATGTAGCCTCCTTTTTTTCTTTGTTTTATATTTAGAAAGCCCAGATGAACTACGCTGTGCAACGGTTCAAGCTACCCAGTCGACATTTCTTTTGCGAGAAAAGCCATCCCAGCCCTCCACCGGCATGAAAAAGTCTGCATTGTCATAGCACTCAGGCAATCAAACAGTAGAAAGGTGCACCTGACAAGAGACGCATGGACCAGTAGGCATGTCCACAAAAAGTTACGTGTCCATTACGGCGCACTGGGTTAATGTGTTGGATGCATGGTCCACAGGGGACAGCCTACAAAGTCTGTCTGCAGTCCCTAATTCCAATTTTCCTCCGCTGACCACACCACTGCTGCCCGTGTACCCCTGGAACCAATTTTACAGTGTCTACAGCCTAATTTTGTTATGTTAGGCCTACTACGCCTGTCTGCGGTCCCTCCTTCCAATACTCGTCCACTGACCACACCACTGCTGCCCGTGGACCCCTGGAACCTATTTTTAATTGCATAGAGCATCCTTTTTTTAATAGTAGGCGTACAAAGTCTGTCTGCGGTCCACTATTGAAATTGTCCTCCACTGCCCAGAGCACTGCTGCTTGTGTACCCCTGTAACTTTTTTAAGCTGCAGTGAGCCACATTTTTGGGTTAAGTCATACTACCTGTGTCTGTCTGCGCCACTCAATTCAGCTGTGTTCCTTTGAAAAAAGCTGAGCATCAATAGTCTTGTTTTCAGCCTCTAGGAATTTTAAAACTGCATTGGGGGTACAACTTTGGTAGGGCCTACTAACGGTGTCTGCCTCCCCAAGGTGTGCCCCAGGTTTCCTCGCCATTGCTTCGATCTTAATGCTCTCGTTTAGTAGTTGTTGGAAACTACACTGCATTAGGCCTACAAATTGGGTATGGGGTGTAGAGAGATGGTGTGTTCCACTCCAAGGTGTTCTCCAGGTTGCCTTTCCTGAGCTTCGATCTTCCGGCTCTCGTTTAGTAGTTGTTTGAAACTACGCTGCATTAGGCCTACAAATTGGGTATGGGGTGTAGAGAGATGGTGTGTTCCACTCCAAGGTGTTCCCCAGGTTTCCTCGCCATTGCTTCGATCTTAATGCTCTCGTTTAGTAGTTGTTGGAAACTACACTGCATTAGGCCTACAAATTGGGTATGGGGTGTAGAGAGATGGTGTGTTCCACTCCAAGGTGTTCTCCAGGTTGCCTTTCCTGAGCTTCGATCTTCCGGCTCTCGTTTAGTAGTTGTTTGAAACTACGCTGCATTAGGCCTACAAATTGGGTATGGGGTGTAGAGAGATGGTGTGTTCCACTCCAAGGTGTTCCCCAGGTTTCCTCGCCATTGCTTCGATCTTAATGCTCTCGTTTAGTAGTTGTTGGAAACTACACTGCATTAGGCCTACAAATTGGGTATGGGGTGTAGAGAGATGGTGTGTTCCACTCCAAGGTGTTCTCCAGGTTGCCTTTCCTGAGCTTCGATCTTCCGGCTCTCATTTAGTAGTTCTTGGAAACTACACTGCATTAGGCCTACACATTTGGTATGGGGTGTAGAGACGGTGTGTTCCACTCCAAGGTGTTCTCCAGGTTGCCTTTCCTGAGCTTCGATCTTCCGGCTCTCGTTTAGTAGTTCTTGGAAACTACACTGCATTAGGCCTACAAATTGGGTATGGGGTGTAGAGAGATGGTGTGTTCCACTCCAAGGTGTTCTCCAGGTTGCCTTTCCTGAGCTTCGATCTTCCGGCTCTCGTTTAGTAGTTGTTGGAAACTACACTGCATTAGGCCTACAAATTGGGTATGGGGTGTAGAGAGATGGTGTGTTCCACTCCAAGGTGTTCTTCAGGTTGCTTTTCCTGAGCTTCGATCTTCCGGCTCTCGTTTAGTAGTTCTTGGAAACTACACTGCATTAGGCCTACAAATTGGGTATGGGGTGTAGAGAGATGGTGTGTTCCACTCCAAGGTGTTCTCCAGGTTGCCTTTCCTGAGCTTCGATCTTCCGGCTCTCATTTAGTAGTTCTTGGAAACTACACTGCATTAGGCCTACACATTTGGTATGGGGTGTAGAGACGGTGTGTTCCACTCCAAGGTGTTCTCCAGGTTGCCTTTCCTGAGCTTCGATCTTCCGGCTCTCGTTTAGTAGTTGTTGGAAACTACACTGCATTAGGCCTACAAATTGGGTATGGGGTGTAGAGAGATGGTGTGTTCCACTCCAAGGTGTTCTCCAGGTTGCCTTTCCTGAGCTTCGATCTTCCGGCTCTCGTTTAGTAGTTCTTGGAAACTACACTGCATTAGGCCTACAAATTGGGTATGGGGTGTAGAGAGATGGTGTGTTCCACTCCAAGGTGTTCCCCAGGTTTCCTCGCCAATGCTTCGATGTTCATGCTCTCGTTTAGTAGTTCTTGGAAACTACACTGCATTAGGCCTACAAATTGGGTATGGGGTGTAGAGAGATGGTGTGTTCCACTCCAAGGTGTTCTCCAGGTTGCCTTTCCTGAGCTTCGATCTTCCGGCTCTCGTTTAGTAGTTGTTGGAAACTACGCTGCATTAGGCCTACAAATTGGGTATGGGGTGTAGAGAGATGGTGTGTTACACTCCAAGGTGTTCTCCAGGTTGCCTTTCCTGAACTTCTATCTTCAGGCTCTCATTAAATTGTGGTTAAACGGAACAACTGCATTTGGCGTACTAGTTGGTTTGGGGCCTACTATCGGTGTCTGCCACTCCTTGCTGTTCTCCTGGTTTCCTGTCCTGAAATTCCATTTTCAGGCTCTCGTTAAGTAGTTGTTAATGTTAGACTGCATTTGGCCTACTAGTTGGGTTGGGGCCTACTATCGGTGTCTGCCACTCCTTGCTGTTCTCCTCCACTGAACAAAGCTGTGCCGCCTGTTTACTACGGTTGCCAATTTTGAACTGCATTTCGACTACTTACTGATTTGGGCCTACTCTCTGTGTCAGCCTCTCATTCCAGTTGTCCTCCACTGCAATGCCCCCTGGTTAGTCCTGTGTTACCAATTTTGAACTGCATTTAGCCCACTTTATTCTTTGGGCCTATATCTGTGTTTCCTCCTCATCCTGCCCATTGCCCAGCCAGTGATAGATGAGTCTGCTGGTACATTGACCCATAACGCAAAATTCCCCGTGCACGCTACACAGCAAGATTGTGACCCTGCTGAAAGTCAGGTTCCTCTTCCTGCATACCATACCACCTTACACGGGGACAAAGAGGAAGGTGCAGATGAAAGTGCAGGTTCCTTCATCAGGTGGGGGGAGGAATACTAGTTGGCGACGTCACTGGCACAGGGCCTCTCATAGTACGCAAAAGTGTTGCTGCCGGTGGGAGGCGCCCCCGCCATGCAAACACACCGCTGTACTTTGAGGGGCCCTGTGCCAGTGCCAATGCCAACGAGTGGGCCCCCCCTGCTTGCTCAGGATCACAGCACTTGCAAAGTTGAAATACTTACCTCTCCCTGCTCCACTGCCGTGACGTGGTCCAGATTTACTGGGCCCACTAATTACTTGAACCAGCCCTACCCCCCACAACTTTAGCCAAATGACCCCCAATTTCAAATGCCTTCCAATTATTATAAGGTAAATTACGATTGACAAGCTTCTTTAACAAGAATGGATGTTTTTGCCATTAAAATGGGCAGTGTAGGTGTTTTCCTGGCCTCCATTCACTGCCGACTATGCTCCCCCATTGACTTGCATTGGGTTTCGTGTTTCGGGCGATACCCGACTTTTCGCGATAATAGGCCGATTCCACTCGACTCGACTTCTAAGATAGTCGGGTTTCGCGAAACACGGCTCGACTCTAAAAAGGTCAAGGTCGCTCAACCCTAGTGATTGAGGCATGTTTAAAGCTTGAGGGGAAAACACCAGTTGTTAGTGATAGGTTGAAGAGATGGGTTAGGGTTGGGATGAAGACTGTGGCGAGGTTTGGGACGAAGTGGGAAGGGATCGGGTCAAGTGCACAGGTGGTGAGATGTGATCTTGAGAGTAGAGTGGAGAGTTGATCTTCTGTAATGGTGGAGAAGATGATTTTGGAGGTGGAGGGCTGGGTAGTTGGGAGGAAGGGCTCTAGGGGTTGATGACTGAAACGGTCTCTGATGTTCTCAATCTTCTGCTTGAAACATTAGGCAAAGTCTTCAGCTGAGATGAGTGGGGAGGGAGAAGGTGCTGGGGGATGGAGGAAAGAGTTGAAGGTGTTGAATAACTGTTTAGGGTTGTGAGACAGGGAGGATATGAGAGATGAAAAGTAGGTTTGTTTTGCTGTGGCGAGTGTGGTCTTGAAAGTAGTGAGGGACTGTTTGAATGCGATGAAGTGGTCGTTGGAGTGGGATCTTTTCCATCTCCGCTCAGCAGCCCTGGAAGCTCGCCTCAGTTCTTTGGTCAGGCTGGTGTGCCAGGGCTGTCTGTTGATTTTGCGACCTTTGGTATGTGTAAGAGGGGCAAGAGATTCCAAAGATACAGCTATTGTGATGTTATATAGAGCGGCAGCGTCATCCGCATTGTGTAGGGAACTTATGTCTGTGAGAGGGAGGAGGGGTTCAGAGAGTGAGTGTAGATCAAAGTGTTTAAGATTTCTGCGAGGGTGTGCAAGTTTATGGGGTGGGGATTGTAGACAAGGAGTGGAGAGGGAAGATAATGTGAGTAGATTGTGGTCAGAAAGATGAAGAGGTGAGTTAGAGAGGTTAGATAGGGAGCAGAGGTGGGAGATAGGTCCAGTGTGTGACCATCTTTGTGAGTAGCTGCAGAAGACCATTCAGCAAGGTCGAAGGAGGAAGTGAGAGATAGAAGTTTAGTGGCAGCTAAATAACTGCAATCAATCGCTTCCTACAACCATCAACAAGCTTCTTACACCTCTCAAATGGAATTTTGGACCACTTTTTTTTGCAAACTGCTCCAGGTTTCTCATATTTGAAGGCGCCTTCTCTCAACAGCAATTTTAAAATTTTGCCACGTGTTCAATGGCATTTAGATCCAGGCTCATTGCTGGACACTTCCGAATGTATGTTTGGGGTTTTTGTCCTCCTGGAAGACACATAACCTAGTCGCACACCCAGCCTTTATACCCTGGGCACAACAATGTAAGCCAAAGTCTGATAGTAATCTTTAGATTTCATGACGCCTTTCACACAGTCAAGGCACGCAGTGCAAGACAACCCCAAAATATATTTCAAACTCCACTATATTTGACTGTAGGTACTGTATTCTTTTCCTTGCAGGTCTCATTCCATTTTTGGTAAACAGTAGACCGATATGCTTGACAAAAAAGCTCTCGGTCTCATCTGTCCATAAGACGCTTTCCCAGAAGGATTTACTCCTGTACATTTTGCCAAACTCCAATCTAGCTTTTATTATGTCTCTGTGTCAGCAGTGGGATCCTCCTGGGTGTCCTATTATAGCGTTTAATTTTATTAAAATGTTGATGGATAGTTCGTACAGACCCTGATGTAACCTAGGCCTGCAGGACAGCTTGAATTTCTTTGAAACTTCATTGAGGCTGCTTAGCCACCATCCGGACTATCCTGTGTTGCAACATTTTATCAATTTTTCTCTGCAGTCCATGTCCAAGGAGATTAGCTACAGTGCCATGGGTTGTAACATTCTTAACTATGTTGTGCACTGTGGACAAAAACATCATGATCTCTGGAGATGTACTTGTAACCTTGAGATGGTTTATACAGTTCAACAATTTTGGTTCTTGAGCTCCCAGTTTTTGTCTCCTCTTTCTGTTCTCCATGCTTAGTGTGGTACTTACAGACACACAATGCAAAGATTGAGTAAATTTATTCCCCTTTATCTTGTTTCAGGTGTGATTTTCATATTGCCCACTGTTATGGTCTGGTGATTATGGAGCGACATGAGACTAGCTCTGAGCAGGTGGTATCTATACTGACCGCAGACCCTAAGCTCAACACACAACTGGAAGCAGCCGTGGATTGCTCCTAACACTCCCTATGCAACTCGTCACAGCCTAATTGCTAACTACCCCTAAAGATAGAAGCAGGAAAACTATCTTGCCTCAGAGAAAATCCCCAAAGGAAAGACAGCCCCCCACATGTAATGACTGTGAGAGGAGAAGGAAATGACATACGTAGTATGAAACAAGATTGAGCACAGGAGGCCACTTCTAGCTAGAAAGGAAAGTACAGAAAAGAGCTCTGTGCGGTCAGTAGAAAAACACTAGAAAAAGTCCACCGCAGAGAAATGCAAAAATCTCCACACCTAACTAAAGGTATAATAAAGAAATAGAGGTATTAAATGGCAACATCACCTAAAATCTATATTAATATTAATATTGCCCTATAATGGATCCATAAAAAACCCAGTCGTATAACATTACATAGAAAGGGAGTGTGGAAACCAAATAAAGAACGACCAAAATGAGGTATTAATACATAAACATCTTTATTGACAAACAAAGTTACAATCCTAAAAAAGCCTAAATAGGCTTGAGACAAAAAACAGAACAAGGTGAAGTAATGGTGGCGATTGCCCCAACCAGTCGCCACTATGTCTGAAAAACGTGCGGACCAGAAAACTAAGGCTGCCAAAAAGGACGCTAATGAGGATAAATTCTATACCTAGAAATATCTATAAATCCTAGTACATACATATATGATATACCTAACGGGATGACAAAAACAATGTAAATAAAAATAAATACCACAATGCGGTGCAAGCGGCAATGTCAATGATGATATACCCGTATGCAGCCAATAACGCCACTCCAAATATGCATAAAGAATATCACACCTAACTATGTCCCTCCCCCATCGTAACCTAAGACCGTGCAACTCCCCATATGGCTGCCCGGTGAATACCAGGACTAGTCGCCGCTATGCGGCTGGAAGTTTTACCTGTAACAGGGGGGTACTGGTTGGCAGCCCGGTCTGGTCCCACACGTGCACCCGACGCGCGTTTCGGAGCGGAGGCTCCTTCGTCAGGGAGCCTCCGCTCCGAAACGCGCGTCGGGTGCACGTGTGGGACCAGACCGGGCTGCCAACCAGTACCCCCCTGTTACAGGTAAAACTTCCAGCCGCATAGCGGCGACTAGTCCTGGTATTCACCGGGCAGCCATATGGGGAGTTGCACGGTCTTAGGTTACGATGGGGGAGGGACATAGTTAGGTGTGATATTCTTTATGCATATTTGGAGTGGCGTTATTGGCTGCATACGGGTATATCATCATTGACATTGCCGCTTGCACCGCATTGTGGTATTTATTTTTATTTACATTGTTTTTGTCATCCCGTTAGGTATATCATATATGTATGTACTAGGATTTATAGATATTTCTAGGTATAGAATTTATCCTCATTAGCGTCCTTTTTGGCAGCCTTAGTTTTCTGGTCCGCACGTTTTTCAGACATAGTGGCGACTGGTTGGGGCAATCGCCACCATTACTTCACCTTGTTCTGTTTTTTGTCTCAAGCCTATTTAGGCTTTTTTAGGATTGTAACTTTGTTTGTCAATAAAGATGTTTATGTATTAATACCTCATTTTGGTCGTTCTTTATGTGGTTTCCACACTCCCTTTCTACCTAACTAAAGGTGTGGAGGGCAAACTCTGCTGCCCAGAGCTTCCAGTTTAGCTAAATAGATCCATACTGATAAACTGGACAAAAGAGCAAAAACAAGACAGTACAAAACAACAAGTCCACAATAAGTGCACTGCAAAGGACATGGAAGGACTTAGCTTAGCAGAACTTGGTCAGAGTGTCAGGAAAGTCCAAAGAGCAATGACTCCAGGCAGAGACAATTGACAACTGGCAATGATTGAGGGCTAAGGCCAGACTAATATAGCTGAGCCCAAAAGACAATCAAAGGAAACAGCTGAGAAGCTAAATCCAAGAAGCAGCCATACCACTAAAGACCACAGGAGGAGCCCAAGAGCAGAACTCACAAAAATACTACTTACAACCAAGAACGGAATTCACAACAGCCCACACCTGTTTGCCATAGCTGAGTTAGTTTCAAGTATCTTTTTCGGCCTTACTAACATTCAAAAATGGCTTACTCGCAATTTTGGGGTTTTGTGTAAAATTGTGTCCAATTTGCCTTTTTTTCATTGTTTTTTGTGTTGTTGCAATACACACAAAGAAAAAAAAATACATGTGTATAACAAAAACAGGACTTAGACCTACTGGTAATGTGGTTTCCAGGAGTCCATCCTGACAGCACCAATGAGGTTGTCCTTCCTTCCTTATAGGGACAGGAAATGCGCGAGAGGTTAAAAAGACCCTCCTCACTCCCATTCACCAGTGCTTTTTCAAGTACCACACCTGGATGGATGCAATTGTGATTTATTAGAAAAAACAGCAAAACACGACAGAGGTTCTTACCTGCCTAGGCCTCCAAACAAATGCACTAACAGGATGCAGTGGACCCATGTGGTAAAATAGAAACACAGGTGCAGCATAACCGATGACACAGCCACTCACCAGCTACCAAACTAATGGAGGGGGTGGCTGCTTGGCACAATGCTGCACATAAAAACTTGTATGTGGCGCTGTTCACACAATGGAGATGCACAGCATCCAGGCAGGCCTAGTAGTGACACCCTTCTATTAGATCAGGCGGGCCTGCCCAGCGCTATCCAAATGCACCCCATGTGCACAGACACCACAGTTTACAAGCAGAAAATGGGCCTAACTGCACCCCGAAAAAAAAGTGCAAAAAACACATAAAAAAATATTATGTGAGGTATTGGTTTATATTCTGGCCAAAATACGCAAGCTCATAACCCACGTCAAGGGTCCTCACGCTTATGAGTCCTATCTCTAAACAGCAAAAGCACAAAAAGAGGATTCAGAGATCCTCCAAAAATTAGAAAAAACTGCAAAACACAGCAGAGGTTCTTACCTGCCTAGGCCTCCAAACAAATGCACTAACAGGATGCAGTGGACCCATGTGGTAAAATAGAAACACAGGTGCAGCATAACCGATGACACAGCCACTCACCAGCTACCAAACTAATGGAGGGGGTGGCTGCTTGGCACATTGCTGCACATAAAAACTTGTATGTGGCGCTGTTCACACAATGGAGATGCACAGCATCCAGGCAGGCCTAGTAGTGACACCCTTCTATTAGATCAGGCGGGCCTGCCCAGCGCTATCCAAATGCACCCCATGTGCACAGACACCACAGTTTACAAGCAGAAAATGGGCCCAACTGCACCCTGAAAAAAAAGTGCAAAAAACACATAAAAAAATATTATGTGAGGTATTGGTTTATATTCTGGCCAAAATACGCAAGCTCATAACCCACGTCTGTCTTCTGTTCCAGGTCGACAGGATCTCCCTCTGCTGTCCTCTTGTATGTGTCTACAAGACTGGGGAGGTACCCACCACTCCTCCTGGGCTATCTGCACATAAGCTGTTCTACTCTGTATGCACACATGGACTTTTCCTCTCTGAACCCTGTTTTTTACATCTTTTACTAGCACTTGCGGATTACTGCAATTTTTTTCAAACTGAGTGTTTTTGGTTTTACTATTCTCTTTTGTGTCTTCAGGTTTCTTGGTGGTGTGTGAACATGATCGTACAGACTTGTTCACTGTGCAAGTAGCCCATGTGTTCCTGTGTCCTCTTGTATGGGCCTGAACCAAACGGACCCATGGTGTGCGGGCCGTCAATGTTCCTAGATCCCTCATCTCTGTTCTTATAGAGACTTGATCCCGAAGAAGCAGACAAATCCTGCTCTTTTATTAACTCTTAATAGATTTTTATTAAGTATAAAAATCACAATAAATATTTTACAACAATGCACGGATTTTGAAAAGATTCCCCTCCCCCACAATATATCCCAACATTACTAAACCCCCCTTTCTCCCCATTTAGACAGCTCATTCTCTTCCCTTAACATATCGTATAACAGCATATATTTTAGTATTATGTGATGACTCCTGTTGTGAATTCTGCTCTTGGGTTCCCTCCGGTGGTTGTAGGTGGGAATGCAGTTGTCTCTGAGTCACAGTTCTGGCCAGGTGTATCTGATGATTACAATTCGGACTGGGATATTTAGATGTGCTGGATCCTTTAGCCCTTTCCAGTTGTCAATGTTTCTTGTGAAGTGATGGATCACTTTCTGGCTTCTCCTGCTTGCTGCCAAATTCAGCAAAGATAAGTGTTTGGTTTTTTTGTATCTGTGGCACACTGCTGTGTGCTTGTTTCAGTTTTATTCCTGCTCTGACTGTAGGATTCACTGGAGTGGCAGATTTACGCTCCTACATCTATTAGTTAGATGTAGGAAGTTTTTGTAATTTCTGCTGTGGATGTTTTTGAAGGGTTTTATACTGACCGCACAGAACTCTGTCCTATCCTGTTCTATCTAGCTAGTGTGGCCTCCTGTGCTAAATTCTGTTTTCTGCCTGTGTATGTTTTTTCCTCTCCGACTTACCGCCAATATTTGTGGGGGCTGTCTATCCTTTGGGGATTATCTCTGAGGCAAGATAGTATTCCTATTTCCATCTTTAGGGGTAATTAGTCCTCTGGCTGTGACGAGGTGTCTAGGTGTGTTCGGTACACTCCACGGCTACTTCTAGTTGCGGTGTTAAGTTCAGGATTGCGGTCAGTACAGTGGCCACCAACTCCAGTGAAAGTTCTCATGCAGCTCCAAGGTCACCGGATCATAACAGACTCCTATTGTCCCCTCATAAACAAACATTCCAACAGGAAAAAACTTCCCAGAACGTTCTTCCCTCACCCCTCCCCTACCCCAATTCCAGCCAAGGCGTCCACAGTTTATCATAAAACCTCACTTAAGGTACCGTCACACTAAGCGATGCTGCAGCGATACCGACAACGATGTCGATCGCTGCAGCGTCGCTGTTTGGTCGCTGGAGAGCTGTCGCACAGACAGCTCTCTAGCGACCAACGATCCCGAAGTCCCCGGGTAACCAGGGTAAACATCGGGTTACTAAGCGCAGGGCCGCGCTTAGTAACCCGATGTTTACTCTGGTTACCGTTGTAAATGTAAAAAAACAAACACTACATACTTACATTCCCGGTGTCTGGTCATGTCCCTTGCCTTCAGCTTCCCGCACTGACTGAGCGCCGGCCGTAAAGTACAGCGGTGACGTCACCGCTGTGCTCTGCTTTACGCCTGGCCGGCGCTCACCAGTCAGTGCGGGAAGCTGACGGCGGGGCACATGACCAGACACCGGGAATGTAAGTATGAAGTGTTTGTTTTTTTACATTTACAATGGTAACCAGGGTAAACATCGGGTTACTAAGCGCGGCCCTGCACTTAGTAACCCGATGTTTACCCTGGTTACCAGTGAAGACATCGCTGAATCGGCGTCACACACGCCGATCCAGCGATGTCAGCGGGAGATCCAGCGACGAAATAAAGTGCTGGACTTTCCCCAGCGACCAACGATCTCCCAGCAGGGGCCTGATCGTTGGTTGCTGTCACACATAACGATTTCGTTAACGATATCGTTGCTACGTCACAAAAAGCAACGATATCGTTAACGATATCGTTATGTGTGACGGTACCTTTAACCTCTTTTCTGGTAAACTCCCTTTTCTAGAGTGATAACATGTTTCACATATTGAAGGTATTCTCCTCTCGAAGATGGATGCTCTATTATCTAGTTTCTTGCTATGACCTTCCAAGCCATGTACAATAGTCTAGCAATTGCTATCTTCAAATTGTTATTTATTCTTATCTCCTTTACATATCACAACAAACACAACACCGATTGCCTTGGGACCACGCATCTATAAGCCCCCTCTATTCGACAGACGAATCCTGCTCTTCACCGTCACCTGCTTCTCTTCTGGAAGTTGTGATAACCTCTGTTTGGAATCTAACATAACCCTGAGAAATTTATTCTTGGTACCAGGCAGCAGATCTGATTTTTCCCGGTTGATAATCCAACCTAGATCTTCTAAAGTAGGGATTACTAGTTCTAGTGATCTTCTAATTCTGCCTCTGAAGGTGTTATCAGCCTTAAGTCGTCTAAGTATGGGACAATGAGGACTTCTTTCCGTCTCAGGTATGCCACGATCTCGGAAACCAGTTTTGTATATACTCAAGGCTCCAAAGCGAGGCTGAATGGAAGAGCACAAAACTGGAAGTGGTAGCATTTGCTTCCTAGCTTTAGGGCGAACCGTAGGTATCTCTGCGAGAGTGGATGAATGTGAACGTGGTAGTACGCGCTTTTTAGGTCTATTGTACACATTACCGCGTCTTTGTCTATGAGGGGAATGGTGGTCTTTAGAGACTCCATTTTGAACCTCTTGTACACTATCCACCGATTTAGTGGTCTCAAGTTTATGATAATGTGACTCTCTCCTGAGGGTTTTTTTTTTTTAATCACTAACAGTGGTGAGTAATGTCCCAGACCCACTTCTGACTGTGGAACTGGAACCACCACGCCGGCTTTTAAGAGGTCTTTCACGTCTGTCCAAACCTGAGAGGAACTGGTTCGCGAATCGGTTATCACAAACCTTGCTGGGGGGAGGGGTCTGATGAACTCTAGGACGTAGCCCTAAGAGATAGTATTTAAGACCCACAGATTCTGGGAGACTAGCCTCCAAGCTTCTCTAAATCTCCCCAGGCGACCCCCTACTATCCCGGCGTCATTGCCTTCTACTCCTTGAACCGGAGCTGAAACGAAAGGAAGGAGCTTTGCCTTTCCCCCCTTTAGGGTAGTCCCACTGACAATTTTCCTGCCTCTGGAAAGGACGAGCTCTCTGAAAGGGATTATATTTTTTAGGCTTTCTTCAGGGTCCCCTTTTTTCATGTAGGTGGCATTCTCTAGGATGTTTTCGAGAACTGAGCCAAATACTCTTAAGCCTGAAAAGGGTATGGCACACAGCTTATTCTTTGATTGGTAATCTCCCGACTAAGCCTTCATCCATAAAGCTCTCCGAGCGGTGTTGGATAAAGAGTAATTGCGGGCAGCGAAACGTACGGCTTCCCTTGAGGCATCCGCCAAGAACCCAGTGGCGAGTTTTAACAACGGAAGTCCTTCTAACAGTCATTCTAGAAGTCTTTCCCTTTAGCTGCTCCTCCATTTGGTCTACCCAAATGTGCATGGACCTGGCCACTGACGTGGCGGCAATGTTTGTTTTGATGATTGCTGAAGAAGCTTCCCAAGCCCTTTTAAGGAGCCCATCTGCCTTCCTGTCCATAGGCTTCTTGAGGCTAGATGAGTCCTCAAAAGGACTTGAAGTCTTTCTAGCCAGTGGCACGTCTATTTTTGGAATCTCGTCCCAGGTGTTTGTTTATCTCTCCGAGTCCAATAGTAAACGGAGCCTGAAATCCCGAGGAATGACTAAACACTTTTCCGCGTCTTCCCACTCCTCCATGATCATAGCCCAGATATGGTTGTTAACAGGGAATACATGCTGAATCTGTGACCTGAGGCCCCCAAACATCTTGTCTTGTATCGTCAGAGGAAAACAGGTATTTCTTGCCCACTTCAGGAGGTTCCGAGGTGATTTCCCCCTCTTCCTCTGGATCTGAGCCTATGGACTGATCCTCCTCTTCTGAAGATTGCTCCACTTTCCATCTCGGTCTCTTAGCCCGGGGACCCTGCTGAGGCGACTGAGCTGGTAGCAGGCTGGAGATAGAAGCCTGAACTTCCTCTCTAACCATGGAGCGCATCTCCGTCAGAAATGTAAATTTCTCGTCCTTGTTGATCTACATATGCATGCCTCACAAAGTTGTTTATCCCCTGAATCAGGCAACATGCTTTTACAAAGGGCACATCTCCTGGATTTCCCTGAAGCGCTGGCAGACCTCCTAGCCACAGGAGTCAAGGCTTGTGTTGTATTGTCCTAATAAAGAATAAGATTTCTTACTCATTTAGCCCCTCTCTTGTTTGCCCATTGCCTCTAGGCTACTCACGATCATTGGTGATTAAGGGGGGGGATACACTTCCCAGGGTCCTCCATGCTGTTTCAGAGGTTTACTCTGTCACAGCCTAATACTGACTGAGGCAGGCTTATATCCCTACCTTGTCTTCCTCACTGTTCGGCAGGTCGTTTCAGGAAACCTTGCTGGATGCCAGCGTCTGATGTCCTCAGTAGGGGCGTCGCTCCCTGCGTTCCAGCGTGGAACGCACCCGGAAGTTTCTGCAGCTGCCCTGGATGTGACGTCAGCAGAAGCAACCTGCCGGAAATGGACGCAGAGAGCCCTTGCCGGAGGGAAGCGGCTCCCACCCTCGGAGCTCCCGCTCAACGGGAAATCTGGCTGAGGGAACCCCACTTCGGGGGGTGTCAGCCCTGGGCCTCTTGACAGGGGGAAGGAGAGGATGAACCCCCAGAACCGATTGAGCCCGTCCAAGGTAAATTTTTACCAGAGCTTCAACCCTGACCTCTCTCTCTCGTGCCTGTCCTTACAGGGACAGGAAAAACACCAGTGAATGGGTGTGGGGAGGGTCTTTTAACCTCTCGTGCATTTCCTGTCCCTATAAGGAAGGAAGGACAACCTACTTGGTGCTGTCAGAAGGGATGTCCTGGAAACATAATTTTCTTGAACAATTTCAAGGGTGCCAGCTAGTGATGAGCGAGTATACTCGTTACACAAGATTTCACGAGCATGCTCGGATGATCTCTGAGTATTTGGATGTTTTCGAAGATTTAGTTTCTGTCGCTGTAGCTGCATGATTTGCGGCTGCTGGCCAGCCTGAATACATGTGGCAGTTGTCTGTTTGTTAGGAAATCCCCACATGTATTCAGGTCGTCTAGCAAATGTAAATTATGCAGCTACAGAGACAGAAAATAAATCTCCGAGCACATCCAAATACTTGGAGATCACCCGAGCAGGCTTTGGAAATCTCGAGCAACGAGTATTCTCGCTCATCACCAGTGCCAACACTTTTGGCCATGACTGTCATGATCGGGTCAGGGTCAGGGTCAGGAGAGCCGTCGGCCAGTATGAGCATTGCGATGCGATCCTGGTTTGAGCTAGATAGCCATATGACTCTTCCCTTATAGTGGTGGATAAATCAAGACTGAACACAAGATCTTTACAACCTTCTACACATCATAGGAGAGATTTCATGACACCTTCTCTCTATCTACCTGAGGAACATTGGAACCTTCTTGTTTAGAGTCCTGTGGAAGAAAACGACGGGGACATCGCTCTGGTGTTGTCCTCTCACTGGATAGAACTGGGGAAACATACACAGCGACTGAATTAATTATTTACATACAGATAATTATAGGCCGTGTGCATTTGATCCTGTCTATTACCTGGTGATGTGAGAGGCTGGGGAACCTCCATCATGACGTCCTTGTACAGATCATTATGTCCTTCTAAATACTCCCACTCCACCATGGAGAAATAGATGGTGACATCATGACACCTTATAGGAACCTGACACATACAATGATACTGTGATCCCCTGGTCCCTTCACAGCGTTACTGTATAATGTCCCAGCATTCCCAGCAGTGTTACCTCTCCAGTCAGCAGCTCCATCATCTTGTAGGCAAGTTCTAGGATCTTCTGGTCATTGATGTTCTTCTGTATCAGGGGGTGAGGTGGAGGCCCCGTGATCGGGCTCAGGGGTCTTCCCCATCCCTCAGACACAGGGGCCTGAGAGCGCTCACTAGAGGTCTTCTTCACTACTGTGTAATCCTGGTTATGGAGAGACACATTAATAAATCTCACTACAGACATTTCCAGAATCCTCACCTTGCCAGCTCTGTCCGTCTGTTATTCCCATAGATAAGAATGATGTAATGTGACGTCGTCAGAATCTCTCACCTCTCCAGTAAGCCGGAAGAGGATCTCAAGGGAGAGGTGTAATATCCTCTCCGCCATCTTGTCTCTGTCCCTATCCTTCCTTGTAGGGTCACTCAGAAGAATTCTCTTATACAGAAGATCTCCACTGAGAGGTTCCGATATTGTAGGGACCTGAATGGGGAGAAGATGACGATGTAACATTATAAAGATCCCAATGTAAGAAATCTCCAAAGCTGTTACCGACGTCACATGATTACTACATCCAGTCATGGCCCCGTCCTGCCCCCGGTATAACACACAGTACAATTATAGTCACATACAGAGATTTACCACAGAATATCTCCAAAAAACAAACAAAAAACAAACAGAACAAATCTAAACGGTAAATCAAAAATTATCTGAATCTTTCTTAAATATTTTGTAAAAACAAGACAAAGTTATAAAGTGCAGGGAACATCCACAGAGATCCGCACAGCGGAACCGGGGACGTCCGTAACAGATAATGATAGAACATCTATGTATACTACAGAAAATTGTAATCCCAGTAAAGAAATGTGATTGTCCCAGAAAGGCGCTGCATAAAATCGAGAAAACCAAGAAGTGGATTAGTGCCGGGGCAGAAATAATGATTGCAATTACTAAAAAAGTGGAAGCTTTATTAGATACAATTCATAAAATAATTGTGCAAATACGGAAATGGATGAATATCCCACAAAGGAGTCACAAACAAATATAAATAACTGGTAACAATAAGGTCACCCACCAAAACACAAATGCTTTGTCAGGGGTTGGAAAGGGATAGGAGTTGGGAGCTAAGCCAAACATTTAAAGCGCAAGTAGCCAATACAAAAGGTGCACATAGTGACAGCAGGTGATATCAACGCACATATAAAATATTAAGAAAAACTTACATAGAACGGAGACAGCGCCGATGCTGTGGGCACACTGATGTATGGACAGAACAGCAGATCGGTCCGTCAGTCTACTGAAGGGAAATCATAGCGCCTGTCACAGATGACAACAGGGAGATCACGCAGATCCCACCACTGCCAACAGTTTGTCAGGGTACACAAGTCCGCTGCCTACAATTGTCAGGACAGTTAAGCAATTGGCTGACAAGGGATGGACGAGGTGTCAGGATTCCCCCTGACCGCTGCCACCAATTTGTCAGGATTCACACCTTGACCGTCACCCCTACGTCACAGGTTGGGGTGACTTTAGGCCCACAGACGGCTATCACATGTGCAGGGGGGCTTATCTTAGTTATCCCTCCACTGCTAACAATGTGATGAGAAAACACACACCAGGCTATTGACCTCTTAGTTTACAGCAGGGGCTTATTGTAGGTATCCCACTGCTTTTCAATATACCACGAACTGCAGGGATTTATGTATATCCGGCTTACAGTTCCACTTAAACTTTGCAGCTCTCTGGCGCCCCCTTACTCTCAGGTCAGATTAGGTACTGCACCCTGGGTAATTAGTCGCCAGAAAGGCTGCCTGCTATGTACTGGCTATTGGGCACGCTGCAGCGACGCGATAACTACTCCCACTCAGGCAGGAACAATAATTATCAACGCCGCAGCCGCTACAACATAACCCAAAAGTCTGCACACGATCGGTATCACTGCCACCAGCTTCGATTAAATGGGTCCGAAGCTAACCCAACACAGTAGCGTATTTCCCTTCAGAAGACAGGGTAAGTTTAGAGCAGGATGAACGAACTAATATTAAATATTATATCCCATAAAAATAATTAGGCAGTGCTTTATCAAAAATATTTTATAAAGATGTTACAAATGAGACAATTGCAAATATGTACAAGGGTAATTATGAAATAAACAGGGATTAAATGAGAAAAAGTAACACTCACATGTTCAAAGAATGGCAGGCAACCATACGTCCCAGCTCGTTTGGACGTGTGCAGGGCTCTTCCAGGAGAAGACAAGAAGTCAAGAAGAAATCTAGCAGAAGACTCAGCTGGGGATGTGTGCAGACAGTTATAGCTAAGCCTGTAACATCCCAGAGAGGGGTTGGATCACCTCGTCCCTCCTACCTCTTCAGTTAACTCATTTTATTCTAATCTATATCTAATTTCGATAACTCCGCTACAAAACATGCCATAGTCCTAACAAACCCATCATTCATCTCAGATTAACGTGGGCATTCTAATGAGATCAAATATGTCCTATCTGGGATACATATTTACAGAGAAATCCCTACTTCTTTACCAGATGGAGTTAGAAGCCCGAGTTTCAAGGGATGGGTAGATACACCGAGTGGGAATACGAATATATATTTTCGTGTTCTTAACGTAAACATGGTGCATAATATCTTACAAAAACCAAACAAAGAATCTTTCATGAATTTTGGAGCCATTTTTCCAGTTCTAGCTGGAGGAAGATTCTAACCTGGTCGTAAATACCTTTCAGGCAATAAAAATTCCCCCAGTACATTGGCAAAGCAGCTCTTGGCTGAGTGATAGGGAAGGAATTTGAAGCTACAAACTGTTACAGCATCACTCCAAGAAGGGGAGCTTAGCCCACGCAGGCTAGCAAGAGAACTACTTATGATATTTCATACCATATCGTGACACGAGGCTGTGGCTCAAAGATTGTGTTCACCTTCCTGACCGGACCAATTTTTACAATTCTGACCACTGTCCCTTTATGAGCTAATAACTCGGGAATGCTTCAATGGATCCCATTGATTTTGAGACTGTTTTCTTGTGAAATATTGTACTTCATGATAGTGGTAATATTTCTTTGCTATGACTTGCGTTTATTTGTGAAAAAAACTGAAAAGTTGGTTTCCCATACTGTTTGCCTATGCAGTGAATGCAAGGGCTGCCAAAAATTTAGAGGCACTCCAATGCCCCTTTGAAGAGATGTAGAGGAGGGCCTCATGAAAAAATGTTCCATTAGAAAGTGGGTCTCCTTTAATGCCCATGCACTAAGTGTATGGGCAGGCAAACATTTACCCCTGTGTGGTACACATAAACCAATATTTTTTCACAGGCATCATGAACACCATTTAAAAAAATGATGTGGGTGTTGCATCATGGACCACGGTCATCCTGGTAATATGGTGGTGGAGGAGGAGGACGAGGAGAAGGACAACAGCAAATAGTCAAAATCAGGAAGCGTATACCCATGTGTGGGTATGAAGAGGTGCATAGGAATAGACCTCCCAAAAATTGAGTTTATGTTACCCTGCTATCATTCGGTGGTGATTGGAAGTCTGGCCCAATCCAGCCCTTGTTCATTGTGGGGAAATATGTATAAATATATACGTGTGCAGTGAACTATGTTTTAGGTTTATTGTGCGACTAGTAATAATTTAACATCTGTCCTGAAGGCTGCAGGTCTCACCCAGGTGTTAATATGTATTATCCTAAGACAGCAAACTTCTGTCTCCAATCTCGCCAGGGGGCCTAGCTAGGACCAGGAAGGAGAGGAAGCGCTTCATACCTTCGGCTCCTTGGAAGAAAGATGTCAATTACAGCCTGACACTATCTATCTGTGGGAACTTTACACTAAGAATTTCAGAGAAAATAATATATTAATTGGGGGCACGGCCGTGGTTCAATCAAAAACAAGCAATTACCATATCAATTTGAGCGGCTGGTCCAGAAATCTGACCTCCAGGATGACTATAAATTTGACTTGTATACATTCAAACTTGTTCACATAATAGGGGCAGCCGGACTGATGTGATCCAGTCTATATTCATCCTACTCTCAGGGAGCAGAAAGCAGACTACAAAGTTAGCTATTTTCTGTAAGTTTTCTCCTGTTTATTTTATACTGTTTTGCATACTGATATGTCTTTTTATTACCATATTTTTATACCTTTTTCTTTACTGTAAGCACTGAACCTTTTTTTGTATTAAAGCATAAAACTTTAGAACATACGAGGTTCAACTGTTAAAGAATCCATAGCCTTAAAGTGTTTGACCCTTATGAGTGGTAGACAGTAGTAGTAATATTTCCGGGACTCATAGCCCGTGTGTTCGGTGAGTGGTGGCAGCGTGTATGAGCGGGTGTGTGGCCTGGGTCGGCATGTGATTTATACTCCCATTACAGCATAGGACAGAGATTGAATGTTGGACTGAGAGAGGGGAGATGGGGTTGAGACTGCAAGGGTTAACCTAAGTCACGTGCTGAGAGCGGGTATGTGACAAATTGGTAGCACGGAGTGGGATCCGTGACATTCATTTTCATAAGAGGCAGCCTGTCAGCATTTTCAGTTGACAGGTGGATGCGCTTATCAGTTATATTTCCACCAGCGGCACTAAAAACCCGCTGACAAAACGCTAGCGGCAGGCCAGGCCAGGACCTTCAAGGCGTAGAGAGCCAGTTCATGCCACGTGCCCAGCTTGGATACCCAATAATTATAAGGCACAGAGGTTAGAGAAAAATAAAATAATATAAAAAATTTCCTTTCTTGGCGCTTCCGGAAGAAAAGGATAGTTTGAAGGTTGAGATAATTTGCTCAGTACCAAGTTTATTAGGACACTTTAATAAGAACAAAACAACGCGTTTCAGCCCACAACGGCCTTCATCAGGTATTATATGTGCTTTTAAAAATGTTTTAAAAGAAAGTTATCTTTATAGACTGGTGACTCCTAACACATAGCAGGGGTGTGCCTGAATTAATTAGGATTAACACTCCACCCCAAGTGAGTCAGTGTGATCTTAAACCAATCCTGGTGTATCAAATGTTATAATGGTAAAATAAAATAAAATAAAAATTTATATATATGTAAATAAATATACAAGACATATTATAAATTGTAAAATTACACAGTAAATCCTTTTGAAAAGTATTTAAAAAACAATTAAATTACATATCGTCTTAGCAAAATTTAAAATTTAAAAGTTAGGAAAGGAGAAAATAATAAAAAATAAAAAGTAAAAAATAAAAATAAAATAAACGAATAAATAAATTAATAAATTTGCGAAGCACATTACAAACAGCAAAATTACACAGTGGATCTTGTAATCCTTTCCACAAATATTTATAAAACAATTCAATTACATGACATTTTAGCAGAATTCAGAAGGGAGAAAATATACATATACGTATATATCTATAATATAACGCTGGGAGCGTCACTCTGTCCGAAGCCTTTATAGACTGCGCAAGCGCAGGCGCCGGCGCAGTCTGGCCCCCACAGAGTGACGCTCCCAGGAGATCGCGGTATGCGTAAACACTGAACGCACACCGCGATCTCCACCGGAGAGGCAGGGACCGTGGACGCGCCAGGAGGGTGAGTATTATATTCACCTGTCCTCCGTTCCAGCGCTGCGTGCGGCTCCGAATCCCGGGTCCTCTGCTGTGACGTTCACAGTTCAGAGGGCGCGATGACGCGCTTAATGCGCGCCGGCGCCGCCCTCTGACTGAACAGTCACAGCTAGAGGAGCCGGAAGATGGCGGCGCGCAGCGCTGGAACGGGACAGACAGGTGAGTATAGCAAGTGCTGGGGGCCTGAGCGAGCGGTGACTCCGGCACCTGACCCCCACAGCGCGCCGGTGTCCCCGCCTGCTCAGGCCCCCAGCACTCAGCGCCCAGCGACGATAGGGGAGTATGGTATTTTTTTTTTTTATATGGCAGCAGTGTATGGGGCATATATAATGGAGCATCTTATGGAGGGCATATAATACAATGGTGGCGCAGGATGAGAGCAGCACATGACAGAACGGGGGCAGGATGGCAGCAGCACATGACAGAACGGGCGCAGGATGGCAGCAGCACATGACAGAACGGGTGCAGGATGGCAGCAGCACATGACAGAACGGGCGCAGGATGGCAGCAGCACATGACAGAACGGGCGCAGGATGGCAGCAGCACATGACAGAACGGGCGCAGGATGGCTGCAGCACATGACAGAACGGGCGCAGGATGGCTGCAGCACATGACAGAACGGGCGCAGGATGGCAGCAGCACATGACAGAACGGGCGCAGGATGGCAGCAGCACATGACAGAACGGGCGCAGGATGGCAGCAGCACATAACAGAACGGGCGCAGGATGGCAGCAGCACATGACAGAATGGGCGCAGGATGGCAGCAGCACAATGACAGAACGGGGGCGCAGGATGGCAGCAGCACATGAAAGAACGGGGGCACAGGATGGGAGCAGCACATGACAGAACAGGCGCAGGATGGAGCAGCACATGACAGAACGGGCGCAGGATGGCAGCAGCACATGACAGAACGGGGGCGCAGGATGGGAGCAGCACATGACAGAACGGGCGCAGGATGGGAGCAGCACATGACAGAACGGGGGCACAGGATGGGAGCAGCACATGACAGGATGGGAGCAGCACATGACAGAACGGGGGCAGGATGGCAGCAGCACATGACAGAACGGGTGCAGGATGGCAGCAGCACATGACAGAACGGGCGCAGGATGGCAGCAGCACATGACAGAACGGGCGCAGGATGGCAGCAGCACATGACAGAACGGGCGCAGGATGGCTGCAGCACATGACAGAACGGGCGCAGGATGGCAGCAGCACATGACAGAACGGGCGCAGGATGGCAGCAGCACATGACAGTACGGGCGCAGGATGGCAGCAGCACATGACAGAATGGGCGCAGGATGGCAGCAGCACATGACAGAACGGGCGCAGGATGGCAGCAGCACAATGACAGAACGGGGGCGCAGGATGGCAGCAGCACATGAAGGAACGGGGGCACAGGATGGGAGCAGCACATGACAGAACGGGCGCAGGATGGAGCAGCACATGACAGAACGGGCGCAGGATGGCAGCAGCACATGACAAAACGGGGGCGCAGGATGGGAGCAGCACATGAAAGAACGGGAGCGTAGGATGGCAGCAGCACATGACAGAACGGGCGCAGGATGGCAGCAGCACATGACAGAACGGGCGCAGGATGGCAGCAGCACATGACAGAATGGGCGCAGAATGGCAGCAGCACATGACAGAACGGGGGCGCAGGATGGGAGCAGCACATGAAAGAACGGGGGCACAGGATGGGAGCAGCACATGACAGAACAGGTGCAGGATGGCAGCAGCACATGACAGAATGGGCGCAGGATGGCAGCAGCACATGACAGAACGGGGGCGCAGGATGGGAGCAGCACATGACAGAACGGGCGCAGGATGGGAGCAGCACATGACAGGATGGGAGCAGCAAATGACAGAATGGAGGTGCAGGATGGGTGCAGAACATGTCAGAATGGAGGCGCAGGATGGGAGCAGCACATGTCACAATGGGGGCGCAGGATGGGAGCAGCACATGTCACAATGGGGGCGCAGGATGGGTGCAGCACATGACAGAATGGGGGCGCAAGATGGGTGCAGCACATGTCAGGATGGGGACGCAGGATGGAGCAGCTCATGACAGGATGGGGATGCAGGATGGAGCAGCACATACCAGGATGGAGACCATATACCAATATAGATGCTCGCCACCCGGGCGTAGAACGGGTTCAATAGCTAGTATATATATATATATATATATATATATATATATATATATATATATGTGTATACACATGTGTGTATATACATACATATATACATACATACATTATATATATATAATGTAAATATATATATATATATATATATATAAATATATATAGGGTAGCACGGTGGCGCAGTGGTTAGCACAGCAGCCTTGCAGCGCTGGAGTCCTGGGTTCTGATCCCACCCAGGACAACATCTGCAAAGAGTTTGTATGTTCTCTCCGTGTTTGCGTGGGTTTCCTCCGGGCACTCCGGTTGCTAATTTTTCAGTGCCCTTCCAAAAGATGATAAGATCATCTATATAACGCCTGTATAGCAATATGTTTTCTTTATAAGGTGTTTGGCTGAGAGGCAATGAGGACTCGAATCGCCCCATAAAGAGATTTGCGAAACTGGGCGCGACCCGAGTCCCCATCGCGGTGCCAAATTGCTGCAGGAACAGCTCTCACCCTGGAATTCAAAAACATTGTGCTCCAATATAAATCTTAAACCTGTTATGAGAAAATCTCTCTGGACTGGTGGCATATCTGGAATCCCAGATAGATAGTATGCTACTGCTTCGATTCCCCTATTGTGTTCTATGTTGGAATATAGAGCATTCACATCTAGTGTAATAAAGAAATAATCTTTTTGCCAATTTAGGGAACTACATTCCTTTATAAGTTGGGCTGAAACGCGTTGTTTTGATCTTATTAAAAAGTGTCCTAATAAATTTGGTACTGAGCAAATTATCTCAACCTTCAAACTATCCTTGTCTTCCGGAAGCGCCAAGAAAGGAAATTTTTTTTATCTCTAACCATTGTATTCACATGCAATCCTTGGATCAAGGCTGGCATAGTTCCTGCAATAGTGCTGCATACCGGAATATTATAAGGCGTGGATCCATCATACGGATCAATTGAATGTACATACAAGACATCCAAAGGGTGAGTGCAACAATATATATTTCTTGCTGTGAATATACACCTATACTTAGACTCTGTGCCCCTTGTCTCCCCTTTTATATCTCCTTCCGATATATCCGGTATCACAGAGGATGTTGGTACGGCCAGCAAGTTACTCCATCAGCATCTTCCCAAACTTTGCACTCTTTGTAAGAGTTCCCCACGCCTCAGGGCCAGAGCGATGAGAGGGTCTAAGAAAAGTCTCCCAGAACTTTGCCAGTGTTCCCCTGCCTCTGCTGGATTGGATTTGTGTCTCTCTCGCCTGTCCAACGAACTGTGACCTCTGCCGCCAGCTTTTTCAGACGGGAATTTTTTTTAATGATTCCGCAAGAAGGGCCTTCTGGTACTGCCCCATTTTAGTAGACCTGTCTGCCTCGGGAATAAGAGATATAAAGTTCTCCTTGTAGCGTGGGTCTAGAAGTCTCACCAACCAGTAATTACTGTCACCCAAAATTTTGAGACTGCAAGGGTCATGGGAAAAGCAGCTTAACCCCTTAGTGACAGAGCCAATTTGGTACTTAATGACCAGGCCAATTTTTGCAATTCTGACCACTGTCACTTTATGAGGTTATAACTCTGGAACGCTTCAACGGATCCCGCCGATTCTGAGATTGTTTTTTCGTGACATATTGTACTTCATGTTAGTGGTAACATTTCTTCGATATTACTTGCGATTATTTATGAAAAAAACGGAAATATGGCGAAAATTTTTAAAATTTTGCAATTTTCAAACTTTGTATTTTTATGCCCTTAAATCAGAGAGATATGTCATGAAAAATAGTTAATAAATAACATTTCCCACATGTCTACTTTACATCAGCACAATTTTGGAAACAAAATTTTTTTTTGTTAGGGAGTTATAAGGGTTAAAAGTTGACCAGCAATTCTCATTTTTACAACACCATTTTTTTTAGGGACCACATCACATTTGAAGTCATTTTGAGGGGTCTATATGATAGAAAATAATGAAGTGTGACACCATTCTAAAAACTACACCCCTCAAGGTTCTCAAAACCACATTCAAGAAGTTTATTAACCCTTTACGTGCTTCACAGGAACTGAAACAATGTGGAAGGAAAAAATGAACATTTAACTTTTTTTTGCAAACATCTTAATTCAGAACCATTTTTTTTATTTTCACAAGTGTAAAAACAGAAATGTAACCATAAATTTTGTTATGCAATTTCTCCTGAATACGCCAATACCCCATATGTGGGGGTAAACCACTGTTAGGGCGCACCGCAGAACTTAGAAGTGAAGGAGCGCCGTTTGACTTTTTCAATGCAGAATTGGCTGGAATTGAGATCGGACACCATGTCACATTTAGAGAGCCCCTGATGTACCTAAACAGTGGAAACTCCCCACAAGTGACACCATTTTGGAAACTAGACCCCTTAAGGAACTTATCTAGATGTGTGGTGAGCACTTTGAACCCCCAAGTGCTTCACAGAAGTTTATAACGTAGAGCCGTGAAAATAAAAAATCGCTTTTGTTTACACAAAAATGATCTTTTCGCCCACAAATTCTTATTTTCACAAGGGTAACAGGAGAAATTAGACCACAAAAGTTGTTGTGCAATTTCTCCTGAGTACGCTGATACCCAATATGTGGGGGTAAACAACTGTTAGGGCGCACCGCAGAGCTTGGAAGAGAAGGAGTGCCGTTTTACTTATTCAATGTAGAATTGGCTGGAATTGAGATCGGACGCCATGTCGCGTTTGGAGAGCCCCTGATGTGCCTAAACAGTAGAAATCCCCCACAAGTGACCCCATTTTGGAAACTAGACCCCCCCATGGAACTTATCTAGATGTGTGGTGAGAACCTTGAATGCCCAAGTGCTTCACAGAAGTTTATAATGCAGAGCCGTGAAAATAAAAAATATTTTTTTTTTCCACAAAAAAGATTTTTTAGCCACCAAATTTTTATTTTCACAAGGGTAACAAGAGAAATTGGACCCCAAAAGTTGTTGTCCAATTTGTCCTGAGTATGCTGGTACCCCATATGTGGGGGTAAACCACTGTTTGGGCGCACGGCAGAGCTCGGAAGGAAGGAGCGCCGTTTTGGAATGCAGACTTTGATAGAATGGTCTGCGGGTATTATGTTGCGTTTGCAGAGCCCCTGATGTACCTAACCAGTAGAAACCCTCCACAAGTGACCCCATTTTGGAAACTAGACCCCCCAAGGAACTTATCTAGATGTGTGGTGAGAACTTTGAATGCCCAAGTGCTTCACAGAAGTTTAGAATGCAGAGTCGTGAAAATAAAAAATATTTTTTTTTCCACAAAAAAGATATTGTAGCCCCCAAGTTTTTATTTTCACAAGGGTAACAGGAGAAATTGGACTGCAATAGTTGTTGTCCAATTTATCCCGAGTACGCTGATGCGCCATATGTGGGGGTAAACCACTGTTTGGGCGCACGGCAGAGCTCGGAAGGGAAGGAGCGCCTTTTTGGAATGCAGACTTTGATAGAATGGTCTGTGGGCATTATGTTGCGATTGCAGAGCCCCTGATGTACCTAAACTGTAGTAACCCCCCACAAGTGACCCCATTTTGGAAACTAGACCCCCCAAGGAACTTATCTAGATGTGTGGTGAGAACTTTGAATGCCCAAGTGCTTCACAGAAGTTTAGAATGCAGAGTCGTGAAAATAAAAAATATTTTTTTTTTCACAAAAAAGATTTTGTAGCCCCCAAGTTTTTATTTTCACAAGGGTAACAAGAGAAATTGGACCCCAGAAGTTGTTGTCCAATTTATCCCGAGTACGCTGATGCCCCATATGTGGGGGTAACCCACTGTTTGGGCGCACGGCAGAGCTCAGAAGGGAGGGAGCACCATTTGACTTTTTGAGCTCAAAATTGACTGTCGTGTTTGGAGACCCCCTGATGTACCTAAACAATGGAAACCCCCCAATTCTAGCTCCAACCCTAACCCCAACACACCCCTAACCCTAATCCCAACCTCATCCATAATCCTAATCACTAACCCTAACCATAATCACAACCCTTACCCCAAAACAACCCTAATGTCAACCCTAACCATAACCCTAATCAAAACCCTAAATCCAACACACCCCTAATCCTAATCTCAACCCTAACCTCAAACCTAACCCTAATCCCAATACACCCCTAATCACAACCCTAACCTTAACCCTAATCCCAAACCTAACCCTAATCCCAAGCGTAACCCTAATGCCAACCCTAACCCTAATACCAACCCTAATCCAAACCCTAACCCTAATCCCAGCTCTAACCCTAACTTTAGCCCCAACCCTAACCCTAGCCCTAGGGCTACTTTCACACTTGCGTCGTTTGGCATTCCGTCGCAATCCGTCGTTTTGGACAAGAAACGGATCCTGCAAATGTGCCCGCAGGATGCGTTTTTTGCCCATAGACTTGTATTGCCGACGGATCGTGACGGATGGCCACACGTCGCATCCGTCGTGCACTGGATCAGTTGTGTTTTGGCGGAGCGTCGGCACAAAAAAACGTTCAATGAAACGTTTTTTTGTACGTCGCATCCGCCATTTCTGACCGCGCATGCGTGGCCGTAACTCCGCCCCCTCCTCCCCAGGACATAGATTGGGCAGTGGATGTGTTGAAAAACTACAGCTGCTGCCCACGTTGTGCACAATTTTCACAACGTGCGTCGGTATGTCGGGCCGACGCATTGCAACGGCCCTGTACCGACGTAAGTGTGAAAGAAGCCTAACCCTAAGTTTAGCCCCAACCCTAACCCTAAATTTAGCCCCAACCCTAACCCTAAATTTAGCCCCAACCCTAGCCCTAACCCTAGCCCTACCCCTAACCTAACCCTACCCCTAACCCTACCCCTAACCCTACCCCTAACCTAACCCTACCCCTAACCCTAACCTACCCCTAACCCTACCCTAACCCTACCCCTACCCCTAACCCTACCCCTAACCCTAACCCTACCCCTAATTTTAGCCCCAACTGCTGTTCTCCTGCCGGCCGGCAGATGGAGACAGATGGCGGGCGCACTGGGCATGCGTCCGCCATGTTCTGCTGCCGGCGGCCAGGAGGAGCAGCAAGAGGATCCAGGGACCTAGGTGAGTATGCTAGGGTCCCCGAATCCCCCTATTTCTCTGTCCTCTGATGTGCGATCACATCAAAGGACAGAGAATTACACTTTACTTTTTTTTTTTTTTTTGCGGTCGCCGATAAACAGTTAATTACCGGCGATCGCAAAACAGGGGTCGGTAATACCGACCCCGATCGTGCTCTTTGGGGTCTCGGCTACCCCCGGCAGCCGAGACCCCAAAGATTCTCCCGGTGCCGGCCGGCGGGCGCACTGCGCATGCGCCCGCCATTTTGAAGATGGCGGCGCCCACCGGGAGACACGAGGAGAATCGGGGGAGCTAGGTGAGTATTGGGGGGCCACCTGGGACCCCTTTTCTCTGTCCTCCGATGTGCGATCACATCGGAGGACAGAGAAATTAAAAAGAGATCGCTTTTTTTTTTTTTTTTTTTTTTGCGATCGCCGGTAAACGGTTAATTACCGGCGATCGCAAATGCGGGGTGGGTTAAAAAACCCCCGAATCATGTTCTCTGGGGTCTCGGCTACCCTCGGCAGCCGAGACCCCGGAGAAAATCGGCCTCTGGGGGGCGCTATGGACTTTTTAAGTACCCTTAGCGGCCGCCGTTAAAAGGCGTATCGGCGGTCGCTAAGGGGTTAACAAACTCAGTCATGCATGCCAGACTGCTAACAGGCAAGACTTCCATGTCCTCACCAAGAGGACGATTGACCATGAACTCCTCCTCCTTCTCCCTGTCCTCAGGCCATTCATGCTGAACAGACAGTATGACAGTTGGGCAAGTAGTACCGTCTATAGAGCATGAAACTAGCTCCTGTTCCTCCTCTTCCTCATTGTCACCCAATCCACATTGGGATGAGAGGAGGCTGGGCTGTGTTTAATCACTCTGTATGGTTCCTTGCTCCATCTCATCGTGCTCCGCCTGCAATGCATCCTTTGATTGTGAGCAGAGAGCATTTCAGAACAGAGAAGCGGGATGGTGACGCCAATTATGGCGTCATTGCAGCTCACCATCTTGGTGGAGTCCTCAAAGCTTTGGAGGATGGTACATATGTTTGACATCTATGTTCACTCCTGAGGTCTCATGTGTGGGGTCTGAATTTAATATCGACGGCCTTGCTGATGCTGGTAGTCAACAACTACCCTCTTTTGCTCACAAATCCTTTCCAAAATCTGCAGTTTATAGTTTCAATGCGTGGGGACATCACACACCAGTCGGTGAGCCGGAAGCCGCCAATGTTGCTGAAGCACGGCAAAGGCGGCAGAAGCTGTGCTGACTTTCTAAAATTGGCACACAGGCGGCATACTTTGACAAGCAGATCCGGCAGCTCCGGGTAGGTTTTGAGAAACCGCTGAACCCCGAGGTTAAGCACATGGGCCAGGCGTGGTGCATGTGTGAGCTTACCTCACCTAAGAGCCGCCACCAGGTTCTGGCCATTGTCACGACTATGCCTAGCTGTAGGTTCAGCGGTGTCAGCCACAGATCTGCCTGCTCTTTCACAGCTGTCCACAACTCTTCAAAATTGTGTAGTTTGTCACCTAAGCATATTAGCTTCAGCACAGCCTGTTGCCGCTTGGCTGAGGCAGTGCTTCCAGCTTGTGACTGATGTGGTCATTTCAAAGATCGAGGCTGAAGAGGAGGAGGAGGAGAGGAGGTGCAGGAGTTGTAGACTTAGGGGGCAACTCTGATTGACCTAGGGCCCACAATCCTCGGCGTCGGGAGGACGTATTCCGTCCCAAGGTCTCGGCTTCCACTATGTTAACCCAGTGTGCCATCAGCAAGATGTACTGTCTCTAGTGTTGTGGGTCACGTCCTTGTGTAATTTGGGGACAGCACACTGGGAGAAATAGTGGCGGCTGGGGAACGAGTACCGAGGGATGACCGCCGCCATCAGGTTGCAGAAAGCTTCTATCTCCACGAGTCTAAAAGGCAACATTTGGAGCGCAAGAAGTCGCAAAGTGTGTGAATTTAGCAGTGTGGCCTGTGGGGCATTGGCTGTGTATTTGCACTTGCGTTCCAAGGACTGGGGTATGGACAACTGAACGCTGCACTGGGACAAGGATGTGCAGGTGCTCACTGATGGTGCTAGTTGAGTGTGTGCAACGACAAGTGCACGGCAGGAGGCATCTTCGCATATACCATGGACAGGGGAGTTACTTGCACACACAACAGCATAAGAAGGGGTTCGGTCCACAAAGTCAAGTACTTTGATGCCATGTGCCTGATCATGTTGGTGGTCAGGCTGGTAGTTTTGCTTGGGAAGACCCAACAGTTGGACTGGCCACTTATGCCGTGTTGGTGTTATGGGGAATGGTTGCCCACCTTCTGTCTGCGGCCGCCACACTGCTTCTTCCTGCCTGTAGGGGTGCTATGCCTCCCTCCCCCTGTGTGCTGCGGTCCTTGCTCTGCAAGTCCTCCTGCCAGCCTGGGTCAGTTACTATATCATTCACCACCTCGTTTTCCACTTCCGCACCCTGGTCCTCCTCCTGACTTTCTGGCATTTGTGTCTCATCATCATCCACCTCTTATGACACTTTCCCACCATCTCCTTCGTGTGACCGTGGCTGCTCAAATATTTGGGCATCGCTACATGCGATCTCCTCTTGCATCGTATCAAGAGGAACGCGTGACAGGCCCAAAACTATAAATGGAAAAGTGAACAGCTCTTCGGAATGTCCACGTGTGGGATCAGTTGTCTCCGGGCACTCGGCATAGTGGAAGGAAGGAGGATCAAAGTGAGGAATATGCGGTCCAGACTCACGGCTACTGAGACTTGACCGAGTGAAAGACAGGGTGGTGGTGGCAAAATAACTGGAAGCATTATCCACTATCCAACCAACAATCTTTTGACACTGCTCTGGGTTCAATAGTGGTGTGCTGCGGTCCCATAGTAATTCGAACAGAAAAGTCGGGGGAGAAGATGTGATTGTTGTGGCACAATTTCAGCCTGCCCACGGCCTCTGCATGCACCATCACATCCATTTCCCCGACCCTTGTCCATTTTAAATGGAGGACAATATTTTCCACGTTCAATACAAATGGTTGAATTTGGAGAAAACTTATATGTGATCCGTGTTACGGCCTGTAGGTAACGTGACGGACAAACCACAGTTTTAAATAGATGGATTTGTAGCGCTGTAATATGGAAAGAATCTGCCTGTATTCTGCAGTGCCAACAAGCAAATGGAGCAGAAAAATGGTGTTCTCTGGATTGCTTTTTAAGCAAATAATCAGGATTAACCCCTTCATGACCCAGCCTATTTTGACCTTAAAGACCTTGCCGTTTTTTGCAATTCTGACCAGTGTCCCTTTATGAGGTAATAACTCAGGAACGCTTCAATGGATCCTAGTGGTTCTGAGATTGTTTTTTCGTGACATATTGGGCTTCATGTTAGTGGTAAATTTAGGTCAATAAATTCTGCGTTTATTTGTGATAAAAACGGAAATTTGGCGAAAATTTTGAAAATTTCGCAATTTTCACATTTTGAATTTTTATTCTGTTAAACCAGAGAGATATGTGACACAAAATAGTTAATAAATAACATTTCCCACATGTTTACTTTACATCAGCACAATTTTGGAAACAAAATTTTTTTTTGTTAGGAAGTTATAAGGGTTAAAATTTCACCAGCGATTTGTCATTTTTACAACGAAATTTACAAAACCATTTTTTTTAGGGACCACCTCACATTTGAAGTCAGTTTGAGGGGTCTATATGGCTGAAAATACCCAAAAGTGACACCATTCTAAAAACTGCACCCCTCAAGGTACTCAAAACCACATTCAAGAAGTTTATTAACCCTTCAGGTGCTTCACAGCAGCAGAAGCAACATGGAAGGAAAAAATGAACATTTAACTTTTTAGTCACAAAAATTATATTTTAGCAACAATTTTTTTATTTTCCCAATGGTAAAAGGAGAAACTGAACCATGAAAGTTGTTGTCCAATTTGTCCTGAGTACGCTGATACCTCATATGTGGGGGTAAACCACTGTTTGGGCGCACGGCAGGGCTTGGAAGGGAAGGAGCGCCATTTGACTTTTTGAATCAAAAATTGGCTCCACTCTTTAGCGGACACCATGTCACGTTTGGAGAGCCCCGTGTGCCTAAAAATTGGAGCTCCCCCACAAGTGACCCCATTTTGGAAACTAGACGCCCCAAGGAACTTATCTAGATGCATAGTGAGCACTTTGAACCCCCAGGTGCTTCACAAATTGATCCGTAAAAATGAAAAAGTACTTTTTTTCACAAAAAAATTCTTTTAGCCTCAATTTTTTCATTTTCACATGGGCAACAGGATAAAATGGATCCTAAAATGTGTTGGGCAACTTCTCCTGAGTACACCAATACCTCACATGTGGGGATAAACCACTGTTTGGGCACATGGTAAGGCTCGGAAGGGAAGGAGCGCCATTTGACTTTTTGAATGAAAAATTATTTCCATCGTTAGCGGACACCATGTCGCGTTTGGATAGCTCCTGTGTGCCTAAACATTGGCGCTCCCCCACAAGTGACCCCATTTTGGAAACTAGACCCCCCAAGGAACTTATTTAGATGCCTAGTGAGCACTTTAAACCCTCAGGTGCTTCACAAATTGATCTGTAAAAATGAAAAAGTACTTTTTTTTCACAAAAAAATTCTTTTCGCCTCAATTTTTTCATTTTCACATGGGCAATAGGATAAAATGGATCATAAAATTTGTTGGGCAATTTCTCCCGAGTACGCCGATACCTCATATGTGGGGGTAAACCACTGTTTGGGCACTCGGCAGGGCTCGGAAGGGAAGGCGCGCCATTTGACTTTTTGAATGGAAAATTAGCTCCAATTGTTAGCGGACACCATGTCGCGTTTGGAGAGCCCCTGTGTGCCTAAACATTGGAGCTCCCCCACAAGTGACCCCATTTTGGAAACTAGACACCCCAAGGAACTTATCTAGATGCATATTGAGCACTTTAAACCCCCAGGTGCTTCACAGAAGTTTATAACGCAGAGCCATGAAAATAAAAAATAATTTTTCTTTCCTCAAAAATGATTTTTTAGCCTGGAATTTCCTATTTTGCCAAGGATAATAGGAGAAATTGGACCCCAAATATTGTTGTCCAGTTTGTCCTGAGTACACTGATACCCCATATGTGGGGGTAAACCACTGTTTGGGCGCACGGCAGGGCTCGGAAGGGATGGCACGCCATTTGGCTTTTTAAATGGAAAATTAGCTCCAATCATTAGCGGACACCATGTCACGTTTGGAGAGCCCCTGTGTGCCTAAACATTGGAGATCCCCCAGAAATGACACCATTTTGGAAACTAGACCCCCAAAGGAACTAATCTAGATGTGTGGTGAGGACTTTGAACCCCCAAGTGCTTCACAGAAGTTTATAACGCAGAGCCATGAAAATAAAAAAAAAAAATTATTTTCTCAAAAATGATCTTTTAGCCTGCAATTTTTTATTTTCCCAAGGGTAACAGGAGAAATTTGACCCCAAAAGTTGTTGTCCAGTTTCTCCTGAGTACGCTGATACCCCATATGTGGGGGTAAATCACTGTTTGGGCACATGCCGGGGCTCGGAAGTGAAGTAGTGACGTTTTGAAATGCAGACTTTGATGGAATGCTCTGTGGGCGTCACGTTGCGTTTGCAGAGCCCCTGATGTGGCTTAACAGTAGAAACCCCCCACAAGTGACCCCATTTTGGAAACTAGACCCCCAAAGGAACTTATCTAGATGTGTGGTGAGCACTTTGAACCCCCAAGTGCTTCATAGAAGTTTATAATGCAGAGCCGTGAAAATAATAAATACGTTTTCTTTCCTCAAAAATAATTATTTAGCCCAGAATTTTTTTATTTTCCCAAGGGTAACAGGAGAAATTTGACCCCAATATTTATTGTCCAGTTTCTCCTGAGTACGGTGATACCCCATATGTGGGGGTAAACTACTGTTTGGGCACATGCCGGGGCTTGGAATTGAAGTAGTGACGTTTTGAAATGCAGACTTTGATGGAATGCTCTGCGGGCGTCACGTTGCGTTTGCAGAGCCCCTGATGTGCCTAAACAGTAGAAACCCCCCACAAGTGACCCCATTTTGGAAACTAGACCCCGAAAGGAACTTATCTAGATGTTTGGTGAGCACTTTGAACCCCCAAGTGCTTCATAGAAGTTTATAATGCAGAGCCGTGAAAATAATAAATACGTTTTCTTTCCTCAAAAATAATTATTTAGCCCAGAATTTTTTATTTTCCCAAGGGTTACAGGAAAAATTGGACCCCAAAAGTTGTTGTCCAGTTTCTCCTGAGTACGCTGATACCCCATGAGTGGGGGTAAACCACTGTTTGGGCACACGTCGGGGCTCAGAAGGGAAGTAGTGACTTTTGAAATGCAGACTTTGATGGAATGGTCTGCGGGTGTCACGTTGCGTTTGCAGAGCTCCTGGTGTGCCTAAACAGTAGAAACCCCCCACAAGTGACCCCATTTTAGAAACTAGACCCCCCAAGGAACTTATCTAGATATGTGGTGAGCACTTTGAACCCCCAAGTGCTTCACAGACGTTTACAACGCAGAGCCGTGAAAATAAAAAATCATTTTTCTTTCCTCAAAAATTATGTTTTAGCAAGCATTTTTTTAGATTCACAAGGGTAACAGGAGAAATTGGACCCCAGTAATTGTTGCGCAGTTTGTCCTGAGTATGCTGGTACCCCATATGTGGGGGTAAACCACTGTTTGGGCACACGTCAGGGCTCGGAAGTGAGGGAGCACCATTTGACTTTTTGAATACGAGATTGGCTGGAATCAATGGTGGCGCCATGTTGCGTTTGGAGACCCCTGATGTGCCTAAACAGTGGTAACCCCTCAACTCTAACTCCAACACTAACCCCAACACACCCCTAACCCTAATCCCAACTGTAGCCATAACCCTAATCACAACCCTAACCACAACCCTAATTCCAACCCTAACCCTAAGGCTATGTGCCCACGTTGCGGATTCGTGTGAGATATTTCCGCACCATTTTTGAAAAATCCACGGGTAAAAGGCACTGCGTTTTACCTGCGGATTTTCCGCGGATTTCCAGTGTTTTTTGTGCGGATTTCACCTGCGGATTCCTATTGAGGAACAGGTGTAAAACGCTGCGGAATACGCACAAAGAATTGACATGCTGCGGAAAATACAACGCAGCGTTTCCGCGCGGTATTTTCCGCACCATGGGCACAGCGGATTTGGTTTTTCATATGTTTACATGGTAAACATATGAAAAAGCAGCCAAATCCGCACAGTGTGCACATAGCCTAATTCTAAAGGTATGTGCACACGCTGCGGAAAACGCTGCGGATCCGCAGCAGTTTCCCATGAGTTTACAGTTCAATGTAAACCTACGGGAAAAAAAAATCGCTGTACACATGCTGCGGAAAAACTGCACGGAAACGCAGCGGTTTACATTCCGCAGCATGTCACTTCTTTGTGCGGATTCCGCAGCGGTTTTACAACTGCTCCAATACAAAATCGCAGTTGTAAAACCGCAGTGAAATGCGCAGAAAAAAACGCGGTAAATCCGCCATAAATCCGCAGCGGTTTAGCACTGCGGATTTATCAAATTCGCAGCGGAAAAATCCGCAGAGGACCAGAATACGTGTGCACATACCGAAACCCTAACCCTACCCCTAACCCTACCCCTAGCCCTAACCCTACCCCTAACCCTACCCCTAGCCCTAACCCTACCCCTACCCCTAACCCTACCCCTAACCCTATTCTAACATTAGTGGAAAAAAAAAAATTTCTTTATTTTTTTATTGTCCCTACCTATGGGGGTGACAAAGGGGGGGGGGTCATTTATTATTTTTTTTATTTTGATCACTGAGATAGATTATATCTCAGTGATCAAAATGCACTTTGGAACGAATCTGCCGGCCGGCAGATTCGGCGGGCGCACTGCGCATGCGCCCGCCATTTTGGAAGATGGCGGCGCCCAGGGAGAAGACGGACGGGACCCCGGCTGGATCGGTAAGTATGATGGGGTGGGGGAGAGCACGGGGGGGGGGGGATCGGAGCGCGGGAGGGGTGGAACGGAGCACGGGGGGCGTGGAACGGTGCACGGGGGGGCTGGAATGGAGCACGGGGGGGTGGAACGGAGCACCGGGGGGGTGGATCGGAGTGCAGGGGGGGTGATTGGAGCACGGGGGGGGGTGATTGGAGCACGGGGGGAGCGGACAAGAGCACGGGGGGGAGCGGAGCACTGGACGGAGGGGAGCCGGAGCAGTGTACCGGCCAGATCGGGGGGCTGGGGGGGCGATCGGTGGGGTGGGGTGGGGGCACATTAGTATTTCCAGCCATGGCCGATGATATTTCAGCATCGGCCTTGGCTGGATTGTAATATTTCACCAGTTATAATAGGTGAAATATTACAAATCGCTCTGATTGGCAGTTTCACTTTCAACAGCCAATTAGAGCGATCGTAGCCACGAGGGGGTGAAGCCACCCCCCCTGGGCTAAACTACCACTCCCCCTGTCCCTGCAGATCGGGTGAAATGGGAGTTAACCCTTTCACCCGATCTGCAGGGACGCGATCTTTCCATGACGCCGCATAGGCGTCATGGGTCGGATTGGCACCGACTTTCATGACGCCTACGTGGCGTCATGGGTCGGGAAGGGGTTAAGATCCAAAAAAAAAAATGTATTGCTGGCCCCTGATACCTGGGGCGATGTCTCCAAATATCTGTTATAGCAGCATCAGCAGACAGAACTGGAATGGACCCTCTTGCTATATGCACTGCAGTCTGCCACATACACTGCATGCCTGGCTAGCACTGATATCAATTCAGCGTTAAATATTTTATCACGGCCATATATACGGCCCCCATGGCCATACGGCACACCATGAAATTATTGCGGCCCCATATAAATCTATTCGGACCTCAAAATCACGGTAAGTGTAAAAGCAGCCTAAAGAGCGCCAAACATGCAGGACAGGGACCCGAGCTCCCGCTGAGCAACTTCGGAAATACTCGTCAAGCTCCGAGAACAGTTGTGTCACAGAATTTTATACCATTGAGCAGTGAAGATAAAATAATTTACATTTTTACTACCAAGATTATGTGTTAGCCCCAAATATCACATGTTCATACTGGGAAATGGGTAAAAATGGCACGAAGATTTGCCCCACAATTTCTGCTGAATGTAGAAATACCCCATATGTGGCTGTACAGTACTGCTTAGCCATACGGAGAGACTCGAAAGGGACGGAGCGCCATTTGCCTCCTGGACAGGAGAGAGTTACAGAGGGTCAGCTCTGCAGCTGGGCAGGGGAGAGTTACAGAGGGTCAGTCCTGCAGTTGGCAGGGGTGATATACAGAGGGTCAGCCATGCAGCTGTGCAGGGGAGAGTTACAGAGGGTCAGCCCTGGAGTTGGGGGAGTTGTTAGAGATGTTTTTAGGTGGTTCATTGTTTTTGCTTCTAAGGCTACTTTCACACTAGCGTCGTGCACTGCACGTCGCAATACGTCGTTTAGGAGAAAAAACGCATCCTGAAAAATTGCTTGCAGGATGCGTTTTTTCTCCATTGACTAACATTAGCTACGCATTGCGACACTTTGCCACACGTCGCAACCATCGTGCGACGGTTGCGTCGTGTTGTGGCGGACCGTCGGCAGCAAAAAACGTTACATGTAATGTTTTTTGCTGCGCTGTGTCCGCCATTTCCGACCGCGCATGCGCGGCCGAAACTCCGTCCCCACCTCCACGCAACTCACAATTGTGCAGCGGATGCGCTGGAAAAATGCATCCACTGCCCTCGTTGTGCGGCGCTTGCACAGTATGCGTCGGTACGTCGGGCCGACGCAGCGCGACGGCCCCGTACCGACGCTAGTGTGAAAGTAGCCTAAACTGTTCCCGATACTGATAAGTGGTCGAAAAACTGGAGTGTAGCTTTGGACCAGATCAGAGAATCAGTAAGGAAGTAGAAAAAGAAACTTTAGTGGTTCTTAGCTGGAGGTCCATATTAGGTAGCCAAGCACTTGCGGGGACCATGAGACAGCAAGAACAGAGACTTGGTGTAAGGGAATGTTGTCTGAATGCCAGTCAAAAAAATCATAATGCATTCGGACCAATGTTATTCAATGAGGAAGTGCAGCTGAATAACAAACTTCATGAGGGACAATCATGTATGGCTGCATTTTTTTTTTATTATCCGTAATTTGCCGAGACTCAACCATCCACGTTTACGAGTTAAAGAAAAAAAAAAAAAATCACCCATCTAGGAATCAACCTTACTCCCACCAAAAACATTTTATTTAAATACAATTACACCACTCTATTACAAAAGTTCACACAAGCTTTATCACATTGGTCCACCCCGTCTCTCTCCTGTTTAGGCAGAATTCACTCAATAAAAATGGTAACACTACCCCAATTTTTATATCTTTTTCGCTCCCTACCAATTCCATTACCTTCATTGACGCTCAAATCAATAAATTCACAAATATTACGTTTCATTTGGAACAATAAAAAAAAATCACGCATTTCCCAACAAATCCTATTTAGACACAAACAACAAGGAGTCTCCTTACCGAATTTTTCCCTATACTACAAAGCAGCTCAAATTGCTCAACTGGCAGCAGTGACTGCTAAGCAACATGCACCCATCTGGTCTCAGATAGAAAGCTCCCACATAGTGCCCTTCTCCTTGGAGAGTCTTATCTGGGCCACTGGCCCGCTACCAAAAGAATTATATTTAAATTCACCTTCTACATCCCATTCATTACGTATCTGGAGAGCTACTAGATTCCATTTTTCACTCCAATCCCAACCCTCACCCCTTTTAGAATTATTTGACAATCCCAGGTTTCCTCCCGGCGTGGCTTCTAAAAATCATACTTGGTGGAAACAAAAACAAATTAACTAGGTTACAACGTTTAACATCACATTTTCAACTAATGTCGAAACAAGACTTGATCACAAAATATCACATACCAACCTCGGAAAACTTCAGACTTGAACAAATCTTTCATTTCCTGCATACCATGTTCACTAACGCTCCAAACCCAAAACCTACAAGCTTCGAATTAAAATGTTTATATGACCCATTGGGAAATGGCCTTATATCATATCTATATTCTACATTCAATCAACCCAGAAATGACTAAAAACTAAAGGTCATGGATTAATGGGAGAATGACTTATGAGTTACCCTCACACCTCAAAGATGGTTTAAATGTTATGAGAATATATTAAAAGGAAGTCACCAAATCGCATTAACCGAGACATCTCTTAAACTATTCCATAGAATACACTAAGTTCCTAGCTTTTTACATAACATTTATCATACAATCCCTAACAAATGTTTAAGAGGATGCACGGATGAGGGAGATACACTCCACATTTGGTGGACATGTCCAATAGTGAAGTCACTTTGGAAAGATGTGGTAAAGTTAATCAACACAGTTCTAAAAACAAAACTGCTTCTGTCACCAACAGTATTAGGCACACATTGCGGATTCGGGTGCAGATTTTTCTGCACAAAATCCGCATCTCCTGGCAGAAAATGCAGGTGCAGATTTGATCCGGTTTTTTATGCGTTTTTGTTGCGGATTTGATTCGGCTCTTGTGCGGATGTCATGCGTTTTTTACCACAGCAGATTTCTATAATGGAAGGGTGCAGAAACGCTGCAGATCTGCACAAAAGAAGTGACATGCTCCTTCTTTTGATCCGCAGCGTTTTTCATGCGAAATTTTCCTCGCCATTAGCACAGCATTTTTTTTTCCTATTGATTTACATTGTACTGTAAATCACTTTGCGGATCTGCAGAGCTTCTGCGCAAAAAAACCCGCTGCAGATCCGCACTAAATCCGCATTGTGTGCACACAGCCTTACTCTTTGGAGTCGGACCGGTTCATGCTGATAACAGAACTTGTCGTCTAATTGATTTTATTACTATGGCCACCAGAAACCATATCGCAAGTCAATGGAAAAAAATACGTTGTCATTTATACAAGTGAGGAGACGGATAGACCTAATAATGCTATACGAGAAAATCGAGGCCACTAAAACTGATACTATTGATACGTTCCAGAGCATCTGGGATCCCTGGATCCAAGCGCACGATGATGACAATTTTTCCAGGACAATGTCCCTCGCCATTTAACATATAACAGTGCCCTAACGTTTGGATTTCTGCAATTTATTGGTATATCTGACCTAAGTACTCATGTCAGCTTATCTCTTGTCACTAACACTCAAAACCTCTGATTCCCCCGCCTTTTTTTTTCTTCCCCCTCACTAATCTGAAGATGACTAAATTAAGACTGTTGTATATCAGATACTTGCAATTAAGTTTATACTATCAAGGATATTGTAATGTACTTCACTGCTTATGAACCTGTTATATATTTCCCCCTGCGAAGGGATCCTAGATTTTTCCAACTTTTACAGATGCAGTGCAAACCTTTAACATAGAAAACTGGAAATGGTAAAACTTGTAAATGATTAATATTAGTGATGAGCGAATACACTCGTTAATTGAGATTTCCCGGGGGTCCTCCGAGTATTTGTAAGTGTTCGGAGATTTAGTTTTTCTTGCCGCAGCTGAATGAGTATATTGGCTCATCACTAATTAATATCTGCTGCTAAAAATAACAGATTGCACATGGATGACAAGTAAGAAAAACAAATCCCACTTAATCTGGATATAGCATTGAACTATTTGTTATATGGTTGTGTCAAACTACCTGAACCCTGACCTGGAGTTTATAAAAATCTAGATAGCCAATCCAGGGCATGGATTGTACAGAGAAAGTGGTCTGCATGGAAAAGAAGGAAAGTGCTATCAGGAAAGATGGAGGGCCAGCGAAAGCTACGGGATGTAACTCTTGTGCATGCCCTCATCATCTCCCGCCTCGATTACTGCAACACTCTCCTCTGTGGCCTCCCCACTAGCTCTCTTGCATCTCTCCAGTCTGTCCACCTCTCTCCTCGTTTCTCCCCTCTGCAAATCCCTCCACTGGCTCCCAATTCTCCAACTACTAACACTGATCTACAAAGCCATCCACAACCTGTCCCCTCCCTACATCTCCCAATATCTTCCCTCACGTAATCTTCGATCCTCCCAAGACCTCCTACTCTCCTCCACACTTATTCGCTCCTCAAACAACCGCCTCCAAGATTTCTCCTAAATATCACCCATCTTCTGGAATTCCGCGCCTCAACACGTCCGATTATCCACCACCCTCGGATCCTTCAGATTGAACCTGAAAACCCATCTCTTCAGGAAAGCCTACAGCCTGCAATAACCATTCTGCCGCCTCACCACCACCCGAGCTGCCTCCTCACCACCACTGGAGCTGCCGCACCCCCGACCTTCTGTCTCTTCCCCATTATCCAATAGAATGTAAGTCCGCAAGGACAGGGTCCTCTCCCCTCTGTACCAGTCTGTCATTGTAAATGTGTTTACCATAAACGATATTTATAACTCTGTACGTAACCCCTTTCTCATGTACAGCACCACGGAATTAATGGTGCTATATAAATAAATAATAATAACTGCTGGAAACGCTATAAGTTATGTGCTATACGTTTTCTGCCTCTGCTGGAAACAGAAAATGGTATGGGTCATTGTCCTTCTACCATAGAGAAAACAGCTGTCATGAAGGAAAAAACGTGATCGGTCACAATACGTAGACAAGTCCTAGTGTTCTAACAACTATCCACGGATATCAGTGCAAAGAGACATCCTCCACACCATTACTTCACCTCTACCAGTAAGAACTGTGGACCCCTGACAGAAAAGGTCTATGGATTCATGCTGCTTGTGCCATCAATCAAGATTCATCTGAACAGACAATGATTTCCATTGTTCAGTAACATCATATTTGCTCTCTTTCCTTTCTGTAGGACGGCAATGACCCTGGGACTGGTCTCCTGCTACTGTTGCCCATGCTAATGGCTGCATTCAGACACATTAGTTGAACACTAGCGCAGTTTTCATCTGCAGTGTGTATAACTGTACCACATGTCCTCAGCACTATTGTTCACATTTCCCCTGATACATTGATAACATCCATGGGATTCAATATCACTGGATATTTCTCATTGATAACTCCATTCTCAGTATACTCTTCCCCAATTTTTACATACTGGAGCTGGCTAATTTAGCACCAATGACCGTGTTCAAAGTCATTTAGATTGCTCAATCTTTCCATCCTCAAATCTGATCACTCCGATTTATGCTGCACTCCGGGGTCATGTGTCTAATAGAGTCAGATGGGAGTGTGGAAGGGACTCGAATACATTGTATTGTATTGTATAAAGCGCTGCGGAATATGTTAGCGCTATATAAAAATAAAGATTATTATTATTGTATGAGGGAAGGGTCAGAGAGCTGTATAACCGACAGGGCTCGCATTGCAATACTCAAATTGCTAGCGGCTCTCCCTACCCGAGTGTGCCAGCTGCATAGAAATACAGTCATGGCCGAACAGGTTGGCACCCTTGAAATTGTTCCAGAAAATGAAATATTTCTCCCATAAAATTATTGCAATTACACGTGTTTCATTATGCACATAGTTAAACAAATAGGGCAGCACACTGCAGCGCCAAAACATGCAAACTTGAAAAAACGAAATTTGAACTGCATTACTGCACTAGAAATATGAAAAATGAGAGCTTTTAGCGCACAAAAATGGCCAATTTTATGTGTACCTCGTAGCCACGTTAAGGCATCTCTCTTATACGAGGTCCTACGTTTGACCTACCTCACTGAGAATAAACGTCTCCATCTGAATGGGTACATGTAAAAACCTCTTCTTGGACTCAAATTCTCTCTCTATGTGGAGGGGTATTGGACCTACTATAATTAAAACACCTGAAGCTAGGAGGCGGGGAGTGCACGATCAGAAGGCTAGAGAATACATTTCAAAAACCTGACCTGCACATCCAAACATAGACTGAGTGTGAACAGGTGCTGAACCCAGAGTCGCCAACTCGTATATAGTTAAACAAATAGGGCAGCACACTGCAGCGCCAAAACATGCAAACTTGAAAAAACGAAATTTGAACTGCATTACTGCACTAGAAACTATATACGAGTTGGCGACTCTGGGTTCAGCACCTGTTCACACTCAGTCTATGTTTGGATGTGCAGGTCAGGTTTTTGAAATGTATTCTCTAGCCTTCTGATCGTGCACTCCCCGCCTCCTAGCTTCAGGTGTTTTAATTATAGTAGGTCCAATACCCCTCCACATAGAGAGAGAATTTGAGTCCAAGAAGAGGTTTTTACATGTACCCATTCAGATGGAGACGTTTATTCTCAGTGAGGTAGGTCAAACGTAGGACCTCGTATAAGAGAGATGCCTTAACGTGGCTACGAGGTACACATAAAATTGGCCATTTTTGTGCGCTAAAAGCTCTCATTTTTCATATTTCTAGTGCAGTAATGCAGTTCAAATTTCGTTTTTTCAAGTTTGCATGTTTTGGCGCTGCAGTGTGCTGCCCTATTTGTTTAACTATATACGAGTTGGCGACTCTGGGTTCAGCACCTGTTCACACTCAGTCTATGTTTGGATGTGCAGGTCAGGTTTTTGAAATGTATTCTCTAGCCTTCTGATCGTGCACTCCCCGCCTCCTAGCTTCAGGTGTTTTAATTATAGTAGGTCCAATACCCCTCCACATAGAGAGAGAATTTGAGTCCAAGAAGAGGTTTTTACATGTACCCATTCAGATGGAGACGTTTATTCTCAGTGAGGTAGGTCAAACGTAGGACCTCGTATAAGAGAGATGCCTTAACGTGGCTACGAGGTACACATAAAATTGGCCATTTTTGTGCGCTAAAAGCTCTCATTTTTCATATTTCTAGTGCAGTAATGCAGTTCAAATTTCGTTTTTTCAAGTTTGCATGTTTTGGCGCTGCAGTGTGCTGCCCTATTTGTTTAACTATATACGAGTTGGCGACTCTGGGTTCAGCACCTGTTCACACTCAGTCTATGTTTGGATGTGCAGGTCAGGTTTTTGAAATGTATTCTCTAGCCTTCTGATCGTGCACTCCCTGCCTCCTAGCTTCAGGTGTTTTAATTATAGTAGGTCCAATACCCCTCCACATAGAGAGAGAATTTGAGTCCAAGAAGAGGTTTTTACATGTACCCATTCAGATGGAGACGTTTATTCTCAGTGAGGTAGGTCAAACGTAGGACCTCGTATAAGAGAGATGCCTTAACGTGGCTACGAGGTACACATAAAATTGGCCATTTTTGTGCGCTAAAAGCTCTCATTTTTCATATTTCTAGTGCAGTAATGCAGTTCAAATTTCATTATGCACATGTTTCCATTGTGTGTATTGGGACAACACACAAATATAGAGGAAAAAAAGCAAATTGAACATCATTTCGCACAAAGTCCCAAAAATGGGCCGGAAAATTGTTGGCACCCTCAAATTAATATTTGTTTGGAATAAATAACTGCAATTGCTTCCCACAACCATCAACAAGCTTCTTACACCTCTCAAATGGAATTTTGGACCACTTTTCTTTTGCAAACTGCTCCAGGTTTCTCATATCTGAAGGCGCCTTCTCCCAACAGCAATTTTAAGATTTCGCCACAGGTGTTCAATGGCATTTACATCCAGGCTCATTGCTTGCCACTTCAGAAGTCTCCAACGCTTTGTTTACAATCATTTCTGGGTGTTTCTTGAAGTATGTTTGGGGTCACTGTCCTGACACACAACCTAGTCGCACACCCAGCATTCATACCCTGGGCACTACAATGTAAGCCAAAGTCTGATAGTAATCTTCAGATTTCATGACTCCTTTCATACAGTCAAAGTACGCAGAGCCAGAGGCAGCAAGACAACCCCAAAATATATTTAAAACTCCACTATATTTGACTGTAGGTACTGTATTCTTTTCCTTGCAGGTCTCATTCCGTTTTTGGTATAAGTAGACTGAGGTGCTTGACTAAAAAGCTCTCTCGGTCTCATCTGTCCATAAGACACTTTCCCAGAAGGATTTTGGGTTACTCCTGTACATTTTGCCAAACTCCAATCTAGCTTTTTTATCTCCCTGTGTCAGCAGTGGGGTCTTCCTGGGTGTCCTGACATTGTTTCATTTTATTAAATTGTTGATGGATAGTTCGTACAGACACCGATGTAACCTGAACCTGCAGGACTGCTTGAATTTCTTTGAAACTTCATTGTTCTATCCTGTGTGGACTATCCTTTGTTGCAACATTTCATCAATATTTCTCTGCGTCCTTGTCCAGAGAGATTATCTACAGTGCCATGGGTTGTAACATTCTTGATTATGTTGTGCACTGTGGACAAAACCATCACGATCTCTGGAGATGGACTTGTAACCTTGAGATGGTTTATATAGTTCAACAATTTTGGTTCTTCAGCTCCTAGACAGTTTTTGTCTCCTCTTTCTGTTCTCCATGCTTACAGTGGTACATACAGACACACAATGCAAAGATTGAGTAAATGTATCTGCAGCGCCCCAGAGACCTGGTCGTTGCAGTAATGTCGCTCTGCCACTAAGGGGAGTGATGGTACGTCTGATGGCACTAAAGGAGTTCACCTGACCAGGTATCACCAGCACACATTACACTTCACACTCCGGCCACTAGGGGGAGCAAAGGGTTCTATTTATTAGGCCACTCCTCACACTGGTAAAACTAGGGGTTGGATAGGAAATTAGGCAGAAGCTGACTGGGTTTTGTCCAGGCAACATCCCGTGGCAGGGGGTGTTGAGGGGAAGATTCAGGGGGGTCCCTGTCAGGCGTGGGAACCTGGCAGGTACCTAGCGACAAGGCAGAACGTTACGGAACCGCGCATGCACTACCTTGCGGCGGTATCCTAAGAAAGGACACGAAGCGAAAGATATTGTGGACAGTGAGAAACGAGATCAAGCACAAAGGAGAGCCAGTAGGAGTCGTGCCCCGAGAACGACAACATCCTACTGAGCCACGTAACCGGTGCCCAGAACACCGAGGAAGTAACTGACTTTAGGCCTTACTTCAAATACCGCAGGACAGTTAATTATAGGTTGGCTGTCTACCTTACATCACCTAAGCAGACATAGGGGGCAACCGTGGAGAGGGGCGTCTCTAGGGTCCAGGAAGAGCTCCGAGCCTACCCGTCAAACGGGTGCGTCCTAGCCATAACAAACCTGGGGAACGGAGAATAGAAAGAACTAGAAGGAACTGGAACGAACGAGAATAGAAGTTGTGAGGACTATCCCGAATGCTCAGCAGGGAAGCACTACAACACACAGGCGCTAGTGGTAGGCAACGATTTCCACCTGCAAAGGGAACTCTGGATGTGCATTCGGACCGGCCGGTCTCAGACAGCCCTGTTAACTGTGCTCTGGATTGAGGATCCTGAAGTCACAAGTAAAGAGGTAAAGAGACTGCAACCCTGTGTCCTCGTTATTGTCTGCACCTCACACCATCACCACCCACCTTACTGGGAAGCCCTGGGGACATACTTCACCTGTGGGAAGGTTTACCATCTAGCTGCCATCACATCACCACAGTGGGCCCCAAGCAGCGTCGGTCACCTTGACCGAATACCACAGGTGGCATCACAAAACCTTGACAGACTCGTATCACCTTTCATTGGACGCCCCTTAGCAGGGTCACGGACCGGGTCCAGCCACTGTGACATCCCCAGAACTGAGCCAGCAGAGGACCGGTACCGAGTAAACCGCAGCCCTGCGTCTGGGGGCGCTCCATATCCCCATCTATCTTGTTTCAGGTGCGATTTTCATATTGCCCACACCTGTTATTTGCCATAGCTGAGTTTGTTTCAAGCATCTGATGAGCGGTCAAAAGTTGCTTACTCACAACTTTAGAAAGGTGGCAACAATTTTGTCTGGACCATTTTTGGGGTTTAGTGTAAAATGATGTCCAATTTGCCTTTTTTTCATTGTTTTTTTTGTTTCTTTGTGTGTATTGAAACATGTGTATAACAAGACAAACATTTTTTGAACAATTTAAAGGCTGACAACACTTTCAGCCATGACTGTCATGCTCGGGTCAGGGTAAGGAGAGCCGCCGGCCAGTATGAGCATTGCTATGCAATTCCGGTTTGCGCTAGATAGCCATATGAGTCTTCCCTTATAGTGGTGGATAAAACAAGACTGAACACTAGACCTTTACAGCTTCTACACATCATAGGGGAGATCTCATGACACCTTCTCTCCATCTACCTGATGATCCTGAGGGACCCTGGGATCTTCTTGTTTACAGTCCTGTGGAAGACGAGGACGGTGACATCTCTCTGGTGTTGTCCTCTTACTGGATAGAACTGGAAGAAACATATACAGGAACTGAATTCATTCTTTACATACAGATAATTATGGGCCGTGTGTATTTAGTCCTCTCTATTACCTGGTGATGTGAGGGGCTGGGGAACCTCCATCATGACGTCCTTGTACAGATCTTTGTGTCCTTCTAAATACTCCCACTCCTCCATGGAGAAATAGACAGCAACATCCTGACACCTTATAGGAACCTGACACATACAATGATACTGTAATCCCCCCAGTCCCTTCACAGCATTACTGTATAATGTCCCAGCATTCCCAGCAGTGTCACCTCTGCAGTCTGCAGCTCAATGATCTTGTAGGCGAGTTCTAGGATCTTCTCATCATTGATGTTCTTATGTATCAGGGGTTGAGGTGGAGGCCCTGTGATTGGGTTCAGCGGTCTTCCCCATCCCTCAGACACAGGGTCCTGACAGCGCTCAATAGAGGTCTTCAATACTGTGTAATTCTGGTTATGGAGAGACACATTAATAAATCTCACTACAGACATTTCCAGAGTCCTCACCTCTCCAGTTCTGTCCATCTGTTATTCCCATAGATAAGAATGATGTGACATTGTCAGCATCTCTCACCTCTCCAGTAAGCCGGAAGAGCATCTCTAGAGTGAGGTGTAATATCTTCTCCATCTTGTCCCTGTCCCTATCCATCCTTGTTAGGTCAGTCAGGAAAATTCTGTTATATAGAAGATCTCCACTGAGAGGGCCCGTTATTGTAGGGATCTAAATGGGGAGAAGATGACGATGTAACATCATAAAGATCCCATGTAAGAAATCTCCGGAGCTGTTACCGGGGTCACATGATCACTATATCTAGTCATGGCCCCGTCCTGCCCCTGGTATAACACAATCCGATTATAGTTACATACAGAGATTTACCACAAAATATCTTCAATCCAGCACAAAAAAAAAAAAAAACACAGAACAAATCTAAAATTATCTGAATCTTTCTTAAATATTTCATGAAAACAAGACAAAGTTTTAAAGGTGCAGGGAACATCCACAAAGATCGCGAAAGCAGAATTGGGGACGTCAGTAATAAATAATGATAGAACATTAATAGAAGCTACAGAAAATTGTAAGGCGCTGCATAAATCGAGAAAAATCAAGAAGTGGATTAGTGTCAGGGCAGAAATAATGATTGCAATTTCTAAAAAGTGGAAACTTTATTAAATACAATTCATAGAACAATCGTACAAATATAGAAATGGATGAATATCCCACAAATATAAATATCTGGTAACAATATGGTCACCCACCAAAACACAAATGCTTCGTCAGGGGTTGGAAGGGGATAGGAGTGGGGAGCTTAGCCAAACATTTAAAGCGCAAGTAGCCAATACAAAAGGTGCATATAGTGACAGCAGGGGATTTCAATCCAAATATCAAGTATTAAGAAAAACTTACATAGAACGGAGACAGCGCCGATGCTGTGGACACACTGATGTATGGACAGAACAGTAGATCGGTCTGTCAGTCTACTGAAGGGAAATCATAGCGCCTGTCACAGATGACAACAGGGAGATCACACAGATCCCACCACTACCAACAGTTTGTCAGGGTACGCAAGTCCGCTGCCTCCAATTGTCAGGACAGTTAAGCAATTGGCTGACAAGGGATGGACGAGGCTGTGGCTTAACCCCTTACCGGCATCGGACGTACTATACCGTCCGATGCCGGCTCCCCTGCTTTGATGCAGGGCTCCGCGGTGAGCCCGCACCAAAGCCGGGACATGTCAGCTGTTTTGAACAGCTGACATGTGCCCGTAATAGGCGCGGGCAGAATCGCGATCTGCCCGCACCTATTAACTAGTTAAATGCCGCTGTCAAACGCAGACAGCGGCATTTAACTACCGCTTCCGGCCGGGCGGCCGGAAATGACGTCATCGCCGACCCCCGTCACATGTCCGGGGGTCGGCGATGCGTCTCCATTGTAGCCATAGAGGTCCTTGAGACCTCTATGGTTACTGATTGCCCGTCGCTGTGAGCGCCACCCTGTGGTCGGCGCTCACAGCACACGTGCAATTCTGCTACATAGCAGCGATCAGCAGATCGCTGCTATGTAGCAGAGCCGATCGGCTTGTGCCTGCTTCTAGCCTCTCATGGAGGCTATTGAAGCATGGCAAAAGTTAAAAAAAAAAGTTTAAAAAAATGTGAAAAAAATAAAAAAAACATAAAAGTTTAAATCACCCCCCTTTCGCCCCAATCAAAATAAATCAATAAAAAAAATATCAAATCTACGCATATTTGGTATCGCCGCGCTCAGAATTGCCCGATCTATCAAATAAAAAAAAGTATTAACCTGATCGCTAAACAGCGTAGCGGGAAAAAAACTCGAAACGCCAGAATTACGTTTTTTTGGTCGCCGCGACATTGCATTAAAATGCAATAACGGGCGATCAAAAGAATGTATCTGCACCGAAATGCTATCATTAAAAACGTCATCTCGGCACGCAAAAAATAAGCCCTCAACCGACCCCAGATCACGAAAAATGGAGACGCTACGAGTATCGGAAAATGGCGCAATTTTTTTTTTTTTTTTTTTAGCAAAGTTTGGAATTTTTTTTCACCACTTAGATAAAAAATAACCTAGTCATGTTTGGTGTCTATGAACTCGTAATGACCTGGAGAATCATAATGGCAGGTCATTTTTAGCATTTAGTGAACCTAGCAAAAAAGCCAAACAAAAAACCAATGTGGGATTGCACTTTTTTTGCAATTTCACCGCACTTGGAATTTTTTTCCCGTTTTCTAGTACACGACATGCTAAAACCAATGATGTCGTTCAAAAGTACAACTCGTCCCGCAAAAAATAAGCCCTCACATGGCCAAATTGACGGAAAAATAAAAAAGTTATGGCTCTGGGAAGGAGGGGAGCGAAAAACGAACACGGAAAAACGAAAAATCCCCTGGTCATGAAGGGGTTAAAAACAGGGTGGCACATGTTAAGGAGCTGAAACTTCTAAATCCTTCATTGACTTTTAATGTGGATACCCTCAAATGAAAGCTGAAAGTCTGAACTTCAACTGCATCTGATTTGTTTTGTTTAAAATTCATTGTGGTAATGTCTATAACCAAAGTTAATTTTTTTTTGTCTCTGTCCAAATATATATGGACCTAACTGTATATACAGGAGGAGTGGTACTGTGCAGTGTATATATACAGGACAGGAGGAGTGGTACTGTGCAGTGTATATATACAGGACAGGAGGAGTGGTACTGTGCAGTGTATATATACAGGACAGGAGGAGTGGTACTGAGCAGTGTATATATACAGGACAGGAGGAGCGGTACTGTGCAGTGTATATATACAGGACAGGAGGAGCGGTACTGTGCAGTGTATATATACAGGACAGGAGGAGTGGTACTGTGCAGTGTATATATACAGGACAGGAGGAGTGGTACTGTGCAGTGTATATATTCAGGACAGGAGGAGTGGTACTGTGCAGTGTATATATACAGGACAGGAGGAATCGTACTGTGCAGTGTATATATACAGGACAGGAGGAGTGGTACTGTGCAGTGTGTATATACAGGACAGGAGAAGTGGTACTGTGCAGTGTATATATACAGGACAGGAGGAGTGGTACTGTGCAGTGTATATATACAGGACATGAGGAGTGGTACTGTGCAGTGTATATATACAGGACATGAGGAGTGGTACTGTGCAGTGTATATACAGGACAGGAGGAGTGGTACTGTGCAGTGTATATATACAGGACAGGAGGAGCGGTACTGTGCAGTGTATATATACAGGACAGGAGGAGCGGTACTGTGCAGTGTATATATACAGGACAGGAGGAGCGGTACTGTGCAGTGTATATATACAGGACAGGAGGAGTGGTACTGTGCAGTGTATATATACAGGACAGGAGGAGTGGTACTGTGCAGTGTATATATACAGGACAGGAGGAGTGGTACTGTGCAGTGTATATATACAGGACAGGAGGAGTGGTACTGTGCAGTGTATATATGCAGAATAAGGCCACGGTTACATGTTCAGTATTTGGTCAGTATTTTACATCAGTATTTGTAGCCAAAACCAGGAGTGGGCGATAAATACAGAAGTGGTGCATATGCTTCTATTATACTTTTCCTCTAATTGTTCCAATCCTGGTTTTGGCTACAAATACTGATGTAAAATACTGACCAAATACTGATCATGTAAACGTGGGCTTAATACAGGTACTCATTAGGGTGGAATCACAGTAGAATATGGCATCAGATGTGAGAAGAAAATCATACCACTTTTGTGGAAGAAAATGGAACAGATTTTTTTTATACTCTTTATTAGTCCTTGTGGCAACATTTCACTTCCATATCAGAGAAATGTTCAGTTATGGATCCGAAATGTTGACACATGGACTAATAAAGAGTCCGCTAGTTTTCTCACAATTAATCGGAAAGATAGTTAGATATATAGATACAGACACATACATAATAAGAATAGATACTGAGAATTACACCATTTATGCAGGACAGTAGAAGTATACACAGCTCCACAATATACCGTATATACTTGAGTATAAGCCGACCCGAGTATTAGCTGAGGCACCTAATTATGCCACAAAAAAACTGGGAAAACTTATTGACTCGAGTATAAGCCGGGTATACATTGTCCCCACATCCCCATGGCTCCCCTGTCCCTGTATCCATGGCTCCTTATCCCCGTCCTTGAATGCATGGATCCTTATCCCCGTCCTTGTATGCATGGCTTCTTATCCCCATCCCTGTATGCATGGCTCCTTATCCCTGTTCTTGTATGCATGGTTCCTATTAAAAAAAAAACACATCCTACTTACTTTCCCTGCATGCCCTCGCAGCATCTCGTTCTGGTGCCAGCAGCTCCTATGGCTGGGCGATCACGTGTCCCCCGCTCATTAAGGTAATGAATATTTACCCACACCTATGGGAGTGGAGTGGGGTGAATACTCATTACCTTAATGAGTGGAGGACACATGAACGCTCGGCCTGAAGCGCTGCTGGCCCCGGAACGAAATTCAGCGAGGGCGCGCAGGGAATGTAAGTAGGATATGTGCTGGAAGCCGTGGCTGTGTGCACTGTAAGAGAAATGAATAGTCACTGCCAGCGCAGTGAATATTCATTTCTCTTTAGCAGCGGCACAGGCTTTAGCCTCAGCCACCGGCTCCTGCCTCTGTGACCCGCTGCTCCCTCTCCGTCTTTCTGTGACAATGACTCGTGTATAAGCCGAGGGGGGCGTTTTCAGCACAAAAAAAATATGCTGAAAGTCTCGGCTTTATACACTAGTATATACAGCATACTACAATCTATTATATACACAGCTGCATATTATATACCGTGTTAAGGAATATAGAGCGGCGTATATATTATATAGTGTAGAGATGTGGCAGTGTATATATAGTGTGAATTCCACAATACATACATAGCGCCACATTATATAAACTTCTCTACACCATATAAACATCTCTACACTATATAAACATCATATATATATATATATATATATATATATATATATATATATATATATATATATATATATATATATAACTAGATGGTGGCCCGATTCTAACGCATCGGGTATTCTAGAATACGCATGTCCACGTAGTATATTGCCCAACCACGTAGTATATTGCCCAGCTACATAGTATATTGCCCAGCTACGTAGTATATTGCCCAGCTACGTAGTATATTGCCCAGCTACATAGTATATTGCCCAACCACGTAGTATATTGCCCAACCACGTAGTATATTGCCCAGCTACGTAGTATATTGCCCAGCTACGTAGTATATTGCCCAGCTACGTAGTATATTGCCCAACCACGTAGTATATTGCCCAGCCACGTAGTATATTGCCCAGCTACGTAGTATATTGCCCAGCTACGTAGTATATTGCCCAGCTACGTAGTATATTGCCCAGCTACGTAGTATATTGCCCAACCACGTAGTATATTGCCCAGCTACGTAGTATATTGCCCAACCACGTAGTATATTGCCCAACCACGTAGTATATTGCCCAGCTACGTAGTATATTGCCCAGCCACGTAGTATATTGTCCAGCCACATAGTATATTGCCCAGCCACATAGTATATTGGCAAGTCACGTAGTATATTGCCCAGCACAGAGCCACGTAGTATAGAGACTTAAAAAAAATAATAAACATATACAGTACTCACCTTCCGAAGGCCCGTTGGAAGTCCTGCTATACTTACCATCCGCCGCCTTTCTCGCTCCTCTCCACGCTCCCGGGACCGCTCAGCTTCCGCTCCCAGGGCTGGTGCGAGCAGGACCTATGACGACGTCGCGGCAGGTCCTTGTCGCACACCAGTGCTGGGACGGGAGCGGAAGCTGCCGCTTGCAATGGAGCGATCCCGGGAGCGTGGCGAGGAACGAGAAAGGCGGCGGAGGGTGAGTATAGCAGGTTTTTTTTTTTATTATTATTTTTAACATTATCTATTTTTACTATTGATGCTGCATAGGCAGCATCAATAGTAAATAGTTGGGGACACACAGGGTTAATAGCAGCGGTAACGGAGTGCGTTAAACCACGGGCCATTACTGCTGCCATTAACCCTGTGTGAGCGGTGAGTGGAGGGGATTATGGAGCGGGAGGCGGGCAGTGAGTGCAGGGTAGTAGGGAGGGACTAATCGGACTGTGCCCGTCGCTAATTGGTCGCGGCAGCCATGACAGGCAGCTGCCGAGACCAATCAGCGAATGAATAACAGAAGGACAGACAGACGGAAATACCCCTTAGACAATTATGTATATAGATATATTACATATCTATGTGTGCGCAGCGTCCAATCTGCAGCAAATACGCCACGTGTGCACACAGCCTAATACACTACAGCGGCGCTCAGGTATTTAATTACACTCCATGCGGACATCACATATTGGATCTTTCTTTGGATGAGAGACGATGATGAATTCATTGTCCCAGGAGCATTGCACTGCTGCTGAGTCAGATGGCCACTAACAGCACTCTACAGCAGTCTGTGAAGCCAGGATAGGAGATGTATGGACGTGGTGATGGGCAGTCCGGCTCTTTTTGGTGATCCGGCTCACTCGGCTCTCCTCACCAAAAAGGCTTCATCACTGATTCACTCTCCCTGTGCTGAGTGACCCAGCACCAGCTAATATCTGCGGTCCCTTTAAGAAAGGATGTATAGCAAGTCAAGCATTGTAAACACTGCTCTAAGTTTCCTCTTCAACTCCTCCCAGCCCCCAGTCAGGTGGGAAGAGAAATCTAAGCAAACACCAGGAGAAAAAAAACAAAACCGCTCAGCTCCCAGTGGTGAGCCAGCTGCCGTCCTTCATATCATCTGGATCCTTCACAAAGGACAGATCACTACTTCATTTACCTGCAGGGTGCAGGCACTGGGCAGCCTGGGAATGTGGTAGACACTGGAGTGGACTGCGGGACGGGACCACTATATAGACCAGATCATCATTCAGCCTGCCTGTGTAATGGCTGTGGCTGCATGTCTTCCTGCTCAGCCTCAGGGGTCAGACAGGGTTCAGAGGCGTGCTTACGTAGCACGCTGTACACAACACGTCTCTCTGAACCCTGCGTGAACCCTGGCCTGCTCCCACATCCAATCCCAGCAGTGTGCCGGGTGCCATAGCAACGGGGTCTCAGCTTGCTCGCTGTGTGAAGTGTCCAGACACAGCTGTGTGTGGCTGCAAGCAGATAGTCTTGAATAAAGTTAACAATACGTGCTGCACGGAGGAAGGGCGGCCCTGTCTGTTGATAATTAACGGCCCGGGGGGCAAATGCCTCTTTGCCACCTGGCCCAGTCCGCGCCTGAGCAGAACCCCCCATAAGTGACCCCATTTTACAAACTAACTGTCTCAATGAATTCATCTAGGGGCACAGTGATTATATTGACACCACAGGTGTGTTACAGAATTTTATACCATTGAGCAGTGAAGATAAAATAATTTATATTTTTAACCATCAAGATTGTGTGTTAGCCCCAAGTATTACATGTTTTACTGGAAAACGGGTAAAAAAAAAGGGCACCAAAATTTGTCCCGCAATTTCTGCTGAATGTAGAAATACCTCATATGTGGCTGCACCGTACTGCTTAGCCATATGGAGAGACTCGGAAAGGACGGAGCACTATTTTCTTCCTGGAATGCATATTTTCCAATAATAGTTTGCAGATTCCATATAAAGTGCCCCTAAGTGCTGAAAAAGCAGAATCCCCTACAAGTGACCCCATTTTAAAAATTATAACCCTTTTGGAATTTATTTACACATGTAGTGACGATTTTGACTACATGGGTGTTTTCTAGAAACAGGCAGCAGTGGATGCTGCTGAGTGAAAATTGCAAACTGTCATTGTAGTGACCAGTACGCTGTAGTGACCAGTACGTTGTAGTGACCAGTACGTTGCAGTCACCAGTACATTATGCCCAGCTCATGATTCTGGAGACACACACCTGTAAATTAGGTGGGTTCTCATCACTACAGAAACATCTAGGTGCTAAATTTAGTTTAGGCACATAGGGGCTCAAAGAAAGGGGGGAGGGACTTAGGATTTGGGAGCGGAGATATGGATCCTGAGTGGATAGAGCCTGCATCTCGCCGAATCTTTTAGCTGACGTGATGGCAATCAGGAAGGCTGTTTTAACCCCTTCATGACCCAGCCTATTTTGACCTTAAAGACCTTGCCATTTTTTGCAATTCTGACCAGTGTCCCTTTATGAGGTAATAACTCGGGAACGCTTCAACGGATCCTAGCGATTCTGAGATTGTTTTCTCGTGACATATTGGGCTTCATGTTAGTGGTAAATTTAGGTCGATAATTTTTGCGTTTATGTGTGAAAAAATTGGAAATTTGGCAAAAATTTTGAAAATTTCGCAATTTTTAATTTTTATTCTGTTAAACCAGAGAGATATGTGACACAAAATAGTTAATAAATAACATTTCCCACATGTCTACTTTACATCAGCACAATTTTGGAAACAAATTTTTTTTTTGCTAGGAAGTTATAAAGGTTAAAAGTTGATCAGCGATTTCTCATTTTTACAACAAAATTTACAAAACCATTTTTTTTAGGGACCACCTCACATTTGAAGTCAGTTTGAAGGGTCTATATGGCTGAAAATACCCAAAAGTGACACCATTCTAAAAACTGCACCCCTCAAGGTGCTCAAAACCACATTCAAGAAGTTTATTAACCCTTCACAGCAGCAGAAGCAACATAGAAGGAAAAAATGAACATTTCACTTTTTAGTCACAAAAATGATCTTTTAGCAACAATTTTTTTATTTTCCCAAGGGTAAAAGGAGAAACTGGACCACAAAACTTGTTGTCCAATTTGTCCTGAGTACGCTGATACCCCATATGTGGGGGGAACCACTGTTTGGGCGCATGGCAGGGCTCGGAAGGGAAGGAGCACCATTTGACTTTTTGAATGAAAAATTAGCTCCAATCTTTAGTGGACACCATGTCGCGTTTGGAGAGCCTCTGTGTGCCTAAACATTGGAGCACCCCCACAAGTGACCCCATTTTGGAAACTATACCCCCCAAGGAACTTATCTTGATGCATAGTGAGCATTTTGTACCCCCAGGTGCTTCACAAATTGATCCGTAAAAATGAAAAAGTACTTTTTTTTCACAAAAATTTTCTTTTAGCCTCAATTTTTTTCATTTTCACATGGGCAACAGGATAAAGTGGATCCTAAAATGTGTTGAGCAATTTCTCCTGAGTACACTGATACCTCATATGTGGGGGTAAACCACTGTTTGGGCGCACGGCAGAGCTCAGAAGGGAAGGAGCGCCATTTGACTTTTTGACATACATAGTGTACATCAGGTTGGTGTGTGTGTGTTGTAGTGTACGTCAGGTTGGTGTGTGTGGTGTATACTGCACCACACACACCAACCTGATGTACACCACACCACACACCAACCTGACATACACTACAACACACACACCAACCTGACGTAGGGTCAGGTTGGCGAGTGTGGAGTAGTGTACATCAGGTTGGTGGGTAGTGTACATGTGGTGTAGTGTATGTCTGGTTGGTGTGTGTGTGGTGTATACTACACCACACACACAGCAACCTGACATACATTACAACACACACACCAACCTGACGTAGGGTCAGGTTGGAGAGTGTGGAGTAGTGTACATCAGGTTGGTGGGTAGTGTACATGTGGTGTAGTGTACGTCAGGTTGGTGTGTTGTGTGTATACTACACCACACACACCAACCTGACGTACACTACACCACACCAACCTGACATACACTACAACACACACACCAACCTGACGTAGGGTCAGGTTGGCGAGTGTGGAATAGTGCACATCAGGTTGGTGGGTAGTGTACATGTGGTGTAGTGTACGTCCGGTTGGTGTGTGTGTGGTGTATATTACACCACACACACCAACCTGACGTACACCACACCACACACCAACCTGACATACACTACAACACACATACACACCAACTTGACGTAGGGTCAGGTTGGCGAGTGTGGAGTAGTGTACATCAGGTTGGTGGGTAGTGTACATGTGGTGTAGTGTATGTCTGGTTGGTGTGTGTGTGGTGTATACTACACCACACACACAGCAACCTGACATACATTACAACACACACACCAACCTGACGTAGGGTCAGGTTGGCGAGTGTGGAGTAGTGTACATCAGGTTGGTGGGTAGTGTACATGTGGTGTAGTGTACGTCAGGTTGGTGTGTTGTGTGTATACTACACCACACACACCAACCTGACATACACTACACCACACCAACCTGACATACACTACAACACACACACCAACCTGACGTAGGGTCAGGTTGGCGAGTGTGGAGTAGTGCACATCAGGTTGGTGGGTAGTGTACATGTGGTGTAGTGTACGTCCGGTTGGTGTGTGTGTGGTGTATATTACACCACACACACCAACCTGACGTACACCACACACCAACCTGACATACACTACACCACACATACCAACCTGACGTAGGGTCAGGTTGGTGTGTGTGGTGTAGTGTATGTCAGGTTGGTGTGTGGTGTAGTGTACGTCAGGTTGGTGTGTGTGTGGTGTTGTGTATATTAGCCTGGTGTGGGTGAGTGCTGTAGTCGAATATCAGGATGTGGCTAGTCCACGGACGTGTGACGAATTCTGAAGCATTCATCCAAACAGTCCAGGTTTGTCGGGACACGTTTCACATTGGAAACGAGTTTCCCTTCTTATCCCCCTTTTATAACATACCCGGCACCTGTTTCTTTTTTGCCCCTCACCGGGAAAATGTTACCCTGGTACCATACGGGAACCTTGAGTTCCAGCAGTGTTGGGGCCCGCTCCTTCCTCGTCTCCAAACATCAGGGCCTTTATCACCACCTCCTGGAACTGAAGGAAGGTGTTGTTGGTCTGACCTGCACATCGTGATAGCACGTATGCGTTATACAGTGCCATTTGTACGATGTGCACAGCCAGTTTTTTATACCACACCTTCGTCTTCCGCATGGCACTATAGGGCTGGAGGACTTGATCAGAAAGATCAACTCCCCCCATGTGTTTGTTGTACCCCAGCGCACAGTCCGGTTTGTGGACCTGTGCTGTGGTACCTCGAACAGTGCTGGCCGTGGTGCCGGGACCATGGATTGTTGTCAAGAAAAAGACGTCCCTTTTGTCTTTGAACTTGACCACAAGCATGTTGCCACTACATTGGGCCCGGCTCTCACCCTTTGGGAGAACCTGCTCAATTAGTGACAAAGGGAGACCCCTCTGGTTTCTGCGCATGGTACCGCAAGCAACGGTAGCTCTGGCAGAGAGGGATTGAAAGAGTGGGATGCTTGTATAAAAGTTATCAACGTACAGATGGTAACCTTTATCAAGCAGTGGGTGGACCAAATCCCACACTATTTTCCCACTCACCCCCAGAGCAGGTGGACATTCTGGGGGCTAGATCCTGGTGTCCTTTCCTTGATAAACTCTAAAGCTGAGAGTGTACCCTGAGGTACTCTCGCAGATCTTATAGAGCTTAATCCCGTACCTCGCCCTCTTGCTGGGCAGGTACTGACGGAACTGAAGCCTCCCTTTGAAGTGGATGAGTGATTCATCCACACAAATTTCCCTTTGGGGAATGTACACTTCAGCAAACTTGTTGCTGAAGTGTTCGATGACCGGCCGAATTTTGAACAGTCTATCAAAATTCGGGTCATCGCGGGGAAGGATGTCCGTGTTGTCCCTAAAGTGGATAAATTTATGAATCGCCTCAAAACGTTTGCGACTCATAACCATGCCATATACTGGAGTAAAATATCAGTACTCCAGTATTGGCGAAGTTCTGGTTTCTTCACAATCCCCATGTGAAGGACCAGTCCCCAATATTTCAACATTTCTGCAGAGTCAACGGGACTCCAAGCAGAAAATGATGAAACTGGATTTTGGGCAAAAAATTGCAGAGCATATAAGTTTGTTTGCTCCACCATGAGACTGACGATTGACTCCGAGAAATAGCCTTTGAAAAAGTCTATTTCCCTGAGGTTGGCAGTCTCAAATTGGATTCCTGATTGGGGAATGAAATCAGGAATCCGTGGAGCAAAATTTTCAGGGACGGGGGTCCAGGTGGGGGTACTAGTGCTAGGTTGGGCATGACTAGCACTAGGTTGGGGGTTACTCACACTTGGTTGTGAGTCTTCTCCCCCGGCCTCCGACTCTTCTTCCCTGGGCTCCGGCTCTTCTTCCCTGGGCTCCGGACGATTTCTCGTCCTGCGACTTCTTGGTGGTGGCGAGTCCATGTCACTGGAGGAGGAAGAGTGGGAGGAATAGAGAAAGGTAGGGTCCTCTCCCTCACTATCAGCTTCGGAGGCAATAAAAGAATATGCCTCCTCTGCCGAGTACAGCCTTTGTGACTGGGACGAGCGGGACATTGTGTGTGCGTGCGTGTAAAAAAACTAAGCTTTATTAGTGTGCGTGTGTGTATGTGTGAGTGTTTAGTGAAACTTTCTACTGCAGGAGGGGGCTTTCAGGCGTGGGGGGCTGAGGAGATGCAGGAGCTGGCAGCAGCAGTAAGGGGAGCAATCAGCAGGGCGCGGGAGCGATCACGCGGGAGCAATCAGCAGGGCGCGGGAGCGATCACGCGGGAGCAATCAGCAGGGCGCGGGAGCGATCACGCGGGAGCGATCAGCAGGGCGCGGGAGCGATAAGTGGGGCGCGGGATGATCATGCGAAAGCGAACAGCAGGGCACGGGGGAGCTGTCAGGCGAAGGGGCCTGAGGAGACGCAGGAGCAGGCAGCAGCAGCGCGGGGGGGGGGGGTGATCAGGGTGATCACTGGGGCGGGTGATCACCGGGGGGCAGGAGGTGGCTGTCAGGTGCGGAGGAAATGTGGGGGCAGGGGAGATGTAGGAGCCTGCAGCAGGGAAGGGTGATCACTGGGCAGGGGGGTGATTTCCGGGGCGTGGGAGGGAGTGGAAGTCGGGAGGGGAGAATCGGACGGCAGGGGGAGCGGGAGGCAGAGAGGGTGAGTACCGGAAGGCGGACAGGCGGCGATCAGCGGACCGGAAGGAGGACAGGCGACAATCAGCGGGGCACGGGGGAGCTGTCAGGCGAAGGGGCCTGAGGAGATGCAGGAGGTGGCAGCAGCAGTGTGGGGGTGATCAGGGGGGCAGGGGGTGATCAGAGTGATCACTGGGGTGGGTGATCACGGGGGGGGCAGAAGGTGGATGTCAGGAGCGGGGGGGAAGGAGGGGGCAGGGGAGATGTAGGAGCCTGCAGCAAGGAAGGGTGATCACTGGGCAGGGGGCTGATTTCTGGGGTGTGGGAGGGAGTGGAGGGGTTAACGGATGGCAGGGGGGGATCGGACGGTTGGGGGGAGCGGGAGGCAGAGGGGGGAGTACCAGAAGGCGGACAGGCGGCGATCAGTGGATGGGAAGCCGAACAGGTGGCGATCAGTGGGGCACGGGGGAGCAGTCAAGCGAAGGGGCCTGAGGTAATGCAGGAGCCAGCAGCAGCAGGGGGGGATGATCAGGGGGGCAGGGGGTGATCAGAGTGATCACTGGGGTGGGTGATCACGGAGAGGGGGGCGGGGGGTCAGAGGGTGGCTGTCAGGAGCGGGGGGGGGGGAAGGAGGGGGCAGGGGAGATGTAGGAGCCTGGGTGATCACTGGGCAGGGGGCTGATTTCTGGGGCGTGGGAGGGAGTGCAGGGGTTAACGGACGGCGGGGGGAATCGGATGGTGGGGGGAGAGGGAGGCAGAGGGGGGAGTACCGGAAGGCGGCAGCAGCGGCGATCAGGCAGCAGGGGCGATCAAGCGGCGGTCAGGCAGCGGCGGCGATCAGGCAGCGGGCGGCGATCAGGCAGTGGCGGCGGCGGGTGCGGCATGTAGGGACCTCACTCTCCAGCTTCCACGGAAGGGATGAAGCTGGAGAGTGATGTCAGACATGTTTCACTCCGCCCCTCCACCGCTGATTGGAGTGAAAGCGTCACATGGACGCTTTCTCCAATCAGAGCTGGAGGGGGGGTGAAACAGAGGGCACAGGAGCGATCGTGACCACGGGGGGGCGAAGCCACCCCCCCTGGGGTCAACTAGAGGTCTTCACGTACCTGCGGCTCGGGTGACATTTCATTGACCCCGGTCACCCGACCCGCAGGAACGCGATCAAACCATGACGCATATGCTGCGTCATGGGTCGGAATGGCATCGACTTTCATGACGCAGCGTATGCGTCAAAGGTTGGGAAGGGGTTAAAGGAGAGATTGGCTATGCTCATACCTTCTGATAACAAGAACGGAGTTTTACACTGGGCATTAAAGGGACTCTGTCACCTGAATTTGGAGGGAACAATTTTCAGTCATAGGGGCGGGGTTTTCGGGTGTTTGATTCATCCTTTCCTTACTCGCTAGCTGCATGCTGGCTGCAATATTGGATTGAAGTTCATTCTCTGTCCTCTGTAGTGCAATCTTGCCTTGCGCAGGCATGTACTATGGAGGACAGAGAATGAACTTCAATCCAATATTGCAGCCAGCGGGTAAGGAAAGGGTGAATCAAACACCCAAAAACCCCACCCCTATGGCTGAAAATTGTTCCCTCCAAATTCAGGTGACAGAGTCCCTTTAAGGACCAAGTTTAGGTCCCAAGGAGGAGTTGATTTTCTTACAAGTAGTCTCATTCTTTGTGTGGCCCTGCAAAATCTTGCTATCCAAGGAGGAGAGGCTATTATTATTATTATTTATTTATATAGCACCATTAATTCCATGGTGCTGTACATGAGAAAGGGGTTACAGACAGGGTTATAGATATCGTTTACATTAAACAGGTTTACAGTGACAGACTGGTACAGAGGGGAGAGAACCCTGTCCTTGCGGACTTACATTCTATGGGATAGTGGGGAAGAGACAGAATGTAGGGGTGAGGCGGCGGCTCTGGCGGTGGTGAGGCGGCAGCTCTAGGTGTGGTGAGGCAGTGGCTTTGGCGGTGGGGAGGCGGCGGCATGTTTATTGTAGGCTGTAGGCTTTACTGAAGAGATGGGTTTCCAGGTTCCGTCTGAAGGATCCGAGGGTGGTGGATAATCGGACGTGTTGAGGCATGGAATTCCAGAGGATGGGGGATATTCGGTAGAAATCTTGGAGGCGGTTGTGTGAGGAACGAATAAGTGTAGAGGAGAGTAAGAGGTCTCGGGAGGATTGAAGATTATGTGAGGGAAGATATTGGGAGATTAGTTCAGAGATATAGGGAGGGGACAGGTTGTGGATGGCTTGGTAGATCAGTGTTAGTAGCTTGAACTGGATTCGTTGGGGAATTTGGAGCCAGTGGAGGGATTTGCAGAGGGGAGAAGCGAGGAGAGAGGTGGATTAGCCGAGCAGCAGAGTTGAGGACAGACTGGAGTGGTGCAAGAGAGTTAGCTGGGAGGCCGCAGAGGAGGGTGTTGCAGTAATCGAGGCGGGAGATGATGAGAGCATGCACAAGAGTTTTGGTAGATTGTGGGCTGAGGAAGGAACGGATTCTGGCAATATTTTTGAGTTGGAGGTGACAGGAGGATGCAAAAGCTTGGACGTGAGGTTTGAAGGACAGGGCAGAGTCGAGAGTTACCCCGAGGCAGCGGATTTCAGGTGCGGGAGAGAGCGTGATGCAGTTTACCATAATAGATAGATCAGGTAGGGGAGATACGTGAGGTGGGGGAAAGATGATGAATTCGGTTTTGTCTACATTGAGTTTTAGGAAGCGAGAGGTGAAGAAGGAGGATATGGCTGACAGACACTTCAGGATTCTGGACAGCAGGGAGGTGACATCTGGGCCAGAGAAGTAGATCTGAGTGTCATTAGCATACAGGTGGTACTGGAAACCATGGGACTTTATGAGTTGTCCTAGGCCAAGGGTATAGATGGAAAAAAGTAGGGGCCCTAGGACAGAGCCTTGAGGGACTCCAACAGAGAGAGGGTGGGATGAGGAGGTAGTGTGGGAGTGGGAAACGCTAAATGTGCGGTTGGACAGGTATGAGGCAATCCAGGACAGGGCAAGGTCTTTGATGCCAAGGGAAGAAAGAATCTGTAGCAGTAGGCAGTGATCGACTGCGTCGAAAGCAGAGGACAGGTCAAGAAGGAGGAAGATGGAGAACTGTCTGTTAGCTTTGGCTGTGACTAAGTCATTAGTAATTTTTGTCAGGGCAGTTTTGGTGGAGTGGTGGGGGCAAAAGCCAGATTGGAGGTTGTCAAGGAGAGAGTTCGATGAGAGGTGGGAGGAAAGTTGAGCATGGACATGCTGCTCAAGGAGTTTTGAAGCAAACGGGAGCAGTGATATGGGGCGATAGCTGGGCACAGCAGTGGGGTCAAGGTTAGTTTTTTTGAGGATGGGTGTGATGGTGGCATGTTTGAAGGCAGAGGGGAAGGTACCAGAAGAGAGCTATAGGCTGAAGAGATGGGTTAGGGCTGGAATGAGCGTGTTAGTGAGGTTGGGGATCAGGTGGGAAGGGATGGGGTCAAGTGCGCAGGTGGTGAGGTGTGATTTGGAAAAGAGGAGAGAGGCTAGTGACATATCAAAAAAGACACTAAGTGCTGCAATCTGTACTTTTAAAGTGCTAGGTCGGAGGCCTTTCTCAAAACCGAGTTGCAGGAAGTCGAGGATTCTGGGGATGTTGGGTTTTGAAGTATCCACAGGAACCTCTCCCAGAAAGGAACAATAATGCTTCCAGATCTTGTTATAAATCGCTGAAGTCACCGGCTTTCTGCTTGCCTGGAGTGTGGTAATGACATCCTCTGACAGGCCTCTGGATCTTAGGGTTCGCCGTTCAGGATCCAAGCAGATAGGTGTAGAGAGTCTGGGTCTTTGTGGAACACCAGCCCCTGTAGTAGAAGGTCTTGCCTGTTCGGTAGTAAGATTGGTCTCTCTGCTGACATTCTGGATAGTAGAGAGACCTAGCTCCAAAAAGGAACCACCAGGATTACGGTTGCTCTCGTATCTTCCCGAATGTCTTCGGTATCAGAGGAAGAGGCGGAAATGTGTACAGGAGACCTTCTCCCCAATACTGAGATAAGGCGTTTACTCCTGTGGCTCCATCTAGAGGATTGAGAGAGAAAAATGCTCTTGTATTCGTATGTGACCTGGTGGCAAAAAGATCTACCTGAGGTGTTCCCCACTGGTGGCACAGACTGCTGAATATTTCTGGGTTCAGTTCCCATTCTCCGGGATGTACAGGCGTTCTGCTCAAGAAGTCTGCTACCTGATTTTTGGCGCCTTCCAGGTGAACTGCCGAGATGGATTTGACAGATTTCTCTGCCCATTTGAAGATCTGGTCTGCTAGGTGTTGCAGCGGTGGATGTTTCGGAACTCCTTGGTGTCTTAGAAATGCCACTGCTGTCACATTGTTGGACAGTATCCTTACGTGTCTGTCTTTGACCTGTGACTGGGCTTGATATAACACCTTCCAGATCGCATACAGCTCCCTAAAATTTGACGACCTTGCAGCAATCTGAGGACTCCATTCTCCCTGGTAATATGTCCTTTCTATATGTCCGCCCCATCCGAATTGACTGGCGTCTGTGGTAACAGTGACACAGGGATCGAGGACCCATGGAACCCCCTCTTTTAGGTTCTTTGGTGTGGTCCACCAGGTTAGGGATTTCTTTCCTGATGGAGAAACAATCATCTTCCTGTCCAGGGAGTCCTGTCTCCTGTTCCAAGATTTCAAAATCTCTCTCTGCAACCCCCGCGAGTGGAATTGGCTCCATTTCACACAGGGTATGCATGCCGTCATTAAGCCCAGAATCCTCATTGCCTCTCCTATGGAGGGGGTACTCCATCTGAATTGGTGTATGTGCCTGATCAAGGCCTCCTGTCTGTCTTCTGGTAAGAAAGATATTCTAGCGTTGGAGTCTAATATGACCCCCAAAAATTTCATTCTGGAATTTGGGACCAGGCATAATTTTTTCCAATTCACAATCCACCCCAGGTCCTGTAGAATGGAGAGTGCGAAGCTGCAGTCTCTCTCAAGAAGTTTCTCCGACCTTGCCATTATCAGAAAGTCATCCAGATATGGCACTATGGCAATATTCTGGTTCCTTAGATAGGCTACTACTTCTGACATTAGTTTGGTAAATATTCTGGGTGCCGAAGCAAGCCCGAAGGGGAGACATCGGAACTGGAAGTGATACATTACTCCTTTGTTCAATAGGGCGAATCTCAGAAACTTTTGGTAGGAAGCGTGTATTGGGACATGGTAGTATGCATTCCTTAAATCTAAGGTGCACATCACCATGTCTTTGTCTACGAGAGGCGTTGTGGACCTTATGGAATCCATTCTGAATCTTTTGTACCGGACCCACCTGTTTAAGGGTTTTAAATTTATGATCGTTCGGGAGTCCCCTGAAGGTTTTTTTTTTAAATTGAAAACAAGTGAGAATAATGGCCCTTGCCTCTTTCTGAGATGGGTACCGGGATGACTGCGTCTAACTCTGACAACTCCTGGATGTTTGTCCACATAGAGGAGTCTGAGAGCGGACAGGGTCGGGTTACTACAACTCTTTCTGGGGGACGGTTGGAGAACTCTAGTTTGTACCCCTGAGCAATTACCTGCAGAATCCAAGGATTTTGGGATATTTTCTGCCAACCCCCTAGAAATTTTTGTAACCGATCTCCTACCTTGATGTCATTTATATGGCTCTCCTGCACCTGTACTTGGGAAGATGGAGTCTCTACCCTTTCCACCCTTAGGATAAGACCACCTCCCAGTCTTCCTTTCCCCCTGTAGTCTGTCTTCTAACCAGGTCGGGATCTACGAAAGGGCTGGAATTTTTTTGTGTTCTCCTCAGGGAACCCCTTCTTTTTATCTGAGGCTTTTTCTAAAATGTCATCTAGAATAGGCCCAAGTACTTTATTCCCTGAGAATGGGATTCCGCACAGTTTATTTTTTGATTGGATATCCCCTGACCAAGTCTTTAGCCAGATAGCCCTTCTGGCTGCATTGGACAAGGACTCGCTTCTGGCGGCGAAGCGTACAGATTCTGCTGAAGCGTCCGCCATAAAGTCTGTTGCGAGTTTAAGTAACGGAAGAGATTTGAGAATAACATCTATGGAAGTCTTAGCTTTGAGATGTTCCTCCAAATCATCTATCCATAAATGCATGGACCGGGCTACTGATGTTGCAGCTATATTGGTCCGTATTATTGCTGCCAAGGATTCCTAAGTTCTCCTGAGCAGTCCATCTGCTTTGTGATCCATTGGATCTTTTAAAGCGGAGGAATATTCAAATGTAATTGAGGTCTTCTTCGCCACCTTTGCCAATGGAACATCAATCTTGGGAACTCCATCCCACACTTTAATGTCCTCTGGATTATAAGGTAAACGGAGTCTGAAGTCTCTAGGTACCACTAGTCTCTTCTCCGCTTCCTGCCATTCTTCCAGAATCATGGAACGGATATGATTGTTGACTGGAAAAACCTTTGTGACTTGAGCATGTAAACCGCCAAACATTTCATCCTGGATCGAGGTCTCCGCTGGCGTGTCCTGTAAATGCATGGTGTTATGAACTGCATGAAGAAGCTCATCCGTATCTGCCGCCGAGAAGAGATATCTCTTCCCTCTGCCCAATGATTCGTCTCTTCCTTCCTGGTCTGATTCTTCCGAATTGTCTTCTTCGGAAGAAGGACTAGACTCTCTTGGCCTTTTCCGTGATGTTTGCGGTTCTGACTGACTTGTCTGGGGAAGATTCAGGCTTGAGATGGATGCCTGAACCTCCTGCCGAATTATTCTTCTCATACTGGTTAATAACGCAGTCTGTTCATCACCCACAATCTTAGATGTGCACGACTTGCATAGTGGCTTCCGCCAATTTTCTGGGAATTTTGCAGCACATATCGGGCATTTACTTTTCCCAGATTTTTTCCTTTCAGGTGCGGGGATGGGAGGCTCTGCCTATAAAACATATAGATATCCCATAGATAGGGAAGAAGGAGGAGGGGTGAGCATTGTGGTATAGCTTAGTATAGCCCACTCATGTGCCCCTGAAGCTGGTCAGTCCCCTCACTGTTTTTTGCCTCATTTATTCATTTTTTTACGGTGAAGGGGTTAGAGGGGGTCGATACGGTCACAGTGATACCAAATGTGTACTTTTGTTTACTGCTTTATTTACCGTATATACTCGAGTATAAGCCGAGATTTTCAGCCCATTTTCTTGGGCTGAAAGTCCCCCTCTCGGCTTAGGTCGGCAGGGGAGGGGGAGCGGGGGCTGTAATTTTACTCACATACTCCTGGCGCAGTCCCTGCAGGTCCCTGGTTCCCCGGCGCCGCAGCTTCTTCCTGTACTGAGCGGTCACATGGTACCGCTCAATACAGTAATGAATATGCGGCTCCACTTCCCATAGGGGTACAGCCGCATATTCATTACTGTAATGAGCGGTAACGGTGACGGCTCAACGCTGGAAGAAGCTGCGGTCCCGGGGAACCAGGGACCGCGCCAGAAGCAGATTAGTATAATGGGGTGGGGGTGCACTGCGCGAGTCACCTTTCCTCGTTCCGGTGCCGCTCCGTCTTCAGCGTCTTCTGCAGTGACGCTCAGGTCAAAGGGCGCGGCGAAGTGGTTAGTGCGCGCCCTCTGCCTTAACGTCAGTGCTGAAGACGGAGTGGCACCGGAACAAGGAAAGGTGAATATGGCAAGTGCAGGGGGCCTTAGCGACGAGGGGCGAGTATGTGATTTTTTTTATCGTAGCAACAGCAAATGGAGCAAGTGTCTGTATAGAGCATCTTATGGGGCCATAATTAACGTTTATGCAGCATTATATGGGGCAAGTGTCTATATGGAGTGTCTTATGAGGCCATAATCAACGTTTGTGCAGCACTGTATGGGGCAAATGTGCGAGTCTATGGATCATCTTATAGGGCCATTATTAACCTTTATGCAGGATTATATTGGGCATATTTTAATATGGAGCATCTTATGGGGCCCATCATAAACTTTATGGAGCATTATATGGGGCTCTTGATTCAATATCAATATTCAAAAACACAACCTACTGTTGTCTCAATTTTACTTTTATTGGTATCTATTTTTACTTTTGACATTTACCGGTAGCTGCTGCATTTCCCACCCTAGGCTTATACTCAAGTCACTAAGTTATCCCAGTTTTTTGCGGCAAAATTAGGGGGGGTCGGCTTATACTCGAGTATATACAGTACATATATAAACACATTTATTGGACAAATATTTGTTTTTTTTTCTTTTTTGGGGATTTAAAAAAAAAAAATGTTTTTTCACTTTTTTTTTTTCTTTTTACCCATTTAACCCATTCCCTGTGCGACTCTCCTCTATGTTGCTGTCACTACCGACAGCAGAATCAGAGGGGTTAAATGCCCATGATCGGTGCTAGTACTGATTGTGGACTTTGCTGTGGGGTGTCAGCTCTCACACAGAGCTGACAACCGCACCAAATTGCCGTGGCGCTTAGCGTGAGGCCATGCAATTGGTACACTGAACCTATACTGCTGTTTGCAGGAACGTAACTCTTGCAGAACAGCACATGTACTGCGCATTTAGGAAAGGGGTTAAATTTTATATATTTAATCTGGAAAGGTAGGCAGTGTTTATAAAAAAAAAAATCTGGGAACAAAACAATAAGGTAGATACAATCACATAGGATAAAAGAGATACTAAAGAAAGTTACTAAACCTGATGTCTTGGATAAGGCTCAGAGCTCAGCAGAGGGTTCTACCCCTTTAGAAAACAGACAGAACCCACAACAAGCTGAACCTTCCAGGACTGACAGATGACTAACCTAAATTCTGCTTTTTATTAGAACAAAGTTATGCCCACATATCGCCCCTTGGTGACCTCATGGCTGGCTGTGGGATGTGTTTGGGATCTCATGAAGGTCTAAAAGACCTAACTTTCAGAATATCTTCACCCCTGAAGGTCCCAGGTGGTAGATATTGGCGTCATGCTTCTTATTGTATTTTTACCTGTCTATAGAGATAAAACATGACCTGGATAGCATCATCCATCGGAAAGGACGTTAATGAACACAGACATAAACAGGATGAATAAAGGGAAAAATATAAAGAGAAGCAATAATATCCCGACAACCTGAAATCACTGTGCTGTGTATGCAAGAACGTCCACGGGCACGCTCATCCCAAGTCACAACAATAGTCAGCGAGCGCACAGGTGTAAATACTAAATACAGGAGTTTATGACTATACTCAGTGAGCGCACAAGTCACGTACAAAGGAAAAACTTCTGGGTGCACATATTGCTCTACCAAATAATCCCTGAGCCCCTAATGTGCAGACAGTCCCGCTGCCCCTCAGGATGAGGTCCTGTCCCCTCTATCACACAGTCCCTGCTCCCCCATTACCGCTCACCAGTGCAGACTTCTCCCTTCAGCTCTTACATGTGGAGGCGGCTGTACCCTAATGTGCAGAGTCCCGGTGCCCCCCAGGACTGAGTCCTGTCCCCTCTATCACACAGTCCCTGCTCCCCCATTACCGCTCACCAGTGCAGACTTCTCCCTTCAGCTCTTACATGTGGAGCCGGCTGTATCCTAATGTGCAGAGTCCCGGTGCCCCCCAGGCCTGAGTCCTGTCCCCTCTATCACACAGTCCCTGCTCCCCCATTACCGCTCACCAGTGCAGACTTCTCCCCTCAGCTCTTACATGTGGAGCCGGCTGTACCCTAATGTGCAGAGTCCCGGTGCCCCCCAGGACTGAGTCCTGTCCCCTCTATCACACAGTCCCTGCTCCCCCATTACCACTCACCAGTGCAGACTTCTCCCTTCAGCTCTTACATGTGGAGCCGGCTGTACCCCAATGTGCAGAGTCCCAGTGCCCACCGGGACTGAGTCCTGTCCCCTCTATCACACAGTCCTGCTCCCCCATTACCGCTCACCAGTGCAGACTTCTCCCTTCAGCTCTTACATGTGGAGCCGGCTGTACCCTAATGTGCAGAGTCCCGGTGCCCCCCAGGACTGAGTCCTGTCCCCTCTATCACACAGTCCCTGCTCCCCCATTACCACTCACCAGTGCAGACTTCTCCCTTCAGCTCTTACATGTGGAGCTGTACCCTAATGTGCAGAGTCCCAGTGCCCCCCAGGACTGAGTCCTGTCCCCTCTATCACACAGTCCCTGCTCCCCCATTACCGCTCACCAGTGCAGACTTCTTCCTTCAGCTCTTACATGTGGAGCCGGCTGTACCCTAATGTGCAGAGTCCCGGTGCCCCCCAGGACTGAGTCCTGTCCCCTCTATCACACAGTCCCTGCTCCCCCATTACCGCTCACCAGTGCAGACTTCTCCCTTCAGCTCTTACATGTGGAGCCGGCTGTACCCTAATGTGCAGAGTCCCGGTGCCCCCCAGGACTGAGTCCTGTCCCCTCTATCACACAGTCCCTGCTTCCCCATTACCGCTCACCAGTGCAGACTTCTCCCTTCAGCTCTTACATGTGGGGACGGATGTACCCTAATGTGCAGAGTTCCGGTGCCCCCCAGGACTGAGTCCTGTCCCCTCTATCACACAGTCCCTGCTCCCCCATTACCGCTCACCAGTGCAGACTTCTCCCTTCAGCTCTTACATGTGGGGACGGCTGTACCCTAATGTGCAGAGTTCCGGTGCCCCCCAGGACTGAGTCCTGTCCCCTCTATCACACACTCCCTGCCCCCCCATTACCGCTCACCAGTGCAGACTTCTCCCTTCAGCTCTTACATGTGGAGCCGGCTGTACCCTAATGTGCAGAGTCCCGGTGCCCCCCAGGACTGAGTCCTGTCCCCTCTATCACACAGTCCCTGCTCCCCCATTACCGCTCACCAGTGCAGACTTCTCCCTTCAGCTCTTACATGTGGAGCCGGCTGTACCCTAATGTGCAGAGTCCCGGTGCCCCCAGGACTGAGTCCTGTCCCCTCTATCACACAGTCCCTGCTCCCCCATTACCGCTCACCAGTGCAGACTTCTCCCTTCAGCTCTTAGTTGTGGAGCCGGCTGTACCCTAATGTGCAGAGTCCCGGTGCCCCCCAGGACTGAGTCCTGTCCCCTCTATCACACAGTCCCTGCTCCCCCATTACCACTCACCAGTGCAGACTTCTCCCTTCAGCTCTTACATGTGGAGCCGGCTGTACCCTAATGTGCAGAGCCCCGGTGCCCCCCAGGACTGAGTCCTGTCCCCTCTATCACACAGTCCCTGCTCCCCCATTACCGCTCACCAGTGCAGACTTCTCCCTTCAGCTCTTACATGTGGAGCCGGCTGTACCCTAATGTGCAGAGTCTCGGTGCCCCCCAGGACTGAGTCCTGTCTCCTCTATCACACAGTCCCTGCTCCCCCATTACCGCTCACCAGTGCAGACTTCTCCCTTCAGCTCTTACATGTGGAGCCGGCTGTACCCTAATGTGCAGAGTCCCGGTGCCCCCCAGGACTGAGTCCTGTCTCCTCTATCACACAGTCCCTGTTCCCCATTACCACTCACCAGTGCAGACTTCTCCCTTCAGCTCTTACATGTGGAGCCGGCTGTACCCTAATGTGCAGAGTCTCGGTGCCCCCCAGGACTGAGTCCTGTCTCCTCTATCACACAGTCCCTGCTCCCCCATTACCGCTCACCAGTGCAGACTTCTCCCTTCAGCTCTTACATGTGGAGCCGGCTGTACCCTAATGTGCAGAGTCCCGGTGCCCCCCAGGACTGAGTCCTGTCCCCTCTATCACACAGTCCCTGCTCCGCCATTACCGCTCACCAGTGCAGACTTCTCCCTTCAGCTCTTACATGTGGAGCCGGCTGTATCCTAATGTGCAGAGCCCCGGTGCCCCCCAGGACTGAGTCCTGTCCCCTCTATCACACAGTCCCTGCCCCCCATTACCGCTCACCAGTGCAGACTTCTCCCCTCAGCTCTTACATGTGGAGCCGGCTGTACCCTAATGTGCAGAGTCCCGATGCCCCCCAGGACTGAGTCCTGTCCCCTCTATCACACAGTCCCTGCTCCCCATTACCGCTCACCAGTGCAGACTTCTCCCTTCAGCTCTTACATGTGGAGCCGGCTGTACCCTAATGTGCAGAGCCCCGGTGCCCCCCAGGACTGAGTCCTGTCCCCTCTATCACACAGTCCCTGCTCCCCCATTACCGCTCACCAGTGCAGACTTCTCCCTTCAGCTCTTACATGTGGAGCCGGCTGTACCCTAATGTGCAGAGCCCCGGTGCCCCCCAGGACTGAGTCCTGTCCCCTCTATCACACAGTCCCTGCTCCCCATTACCACTCACCAGTGCAGACTTCTCCCTTCAGCTCTTACATGTGGAGCCGGCTGTACCCTAATGTGCAGAGTCTCGGTGCCCCCCAGGACTGAGTCCTGTCTCCTCTATCACACAGTCCCTGCTCCCCCATTACCGCTCACCAGTGCAGACTTCTCCCTTCAGCTCTTACATGTGGAGCCGGCTGTACCCTAATGTGCAGAGTCCCGGTGCCCCCCAGGACTGAGTCCTGTCCCCTCTATCACACAGTCCCTGCTCCGCCATTACCGCTCACCAGTGCAGACTTCTCCCTTCAGCTCTTACATGTGGAGCCGGCTGTACCCTAATGTGCAGAGTCCCGGTGCCCCCCAGGACTGAGTCCTGTCCCCTCTATCACACAGTCCCTGCTCCCCCATTACCGCTCACCAGTGCAGACTTCTCCCTTCAGCTCTTACATGTGGAGCCGGCTGTACCCTAATGTGCAGAGCCCCGGTGCCCCCCAGGACTGAGTCCTGTCCCCTCTATCACACAGTCCCTGCTCCCCCATTACTGATCACCAGTGCAGACTTCTCCCTTCAGCTCTTACATGTGGAGCCGGTTGTACCCTAATGTGCAGAGTCTCGGTGCCCCCCAGGACTGAGTCCTGTCTCCTCTATCACACAGTCCCTGCTCCCCCATTACCGCTCACCAGTGCAGACTTCTCCCTTCAGCTCTTACATGTGGAGCCGGTTGTACCCTAATGTGCAGAGTCTCGGTGCCCCCCAGGACTGAGTCCTGTCTCCTCTATCACACAGTCCCTGCTCCCCCATTACCGCTCACCAGTGCAGACTTCTCCCTTCAGCTCTTACATGTGGAGCCGGCTGTACCCTAATGTGCAGAGTCCCGGTGCCCCCCAGGACTGAGTCCTGTCCCCTCTATCACACAGTCCCTGCTCCCCCATTACCGCTCACCAGTGCAGACTTCTCCCTTCAGCTCTTACATGTGGAGCTGTACCCTAATGTGCAGAGTCCCGGTGCCCCCCAGGACTGAGTCCTGTCTCCTCTATCACACAGTCCCTGCCCCCCCATTACCGCTCACCAGTGCAGACTTCTCCCTCCAGCTCTTACATGTGGAGCCGGCTGTACCCTAATGTGCAGAGTCCCGGTGCCCCCCAGGACTGAGTCCTGTCCCCTCTATCACACAGTCCCTGCTCCCCCATTACCGCTCACCAGTGCAGACTTCTCCCTTCAGCTCTTACATGTGGAGCCGGCTGTACCCTAATGTGCAGAGTCCCGGTGCCCCCCAGGACTGAGTCCTGTCCCCACTATCACACAGTCCTGCTCCCCATTACCGCTCACCAGTGCAGACTTCTCCCTTCAGCTCGCTGCTTCCTAGTACAAGCCCCCATCTTGCTCCTCCCCCCATGTGACTGATCACATGACTGTGACATCATCACAGGTCCTGGAAGCAGAGCTCCAGAATAGAGAGAGGGAGATTCTCTGCTCACCACCTGGTAAATGTTTCTTCCCCTCTAGCGCCCCCTGTGGCCACAGACATTTCCCTCTTCTTTCTGCCCCACCAGGAGGAGATGTCAGAGGGGACATGAGGGCAGTGAGGGGCATTCAGCAGACCCCCGAGACTGCAGGGCAGAGACCCAAATCCAGGACTGTCCGCTGTATCCAGGACGGTTGGGATCTATGGAGATATTTGTGTTCATCATTCACAGTCGGAGCAGATAGAACTTTCTCATGTTCCAGAATCTTCTCTATACGACATCTGGCTTTCTGTGTCTGTAAGGCCGTGTTCACACGGTGCAGAAATAATGTTTTGTTTTCTGCAGGATCCGGACCGAACCACGTAATAACAATCTCCTCTGATTATTACTGAACTTTTAATGTATTTTCCCTGTTATTTGAAGCAGTTTTGCTGCAGAAGTGAAGCCGCGTTATTAATGTGTTTTTATACCGCAAGAGCACAAGAAGAGGATTCAGAGATCCTCCAAAAAATAGAAAAAACAGCAGCAAAACCAGTGGTGTCTGTTCACATGGGGTGCATTTGGATAGCGCTGGGCAGCCCGCCTGATCTAATAGAAGGGTGTCACTACTAGGCTTGCCTGGATGCTGTGCATCTCCATTGTGTGAACAGCGCCACATACAAGTCTTTTATGTGTAGCATTGTGCCAAGCAGCCACCCCCTCCATTAGTTTGGTAGGTTGAGAGGCTGCCTCATCGGTTATGCTGCACCTGTGTAGTCTCCATCTTAACCACATGGGTCCACTGCATCCTGATAGTGCATTTGTTTAGATGCCTAGGCAGGTAAGAAGCTCTGCCTCGTTTTGCTGCTGTTTTTTCTGTGTTTTTATACCGCAAAAAAAACTTTGATTCTGCACTAAAACGGTCTGCAGAGTGTCACATGCATTTTTTTAGGTCCTACGCTTGCCTTACCTCGCTGAGAATAAACGTCTCCATCTGAATGGGTACATGTGAAACCTCTTCCTAGACTAAAATTCTCTCTCTCTGTGGAGGGGTATTGGACCTGCTGTAATAAAACATCTGTAGGGCTAGGAGGCGGAGTGCACGATCAGAAGGCTAGAGAATACATTTCAAAAACCCGACCTGCACATCCAAAGGTAAGGCAAGCGTCGGACCTGGTATAAGAGAGATGCCGTAAAGGGGCTACCAGGTACACATAAAATTGGCCATTTTTATGCGCTAAACGCTCTCATTTTTCATATTTCTAGTGCAGTAATGCAGTTCAAATTTCGTATATTGGATGTGCAGGTCGGATTTTTGAAATGCATTTTTTTAGGCTCCACATAAAATCTTGTAGAGAAAAAGAGCAACTGAAAAGCAAGTGAAGTCAATGACGTTTCTCCATCTCAGGTTCTCTCTTTAGGGAACGGTTTGTCATTGCTGCAAATTGTTTTGTAACCTTGAGAAGACACACCCATTAGATGCGCCAATTCTGGCACTTTGCCTTGCTCTTCCCACTTGCCCTGGTGCGGTGGCAAGCTAATGATAATTGTTGAGGTGTTGTCAGCTTTGTAATGTCAACTGACATCAATCCCACAGGTTACTAATGGAGAGGTGTCTATAAGATACCCCCATTACTAACCCCATAGTCATATTGTAAGAAAAACACAGCAAGAATAGCGTCCATTATTTGAAATAAAAACTCCCCACCCTCTTTTAGGCCGGTTTCACACGTCAGTGGCTTCGGTACGTGAGGTGACAGTTTCCTCACGTACCGGAGCCGCTGACTCACGTAGACACATTGAAATCAATGCATCTGTGCAGATGTCATTGATTTTTTGCGGACCGTGTCTCCATGTGCCAAACACGGAGACATGTCAGTGTTCGTGGGAGCGCACGGATTACACGGACCCATTAAAGTCAATGGGTCCGTGTAAAACACGAACGTTGTCCGTGTGCCGTGCAGGAGACAGCGCTACATTACGCGCTGTCCCCCCCCACTGGTGCTGAAGCCGCGATTCATATCTTCTATGCAGCAGCGTTTGCTGTAGAGAAGATATGAATTTTTTTTTTGCTGGCTGGCGCTGCTTCTTGTCCTGGCCGCACCTTGTACTGTATGAGCGGTCACGTGGAGCCGCATATTCATTACTGTAAATGAGCGGCCCCACGTGACCGCTCATACAGTACAAGGTGCGGCCAGGGCAGGAAGCAGCGCCAGCCAGCGAGGGAGCCGGGTGAGTATTTTAAGAACAGCGGGCAGGCGCACAGGGGGTGGATCTTTATTTTACACACGAAAAAAAAAAAAAGAATATTCATATCTTCTCTACAGCAAACGCTGCTGCATAGAAGATATGAATGGTGGCTTCAGCACGATGCAGAGGACAGCGCTAAACTTTAGCGCTGTCTCCTGCACGGTGCGTGTGGTACCCAGTCGGCACACATGTGCCACAGAAACGCACGGGCACAGATAATTCCGGTACCGGAATTATCTGGACGTGTGAAACTGCCCTCACTCATATTTAAAAAAAGCAAAAACATCCTATTCCATATCTGTTCCACGAAGAACTCCAGCTCTGCTACATCCGGGTGGATTGTTGAGCGGTGGCATGATGTGACCTCACAGCAAGCCAGCCAGAACACTGAGACAGGAGCGTGAGAACACTCCTGCGGTGTGTAGCGCTGACGTGAGAACGGTCACCAGAGTTCAAAGCTGATGAACCCCGGTCACTTCACTGACATGACCACTGACTGTGAGAATTTTCCAAAGATGTGAGTGGAGCCATAAGTGAGCTGACCGGGGTTCATCAGCGATGAGCTCCGGTGACATTTTTCACATCAGCACTACCTTTTTCACGTCCGCGTAATCACACTCCTGCCTCAGGGTGGTCCAGCTAGCATGGAGAGTGGTTGCATCACTGATGTGACCGCTGGCCAAAATCACCCAGATCATCGTGTGACATGGCCATTAATGGATTATCAAGACAAAAAACACGGCACTCAGGTGATGATTAGTTGTAGGTGCTCAAGTAGGGCATCCAGCCCGTCATATCAACAATGCAGAAAAACTTGGCACTCAAGAAGTGAAGAGAGAAAGTTCCATTTATTGTGCTTCCAGACAATATATCGTTATTGAACGTTTTTGGTCCACAACAGGACCTTCATCAGAACAGTCTTTTATCTGATGAGACTGTGTTTCTATATAATTGTGTAATACTATTGTAGGAACTCAAGGATTCTGATAGCATGGGGCAATGAACAGACAGAGACTGGTTTCTTTAGTGCAAATAGTGTATTTGTACAACTGCAATAACACCCAAAACAATATACTGATAACCCACAGTGTCCTAGAAAGAAACAAGTCCTTGAAATATATACAGCAAATCATCGGAGTTCTTAAGGCAGAGTCCTCAGCAAGGTGAGTGTGACGGGTAACGTGGTGCAGATCCAAACACTGTCGGCACAGAAAGAGTCAAATCCAGGTATGAAGTAAACACAGGGAAGTCCAGAACAAGTCCACAAGTTCATCCCAGGTGTGGCATGAACACGGGTAAGTCCAGAAACTAGTTCTCAAGTTGATCCCAAATGTGGCATAAACACAGGTTCACATTAAAGTATTATACTGGTGTTGTTTCCAACAGCTCCCTCCGGGGGGAGTAAATGAAGGTTTAAGTAGCAACACTTAGTCCCGAAAGAAGTCCTGAAACAACGTTCCAAAAACACAGTTCTTACCAGAAGGAGTGAACCGAGGGTTAAGTTCCAAGTCAGCAGACTAATGATAACCTAGAGAGTGTAGCTTACAAATGCAGGAAATGTCCAGAGCCAGAAGTAGAGACATACTCAGAACCAGCAGCTGAGCTGAAGGAGAACAGAATCAGAATACTCCAGCAAAGAGGCTGACACCTGACTCGGGTTTTAAACAAACGACCAGGAAGTAGGGCAGACAAAAACAGCAAACTCCATCTTAACAAAGGGCAAAATCATTCACAAGGTGACTTAGAAAACCCGGAATACTGACAAATTGTATATTGATGTTCTGCATTATTATTCTTTATATAGCACCATTGATTCCATGGTGCTGTACATGAGAAGGGGTTACATACAAATTACAGATATCACTTACAGTAAGCAAACTAACAATTACAGACGGAAACAGAGAGGTGACGACTCTGCCTTTGTGGGCTTACATTCTACAGGATGGTGGGGATGGAGACAATAGGTTGAGGATTTCAGGAGCTCCGGTGTTGGTGAAGCGGTAGCTTCGGTAGTGGTGAGAAGGCAGCAGGGTCAGTGCAGGCTGTAGGCTTTCCTGAAGAGGTGGGTTTTCAGGTTCCGTCTGAAGGATCCGTATGTGGTTGATAGTCGGACATGTTGGGGCAAAGATCCAGAGGATTGGGGATATTCTGGAGAAGTCTTGGAGGCGGTTGGGTGAGGAGCGGATAAGTGTGGAGGAGAGGAGGTCTTGGGAGGACCCGGAGATTACGTGAGGGAAGATATCGGGAGACTAGTTCAGAGACATATGGAGGACACAGGTTATGGATGGCTTTGTAGGTTAGTAATTTGAACTGGATACACTGAGGGAAAGGGAGCCGGTGAAGAGATTTGCAGAGGGGGGGAAGCGGAGGCGTTGCGAGAAGATAGATGAATTAGTCGGGCAGCAGTGTTAAGAATGAACTGGAGAGGTGCAAGGGTGTTAGCAGGGAGGCCATAGAAAAGGATGTTGCAGTAGTCAAGGCGGGAGATGATGAGGGCATGCACAAGCATTTTAGCAGATTGACGGTTGAGGTAAGGTCGGATTCTGGAGATATTTTTGAGTTGGAGGCGACAGGAGGTGGAAAGAGCTTAGATGTGCGGTTTGAAGGACAGGGCAGAGTCAAGGGTTACTCCGAGGCAGCGGACTTCCGGTATGGGGGAGAGCGTGATGTCGTTAATTGTCATAGATAGGTCAGGTATGGAAGATCTATGAGATGAAGGAAAGATGATGAGTTCAGATTTGTCCACATTGAGTTTGAGGAAGCGAGAAGAGAAAAAGGAGCATATGGCTGATATACACTTCGGGATTCTGGACAGCAGAGAAGTGACGTCTGGGCCAAAAAGTTGCATGTGCCTAATCCATAGCCATTCTTGAAGCATTATTATATGAGGCAAATTATAATCCATTTCATCTACACTACTGAACTAGATAAAAGACTGCTCTGATGAAGGTCCTGTTGTGGGACCGAAAACGTTCAATAATGATATATTGTCTGGATGCACAATAAATTGAACTTTCTCTCTTCACTTCTTAAGTGCCAAGTTTTTCTGCATCATTAATGGATTAATGTCAGACAGGTGTGGAATATGGTGTATTATTATTTGTTACTTTTTTTTAGCAAATAAATGCGTAAAAGAAGGTCGGGAGTTTTATTTCAAATAAATGTAATAAAGACAAGAACAGAGTAAATTCTTTTGACTATGGGATTAATAATGGGGTTGTCTTATAGGTGCCTCTCCATCACTTACCTGTGGGCGTGATTTCACCTGACATTACAAATGTGACAACAACTCTACAACTATTACCCCAATAGCCATTGCACCAGGACAAGTGGGAAAAGCCAGACCAGGATTGACGCATCAACTAGATGCGCCTTTTGTGGGGCGGCTGCGGGCTATTTTTCAAGCTGGGGAGATATTGGCCCCCTTACCAGTCTGAGAATATCAGCATCTAGCTGTCTGCTTTAGCTTGGCAGGTTGTCAAAAATGGGGAGACCTTACGCCGATTTAAAAAATATCTATATTTATTTAAATAATTAAAAATATGGCGTGGAGATCCCGCTATTTTATTTTAATAACCAACCAATATAAAGCTGACAGCCAGGGGTTTACCAGCTCTGGTTTTCAAAAATAGAGGGGAACCCACAATATTTTTTTTAGTTATATATTGGACAGGTGCCGGCTGTTGAATACTCCTCAGCTTTGACTGCTAGTGCTGCTATCAGCGAGAGTAGGTGTAGGATGAAGAAAACAGTGACCAGCGGTCAAAGCTGCTGGCTCACACGCTGTCATCTGACAGCATGGGAACTGCAGCATTCTGACCAGCTGTAACAATCTTACTGCTGATGAGAGCCACTGGTGTTTCTTGCGCTGTCACACAGATAGCACGGGAAACACGTGATATTTTGGGCTGCCGAACCTGAACAGTAACACGGAGTTCCTGGAGAAGTCCATGTTCAGGTTCCACACAGCCCCCAACTTTACTGTACGAGTTCTCAGTAATTTCACATTTTAATAGGCTGTCAACCTGCATGTGTTCAGCTTAAGATATGTGAGGAGTCTTTATCTCAAAGTCTCTGAGACTGGTGGCTGAAACAGCTAGATAACGGTCACAGTTACGGACCAGATTGAATTCTACTTTTCCAATTTTCTCTCTGATAATCGGGTGTCTATTTGAATACAATGGTGAATGAAGTAATCAAAATTTGTGAGAGCCTCAGCCTAGACTACTTAAAGGGAACCTGTCACCTGAATTTGGCGGGATCGGTTTTTGGTCATATGGGCGGAGTTTTGGGGTGTTTGATTCACCCTTTCCTTACCCGCTGGCTGCAGTATATTGGACTGAAGTTCATTCTATGTCCTCCGTAGTACACGCCTGCGCAAGGCAATCTTGCCTTGCGCACGTGTAGTATGCTTTGCCCAACTGCAGGCAAAGCCGAAAAGCATTAGTGCGCATGCGCCGGCACACTAAGTCCCGGAACACAACAAAATAGTTCCAGGACATAGTGCGCCGGAGCATGCACACTAATGCTTTTCGGCTTTGCTCGCAGTTGGGCAAAGCATACTGCGCGTGCGCAAGGCAAGATTGCCTTGCGCAGGCGTGTACTACGGAGGACAGAGAATGAACTTCAATCCAATAATGTGGCCAGCATGCAGCCAGCGGGTAAGGAAAGGGTGAATCAAACACCCGAAAACTCCGCCCATATGACCGAAAACCGGTCCCACCAAATTCAGGTGACAGGTTCCCTTTAATCTTTTAGTGCGCTTTAGAGTTCTTAAAGATAATTTTGCAGCATTATTTCATTCAGTATTAATCACCCACTGTCTGAATATTCTAAAACAGAGCATTTACCCTGTCGTGGAGCTATCAGTGTAGCTGAAGCGGTTGCACAAAGATTACGGTCATCGAACGCCTGGCTCATGGTTGCTAGGAAGGCCTCTAGATCATTAAGTCGATTATTGTGGGTTTCAAAAAGGGGGCTGACCCAAGCTAAAGCTTTCTTTGTTAGTAGAAAAATGA